>NC_138101.1:138523010-139805510 GCF_964146895.1 Miniopterus schreibersii
TGTAGCAGAAACATTATACATTTGAAATGAACAAGTAGCAGGGAAAAAAAATACTGCAGCAATAAAACCAAAGGGAGAAATAATAAAATTGAATAAAAACTTAAAATCTTCTTGTCTCCCAGCACTTGACGAGGAGCAGACTTTCATATAAGAAGATGAAGAGATGTGTGGAAATTTTGATGGAGAGACATATTCTCAAGGAATTTAGAAGCTGAGGCTTTTTAAAAATTATGTAAGAATTCACCTTGAAAACATAAATCTACTTATTCATGATCAACGTCTTTGAATGGCACTATTTTAAGTCTTATCGGCTAAGATTAAAGTGTGTTTTCTTAAATTCAAAAATGGAATAGTGAAAAAAGAGAAAGAAACAAGTGGAGAAAACCACTGCACAACAACAAAGATGAAAACACTGTGATCCGTGTTAACCTAGTCTTCCTTGTGCTCTAGACATTGAAGATACAAGAGTGGATAAGTCCCGGCCCTCCAGAAACCTTAAGCATAGCAAAGTGAGTCAAACTCATGAGCAACTAAGTGCAACAACTGTGATCAAACTATGAAAAAGGTCACTACGGGGCTACGGTGGGGCCCAAGGAGGAAGGTGGCTAGAGTGTCCCGCGGGTGTCAGCATAGGCTTGTGTGGACTCCTGAAAGGAGCAGGTTACTTTGCAGGCAGATGGGGACAGCGACAACAATCCCCGCTCAGACAGCAGCGAGCAAGTGGGCAGAGTGCAGAGGCGGGTGGGAGAGAGGGAATGCACCGGGCGAGGGGATGGAGAGGGGGAATGCACCGGGCGAGGGGATGGAGAGGGGGAATGCACCGGGCGAGGGGATGGAGAGGGGGAATGCACCGGGCGAGGGGATGGAGAGGGGGAATGCACTGGGCGAGGGGATGGAGAGGGGGAATGCACCGGGCTAGGGGATGGAGAGAGGGAATGCACCAGGAGAGGGGATGGAGAGGGGGAATGCACCGGGCTAGGGGATGGAGAGAGGGAATGCACCAGGAGAGGGGATGGAGAGGGGGAATGCACCACAGGGTGAGGGGATGGAGAGGGGGAATGCACCACAGGGTGAGGGGATGGAGAGGGGGAATGCACTGGGAGAGGGGATGGAGAGGGGGAATGCACTGGGAGAGGGGATGGAGAGGGGGAATGCACCACAGGGTGAGGGGATGGAGAGAGGGAATGCACCGGGCAAGGGGATGGAGAGGGAATGCACCGGGCAAGGGGATGGAGAGGGGGAATGCACCACAGGGTGAGGGGATGGAGAGAGGGAATGCACCGGGCGAGGGGATGGACAGAGGGAATGCACTGGGCTAGGGGATGGAGAGGGGGAATGCACTGGGAGAGGGGATGGAGAGGGGGAATGCACTGGGAGAGGGGATGGAGAGGGGGAATGCACCACAGGGTGAGGGGATGGAGAGAGGGAATGCACCGGGAGAGGGGATGGAGAGGGGGAATGCACCAGGCGAGGGGATGGAGAGGGGGAATGCACCACAGGGTGAGGGGATGGAGAGAGGGAATGCACCACAGGGCGAGGGGATGGAGAGGGGGAATGCACTGGGAGAGGGGATGGAGAGGGGGAATGCACTGGGAGAGGGGATGGAGAGGGGGAATGCACTGGGAGAGGGGATGGAGAGGGGGAATGCACCACAGGGCGAGGGGATGGAGAGGGAGAATGCACTGGGAGAGGGGATGGAGAGGGGGAATGCACCAGGAGAGGGGATGGAGAGAGGGAATGCACCGGGCGAGGGGATGGAGAGGGGGAATGCACCACAGGGCGAGGGGATGGAGAGGGGGAATGCACCGGGTGAGGGGATGGAGAAGGGGAATGCACCACAGGGCAAGGGGATGGAGAGGGGGAATGCACCACAGGGCGAGGGGATGGAGAGGGGGAATGCACCACAGGGCGAGGGGATGGAGAGGGGGAATGCACCGGGCGAGGGGATGGAGAAGGGGAATGCACCACAGGGCGAGGGGATGGAGAGGGGGAATGCACCACAGGGTGAGGGGATGGAGAGGGGGAATGCACCACAGGGCGAGGGGATGGAGAGGGGGAATGCACCGGGCGAGGGGATGGAGAAGGGGAATGCACCACAGGGCGAGGGGATGGAGAGGGGGAATGCACCACAGGGTGAGGGGATGGAGAGGGGGAATGCACCACAGGGTGAGGGGATGGAGAGGGGGAATGCACCACAGGGTGAGGGGATGGAGAGGGGGAATGCACCACAGGGTGAGGGGATGGAGAGGGGGAATGCACCGGGCGAGGGGATGGAGAGGGGGAATGCACCGGGCGAGGGGATGGGGGCAAGCCCAGGCCCTGCTGGAGCCAAGAAGGGCTCCTGGGGTCCCCATGGAAGCAGCCTGCCTTACCTACAGACGCCCGGGCTCTGAGCTGGGCTTTAAGCTGGGGAACAGCATGACCGAAAGGATTTTAGGGAGCTCCCTCCGGCAGCAGGACGGAGGCTGCCCGGGAGGTGTGGAGTACTGGTGGCAGGGAACTACAAGGGAGTGAAAGCCGGCAGTAAACAGCAGGGCTGTTTCTACAGAGGGCCAGGAGAGCCGCTTGGTCTGTTCTCATTTTCACAAAGGCCTCAAATTTAGACTCTGGATGTTGTCTCCTAACCAGGTTATCCACATTGTCACCGAGATCCATGGTCAGGCTTGAACTTTTAAAAGAACGCCACACATTTTATAACCTGGTTCTAACATCTCTTTCCTATTTCATACACTGGGGGCCGCAACAAATGGAAGGGATCTGAGTCCCTCTGAAGCCCAGAGAGCCGGCTCCCCTGCTCTGCGCAGCTTGTGCACCGTCTTCCACACAGAGAAAGAGTGGGGGGCACAGAGGAGGGCCCTGAGCTGGCACCAGTTGCAGCCGGGTGGGGAAAGTGTGTACCCATCTACTCAGAAGTTGTTGATGTTTGCAAGCTGGGTGACCACGGCTTGGGAGTGCCTGAACTATTATTAAGTAATTCTTTATCTACTTATAATAGATGAAGGGCTTAGATTTGAAATATTTAGTAAAAGGTATTATGCTTTTCTAAATTATTCTCAACTTTCCTGACCCAGAAATTGACTGAGAAATGACCCAGAGTTCATTGTTTTTAAACTACATTATTGAAAGTGACTTATTTATTTTATATTTATGTCTCAGGTGCTACACTTTTTTATGCCTTAAGAAAAAGCATTATAATCTTCTGCAAAAAAAAAGCATTTTGTTGTTGACTGCAACTAGTGAAATTTACTTTCGTTTTTGTCTTCTAAACATATTTGATTAGCTGTCGTTGAAAGGAGAACTAGATGTGAGGCAAAGGTAGTTAGGGGCTGTTTATTTCCAGGTAATTGTAGCATAATAACCCTGAGGAATAAATGTAAATATTAACACTGTAGATTTAAAGAGAGTTGAATTTTGAAGTTTTTTAAAAAAACATTCATTTACTAAATGCAGTTGGTTATTAGCACTTTGCTAAATGATTAAAATATTCTTAAACTTAACAATATTATCTCATTCACACAAAAATTTATAAATCTAATATTTATAAAAGTAAAAACACACTTTCAGAACCAAGTGGCATGGTTTTAAGGCCAAGCTTGAGTGAAATAAAATGTCACAATTTAGTCTTGTATAAATTTAGGCTCTAAATAAATCTAATGTACACCTTGCGAGCTCAGATGTCCTTGACACATAGAAAACCGTAAAGATACATCTCTCTTCAGAAAGAAAACGGGTTTTCCTTCAAGTGTATGACTAGGACTTGATCCATGTGGGAGAAAGTAATAAAAATGACAGGAGTGTCAAAGTATTAAGATGAAGGAAGCGGGCTTCATATTTTTAAAGTTAGCCATCCTAGAACAGGCCAGGGACACAGGAAAGCGTTCTCTTTTGGAACATTTGAGCAGACATTTATGTCGATGCTCTGAGCCTTGGGCTAAGGACTGCTTCTGTCCCCTTCCCCTGCTTCTGGGTTGGGCATCCTCTAGCAGGCCTGGCACCGAGGGCAACCAAGCCAAAAAAGCCGCTGGCTGGTACTGATCAGTGCTCTTGGCCTGAGACAGTCTGAGGATCTCCAAGGGGAGTCGCTTTACTTCCTCCTTAGTGCCGGGTCAATCTGAGCCTGATAGGTGGCACTGAAACATGATTATATCATGCAGACACAAAGCTCTACACAAATATTCATGGACTGAATACATAAATCACCTCAAGATCCTTCTTGCAATACTTGAACTGGCATTGTTCAGTAGAAATTGTTAGCATGCTTTAAAGAGTTCAAACTATTTCCCTCATCAGGTGTCAGCTTCCTGACCTAGAATTCCATTCTGAGAAACATCCCGGGAATGGTCATCTACGGAGCAAAGAATTCCATGAAGCAAATTCCGGCCCTCTTCTTACGTGTAAATATGTTCTCTTCATTGACCTGTTGGTTTCACTAGATATGTTGTGAGGGGCAAGGGATGGGGAAATTGTTACTGTCATATGTGGTGCTTACTTAGCTTTGGCTTTTTTTTGGCAAGACGGTCTCATAGCTCCCTTGACAGGAACAATGAAACAGTTAGTCATTGTATCCCACACCTCAATAATGTGTGTCCCAAATTTCGTGGCATCAATTTTCAACCAGTGGTTCCCTCCCTCCCTCCCTCCCTCCCTCCCTCCCTCCCTCCCTCCCTCCCTCCCTCCCTCCCTCCCTCCCTTTTTTGAAAAACATGGGCCAACATTTCTTCTTGTTCAGTTTAGGAGAGAAAACACACAGTGAGGTCTTGTCTGTAGAGCAATTCACATAGAATCTCTTAATATGGTATTGCCTTTACTTTTGCAATAGACTCAAAAAAATCAGAGCTTCCAAAATGGTTGCAGGGAAGCAAGCAGCCTCATGAGCATAGTTGTAGGTATATTCTAATACTGCTTCTGTCAGCTGACCTTCCCCCGCTATCTTCTTTCATGTGAGAGTGATTAATTGAAAACTGAGAAGAGGAACTAGGGGTTTCATGACAATCATTGTACAAGTATATATTAAACATCTACCCATCATGGTGGGAAGGGCTCATTTACTTTTAGGTATTCAACTCACTGGGTATTTTATTTTACTTTACTTTTTTTACTTTAAAAAAAATTGTTGACACTATTGAAGATGTCCCCATTTCCCACCCCTCTTTGCCCACCTCCGCCCAACCCCCCTCCCCTCCTCCTGGCCGTCACCACACTGCTGTCTGTGTCTGTGGGTTATGCATGTATGTTCTTTGGGTACTCCCTTCACCTTCTTTCATCTGGTGCTTTCCTCCCCTTCCCCTCTGACAGCTGTCAGTCTGTTCCATGCCTCTGGTTCTATTTTGTTCATCATTTTATTTTGTTCATTAGATTCCACATATAAGTGAGATAGTATGGTATTTGTCTTTCTAATCAGCTTATTTTTCTTAGTGTAATGATCTCCAGGTCCATCTATGCTGTCTCAAAAGGTAAGATTTCCTTCTTTTTTAGGGCCGTGTAGTACTCCATTGTGTAAATGTACCAGAGTTTTTTTTTTATCCACTCACCTACTGATGGGCACTTGGGCTATTTTCAGATCTTTACTGTTGTAAATAATGCTGCTATGAACATAGGGGTGCATATATTCTTTCTGATTGGTGTTTTGGGATTCTTAGGATATATACCTAGAAGTGGGATCACTGGGTCAAAAGGTAGTTCCATTTTTAATTTTTTGAGGAAACTCTGTCCTATTTTCCACAGTGGCTGCATCAGTCTGCATTCCCATTACTGGGTATTTTATTTTATTTTATTTTATTTATTTTTTTAAACAATTTTCAGCTTTTATTTGTTTATTTACATGGACTTTTAAAAATACAACATTTTTATTGTCATAAATACATATAACAAAATTTACTGTCTTTAACGATTTTTAAGTGTCCAGTTCAATGGTATGTGTTCAAATTTTTTTTTAAAATTTTTTTTTGTTTTGTTTAAAGTATTACAAATGTTCCTTTTTCTCCCCAACCCATTACTGGGTATTTTAAATGTCAGATTCCTCATAACACAAAAGTACAGAGGCTAACAAGTGGCAAAAGTAGTTCCATGTTTTAAGATTCCTTCTCATGAGTAACATTCACTGGCCTCAGCCCATTTTTATGTATAAAATAAATCTGATCCTCAGTATGAATTCTAGATTCTAAAGCCTAAGAATTGTGGATAAAATCTGAACTATAGAAAACTGAACAATTTTCTAAAATGTTACTATTTACTGGAGACATTTGCATTCAGATTTTTCCTCGAATTAGATCTCTGGCATTCCCTTCTTGCTTTCTAGCATTGCTCCAATATTATATCTGTTTCATGGCTGGGAAGAAGCCAATTTCAAGGATCTATTGCACAAAGAGCTATTTACTGAGACATATGCAATGCTTTTGCTATGAAATAAACAAGAGTAACATGCCTTTAAGAGAGGTTTTGACGATAAGAAACAAGACTTATTTGTCTTCAGCACTCGCACACTATGGAATGCAGTGGCAATACTTTTGCTATTTATTCTAGTGTAGTACCTTCCGTGGTGTGGGGAATACACAATTTTCTTAGCTTAGTCTCACATTACACCTTTACACATGGCTTTATGTTGTCATCCAGAAGGTGAAAATCTATTGCTTCATATGTTTTTTAAATGAGAAGGCCTTTTCATAATGATGCACAAGTCTCATATTTTACCAACGGCGTTATCATTCTCTCAGCCATCCAGGTGGGAAACAATCATTTTGACTCTTTCCTTCACAAAATTCTGGCAACTTGTCTTTCACTAATTCTCTCAAAGACAGATCTTACTCTAGGTCTTTCATCATCTCTCTTCTAGGGCAGTCATTCTCAAACTTTAGTGCGCATAGAAAAACATACAAGAAACTCATAACATTCAGATTTCTGATCCCAGTCTTAGATGACTTAGTAGGTAAGACACAGGAGACTAAATTTTAGTAAATCACTTAAATATAATCCATTGTCTAGATTTTGAGAAATTTTATTCTTATCTCTTTTGAGTCTTATAAACTGTTTCCAAACAAAAAATCCTAAAGGTTATATCATGTTCATTCATTCATTCACTCATTCATGCCTTCAACTATTTATTGATCACTCAATATATTTCAAGTACTATTCCAGGTATTGGTGTATACAGTAGTGACCAAAACAAACATCATTGAGCTCATGAAGTTTACAGTCTATTTTTCTTCAATTTTAAGAAGAGGCTTCTATAACATGAGATTTGGTTCAAACTTTCTTCATACCATGTTGAAGATCCTAGCCAACCTTGTCTAGGAGCTATCATTCGCCAAAAAACTCCCCTGTAGTCAGACTGTTCTGGTCCTTTCCTCTTCTTCAGCCTTTCTGTCTCCATACCAACTCAATCCACCTCTGATTGCTGTTCCTATTACTTTCTATCAGGAATACTGTCCAGTGTTGAGAACAGGGCACAGAGAAGGGAATGCAAGGTTCTTTCATTCATTAAACACATATTTATTCAGAGCCTAGCACTATTGTAGTTATGGGGGGATTCAACAGAGAAAATAAACATAGAGACAAAAAAACAAAAATAAATGATTAGATAAATATCAGGGCGTGGCGACAGTGACCTAGCAGCTACTTTACATTGGATATTTAAAAAATACAGAGACATTTAGACTGAGGGCTGAATGATAAAGGTAATAATCATGCAAAGTGTAGGGGGGAAAGCATTACAGGCAGAAGGAACAGCTGGTGCTAAGGCTTTCAGGTGAAAATGTGTGTAAGAAGAATTTAAAAGAGGCCAGTGTGGCCGGTGCACAGTGGGAGAAGGTAAGGCTGGGCTCTCAGATGCCCACATGAGCCAGATGGTGTATGGGTAGAAATAGGATTTTATTCTAAGTAGAATGAAATATCACTGGATGGTTTTTCTTTTCTTTTTCAATTATAGTTTGCATTCAATATTGTTTTGTATTACTTTCAGGTATACAGGTTAGATAATCATATAATTTACAAAGTGGTCCCCCAATATTTCAAGTACCCACCTAACAATGTAGAGTTACTACCATATTATTGATTACATTCTCTATGCTGTATTTTATTTACATTCCCATGACTGTTTTGTGACTTCCAATTTGTACTTCTTAATCCCTTCAGCTTTTTCACCCAGCCGGCCAAGCCCCTCCCCTCTGGCAAACATCAGTCTGTTCTCCGCATCTATGAATCTGTTTCTATTTTGTTTGTTCTTTTATTTTGCTCTTTAGATTCCACATATAAAGTGAAATCACATGGTATTTGTTTTTCTCTGTCTGATTTATTCACTTCACATAATACCCTCTGGGTCTATCCACACAGTTGTACACGGTAAGATTTCATTTTTTTTATGGCCCGGCAATATTCCATTGCGTATATGTACCACAGCTTTTTTATCTTCTCCTCTATTGGGTTGCTTCCATTTCTTGGCTATTGTAAATAACGCTGCAATGAACACTGCCGGGGGAGGGGTGTGTGCATATATTCTTTTGACTTTCACTGGAGAGGTTAAGCAGGGGTGTGATGTGATATGATTTATGTTTTAACAAAGCTCTCTGCAGATGTTGTGTGGAAACTGGATTACAGAGAGCAAGAGGAGGCCAAATAGGAACTACTATAATTGCCCAGTTGAATGATGATAGTGGCTTGGATAGGTAGGTACAAATAGATAGAAGTGGACAGATTGGACATGTGTTATGAAAGTATGTCAAGGGGCCTAGTGATGGACTGGATGTGAATGGTGCAAGGGAGGACTCAAAGGAAATTCCTAGATTTTTTACTTGTGTAACTGGCTGGCTGGTCATATCAATCACTGATCTGAGAAACACTGAAAAAGGAACAAGTCTGGGAGAAGAGGGTGGTAATCAATATCCAAGGGGTAGGTGATGTGGCTTAAAAGATAGGCTACTGTGACTATACTGCAAAAGGCTTACAATAAGAGATTTATGCCTTTTCTGAGCTGTGAATTAGGAAACATACTATGGCATTGGTATGTAAGATGGGCTGGAAGGAGTAGAAATCATATGCCTGCAGTAGAATTTTGGGAGTGAGAATTGGGGGTGGGATATGAGAGAAACAGAGTCAAAAGACACAGAGCACTTATAAAAGGGCCAAAAAGATTTAGGAAAACAGGTCAAACAAAATACAAATAGAAGGCATTTTTCCTTGAAGATGGAAAGTAAGAGTGGAGTAGGATTAATCATAAGTAGGACTCATCAGAGAAGGCTTCTTGGTAGTTTTGCGAAGAGAAAGCACAGGGTAGAAAAGAGAGAGTACAGCAAGGGAAGGGCTAAGCTTGTTTCAAACAGAGAAAGTCATCAGCTATGGTTGGGCCCCACTAACAAATTGGCTTGGGAAAGAACAGGGGTTGGAAGAAGAGAGAAAACTTTGTGATCATTCGCTCTGTTCACTGGTGGCAAGAGAACTTGTGTGCGTTCGTGCGTGCGTGTGTGTGTGTGTGTGTGTGTGTGTGTGTGTGGTAGCCTCACTGACAGTTTACTTATCGCACATCTTTTCACCACAGAAAAGAAATTGGCAACCCCTATTACTATTAGGCTCATCTATCTGATAAAACTTATATATTGCAGCATTTTCAGAGTTTGAAGTATTGGTTCATAAAATGGGAAATTTTTACTCACTTTTATAAGCTCATTGCCAATGAACAGCATCTCCAACAGGCTGTTTGTGAAGAGGATCTTAGTCACATCGAGGGGGAAAACTGTTGCTCTTTATGAGAAAATGTTCCCAGGTTATAATTAATTTATTTTTCTGACTCAATTTTCTTTCTCCAATAGAATAGACTAGATCTGTAAGAATCCCTCATCTATAACTTAGGAGATCTAGACAGGGAAAGTCATCCAAGAGAAAGCAATGAAGAAGAAAATCGATACGCTTACCTACTCTGTATCCCCTTATTCGTCATTTCCCACTTCTTGTGTCTTCGCCAGAACCTCCCCGCTGAAGCTAAATGAATCAATGGAATACTATTTTTTTGAAACAAACAAAATTTAGCTCGTTTGCATCCATTTCAAGCTATTTTCTGAATAAGTGATTTTTGGGGGGTTGGCAAGCTGAGGGATTTTGCCTTAGTCAGTAGTTGGCATTATCATCAAATAAGAGGCAAATTAGTCACTGCAAATGAATTAATATCTTGCAGAACCAGAGTTATTTATGCCCAGAGTGATAAACTTGGGAACTGTTAATCAGCACGCTGACAGAATTTGTAAATGAGATCGATGCATCACCGTTGGGGGTCTTCCAGGGATGGCAGAGGACAGGATAGCTGCCAGAAGACTGGATTCATTCCTTTGCTTGCTCCCTCCCTCCTCCCCTTCTTCCCTCCCTACCTTTCCATTTCCCTCTCCCTCCCTCCCTTCTACCACCCTATCTTGCTCCCTTCCTTCCCCTCCTGCCCTTCCTCTTTTCTTCCTTCCCTCCCACATGTTAATGATCTGTTCTGTGCCAGGTGTCATTGATATACTTAAGGAGACCCCTCCTCCCCCCACCTTAACAACCTAGTGGGGGAAGGAAATACATGAAGACATCACATATCATTAGAGTACAATGTACTAAGTACAATAATAAAGATCTATAACAATGCTTTGAAGTACACGGAAGGAAGACCCTAACTTTCCCTACAGGGGTTAGGAAGGGCCTCACTGAGTAAAATGAATGTTCCAGGTGGACAAGGCAGCATTTTAGGCAGAAGAAAAACTATGTGCAAAGCCATGGATTTGGGGGAAAATATGATCATCACCAACACAACAATCACAATAACAACTAACGTTTACTTGCTATGTGCCAGGTGCCATGTTATGAGCTTTTCATAAATTAATGCTTTTAATCCTTCCAACTACTCTATAAGGTAGGTATTATTTACATTTTTTTTCTGATAAGAATATGAGGATGAAAGAAAGAAAGAAAGAAAGAAAGAAAGAAAGAAAGAAAGAAAGAAAGAAAGAAAGGAATTGTCCCAAGAAAGAACTGGTATGTTTATGAAGTTGTAACCACTTCAGTGTGTTGTAGAACGTGGTGGCAAATGTCAGGCATGAAGTTGGAAAGATCATCAGGGGGGTGTGTGTTAATAAACGCTAACTGTATTGCAGAAAAGGGCTCAGGTTCATTCTTAAGCAGGACAAATTTTCCCATCTATCTCTCTGTCTATACCCTCACTTATTAAAATATATTTACTTAAAGGATTTTAAGCAGCACACAAAAATCATGCATACAATGAGTAAGGATGATAGTGAACGAAGAGGAAAGATGAGGGACAGTATATAATAGAGTTAGGAACAAGGCTAGCTGATTAGACGCTGATGAATCTTGGCAGACACGGGATCTGTTTTACATCTTTGTGCAGAGGTTAAGAACCAATTTAGAGAAAGCTAACCTATTCCTTGAGTGAGTGAAAACTGTACCCACTGGAAAGACCAAGATTTTTCAAAATAAGGATTTTGAAGTCATTTAATCAGATGGACAGATGGGTGATAGAGGCCCCAATGTCCTATTTCTTACAGCATAGTTGATGTGATTTTCACTTGAAAATAATTTTTAAATAAGGTATAACCAAGTGCCTCCTTTGTCAAAACACAGTCTTAATAAAGCACTCATGGGTGTCTGTCTTTAATAGTTCTGCTGCCTAAATATTTGCCAAGATCACTTATTCATGACATTTATACCAGACCAAATACATAAGTTAACCTGCTGTTTGGCTTGTTATTTTTAAACCAAGTAATAGATGCTGACGCCTCACAAATACACAAACTCTGGTTTTAGAGTGGTTGACATGTAGTCCTTCATTCTGACAGTGATTAGCTAGCTGGGGGAGTTGCCTGTTCAGGCTCTTCAGTTTACAGTACTTACATTGCATCAGTCAAATAGTCTGTATTATAAGGGAGTTTTAATTGAGTTTATCCAGACATGCTTATGAGATTGTTTAGAAGCAAGTTCAATAGAAAAGGGGCCAGAACACAAACTCTGGAAGAATTTAGTGCTGTGTTAAAAGATCATCCTGACCAATGCTAACCCTACTTTAAGTAATCCACTCTATTTGTGAAATGTTCGTTGGGATAGGGTGTGGAGAAAGGTCTGTGTTGAGCTCACGTTTCTTGGCCCATAACCAATTCCTGTCCACAGAGACAAAAGTTAATAAAAGCTGTACTTAACCTGAAAGTGGCCCTGGTAGATATCTCCATGAAGTGGTAAAAGACATGATAGTGTGGTGGTAGTTGGAAGCACAATAAGTAGGTCTAAAGGCCATGAGTTCCTCATGAGAAAATTGCCCTGAATAACTAAGGCTAATAACTGGTCAAGCATGTGGGTTGTATATGATTTAGGTGAACAGTCAAGTGGTCTGGTAAGTCTATGATTTGGGGGAGCAGAAGTGATCCTTTCTGAAATGGGATGAACGATAGACTCCCACTGGGAGCTACTATGCCCAGGGTCAATAAAAGTGTAAAACAAGCCATCAAAGAGGAAATGTCACTGAATAGCTTTGAGGGTAAAATGTCTTAACCAGGGACTTTATTGATTTATATTTTCAATCATCTGTACAGGATGAACTCTGACGAGAGTTAAGACAGTTGACTGCCTTGTAAGGCAGTAAGCACTAAGCCTCCTACACATCAGTTGGGCCTTTAAAAATTCCCTCCCCCCCACCCATTTTATACCTATGTTGACTCTGACTAGAAACTATCCTTATTGTCTAATGAAATCTAATGACATGGCTCTGGCCCTCCTATACTTCTTTTTAGAACCAAGGTTCTCCCGAGGTAATAAAATGTGTTAAACAAGCTTCAGAAACTTTAAATTTTACAAGGCTATGGCCTCTTGTTTAGTTTTGTTATTTTAAGTTTCTCAGTAGATCTTGTCTAACTAAGTACTGGAAAAGTAGGAAGTGGAACATGCATTTTCTGTGAAATTTTATTTTTTAGATAAAATGGATTTTCAAATCTGCTAAGTGGTGGAAAGAGATCAGTTTCTCTCCTAAGAGGTAGAGATTCAACTGGTCTCTATTGAATAAAAGGCCTTTAGTGAAGGTTGAGAACACTTCAGGTCAATTGGACAACTTTGAGCTCCTCTGACCTCCTTAGTTCATCTATGGTTACAGCTCATAGGTTTGCAGGGCAGCTATCCAGGACTAACCCAGGACAACAGTGACCACTTACCACCCAGTTGAATAGCCTTTCTATGGGAGGTAAGAATTTCAGAAAATCTGTGTGGCTGACTTTTGGAGTAGAGTCATGGATAAAACATCTAGATTTTCCCAATGTATTGTGGTTCTATGTGTTAGATAAATAAGGTGTTGGGGAATTTTCATTTTAATTGAATCGACAAATTTACCTCCAGTAGAATGTTTCATAGGGACACGGTTTTCATTTTTTAACCAATTTCAGATTGCCATTAATGTGTAGAGGCGCTAAAGGCATGTCACCTCAGGGTGACATATGAGCTACTTGCAAATATTTGTAGATTGTTATGAAGAAGTAGTATTATACTTACTCTCCAAAGCCAAGTAAGTGGAACAAAAATCTTAATCATCATAGTTGTCCAAAGATGAAATAAACTACTTCAAAGGGTTTGACCTCTCACCCCTCACTCTTGGAGATGTTCAATGGGAGTGCGGATGATCATTTGGCAGGAAAGTCATATCAGAGAGTGCTTGGACCAGTTATATGGAAGAGTTCTCCAAACCTAAAAGTTTGAAGTATCTTAAAAATTATTTTAAACCTTTTTTTTTGGCATGAAAAATGAAGAAGGGCTGTTTGCTGGAGGCAAAATTTATGCCTGTTTATATATTTTTAAGTGTAAAAATTGTTGCATTATATTATCTTTTTTTAGCTAGTTCACTGGAAATAATTATGGAAATTTCCTTAAAAATGAATACTAATGAGGTTGTGGCAGAATTTGGAATATTAACTTTTCTCTTCTAGACACAATTCCTTGGGTTATATAGAACCCTACATTTACTTGTTTTACCTTTTTATTTTGGAAAAGTTAAAACCTATAGAACTGGGCAGGTTGATATAATGAAGTCTTATGTGCCCATCACCTAGTTGCAAAAATTATTAACTTACAGGCAGAATAATGGTCCTCACATAGCTGTCCATGTCCTAAAACCTAGAATTTGTGAATTTGTTAGGTTACATGGTAAATAGGAATTATCTTTGCAGATGAAATTAAGGTTGCTAATCAACTGACCTTGAGATGGGGAGATTATCCTGATTCTCTAGGTGGGACCAATCTAATCACATGCATCCTTAGAAGTGCAGAGAGAGATCCAGATAGACAGCCATGTGAGAAGGTCTGGGCTTGATGCTGCTGGATCGAGATAAAGGAATGGGGCCCTGAGCAAAGGAAGGAGGATCCCTAAAGAAGCTGGAAAAGGCAAGGGAAACAGATTTTCCCCTAGAGCCTATAGAAGGAATGCCAGCCTGATGAGACCCTGATTCTGACCTAGTGAGACCTATTTTAGATTTCTTACCTGTAGAACTGTAATACAAAAAATTTTGTGTTGTTTTAAGCCACTAAATTTATGGTCATTTTTATAGCTGCTACAGAAAAAAAATTCCAAAAAATAAACCAAAACAACAACAACAAAAAAGAGAGACTCTCAAAGTATAAAGAGAATAAAATAATCCTTAAAGAAAAAACTAGAATTTTCTTTGTATGTATTTTCAAGTAAAACAAGTATTTACAAACTTAGCAAATAAAGACAATGCTTTTATTTGTGGACTTTGACTACCCTAGGGGTGGATATAATTCTGAAAAACTGTAAAAGAGATTTAAATATATGCTATTAAAAGTTAAATAGATATTTAAGTTGCTAATATGATTAGTTTTATTAATCATTTAAGTGATTTAAACCTATTACTTTGATCTTTTGGTAACATTTTTGTTAATGGTACTTATTTCCATTTCATAAATAGCAAATTAAATATGGTTGCTTACTAAAAAAATATATATTATGATTGCTCATGATGCTTTTCCTTTATGTCCTACTTGTCATCCAATTTCAATAGAAAGGAAAGTATTGGAGATAGAAAAATGAATTATTTTACAGACGCTAGTGAAATTGTTTATACTTATTAAGAGATGTACTTTCTTTAAAACCAACTAAAATCTATGATTATTTTTTTCAAAATCATTCAATAAATTTTCATTTATATTCATAGATCCTTTTTTTTCCTAGCCTTGATGAATAAAGTATTTAATCTGAGTCCACAAACCAACCAATCACCCAACCAACTGAATGACTCCCTCTGCAAACATAAACATAAGCAAAAACATAAAATAAAATGAAACAAAAACAAAGCATTTAAGGTTTATAAGCAGCTACTTTTGAAAATCAATGCAAATAGCTTGAATAAAATTTATCATATATATATTTTTTATCTTGCTAGTGTTAGCACAAAGGATAAAAGATCAATGTCTAGATTACTGAAATCATGTATCCTAACGGACCATTTATTTCTTTTATGTTTAAGGCCTTCACCCTCAAAGATATTAGCCAGATGATTCAGAATCTGAAGTGAACTTTTATTAAAGGTTATCATTGGAGGTATATTTAACTGCGGTGTTTGAAATGTACAGATTACATTTCTTTGGACATTTGCAGGAGAAATGCTGTGGCCACATATACTTGTTTTGAAAATGTAAGTTAGAAGAACACACCAATAACGTTGAGCATATGGCACAGACTTTAACACACAGACACACAGATGCAAACCAATCTCCAAAATATCAGAAATACACATACAATTTGACATTCTACTTATTACTTAATACATCGTCTCATTCTTCCTAGACACTATGAGAAACCAAAGTGTACAAAATTAAGGGTAGTCTCTAAAGCTGTTTATGATGTGTCAACTTGGTTAAGCTAGTTCTTTGGCCAAACACAAGTCTAGATGTTGTTATGAAGATAGCTTTTAGATGTGATTAACATTTACAATTAGTAGACTTGAATAAAGCAGATTACTCTTCAAAATTTGGGTGGGCCTTCTCTAATCAGTTGAAGGCCTCAAGAGCAAAGACTGAGGTTTCCTGAGGAAAAAACAATTCTGCCTCAAGACTGCAGTATCGACTTTTACTTGAATTTTCAGAGTGCTGGTCTGCCCCATGGATTTCAGACTTTCCAATCCCCACAATTGTGTGAGTCAATTCCTTAAAGTCTCAACTTCTTTCTTGATATAGATATAGATATGAATACAGATATAGATATTAGATACATAGTTATATCTTCTATTGGTTCTGTTCCTCAAAAGAACCCTGTCTAACATAGCTATTATTGCCCAAACACCTTTCAAATAAGGCACACTTTGATTACTTCTGAAATAAAATAATTCTATATTCTCATTTTGGGCACTTTTCAATTGCTTTATTTAAACTGATCCAAAATATTTTATTTTTTATTCTTTCTTCCCCAAATTCCTATTCCCTGGGTTTCTTCTTCTCCCCTCTCCCATCCACCTAGATCCTCACCTCTTTCCTATAGACCCCATGAGTCATCCCTAATGCACATTTTATTTTTCTAAAATATAAGATCAGTGAAGAGCTTTACAGATATTCTAACATACTGGGGTGGGGTGGGGGTGGTCTATTGTTTTGTTTTGTGCATGTGTGTTTAAATCTCTTTCCAGTGACCATGGCTGCCGTGTTCTGATTTGTGAATATTCTCCCTGGTGACTATTTTCTGTCATGCTAACAATTTATGTTTAGCCAACAGTTAAAATGCTGTGTGCTGGGATAATAGTTGAAATGAGCTCAGACTCTGGATCAATTACCATAAGGCTGTCTTAAGATTTGCTTTGTCTACCTTAAAACAAGACCTTTTACTAATGTTTAAGATAAAGCTGTGTCTTTATTTTCTTCTTCAGGGTCAAAGTAACTCACTCTGACCAAAACTCTAAAAGGAATTGAAAATGGTCAGTTAATTGAAGCAATGCAATTTATGGTCCAGAGGCCTGAGTTCCTTTCTAAGTTGATAAATACATTTCAAAATGCATACCAATACAGTATTTTTTCCAAAGTAATAATACAAATTTCAAAAACTACAACAAAACAACATTTTTACTGTTCCTTAAGAGGGATTTGCCCCTTCTGCAATTTATGAGTCAGATTATGTTCTTACACAATGGTATCCAAATAATTGGATAATTACTTGAAATCCGTGTGCTGGTATTCAGACATTTTCCTTTATATGGAGTTAACTGTGTCTTCTATCATCTGACCCAACCAACTGAAGTCATTTCTCTTAAAGACATTAACCGCTCAAGGAAAGAAAAGTTTTCTCTCCAGGGCTGGGGGAGGACTTTTGCTTTGCACTTTAAAATGTTTGCTCTGTTCCAAGATGATATTAGGATCAGTTGACTGACAACAGGAGAAATTTTCCTGGCAGAGCAGAAAGCCAGAGGAGATTCATATGCAGACGAAATTTTAACTATCAGGCTGTTTGTATCCCCATGTCTACTCTAATATGCCAAGCTAAGATAAATCAAATAGGCTCTGAAAATGGTAGATAAAAATGGGATTTCACAATAATTCTGGAGTTTTGCAGAATATTTATCTTAAACATTTTTTTCCCAAAGAGTTATTTATTACTGGGCAAAGTTATACAGCTCTTTCAATACATGCACCACTTAAAGAAAAAAAAAGTGCTTGGAAACTCTACATTTTAGAAGTGCTAGTGTGAGTTTAAAGACACTGGGACCCAGACAGAGAAGCCTGAGATCTGTCTGAAAGGAGGGACTCGTGGTCAGATGATGTCATGCAGGCCTTGGGTGGGCGTGTCTGCTTTCCAGGTGGCCGAGGCTATCTCAGGGTGTGGGGCACGGAGTTCCCAGCTTGCCTCTGTTATAAAACCCGCAGGGCTGGTCATCTCCTTTGGAGGTGGGCACTGGACTCACAGCAAAAATGTAAAGACAGCTAAGAACCTGTGAAAACAATGATGGGGTAGGCTTCACGACAAACTTTCTAGCCGGTGTTTCATAGTAACTTTACAATTGTTCCATTTTCCTTGGTTTCTCAAAGAAAATGTAATTTTTTTTTTTTTGAGGAGTAGCTGATTGATAGTTTATAGACACCATCTTTAATCCAGGTTATAATTTATATTCTAAAAATCCCTTAAAAAGTGGAGGAAATTCTGATTTCTGCGAGTAAGGGAGCAGACTCTGGACAGACTCTTCTCACCCACTGCTAGCTCCCTTTACCATCTCCTTCCTTGCCTTTGGGGACCTCATCTGCCCCCCTGTCTAAGACCTCCAAGGATCTCCTAACCTAGCTGTCCTCCCTTTGTTGGCATGAGCCTTGGGCTTTTTTCTTACTTTGACATTTCACAGGCAAAATGAACGGTTTAAATGAAAATTCAAAATGAAGGTGCTCAGGGTTGATTCATGGCCTGCTAAAGCAATCTACGTTCAACTTTAAATAAAGTTAGACTTAAAATACACTTGGCCTAAATATAACTCATCACCGCAATGCAAGGAGAATGTGATCAGGTCTTACCCTCTTTCTTCCCTCAAGGAGGCTCCTTTTGAGAACCATTGAAGAACTAATTTGACTTAAATTTCATATAAACTGGACCAAAAAACTAAACAAAGGTAACAACAACAACAAACCAACAAAAAGAAATCAAATACTGATAACTCTAAGAGACTTAATGTAGTTGGAAATTACCCACTGTACTCACACTCCACAAGATGACATTTAAAAAGTATAAACTAGACCTGGCTGGTTTGGCTTAGTGGCTAGAGCATTGGCCTGTGGACTGAAGTGTCCCAGGTTCCATTCCTGCCCAGGGCATGTACCTTGGTGGCAGGCTTGACCTCCCGCCCCAGTCAGGGCGCGTGTGGGAGGCAACCAATCGATGTGTCTCTCTCACGTCGGTGTTTCTCTCCCTCTCTTTTCCACACTCTCTGAAAAGCAATGGAAAAGGTATCCTCAGGAGACGGTTAAAAAATAAAATAAAAAGTATAAACTATTCATAAAGACTGGCATCTTTTTTATGAATGTTTTATCAAGCTGTTAAGTTCCTAATGATTTTTCAGGTTAGAAATTATTTAGGATTCTTTAATTTCTTATTTTAACTTTTACATATTAATTTAATTATTTTCATACTTGGGGGGTCATTCCCCCCAAATCTTTATTTTCTATCACCTCCAGTAAATGCATAGTATTTTATCAAAAAGCTATCTTTTGTTAGATATCTTTTTCATCTACCCAGGGAATTTGACTTTTATTCTCTGTCTCAATTCTCTCAAAAATCCAACTCAGTTTATTTCAAACCAGTGCTGATAAGTAGGGATTCTTCACAGTTTTTAATCTGGGCTAGGTGGACCATGCTAATAAACTAAGAGCTCTGAGTTATCTGCCTAGTATGAACTTGACTGAAATGCTTAACACAAATAAACCAAAAGCACCGAAAAAAAGCTGTTTTTCCTATAATGAAGGCATATTGTTTTTAGTGAATTTTGGTTTGTCCTTTTACTTGGTAAGAACTTCGACTTTTAAGGATTCTGAGGCAAATCCTGCTGTTCAAATCCAAGTAGATGGAAATAAGCCTAACCCTACAGTTACTTATATCTTAATCTTCTTTCTTCTCTAGGTTATTCATTGAAATATTTATCATTCTTTCTTTTACAATATAAATTTTCTGAAATATAAAGAAATTTATAAAGAAGAAAAACCAAAATCATCTGTAATCCTACCTTTGTATAGAGATGACCTCTATTGACATTTTGGTGAATTTCCTTTGAGCCTTCTGTGTGCACACATGCATTTCCAGGTGGCTCATTTTAGAGCTCATAGCATGGAGGTGCCATGTTCTACATGCCTCGTGTTCTTTAAACTTCCTCTGCCTATAACACACACTGGCCTGGCTTTAGGAATACCAATGATCGACCGTTACTCTCATCTAAGGGAGTTAGAAGGTGAGCCTATAGCTTGGGACCAGGTTAGCTGACACAGACAATGCGAGCATTCTGGGGAAACACCTCTTGCTGTGTTCTTTAATCTGGCAGCCTCCTTTAGAAAGCTTGGAATGCACTTGCTCAGAAACTCAGCTTCCTGTTCCTAGCTCCATATGGCAGATCCCTTCAGTTAGTCAAAGTTCTGCCATTTCTCCCTTTGTTACAGTAGAGTCCTGAACACTTAAAGAGCAATTATCTTCTTAATTTCTCTTTTTTGTACTTTAATACTCCCATGTTCATATCTCTAAATATTATCTTTTCTTTTGGATGTTATGGTGAGTGGGAGGAAGAAATCAGTATTTTGTTTTGACCTCTGCAATATTCCAGCATGATCTCTTACAGTTCTTACCATTCTTTGCCATTCCACATCTTCTTTCTTTCTTTGTTTCCTTCCTTTTTTCTCTTTTTCCTATAATAATGCCATTGATCTGCCATATTCCAGGAGTACCACAAATGTTGCTGTTGAATGTGAACTCTACAGTCTGCAACCTGTGTCATCTTAATGTCCTGGCACTGATTTGGTGTGCCCATTAGTGGTATATTGGGACTCTAAACTGGTTATATTGCTTTTTTAAAAATTGTATTCATGGAACAGACTGAGGAATCTCAGAGGAAGTGGAGGGGGAGGTGGAAAAAGATTAACCACAGAATTTATGTGCATATATGCATTGCCCATGGACACAGAAAATAGCCTGGTGAAGGCCGGGAGTGGGGCAGGAACTAGGTGGAGGGGGTAATGGGGGGAAAAAGGGAAGAAATCTTTAATACTCTCAACAATAAAGAGAAATTTAAAAAATGGTCTTCATTTGGTGAATGCCACCCTTTTTTTTTTTTTTTTTTACTGAATTGTTTTGCATTATTATTATTATTATTATTTTTTTTATTATTGTTTAAAATATTACAGATGTCCCTTTTTTCCCCAATGACCCCTTCCACCCCGTTCCTTCCCCCTCCCCAGTCCTTCTCCCCACCACTGTCCCTGTCCTTGGATTGTGCATATATGCATATAAATTCTTTGGTTACTCTCTCCCCCTCCACCCACCTGCCCTCCTCCATCCCTCTGACATTCGTCAGTCTCATCTATGCTTCCATGTCATTGAATCTATTCTGTTCATCAGTTTATTAAGTTCTTTAGATTCCACGTATAAGGGAGATCATGTGATATTTGTCTTTTGCTGCCTGGCTTATTTCACTTAGCATAATATTCTCCAGGTCCATCCATACTGTCCCAAAGCGTACGAGATTCTCCTTCTCTACAGCTGCGTAGTATTCTTTGTCACCTAGCATGCCAACAGACAGCTCATCACACTGTTCTGTTGATCCAGCATTAATGTTAGTCAGTTCAGAGATGTGTTGGGGACAGTTGTAACTAATTCTAAAAAAACAAAAAGTGGGGATGATGCTCCTAATCTTTTTTCTAGAGGAAATACCCGTTAATGTATATTATATGTAGTCGTGCCACATTATTGAATACAGTAAGCTCCAAAGTGCTAAAGAGAGATCATCACCATCAAGCAAATGATCATATGGCACTCTCTATGGCAAGTATTTGAGCTCAATGATTGACATATATTAACTCGTCTCTTCCTCTAATTATCCTGTGAGTAGGTATCTTACTATCCCTATTCAATCGACAAGGAAACTGAGGAGCAGGGACATGGAGAACTTGTCCAAAGTCGCAGAGCTCCTAAGGAGCAGATGTGGCAGCTTACTTCCAGGGGCTCTTTTCTTAACCACGATGCTATTTTACCTTATTATATTATCAGTAAATACTTGGTCATATTTTTAAAAATATACAGAATATTATGCTATGCACAGGGAATGTACAAAGCGATGAGACAGTTTCTGCCCTCTGAGGTCTTCAATCTAGTTACAAAGGCAGGGTAAGGTATAGGAAATGTAAACAATATCAGGCAGCAGAAGCTGTAATCGTCCTTCATATGAGTTCTTTAGGATTTTTAAGGTGGCCAGGTCACTAAAGTCTGGGGAAATTTAAAAGACTTCATATATTTGGACCTTTGAGGGGTTTGGACCAAATAAAAATGCTCTTCAAAGAAAGTTATTCAAAATATGAGTAGCTTAAAACTGCATCTGAAACTCACTAAAACAGAAAGTCTAAAATAATCTGAATCACCTGTGGGTAGAGCGAATGCTTGATTAACCCCAGCAGGTGAGTGAAAATTGCTAACATAAAACAAAGGAATTTAAAACTCCATTATTGTGCCATTAATGTAGAAGAATTAGAGTGATCAGATAATTCAGACGAGGCTTGTCTGGATGCCTTTGAAAGTGGGACATGCAACGCCTTAGGCTGCAAACAAATAGTCCTAAGTGTCACAGAAACTTGGGAGTGACAGGCCCTTTGACAGCTCTGAAGGATGAAGCAGTGCCCAGGAGAACAGCAGTCTAGAAACTGACTTGATTTGATACTTTTTGTTTAAAGCAACCAACATTTCAGTAATCTACAGCACTCCAGGGTTATATTTATCTACTTTTACTGTAATGCAATTGTTTCAGAAGAAGTAATGAGTAAGTTAAATAACAAGAACAATGGCACCTCAGGATAAATAAGAATATAGGAAAATTTAAATTGCTAAAGATCCTCCATATCTCTTCCTGCCATCTCTTTTATGTTAACAGATTACTTTGCTTTTCTTTCACTTCACATGCTGGAAGACGGTACCATAGTTGGGCTTCCCATTTTAGCTAATTATTGTTTTGTTCTACTCACTCCATATTTGCAGTGTATATTATGTATCAGTTTCTTAACATTAATGACTTTTGTACAATGTGTTCAATTTACATATAGATTGAATATATACATTATCTCAATGGATCCCAATGATCCAGTATTATTTTCTCTTCAGTATTTCTACCACCCATCCAGTTATTCAAAATTAGAAACTTGAGAGTCATTATTGATTCTTTCTTCTCCCTTCCCACTTTGTATGTAATCCACATGTGTTCTTGATTATATCTCCTAAATGTCCTGTGAATGTATACAATTTATAACGGCTAATTATTTCTATAATATATGGTCCACCCAGATATATGGTCCTGTTGAGACTAGAACCCAGGTCTTCTTGATTCCTGGTTCAGCCTTGTCTCTGATCTACTATAATACTTTTAGAAAAGGGATGTTGTTTTAATTCTAATTTGTTTCAATATGTAACTATGTAATAAAATATTAGGAACACAAACTCCTTGCAAACATTTGAAAAAGGCACAGAAATACCAACTAGTATTAGTGTATATAAAAGACTATTAATATTACCAGTGACAGCTAGCTCTGAATTTAGTATTCTTATGCTTTTATTAAAGAACTTAATGACCACCATGCTTCCCTCTTTTTCTCCTGTCTTAGTAGAAACCTTGGCCTTCCTTCTGCTCTGATTATCTGCCTGTGTTATGAATATAGCAGCTTTTGCCTCCTCAGGAGTCTTGCTTCAGAAACCCTACTCTCTCTCTCTAGTATGTGACAATATCCCCCCACCCACCCCCATCTCCTTGCTCTTTCCCCACAGCCTATAAATATCTTTAGGTTTCTTTCAACCTTAGAAACAGAGCTAAACAAACAAACAAACAAACAAACAACTTAAATTAAGACTATTTCCTTGCCCTCCCCCTTTCTAACCACCATTAAGTCTCTCATCTTTTGTGAAGCTACTTCCCGAGCAGACCGCTGCGTGGTCTCTCGTCGCTGCATCACCACAGCGCACTGCTCATCCCATAGGAGCCTCTGCCCTGCTATCACCGTGATCACCATCACCTTTATTTGACAAAGCAAATGAATACTTTCCTGTGATTTAGCTGGACTTCTTATAGAATTTGAAGCAGCCGAGCATTAATTTATTTAATGAACAGGTACTCAGTTCTTTCCATGGGCCAGGCATTATTTGGGTGCAAAGGAGACACAATTGTGGGAAAAAGAAAAATATTTCAGTAGCACTGCGTTTTCCTGGTTTTCTTTCTTACCTGTTTGGTCTTTTTTACTGTTCCCTTTGTGGGCTTCTCTTTGGCTTACCCTTTCAGTGTTGCTGTAACACAAAGTAACTGTTGACCGAACCTTACGCTTTTCCTGGTGGCCTCATTCACATGACAAACATTTGCATGTGTAGTAAATAGAAGGATGCTCTACCCAGAGCCCCCAGGAAGGACTGAACACCCAGCTGTGATGAGTGCAGTCCACACAGAGCCTTCAACCGCCAGGTCTGTAGGACCAGATTCAGTGACGGAGGGCAAGCATGAAGATTTAGTGATTCTGGCCTAAGACAGGAGTTGTGCAAGATGAATAATCTGAAAGTCTCCACACACAAGACAGCAGGGACACCATCAAAGACCCTGAAACTAAGCTTAAGAGACATCCACTGGCCCAAATGGGACAATTTGAGTATCAATAAAAATAAAACTGGCAGTGATTAAAACACGTCAAGCATGTTCAAAATTCATGAGTTCACAGAAATACTGAAGGAAAACCACAAAACCTCATTTGTTATTTTTTGAGTATACTGGGAAACCAGCTCATTATTCTTAAAAATGGTAAAAGGAGCATTTAACCTGCATTTTCAGTCAAGCTAGGCCTCAGTATAACGAATAGTTTATGAAGGAAAGTTTCTCCTTATAGAAGTATTCCATCTAATAATAAATAGATTTGGTGATTGATACATAAATAAATGATAGAATTATATTGTAATTGTGTTTTCTAACCCTTTAGAAAGTAATGGATCTGGGCAAAGATTGTGCAAAAGTAAATCTATAGAACAAGCTCACTTATAAATACTACTGCAAAAAATAATAAAATATTAGCTAATAGAATTCAACACTTAATTTAAAAAATCATGTACACCTATAGGAGATTTATGCCAGAAATGCAAGAATGTTTAATATTAGGAAATAGGTTAATATTAATCATCATATTATAAATCTAAGGAGAAAAATCATGAACATCACAGACTTTGAAAAGGCATTTAAAAAAATTAAACACCTATTCTTTTAAAAACACTCAATACCAAAGGGATCAGTAGACACTTCATTAACTTAATAAAATAAATATATCTCAGTCCAAAAGTCAACATCTAACTTAATGGGGAAATGCTGGAGATATTTCCTAAAGTCAGAACCAAGGCAAAGATGCCCACTGTCATACTATTATTCAACAATGGCTGGGATATTAGGTAACACAATTATATAGGAGAAAGTAACTATATAAGATTATAATAATATTATTTTGTATAATATTATATAAGAAATTATATAATTGAATTGTATAAGAGAAAGATATAATATTATATAAAAGATAGGTAGAAAAATTGTAAAGGAGAATAATGCAGAGCTATACTATTTGCAGATGATATGATTATGTACCTGAAAACCCAGGAAACTTGACTGAAAAATCACTATATACAATAGAGTTGTTTAAGAGGATAGTTAATGTTAAATTCATATACTGAAAAAATTGCCTTCATGCATATAAATACCCACTATAATTGAAGAAAAGACTTATTAAAATTGTAAAAACAAAGGTAAATATTTAAGAATAAACTCTATAAAAAATGTGAAAGACCCATTTGAGGAAACACTCCTGATAATAGATAAAAGCACACTTGGAACAAAGATAAAGACAAACCATGTGCTTAGGAAGAATGCTCAACAAAATGTAGGTGTTACCCTGTAAACTTAGCAACATCTCCAACCCCTAAAAAATAGCACATGATTTTGTTGGTTTTCCCCCCTTCCCCAACCTATACAAGCTAATTCTAAAATTTATTTGGGAGAACAAATAAGCAAGGGTCTCCAGATGAAGATCAGCGAGGGGGAGACTACACCTATCAGATCCTAACTGAAACTTTAAGAGCTGTGTCATTGTGGCGTATGAAAGGGACTCAAAATACCTACAGGAATTTAGTATATGATAAAAGTGGCATCTCCAATCAGTGGGGGAGAAATGAAAGACTTAAGTGATAGTGAGATTATGCAGTGGACATTTGGAGAAGCAAAGTTGTAGAGCAAGTCCTCACCTAGTGTCATGGACAAGCTCTTGAAAACTGTGACTTGAAGTGAAACAAAGTATAATGGACCGATTATAATACTTTACAGGCAATAATTGTGAAGCATTAAGTTCCAACAGCATATTTCTGGTAACGAAAGCATCACCAAACTTGTAAATAAAGACCCAAACACATATTTAACACTGAAATAAATGAGCTGTGCATGCCTTTAAGAAAGATTGATGAAAACAAGTAAGATAATTATTTTCCGACCTGCCTATTGCAGTTCAGGGTTGTGGGTGGCCAGAGCCTCCACCAGCAGCTCGGGTCAAGGCAGGACCCAACCCTGGGCAGGATGCCCCTCCGTCACAGGGCCACTCCCACCCGCGCTCACTCAGACCAGGACGTTTAGACATGCCAGGTCACCTCCCATGCACACCTTTAGGATGCGGGTGAAACTGGAGCCCCCGGAGAAACCCACGCAGACATGAGGAGAACAGGCATACTCCACACAGACAGTGGCCCCGCCGGAAAGGGATATTTTTTTTGGTCTCATCAACTTTATAATGAAAAGATGTTGAATGAAACGATGTTATTCGAGGCCCTGCTTTATTCTGCAATAGACCACAACAAGGGTCAACTCTTCACCGACTATCACGGCGCTGGAGTTGTGTAAAAATTATTGCTGGACTTGGAGTCTTTTCTGTGTTACTACTGCACAGTGAGCGCAGACATATTTTTATTGTGTCCATCCATCCATGTTAACTACATATGTGGCCCAGATGCTTGTTCTGCTCCATGGCCCACACATCTCTTTAATGCAGAATCCTCTCCACGGCTTCCTCTGAGGAAGATGCGGCTCCAGTCCACTGGGAGTCTCATGGCTTTTTAATCTTATATGCTCAACCTTTTACCAAAGGGACCAGCAAATTGGAAATTGAAGAGGTTTTTGCAAATAGAGACAATGTGAATCTTATTTTCAATTGTTCCTCATGTCTGCCTCTTAAAATCAGATTACTCTTTCTGAGATATCAGAGAAAGAGAGAGAGAAAGAGAGAGAGAGAGAATGATAGAACCAGGGTTATAACTGCAGAATACAATCAGGAACATATTTCTTATCATATGATGCAATTTAATAACAGTAACAGCAAAGGGGGGCTTGGGAATAGCAATAGAGAAGTTCCTTAGCTATCTGAACTAGTGGTACACAATGAAAATTTATATGAACCTATTTAAGAATCTCATTTGGTTTCCAAACAGTATCTGCCGATAGTGAAGTACAGAAAACCTTCACAGCTGTTATTCATAATAAGCACTTACAGATATAAGAAAACTATTTGCCCATGGATCATGGGAGTTTTAAACAAATACATATCTGGAAGGCAGAGCTTATGTTGTAAATTTTATACAAGTTCCTCAGAAATCTACTTAGTCAAATTGAGCTGTTACTTCTACCTAGATGCGCAAGTGTGTGGTGAAGACCAGGAGCTAGAGCTCTCACCTGGGACATCACTGCATTCAGTTAAGGCAATAAAAATAACACAAAGGGCCAGCTGCCCCTTGAGAGAATCGTGGCTATATTAAAAGAGTATGATAATGAAGATTAGTGTTTCTATTAAGAATCAGAAATGAAAATGATGGCTTTTTTCTTCTAGTTTACATTTCTGGCTCCAAAATGATTTTTTTCCAAAGGCTTTGAAGACATTCTGAAAGTGGAGTCAGTTACTGTGCTCTCTGGAAGTTCATTTTCAATCGCCCCGTCTCTCGCTCGCTCTCCAGCCGCACAGAAACAGACCACAAATAAAAGCAAACATCAGAATGTGACTAGAAAGGAAGTAAAAAAAAATGCAGATCACTGGTCTGAGCTATACCTGAACCCAGGGAAATGGATTTTACTTCAGAGCAGCCAAAATTTCTAGTATTTCATGTTATGACTTATTTTGGTTTCTGGATCTCCGCTATTCTTTTAGCTTAAAGCATTATTTACAAAACTTTGTTCTATAGACGCGCTTTTAAAGTTTAATGTGCATTCAGAACCCCTGGGAATCATAGTAAAATGAAGATCCCGATTCAGTAGGCCTGGGGTGTGGTCTGAGAGTCTTGATTTTTAACAAGTTTTCAGGGTTAGCCTCTGTTTTGCGGCTGGTTCGTGAACAACGTTTTGAGTAGCAGGCATCTAAATTTGAGAATATTAGTTCCTGGAAATACTTCAAGAAAGAAGAGCCCAGTTCGGACGGCGTGGCTCTATGCACCGAGAGGTAGCCGGTTCCATTCCCAGCAGGGCACGTGTCCAGATTGCAGGCTCGGCCCTGCTGGGGGCATGCAGGAGGCAGCCCATCCACATCTGAGGTTTCTCTCTCATCGACGATTCTATCTCTTCCTCTCCCTTCAACTCACTCTAAAAATCAATAATAACATATTAAACATTTTAAAAAAAAAAGAAAGAAAGAAGAGTTCAGTGGCTAGTAGGACAAGAATCACTGCTACCATATCATCCCCCTGCAGAGTCATAATTGCCATCAGCATACTAAGAGCTCTGAAGAACCTCAGGTCCTGCACAAAGCAAACACGTTTAGTTTTACTCCTGTGAGCATTTACCTAACTTAAATAGCAAATGCCAGGCTCCCCCGCCCCTTCCACTTTTATTTCTTTCTTCAGAACACACTTTAGGAGACACTGGCTCAAAGAAGAGGAGATGGTTCTTGAGAAAAATTGTTACATTGCATTTTTGAGATGACAGGAAGGAGGAAGAGAAGATGGGCTTGCTTTCCCTCAGTGGGAAGAGTATCATTTTTTTCTAGAATATACATGAACTTTTTTGAAATTTAGCTAGGGCAGAGCAGAAAACTATGTAGGAATGGTAAGTTTCTTTTACAACTATGAAAGATATCATGATACAGTGGTGGGCAAACTCTAGCCCTCATTGCCAGCTTTAGCATGGAGTGGAAAATGGTTTTTATATTTAAATAAGGTATTTAAATATAAATTTAAATACATTTTATGTTTAAATTAAATATTTCAAATGGTTGAGGAAAACCCCCAAAATATTCCATGATGTGAAAATTCTGTGAAATTCAAATTCCAATGTTCATAAGTAAAGTTTTATTGAAATATAGCCCTGCCCATTTGTCCATTTGTTCATGTGTTGTCTGGCTGCTGTCATTAGACAAAAAAAGGGTATGTAGTTGCAGATGAGACTGTATGGTCTGCAAAGTAAACATATTTACTATTTGGCCTTTTATAGAAAAGAAAATTTGCCCACTCCTTCCAAGGGAACTAAAGAAAATAAGTTAAAAAAAAGTAAAGGGTAAAGGGCACTTAGGTATTTGATATATTATTTCCCCTTTCCTTCCAATTTTTAAAATTTGGGAAAGTTTATTGCCTGACAGTCAGTAGAATTAGGCCCTATCTTTTGTTTAGTGATGCTATTGAACTAAAAAAAAAAAATGCATAGCTAATATTTGTACATAACTCTTTCTCCTGGTTTAATACCCAATAGGAACTTATAGCGGGACTGAATCCACATTGTTTTTGTACTTACAACATCCTTCTAAGAAGTGTAGAGCTTGTGGAATAGAAAACCTTTGGTTCTGCAGAGCATCGTAATGGGTTTAGTGTGTAGATCTGACCCAGACATTGTGGAGAATGGAAGAGCTCTGTAAAAGAAAGGAAGAAACATTTAGGCAGCCCTGGAGAGAGGGAGGGTAGGAAGGAGAAAGAGAGAGAGAGAGAGAGAGAGAGAGAGAGAATGCAAGATTATGAGTATCTTCAGAGGGGCCCTCCAAATCTTCTAAAAGTCTGAAAATTACATGAATGCTTGATGCAGGGTATTTTTTGTTGTAAAAAACCTGGAAAGAGTGGAGTTTCACTCTTGGGGCAAAGTGTAGTTGGAATCCAGGAAACAAAGAAAGTCAGAGGAATTGGCAGAAAAATGTGGGAAGGCAGCTGGATCTCAAAAGCTGCATGGCCGAGTAGTTACCTAGCTCTTCAGAGAAAGGCAGGTGCAGCCGGTATTGGATTTGGACAACCAATAAATATTTGCTGAATGGTGAGCTTGTACAAGTTACTTAACTTTGTTACATCTCATTTCTTCGACTGGTAAACGGGGACAAGAATTCTTACTTGCTAGGGCTGTTGTGGGGATTAAATGATATCATTCATATAAAGCTTGTAAACCTGTATTTGGCAAATAGTAGGGTCTCCACCAATGGTTACTATTATTGCTACCAATACTCTTATTTTATTGTTTTCAGTATGCTGTCAAGCACATAGTAGGTGCTCAAACAGTATTTGTTGCATATAAAATAGAAAAAGTTCCTCTCCATGACAAATGTTAACCCACTGTGAAACAGTGTATACCTCTTAAAAAGGGCTGTGCTTTTACATTTTGATTATGACTAAAAGTAACACCAATAAGACAAAGTGCATGAACTGTTATGGAATTAGGATTATTATATAGTAAGTTCCTTTTACTCCAGCAGCCTTAACATGATCAAACCTATGAGGCCCTGGGGACACATTGGCCCTACACTGTGGTAAGATAGCATGCAGAAATATCACAGCCCATTGGTGATTATAATCAGACAGTCACGGGCTTGATGGAGACAAAGAGGCAATGAGAGACAGCAGGAAAAAAAATCTATTCATTTTAGAAAAATGTGGATTAGGCAGGCTCATGAGGAAAATGTCCTTTTTTCCTCAGGCTATTTCAGAAAATTTGAACATTCTACAACTCGCTACCCCTTCCCTTTACACTTGAAGGCTTGACAGGACCCAAAAGGGAAAGGGACCTGTAGCTGTGTCCTGTGTATGACCTTCAGCAGAGGTTAAGTGAGATGGAAAGGAAAAAGTACCAGATCTTCTTCTGCATGATTATAGTGAACATTCCCATCCCCTTTTGCATCATTATAAAGCATTAGAGCTAACCATAAAAAAGGACTGGATTTATGAAACTCCTCATAAATTCAAGCAAGAGCCAGAAAACTATAAAATCGGAATCCAGATTTTCTTTTACCTCGTGTGTGTGTGGAGGGTGGTTCCTGAAGCATGGTCACTTCCATGATCTCATTTGATTCTCATAACAACGCTGTGAGGCAAACAGGCATAATTGCCCCGCAGTTTATAGAGAGGCATATTGGAGCACAGAGGGATTAAAGGTTTCACCCACGTTCTCGTGGTTCTAATGTGCCAGGGCTGGAACTGCGTTTTGCAACTTTTGGTGCACTGCCCTTGCTACCACACTGCCCTGTCTTGTTCCGTGAATCCCCAAGGTGAAGGGCAAAAGGTGGCCACACATCTCCAGGCCTCGCATTGTGTTGGCCAAGGGCTTGGCTGTCCTTAGGTGAAACACGTGCACAGATGACATTTATCATATTTGAATGTGCATATAGAAGTGACACTGAGTTTGAGGGAGGCTGGGGCACATTCAGGAAAGAGGGAATCACAGAGGAAGTTCAATCCTGTTTGAATCACACGTTCTTCCAGGAGAAAACTATTTTATGAGATGTTACTGTTACTACTTTGAATCACATCATATTTGTTTCACTGATAATAAATTAGACCTGTACCCATTTTTAAATGTTTATATGTTCTGGACATAGTTTGAAATGTACTAAATAAAATTTATCTTGAAAGTCATTATATTGCAGAGTTACCTCTATTTTTTAGAGTGAAGGAGTGAACTTGGTGTCTGATTAACATCCCCCCACAGATAACACTTCAATAACTTGATGTTCTTTCATCTCTGATGAGATTCACATTTGAGAAATTAAGGAAATCCTAAAAGTTTAATGACTCTTGGAATCTCCATTATAGAAACCCAGCCCAGATTTAAGAAAACTATAGTATTTTTTTTCTCAGATTGATTATAAAATATATGGTCTATATCAAGATTTCTTTTTATAATTAAAAAATGCAAAAACTGATTTTATGGGGCCAAAGTTTTATACTTGTTTTTGTCATAAGTTGTACAAAGGCAAGTAGAACATGAATGGCGAATGGAATACATTTGGGAAGCTATTTTTGAGGATTAGAAACATTAGAAAGCATAAACTGAAGTCTTCCTTTTGAACTGGAACATTAACATTTAAATTCTCTTATTTTAAGTAGTATAATATGTGAGAAAATAGTTGTAATGAATTTTTTTTTTGTTTAAGGTTAAAACACCACTACTGAACTTTTAGCCTGTGCTTGTGTGTGGCTGGGGGCAGGGGACACAGGGTGGAATGGGGCGCACTTATTTGAAGGGGAGTGAAAGGTGGACATACAGTCCAGGGAAATAAATTTATTCAAGCTGTTTGAGAAAGGCTCCATGTTCATCTTTGTTTTAATGTGGAGACATGGATTATCTGTCTTGATCTAATTACTTTCTTTACCTGTGCCCTTACAATCGTATTGCTATTTGAAGGCTGACACACAGGAAAACCCCAGTGGGCCTCAAATAGAGAGATGCAGTTAGTTTATAGGTGCTTCGTGTTTGTTGAAAATAGGCATTAAGTTAAATATCTATAAGGGAGATGCCTATTACAGAGTTAGAACTTCCTCCTAACTATATTGAGGAGATTTTATAAAACCATTGTTTCCTGAAATATTTGACAGGCACGGCTATAGTCTTGAGTTTGTAGATTGGATCTTGATTACCCAGAATCATTATAGAATCTGTTTCAGAAAAGCAGTTTCTATAACATGAGATGAGACTGAGACTAAGAAGGGTGAATACAGACCATTATGCCTTAAAAATATCTGGAAATATTTCTGATGGTGTTATTTTACCATGCCATAAACTTTTCAGTCAGTGGTTCTTCTAATTTTTTGTTTGCTTGTTTCAGCATATAAGCCTTTCAAATTTTGAAGAAAATCAAAATGTTTAACAAAAAACACATACCCAAGACATCATTACACTCCCACGTCAAATTCAGAACTTCACCTCATAAATAACTTAATGGCTGCTTGCATTTTAAAGATCTGATAGGATCAATTACAGTTGATATACAATCTTATATTAGTTTCAGGTGTACAGCCCAGTGATTAGACATTTATATAAGTTACAAAGCGATCATCCTAATAAATCTAGTATCCATCTGACACCATACATAGTTCTTATAATATTATTGACGATATCCCGTATGCTGTACTTTACATTCCCATGACTATTCTGCAACTACCAATTTGTACTTCTTAATTCCTTCACCTTTTTCGCCCATCCCCTCTGACAATGGTCAAAATGTTCTCTGTATCAGAGTCTCTGTTGTGCTTGAAAAATAAAAATTTATTTTTTTTAAAAAAAGAACATATAGGATCATTTTAAAGATAATAACCACTTATTATAAAATCATATTTAAGATCATAACCCCCTATCTTAGTCATGAATTATTGACATTGTTTTCAAAATTTTATGTATATATTTAAAATTTTAGGATGTGTATGTGTGGAGGGGAGGATGGATCATAGTCTTCATTAAATTCTCAAAGGAATCCGTGACTACCCCTATTCCCCCAAAGTTAAGAACCACTGATAGTAAGTAAGCAGCAAATCCACAGGAGACTATTGAAACAGAAGTTCTAAGAAACTGTGTTTTAGTATCCCTTTACCTTATTTTCTGGCTCTTCTTTCAAGCTTGTCCACCATGGCTAGAGTTGAGGTTCAATCTTGGTCTTAGGCTCCTGTGCATGCATAATCAAGTTAACAACGAAAAACATACAGAATGAATACTTCTATTGGCTGGCTACCTTTTAATTCTGAATAAGGTATCCACCCTGAATCTTAGTTGCCATTCCTGCTCTTGTAAACTAGTTGGACAATGAAGAAAGGGATTGAAATGTGTTTTTTTCTGCCCCCCTCGTTCTCCTTAAACTAAGAGCCTAGAATGAGCCGGTTTCCTAAATTTTAGGCCTTGACATGGAGCTACAGCAACCAAATGTCAAAGGAAACTACTAAGCAGGATCCCAAATCTACCCAGTTAAAACAAAACAAACAAACAAAGAAACCTGTATCAAATCCTCTAGCTTGATAATCTTTTTGCTTTTTCTATTAAAAAAAAAATTTAACTTGCAGTCTTAGGCTCCCTAGGCAGTACTTAAACACTACCATGTTCCAACCAGGCAGGAAGGGAAGAGGCCATCTGACATTGTCTAAGCTCCAACTGTGACACATTCCTGTCTTTTGTATTTCTATAGTCCCCAGTTCTTTACTTGCATGCTCCCAGTTTGCATCTTGGCCCCTCTCTAGAGGAAATGGGAGGGCAGAAATTAAAAAAAAAAGAAAAGAGGTGAGACCAAAGGCTACATTTAGAATGGAGAAGGTTAAAATCTCTGCTTTTATATTTATATTATTTATTTATTTATTTACTTACTTATTTATTTATTTATTTATTATTTAATTTTTATTGTTGAAAGTATTACAGATGTCTCCTTTTCTTCCCATTGACCCCTTCTACCCTGTATCCATCCCCCACCCAAGGCCTTCACCACACCATTGTGTGTGTCCATGGGTTATGCATATATGCATATAGATTCTTTGGTTAATCTCTCCCCATCCCCCCTACCCTCCCCCACCCTCCCTCTGAGATTCGTCAGTCTGATGCATGCTTCGATGTCACTAAATCTATTTTGTTCATCAGTTTATTATGTTCTTTGGAGTCTACATATAAGTGAGATCATGTGGTATTTGTCTTTCTCTGCCTGGCTTATTTCACTTAGCATAATGATCTCTGCTTTTTAAAATCTCTATTGGACAATATAAGCTCCCCCCTCCCCCCACCCCATGGATTTGATTAATCAGTATTTGAATTGCTGCCTTCATCATGGCTCTCAATAAAAATAAATTCACTTATGGTTTTCATGGAATTACAGTTATATGCATTCACTAAATATAATCTGAATCATTTTAAATAAACCTCCTTGTTTGAATAGCATATTTTTCTGAACATTCTTATGACAAGTTGTTTTGAAACTCAAAAGTACCAATGTTAATAACATCCATAATTATTTCTCTACAATGTATGCTGTTATGTATTATGTAAGAAAAGCTAGTAAAAAAAACAAAGTCTTCAACTTGAATTAAATAAGTGATAGAAGAAATTATAGTAGTTATGTTGGGAAAGCTATTTTTCAGCTTTTGAATTCTTTAGTTATGGCATGACTAAGAAAGAAATTGAACGCCTACGTTCCAGCATACACAATTGGTCTTGAGGAAATTGGTTTGAGCAAAAGACAACTGGAAATAATTTTTAAAAAATACTTTCTCTCTTCTTCTGTCTTGCTCACCTAGCAAAACTCTAATCTCCTTAAAACCCAACTCTCTACCTACTCCCAAATAGCAAAGGTGGCCAGTAAAAAAAACACAGACTGACTACATTTTAAGTAGAGAAATGTTCATTGGTCTCATGTTGGATTTATATTCACTGATCATAATTGCACCATCAACAATCCTATCACATTTATTTAGTCAATTTATTCTTCAGTTTTCTAAACTAACAGTTTCACAGCACACTTTCCTTTTTCCTTCATCTTCTGACAAACACACCTCTCTCCTCTTTATTCTCAGCTAATGATCTTGCTTCTTACTTCAATTCAGAATTGAGAAAAAGAAGAGCTAGTTCATCTTCCCATCACCAAACCTGTCTCCATGCCTTCTCTTCCTTTACACTGGGAATCATGCTCCTAAGTGAGGTCAACCCCTCCATTTGGACAGGAACCCAATCCCATCCGGACCAACCCAGGACTTCACTTCTACAATTACCTTACCTTTCTCTTGTATCTTAAATTTGCACCTTTCTACTGGATAATTCCCAATCACATAAATACAGGTTGTAATATCTCCCATGAAAAAAATACTTCTCTCTACATCCCACATCCCCTCTATCGCCCCATTTCTTGGCTCTCCCTTGCAGTAAAACCTTCAAGAGGTGTCTGTGTTTATACTCTTCCCTTGCATCTCTTCCCTTCCCTTTTGCTCCAACCTGCTCCATTCAGGCTGTCATCTCCATTACGCTGCAGAAACCGTTCTCATCAGAATCCCCAGCATTCCCCTTCTAGCTAAATCCAATGGTCAGCTCTTAGTTCTCACTTTACTGGACTGTTCCACAGAATTTGACACAGTTAAGCTGTCTCTCTTTCTTGAAACACACTCTTTTTTTTGGTTTCTGAGACACCACGCTTTGCTAGCGTTCCTATTACCTCTGAAGCCTCTCCTTCTTAGTCTCCTTTGCTGAATTCTAAAACTCCTTCACTTCTAAGAGGAGCCCCAGTCATTTTTCCTTTGCCTTTGACTTGCTAGGTGTTTTCATCCCTTTGTGGTTTAAAGTCTATATGCTGATGCCTTCTAAATTTATATCTCTAGCCTCAAGCTCTCCCTGTACCTGTCTACTCATCTTCACTTGAATGATTGATAGATATGTCTGCATCTGCAATAAAGAAAAGCAGAAAAAATGGCCAAAACCATATCTCCCAGTTATGGACTCAATGTGTCTCCACCTCCATCCACCAAATCAATACATTGAAGCCCAAAATACCAGAATGATGGTGTTTGGAGATGGGCAGAATTAGGAGGTAATTAGGGTTCGATAAGGTCATGAGGGTGGAGTCTTGTTCTGATTGGATTAGTGACTTTATAAGACTCTGGAGAACTTGATCTGTCTCTTTCTCTTTCTTTCTCTCTCTCTGTCTCTCTCTATATCTCTCTATCTCTATCTGTCTCTATCTGTCTATCTCTACCTCTATCTTTCTATATCTATCTCTATCTATCTCCACAACAAGAAGGCAGTTATCTATTAGCCAGTAGGAGGGCCCTCCCCAGAAACCAAATCAGCTGGCACTTCAATCTTAGATTTACCAGTCTCTAGAACTGTGAGAAATAAATCTCTGTTGTTTAAGCCCAGTCTATAGCATTTTTTTAATGACAACTGGAGCTGATTAATACACTCCCCTTTGCCTTCCAACCTGCTCCTCCCCAGGTTACCCCATTTTGATAAGTAGCACCAGTATGTATCCACTTGCTCAAGCCAGAGAGCCAAGAGGCATCCTTGATTCCCCCCTCCCCTCCATACTCCTTATCCAAATTCACTAAAAAATTCTATCAGATCTTCCTTCAAAATATATCCTGAATCTTGACCATTTCTCACCACTTCAACTGCTACCAATGTAGTCCAAGACATTTCCACCTTTAGCATAAGCTTCTGCAAAGATTCCTAATGGATCTTCCTGCTCCTACTCTTCCATGTCTCCATCCCCAACACCAACTCAGTGTTCTCCACACAGCAGTCAGGGATATCATTTAGAAAGGTAAGTTAGAAAGTGTTATTTTCTCTGCCCAAAACATTTGTGGTAGCCTCAAATACTGAGAATAACATCCAACTACCAAAGTGTGATTTCAAAGGACCTCCATAATCTGGCCACTGTTTGTACCTCCATCCTTATTTCCTTCTAATTTTTTGTTTATTTGCTTTGCTTTGGCTACATATGCTGCTTCAACATATGACAGTTTTGTTGTTTCCTTGGGGCTTTTACAAAGACTACTTATTCCTTCTGACAGATGTTTCTCCCAGAGCCCTGCGATTCTCACTCCCTCACTTCTTGGCCTCTGTTCAAATGGCATTTCTTCACAAAGTCTCCTCCCGAGCATTGTACCTAAAATAACCACTACCTGTCATTCTTTCTCCCTTGCCCTGCTCTATTTATCTCCATCACACTTACAATAATTTATTTATTTGCCAACTTTCTCTTGCACCAGAATGTAAACTCCATGAGGGCAAGATCTTTGATCTGTTTACCACTGAATCCCCAATGCCTAAAAGAGCTTCCACCAAATACTCAATAGCCATGTGTTGAATAAATGAATAAAATTTCCAAATGTTTTCCCAAAGATATGAAATTGCTATTTATGAATTTCAAGCTCTGAAAACTGCTTTCAAAAATATGCTCTCCTTGGAAAGAGAAGGGAAAAACCAAACAAATGGCACAATGGCTTGGACTAGTTCTTTGTAAACCAAGATTTCAAAGTGGCAAAGGTAGAGATGTCAGCAGAGCTTACAACCACGCTTGCAAAAATGGTGAGAAATGAGCGGAGAAACCAAAATGACATGTGCTTTTGGGATCCTTGAGGGAGCAGCAGAGTGAAAGAGGGTGGTTCTACTGTGACAACCATGATTTCCCCACCTCCGCACACCTTTTGAGCTAGAGTTGAGCTTTGTGGAAAACTGTGTTGAGGGTGCTGATGACTCCAGCAGAGGAGACCACTTTGCTCCCTTCCCTCTTGGCTTTTTGCTTTCCTTAGAGTTCCAGCTTTGCTGCCGTTTATCTTCCTCCATCCTAAATTCCAATACTGATGCCGCCTCCCACTAAGATCGTGCTTCATCTCCAGTACCATCGTATTTTTCTACCTCGCCTTCATATTCTAAGATGACCATAATACCACCCCTGAAATAAAACAGCAAGCTATGTTTAAAGTATTAATTTGAAGAAGCAATCAGGACTTTTCACTCAGCTGTGAAAATGTACTAACGCAGATAGAATAAACTAACGCACAGCTGACTTAATAAGCAGTGGATCTAAAAGTTATGCTGAGTAGTTTATCTAATCACAGTCTTACATACATCTCTGGGCACTGACTGACTATAAGTGGGAGTAAGAACAAAGCACGCACCAAAATACGAAACCTGCCGTTCAAATGAGCAAACCCTCTGTGGACGGCATCATGGTGAAACTGCACAGCACCGACCTCCAGCGACATCCTCGCACAAATGCTCAGGACCACTAATTCTTCCCGTGGTTGCCAGGTTGGCCTTGAGCAGCAAAAGGCAACTGGATTTATTTTGTTCTGGCAGCAGCTCAGTAGGAGCATAAACTAGCAATGCTGGGGAACAGAAGGTCCTCACAGAAAAGGAAGCTCCCCTCGTATACTATACTAACCCCCAAATGCCAACTGCTCTTAAACCAGAAGCAATATAAGTGGTAAACACTAACATTTTCAAAGAACTATCTAATATTCATGGCAGAATCTATAAAAGGTGACTTTGAATAATCCCTTCCCGGCAAACCTGTAAAAGTTTTATAAAATATGCTGCAAAAATGACTCACAGTAGATGTAATTACTGTGCAACCTTGGAAACTGATATAAAAAATTCAGCTGCCAGCGTGTTAACAGCCACCTAATATATGGGTTGTTTGATTGGACTCTTTGGGCAAAACTGCAAAATTCCTAACCCATTGCCGCTATATATTTTATCAGGGCCAAATTTAGCTACTTTCATTTATTAAAATGCCATTTTAGACATCACAGTGAATCAAGTCAGTGTTGCTTAATTGCACGCATACATTACAACCGCATCCATTTCCCCAAACACGAATTTAACTCGTTATTATTTATTTTTATTTTTGGGGGACAGCAGCAGAGTTCTGATGCCTGAACTATGAAACTTGGCAAAATCATTGCTTTCGTAACAAAAACTGTGAGAATCAGCCATGAAATTTCCTCCTCTATGCAGCCAGCAACTGTTTCCCAGTTTTTTCTTTTAAATGCATTCATCTTAAATTAACAGTTTGATATAAAAATGATTCATTGCCCATATTCTATTTTCAATTATAATGTAGTTTTTTTGTGGGCGGAGAGGAAAGTCAAATTTTAGCAGAGTTCCATGCCATATTTTCACCCTGCACCTTACATCCATCCTTTGGCTTTTAGGCTGAAGTAATCAGGTGTATTGTCAATTTAACAGTGAATCTTTTGTAATAGAATAAGTCTACCCCTGCCATCTCCCCTCAATTTACCTGTTTGTTAAGTTTAGTTATATAATATTTTCTCTTAAGTGGGACTTTTCTGAACTGTGTGGGTAAAGAAAGGGTGGGTGATAAAGAAATGCTCTGTAGGCCTCTTCCAGATTAATACTTAGGACTATTAGCCTCACAAATTGACAAGCCCTAAGCCAAGCACCTTCGTTACATAGCCCCTCTTTACCCTGATTTAGGTCACAAGTGGGCAGGGATTTTGTCTTACTGATCTTTGTACCCCAATAAATATTTGTAAACCTGAATCCTCAGTTTTGTGCAAAACTTCTTACATGGTTTACTCTGGCAGAAAACATTCTTTGATTTACTTATAGGGAATTAAAATTAATGTTGAAGAGAAAAACATTTTAAAAACCATATAAAAATTTGCCAAGGAGGGAAGAATTGGTGGGAAATGCTTCAAGCATATCAATAACAATAAAGGCTCCCCGTTTTGTACAGTTCCAAGTTCCATAACTATAGGTATTGAAACTCAAATTGTTCTACATAATTAATTTCAGTTCTCTATAAATACACTCATAAATGCTGTATGAAATTGAATTTGCCAGCACTCAGCTCTATCTGTTGTGAGGGTTAGAATCTTTTGCTCCAAGTATAGAGCAAGTGCTGAGCCCAGAGGTTATTTTAACTGCAAACATTGCTTAAACCTTTAATTAGCTGAACCATGTTTAGCTAAATCAGTGAGTTCAGTAATTAGAAGACCCAAGTCTACTTAGCCAGCCAATCTTATTCTATAATCTGAACAAAATTTCAGCACTGCAGCTTTGCAGTGTAAGATATACAAGATTTACAAAGCTTTGAGCTCTCCAGAAACTTCCAAGGATCAGTAAAACTCCATATGTCTACAAAATTTAACTATTACACATCTCATCTCAAATAAGTTTGGGTCTTAGAGTACCAAATACAATCAAATTACTGTCAGAACATCATTAAGAGAACTTCTACTATGTACTGGGTTTTTTTAAAACATGCTTGCTAAAATTAATGACAAAGCAGAACATTATTTCACTTTTGAAACCAATAATTAAGAATGATTTTTTTAAGCTCAAAATCGTTAATCACAGCAATATAACATACCCCTTAGGCTTCCATTAACATTTTATAGAGTTAAAAAGATGATAATAGTTTATTCCTGGGTTTTGGCACCAAAACAAACAAAACAACAAAAAGCCCACAAAAAAGGCAGCAATGATGCTGCAGCTAATAAGGAAGATTGCAGAGACACCCACCTACCCTTCGCGCAAAGCTCTTTAGAAACGAGGAATGCTTGCATTCCGATGCTAAGAATCACAACAAAAAGAATGTTGAAAAACATCAAATTGCAGAACTGTTTTTCCAAAGGGGACCCCATCCGCCCTCAGCCTGCTCCCAGGGCGAGGCGTTGGTCAGTCTGCTCCCATGCGGAGGCTGGAGCTGGAGGTTGCGAAGCAGCGGGGAAGAGGCGCTGAAAGGAGATAAGCATTTGCAAAAGATGGTAGTAGAAGGAAAGGCTCTGATTAAGGTCGGAAATATTTTCCATTTTTTAGAAATACTAAGGAGCCCAAAGAGCTAAGGGTGTTCATGAAAGTGGATTCCCTTCAACGACCTCTGCTCCAGCCTGTGCCTGGGTTAGGGAAATCTACTTGTAAAACTCCACAATAACACTAGACATATCTGTAAAGTATGCTTTTACTCTCGGGGGCTAACAAAAGCCTGTTTATTAGAGTATGTGATAGCGAGCGAAACCCCAGGGATACCCTTTTTAAAGCCAGTAGAAATCTCAGAAGAAGAGCAGCAAACACAACAGCCACAACCTGCATTAATATAAGACTCAACAATGGACAAAACCACCTCCACACATATTATCTCAGTGGATCACCATTGGCACCCTAAATGTGGACAAGGCTACTCATTTCCATTTTACAGAAAAGGACACTGAGGCTTCAGAGAAATAGCCAGTTGTTTTTTAAAAAAATATTTGTCACTCTTGATAAAAATATATTTGACAAAATTAAAAAAGAACCATGTTAATAGAGACGAAACACTTGTCAACAATAGCTTGTACTAAAAGTTACATTTTACATTATATGGTACTCATTTTGTTCCATTCTGGGATTTTATCTCTGTTTTGTTTTTGCTTTGTTTTTATAAGGCAGAAAGTTCAAATACCTAACCACCTACTTTAAATAATCAAATCCGGCAACATCTAAGCTTAGATAGAGTTTAAGGCAATGGGCCATTTATAGCAAAGAATGACCTCTAACAGCCTTGTTAAAATTCAGAACACTTTGCAGGAACCTACAATGTTTCCCACAAAGGAAAGAAGTCATCTTCTCTGGTCTGCTGTCTTCTGGAGAACTTTCTGAACTGCATCAACTGCCCCAGTTGTAAAGGGATACTGGAGGTAAGAGAAGACGCAGGGACAGCCAAGAGTAAGGACCCTCTGGGCGGATCACAAGGTACTAACTTTCCCATGCTGCCAGACGCCACACTAAATTCATCCCCAAATGAGTGGAACTTGGCTCTGTAAATCTAGTCCTAATTCTGCTGCTGGGGATTAGACAGAGAAGTAAAGCCTCTGTTGTGTTTGCTGAATGACAATGGAATATTCAGAATACTTCTGAGACAGAAGGAACTTAGTGAGGTTTACTTTGAAACACTTTCAGTGATTTTTTCACCTGCCCCTTTGGACAATGCTTATTGAATACACGCAAGGAATTGTAGTAGGTAGGGGAAACGCTTGAAATAAAGTTTTGATATTAATAATTCTTCAAATTTTCTTTGTAATTAAGAACCTTCTTTTGACTGCCAATGTTTAACACTGAAGCATAGGCACTGGCCGGCCTACACTTTATTTTCTCCTGAACTAAATGATATTGCTTTGTAGAGGAGAAGAGGATGTTTGAATCACAAACTTTAAAAAGAAGATTGTGCCCTGGCCAGTGTTGCTCAGTGGGGTCATTGAGCACGGATGGGGCCTTGGATTTGATTCCTGGTCAAGGGCACATACCTGGGTTGCAGGTTCATTCCCCAGGGCGTGCTGGAGGCAACCAATCCATGTGTCTCTCTCACATCGGTGTTTTTCTCTTTCTCTCTCCCCTTCCCTCCCTTCCACTCTCTCTAAAGATCAATAGAAAAAATATCCTTGGGTTGGCGCTATATGAACCTCTAGCATGTTGTGTCCAGGACTATGCGTGTAGTACTATTTCAAGTCCTCTTTACTGATAATTTAATGCTGCCTCTAAAAGGCCTATTGCCTTTTCACCAGAAAGCAGTTTTTACTGATGATAATGATGATGGTCATTAGGGCCTCGGAGACTCTTAAAAGGATCTAAGGATGAATGAATAAATAAAAACCGTGATGACTCATTCTGCGCCCAATGCCATTAGTGCAACGCACAGCTCAGCACAGTTCCTCTGCCCCACAAAACTGCACTGTTTAAATAAACGTTAAATTTCTTTTTCAAACAAAATGAGTATAATATATTCAAAGGATATTATAGGATTGTGGAATGTCAGCAATTAATTAAGTGGACATGCTACAAAATGGAAATGGTAACATTTTACCAAGTTGACTTTTTTCTCTAAAACTAGTCTTCATAGAACAACAAGCAGATTCTGTCAAGCTCGATGCTCATTCTTGGCTCCCCGAATAAGAGAGCTTATTCTTTGCTACATTTTCATTGTTTTCCTTATTTTATGTTTTAAATATATTTAAGGACATCATCCTGAGTTGCCTTCTAACATGGCTTCGGGTTAAATAGAAAAAAATAGAATATGGGTTCCTAGAGCACCATCTTTACGCTATTAAATTAATACAGGTCAGTGTTTTATATTTATATTAAAATAACGTGAATGGATAGATGCTGCCCTTGGATACGAGCATGCAGGTAGGTGCAAAGAGCTATGCCCAGAATTTTTTTAAGAAGACAAATATACTAAGTATTTTCCCCAAACTAAGGTTGTCCCAGGGTATGTTAGGGCCATTCTGGTGCATTTTATTTCACAAAGGATTAAACTATGGAAAATCCCAGGGCTGCAGAAAGTTTTAGTTATGCTCATTAGGGACTGAGTTTATTAGTATAGTCTCTGATTTTCCTTTTATGAGCCATTTTCTAAGGCCCTGATAGGCTTTCTAATGACATGGGGAAGTAGCCACTTCTGTTTTCCATACACATATTTTCCCTTTTTCCTGCAGTAGACGGTAGGCCATGAAAAGATACTGAACCATAGCTCAGATAATGAGGATTCTCTACCTAACTAACCACTAAGGAGCCAGGTGACTGATCTTGGGATGGTGACCAGAACCACCCGTGACTTGCTCTCTTCCTCGCAAGATAAAGATAATAATACCACAAGGTTGGTGTGACATAATTGTTATCACTCTGTTTAGTCCACAAAGAAACAATCACCACAAGACCTAAGGAGAAGAAGTTGGCCACAGGAAGGTTCTTGCTTTAGACAGATTCAATCCCTTGAAATCTGCATTTAAACAAAAGATAAATGAGCAGGTAGTTATTCACAGTCCCTTTAGAAATACCTGATACAGGAAACAATGTATTTTAAAAGCTAACTTCCAGAAATTGTTTCAAGTGCAATTCAATTTGTACATACTGAATTCAAATGCACCTATAGCAGGGCCTGAGGTACAACTGCCATTTAAAACCCACAGAGGGGCTTTGCACAGTTTAGGCTGACATGACAAAGGGACAGCACATCAAATTGGGACTCACTGTTCTGAACCAAATTCAGCCAGTCCCACGCTTGAGGCTGGTCCGATGAACACCAGAACTTCCATTGGCCTGGGGAGAGAAAGAACTACCCATTGTATTTAAATCGGAAGTTAACCGGCTGATAGGCTAAAGGTTCTGACTTGAGCATAACCTGCCGGATGAAATGAACGTGCCTTTGGGCTCAGACCTCTGGCTTTGGTAGCCAGCCACACAGTGAAATAGGCCAAGTGCACGTTGGCGTGTTTCTATCTCTTAAAAGGATGAAGCAAAGCCTTTGAGTAAAATGCTTCTGGAAAATGAGTAGTGGCTCTCCCTTTTGCGTCACAGCTGCTTTGGGGGATGAGAGTTTGGCTCTCCTTTATGATAGGTACTTAGATTTGTTTCATGCATTTGTGATAGATTTGTGCGTATCTCGTCTGGGAATTTAGGAAGGAGGGGATCAGTACAGAAACCCAGGCTATGAAAACATGATGCTTTAAATACCTCATCAGATCCAAAACTAAAAATAAACTTGCCACCATCCCTACCAAACATATCCCCTCACCTTGGAAAGTGTCATCCATCTACTCAGTTGCCCAAGGCTGAAGGACTGTGTCTTGTCCTGTCTCCTCGGCCTGCCTTTAATACTTCTCTCCACCTCGTTCTAACAGCCACCGAGTCTTACCACTTCTAACTCTTTAACTCACCTAAAATATGCCTATTTTTCTGTCCCTTTACTTTTACCTTAACTTAAGCTACTGTCATTTATATGTTACTTAGATTTCTGTGAAGCCACCTAACTGGTCTCCCCAGTTCCAATCTTCATTCAGTTTGCTACTTTGCAGCCAGAGTAATTTTTTTCTGAGATATATCTGCTTTTTAAAAAAAGCCCCTGTCTGGCCGGGCGTGGCTCAGCGGTTGAGCATCGACCTAGGATCCTGGAGGTTGCAGTTCGATTCCCGGTCAGAGCACATGCCCGGGGTTTCGGGCCAGATCCTCGGACTGGGGCGTGTAGGAGGCAGCGGATCAATGACTCTCTCGTCATTGATGTTTCTCTCTCTCTCTCCCTCTTCCTAAAATCAATAAAGATATATTTAAAAAAATAAAAAATTTAAAAAGCCCCTCCATGCTTAATATCATTCAATGGCTTTTGATGTAACATTCAAACTCCTTCGCGTGGCTCACAAGGCCTTTCAGATCTGGCCTCTACGTGAACCCACTCTGCGTGTTCTAGCCCTCACTCACTGCTGGAGACACGGAGAATTAAGAGCAATTCTTTCACTAGATTCTCTAACTTCAGTCCTGGAATTCTTTGCTCCCTGGATACAGAAGGATCTGCTCCAACTTTGCCTGGCTCTATCATATTAACATTCATGGAGGTTGGACCTATTTCTCAGTAAGAAAACATTCCCTGACCCTCTCATAGTCTCCTAAATGTTCTGTGCACTCCCCAATCACATCCATTCAGCCTTCAACAAATATCTGCCAGGTGTCTGCTGTGTGTCAGGTACTGGCCTAGGTGGTTAGGATGTCAATGAACAGAACAGATAAAGATCCTTGCCTCCATGGAGCCTGCATCCTTCCAGCATGATCATGGCAACTTATCTCACTATTTCCTTGACTCGTCCTCACTAGATGAAGGCAAGGACTCTCCTGAAGTTATTGTAGTTTCATGATTGGCACCATGCCCAACCAGTAAACTTTGTTTAAAGAAATGAATAAATTGAGCAAATGTGAAGCAAAGAAATGCCAATATATTTCTTTTATCTTTGGTCATTATAATTATTTTGAAGCCAAGGAAAACTTGTCTAGAAATAAAAGAACCCAAACCTTTCCCACTATGTGGGAATTTGATGAATAGACATATGAACACGTCTTCAAAACTATATGTAACCCTTTCTCCCCCTAAACTTGCTTTCAACATTGAGTCCTCCTATAACCCCTTTTAATTTCTAGGCCAATCTGCTCATTTTCTGACTAATAGAGTCTACAATGGAAAAATCAGTATCAAAGACAAAAACACTAGTTGGCTTTCTGAAACAGAAAAAGAAAAGTGTTTGGACAATAATATTAAATATATACTTTTCATGGACCAGATACCACTTGGAGAAAAAAAGTTTTTCTTACAAACCTACAACAGCCACATTAGATTCTTAAGCTGTTCTTCAGAATGAAGAGTAAAAATCTAGAAGACAAGGAACAGGGTTTTGATGTTTGGAAGCCTCATTGATTTTTTTTCTCTCTGGGGAAAAGGAAGACCACAGCAGCATGTTGTTTTAGATAAGAATACATCAGATGAACTTGAAAATTCAGCAGCTAATTATTTTTAAGATGACCTTAGGCAGAAAAAAATTTTAAGGTGACATGCAGAGTTGGGATGCCTAACATTGAGTATTCAGGTCCCATCATTTCTTTGCAAAACAATCAAGATTAATATGTGATTTTTTTAAATGGTCACTAAAATGTATACTTTTTACCTGCCTTCCAAACACATGCACCGTTATTTAAACAGGTTTCTATTTTCTGCCTCCTCGGTGCTTTATACTTACATGCCCAGGCTGTTCTTTTTCAAAGCGCTGCTGGTCACTTCGTTTGTGTAGAGAGCACCAGTCCACCTGGTATTAGTGACTTACGCTTCCCTTTGCTTTGTGGGTGTGGGTAATGGCCCCTTTGTATACCAATTTGCTTACACTGCAGTCTCTGCTGGTAATCCTGCACATCGCCTGACCTCTGAATGGAAAAATAATAACAAGTTAAAACAGTCATTTTACCTGCAGTCGATAAGGCCATAACACTCACCCTGCTTTCAATTCACATGCTCGATTTTCATCCACTCACTTGCGACTTTGAGAGGAAGGAATAATGACAGGTTACAGGCACTTTATTTCGAAATTCACTCACAAAGTTATTGACAAGCATTTTTCATAGAAACAGCTCTTCTCTCTGACCCTCGTGTGCTGTTTACATGAAAAATGCTCTTCCTTGTAGATTAATGAGAGTGGAACCTAATTCCACACCAAACATGTAGCAATTGCTTTAGCATCTCTGTTTTTGATATGGGGACAAAAATAGGGATAATTTGCCTCAAATTGCAGTCACTTCAGTCATAATAAAATCTCAGAGAGTACTGTTTGCTTTCAGCTTTCATTAGGGGAGCTGGGGCTGTTATTAAGGCACCAGCACACACAGTTACATTAGCACTTAGCAGGAGCATGCACTCGCCTCTCGGAGATAAATCCTACCCTTGTCAATGTAATTCCGCACCGAGTGCAGTAAAAGAATTTGAAAAGATGAAATACCGAAGCTTTGCACTAAAGGAAAAGAAATACCTTGTTCATTCAAGCTTAAAGGCCATTTTGCTGGCCCAAGGTGCTGGGGTACTGTTGGGAAAATCAGTCTCAGGGAAGCTCTCTTAGGTCAAGTCAAACACTGAGAAAATGTTCAGACATGTGCTTTTTGTCGAGGTTGTTAAGTCAGTTACTTGAAGTTGCCCAATGCCTGGGAGGCCCGTCTCTGCCATGAACCATCTTTCCCCCTAGCCTTTCGGAGGAGTTCTTGTTCACAGCACCAGTCGATAAGTTTAAGGTCTTTTAAGGGGTCTATTGACATTTGGGTCATTTAGCAGCCTCAGTTGCATAAAAATAGTCTGTTTTAATTACCAAATTCAGACCATGACAGTTTTTCAGGTGAACATATGAAAATGTAAGTGTCTATTGTCCCTCTGCACTTGTAAGATACACTGTTAGAGACGACAACATATGATACATGATTCTGCCTAAAGATTTTGGTGATGAGGACTGGTTGGCTTAAAGTTATGTTCATAGGATAAATGTATTTGTATTTACCAATTTATGTTACTATTGTACTAATTTTGGAAATCACTGCCATTTAGCCTTTCTCGGAAAGTTAATGCATTTCTGTCTACCCCTCCTCACATCCCTTGCTTTCTGGTAATCCCGAAAATGGCCTTTAAACGTTTACTGTGGCCAGACTTAAGGAGAAAAGAATTGTTAAGTATGTTTATGCTGAAACTTCAAAGTCAGGGGTTTAGCAGATTACATTTGTAACCAAATTTTAAAATAGTAGTTTTATATGAACAAAACAGTGGTTTCTTCTTCAAGACCAAATTAGAATAGCTTTCAATCCACAAATAAGAAGTAATTACCTTCTTTCTTAAAAAACAACAATCACCATAATTCTTGAGGTAAAATGGGAACTAATTTATTTACCCACAGTTGTATGCTGACAAATATTGTCTATGGAAGTTTTTAGTTGGCTTTAAGAATTTTAATAGAAAGTTTTTTATGATATATGTTTAGTGCGAGGGCCAGCCAGCAGCTTCTCAACCATATCATTGAGTGTAACTTTAAATACAACTTTTAGAGATGGTAGCAGGGGCCTACCATCTAATTAAAAAGCAAAATGTGAATAGAAAACTTCAGCAAAATATTAATTTTTTTCTTATACTTTGTAAAGGTAGAGTTGCTTTGGGGAGGGATCAAGTGCTGAGTCCTGGACGCAGGAGGTATCTGGCTAACAGGCATAATTATTTCACATTAGGTTAAGGCAGCATCCTGAGATGTCCTTCCTGAAGCAGCTTTCTCTGTCTGAATCTCCTGGGCAGAAAAGGGGGGAATGTAAAAGTTCTGTCTGAATCTTTTGTTTCTTAATAAACAGATTAAAACCGATATCCCAAATAGCAGCTTCAGGGTGTCAGACTTGTCCCTTCAGGCCCAACCACATCTGGAATATCTTCTTGAAAGAAAGTGCATCAAAAATATTAAACTGTCATTAGCTTTGGGTGTAGAGAGAAGGAGATTTTCATTACCCGTTTTGTACTTTAATAAATTAATCTGTACTGAATATCTATTACTATTATAATCAGAAAAAATGTTATTTTAAAAAATAAATTGATGTCAAATGAATGAATCAGTGAATAAGTCAAAGACTGAATGAATTTAAAAAGTGGTAGTTATAACAATTTAAAAAACATTAAAAGGGGAAAAAGTGGTAGTTTTGAACAAGACTTCAAAGGGTATTCTCAAATGAAAATTACTCTATTTTACAATGAATGGAAGAGACCAAAGCGCCTCCTTTCAATTTTTGATTGCCCTTTAAAATCAGACACTTGGTTTTAGAGTATATGCCCACACATACATATTTTTGCCCAATGAGTTCTATAATGCCTGATTAGTTAAATAGTAAATTTGTCTACTGTATTTTCTTTAAAAAAAAAAAAAGATGAATCTTGTATCCTCTTAAATCTTATAGTAAAAAAATTTATAGAATTAGGTGTGCCCACATGAAGTAGGCATTGAAAGTAATTTTAAAAATTCCATTTTTGTATATTTTCCATTAAAAGGGGAACATCGCAAAATAAGCATGTACATTTAAGTGACTAACGCACTTATATTGACATTACTGTCTAATGGTCGCTTTCAGTGATTGAGAACAGTGTTAGTAGCCAGAATACTAGGGCTTGGATCCTGTCTCCCATTTACTGGCTTGTGATCTTAGGACAGTCATTTAACTCAATTTCCTAATTTGTAAACGGGCATAACACTAATTCCCATCTCAGTGTCATTATGAGAATAAGACGAGCATCTTTGGATTTGTCTAGATGATCACCTTCTATTTGGGCACCGCCACATGTGTTTATGACCATGTTTACATGTGTGTTGATGCCAGGGAACAACTGAGCTCCTTTTGGTTAAAGTGTTCATTTGGAACCAGCGTATGCAAACATGGGCACCACATGCTGCAGTCATTCTTGGGTTCATTACTACTGCCCTCAGAGTCTTTAGTCAGTTATGAAGACGAAAGTCCACTTTGTAGTAAAAATTCACCACCGAAGATATTTTAATAACATAAAATTTGAGTTTCATAACTTATTTAATAAATTGAAATTATGATTTGACATCAAGAAATTATATTGCAATGGAGTAATGTACTACTTTATCTTACACTAACAGGAAAAGAACTTAGGTAAATATATAAATAATGTCCACGTGCCAAGTACAGGCCAAACGATGTTATGACTGTTAGATGGGCCGGGTACAAAAGGAACTCAGGTAGAGAAACCTGGGTACAGTGACTCACCAAGGCAGACAGTCCCGGATGCCTAGCAAGGGACAAAACTGGGAGAACAAGAACCATGTCCCCAGGGCAACCTATCTTCCAGCAGCATATTGCTAGTCATGCAGTTTAGACCCCTTAAACATTTCCTCCCTACAGATAACATCTAGGCCTCAGCTGTATTTTAGCTCCAGACCCAGAAAAGCAGCAAATTCAGACAAGTGGCACCGTAGCTGCCTCAGGACCAGCTACATTGACTAATGACCCCCTGCCCTGGCACCGACCAATCAGTGGAGACCAGGACCCTGAAAGAGCTCACCTGGAAAGCTGATGAATATTCTATTGAGACACTCCCCTGAGACCTCCCCTAAGATTTCCACCTGCAAGAAAGAGCTAAATATGCTCAAGACAAAGGAGCCAGCATGCGCTCCCCACCAGGGGAGCACACCAGTGCCATCTCCATCCCCCTTCTTCCTTCCAGGGGACCCAGGAGTCTTGCAACCAGGGGAGCAATGGGCAGCAGCAGCTCATCCCAGGCTTACTCCCTGAACCTGTCTCCAAGGCCCCCTTCTCTCTTCAACTTCTCAGTGAGCCAGAGCAGCCCAGCCTGGGCTCTCCTGTTACCTCTTCTATGCTCTTCCTTGTTTCACTGTCCCAAGAATACTTTTGCTGCATCATGGACCCAATACCCTTTGACTCAGTGCTGTGGATCCCTTCCCTTTGGATATCCCACCCCATCCCCTTTTCCTTAAATAAATTCCATTTATCTTTATTCACCATCTGAGATGGCTATTAAGCCTACCCGAGCACCACCGACGTCAAACTTTCAATGACGTTCTGTTCAAAAGAAGGTTTTACAATGGTTCACACAGAGAGAAATAGTGGGAGAAGTGAGTCATTACATGTCATACTGCACTTTAGTTACACAAGCCAGAAAAGAGGTTACACCATGCCAGTCAGCACTTACTTGGTTAGGAGATATAGTATGTAAGTCTTACTTGCTAGGTATTAATTTGCAGAAGTATATTACCAGTGTGTAGAAATAAATATATAATACAATATTTTTGCTCAACAATTTATTATCATTAATCAGTATTAGGATAAAATGGTTGTCCTTCTAAATAAGAATGTATGTATTTGTGACTAAAATTAATTACAGGATGTGTCACAATGAAGTGATGCCTTTAATTGTAGTTGTATTGGTTTTGTAGGTTCTATTTACCCTTTACTTTGGTTTTGGTTGAATAGTTGATAAAATCAATGGGTAAAGGAGTTCATAGCCAGTTTCAGAGTTTTACACGTACAAGTAGCATAATAATAAAAATCATGCAGGCCAAAACTGGGCAGCTGTAAGATTTTTTTCTTACTTTCAAGAGTAAAAAGTTTGAGATAAGCTGTAGTAAAGTAACTTGCTTTTTTTATTTGCAGAATGTTTCAAACCTTATCATTGCAAAAAAAATAATGTATAATTTTTGGCCAAAAGCTAATACATTTGGCTTCTCTTCAAGAAGTAGGATAGTTTTGTGGGCTTATTATTGATAAAGGCCATGATGACAATGGTGAGGATGATTCTGCAAATCTAAAGATGATCATCCTACTCCCAGTCAACAAGATGTGCACTGATTTATACTGATCCACTGCCACTTTTCATCCAGTTATGATAAATGGCACGCATCTCCAAGCTTCCATATTTACATCTATAAATGGACAATACCTACATGATTATCTGAGAAAGTTAAGGTGAGGCTCAAAGGAATGTATGAAAGTTATTTAAATAGTAAGAGTCTATAGCTATACAAATGGCATTATTACTATTTCATTAAGAATAATCTTGCCCTGGCCAGCGTGACTCATTCGGTTGAGTGTAATCCCATGCTCAGAAAGGTTGCCTGTTTGATTCCTGATCTGGGCACTTGCCTGGGTTTTGGGTTCGATCCCCAGTAGGGGTGTGCAGGAGGCAGCTGATCAATGCTCTGCTCTCACATCCATGTTTCTCTCAAGCCCTCTCCCTTCCTCTCTCTCTAAAAATCAATTTAAAAAAGAGAATAATCTCAGGGCCTATTTACTCTTTGAGTTGTTTCTTGTGATCAGATATAGGTTATAGTAGTTGAATATAGGTAGTTCATTAGTTCTTGGCTATAACTAAATACTATTGCTGAAACCTGATTGTTTTCAAAGCCTACACATCTTTAAAACATTGGCACTTTTTAGAGCAGGAACGAAGCTTTCAAAGCAAAAAAACACAGTTACATCCCTTTGACAGATATAAAGTATATTGGTGTAGATGCGCAATGCCAAACAAAGACTAAGTCGCCTGAAGCTGTGGCCCACATCGCAGGAAGAGTTGGAAGTGAGAAACAGTCTCAGCTTTACCACCTGAGCTGCTGTCCCTGAATGGATATTAAGTAACCATATCACTCATTATAGCCTTTCATCTCCCTTGCTGATACCTTTTAATTTTTAAACAGCCCTACTTTACAAATCATATCCTCTTTCATGTGTTCTTCCAACTAAAGAATTAATTTTGCAAGCAAAATATCTAAACAGTAAGCATAATAAGAATGAAACTGGTTAAAGCTCATTAGCAGCAGGGAGCAGATGTAGTAAAACTCTGCCAGTTCCCCTACATTTCCTTCTCAGCAGGGACTGGGCACCAAGCTGTGAGTTAGTTCTATAGCACAATGCTTGGCTGCTGGTTCAGCAATTGCACCTCTATTGCTTCAGCATAATACCAAGAATTCACTTTGATTTTTGATTTTTCTTTGCAATAATAAAAGGACCTGCAGAGCTAAAATGTAAAGTTAAGCACCAAGTACCAGCTAATCATAAAAATGTAACTGATAAGAAAATAATTATAGATTATAAAGTCATTTTATCTTTAAAAAAATATTAACTTCTTTTTTTACCTATGTATTATCAAAGGTTTATTTCAATATGTTCCAGATAATGCATGAATTAGTTTATGACATAACATGAATTCAGTACATTTGTACATGCTCATAGCAAAGACTGTGTAGTAGAGTGTAATTTTAGTGTTTCAATTCTCCTTGAGTTGTTTAAAACTGGAGTGAAGTTTCTGAACACACCTAGAAAGGGGTACACCATACAGCTGTGAAACACTGTTTTTAGCACAATCATGATTAATAAATGAAAAAAATATTAACTTCTTGACAAACAGAGGCCTCAGAGTCTGGATGAAGTCAGTACTTGCTCAAGTTAAATTTCCTTGAAATATCGTGGAATAGCTGACATTCAGTGTAATGACTGCTATTCAACAGATAAAAGATAATTGTGTAAGGACCAAAGCAATACACTGAATATGATATAAACTAAAAGTAAATAAATTCTGTTAGAAAAAATCACAGTTTCATATTATTAAGCCAGGTTTCTTTCTTCATGTGCAATGTTAAAATAGAACTATCTTTTAGAAAACATAGCAATATCAACCAGATTAAAGTGCCCGTAGAGGCGAATATTAGCAAGGCCTTTATTAAAAAAAAAATCCTAGAGTTTATAATTCTTTTCTGGGACTAAAAGTAGTACTTAGATGTGCCAAACACTGTTGGTGAGACGAATCATCAATGTGAACTTACCTGTTAGGTTCTGGGTGTCCAGGATGCATTGTTAGGATGCAATTTGTTCAGAAAAATAATGATATAGTGTAGAATCCAATGCACATAATTTCCAATAAATCATACTTCAACAGATGGAAATGCAACAATCAATAAATTTATCTGCATATTCCTGCAACTTTGTAAATTACTCTACAAGCTGATGCTTTATGTTTGTTTGCTGTGTTTGTGTAGATTTTGTTTTTGCAATGGATTCATTCAGCCAAATTTGATAGTGTTATTGGAGGAGTACATAAGTGGGATTCCTCCGTAGCTAATGGAGTCTTGGAGCGCCGCTGAAATGAGCACTTTCAGAAGCTCCCACGGGAAAATGAGGTGTGGTAGAAGACTTTATTTGCATGGATTTACATTCCTCAGTTTCCAGTGTCTCATTTCTCTTAAGCCAGTCCCGAAAGAGGGGCAGCTGTGGGTTCAGCAAAGCAAAAAGCAGAGCCAATGTCCAGAGCTTCCATTCCATGCTGCAGCCGGGTCCAGTTCAGCATTCAGGCTAATTACAGTCCATTAGTCCATTGTGTGGAACCACATGGCCCCGGGCCATGTAGGCCCAAGGAAGCGCACCCCTTGCAGTAGGAGTCCCAAGAGGGCCAGAGGGTCAAAGGCCAGGAGTCAAGAGCCAAGAGAGTAAAAACCAAGGGAGATGCTCCTTTGTCTAGGAGTTTATGTTTTCAGGTTTCGTGCCCTTGCAGTGGCCGCACTTATTCTGGTAAATTACTTGTTCCCAGGTGTAATTAACAGACAGGTAAGCACCTGCCCACGTCACTCAGACCTTACTGGGCATGCGTCCATTGTCCAGACCCTTCCCCCATCAATCATCAGGGAATGGACTTGGAGAGTGTTAAATTAGCAAAGCTGTATAAATGGCATGCCTATATTATCTAGTCTTCCATTTACTCCTTTCCTGTTAAGTAATAACCAGATTATTACAATGGTATCAATAGGATGTTTTTAGAAGAGTGACATTAACAGTATTCCAGGAAAGCTACTCCAAATCTTTCAAAGAAAGAAAAAGGAAGTTAGAAATGCAATAACTTGGAGAGTGGGAACCCATATTCTGAGTCTGGGCTTCTCAATAAACTTATAATTATTCCACTGAAATGTAATAGGGTTGGCATCAAAACCTGGAGCAGATCCAAACCTATAAGCAAGGGTTAAACTTCTCCATTTCATGAAAACTCAAATGGCAAGATCAAGAGGATCATTGTACTTAGCATGAAGAAGTTGACTTAAAAAATAGTCATCTGGGAACAAGAAATATATACTAAGGTTAATTAATTGCTCTGAGTTGCCTGATCCATTTTCAATTGGAAAAGAAGTTGGGTTTCCTGACATGTCTCCTTTAACACAAACATTTTTATGTATCTTTAGATACAACTAGGTTCCAAGAGTTTATATAAATTAGATCATGCCTTTGGAAACCTAGGTTAACTCTTCAAACTCAATAGGTTGTAGGGAGCACTTGAAGTCATGGTAATAGTCACCTAGGACTTGTGTGTCCCAAGAGTGTACACAGATAGCGGGCCACTTGGTGATATCAGCACTTCAGTGTTCAGTTTTAATAGCTCTGAAAACAACTGAGCTCCTTTAGCAATCACCAGCATAGGTCCTGTGGGAAGTATAAGGTTCTCCACTGAAGTATGTAACTGAAACTTCCAGGGAATTTTGCTTTCAGGTTTATAGAAATTGACTAAGAGTAATAGAGTTGAACTGAAAGAGAAGATACATATGCAGAAAAATTGACAGAAAATACAGGTCTAATGTGGCAGAATAACCTAACCTAAAACGAATGACTAAGAAAGGTAGTGCTTTCTAATACTCAACAGGTGTATAAAACATGGTATGTACAACACAGACAACTTCTGACATTCTTACCTTTTGGAATAATTTCATCTGGACCACCAATCATCCCAACTGAAAACCAAAGGAAAAGAAAAGAGTAAAAACTACAAAGTTCTTGAAGGATGCTGGACACATCAGGACTGAAGGGATGCTCATCAAAACACAGTTGTGCTGACTGGTCATGCGTGAGGATGAGGCAACAGCAGGACACTCAATGAACTAGAGGATAGTGTTCTGAAGTGTGATGCTTCCGATGGGAAGACAGAGAAATGCTTTAAATTACTACTGAAGCAGAGCCTAGAGCGATCTGGAATGAACTGTGCATGACTGTGACATCAGGGGACATAGCAGCCTAGTATGTAGCTACAAAAGAGTTGCTCTTTTTTTTCTTTCTTTCTGGTTGAAAATATTACAGATGTCCCCTCCTTTTCCCCACTGACCCTCTCCACCCTGCTCCCCACCTCCCAGGCCTTTCTTTAGTAAAAACCTTCATACTGATTCTACCTAGAAGGTAGAGTTTAAATAGTGATGAGCCTTTCAGGTGGTAGCTGCTACCAAATCAATGGTATTTTTTACATGAAAATTTCTGAGTGCAGAAAGTTTTAAAAGTCATAGAAATTATAAAAATGTAGGGTTGGACAAAGCCATAGTCATCACCTGTTCAAATCCTCTTATTTTATAAAAGGAAAACAGAGTTCCAGAAAGGTTGTGTTGCTCAGTTCTCAGAAGCAGACTTAGCATTTGAATCCACACCTCTGAATGCCATAAACCCTACTCACAATGCGTTTGAGAAGCATCAGCTTTAAAATAGAAGTGCAAACTCTTAAACTAGAAAAAGCCTGTATCAATTCCTTACATCTTCAAAGAAAATCTGGGAAAGGTGTAAAAATTGCACACTCAATTAAAACCATCAAAGGATTATCAAATTTATTATCCTGATGATAGGTTTGAATTTCTAACACAGATCTATGATTTCTAGTCCACTGCAAAGGCTTATCTTGATCTTGAAGGGACCTCAGAAACTATTTCATCCAACCCTTTCATTTCAAGAAGTAGGTGCCCTCTTACCTCATTTCCACATAAGTAGCCTTTTCCACCCTCTTTATAAACACGTTCACTGATACTCATGGCAGGAGGAATAATTTTGGCTGCTAGCTCTGCAGAATTCCCACCACTTGGCTCCTACTGGTTGAATTGTACACTCACAGATTATCAGTTGTCTTCATGCCTAACCTGAATATGCTAGTTGCAACTGTTATTATGTGCTTCCATCTAAGTACCACATATTCCTATGAAATATGAATGTAAAATAGAGTAGAGTTTTTCTACAAAACTTAAGTTGAATATTTTGGATAAGCTTTATAAAAGCAATCTTATCCAAACATGCATGTTTTATTGGTGAGAATATAGAGAAATTGGAACCCTCTTTCACTCTTGGTGGGAATGTAAAATGGTACAGCTACTATGAAAAGCTGGTGGAGGTTCCTCAAAACTTAAAAATAAAAATACCATATGACCCAGAAATCCCACTCTTGGATATTTATCCCAAAGAACTGAAATTAGGGTTTCAAAAGAGATACCTGTATTTTCACATTCATTGCACCATTGTTCACAATAGCCAAGAAGTGAGAATAACCTGTGTCCATCAGGATTAATGGATAAAGACATATAATGAACTATTATTCAGTAAAAGAAAATAAGGAAATTCTGTCATATGCTACAATATGGATGAACTTTGAGGACGTCAAGCTAACTAAGTAAAATAAGTCAGTCACAGGACAAATACTGCATGATTCCACTTATATCTCAAGTAGTCAAATTAATTGAAGCAGAAAGTAGAATAGTATTTGCCAGGGGCTGGGGGTGTAGGAAGTTGCTGTTCAGTGGGTATTAAGCTTCAGTGTCATGCAAGATGAAAAAGTTCTAGAGATCTAATGTACAGCATTTTGCTTATATTTAACAATACTGTAATGTATACTTAAACATTTGATAAGAGGGTAAGAAGGAAGATCTCAGGGTGGTGGTGTTGTTTAGAGAGAGGGAGGGAGAGAGGGAGAGACACATCGATATGAGAGAGAAACATCAATCAGTTGCCTCCTGTATGTGCCACAACTGGGGATCAAAAATGCAACCTAGGTATGTGCCTTGATAGGGAATAGATGCTCCAACCGAACCACACTGGCCAGGGGTCATGTTTTGTTTTTTTATCACAATAAATAAATGCTTTTAATTTAGGTATAAAAGATTGGAAACACTGTTAAAATCTAGAAATATTCTGCAGTCAGATGATTTCATAAGTGTTTTTAAGTTCTTGCTCCATTTTACAGGAAAAAAAAGAATTTGTAGATAATGCATTCAGAGTAGGTTTATGCAAGAAAGGTAATATTCAACTCAGACAGGATATGCCAAGATCAGGCTTAGGCCTTACACCAAAAGATCTGTTTAAATTTAAATGTTTTAGGCCACATGTAGTTCATTTTTTAATGATTTCCTTATTTAAATAGCCATTTCAATCAATTGACGAGCAGAATAGATTCAATGACATGGAAGCATAGTTGAGACTGACCAAAGGTCAGAGGGATGGAGGGGGGCCGGGGGATGGAGAGGGAGAGAGTAACCAAAGAATTTATGTGCATATATACACAACCCAAGGACACGGACAATGGTGGGGAGAGTGACTGGGGAGGGGGAAGGAAAGGGGGGGAATGGGTCATTGGGGAGAAAAAGGGACATCTGTAATACTTTAAACAAAAAAACAAAAACAAAAAAAATAGCTTAACTATAGATCCTGTGCCTAAGCTATTAGTTGAGATGTCAGACATTTTCACTTATAATGCATAAAAGATGATTTTGGCCTAACAAGTCAAGAATGAGTTTGATGATAGTCACTTCTTTGATGATTGTAGAATCAAACTGTTCATTAAGTTCAGTATTTCTTGAGGGCCTGCTCTGTGCTAGGTGCCATATCAGGCATTAAGATGCCCTGGTATTGAAGGCATAGGAAATTTGGACAAAGACTTGGGTTCAAAGCCTGGCTCTATAATATCTACCTCATTAAGTTGCCTAGAAGATTAAATAGCAGATTGCCTGACTCATGGTAGGTGCTCAATAAGTATCAGTTTCCCCATTTATGTATATCATTGTATTAAATTACCATGACAACTGATAAGTGGGTCCTATTGTCCTCATTTTATAATTACACAGCTAATAATTCGGAGAGCTTGCATAGAAACCTAGGTCTGTTTAAAACCTGTGCTCTTCTCACTGCAGGACACTGTTTAATTATGGTCTGATTTTGAATAGGATTCCATTCTGAATGACTTAGGCAGGTTGGGTTGCAAATACACCACCGTAGCTGACTGATTCACTGATACACTGTTGAACATGAACTGGACAGGATTGCTTAGTGGTACCCATTTATAAGGTGGGGAATAGCTGCCAGATGCAATGGTTTAAATTTCATTAATGTTTAGTGTCTATGCCTAGCTTCTTTTTTACTGGAGGGGGCAGCAATAGTTACTTGAGTTGTCTAGATGCTTCTTGGGTGTGCTTTTTTTTAATGATTTTTGAATCATTAGATTTCACAATTTAAGAAGTAGTCATACAAAGTAATTTAATTAAAAGCTCAAAAGTAGGGAGTGGTAAGGGCACAGTCCTACTTTTCACCAGTTGGAATTAGAATTCATGGTTTCTGTCCACTCAGTTTTCTGCTCTGGGATTTGAAGATGCAATAAAAGCCTGGTGTCAATTACAAAGCACAGTTGTTATTAGTGTTATTGGTCTGCCTTTCCAATTTGAAAGTCATTCTCAAGGCTGTAGAGAATATAAATAAAACAAGAAGTGAATGATGATGCTCTTTTCTTTCAACTTTAACTTTACAGTATGCTTCCCAAGCAATGAGATGATTACCTCTTTGTTCTAATTCTTACTCTAAAAGTTTCATTTAGCCTGGCCAGTGTGACTCAGTGATTGAGCAGCGACCCATGAACCAGTAGATCATGGTTCAGTTCCAAGTCAGGGCACATGCTGGGTTTTGGGCTTGATCCCCAGTAGGGGGCATGCAGGAGGCAGCCAATCAATGACTCTCATTATTGATGTTTCTATTTTTCTCTCCCTCTACTTTCCTCTTTCTAAAATCAATAAAAATATATATATTTTTTAACAGTTGCATTTAAATAACATATCATGATTAAATATTTTAGCATTGTCACTAGCTTTTAGTTCATGTTACACTTTAGTTTTTCTAACATTCTTATTTTTGTATCATAAAGGTATTTGTCTTCACGTTCCTTCCTCCATTTTTCTCATGTTTCTTTAGCTCTGAGAGTTCATTCCATAATTTTAGACCCAGAAAGACCCCAAACCTGGAATTATCTTCTAAACATGGAACTGTATTTTCCTGTTTTGATTTCTCCATTGCATTTATTATGGCATTATTTATAATTTACACTATATTATATTTGCAAATTCCTTGAAGGTACCTTTGTAGTCTTTTTCTCAAGAACAGTTTGTTTGAAAGTATGATGAATTTCAAGATGTGTCATCAAGCACTTTTAATGAAGCAAATTATAAGCAAAATATAAATCCAATGTAATAGGTCATATGTCACTGAGTATCAAAGGCACTTTACATCAAACTGACCCATACACTTTGTAGTAAAATCAAGTAAGCCTCCTTGGGGACAATCTTTCTCTCTTTCACTACTCCTTTAATGGCCAAGTCCTTCCTTAAGGAGCATTCCCAGGAAAAAGAATGAAGCTCCATTCTACTCAAATGGCAATTGAAGCACCCACCATTTTTGAAGGCCTTATCTGCTTCAGGCATTGCCCTCATCATTTGGAAATTCTATGAACATCTGCATTTCATTAATTATATAATTAAAGATTAATACGGTTAAGTAACTTGCGCAAGATCTCTAAGGGGCAGACCAGGGATACAGGTCAAAGTTCAAGTCTTCACAGTGCTCTTCCCGCTCACCCTCTCCACTGCTGAGATGGGCTTGACTTCTGATAAAGCTGGAGGGAGTAATTTGTATAATTGATTTGTGTTCTGCATTATTCTAGGAAAGATTTTAGGCATGGTAAAACACTATTGTGTTCTATGCTATGGTGGAAAAGAATGGGTTTTGAATTGTACAGCCCCCATTGAAAGCCCAGGACACCTACTTGAAGGCTGTGAGAAACCTGTTTCCTTCTTCATAAAACGGAATAATACTCCTAGTGCTGTTGCGAGAGCTGCAGTAAGCAACACAGAAAGCTCCTGGCACAGTAGCTGGTGCAAAGCTGAGATCACAATATTAGTTCCCTCTTTGTTCTACCCTGCCTTTGGTCATGACTTGCCTCTCTTTAGGTGGCAGTCCCATCTGAAGCAGAATAGCTCTGTTTATCCCCAGTGAAAATTACTGTCAAGTTTAACTATTATCTCCCACATGTGTGAACAACTGTGTCCTATTCTAAGCTTTAGGAAAGGCCTTCAGTGACCACACACTCTTCTTACTACATAGGATGTAGGCGTATACCCCGCTTAGGATTAAGCTTGAGTATTGATCTTTATACGGTTATTTGCTTCTTAATGTATACTAACATACAGATAACTAATTGATATTATTTTATAAGACTATTGATTTTGAACTTTTATAGCAACCCTGCACAATTTGTATGCATCTGTAACATCAATAGCATTCATTTATTTAAAGAGCATTTATTGAGCGCCACTATTTCTAGGCGCCATGCTGAGAACCTGTGCAATGATAAGGAGTGATCCTAAGACAGACAAGGTTGCTGCTCTCTAGAAAGTGCCGATCTTGGAGACGGGGAGGGAAGAGGCAGAGATGTAAGTTAATGCTGTAACTAAAAATATTACGTGCTATATTGAATTATATAAAAAGTTCTAATAGATCAAAGAGAATGCTTCACACATTTATAACACTAAGTTATCTTCCAACTCAAAATTAATATAACTAGGGCAATATAATGTATGTGTTGAGACAATAACTGTATAATATCATGATAAATATCTGAATAGTAAAATATTTAGATGTAGTATCATTAAAATTAAATAAAGTTTTCAGGCCTCTCCCCTTACAAAGAACAATGTAAAGAAAGAGAAATTGGGACATTCACTCACTCTGGCATTGCTAAATGATCCCAACTTTACGGAAAAAAACAGGGATTTTTTATTTAACCAAGAAAACAATATTGACAGACACGCAAACCTAAGGTGAATTAACAATATTTGGATTCTGTTTAACTTCTGCAATTACTGTTTAATAATTTCCAATATATAGAGTCAGCTTCACTTTTTTCTGTCCCTTTTGTTTTTGGCTTTTACTTATTAATCTAGGTGGTCAAGACAGTTGTTTGTCAGCAGTAATGAAGATGGCCAATGGAAAGAACAGGAGAAGAATGTTTTATTTTATTATTTTATTTTTTTAAATATATCTTTATTGATATCAGAGACAGAAAGGGAGAGGGAGAGAGAGATAGAAACATCAATGATGAGAGAGTCATTGATCGAACCCGCAACCCGGGCATGTGCCCTGACCGGGAATCAGACCCCGATCGCCTGGATCCCAGGTCGATGCTCAACCTCTGAGCCACGCCCAGCCAGGCAGAAGAAAAGTGTTTTAAATGAGACTGCTTCAAAGAAGGACCGTTGTCACACGTAAATTTTTCATAGTAAGAAATTTCAGCTGGAATAAGGCAAATAGTTTGGGTTTAGAAATCACAACTAGAGAATGAGCTGGGAGCTTTCTGAGGAATGTTTTCCACTTGAGGCTGATGAAGAAGACATGCAGAAAGGTTCAATAATTAGTCAGTGCCAAACCGATGTGTGACGGGGACAGTGACCCACACCTGAGAGCAGGACTCTCCAGAAGGGAAGTCAGAATACAGAAAACGCACCCTGTGTAAATGGGAAACCACCGAGGGGGGACAGGAAAGAAACAGCCATGGCTCAAAGGAGCTCCTGGCAATGAGGGGCCACCGTGCTTCCTTCAAACCCTTATTCTGACGTTTGGTCTTCATCGGGTGCCCAGAGTATGACTCACTTTTGCTCAGAGCACCTAATGACACGGTTCAAATGAAGACGCTGATGCCAGTCAAAGAGGATGACAAGAAAACCTTGTTAAAAATGCTCATTTACTTGTTAACAGTTTTTCTACACACTTTTTATGCTGCCCTCTAGGATTCATTTTTATTTATTTCCTCCTGAGGTTCCATATCTTTCATGACAGTCTTCTCATTCATGTTGCCCAGAAATGAAAGAGCCTGGGGTTTCCTGACTTTGGCGCTTTTAAGATGTGCTCTGTTCCCCAGTTTTGAGCAAAAGTCAAAGGAAAAGATAATAAATATGTGAGTACAGGGAGACCTGAAGCTTGACAAAGGAGCTCCCTCTTTCTAGAGGGAGAGAATACCTCTTCCTCATTAGGATAAAAGCCCAGAAGCCACCGGCTGCCTCAGCCCCTGCAACCCTAGACGTCTTCAAGTTGTGAGTGCACAATAGCCCTATAGTGCCTGAAAGCTGAAAACATCTCAGACCCAGTAATAACCTATTTCCCTGGTCATCTTTTTGTTCTAACACAGTGCACAGCATGTGTGTTCATGTAGCAAAATGTACCAATTAGCTATGTACCTGCATATAGGGTTATAAAATCTATTAATTGCAGATCCCCTGAAAAGTATTGATAAAGGCTAGCACCACCTGTATTCTAGGTATTGTACTAAAGGTTTCTCTTGCATTATTTCCTTTAAATGTCACAGCAACACTATGTTAAACTGATACTGCTGTGATTCAACCTAGTTATGAATAACTGGAAAGGAGAAAAGGGGAAGCCAAATATTACAGGCATGTTTGGTAAAGTCTGAGTGAAATGGGGAAGGTATTTGTTAGTCACACCTGCAAACTGGTCATTGGTCAGAATAAGCATGACCGCTGCAAGCATGAGAAGATTTAAGATATTTAATCTCCTAAATAAAACAGTTCGATCTCCTGGCTCTCTCTCCTGCTCTCTTCCTTGCTCACGCTTGACTCCTGGCTTGCTGGGCTCTCACACTCCTGCATTTGACCACATAGCCCACAGCCATGTAAACCCCCCACAATGGACTAATGAACTATAACTAGCCTGATGCTAAACCAAACCCAACCCCACCATGGAACAGAAACTTTGGACACTGCCGTTGCTTTTAGCTCTACTGAATCCCCAGCTACACATCTTCCAGGACTGGATGAAGGGAAATGGAATTTTACAACCTGGGGGACATAATTCCACATAAATAAAAATCACTCATCCTCTCCTGCGAGTTTCAGAAAATTATTTTTCTTGAGATATCATAAAGACCCGACCTCCAGTACCCAGTGGGGAAAGGGATACCCCACTTCCACCCGTAACAAAACAATCAATATAACCATTTTACAGGAAAAGGAACTGAGACTTAGATGGAAAAAGTCAAAAGTTTGGGTATAAGCAGGTATCAAGAAGTCTTGTAACTACTGAAACCAGGTTCAAAGCAGTAGAAGGTCTGATTCGAGTGTGAAAGAGAAGGAAACATTTAGATGGCAAGCTAAAATGCCCATTTATCCCCACCGCCCTAAGCCTACAGATCCAGTTTCTTTAGATGGGCTGTGAGCAGGTCTGATATTCAGCCAGTATTTACAGGTAAGAATCCACAGGTTATTAAAATATTTAAAAAGTTCTTTACAGGTTGGTAAAAGTACTCTGGCGACGCTGGCTTCTCACCCAGATTGCCTGTGGTATAACAGCTGAAAGGTTAATGCCCAGGTTTCCGGAAACTTGCTCTCTGACTAGTTGATGTATGAGCCAGTCGTCTCTCAAAGCCTTGCCTCTTGGCCACTGCCAGTGGCTCCTGCAGAGATCCCTGCAGACTGGCTGGCCTTTGGCCTTTCTGTAGCTGTGGGAACTTCAGTCTCCATGGAAATCTAGCTCTGAGGAAGCCAGGGAGAGGCCAGAAGGACCTGAAAGTCTGGACTGGTTGGTGAGCCAGGGTGGGTGCTCTAGTAGATGTTAAATATTTTAAGTGTCATCTTGATTGGGAAACCAGGAGAAAAATGTAAGTATTGATAAAATGAGTTATTCCTCATTTAATGGAATTGGGTTTTCAATCACATTTACAATGGGACCCATGGGAAAAAGAAACACGGGTCTCCAAATATAAACATAAAACTTAAGGTAAAACAGTATAAAGGATTCTCAAGATGTTAACAAGAATAATGTGCTCTGCTAAATAGATCATAAAATAAAATTATCCCAAGTGAAAATAGATTATGGTGTCAGAAACTCCGCCTCCCCTAGTAAATAGATAAAAATCCCTAAAGTGCTGTCAATTTGTCATTTTTGGGATGAATATCAATCATTACTTAAGTGATAGGGGAGTCCTCAATAGAGATTCTATGCTTAATAAACAACAGGGTAAAATTCTTAAATTCATTAGCTGAAAAGCTTTATACCTGCACTATTCCTTTTTGGGGAGGAGGCAGGTATGAGGTACTTACAGTATAAGAAGAAGAAATGACAAGTAGTTAAGAGTAAGATATGAGCCCAGCCGGGCGTGGCTCAGGGGTTGAGCATTGACCTAGGACCCAGGAGATTGCAGTTCAGTTCCCAGTCAGGGCACATGCCAGGGTTGTGGTTTCAATCCCTGGTTGGGGTGTACAAGAGGCAGCCAATCAATGATGACTCTCCCATCATTGATGTTTCTATCTCTCTCTCTCCCCCTCCCTTCCTCTCTCCGAAATCAATAAAGATACGTTAAAAAAAAAAGAGAGTAAGGTATTAGCACAAACTTTCCAATTCTGGACAATTGACCTATAAAATAAGCTCGTAACAATTTAAGCATTCTTTGATTCTGAAATTCAGTGGTGGCTTTGTCATTGTTGAGCTTGCTTTATAAGGCACTTGACAATGTGTTGAAAGAGATTTGCCAGGTCATGTGTGTCCACCTCTTTTTTCCCTCAGCACCAGCAAGTAAGTTCTTAAGGGTGGAGGAAGCATTGGGATTTAAATATCCATTGGATGGATTTGAATTTATAGCATTGTTTCTATATTTCTATTTAATATTGAGCTCAGTAACTAAGTTATAAGCAAAATTCTGGGATAATATATTCAGGCATATTTGGTGATTGCTTGAAAATATTACCTCCTTTATTTTTTATTTTTTTTAAATATGTTTTTATTGACTTCAGAGAGAGGGAGGGAGAGGATAAGAGAGAGAGAAACATCAATGATGAGAGAGTGTCATAGATTGGTTGCCCCCTGCATGTCTACTTCTGGGAATGGAGCCTGCAGCCCAGGCTTGTACCCTGACTGGGAATTGAACTGTGATCTCCTGGTTCATGGGTTGATGCTCAACCACTGAAGCCATGCTGGCTGGGCTGGGTACCTCTTTTAAATCAAACATCTCTTTGGGATTCTTGAATGAATTACCCTTGCTTTTGTAATTTAATAAATTTTGGGCCCAGCAGGGCATTGCTCAGCCGTTGAGCATCAACCTAGGATCCAGGAGATTGAGGTTCAATTCCCAGTCAGGGCACACGCCCGGGTTGCAGGCTTGATCCCCAGTTTGCGGTGTGCAAGAGGCAGCTGATCAATGACGATTTTCTCATCATTGATGTTTCTCTCTCTCTCTCCCTTTCCCTTCTTCTCTATGAAATCAATAAAGATATATTTTTTTAAAATATTTTGGAATTATACAGTGAACTCCTAACCTTGTCACTACTGAGGATTAAAATGCATTGGACTTTTCAAAGGCCCAAACAAAGAATTCCTGGACCCAGTCATAATAATTCTTGTGAATAGTCCTCTAAAATACAAGGGATGTTAACACTGTAATTCACAGCAGAGCTCAGCAATGTTTAATGTAATAAAATGCAACCAAAAACTCATATGACTAGAAGAATATTGCTGTCTAGTGTTGAAATGGATCATTTAAAAAATTGGAACTAAATGCTGAACAGGGAAATCCACAATAAAAATGGCAGCAGTAAAGGGAAAAAGCAGCTTTCATAAAGAATGTCAACATTTCCTTTCATATGGATGCTCCTGCTAAAATATGTTAATCTGATCATTTTGATTTACTGGCTTTGCTTAATATTTACAAAAGGCCAGTCATGTAGAATTTTACATTTTGTAGTAGACAGTCTATGGATTTTTTTGTTTAATCTCCATTCCTCCCCCACACCCCAAAAAGAAAAAAAACCTGATTAATGGTTGTATCTAGGGATATGAGTGCTATAAAAATGAGACAAGATGGTAACACACTCCTTTTGTAAAGTATAACTAGAGCTTCAAAAGGTGGCAATGAATCTTGTTTTACAGATGGAAAATGTATACATGCCTGAAGTGTATGCGATTGATTTACCTCCACTTCAGGATTTCTAGGTATTGCAGAATATCTTTCAAATTAAGGCACATTATCAGGCAGTGGTTGTTTTTCACCCCTCTGAAAGCAGTTTTCCTGAACTACCACTGGGCATTGGTCTGAGAAATAGCCACATGCAGTTCTTTGCTGTCTGTTGTAAAGATGGGGAAGAGCCAAGTTCCCTCCTAAAAATGCAAAGAGGAGACATTTTTCTCAGATTCCATCATTTCTTCATTCTGGAAATAGTTACTATATCCCTAGAAATAGCTGGGCTTCTCCTGAGCATCCAGTTTGTTTTTATCTCATTGGTATTACAGATTCTTTTCTTGATTGCATTTTCTTTTTTTGCATAGACTGTTAGAAAGCTCAGAGCCAAATCTGACAAGGACATAAGAACTCATGGAATATATTATATATATATAAAAACTAATATCAACTCCTGCTGGTTTTATTTTATTGTGGGTTAATAAACATTTAGTGAGTATACAGTATTAATCAACTACTCTACTTGGGTTTTCTTTTTCTTTTCCCCAATTTCTATACTTATTAAAGATAACACTTTTATATTTTATGTGCTTTTCTAAGCTATCAAATATAGAATGCTAGGCTCCTAATTTTTAAGGGTACAGATTGCAACCATAAGACCATACTTCTCCAAACTAGAGAATTAACTCGCCTCAATTCCTGGCAAGAAAGACAGTTTTCTATAAATTCCAATCACATCATATGGTTTGGTGCAAAATGAACGATCTATATGCATGAAACTAATTGCTTAATAGCCGTACTAACATATGCTTTCTGGAAAAAAATGTACACACACATACACATACAACAAATCCTTTGCTTAAAGGTCTCTGGAGTCTTAGAAGAAAGTTGTAAGCAAACCAAAAAACTTGCATAAAGATCTATTCATTTATTCTGTCCCTTGAGTCGAGTGCAAGCCAGGGAGCACTATTCATTTTGAAAAGCTCTCTAGCTATTCTTTCCTTCAAAAGCACTTTCCTGAGGTGAATGAGTATGAAATCTGTTAAATTTTTCTTGAGGAATACCAAAGGTGCCTCTTATACTCTGAAAGTACCAGCAAGCACAAAAGGATCAGAAGTCTTTATCTGAATAGCTGTCATGGAAGAAAGTTGCCTGCTCAAAAGCAATTCTTAAAAGTTGCATGTAGAGGGGGTTCAGGATGGTGGCATAGGATGATCCTGAACTCACCTCTTCCCATAGACACAAAAAATCTACAGCTATGTATAGTTCAATTTCCTCTAAAAGAGACCTAAAAACTAGCTGAACGTCCCTTCCTCAACAAAGGATAAAAGGGCCCCATTGAGACATGTAGAAGAGACAGAGATCTAGTCTCACCAAAAACCCTACCCGAAGCACAGTGACCCACAATCAGGAGGGATCTCACAAACACGGAGTTTCCTCCCGAGGAGTAAGGGGCTTGTGTCCCACATTAGGCACTTCAACCCTTGGGGTCAGCACCAGGGAGACCAGCACCCAAAACATCTGACTTTGAACAGCAATGGGGCTCATGTTCAAGAGAAACTTACTGTGATCCACTCTTAAAGGGATTGCATGTACTCACTCGCCCTGTGACCCAGTGCAAAAGCAGCAGTTTGAAAAGTATACAGACCATAGGTAAACTATTTGCTACCTCTGCTGGAGAGGTAGGAGCCTGTTGTGATCCTCTATGGGGGAGAAGGAGCTGGCAGGTGCCACTTTTGCACTCTCCTTCTAACCTGCTAGCATCAGTGGGCATATCCCACTCCCCACGTCACTTCCCCGTCCCAAACCAATGCCTACCAAGAGATTGGTCCTTCCCCTTGCCACTCCTACAGAACCTGCCAAAGCTGGTGGGCATGCAGATGACACATAGGGGACACCCCTTGAGCATCTGGCTCTTGTGGACTGGAATGATTGTGTTCCTGGGTCCTGCACAGGTTTGAAACATTTGGAGAGACAAATCTTGGCAGGCTACCATCCCTAGGGGAAACAGAGCAGACTGAAATGCACTCTAGTCTTCCTGTGAAAAAGCCCTTTTTTACTTGTGCTGGAGCTTCAGCCTGAGAGGCAGGCTTCAGGTTTACCACCATCTAGAGGCTACAGATGTGCTCTCAGTGAATGCAGTTTGGGAGAGACCATCTTTGCACTCTCTTTTGGCCTTACTACAGCTTGCTGGTACCTCCCAGAAAGAAGCCCAAGTACATGTCTGGAACAATCTTTGAAAGTTTTGCTTAGAGGATAACTCCAGACTGCCTGGTCTGGAAACCAGCAGGGTTGCAATTGCATACCCACAGGACTGTGTATATCTGTACAACCTTAAAAGCTGTTGACTGAAAGTTTAGCTTCCAATCAGCCTGAAACTAAGTACTTACTGAGATCCCTCTCTCAGGAACACTCAGATGTCTTGGCATACCCTCTACAACTGGGACCTAGCAAGAAAAAATCAGGACACATAAATAATTATAGAGATTTAGGAAACAACCAAGAACAAGGGCAAGGTTAAATGATAAAGTTCATCTCCTACACAAGGCCATTCCTTCAAGACTTGTAGAGACAGCTGTTTTTCCTAATATATAGAAATAACACAGAGAGTCAAGTAAAATGACAAGACCAGGGAATATGTTTAAAAGAAAAAACAAAATAAAACCCAAAGAAAGAACTTTAATTTAGCTGATTAAAGAACTTTAAATTAGAGTTCAAAGTAATAGTCATAAGGATGCTAACTGACCTCAGGAAAACAATGGATGAACACAAAGAGAACTTCAACAAAGAGACAGAAAATATTAAGAGCCCAGCTGGCCGTGGCTCAGTGGTTGAGCATTGGCCTCGGATCCAGGAGATCGTGGTTCGATTTCCGGTCAGGGCACATGTTTGGGTTGCAAGCTTGATCTCCAGTTGGGGATGTGCAGGAGGCAGCCGATCAATGACGACTCTCTCACCACTGATGTTTCTCTCTCTCTCCTTTTCCCTTCCTCTCTCTGAAATCAATAAAGATATATTTGAAAAAAGAAAGAAAAAAAAAGAAAATATTAAGAAAGTATCAAACATAAGTCACAGAGTCAAGGAGTATAATCACTGAACTAAAAATATATACATATAATGGAGAGGTTCAAAAACAGACTAGATAAAGCAGAAGAAAGAATTAGTGATTTGGAAGAGAGTATAGGGGACTCACCCAAACAGAGCAGCAAAAAGTGAAAAATTAAAAAGTGAAGATAGGCAGCCAAAATGGGGAGACAAAAAAACAAGCTCCAAAAGAAAGAACAAGAGAAGTCTACAGAAAAAGAGCTAAATGAAATGAAAATAAGCAATCTATCAGATATAGAGTTCAGAATACTGATTGTAAGGATGCTCAACAGCATGAAAAAAGATATAGAAACTATAAAAGAAACGAAGAATGACATAGCAGAAATAAAGAATACATTGGAAGGACTAAACAGCAGATTAGAGGAAGCTTAAGATCAGACCAGCAAATTAGAAGAGAGGGTAGAAAAAAATCACTCAGTCAGAAATCCAAAAAGAAAAAACAATTAAAATCAGGAGGACAGTTTAAGGGAGACGTGGGACAACATGAAACATAACAATATTTGCATTATAAGAGTGCTAGAAGGGGAAGAGAATAAGCAAGAGATAGAGAATTTGTTTGAAGAAATAATGGCAGAAAACTTCCCTTAACCTAGTGAAGGAAAAAGTCACACAACTTTAGGAGGCACAGAGAGTCCCAAGCAAGAAGAATCCAAAGAGGCCCATGCCCAGGCACATCATAATTAAAATGCCAAAAATTCAAGACAGAGAATCTTAAAGGAAGCAAGAGAAAAGCAACCCATTACCTAAAAAGGAGCTCCTTTAAGGCTGTCAGATGATTTCTTATCAGAAACTCTACAGGCCAGAAGGGAATGGCATGAAGTATTCAAGGTAATGCAAAACAAGGATCTGAAACCAGGACTACTCCATGCGAGCAAGGCTATCATTCAAAATAAATGGTGAAATAAAGAGCTTCCCAGACAAAAAAAGGCTAACGGAGTTTATCATCACAAAACCAGCACTGCAAGAAATCTTAAAGGGACTGCTGTAATAATAAGAAGAAATAGAGAAACATAGGCATAAAGAATTAAAATGACAATAAATAAAGACCTATCAATAATAACCTTAAGGACTTTAAGGGAGAGATCAAGAGCAATACAGGCTTAGTCGGGGACTTTAACACCCCATTGACTTCATTGAATAGATCTTCCAAACAAAAAATTAACACAGAAACAGTGACTAAATGGCAAACTAAATCAGATGGATTTAATGGACATTTACAGAACATTTCACCCCCAAATTGCAGCATATACATTCCTCTCAAGTGCACATGGGTCATTCTCAAAGATAGACCACATGTTAGGACATAAAACAAGTCTCTACAAGTTCAAGAAGATTAAAATCATATCAGGCATCTCAGATCTCAATGGCATGAAATTAGAAATCAACTACAGAAAAAACACTCAAAAAAATTCAAACACATGGAGGCTAAATAGCATGTTCTTAAACAATGAATGAGTTACCAATAAGATCAAGAAAGAAATAAAAAACTTCCCGGAAACAAATGAAAATGAACACACAACAACCCTAAATCTATGGGACACAGCACAAGCAGTCCTCAGAGGGAAGTTCATAGCACTATAGGCCTACCTCAAAAAGCAAAAAAAATTTTTAATAAACTATCTAACCCTACAACTTAAAGTTCCCCTGTGAAGCAGTCTGGACCAGGGCTTTTGTTTGCTGGGATTTTTTTTTTTTATTGCTGCTTCAATTTCATCAGTTGTTATTGGCCTAGTCAAGTTTTCTGATTCTTCCTGATTCAGTTTTACATGATCTCACTCATATGTGGAATCTAATAAACAAAATAGACTGAGGAACAAAATGGATCCAGAGACATAAAGCATGCAACAGACTGATGGATCTCAGTGGGAAGGCGGGGGTGGGGGAGTGGATGGGGAGAGATTAATCAAAGAACTAATATGCATATATGCATAACCCATGGACACAGACAATAGTGTGATGAAGGCCTGGGGGGAGGGGGGCAAATGCAGGGTTGAGGGGATTACTGGGGGGGAAAAAAGGGGGGTATCTGTAATGCTTTCAACAATAAAGATAAATTTTAAAAAATTTAAGGAGGTTGAAGTCAGATTGAGCATCTTTTCTAACTACAATGACATGAAATTAGAAATCAATTACAAATAACAGAAAAAATCACAAACATGTAGAAATTGAACAACCAATGGTTCAACAATGAAATCAAGGGAGAAATTTTAAAACTCCTTGATATGAAATAATGGAAATACATGGTACCACAACCTATGGGAGGCAGCAAAAACAGTTCTAGGAGAGGAGTATATAATGATACAGGCTAATCTCAATAAACAACAAAGTCTCAAACAATCTAACTCTACACCTAATGGAAATAGAAAAAGAAGAACAAATGAGCTCAGTTAGTACAAGGCAGGATATAATAAAGATTAGAGCAGAAATAAATAAAATAGAGACTAAAAAAATAAGGTCAATGAAACTAAGCACTGGTTCTTTGAAAAGAAAAAAAAATTGACAAACATATATCTAGACTCACTAAGAAAAAAAGAGAAGGGGCACAAATAAATAAAACCAGAAATGAAGAGAAGTTATGACTGAAACAGAAGAAATATAAATGAATGTAGAGACTACTGTGGACAATTACAGGCCAACACATTGGACAACCTAGAAGAAATTAATCATTTTCTAGAAATCTACAATCTCCCAAAACTGAATCATGAAGAAACAGAAAATCTGAACGTATACTAGGAAGAGGTTGAATCAGTAAAACACACACACACACACACACACACACACACACACACACACACACACACACTTCCAACAAATGTCCAGGACCAGATGGCTTTACTGGTAAGCTATACCAACCATTCCAAGAAGACTGAATACCTATCCTTCTCAAACTCTTTCAAAAAAATTGAAGAATTGCGAATTCTTCCAAATTAATTTTATGAGGTCAACATTACCCCAGAATGAAAACCAGACAAGAGCACCACAAAAAAGAAAATTACAAGTCAATATCCTTGATGAACATCGATGCAAAATTCCTCAACAAAATATTAGCAAACTGAATTCAGCAATACATTAAAAGGATCATACACCATGATCAAATGGGATTTACTCTAGAGAAGTGAGGATGGTTCAACATCCACAAATCATCAATTTGATGCATCACATTAACAAAATTATGGATAAAAATCATATGATCATCTTAACAGTAGTAGAAAAAGCATTTGATTAAATTCAACATCCATTTATGATAAAAACTCTCAACAAAATAGATATAGATGGAACATATATCAACATAATAAAGGTCATACATGACAAGTCCACAGCCAATATCATACTCAACAGCAAAAAGCTTAAGTCTTTTCCTTTAAGATCAGGAACAAGACAGAGACGCCCACTTTCACTGTTCTATTCAACATAATATTGTAAGTCCTAGCTAAAGCAATTAGACAGAAAAAGAAATTAAAGACATCCAAATTGGGAAGGAAGAAGTAAAACCATGATTATTTGTGGATAACATCATTTTATATGTAGAAAATTGTAAAAATGCCACCAAAAGCTATTAAACAAAGTTGCAGGGTACAGAATCAATATACAAAAATATTTCGTGTTTTTATACACTAACTATGGAGTATCAGAAAGATATTTAAAACAATCACATTTACAATTTCATAAATAATAATAAATTTCCTAGAAATAAATTTAAACAAAGAGGTGAAAGACATGGACACTGAAAACTGTAAGACAGTGATGAATAATCTATCCTATCCACGTTTTAGGAGCTTCTGTCTTACTTAGTTCATAAAAATGATAGGATTGATTTTGTTTCTCTGTTCCCTTTTACTCATTTATGTGTAGATTCTGGCTGCAGCGAAGACTATACCATTTAAAATACTGGAATGTTAAAAAATAATGTCATGCTAATAGATCATATTTTTACCTATTAATATTTTTGAAAAATATGTCTTTATTGATTTCAGAGAGAGGAAGGGAGAGGGACAGAGACAAATAGAAACAACAATGATGAGAGAGTCATCGATCGGCTGCCTCCTGCAAGTCCCCGACTGGGGATCGAGCCCGCAACCCTGGCAAGGTCGATCCTCAACGGCTGAGCCACACCTGGCTGAGCTGGAAGCATAATTCTTCACATTTATTTGTCTTCTTGTGTCTTTCTCAGGAAACTTTTATAATTTCCTCCAGACAAGAGTCTTGTGTTATTCTTACTAAGGTTATTACCATATATTTTATAATTGCGATTATTACCATGAATTTATTTTCCCTCTTCCTCAACCCTAAATGAAGATATTATCCTAGATGAAACATTTAAAAATTTTCAAATTTATTTTGTAAAATTTTACCACCTTAACTCTCTTTTTAGTTCAAGCAATTTTCCAGTTAATTTACTTAGGTTTCTCCATGTTAGAATGTGCTCAATATAAATATATACTCACTTAAGGCAGGAGTCTAAAACTGTATTAGAAAAAGTCGTATCATGTCAGTTCATTCCCATCATCCCAATTTATCATATTCTTCTGAAACAGGATGAGTAATCCCTGGACAATATTAAGTATGTTTTTCCTAAATTATATTGTATGCATTTGCATTTTTGATAAAAATGAAAATTTGCTCTTCTTTTTCTAATAAATCTCATACCAGTTCATTACACTGAATTGTTTAGAACTTCCAGATTAATCTTAAATCACAGTGCTATTGCTAGGCGTCTTTGCATTGTTCCAGATATTGATGTGGACTCTCTCTGCTATGTAATAGTGGCTGTTTTCTAGGCACATTTGAGAGGACTTTAACAGGCATAAATAATGAGTAGTCACTGTGTTAATATATTTACTCCTAGTGGTATTGGGAAGACCAAAGGTGATGGCCATACAGCAGAACTTCCATGTTCCTACAGGGAGTTTACCAAATGGAAGGCTCTCTAATAATTCTTGGGTGAGAAACACTTCTTTGTTTCCTGAAGTAATGGCTGGATTTATCAAAATGTTCAAATAAGTTTCCATGCTAGAATGTGCTCAACATAAATACATTTCCACTCAAGGCAAAAGCCTGTAATTCTAAGAAAATGTGTTACTTTAGCTTGTTACCTTGTCCCAACTTATATTCTTCTGAGTCAGTGTGATCTAGCCTTAAGTAATCACTAGGTATGTTTTAGCACTAAAACAGTTTCTGAATATCATGTAGAGCTCAATGAATTTTATTGACTTTTGCATTTCTTCTAAAGGAACTTTCTCTAAGATCATGTGATACCATTCAAACTAATCTAATTTTCACATGGTTTTCAGTAGGTGGTAATGTAGTGACAGGCCAGTTTTTACTCATAGACTGATCCAGTGTGACACAAACAACCAGCTCAAAGAAAGAGTTTATTTCCTGTTGGCTTTAACAAAGTCAACATCCTGAGAGGGAGAGTGGTGCTAATATACCTGAGCACTTCAGTGAGGAAGATGGAAAATCACTTATGTTGCTCAAATAAAAAGACGGCTTTGGGTGAAAAAGGAGTCTGGAAAAATCTTTTGTGGTTACATAGCTCTGTTGGGTAATTCTTTCCCATGTCTGTGGGCAAATAAAATACAATTTCTGCCCTACTTTCCATAATGGGAATAAAAAGGGAACATTAAGAGTTTTTTTTTTTTTTAAATATAAATAGTCCTGATTTTCTTTAGGTAAAGATTATTCATAATATCTCATGTGTTTCAAATGCATAATTATCTGATTCAGATGCCCTCTTTTTTTGTAAAATTCATTTGAGCAGTTTGCACACTTTTCTGCTAAAGATCTTGTTAGATTCACAAATAGAACAATATAACATTGTTAAACAAGGTGTGGTAATCTTTTCCAATCCCACTGTGGAACAATGTATTTAAAAAAGGAAATTATTTCTAAGCATTTCCTGGGTGCCACTACTACTCTCCATTTAATGCATATTAAATATTCTCATTGCAATTACTACAAATAAATACAAAATCTCATTTTAATTCCAACCCTAAGGAAATGAGACATATCATTTTGAGATGAAAGGCCTAATGTTACCTAGTTATTTGAATGCACTTCATGTTCTTAACATAGGTCATAGGCAAACTGTATTTTAATAACTCAAATCATTGCACATTCAAAACAATATCTAGCTACCAAATAAAGGCCACAAATCTGATACTGCAGAAGAAATAAACAGCAACTGCATGTTTCATGATGGAGTTTCACATGGTTTATGCCAATATTTTTCAAAACTCTTAGCTTTCTTTTAAAACATTACCGATTATATTAATTAATCAGTAGGAGATCATTGACAATGAAATCTAGGGCATAGCTTTTTGGTAATCTAACATCACAAGTTTTGTTAATGTCAGCCATCACTTTATACCTTTTAAAATCCTACTTTTGCATTAGTTGTCAGATTCTTGAGTAGTCTTTTGGTAGAGATTTTATGTTATGTTTTCAAAAAGAAGTCCTGATTTCAATTAACATTTCCTTGACAAGGTTTAATAATATGTACATCTAAATGTTTATTTACTTTCCCTTTCATTGTTAGCAATTCTCTAAGCTTGAAAACATTTTTCTTTTGGCAAACATCAGTCTTTACTGTACTCCAATGCACCACAGTTGACAAACTGCTTTCGTTACAGAACTTCAGCTTATATATTGCCTAGGATACCAAAGCTTATTTCTCTATTCACTAGCATGGTCAGTAACTATCATCAGTCTTCAGAAATTGAGTAGGTGGCCTGGAAAAAAAAATTTCCTGATAAATTTGATTAAATCAAAGTCAGAATGACTTAGCACTGAATAAAAAAAATTATTATTGAGCATCTTCAATTATATCCTCTGTAAGAGCATTACAGCTTTAAAGAAGATTAGTTGGGTAAATATTCTAGTGCTCTTAAAATATTGTAAAGAGCCTGGCTAGCATTGCTCGGTGGTTGGGCATCAACCTATGATCCAGGAGATGGAGGTTTGATTCCTGGTCAGGGCACATGCTTGGGTTGTGGGCTCGATCCCCAGTGGGGTGTGTGTAGGAGGCAGCTGATCAATGACTCTCTCATCATTGATCTTTCTCTCTTTCTCTCCCTCTCCCTTCCTCTCTCTGAAGTCAATAAAGATATTAAAAAATATATATTTTAAAGAAAATTTGATTCTATTCAGGTCTTGCTTATTTAAAGCACAATTTTAATATATTTTATTTGTATTTAAATGCTTTGGGGCCATATGAAATTCTTGGGACACAAAATAAATTTTGAGGTTTAGCCTTCATGTCTTATTTTTAGAAACCTCTAGCAAAATACAGTGAAAAGAGTCATTTGTTCACTATAAATGTAATTAGACTGCTAAGTTCCAGAGAGTTTTCTTCTTTCCATTTTTGGAAAGATATAACAAAATTTCTTCAAATATACAAAATTTAAAATAAAAAAAAGAGAAGTAAAATCTTCTTAAAATAACAATAAGCACAAAATAACATAACTCCATTGCAATGTTGCCTGAGAGGACGTTTTCCTGTTTGGGATCCAAAATAATAGCTGATAAATCTGTCTGTCTTTAATTTTTCTGTCTCTAAATGTATGAAAAAATACCAAGAAGGGAGGAGACAGGGAGAGAGACAAACACAGATAATGATAAAATTGAGAAAAAAAGATCAGGGAGGATTAAAGGCTGCAAATGAAGACACCGCAGATCCCCCTTATCCACAGGAGCTGTGCCCCAGGACCCCCGTCGATGACCGAAACTGTGGGTTGTACAAACCCTATACATACTATGTTTTTTCCTATACATACATATCTGTGATAAAGTTTAATATCATTAGGCTCAGTAGGAGGTTAAGAGCAATAACTAATAATAAATTAGGACAGGAATAACAATATACTGTAATAAAAGCTGTGTGAACATGGTTACTTATTTCCAGGGGATCCCTTGCAGAAGTCTTTGTAGAGCCTCGCTGCTTTCTGGCTCAACACAATGCCACATCAATCAGAACACATTTTCTGTTCACATCTTCCACCCACAAATTCATGCCTTTCCACCTTCAGTAAGCACTTATCACTCACTGTGGCTGGCAGTAACTTCTGCAATTTGAGGTGGGGTAACAAAACTATAGGGATTTCTTTTCCGTTCTTCACAATTTTATGGATAGAAATTCACTTTTACCATAGATCTTTGCAAACCCAGCATATGATTTTTCTGCTTTCCTTATTAAGTCAAGAACTTTCACCTTTTACTTAAAGAAGCACTCTACAAGTTCTCTTTTGCATATGCCAATTGCCAGCACCACTAACCTTGAACTTTGGGGCCATTATTAAGTAAAATAAGGATTATTTGAACACAAGCTCTGTGATACTGTGACAGTCAATATGATGACAGAGACAGCTACTAAGTGACAAGGGGCATGTAGTATATACAGTGTGGAGACCTTTGACAAAGGGATGATTCCCATCTGGGCAGGATGGAGCGGGATTTCATCACAATACCCAGAATGGTGCATCATTTAAAGCTAATGAACTGTTTATTTCTGAAATTTCCCACTTACCGTTTTTGGACTGTGGTTGACTATAGGTAGCTGAAACCACAGAAAGCAAAACTGCAGATAAGGGGGGGACTACTATACAAAGTTCAGACTAGAAATTATTTCCAAATTTTCCTGGAAAGCACTCATATATGTGATTCTATAAACAAAGAAAATAAAAGGCTTAGGGACAACAAACTATTCATGCCTCTATTTTACTTAAACTGATAGTTTTAAGGAACAGTAAATATATGCAGAATATTTCAATTCCATATCACTTTAACTAGTGCTGGTCTTTTTTGTTTGTTTGTTTATTATTGGCCCTGAGATTTCTATCAGAATGCTACCTACGCCAGCTTAAGCACTGCTTCGGAAGTTGTGCTAGAGGGTTGAAGCAATCCGGCGTCATCGGGGGATGTGGTCCAGCCACACTGGCCAGGACAGGCAGGGGGCAGGCGGTGTGGCCTTGCTCTAGGTCACACGGTAAGTGTGTCAGGAACCCATGGCTCTAGGGAGCTCTCAGTGAGTCCTCTTAGCCCACTGAACTCTGTTAGATATTTTTGACTCTAGAAAACTCCGTCAACTTCCCCTTTCAATATAATTACATTGTTTATTTCTATAAGAACTTATTTAAAAGAATGATCCTATAAAAATTTAGTGTAACGTCTCTATTTGATTAGTGGGATTGTTACTGGGAAAACCTCGGTGGGGCTCGGGCTGCCTGTCGCTGTGTCCAATTCAGCGAAGGCGGGGTTGAGTCACATAAGGCGTTTAGTGGGAAGGCCGCCGACCAAGAAGGCAGGGAGCCCACGAGCATCCAAAACCTGTCTTAAGGAGTGGCCTGGGGGATCGGGTCATACGGGGCAAACGGGCTGGGAACCGAATGCAGCTACCTGCAGTCCTGGAAATCCACAGGCGTCATTCTTTTGATCTTGGTCATCTGGGGATGTCTCGATAAGGTGATATCTGAACCCATTGTTCACAGCTTCGAGGCCTCCTTAATTGCTTCAGTCTAGGATCAAGGGGAGTGTAGGGTGCAAAGGCCTAGGAGAAAGAAGCCTAAGGAAAAAAGAAACTTAAATCCCCGCTCACATAAGTATACGTGTTCTATAATTTTATAAGTAATATAATTATATTTCAGATTAATTCAGGTGCTCAATATTTGGACATTATAAGTGCCCCTATCAGGATCACATTATCATTTTGAGAGCACATAACTAAACTCTTTATATTTCCACTAGTCGTTGTGGATGTAAACCATCCTACCTTGTTTATCAGCATCACAATCAGCCAATGGTGAGGCCTTGATAAGTGCAAGGCAGTGAGCTAGGCCTGGGAGTTCAGTGGTACCAGTCACAAATGAAGGTAACTCAAATTTATGACTCAAGGGGAGAAAACTTTAGTTTTTATGTCTTTGTAATTTTTTCACATAAACAAATTCACAAAATAAAATAAAAACACTGTTGGACAACGTGTCCTGATTTTTAGTTTGGAAAAAAAAAAGGTTACTACTCTTAAATAATTCCTATTATTTGTTAAATAAAATAGTAAATAATCTGGAGGTACTATCTGAGAGCTCCTAACAGTGATTAAATACATAGTAGGACACCAATAGTAAGGGTTAATAATATTTTTAAAAAAACAATGGCAATGGAAATTTTAGAGTGACTCGAACTATCGTTTTTAGCTTTGCAATTGCAAAAGTGAGGCATGACTATATGCATTCAGGAAGCATATAAACAGTACAATAATATAAAATGCAAAAGTAAAAAATGAAGACCTCTTTCCCACTGGGTTTTATTTATTTCTAGTAGTGCAAACATGGTGATGCTGGCTGATGTTAAATATTTGGGAGGACAGTGACATAACAATACTGCACTAGCAATAACCTTTCCTTAAATAACTTAATTTCAAATTGAGAAAAAGTATATAACTAGAACCGGAAACACATAATTATGTCCTATGTCCATGCTTATATTAGAACATGATTTTAAAAAATCTACTGAGTCCAGCTGGTGTGGCTCAGGGGTTGAGCATCGACTTATGATCCAGGAGATCACGGCACATGCCCAGGTTGCGGGCTCGATCCTCAGCAGCGGGCGTACTAGAGGCAGGAGATCAATGACTCTCTCATCATTGATGTTTCTATCTCTCTCTCCCTCTTCCTTCCTCTCTCTGAAATCAATAAAAATATATTTAAAAAAAAAAAAAAAGAGAAATCTATTGAGTGTAGAAACTATGCAAGAGCTAAAAGTAAAGAGTCTTCAATGCTACCCCTTTCCTCTCTGTCTCCCAGGACAAAGGTTGTGTTGGGAGAGACTGTTATGAAATCTTCACTTTGTTCATTTCTGGGATCCTATCTTTAACTTAGTTTGTGCTCCAAATATTGTTTTCAGCTTTAAAATCCTCAAGACACAAGGCTGAGAAAGAGTAATACCCATCAGGTGAAATGAAGCACTAACTGATGGGTAATAAATGTTACAACTCAAGCACTGATATAATCAAATGGATATATGTAATTGAATAAATCACTTAAGTTTGCCAGTTACTGTAAAAATTAATGTATTAAAATTTAGAAGTCAGAGTCCTTGTGATATCATTATACAATAAGTATTTGGAATTATTCCATCTATCAATAATGCCACCTGTCTTATCCAATACAAATGGCCTACAACCCACATGGCTCCCTTCCCCATTGATTACTCTGATGAATGAAATAGTAAAACCACTCATAAAACCATCATGTTATATGACACTGTCTTTAAAAAGATGGACAAAGGAAAAACACAAGATGATACTTCATTTGAAACTGTCAAGTTAATTTAGTAAAGTTTTAAGAACCAATATTATGATCCTAAAAAGTATCGGCATGTTGAATAATATGCCAATCTGTATGTACTCTCCTAGCACCTTCAAAGAAAACCTAAGAACCAGAAAAATTCTGGAAAAAGTACAATAGCTTATTATGATATGTTCAGATTGCTAATTATTCCAATAAGATATAGTCAAATATCCTTTTCAGGCACAGGTAATTAAATTAAAAACACTTTCACCTTATCGAAAATTATGAAATGATCCTTCTGATGGTAAGCCATTTTTAAAGCAACAGTAGATACATTAATCATAGTTTAAAATGCTAGCCATAAATTTCAACTCGGCAAAATAATCTTTCTCAACCTCATTTTCTTTTTAGCTATGACCATTCTCTTGCAACAGCTAAATAATGACATACAATCATTCTGTGGCAAATTACTACAAGCAGGACCTAAACTGACATTAACATAGCAGGAAACTAAATACCACTAACTGGGATACTCAACATTTCTGTTTGATGTGGTAAGTTGTATTACATTACTTATAAGGTGGGTGTGATTGGCATGCTGAGAAATTACCTTTATTTTTCAATATCCTTAAAGATGACTGGTATTTATTTTGCCCCTTAGTCTCACTGAAAATATTCAACAAGCTATTCCTGTTGAAACTCTTTCCAAATTGGGACCCACATCTGTGCATGAGTGAGAAGACATATACTATGACACTATGAATAAATATGTTTACTCTATATTAAAACTTAAGTTTAGCTTAAATAATTAAAAATTTTATATTATCTTATTTTTAGCTCGCAGTTAATATCAAGCGAAGTCAAGGGGAGGAGGGAGTAAGCTCTGAAATAGCTCAAATTCAGTTGTGTCAGCCACAGCAAAAATAAATGAAAATAAAGCACAAATCCAGGGAAATATTTTCCTTATCAGTTGAAGAAAGCAACTTTGATAAGAATTCTATAGAACCCAGCAGTCAAAGGGAGAGGAAAGGCTCTCAGGTATACAAGCCTTGGGCCCTACTGGATTCAGAGAAACTGCAAGTGTCACAATCAAAGAGAGGCAGCTAGTGCTGACTGCTGGCAAACTGCACCTCGGTGGCTGGGCCACCATGAGCGGGCTCAGTCACGGAATCCAAGGCGTCGCCACAGCAAGGGGAGCCCAGCCAGCCATGGGCAGAGTGGCCTGTGTTTCTGCTGGATCGAAAGAATCACTCCCACCCCTGCAAACATGAAGACACATAATCTTAAGAGAAATTTTACATGTGGGCCACTATTATGTGACTGTAGCAGTGCCACATGATTTCAGGTGCATCTTTACATTATATTTTAATATCTGGTAGTGTGAGGCTTTCTTCCCCTTCCCCCCCTTTCCTCTGTACCCCTGTTTCTCCTCCAAGTCCTTCTTTCGGTAAAAATTTCTAGGCTATTTGTTCCTGCTTTGTTACTCCATATTTACTTTTTAAAAAATAAAGCTACCTGCTGGTTATCACTGTTTTTTGTTTTTTAATTTTATTTATTAATATTATTTTGTATTCTTTTCAGGTGTACAGCATAGAGGTTAGGCAATCATATACTTTACAAAGCGATCCCCCGGATATCATATCTACTTTAGAATCATTGTACTAAGTACATTCCCTGTAAGCCTTGATTCTAATGAAATTAAATTAATTTTTTAAAATAAAATTATAAACAACAGGTATCTTTAAATCATTTCCATTCAGAAACATGGTAAGCCTTTCCAAGTTTTTAAACTTCACCCTGCCATAAAGATGTATGGTTTTCTTTATAGAAGCCCTGCTATTTCTTATAGGTTTTGCTGCTACTGTGCACATTGTCTCCCCCTCCCCATCCCCGCATTATCTTTTTTTATTTTTAACATATTTTTATTGATTTCAGAGAGAGGAAGAGAGAGGGAGCGAGAGATAGAAACATCAGTGACAAGAGAGAGTCACCAATCGGCTGCCTCCCGCACGCCCCCTGCTGGGGATCGAGCCCGCAACCCGGGCATGTGGCCCGACTGGGAATCGAACTGCGATCTTCCGGATCATAGGTAGTCGCCCAAGTGCTGAGCCAAGCTGGCTGGGCCCTCATTATCTTTTTAATGGGTCACAGCTGATATTTAGAAAGTGAAAGATTTTTTCATATTTCCTAGGTAAGACTATCAATCTTGCTAAGCTCTAAACTTACTAAGGCTCTTATTAGTTTTACAGGTTGTTCACGTGTCTCATGGGTTTACTAGGCAGATAATAATATCACTTGCAAATAATGATTGTATTGCCAATATAACTTATAATGTTAACAATGAACAGAGTCTTCTAAGTTTTTTCTAGAATAAATTTAAATCAATAATCTATTATTCATTTAAAAAATTTATTAATTTCTGATGACACAATAGTATAAATAATGATATTATCTAAATTCAATATATTCCAAAAATGGTTTTTGATGCCTGTGGGATGGCTAGAAGTTACCACCCCAAACAGGGTACAGATCTCATGCTGAAAACAATCTGTTAAATATTTTAGAAGAATGGATTTATAAGTTTCCTTTTAAATGTCTTTGGAGAAATAAGATAAAACTACCCCAAGTAAACAAAATGTCAGAAAAATTTCGGCCCTTATGTTTATTTTTAGAAACATAAGGGCTGAAATGTTTCTAGAGTGTTTTACAACACTTCCTAAGAGCTCTCAGTTGCCTAAAGGACTCTCAACTTCCTGCTTTGGAGAATTAAGATAAAGTTAGTGACGACTGTAACTTTCTATCAAGCAATTTTCTTCCTCAATTGTGCACAGCCACTTACGAGGCAGAACATAACAGTTCAATCAAACCTTATTATGCCAGATTCAGTCCAAACCCTTATGAAATGCACTGAGAAAGACTTGCTATTTTCTGAAGAAAACCTTTCCATAAATTGCTCTTTAGACTAGAAATAAACTAGACACTATAGGTACCTTTCTATGTGTCCTTAAGTTCTTCTGCCAGGGATCCAGAGCAGTCACAATGAACCTGCTGCTCATCACGAAACAGAAAGTGGTGAAGTCTGGTCCCTCTATGTGTAGCCCCAGAATTTCCAGGGTGTGGTCTAAGGACATGGAAGCTTCCCTTCATATTCCATCCCTCACAAGTCTCACTGTGCGAGGTACTCGTGCAATGTGCCCAGAAAGGTACAGGACTTTTCCAACCTGAACAGGAAATTAAGATCTGAAATAAGAAAATACACTTCTGTCTTCATTCAAGCTATTTCTGATTATTAACTATGAAGAAGGTGATTGTACCTACTTTGGTAGGTTATTCTGAGAATTAGAAGTAATGTATATAAAATATCTATTTTATAGGGTTTAGCCTCAGAGTGGCAATCAATACATGATAATCATCATTATTATTTCTGAACTAAGGCTTTGAACCAAATTAAGGTTTGTCTCTGAATAATTAACCACTATATTTGTTTTGCAGGGTGAAATTGATACCAGGATGGATTGTCATACACTTTGGGCGTTAAAAGAAAAAACAGTTCTGAGTATATGTGATTATTTATTCTTGAGAAACATTTGAAATGAGATTAGGAGAGAAACCTTGTTTTAAGGCCTTGCATCCCTCAAAGGGGCACTGTGGTTCTGTGGGATGCCGGGCTGTGGTGCTCGGGTCCTGAGAGAGGGTTTTCAATATGTCTATAAAGTTGAAAATGGATTTGCTCTTCACCATCTCAGAGACTAAAGGCACAAGATTCTTGGCTCCTAACAGCTGATAGATCACATTTTTCTACAAATCATCCCCTATAATTGGACATGAATTATATGAGACTTTTTTTTACAAAGCATCTGCTTTCTTTTTCTGTCGAGATATCTACTAGATCTTGTTCCAAAAAAGCAAGGAGGGTAATAAAGGCCCTTAACTCTTGATTTTCATAAAAATTCTGTGAATATTTTTTACTACTAGAAAAAGTAAATATATGAACTGTTCAATGAATATAGATGCCAAATATAGTGATGGTGAGTAAATTTTTTTCCCTTCCTCATTCCCTGGTGTGTAAATTCTTTAACAGACACTTTGCTGAACTTTTATCACAACTAAAAATTCCTCAGTATTAAAGCTTAGTGAAAAGAAACCTCAGTGCCTGGAAGACAAGGCAATCAAGCCATGTGACAGTCCCATATGCAACTCCAAATCTGTCCTCATAACTGTCTGTAGAGCTCACAAAAGAGTCACACATGCAGCTATTGGAAGAATATCTTACACAATTTGGCACACACGTTCTAAGATTAGCAGCTGAGGAGGGGGGGGAGGAAGAGAGGAACATCATAGATTAACTGACACCCATCCACTATCTTTCTAAATTGTTTGGAATGTTAAAAATATTGTTTTGATCGATCTATACATACAGTCTAAAATTTGAAAGAGAAATGCAAAGCATGTTGTGGTTGAAAGAACAAATGGTTTAAAAAAAAACACCCCACACACTATGAAATATATGTCACTGAACCAGGGAGTCCAGCCAGCTCCCAAGTGGCATGTTAACATGATGAAAAGCGAATCCAGGAGGCTGTGAATCGAGGAGGCAGGGCTCTATTTTTAAAGAGGACTGTGTCTCCCTACCCTCTTCGCCAAGTATAGTTTTCCTGGAGAAGTCCGGCCTCCCTAGTAGGTAAGCTCTTAAATGTTCCAGGACATACCTACCCAACGTGGGACTTGCCTCCTTCCCTGGTGAGGTCTTGGGCTCCACACACATCACCCATGTTAATCACCAGACAAACAGGAGAGCTGTTCAACTAGTTCACTCCCCCTATTCGAGAACAGATTGTTTGAGACATAATATGAATACTAATTAATGATAAAATATCTGTGAGTGTTTTGAAATATGGACAGAGATAGCACTTTTATAAAGGCTCCCAGATAAGGCCTTGTGCAACCAGCCCCATTGGTCATATGAGGGGTCAGGGTGCAACTCAGAGATATAAAAGCAAAATTGGCAGAGTTTTTGGCTTCAGTTCAGTGGGAAACTGTGGATGACTTTTTTTTTTTAAGGAGTGGAGGTTGACTTCTTTTTTAATCTTTTCCCTCTGTTAAATTAGAAGTTTAAAATAAAAACTCTCTGCACGGATAAATGGAGAGAAAAACAGTCAGAATTTGTTAGAGGTCAACTTGAGTAGATGGAGGAAGGAGGCTGCAGCTTGTCTGATCCAGGATTATGGGTCTGTCTCTGCAGCAAAAGGAATAAAAGCAGGTTTGGCCTGACCCGGGCTGAGCGCCCAAGGCTGACTCAGGCTCTTGGATGCTTAGGGCTGGGGGGGTCACCGAAAAGACTATGACCCCTCTTGGATTCAATTCTCCTTTTATAAATAGTTTGCTTAGTCTAAGAGAAGTGCACCCACAGGGATACGGGAAATATAATTTTCTGTTAAGGGGAAAAGCATATTTAATTGTGACGACAATTAAAATATCTTTTTTAGAAAGAGCCTAAGCCACTACCATAAGTATCTCCCCTCCTTACCTTCTAAAACTGAATATTCTACTTTCTCCTGAAAACCATTATAACTTGCCCCATCTGGTCTCAGAAACTTTATCTTTTAACACACTAGTCTGATCTTGATATCTAACATGAGTGCCTAAGTAGTTCTTTATCATTTTTGGACTTCCGTAATTGCAATTTGTCCTAATGCCAAAGAAAAGAGAGGAGGATTATCCAAAATTAAACATAACAAAATTGGCATTTGACCTTAGAGTTATTTTGAATCGAATTTTAACAGTGGCTGTATAAAGCATTAGAGAAATTGATTTGCCTCGCTCAAAGAAATGAAAATGTTTCATGAAAATTTGTGTTGGCCACAGTCAGTCTTTCATGTTCAGCCTCTTATCTGTCTGAGGATTAGACCTGGGATTCCTACACTTTTCTGGAATTAGGTGATTCTTTCCATGACTGATTCAAGGTCTGCCATGTTCCCAACTGTTTGGGGGGACAAGAAATGATCGATTTTTTTTTTTTTTAATTTTAAGATTTTTTTTGCATTCAACTAAATCTAGGCAAGAGATGTCAACAGATTTGTAATTATCAAATGAGATGCTGTTAACAGTAGTTGCCTAAAGTGACAGTAAAGTAAGTCCATAACATAAAAATGGAAGATGCATATTAAAGACAATTCATTGTGGATATGAATTTGTGATACCACATATTCTTATGCTTATTTACATTTATTCATATTTCCCTTTATATGTATTAATTTACCCCCCACCTCCCCAGTAGACCTGTTGTTAGTGCTTGAAAGGTACAGCACATTTTCCTAAATACTTAGAAAATAAGAGGTATGAGAATGTCATCCAAGTTAACTGGAAAAACATACAGCATGTCCTGGGGCAGGTCTTTTCCTCCTGATTGGTTGTTGGGGTCAGCCTGACCCTTTGACTTGAGACGTAACATTTCATACTGGGTCTCGCTTTCCCAAAGCCATCTCACCTGGAATTTCTCATCTGGACACAAATTCAACCAAGGATACCAAAGCATATACAACCCAAACTGTTGATTTTGGTAGAAAACCTTTATTAACAGCAATTTTAGCTAATATTACCCAGCCATTATGATGTGTCGGTGCTGTGCTAAGCATCTCATCTGTTTAATCTCACATGATCTTTACAAATACCTTGGTAGTTATATCTATTATATCTATTTTAAAGATGAGTGCTCTGAAACTTGGAAGTTGAGTAATTCAGTCAAGGTCACACAGGTAGTACTCGGCAGACTTGGCATTCAAATGTAGGGCTGTTTCATGTCAAAGCCTATGTGGTCTTAAAGACTAAATCATATATTACCTTTAATTTCCACTGTCATTTTTCTTATCTTTGGCTCTGTTGATATCCAGCTCCTAACCCAACATTGGATATGAAATATTTCTATACAACATCTAATGGAGTTTCAGAATAATGTTTAATAGGTTGTCCACAGTTGTAAAAAAGAATGCAAATTTAGAGTCAGATTAGTGTGGTAGGTAGAGCTTAGGCTTGGGAGCCAGCAAGACTTGGGTTATATGCCTTTTGGATAAGTTACCCTGTGAACCCAGGGTAACTTATCTGTAAAATCACAATTAGTATACCTCTATTATGTGGTACTTGAGAGGATGACAGATAATGTATAAGGAGTGCACAGTACTTGGTAAACAATACATAAATAGTAACTATTAATCTAATGTTGAATCACCAGAAAATCCTACAATCCCATGAACAAAACAAATGTTTTGATAGTATATGAATTTGTTTTCTATATATACTTGGTAGCTTAACTACTCAAGAATTATGGGAGTAATTTTTTCCTTTGACTTGGACTCTCACTCTGTCTTCATATTTAATGCTGTTGGTTTAGTCACTTGAATGAATTACAACTTACTGCTTCTTATAATAGTGTGAGAAAATATTAATAATTTAATACTAGTGAAAAGTTTGATTTAATGAGTTCTTAAATAATAACAAATTACTATTCTATCAAGGTTTACATTTATATGTAGCATAAAGCTAATTATGGTCACTTATTTATTCAGTAAATTTTTACTGAATGTCTTTATGTGCCAAGTACTGAATGTTTGCTGGGGATACAATATAAATATGTATCACTCTACTCCAAAAGAGTCAAAGTCTAGTGGGAAGACAGTCATGCCAACAGAGGGCCACTGAATCATTTTGAAGACCAATGGTCTTGATTACAATGGTTTAATCAAGAGACAACAAGTTGCTGACCTGAGGCAGTGGCAATGGGTTGAAGTGCAGAGTACTTCTATCTATTGATGATATTCACTAACTAGAACTGATGGAATGTGGTGCTTTATAGAATGAATATTTGGGGAGGGCCTAGTGCAAAGGAAAGAATCTAGGCTGAGTCTTTGGCTTCTAGTTTGACCTAGACCTACACGTTGTAAAAGTGATGTGCTAAACAAAAACATTTTCTCCTTAAAATCTTGCACATGGAATCATTTGTGATATTTAAACCAATAAAAGAAAATGTAAGGGATAATGATGTTAAATTTAAGTAGAAGAGATAAAATGGAAAAAAATGAAATAAAAGGCTAACAAATGCAACTAGTTACATCACCACCATATAAATTAGATGCAATAACCTATGATGATAAAAATCACTGGGACAGAAATTTTAGATTATTGGTCCATGAGTAACTTTGCATTTTCATTTCCCTTTTGTTCTATAGCAAGTATTCAATATCCCATGTCAACAGCAGTGTGTTTAAAAAGCATACCAGTGTCCTCGTTAAGGTGATACTCAAATGTGGTGCTAACCTTCAACGTGGAGACCGCTGCCCCAGAGGCATTTCAGCACCTGTGTGCCCAGCTTGTTCCAACTCGCTGCAGTCACTTAGTAGGAGAAACGTCTGTATTGCAAAGGGATATACAGTCATTGTATTGGCCTGCTCTTTAAAAAGCTATTTAGAGTTTCAATTGCAAGCTGCTTGCTGAACAAAAATCCTCAGACACAATCAACCACAGGATTTCAACCAGACCTCAAGTATTTCACAAAGAAATGATACATCATGTGTCCAAAGAGAATGAAACACCTGTTTCTAAGAGTGATTTAAGTCAATAAGTAATAAACTAAATCTTTGTTATGAATGCTTTCTGGTGTCTGAATGACTGTTGCCCTTTTGGAGGGCAAAGTGCACAAAGGATTCAGTGACCTTGTGACTTGACAGTCAAATAACTACCATTAGGTTCAGTCGATGCAAATGAGCATGGCTGACAATGGGCTAATTGGCTGCCTCTGGTCAGCCAAGGGTACTTTTGACCTTAATGAGAACCTGATCAATTAATACTTAAGGCAATAAAGACCTCTTGCTAATTAAGTTAGATAGAAATCATCTTTTCCGAACAGGATCAGAGCTGCAAAGTGGCAAACTTTTAATTTAATATAGGATAATATTCTCTTCTTAGCATCCTCTCATTTAGCCAACATGGTGAAGTCAAATTGTGAAATGCGAAATATTTGATTCAACTATTTATGTTTTAGAGCCTTTTAAAAAAACAAACAACCTGTAATTCAGATACTAAAATGATAACTTCTGGTATGCATTTGAATTGTATGTTAATCAACTCAACATGATCATAGAGTTGAAAAATCATACAAGTTTTTCTAAAATCGAGAGTCTATATTGAAATTCTAGAGAAATTAATGAAGTTTGGTGGAATTGGTTTTCAATTTGGATCTCTTTCCTGGGAACTACTACGGTGATAGTAGCTAGTATTTCAGAGGCATAGAGCTTTGTGGGTTTTTTTAAATTAAAAATAAATACGCTACTATTGGCTCTCATGAACATACAGAAAAAAAACCCCAAGTTCTTCAAAACAGAAATTGTCATATTTAAGTCATAAAGTTGAGTCCTCTGTAACTTGATAGGTATAAAGCAGCATCTCTTTGTGTGCTCTGTGGACTAGGTAAACAGTCTCTATGCTGAAATGAGGCCATAATCTGTAGGAACATCCAGAATTACTTCTTGTTTACAATGTATATCTGACTTGGCAAAAGAACAAGTTTATTATTTTAGGTTAAAATTTATCATTTGGACACAATGACTAAAAGTTACAATTCCTTTCCTTTAACATTCTTCTCTGTGAATATTTTCCTGTTTAAAACTTTGCAGCTCCTTTGGCTCAGATTACACATTTGAAAATGTATGCAATTTATATAGGAGAGGAGATAAAAGTTCCTTTAAAAAAATACTTAAAAAGCAACAGCTGTGTATTTGCAATACTTGTTTCATAAAGCTTTTAATACAGATAAATATGCAAATATGTCATACTATTTTTAATACACCATTTTTACACAGTGTAGAGACTGAAAACAGAACAAACATTCTGCATCTTTGGATTCATAGTGAGAAATAAGCACCATCCAAAACCGGAGTTATTATCAAATTGTAGAGAGTAATAAAAGAACATGTTTTGGGATAGCAAGTAAAACACAACAAGAACACTGACAAAGTCTAAGTAGTAGCTGTGTAGATTCCACTACCATATCATCAAGATTTTTTTTAAAACTACAAAGCACTGTTCATATCCCTCTACTGATAACATACAGTTAACACCTAGTTGTATTTGTCAAACACTAAGTGAATTTAATTTAGATTTTGGGTTTTGAAGACAGGACCTACTGGGTTTCAAAATTTAGATTAGTAATTCAGGTCATTATACCAAAGTTATATATTTTGTAGAGAATTGCATGAGAAATCCACAAAACCCAATGGAGTTAGAATTAAATCCCACAGGCCCATTTTGGCCTTACTATGCTCCGCTTTCTCTTATGTGTTAACTTTCCTACTGCTGGATATTTACATTGGATCCAAAGTGTTGTTATAAATTATGTAGAAATCAACATAACTGTTGTCAAATTATCACATTAGGATAAACTCCTAGGAGTAGGATCATGGGGTAAAAGGATATGGACATTTTACTCATGAATAAATATTGCTAAACTGTTCTTTGGAAAGGTTGATCAGTGCACATGCTCATCAGCAGAATATTCTCTTAAGATCTTCTCGTTAAGTGAGTTTAAAACACCGTACACTTAAGTGAGGATTTCTTATTTGTCCGGCAAGAGAAATCTTTCCTCAATCCTGGAAGCTCCTCATTCATCATCTCTTCGAGTATTAATTTTACCCCATTCCCCTATTCTCTTCTTTGAGAGCACAGCTGAGCATACAGCAGGCCCCTCTTTCTATTTTCCAAGGTCATTAACCCCTGTCTCATGTTATTCACGACGCTGTTGTGCTGTGCTGCCTTCTGTATAATTACTTCGTCTCTGTATTTCAGTTTATTCATTTTCTCCTTCAGCTGTGTCTAATCTTATGCTTAATCCATTCCCAGAATTTTTAATTTTTTGACTATAATTTTTATTTTGAAATGTTCAATTTTTTTCTTTTGAAAACGTGCCTACTTTTAGTAGTGTACTGTTTTTTCAAATATTTCATATTATGTATCCAGTAATTCTAACAGAGAAAGATCCTAGGGTTGTAATTCCACTGTTTTCTTTTAGATTTATTTTGCGTTTGTTCATTTATTTTTTAGTCTGACTCTTCTCTGTGGTGGCTTGTTTCTCAGTGTGTTCTGTTATTTTGGATGGTGAACTATTGCTTGGCATGACTTTATCAGCAGAACTCCTGTAAATCCTGGGTCCAGTGTGCAATTCTTTAGAGGAATTTTTATTTGATTCTGTCAGTTGCTCCCCACCACCGATTTATTAACTTGGAACTACCTGAAATTAACTGATCTGCTTAGGGTTTCCAGGACTACACTGATCATACAGTTTCAAGTCCAAATTTGTTTGAGGAAAAACCTGTGTGCTTGAATTCCCTGGGAAATGTGTTTTGTTTGCTACTCAGGGCCTAAGCCGAGGCAGACAAGTTCCTTGTTATCTTCTTTTGCTATGTCCATCCTTTCACAGAGATTACAGCCGTTCAAGGCTGCTGGTTTATAGAAAGGCCTCAGGTCCGACTCTCTATTTTATGCAGCTCCATAGTGCTGCTTTCTGTCCGTAAGTGGCCATCCAAATGCAAGCATTTTAGTTACATGATTAGCAAGTAATTCCCATCACTTCAGCTTCTACTTTACCAACTTTTTTTTTAATTTGTTCCCCTAGAGATTTTTTTTTTTTTTTTACTTTCTGAATTCTGTCACACAATTTAAATATTTTAGTTTGTCTGCTGTTTTTTTTTTTTTGTGTGTGTGTGTGTGTTTTTTTTTAAATTAGCATTTCTGGTTGTATGTTTTGGGATGTGTCTCAGACTACCCAGGGTTGCAACAAATTCAGGATGTCATTTAAGTGTGGATTTCAGATCAATAAAGAACACTCTTTTAGTGTAAGTATATCCCAGATATTGCACAGGCCATACTTACACTAAAAGATTATTCACTGTTTATCTGAAATCTAAATTTAACTGAGAGTTTTGTATTTTTATTTGCTATATCAGGCAACTCTAGAATCTAATCCATCATATTGTTGGAAATGAAAGTCTGGGTTCTATTTTAAGTATGACTTTGAGAAATCAGACATGGGTATCACATTTACTAAGCCATTACACATTTGAGAATGTAAATTTTTTTCAAATATATCAATTTGGCTGACACACATCGTTTTAACCTGAGAATTTTATAGACAATGTTCCATTGTCTTTGCAACTGTAATTAAAAAAAAAATCTGAGTCTCTAAGTCTCCCTCCCATTTTTAAATGAGTATCGTCTTTCTAAAAGCTTTCTTTACCTTTGCAGCTTAATAACTTAAAAAAATATATCTTAATAATGGTCATTCTTTATAAGCAGTTTCTAAAACAAATTAAACCTTTTTGATCTATAGACAGGGTTGTTTTGTTTTTGTTTGTTTTTTTCACTCCTGGAGACTTTTCTTGGGATTTCGATGGGTTTCATTTATCTTGCTCCCTTGCCACCTCAGCACAGAAATAGCCATATGTTAGCTTTCCATTTTTCTTCACATCTACTTTGGTACTTTTAAGTGCTTGACTTTATAGGACTTCCTATTTTTGTGGGACTTTTCACAATCCTGTCCTCAGTCCTGTGTGGGTTTTCTACTTTGCTGTGTTTCTTCTTTGCTATTTTTTAATACCTTCATTTTTTTCTTGTGGTGTTAGTTTCCTCTCGGTTCCTTTCTTTTGTTCCACCAGCTTCCTTTTCACCCGTCCTTTGCCTTATCTCATAGTGAAGGCTTTTATTTCATAAAGTCAAAGCTCTTTTCAATTTTCTTGAGTGTGCAAAGAAGTTGCAAAAATTTTACAACATTTTTAAGTGCATTTTCTCCCAAAGTATTCCCTCTATTTTATACGGTCTGTCTTTTCTTTTTCTTTTTGGAGGAAGCAAAATCTATTTGATAGTTTTCATTTCTGAATGGGGCCATTCTATCCAAGCCTTCCTCACTCTAAAACAGTGAGCGTGTATTCCCCTCACTTTTTCCTCTTGAATGCCTGGGAACCCAGTAAACTCTCTGTCAGACATAAGCTTTAGGCATATGCCAGGGTTCAGTATTATTTGTTTTGAGTCTCAGATGTCATAGCAGAGGGGATGGAAGAAAGGGCGACGGGACTCTGTTTTTGACAGCCCCTCCCTCAGGCTCTTCCTACATCCGTAGAGTTCAGAGGTGGGTGAGTATTCGGGACTTCACTTGGCTTTCCTAGGTGAGCAGAACCCAGATACTTGCCTGTGTGGTCTTTCTCTCCTCCCAGACCCAGAACAGAAATGACCAAACTCAGAGGCTCTTCACTCCAGGCTCCCTGCTGCTGCGTTGAAACAATAAGAGACATGTTAAAGGGATCCGTCAACATATGTTTATCTGCCCTATTTTAACTCTAATTTTTATCCCTTCAAATTTATGATATAATTGGGAGAATATCAGTGAGTTTTTTTTCAAACAACTTTATCCACACATTATCCCCTCATCTCTAGAAGAGGAATTCTGTGCAGACCCCCACCGTCTTATTCCAATTTGATTGAAATGGTGTTGTGTTTGGATAACACATTTGACCCTTCCCTAGTTATAGCTCCGATCATACTTTTTTCCTTCTTTTTTTGTTAACTTTTAGTAAGTTCTACAGAAAAAAAAAATTGTGAAACTACCCTTATGTTGCCTGTCACTCTTCCTCTAATTGCCCATTTAAAAAAGAAAAAAAAAAATACATACATATCCTTGGGAAAGTAATTTTACTTTCTTAGATCTCAACTGTAAAATGAGAGGGGTACACAAGTAACGTATGGTGTCCTGTCCATTTCCACGAGGACATGAGTCAGTAGAGTATGTTCCCTTCGCTGTAAGGTCAGCACACAAGGAAGCTGAGCGACAAGCCTGGCTCTGCACCGGGTCTTGTTCACAGGCGAAGGTGAACTTACTCCGCAGTCTGTGTTCCTGTTTGTGGCTTCAAGTGCCCTTGCTTCAAAATTGGCCTTAGATATTGTGCACGAACAGTTCATGGACAGTAACAGCAGGGAGATGTAGATAGAATATTAAGTGTGGAGGAAATCTTTCTCTGATTGCTTTATTAGCTCTGTGAATTAAGGTCATCCTCAGAGAGTGAAGAGAAAGGAGGAACTATTTGTCCTGCCTGGGTTTGGACCTAGCTTGAGCCAGCAGTGCGGCCCAATGCACCCAGAAGGTTGGAGTTGTCAGTAAATAAAGGACCCGCTATGGCACTTCCCTCAGGAAAAAGGGGGAAGAAAATAGAAATCAGCCAGCATGTCAAGTACAGTTGCTCCTTCTGTGGCAAAACCGAGATGAAGAGACGGATTGTGGGGTCTGGCCCTGAGGTTCCTGCATGGCAAAAGTAGCTGGTGGTGCCTGGACCTGCACCCCCACTTCTGCCCTCACGGTCTGCTGTCAGAAGACAAGGAGGTGAAAGGCCAATAGAACTCCGCAGTCTGAAACATTGCTAGCCTATAATAAATGGTTTAATTTATGTAACAAAGAAAAAGAGGAGCCCAGCTGGGCGTGGCTCAGCGGTTGAGAATCGACCTAGGATCCAGGTGATCAGGGTTCAATTCCTGGTCAGGGCACATGCCCGGGTTGCAGGCTGCAGCCAATCAGTGACTCTCATCATTGATGTTTCTATATCTCTCTCTCCATCTCCTTTTCTCTTTCTGAAATCAATAAAGATATATTTAAAAAAGAAAAAGAAAAAAAAGAAAAAGAGGAAGTATTGGAGTTCTGGCATGAGAGGAGAAATTGTGAACTAGTCATCAAGGAGTGTCAGGGAGTGAGTGGATTAGAGAATGTATAGTAAGATTTCGGGGTTGGCACAAGTGCTCAGTTAGGATAAAAGATCGCAGATTTAAAGTAGACCAGTCAGCATGACAGTGGATTTTCTTTAGCCATGTTTAGGTGCCCAGGTGCAGGTAAAGGGTGGGCAGTGAACTGGATTTAACCAGGGTAGGGGTTTTTGTGAGGTGACTGTAATAGAGGGAGGGGGAAGCGGGCAACGAAGATGAAAGCAAATGCATGGATGGAGTTATTGTAATGATGGGCTGTTACATTCACTCAAAAAACAAAGAAAGGAAGGTAACAGAGGGCTAAAAGAGGGGAGGGCGAGAGGGGCCTGAGAAGCACTGAGAGATGGTAGGATTAATGACTATAGGTCCCAGTGGAATCAGAGTACTACAGGGAGTGAACTGGAAAGATAGGAGATGGCAATCAGAGAGTTAGATGCTTGAAATGAGATTATGGGTTTTTTGCTGTGATTAGTAAAATAAAAAGGCTCAGTGTATGATCATGAGATTTAGTGCCTATGGATGAAGAGTAGGTAGGTATTGGAATGACTACCTTGGATATCATAATCACCAAGAATTGACCTAGAACCTGGAGTTAAAATATGTAAGGAATGAGGAGGAACTTCTGAATAAGAACTTCTGAAACATTTTTTTTCTATCAGATTTGCAAAGATGAAAAATATTGATAGGTTCTAGTATTGGCCAAGTGTGGGAAGAGAATGATACAACATTTTCATAGGTAGTCAGGCAATATTTATCTTTATTCTCATACTTTAACTCAGCAATTTCATTATAGGAATTTATCCAACATAAATAGTTGCACAAGAATGTAAAGATAGTTGTAGAATAATGTTCAACTACAGAAATGCTTACAATTGCAAAGAACTGTAAATAACCAATTGTCAACAGACAATTGGTGAAATAAGTTGTCATGCACTCATCAGTGAAAAATCATGCAACCAGGAAAAATAACAAAAGGACTGTTAGATGTATGGACATGAAACAGTGTCCATTTTATTAAATGGGGGCATATAAAATGGTATGCACAAAATAAGTTATTTTGTTTTTAAAAACAAAATATTCTTGGATTTTATAAGCTTGTACAGGTTCTAAAATAAAAAATAAAGGTATTCTAATACAAAATCAATAAAAGGTAAATATGTTAGTGTTGTACAGAATGAACCGTTAAGACTTTATCAGGATTTTTTTGAATACTCCAGTGACTTGGGAACAGTTGGACAATGGAGATAGTAGGAATTTAAAGTTTATCCCAGCTGAATACCAACTGCTCTTAGAGACAAACACAGCGGACTTGTGCATGGGTCTGGCTGTAGGTCCACTCCGACTGTACCCACCTCTTCCCTCATCACTCACCATGCTCCAAGGGCTGTTTCTTCCCCCCACCCCCTGTTTCCTAAAATGCCAAATTTGTTCCTACTTCCTGCCTTTGTATTTGCTATTTCCACTAACTTTAGTGCTGTTAGAGATCTTTGCATGGCTGGCTTCCTCTTGTCAATCAAGTCTCAGCTCAAATATCACCTCTTTGGATAAATGCTCCACTTACCTGACTCCAAGTTTTTTCACTTTCATTTTCTTCATAGTATTTAACACTCTTTAAAGATATCTTGTTTATTTGTTTGCCTATTTGTTATTGTCTGTAACCGCCTGCTGACAGCAGGCACCCAGTATGTTTTGTTCATGACTATACTTCTAGTATTCAGGAGAGTACTTGGTATATGGTAGGTGCTTAAAATTTATTGAATCATGCAGGTTGATTGACGTAAAAAAGAAGGAAATCTTACCTTTTGGGACAGCATGGATGAACCTGGAGAGTATTATGCTAAATGAAATAAATCAGTCAGAGAAAAACAAATACCATATGATTTCACTTACAGGTGGAATCAAATGAACAAAATAAATGAACAAACAAAATAGAAACAGGCTCAGATACATAAAACAGACTGACAGCTGTCGGGGTGGGGGTTGGGGGACTGGGTGAAAAAATGTGAAGGGATTAAGGAATAAAACAACTCATAGACCCAGACAACGGTAAGGTGATTACGAGAGGGAAAGTGGGGATAAATGGCGCTGAAAAGAGACTTGACTTTGGATGGTGAACACACAATATACAGATGATGTATTATAGAATTGTATGCTTGAAACCTACATAATTTTATTAACCAATGTCACCCCCAATAAATTCAATAAAAATAAATAAACTAAAAAGATCAAAAAGTTATTGAGTGTGTGAGTAAAGGAATGGCTAGGAGATAGTCATAGTTTAAGTGACTAAGCCTCACTCTCTGGCTTGCCCCTGATTGGACCTGTAAGAAATTACAGGTCCAATTAAAAAGCTTTATTTAATGGTAAACCTCTGTTCCAAATAAGGTTTCTTTGTTTTTTTGTTTGTAGGGTGGAGTGGTGAGGTAATGGTAGTGGTGGTGGTGGTGGTGGTGATAGTAGCAGCGGCATATTCCATGCCTCACAAACCAAACTCTAACTCCTAAGAATTTCTTGTCTCTCTTCCCACTCAAACAAATTCTGCTAATTCCAATTGAATTCACAACTTGGCTGAAATGCTGCTACATCTATAGCTTGGAATTAGATAGGTTTAGAACACAGCCAATCCAAATTTATAGTAAGAACAGGAGACCAGTGGTTATTTCCTAATTTCTTTCCTCTCATGCCCTTTCTTCTTCTTTCTTTCTTTCTAATATCACTCTGAATGTCCAAACTATGTCATTTGAATAATTGATTCCACTCATGGACCTAAACCAGATGTAGGAAAGGTCAGGTAGCATAGACTTAAGCCAGTGAACGCATTGCATTTCTATGGCCTTATCAATTGGAGTTGGATTGAGCATGAGATCTAAACTGGATCAGTGCAAGTAATCCAATGTTGTTACAGTGAAAACTGAGATATGGATTCCTGTATTTTCACTTGTGTTTGGTATAAGAAATATAAAGCTTGGAACAGCAATGGCAATGAGGAGAAATATTGGAGCTGTTAGAGGGTCATAGCAGGATGGAGCAAACCCAGAAGAAGTAGAGCTGAGAGATGGAACCTGATGTCTTGTGTGAATACTGGGTTGAGCTACATCTGAAGTGCTTTCTAGTCAATTTCTGTATCCTAAAATCAAAATAGCTTCATTATGGGCCATGGATTCTCTTGAAGGAATTTGCCTTATTGTAATTATATGTTAGAAAGCCTTAGGTGTCGATGATATTCAGGTATCTACTATTTATATATATTATAATGATAGTGAACCAAGATTTTGATGTCCTTTCTATAGACCATCACTACCTGTGAGCTGGTGCAATTTGATGAGTTTATATAAATAATCAGTAGTAGGAATAGTTGCTTTAATTAAATAATGTAACCTGAAAGTCATTTAGTTATTAAATGTCCTCAAGACCTGACTTCTTACATATTGCTTTCCACAACACACATGTAATCTATTAACAAACACTATTTGTAGTTCATAGTGGACAAAATTGATGGGTAGGTAATAAATGGTTCATGCAAATTAGATCATCTGGTGAGCTGCTGAGGACACTGGACCTGGGAATTCTGAAATTAATAGTTAAGTGGTTAAGAAAGTCTTAGGGAGATTTAATGAAATGCTACTTATAAGCAGTATAAATGTTTGCACACCTCTGAATTTCACTATTAGATATCATATGTCTACTGAAATACAATTAGGAAAATTTCAATTTAAGACCCATAATGTTACAAACATAATACATATAATAAAAAAAAATATGGGCCTTTAGGGTTAGACCTGAGTTAAATTCCAGGTTTTTTTCCTACTTTCAAGCTTGGGACCTTGGGCCACCTCATTAATCTCCCTCTAAGTCTTATTTTGATTAGGTTAAAAATGAGATTAAAATGTCTTCTGTAGGGGGTGATTATAAGGACTACATGAGTTAATGTAGGGAAAACACCAGATTTATAACTGGCTTTCAATAAGTGATAGCTATTATTGTTATTGTTAGTGGTAGAAAACTCATGAGATTAGAAAATTACTTATAGGTTGAATGCTACTCTTGATCCATAGTGATACCAATCAAACTGGGATGGTGGGTAAGGACTTATGGGTTGTTCACACGGCCTTAGATTCAGTTGACTTCTTTGTCAGCATCCTTAAAATTCAAATCAATAGTCATTTTTCAGCGCCTCTATGTGTATAGTATTGTTTAGATACTAACAGAATTCAAGAGAGTCTTGTCCCCAAATAGTGTACAAGTGAGGCAACAGATGAGCTGATAGTAAACTATACTATAAGACAAAGTATAATAAGAGCCCAGGCACTTAAAGAAATTATTGTTCTCTGTTTTGAGTGATAAAGGAGGGAAACGAAGGAAAGCAGCAACTACTACCATTTTTAGTGTGATGTAAACACAGATAAAAAGGGAACTCTGGTCATACAGCTAACCAATGGCAGAGGCTGCATTCAAACGCTATCTGTTCAGGCCCCAAGTTGATGCTTTCAACTTTTAAACTATCTTAGATGCTGGAGTTTTCATATTGTATGTAATGACTGATACTGGTTTTCTTGGGTTGGAATGAATATACTTAGTTATTGTTTGGCTGCTTGAGTTTTTGTTTACAATTCCACTTCCAGTTTTCTGACTTGAAAAGCCAGCACAGAAAGAGTGCCCATAAGCAGCAAATGAAGTCATGCTGTCAAAACTGTGTGGCAAAATTACTTCTTGATTTAAAAAATCGCTTTATTGGCCCGGCTGGCGTGGCTCAGTGGTTGAGCATCAACCTATGATCCAGGAGATTGAGGTTTGATTCCCGGTCAGGGCACCTGCCCGGGTTGCAGGCTGGATCCCCAGCAGGGGGCGCGCAGGAGGCAGCCGATAGATGACTCTCTCTCACCATTGATGTTTCTATCTCTCCCTCTTCCTTCCTCTCTTTGAAATCAGTAAAAAAACCCCACAACATATTTAAAAAAATCACTTTATTGGCAGTAGCTGCCTTTCCTTGCTGGTGGGCAATATTTTAAGACATTTCATTATGTTTCTTGCTTTAATTAGCTACACCAATGGTACAGCACAGTCAGGAGCAAATACTACCGAGAACTGAGCCACTTGGGGAGTGAATGCCCAGATCTGTGACTCAGTGATGAAATTACCTTGGGCAAACTTTTTCATACTTCTTTAGTCCCTTGGGAATTCAGGAATAAACAATGTTGCCTAAACAATTCTGTCCCTGTCTATTTTGCATCATTATTATAAACTAATTTTATTTGCCTTACCAACGTATAAGCTAGGTTAAGGCAGCAGCTAAAGTAGTATCTTGCACAGGACCAGTAATAACTGGATGAATGATTCATATAACTGAAATACTTCCAGGGAACATTTATATGTCTAATGCTCAAGAAAAACAACAATATTAGATTATAATTCAGTACGGTTATGCAAACTTTGAAGAATAAAGACTTTAGCTTTTAAGCTTCTTTGAAGGCAGAAGCTATATACGAATGTCAATTTTTAATGCTCAGATACACCAAATGATGTTTAATTAATGTTTTGAATCAATATAAAATGAGAATGGTTCATAATGCAATCAGTGCTTTAAAAAAATTCTACACTATAGGCTTTCTATGGTGTTTTGCCCCTTCCCACTTTTTCCTCTCCTCTGGGAACTGGGAGAGTCCCTGGAATGACCTCTTTAAATGCTGTGCTTTCTCTACAGCACTTTAGTGTGAAATCTTTTTCTCCTCCTGAAAGCTGGAGGGAGCTTCCTGAGTGATTGATTGGTGAGGTGTCCCCCGGACACACTGGTGCAAACACCATGCAACCGCTGATTGATGTGCTCGCTCTTTCACGAACACATTCATTTTCTCTTCTCTAACTCACACAATTTATTCATCCCATGATGCATTTATGCATCCATTATCACTGTCTTTCAATTTTTAAGCAGGTGAAAAGATGAAAACTTAACGTTTATAAGGTTATAAGGCTTATAAGGCAGGCCTATCCTAAGTAAAATGTCTAATCTTCCCAAATATCCAGAAGAATATTTCCTCAAAGGTTTCTTTTACTCTGATTAATTGCAAATTTAAAACAACTTTGGAACTGTGAAAGAAGATAGGCTTCTATATACTTGGGTTGAGTCAGCTATAAACACCTGGGCTAACATGGGGGTAAGGAGATCAACATTCTAGGTAGGGTTCTATCACTGCTCGTGAGTTTGAGAAAGGCAATTAAACTTCTTGGACTTCAGCTTCTTATCTGTAAAATGTGAAGACTGAACTAGATAGTTTGAAGGCTCCTGTTAGCTACAGTGTTTTGCGATCCCTCAGCTCACTGACAGGGAGGAACATCGTGAAGAAATCTGGCACTCAGGAGAAATTCAGGCCAAAGTCACTTTGGGGGGGTATGTTAATCATGGTACACATCATGAACATAAATCAAATATGAATAATTTACCCACTCAGGAAAAATATGGGCAATTTATAAATTAAGAGATTTAATTTGTAAGTTAAGATTCTATAAAACCAGAAAAAAAAATTCTCCAATTCACATATAGTTTAGGGGCAAACATTAATCTTATAAATATTTCTGGGTCATTGTTTACATTGGGGTAAGGAAGGGAAATTATGAGGGAAAGTAGGAATTAAGTTTAGAAATGGGCTGGCCTTTGGGTTTACGAAGGAGGGAGCCTTATCTGATGCAAGGCAGGAGCTGCTTTTGTTTTCCAGGAACACTTCCTTCCATATGTCTTACCACTTCAGTGGGCTGCAAGAGAGCATTTTCAAATCAACCAAATGAACACATTTTAACTTTTCATAAAATCATGCATTTGAAATATCTTAATAGCCTCCCACGACAAAATAATTTACAGTGCTATCTGTAAAAAATATACAATCGCAAAGGAAGTTTTAAAGAATATGGACATTCTGAAGAGCATTCTAAAAGACCCTGGGAGGTAAGTTTCACTAGCAGGTTAAAACATACTGGTGAACATTTATTTCTTCATTCATTACATTTGGATAATACTTGTCAAGCACTTGGTTGTCAGACACAACCTTTAGTTAATTTTGCTCTTCCACATATCCTTACTGGAGATGATACATATTTAGATGATAATCGGTTATACCCCAGCCCTCTCCCTGCCAGGGCCTCCCGTTTGAACAGTCTTTTTCTTCAAAGCTCTGCCTGCCTTTTGCTGAGCATTGGGATTAGTGCCAGACTGCAGTAAGCAATTTGTTCATCCTTGGAGAGCCCATTTGCACGACCCCATGATACAGGCATTTAAATGATTTTATTCGTTCACCTGTGTTGAACATTAAGGGGGTAAATTTTCAGCCCAGGGATTTGGCTTTAAAACTCCAATTGATGTTAATGAGAATTGGTAATGAGCCCCTTCTTCTTAATTAGTGGCACCATACCTGTGACTGTAGGAGGCATGGCTCAGACGTGGGGAGCTTAACGAGGTGATAACAAGGAGAAAATGTTTGAGCCTGGATTTTGGCCTGGTCCATACTTTATTATGCAAACATTCTTTGGGAGCTGATGCTTTAAAGTAAATTTATTACCTGGCTTTTACGGCTGCGTAGACCTTCCTTATGAACAATCTGTCTTTTCTATGGAAAAGACTCGTTCAGAAGAAAAGAGTGATGCAGAAAAAGCTCGAAGCAAAGGGCAAGGAAATGATCAGGTTTCCTCTCCTTGTTTACGGAGAGCGCTCTGACCACCAGACAGACTCCCTGGCTGTTCTGCCGCCTCAATTAAGGAAAACACAGCTTATCAACTTCATTCCACACCAAGGGGCAGAACTGAATCTCAGGTTTCATTCAGGATATTATAGGGATGAGTTCAGGAGATAAGAGTCTGACTTTTCTAGCATCTGTCCTCGGATGTTACATGGTCATTTTGGTGTGTGGGTAGAAACCCAAGCTTTGGTCTTCCATATCCCATCTACCTGAGCTGCTTATTGCTGCAGCGCGCGACCTGATCCAGGAAGAATAAAATGATCGCAGGATAATGAAATTTTCACTGTACCCAGCAAAGGACATAAAAGTTGGGTTACTGGTTTTGTTTGAATGATGTGCTGTAATTTCATACGCCAACAGACTGGAGCACAAATCCTGGCCTGCCAGCTTTCATTACTGGGGCTCACTTTCTCGCCACTAAGTAACTTCTACCAAGTCACAGAATAAATCTGGATTTCTTAACTTACTGAAAATGAATCTCTTTAGCCCGGGTAATTAACAGGAACTTCAAGACTGTAGTAGATCCGCTTCGATTGGGAGCAGAGGAGAAATGCCTGAATGCAGGTCTGTTACTAGTTCTCTGGTTTGCAATAATTCCCATGCCAGAGATAAATGAACATGCATGCAATTTCTAAATCTTTACAGGGTCTCTTTGCCCACTTGACATACTGTTTTTGATTCTTCCAGCTGGTTTCATTGTGCTAGTTAAAAAACTAGCAATGATAAAAGTTAAAGAAATGTACATCAAAACAAGAAATAAAAACCAGGTGAAACGTGTAGGGGCCAGGTGTCATCGCAGCATGGGCCACTTGCTTCTGCCGGCACACATTCAGGGAGCAAAACCGGAAACCCAGATTAACAGCCTAGCAGTTACGTTTTGCCGATTTTAAAGGGGAAATGTGTGGATGACAGTAAAAAACCAATGGCATACACTGCAAAGGGCATGGCCATATCACTTTGTCCATGGCACAGTTCTTATGCACAAAAAGATACATTGGGAATCCATGTGTAACTGAAGTTATACGAAGTACAAGTGACAAACTATCTTGAACTCATTTAATTGTCAGGAGTTTTGTAACAAATACTGTATACCATTGAAATTAGAATTTTACCCAGTCTAGAGGAGCTGTGGATATAACTCCCAATAATGATTATATAATTAAAGGGCAAGTAATACTTAAAGTCTTATGCATTATATATGGCTGAACAAGTTAGGAATGTGCACCTTTTACTGAACAACAGGATGGCACATATTATAGGGAATTAGGAAACACTTGTGATTAGAGAAAAAATAACTACAGTGAAAATATTGAATGTTTAGATTAAAACAGGTTTGGAAATGAGAGAATATTTCATGGTTGCATCCCCTTTTCAAAGCATAACTTCCTTTACCTGAAAAAGGAAGCTTAGAAATATTTAAAGAGATACATGGTATAAATCTACATTTCTGGGGGTAACAAAGGCATGGATAAATTATGTTATGTAAAATTATTTATGGTGGAATGAATAATTATTAAAATTTTAAAACCGCCTATAGTCTCTTCTAAAAAAATTTTATTGATTGATTTTTGAGAGAGAGAGAAATATTGATTTGTTTTTGCTCCGTCTATTTAGGCATTTATTGGTTGCTTCTTGCATGTGCCCTGACCGGGGATCAAACCCACAACCTTGGTGTATCAGGACAACGCTCTAGCCAATTGAGTTACCTGGCCAGGGCCTCCACAGTCTTTATATTGGTTATTTTTTACTTCTTGTCTCTTTGCGGGACAGATTTATAATCTTGGTATTGCTTAAATAGAGTAGAGAATAGAAAGTAATATGCTGCTCCAATCTGGGCGTTAAAAACAACTTTAAAAATAGCATATTAGTTCTGAATTTGGAGCTGATTATGTCTTTTCTGCTATCACTTAAGTTTGGGTGATGTGTTAGGAAATAGGGAAAACTGGCACAACATAAAAGTAGATTAAAATACTTACAAGCACAGCATGAGGTAATAGGAAGAGCAGTCAACCAACTTCTGATAAAATTATATAAGATATAACCTAATGGCTTAACCTCTCCAGAAGGCTAGAGCTTTGTGTGTCTTCAAACAAAAGTCCATGCCAACAAGGAGTTCCAAACAGAGAAGAGAGGCTTATTGTTAAAACAGATAACTTCAAATGTCCTCACCACAATGTGAGGCACTGTATAAACCAGAGAAACTGCCATTTAATAAACATCAAACTAAAAATTTGGGCTTTTCTCCCCGCTAAATGCACATAACATGGCAGTTCAAATTTCTGTCGTAGGCCAATAGAACCTCAAGGTTTTAAAGGTACAAGAAACACATGATGCAAAAGCTCTTATGTGACATTTTATACCTAATAGTGCTGAATATGTTTTGGATTTGTATTTTTAGAATGATGAACTTTTAAGTATTATATAGCTAAGTACCCACGTTTGGTGGATGGATCTGGACATACAAACAGGATCCAGGGTCTGAGAAACCCAGAATGAGAAAGGAGAAGGGGAGAGTGGAGGAAAGCGCTGAAGTAGTAAATATAATGAAAATGTTAGACGTGCTTTAGCAGAGCAGCGTGTAAAATTTGTGATTGTTCACTATGATTTTGAACTTTGCATATGTAATTTTACATTTAATTTTTAAACTTACATTCCCATTTACTTCCATTATGTTATTTAATGAGTTAGTCACTTTTGATTTGTGTTACCCATAGTTTGCATGAGTTGTACCAAGCAACCTACACCTATGTCAGTGTCCCTTGAGAAGGCCATTGCTATAAAACGGATGGCAGGCTGTGGGCACATGGAAGTTCTTTCTGAAAAACTCAGTGTCTCTATTTATAAAATTAAATTGAATCATCATTTACATAACCTCCCAAACTAGTCATAACAATCTTATCCTCGATGTCTCCATTTTCCTCTTACTCCTCCATCTAATCGGTCAGTGGGTTATCAATGCTGCCCAGCAGTGTCTCTTTCGGCCACACAGGCCTCTCCAACCGCATTGCCACTGCCTCAGCCCGCCCCTTCCCCAGCTCCCTGCCTCCCTTCTCTCTCGTCCTTCCAGCCCCAAGCCCCAGCCATCAAGTTTCTCTTTCTAAAAAACAAGGCTGATCATCTCATTTTCACACATAAAAATTCTTTACTGGCTTTGTTGTCTGCAGGATAAAACTCAAACTTTTGAGCTTGGATAAAAAGTGCTCTATAGCTCAATCTACCCTGCCAGGGGGCCGCACGCTCTCGCCATTTGATGAGAGTGTATCTGCATCCCCCAGAAAGGAAGCCTCTCTGGCAGAGAGCAAGGCTAATCTCTCTGGAATTTCCCTGCTTCTTCCTGGGGCAGCTTCCCAGACAGCCAGTTGTTCGTCAGCCCCCAAGTCAGACCTTCGGGTCTCCTTCAGTCGGCAGCAGGCTCTCCGCTGTCAGCACTCCCAGAGCGCTTCAGCTCTTATCTCCGCCCGCCCGTTTCGCTTTGCAGTTTATCAGCTCACATGTCTGCTTCCCCTTATTTCTACCTTATTCTATTGACCCATAAAATCTGTAGCTTCAACCCAATGCCTTGTACACTTTACTACCTATGTACATCCAGTAAACCAAAGCAAGTAAAACTATGGCACTCATTTCACTCAATCATAACACAAATAACATTACTATTAATAAATAATACCAATAACAAATACTTCTTCTATAACACAATGTGACGGACACTGCTCTAAGTACTTTACATATAGTAGCTCATTTAATTTTCAAGCCACTAGGTACTATTATAACATTTATAAAAGAGGAAATTGAACTATAGAGAAATCAAATAATTTGCCCAAGGCTGTTCAAGCATTCCCCAAATTTCCATGAAAGATGGTCAATTGTTTTAAAAGAAACATACATATAAAGAAATAAACAAAGGTTTTGTGTCCAAGTTATTTTTGGAAATCCTGGGTTAAACAGAGATGAAAAGTTTCTTCATTGCAGGACTTTACAGTGTCTTTACTCTGCCAACGGTATTGTGACACGTGACACTCCATTAAGGGCACATACCACCCTGATTCGCTGGACACTAAACCTTTTTGGTGGCTAAGCATCTTGTGGAACTAGTGATCCATGAAACACACTTTGAAAGACACTGCTGGCAGGTTATTTAAGGTGACACAATAAAACGTGTTATCAATTAATCCTTGCATGCCTCTTTCTTTTCCTCTCCTCCCCCAACCCCCAGACAGGTCACAAGTCCTGTGGTCCTGCCTCAGGGCAGAGGGGAACAGATAAACTGTCAAAAACAGGAGTTAATTTTCTGTCTTCCATCTCCTCTTTAGATGTACACATACTTTTATTACATATTAAAAATACACACTCTTTACAATTTTTACTGGTGTTGAATATAGTTCTTGATTGTAAACTATAGTATAAAGGTTTTTGTGTTATAGCTAGAAGAATTCGCCAGCTTTCACCGCCCAGATGCGACATGTACATTACAATTGTGTCGCCCTTCCGTTGAGCTTCTCTGTGTTTCTAGAGGCAGCAAGCGGGACGTGTGTGGAGCTGGGACTAAGCAGGCCTGGGTCCGAGCCGACCAGCTGTGAGGTCTCCTGTGTACCTCCGTTTCCTTATCTGTGTATAAGGAATTAAGCAGCCATCTAAGTACCATCTAATTCTAAAATTCAAATGCATGCAAATTGCTCTCCCAAATTCACCAAAGCATAGAACAGAGAAACATTAACTAAATATCTAAACCACTGGTGGGAGCTTTTCCACCATATTACAAAGGAACTTCTGCAGATGAAATGAAACACGACCAGTAGGTTGTGGAAAAAGCATCGTCGAGAGAAGTGATGAACAGGAGGTGAAAGGAATAAAGGAATAAAATGTTTACCGCTTCCTTGGTAAAGACAATTTTTTCAGGCTGGAGGAATGGCAGATTCTCATATTCGGGTGTGCGGGAACTATATGAATAAAACATAGCTGTGCAAATGAACTTGCAACCTTGTTCCAAAGCGCCATTCGGGAATAATATGTTTAATGTCTCGTCAACTTCCCCAGGAAAGTGCGAGTAAACCTGTGCGCACAGACAAAACACCGTAACGAAAACCAAGGTGGAAATAAATCTGCTATGGGGAACAGATTTGATCGACGTTTGAAGGTTTTCAAAACTCTAAGTAATATGCGAGTCGCTGAAAAATATTCCCCCATTTCTGCTCTCTCGCATCATCCTAGGCCTTAAGATTCGTCTGTCGGCTTTGATGCCTCTTTTTAAGTACCCCTCGAAGCCTAAAAATCCAGACCACAGAAGAGCCCTCTCTGCTTTGAAACCCTCTGATCAATCCATAGATCATTTACCTGCGAGGATTATTTGGCGAAGCGAAAGCGGCACATCAACCGGCAGCATCTGAGGGCTGAGGCGGCAGAACGTCAACAACAAATTGTCATTGGCATTCCATTTATGAACCTTCAAACGGCATCAGATCTTTTCCATGGGAAACCAGATCGGGTGAGACTAGAGCTGAGTATTTCTTAACAAGCTAACCATCAAAAGGATTTACGTTTTGAATAAAAAGGCTATCATTTGTTGATTTGAATATCAAAGGGATCCACGGCAAACTCCCAGTCTAGAAAAACCTCCCTAAGCTACAGTAGACAGGTGTTTAATAATCTATTATTAAGGCACTATTTTAGGTTCCTCAGAATTATAAAAAATAGCTGTGACTGTGAAGCTGCAAATGGGACCGCACAAAGAAACGAATGCTATTAACATACTATTAACAATTCAAAAGAATGAGTTGACATACCAATCAAACTTGTTAATTGACTGTCAATGGCCTGTCCCTGAATATACAACATGACTGCGTTATAGATTTCAAATGCTGACAGGAAGACAGTTCCATTTGCATTGACTTCATAAACTGATCAACAACCAAACTGCCACATACATTTATAATGGGAAGCTGAATCATTTCAATATTCATGGAGCTCTGTAATTGTAAATTAGGTACTGGCAAACAATACAATACTGTACACATTCTAAAATATCCTAAATTTCATTGACCTACTTTCTTTCTGATTTTAAAAGACACAGAAAAAAGTTTCATCTTGAAGTGATCATTACTTTAATTTATGGTTGGTGCCTTAAGCAAAATGTGTCTGCAGCTCAATTTGCAACGATGCTTTACAGTTGCACTCTGGAGGCATCTGTGGTCTAGAAAATATGAGGTTTAGAAGGTGACACAAAAATGTTCTTGCCTTACTTGGGGTTTTTGAAAACAGAAATGTGAAACAAGATGGTATCATACTTTCTTAGGTGACAGTCAGATTTTCCATTATGACAAGATATTTAGCAAATAAACATTAACATGATGAAAAGAAGGTTACGTCTTAGTGCTGTGCTGGAGCTTGCTCGAATCTACTTCAACAGACCTGCTGTTCTGAAACCACACTTCAGAATCTTCAATCATTCATCACTTTGGGAATCAATAGAGTAAAAGTGAAGATAAATGAGGGCTAGAGATTATGCCTAACAGAAGGCTTCATGAGAAATGATCTGAAATTCAATAGTTTTCAACATGGAAAGATTCCTTTCAAATGCTACTCGTGACCTCTTAAAGAATTATCACTGATTTTTAAAAAAGCTGTTTACTCCCAGAAGTAAATGTTACTTTTGTCTCAGATGTTTTTCTATGATCGTTGTCTGGGTATCACATTCCGGCCACTAGAAGCTGCTCAACTTCGTGGAGCAATCCTGGAGAATTTGGATGTGTCTTCAAGATTTTGAATGTGGCAATTTACTCTCATTGTCTTCATAAAAAATTGTATTAAAATTTTTGTTGACTTTTCAAATCAATGTCTATTGTTAAATAGTTAAATGAGTTTATTAGTTGAGTGGGGGTACTCCTAAATAACTTGTTATCCTTAGATAATTACTTATCTGTCAGTTAGGATTTAAAAAAAATCTTTGTCCAACTAAATAATAATATATACCCCATAAAGCATATAATAAACACACACACATAAGATTTATGTGTATATACATTATAAACATATAAATATGTTTATATATTACATATAATATATAATGTATATAGACATTTACTTATGTTTATACATATAAATGCATATAATGTAAATAAATATGTATGTGTATATATATACACACATAATATATATACAGGGTGTCCCCAAGAAATGTATACATATTTTAGCAGCTGATAGCTCAATTTTGAAAATGAAATGTATTTTAGTAATTCTGCCTTTATAATTATTCAAAGTGTGTGTGTATATTTTTTGAGACACCCTATATTTAATAAACTTTTTATTTTACAATAATTTTAGATTTATAGAAAAATTGTATAGATAGTGCCTAGAGTTCTGTGTAACCTGCGTTTGGTTTTCCATATCTTTAACATCTTACATTATCAAGGTACATTTGTCACAACCAGTGGACCAATATTAATACATTGTTATGAAGTAAAGCCCACATTTTATTTGTATTTCCTTAGGTTTTACCTACTGTCCTTTTTCTGTTGCAGGATCCCATCCAGGTCCCACCTTACATTTGGTCATCGTGTCTCCTTAGGCTCCTTTGACTGTGACAGTGTCTCAGACTTTCCTTGTTTTTGACAATCTTGACAGTTTTGAGCAGTACTCATCAGGTATTTTATAAATGGTTCTTCGATTTTGGTTTGTCTGATGTTTTTCTCATGGATTGACTGGGGTAATGGAATTTTGGAAGACCACAGAAGTAAACTTCTATTCTCATCAGTCATATATTTTTATCTATAAAGCTTAGGATACTCAGTGTACTTAAACTATAATATTTTGTTTATTTAGAAATAAAAGGTACATTATTTAAATCATCAGTACTAATCTAGAAAAGAGGCCATGTGAATATATAGAAAGATGTTTCATTACTAATCAGTAGTGTAGTAGATGTCCATATCTGTGTTCACTGTAGGGTTTAGCTGTGTCTGGGTGTGTCTGCAGGGCTGGAAGTCTGGGGCCCCACAGACCCATTTACAAGAGAGGAGAGGTCAGGAAGCTAGAGATGGGAGTGGAAGAACACAGGCCCTGACCTAAGGGAAAAGGGAGATGTTTACAAGTTTGGTTTAGGGCCAATGGGCAAGCTTATTTTGTGTGTGAATGTGTGGGGGGATGGAAAATGGGGATAGTGGTGATTTTGACCTTATCATTTCTAAATTTTAGGGCAAGAAATATGCTAAGAGAGGTTAAATAAAAATTAAAAAGACCCTATTCATAGACGTTAGAAGCCATGATACCAGCTACTTCGACACTGATTAGAATGTCAGTGGTTTGGTAGTGCTATGAGAGAGTGTTGGTGACTTGGGAAAAGATTGCGTGCCATTAGCATAAAATTTAGTGCCCTTATTTAGTGTCAGTAATGACATGGGTAGATATCACCCTTTAAAGATGACATCAGGATAGCAAACCAGGGAAGAAGATAAATAGAAGCTCCATAAATAGCCAAGAGTACTAGTTTTTCATGTTTATGTAAGTTATTCCTTAGGAACATGCAACACTTTGAGAAAAAATGATAGGGCGGGATTTTTCTGAGAGGGTAAAGGATCTAGCCAGAGATATACCAGGTCAGGCAGTTGCTTACCTATATGCCTGAAAAACACAAGTTAGAGCCAAAAGGCCCTGGAAGGTCACTAACATTCTCTGAGTTTCCATAACCAGGAAATGGGAGCCAACCTACTTTGAGGGTTGTTGTGAGAATTTATAGATGTGGGAGTGATTAAAAAAGCATAACAACTTATTAAGTAGGATCTTTGAGTTATATGCAACTCAGGTTCCAGATACGGGGGTTTGTGTAGACACAGGGCATTGTAGGAGACAGAACTTCGGAAAAACGCCTTGTGAGTACTGAAACTAAATTCTTCTGGATTGAAGTTGGTTATAAGAATGTCTGGAACAGTTGTTCAGGAATCTCTCTTCCAGCATTCAAACAATATAACAGTTATTTATTTGGTCTCAGCTTTTTTGTGCGTGCACGCGCTTTCTCACTTTTATAATTACAGTGCATCTACTGATTGACTGGTGGTCCTACACAATTTAACTGTGTTATCCTTAGAACATAAATGCAAGCAATAAAGAGAACTTGGTCAAATAACTACTTAATCCACCATTCCATAGAACTTGTCTACCTGTTAGTTTCTGGTTTCTCATGGGCTACAACGTCACCTGTCCTATGGGACATCATGGCCTCTCCTACTTTGTGACACCTTTCTATGCATTCTCTTCACCTTAGCAGCCTAATACTAGCCCAGCCCATGTCTTTTGGGGAAGGATGCTATTCTTGTTGCATTTTAGTTTGTGCCAAGCAATTTGATAAGGCCATTGGATACAGCTGGAAGGACTGTACTTGACCCTTTCTTGGGTCAACTGATGGTGTGAGAGGTGGGGGTGGTGGGCATGCCCTGCAGAAAGGAGAAGCCTGGAACTGTTTTCCTCTCCAAGGAGATGGGCAGGACATTTTCTCTCAGAAGGGCATGATGGACACGGCAGCTTCCCAAGCGGTGAGGACAGTGTAAGACATGAAAAAAAGACACTTGGATTGTGATATTCATTGGCTGTAAAAATTCTAAACCAATACTCTACAATTTGCTCCTCAGAGAATCACAGAATTTTGGAATTGAAAATGATATTAGAAATCATCTGGCCTAAACCTTTCATTTCACAGTTTTTCATTATATAAATATATAACAAAGTAGATAATAATATAATATGTAATTTTTCATTATATAAACTTTCACTTCATAATTTTTAGAGAGAAAACTAAAGTCTGGGTTACTCGAAGATCAGAAGGCTTTTAGAAGAGCTAAACTTAGAGCTGTGTCTCTTTTTTTTTTTTTTTAATACATCTTTATTGATTTCAGAGAGAGGAAAGGAGAGGGAGAGAGATAGAAACATCAATGATGAGAGAGTCACTGATCGAGCCCACAACCCGGGCATGTGCCCTGACCGGGAATCGAACCCGATCGCCTGGATCCCAGGTCGACGCTCAACTGCTGAGCCATGCCCGGCCGGGCAGAGCTCAGTGTCCTTTCTCCAACCCCTCACTGTCTCGGGAAGCTTACAGGTGTGTTAATGTAGCACTAAACCTTTAGCAGGATAGGAACACAATTTTCTTTGAAACATGCTCACTCTCTCTCCTTTTTTTCCCCCCAATACTTGGACATTTATCTTTTACATGGTTTCATAAAGATCCTTTGTTTCACTAGTTGGTGACACACACACCTATACTTTCTTTAGCTTCTAATTCCTCTCTCTGGTCCTAGTGCTCTATATTATTATTCTCCTTAAGGTTCCCCCTATATGATTATCCCCACTCCCTTTCCACTCTTGAATTCTATTAGGTGTGTTCTAATTCCCATCATGTTTTTGTAAAGGAAAATTAAGCCAACACTTTTTGCTCCACTTCTCTAAAAACCTTATAAGACAACTAAAAGAAGAGAATTTTGTCTTAACTGTGAATTATTCAAAGCGAAGATTTTGCTACAAATACAACTATGGCCATGCATGTATACCACACTTCCCATGAGGAGAAGGCGTCTCTGACACACAACCTGTCACACAGAGAAAAGATATATTCCGTAATTAGTGCTAGTTTTATTCATAAGTAACATAGAACAGATAATAAGATCTCAATTATGGAGCTCAGCTTCACAGGACTGGCTCCTGGAATGGGCTCTGCAGTCCCTTTTACATTTGCTGTCGTGAAAACATGGACAGCTTCAAACAAGTTAGCTGACGTACAGAAAGAAGTAAGCCACTTCACAATGTTTACCATCCAGAATGCAGTCAAGGGCTTGGAGGCAGGCCCCTTCCCACCTTCCTTTCCAAAATAAAGCTCCTGAGCAGCCAGTCTCATTCCTAAAAGAGCCACATGCTTAAGATCACACACAATCTTAGTAAAATTTCTCAAATGTCTCCTCAAAACTCACTTTGCTTTAGTTACGGTTACACCAACCTTCTTGTCTGGCTTTTTTTCTGCCCACAACAACTAGATGCAACAAACTGGAAAAAGGCAGGGAGGGAGTCACTACACTCAAGCTCATGGGTGATACCAAGAAGTGACAGGGAGCCACCTAGTCCACAGGGAAGAGACATAAGGGCTACATGAAGCCAGTACCAATATTCAGAAACCCAAGCAGAGGTAAATAGTCCTATTGACCTCAATAGCCTTTGGGAGAATTACCACTTTACAATAAAATAATTAATGCTCTTTAAGAACAAGTAAAATCTTTAAATAATATCTTAAAAAAAAATCTTTATTGATTTCAGAGAGAGGAAGGAAGAGAGAGAGAGAGAGAGAAACATCAGTGATGAGAGAGTCATTGATCGGCTGCCTCCTGCAGGCCCCCAACTGGGGATCGAGCCCACGACTCAGATATGTGCCCTGACTGGGAATCGAACTGCGATCTCCTGGATCCTAGGTTGATGCGCAACTGCTGAGCCACACCTGGTGGGGCTCAGTGCATTTTTTTTAACTTGCAAGGTAAACTAAAATATATTTTAGACTTTTATTCAAAATATTTAAATAACATAAATAATTACAATATGTCACTTCTTTGTATAGAGTATTTTTCCTCTGTGAATTTAGGATAAATGAAGTATTTTGTGCAATGGTTCCTCAATCCACTAGTTGCAATGAAAATTCAGATATTAATTTTCATTTATTTTATCTCGTTCCTTTTTTTCTCCTTCCCCATCTCAAGAGGAGAGGTCCTTTACAACAACGGTATTATCTTAAGGTTCTTATTTTTTAGCCTCTGACCTCAGGCAATCCATTCAGAAAGGCTTCCAATCCCTTCAGAGCACCCATTTCTTCGTTTCCGCATGCACTAGGCCTAAGGACATCAATATGATCTGTAGAGGATTCCAGCAAAATTGTTACTTAGCGATATTAATTTTTCTGGAAGAACCTTAAGTCATTCCTTTCACTTTATATATTTTCTATATAACATTTTAACACCTACCCATCCTTATAGTTATTCATGTCTTGACTATTGATTTATGAAAAGAAATTCCCAGAAGTCAAAGCCCAGAATATATTAAATCATTTCCTCTTGGAAGTCATTTCTGCATACCTCAGTCCTTCTTGCCCCATCTCCTCCCCAGATGACTTAGTCTTTTTCTTTAATGGGATGCCCTGAATACATTCCTCATGCAGCTTCGCTGGGTTTTGTAGAAATTTTACCCTTCCCGACGCAGCACAGCGACACAGCATGCCTCCAGGCACGGCGCCCCCGTCATCACACCACTCTATTTGCTCTCATGCAGAACTGGAAACACTCAGCCCATCTGAAATCCAGTATTATCTAGAGGCCTTTGTTGGCTTCAAGGGTTTTTTTTCCCCTCCTCCCCTTGAAGATCTTTTAGTTCAAGTTGAACTTAATTCTCTTCATGACAACTGTTCTTCGTGTTGACTGTCTTTTGAAGATGCCACTGCATAATTTCTCTGTATTTAACAGTTCCACCTTGATTGCTAATATAGTCTCAAATATAGATTTGATTTCTCCAAATTATTAGACATAAACTTTACATATATAATGGCAATGCTTTAGGGAAACTGATGTCTCATGGTGGGGTAGGAATGTAAACCTAAGAAGTTAGTGGAAAAAAAACAACCCACCTTTGAATTACAGAGAGAAAAAGGACATTTTAAGTTAAAGTGATCCAAAATGTGGATTAAAATAGTTTGAACTGAACTTATAGTAGTGAAAGAGAAGTGAATTCCATGTGTATTCAAAAGGTGACATGGGGTTGGGTCATGAGAACTACTATGTAAGGGCCATTCCACTTTTCTCTGTGTTCACTGTCCTGGGAGTTTTAATACAACTAATGAATGCGCTACAAAGACTAGTTATAACTGAAGATTCCATAGCAGTCAATAAGTTTACATACATTTGTACCATTTTTCCTATTTCATTAAAGATTTAGATTTATTAGAGCTCCTTAAAATTTCCCGTTTGAAAAGTGACATCAAAATTCTTCATGTAATCTCCAGAGTGCTTCAAAAATAAGATAATGCATTTCATAAAAATTTCTAATTCTAATAATGACTCAGAATACATTTCTTCCACATTTAATTTAGAAAATTAAAAATATTTTCTAAGTGATTTTTAAGAAATATTAATGCATAGCTTTTTATGCAAGGTTGTCTTTACTTCCTAATTGTATAAGTATCTCTTTGTTTTCTTGCCAGACTATGTAGAGAGATCTTTACCAAGATATCTTCCAGGAATCTGGCACTAGATTACTCTCATGCTTACATGTCTTCAAGTGGAAAATTAAGCCCTGGCTGGTGTGGCTCAGTTTGTTGGAATGTTATCCTGTACACTGAAAGGTTGTGGGTTCGATTCCTGGTCAGAGCACATACCCAGGTTTTGGGGAAGCAACTGATTGATCTTTCTCTTTCACATCGATGTTTCTCTCTCTCTCTCTTACTTTCCCTGCCTCTCTCTCTAAAAAAAAATCAATTTTTTTAAAAAAAGGAAAATTAAAATGGGAGAACCATGCAAAAATTTGCCATTGTTTACAAGTAATTAAGAAATTTAAATGCTACCCTCATACATAAAATATACCTTTAAAATATTTGAGTATTGGGGAATTTTACCTTGATGTGAAAAATTAAGTGCCAAAAGTAAGATTTCTATTTGACATGATTAAAAAAGAACACATGAGCCCAGCTGGGAGTGGCTCAGCGGTTAAGCGTCCACCTAGGATACAGGCGTTCGGGGTTTAATTCCTGGTCAGGGCACATGCCCGGGTTGCGGGCTCGATCCCCAGTTGGGGGCGTGCAAGGGGCAGCAGATCAATGACTCTCTCATCATTGATGTTTGTCTCTCTCCCTCTCCTTTCCTCTCTATGAAATCAATAAAGATATATTTTTTAAAAAGAACACATGAAAACTTTCTAATGAAGAGAGACATCTCAATGGATTTGAACTTATTACTTTTGATAACTAAGAGATATATTTTATTCACTAGTTTGTTATACCAAATGATAATAATACTCTATGTATCACATTTAATCTAGAGATCTCAGACATTTTATAAACATCTTGTTAATCTTCACAAACCCCCTGGGGGACTATGGTACCTGGGAATATTATAGGTATAAATGAACTCTAGAAAGATCCTTCCATATTGTCTCTAAATTCATAATTTAGAGACTAATACCAAGAAAATGTTTTAAATGTGACACATCATTTATAATTTTTTAAATAACCTATTTTCTAGTCCATGCTGACTTCTCACTCATATGGCTCAAGCCTCATTTTTAAATTCAGGATAAAAGAAAGAATATAAATACTAAAATAAATGTTTCTTAAATATCATAGTGGTTTTTTCCCCTCTAGAGCAAGGAGCACACTCTATTTCAAGAAATTATACAGTGTGTTTTTCAAATGCTTTATCAAAACAAAGAACAAAGTTTTGTTCGTTTTCTTCATCTGCTCATTAAAAATTATTCCATCTGATATTCATTCCACCTACAATGTTCTTTTTTCTACTACAGATGATGGCACTCTTTCCCTTAAATAGTTCCAAAACTTTGCTCAAAATAGCATTTAAAGTTTCTTGTTTGACCTGACCCAACACTTTAGTATCTCTTCTATGTTATCCTGTGGCCATATATAAACCATGGCTTCTTTGATTATTAGACCTCTTGATACCATTGTGATTAGCTATTTATTAATAATAGGAAAGGAAAAAAGGGGGAAGCCAGACATTATAAGCATGTTGTTTGGGCAGCTTCACCAGGAAGCTGCAACTTTGCACTCTCCCAGCCACCACCAGCCTATTCCCTGCAAAACACTGCGGAAGGGATCCAATAAAGGGAAGATAGAGGCATGACCAGTAAAGCTGATGTGACATAGAGAAGGTACTTGTCTGTCAGTCACACATGGGAACAAAGATCATTGGCCAGAATGGGTGGGGTTGCTGCAAGCCCATGAAAATTTGGGAATATACAGTTCCCTAAACAAAGGAATTCTCTCTCTTGCTGGGCTTGACTCTTGTTGCTCTTGTTGTGCTTGGCTATTGGCTTGTTTTTGGCTTCCATGCATTCACCAATGTTTCTCCATAGTCATGTGGCCTTGTGGACACCACATGCAATGGACTGATGGACTGCAGTGGGAAACACAGGCTATGCTACCTTGATGCTTGGACTGGACCCAGCTCCAACATGGAAAAAAAACTCTGGACACTGGGTATGATTTTAGCACTACTGAAGCCCCAGGTACACTTCTTCTATGACTGGACAAAGGTAAATAGGAATTTGGAAACTCAGGAATGTAATTCCATAGAAATAAAGGTTTCTACAATATTGTATCCTCCCATGAGATTCTCAGAAAATTCTTTTTCTTGGGATATCACAAGAAATCCACCCCCACTAACAATGGGGGGAGAGGAGGGCCTCTCCCCTTGGTTAACACTCTCTTCTACAAGTGTTGTTTGAAAATTAAAATTTTAAATGTAGCTAATAAGGATATTATTTAGGTAGCTCCTGCATTTCCCAATCATGATGCTAAACTCACCCTCAGACTCAGTGGGTGGGAACTGAGTAGTAGCCATGTGGAATAGCCTTTAAATGAAGCCTAAGAACAATACACATATTCACTTGCGCATCTGTTAAGCAAACATTTATTGAGCTAGGCACCGAGAACACAGAGATAAATATCACATAGACAAGACTAATGCACCCCCCAATGTCAATGCAGCATGCAGTTCTGGGAGCAGAAAGGCAGAGTACCTAACTCTGCTGGGGGTCAGGGAAGACTTCACTGATGAGACATTTGGCCTCCATAGGCTGATTATGAGCATAAAATGAAAAACAGGATCTGGAGAATCTTCCTGGACATTCAGAAATGATTAAGTGAAAGTATATTATACTCCAATGTTCGTAATGATTATTGAAATATATAATTATGCCTTTCTGGATTGGGCCATGTTGTTTGTAGTCCACGCAGCGAAAAATACTTCATCACGGCTGCTAAAAAAACAACCAAACATAAACTACAGGCTCTAGTGGTCAGAGAACGCAAAATAACATATTGTTTTTTACTATAAACATAATGAGATAACTTTAAATTAAATGTAGAATGTAATGAGAATCAAGTAAGATCTTAAAGGGAGAAGAGAAAGTACAGCACAAATGTAAGAAACCATTGTTATGAAAAAGGAGCAAAGTTTCAACCTCGTCATAGAAAGCCAAAAAAACTTCCTTTTGATAATTCTTAAATTAAGTTACATTTTTCAGAATATGTCTCTTTTTCTTGAAGCATCCATGATCTTCCACATGACGCCTAAGTGTAGCCAGACTGAAGTGACATTATTTAGGCATTTCTTCAAAGAAAAGACTAAGATCTGACAGATTCCTTTGCACAGGGGGAAAAGGCAGAGAAGAACAAAGCCTGGTGGGAGCCTTAGCACTACTCTCTCCATCTGCAAGACAGTCCCTCTGTCACACGGTGACAATAGCTTCTGAAAGTGTTGGGACCCAACAAGACTGTCTCGCTGTCTTCAAAAAAAATGACATAGCTTTACTTTTGGATTGAGACTAATCTGTTGACTTTAAAAGCACACACACTTATCCCCATAATACGTTAGAGTTCAGTCTGGAAATACTAATTTTCACTACTTGGCTGGTAAAATATGGAACCAATCCAAAAATAGCCAACAAAAAGGTTAATTGACAAGAGTGTATGTTGATGGCTACTTCTATTGTCAAGCAATTTTATTTATAGTTTCAACTGGTTGACTCTGAATACAAGTACTTCAGAACACATGTAAGGGATATAAAAAACATCTAGGCCCAAGGTAAGTTCTGCATAAGACGTAATCTGAAAGGACTTCATTATATCATGAAAGGCATGGGCTGCTATTTAGTGGTACTTGCGACTGCACCAATCTCATAGTTACAGGAGTAGCCAATGGAAATGCTTATTATATACTGTGGATGGTGACATTCCAAATATAATGCTTATAGGTCAACAAAAGTTTGAAATAGACAGTGTGTGGAATAGGCAATCATGCTATAGTGTACAGTATACAGATAAGAGAGTTATGGCAGCAGGAGGGGGAAAGGAAAGCACGGCTGGATTAAGTATTAAATCAGCTTGACTGGCTTCTATTGGTATTATAGGTAGACCTAATAAAAATACAGTAAAGCTATATAAGATATGGCTACAGATCAATTGTTAATCTCTGGCAAAGCAGGGATTAAACTTTTAGTTTATTTTAGTTCTGAACTAGTTGGAATTTTCACTTTATTAATTGGGTACTGTATCTGTCAGAGTCTGGTACAGTCTGATTGGTCAGTGCCTGTTCAATAATGATTGCTAAATATTTTGACTATTACTCCTTGTTGGTGTAAAATATCTAAAGGTGGCAGACCAGGCTACATACTTTCATTATAATTTTATTTAACAGTATCATACACATAATTTAAGAATAAAAAAGATACTATTTCACCAACCAATAATCCTTGACAAGGGTTCTCTATTGTCCTTTCTAGCTCTGTGTTTCTACAATGTAATAGGTACTATATTAGGAGCCTTGCTTGAAGGGAAAGACACAATTTATACACTCAAATAGTTTACTAAGATACATAAAATAATTAGAACACAGTTAAGTGTCAAACTTGGTAGAAATAATTACAAAAATCATAGCTATTTGGATGAATTTGTAAATAATAGTCGGTGAAGAGACCAGTCATAAACAGGTCTGAGATGAAGGAAATGTTACAACCCAGAATGTGGAAATGTGCATGGAGAATATGAAGTGCAGTGAAAAACAAAAAATGGAGAGCAGTGAAAAATAGGGCAGCCAGGATTTTTGCTCCCAGAGCCTTGTAAACTTCAGTGAATGGGCAGGGAAGGGCTGCAAATCCGACTGGGTGAGATGCCTTGACCTGGACTGGGCAAAAGGTCACACACAGGGGTGGATGCTCTTTCCTGCTTTTCTATCCTTGAAACTCGATCTGTGAAAGAATTAAGGCCTTCTTGGGCCAGCTGGCTCCGTCTCTCCACTGTTGCTTTCTCACCCATCAGGCTGAGGGAGAAGCCCCTCTCAAGGCAGGTACTTATTCTTACCTGTTTATTGCCTGACTCTCCGTCTGTCTGTCTCCATCTGTCTTGCCCAATCCAAAGAGCATTTGGCTTCCCAGGAGTTCTTATTATCTCCGGCTTGGTGATTTGTTTATGGCAATATCTGGCCTTTGCAGGGTGGAAAAGCTGAGTTTAGGACTAAATCTCCAAGTGCTCATCAGTTTTCTAGAATAATCTGAAGGTTTCAGACACCTGATAGTATTAAATATGACTCATATTTTCACCTGTCATTGCTCTTTGTGTATTTTCATCTCTCTTGAAGGCCTCATGAAAACAGGGGTGAATGGTAGGACAGGATGTAGGAATTCCTGGGTCTTTTAGCTTGATGCTCTAATAGAATCTGAATGCTACCAATATAATCTAATGGAAGCCGGACAAAATAACTTGAATTTGATGTACTATATTAGGAAACTGAAGGATTTGAACACTAGAGTAACAATAGTAGAGTTGTAGCCATATTAGGAAGGAGATGGGAATCAGTAGACCAGATAGAAGACAATTGCATTAATCTAGATAAAGGGTGTTAAGAATGGCAATGGTAGGAAACATGATGAAAGGCAGGTCTGAGAGGCTTATTAAAGGAAAAAATTGCAGGCCTTGGTGACCAATTTGACACTGAGACGATGATGGTCGAAGGTGACTTGAGAGCCCCTATTTCAAGAGCCTGGAAGATTGCTGATTTTATAGCACTAAAGAGAACACTGGAGAAAGAGAGTTGTTTTTATTTTATTTTTCAAGGGGGATGAAGAAAAACTTAGTGAAGGTGTTGTGATTACAGGATATATTCAGTTTCGTGGGTTTTTTTTTGAAACATAAGATTAGAGGAGAGGAAGTTGTACATGAAGATAGGCTATAGAACTGTAAGGACAGATGGGCGAATTGATAGAAGGTATAAAAAATAAATCAATGGTCTAAAAAAGCACAAAGGGCCAGGAACTGGGAGTAACCACAGTTAGGGCACACAAGGAGAAAACGATAGAGCAAGTGTGGCGGGTTAGGGAGAAGAGCCAGGGGAGGCAGTGAGGTACAGGTGAACACTGTAAGGCTGAAACAAGGAACACTAAATAAGTTGCAGGTAAAACAATGTCAAGATGGATGTTATCAACATAAAACCTACCTTTTTGATTATATAAACCTCTGAGCAAATACTTATACAGATGGATCATTTAAAATAACTCCTTAGTATCAATCCCCAAATCCTCTGCTGCTATTCAGACTCATTCCCTGTGCCCTAAAGAAATAGAAAGCACATTGTGAGGACCATCTAAATAAAATCCTTTCATATGTTTGAAGATTATTGATTGTTCTCAAAGTCATTCTTTAAGACCTATACTCTTTTCTTTTCACTGCTATCTTATGAGCTCTCTTAAATTTATTAGCTACTGATTGTGCCTAGGGTAAAATATCTGATTATAAGGTCTGTCTAAATCTATAGGAGTAGGGAGTCCATATGCAACCCCTGAAATCTTTGAACACAATGAGATGTTTAGACTTTTAGGGGTTTTAGTCAGTAAGAATGAACTCATTTCAATTAATTTCAGGACCTCATGTTCTGCATCCCCTCCCCCCCCCCCACACACAAAATAAAAATGTTATCTGAAATACAAGAAGCAATCCACATACCTGGAACTGCTGTCTGTTAACAACCAAAAGAATGGTATTCACTGGCACCAACTAGTAAAATACACAGGAAATGAAAAGAAGCAATGGAGATGAAAACCCCAGCTACACCCTTCAGTCTGTGCTACGTGGAAGTAGAAAGTCATTGCAGAGAAGCAATATGGTGAACAGAGTGCATCCAGTCCTGCTCATCTTGTTACCTATTTTGTTATTTGTGTTGTAAGTTATGGGTGAGATCATTTCAATGGTGAGCAGAAACATCTGGGCTTTTGGTTCCCAAATCTTGGACAGAAGTGCACAAGGCAGATTACAAATTTTTTTCCAGGCTTCACAAATTATACCTCAGGTAGTACTATGCTGATAATACAATTATGACTATTTTTCAATAGTTATTTCTATACAGTTTTTGGACTTAATGCATTTAGTCCACAATAGTGGCAACTTTGTCTACTTTACTTCATTAAGACCATCTAGGAAAAGTCTGAGTTATTTCTCCAATATCCTCTGATATCCTGAGGTACCAAATGTACCTTCGAAATGCTCTTGTGTATGTAGGGAGTGGCAACTGCCTAGAAGGATCCAGCCCAGCACATGTTTTTATTATGCTCATATTTTCTGAATTAAGAAATTGGGATACAAAGCCAATATTGTTGAGCTTCTGACATGGAAAAAATACTTAGCTACATTTTCATTAAATTCTCATAGTGATTTTATGACATTAAGGATCATTTCCATTTTATAGCTCCGTAAACAGACTCAGAGAAGTTCAGTAACTTGCCAAAGGTCACATCACTTGTAAAACGGCAAAAGTGGAGGTGAAGCCAAGACTCTCTTCTCACAAATCCCTTACTTATCGGTGTGATCAGATAGAGAGAAGGAGCTAAAGTGGTGCTAAGGTAGGAACATGCCCATGGTACCACACAAGGCTTTGAAGGGGGCCAAAGTTTTGTCTTTTGAGATATTGATTTTAAGCTGGTTATTAAGAAACAAAAGACTCAGAACTTTGGCCCCTCCCCCTTTCCTGCCAGAGAGATCCAGATGGGAAGGCCCGCTCTAGGAAGGAAATCTTAGGATGGTCACGTAGCCCCATTTTAATTAAAGTAGACAAGAAGGTGCCAAGCAGGGCCTGGTAGCCAGATCACCCCAATGAAGCAGGAGTTTCCCTGCCATGTATGTTCCCCTCTATCTCAACTACCTGTGAATTGCCCACTTCCTTTGAAATCCCATCGCTCATCCCACCTTCTCCTTTGTCCAAAATGACATATAAACCCAACGCTGCCTCACTGTTTTGGGGAACTTTCATGCTCATGTGAATTCCCTGAGTGCACATGTTAAAATTTGATTTTCTCCTGTTAATCTGTCTCTGTTAATTTCATTATTAGTCCAGCTAGAAAAACTTAGAGGTGGGATGAAAAGTATTATTATTTTTAACTCCCACAGTTCCCACACAAAATGGTTAGTTCAGCCAAACTTTTTCCCCTCGAGGAAACTAACCCTTATTCCCGCAAGGAGACCATGCGGCCAAACCACAGGCAGTTCCTTCAGGAATGGAGGGATTCAGATGGAGGTCAACCGAGTTAAACAATCAGGCAGAGGAGCGTTACCCTTCCCTCTATAATTCCCCAATTTAATACCTTTCTTTCCACAATTCGAAGGAAAATAGGAAGAATATCTATCCTTTGCAAATACTTCCTTAGGCAAGGAGATAAAACAAACACTTAATGAAAAATCCTCAGTAATGAAACTTGCTTCAAAGGAGAGCGTGTGAATCAAGGTGCTGTTTCAGGGGCGTACAACAGTGCGACAGGATGTGTGAACTCGGGGCGCACGCTCTGTCCCTTGTGGCTGTTGGAGTCACACACAGGTAGAGGACAAGCAGTTAGAGAAACACATGGTGACGATTTCCCCACTGCTTCTGTCAGTGTTGTCAGGCACTGCGCGAGGCGAAGCGGGCCCACATTCCTATTGGAATCCTCTTGCTGAGACGCAGGGGACAGGGCCTGAAAGAACTGGATTCTGGAAACTCACGGGGACCCAAGAAGCAGACGAAGCGACGCTGAAGGACAGAGCAAACCCCGAGGGAGAAGCAGAGACGACCGAGGGAGCCCCGCTGGCTTCCAGAGGGGCAGGTTAGCTCCGTGTTCAAGAGTATGGACTCTGTCTGCAGCCCGGCGGCTGGGTTTAAACTTGGTTTCATCATTGATAAGCTACGTGATCTTGGGCAAGTTACACAACTTGTTTTGCTTTCTGTTCCCCATCTATGAAATGGTTGGAAAATAGTACCTACTTTATAGGATCCTTGTGAGCATCAAATGACTTCAGCTATGTAAGGCGCTTCTAATGAGGCCTGCTGTGTAGGAAGTATGATGCTATGGGCTGACTTGCTTTCTCCCAAAATTCATGTGTTGAGGCCCTAACCCCCAATGTGACTGTATTTGGAGTTAAGATATGTAGCAGATGATTAAGATTAAATGAGGTCCTATCGGTGGAGGGCGAGCCTGATCGGATTGGTGGCTTTACATGAAGAGGGAGGTCTCTGTTCATGTACAGCCCCGAGGAAAGGCCTCGAGAGGGCACAGTGAGAAGGCTGCAGTCTGCAAGCTGGGGAGAGGAGCCTCGCCAGAAACCAAGCTGGCTGGCACCAGGATCTTGGACTTCCCAGGCGCGAGAATGGTGAGAAAGAATTTCTGCTCTTTAAGCCACCAGCCTATGGCATTTTGTTACAGCAGCCTGAGCCGATGAATACACTTGCTGTTACGATTATTCTGATTTTAGTTCCTGGTTCTAGTTCTATTTTCTAGAAACTTTCTGAGGGCTAGTCAGTTCCTACTTCGAAGTTCTGTAGAGGACGTGGTGCAGCAGCCTCATAAATTTCCCACTGTTTGCTTAAATAGCTAAAGTAGGCTTCTGTAATAGGTAACCAAGGAGTCTTACCAATACTTGATATTGGAAGTTGGAGTTGACAAAAGTCACTTGTAGCTCATGGCTAGGATGATAGTATCATGGAAGAGAAGGGATTTAAGCTAGAACTTAACAATGGCTAGGTTTTTAAACTGTGGAGAGAGAGAGAATGCCCTGATAACAGAGACCATGGCATAGAGCTGTGCATCTGGTAGTACATGTCACAACAGTACACATCGGGCTCAACGGCAATAACACAAATGAGAAGTTCGAGTTATCCTATATTAACATTGCATAGCTACAGAGAACTATTTATCAATGTAGCTTAAACATATTAAAGTTATAACATTCAAATTTAAATATCTAGATGCTTTAATAAAACCCAAAGCACTGTTAAATAGGTAAAAGGTAAAAATTATTCTTCTTTCTTTTGTTATGTTCAGTGAGGATGCAAATCCTATGAATTCTTCCTATTTTATCCATAATGCTCACAGTAAAATAATCAGTTTTTAAAAGTTCAAGTTATCTCAGATATTATAGAAATTTGTTAGCTCTTCTAGGTCTTTGTTGGACAGAAAATTCCATGCCTTCTACTGATAAATGCTTCATCAAATGTAATATTAAAGTAGACAAATAATTGTCTACCTACCTTGAGTACGACTTCATTTACAATTCTGAGTGAGCCATTCTGTAAAAATCAAAAGGGCATCTAAAGTCTTGCTCCTTTAAGCAATCTCTTGTTCATGAGATCTCAAGGGTGAATTTCATCCCAACTTCCTTTTAAAATTGCAAAGATAACCAACGCATTCTAAAACAAAATTATCAGGTATATTCCCTCCAATAGCTTGTGAAATTAAAGACCCAAGAAAGATGTTACCTGACAACTGTGATTTAAATATCATCCTTTAAATATGCAGTGACATATTTTGACCCCAAATAATTTATTTTTATTCAGAAAACATATGCTAATAATACATTTTTTAGTGTCACTTAAAATGCCCAAGAGGAGACATGCCTTTTGACCTGAGCAGGCAGTGGCTGGCAAGCAGGGAACTCATTTTCTTTTCTACTTTTAACAAAGTCATGACCTCTTCAGATTCATTCCTCTTTCTAAAAAACTGGCCCAGTGTTCAGGTGTCATCCTTTTGAGCAAGGTATTTATGAATTCTTAGGCTGGGTAGGGGAAGTTTCATTTACTCATTCATTTGTTCATTCCTAAAGCATATATTGCAGATCTTGTATGTGCCAGGAAAAGATTCTAAGCCAAGAATCTTGGAGCCAGCACAGGGAGAGCGTGCTGTGGAGACCTCTGCTGCAGGCATCTCAGGTAGCCCGTGTCAGCCTTTCGGTACCCTCTGGTCAAGACGTTCTCACGTGCAACAAACTGGTTTTTATTGTTTGCTTGTTTTTACTTAAATTCATTTCCTTGTACAATGCCTTCAATTAATAAAACAACAACACTGGCATTGTTCTCGTGAAGATGCTTGACCATTTAGACAACACAAGGATCTTCAAGAGTATAATAATATTCTATTCAGCTTATTAGTTCTTGCTTCTCTGAGACAATCGCAAATTCTCCCATTCTCTCCTCATACAAAACTAATATTCCAGATCATTCCTTGCTTTTGTTACTACTGAGGCAGGATTCAGCTTCTGCACGTAGGATTTAAAGGACCTTAGCCTTTACTTTTTTATTGGGTTTCTTCTTTCCCAGACTTGATAAATAATGTACGATTAGAACATAGGCTTGAAGTCAGGTAGAACTGAGGTTCGCATCCTTCTTCTACCGGCTATGAGCTGTGTGCTCTAGACAAGTGACACCTCTTTGGAGGGCAGTTTCCATACCTAAAAAATGGGCATAATAATATTTATCTATAAGAATGGCTGTGAGGATTAAATGATACATGCTTAGTTTAGCAGGAGGAATATTCTGAGTCTATGGCTTTGCCGCTGGCCCCCACCAGTTTCTTTGTTAGGTCTGAACTCACTTGCAGTTAAGAACAGTCTGGCTGTTCAGTAGAGCAACTATCTTCACTTACTGTTCTCACTTGCATGCCGGGTGTTCCCTCATAGTATCTCATGGCCTGGAGGGGAATGCCATCTTTTTCTTGCCCTCGACTCTATCACATTAGTTCCCTTGCCTGGCCAGAAGCAAGCTTTCTGTGTCTTCCTCTTATCGGGTCTCCCCACTTCTCTTGGTGCTACTAAGTGACTCATTTCTCATATGATTCTCCCGTCCTCTCCAACTCCAGGGAAAGATCCTATAAAATCCCATTATCAACACCCGAGCACTGTCAACCTAAAGTAAAAACAACGGCACCATTTCTAGCAAGAAAGATGGTTTACCTTTATTCATTGGGCAGATAGCACGCACACACACAGTCTTAGGCAAGTGTCTAAGGCCATGGAAAGCTGGCTGTAATGTCCCAATTTAAGACATGCGCCATAGCAATGTACGCTCATGGTGGCAAGAATCCATTCGTGATTCTTCTGGCTCTCTAAAGATTCTTTTGGTAATTTCAGATGTTTTATTCTTCATCAAGCATGAGTTTTGGAATCCGTTTGTTTTAATCTGTTTCTAAGGGTCCAACAGGACATAGGAACAGTATTTCCCTCCGGGACACAGTTCTGTTCTCTCAGCAGAGAAGCTTCCCATTTTAAGTGTGATTTCATCATCTTCCACAGTCAGACTAGTGGCTTTTTATCTTTTGTCTTCTATTCTCACTCATGAAATGCCCTGCACTTTCAGAAACTTTCAGAGCTTGATGACATCTCACCCTAATAAGTGTACAGTATAATCTTACCACATATTTACAAGTCATACAGTTCCCATGTAATAAATGCAAGAAGAAATCTCCTGAATCATCTGTGAGGAATGAAACTGCCATGTGTGTGAAGGAAATGAAGTGATGCTGTTTCCTCCCAACGTAAAATGACTATTACTTGGCTGAATTCTTATGCTGGAATTCTCCAAGGAGCCTTGGTTCAAAAATTAATGAAGAGGGGAAAAAGTGAGAGAACTCATTTTGTTTATTTATTTTTTAACTTTGGAAATATTTTATAATATAAATTATAATTACAATACATACAGTATTTTATAACAGCCAATGGATCCCTAATTTGTTGAGGGGGTGGGGACGGTGATTCGGGGAAAGTAAGAATGGATGAGAGAAGAAACACCTCCTTTCCCTCATAGTCCCACTCAAAGAACTTCAGGGCTTAGGTGGCCAGTTTGAGCCAGAAACAAGTACATGACTTGTTTAAAAAGAAGCAAACCAATGAGAGATATAAACGAAAATTTAATGAGTGAACCTCCAAAATTTATGTACAGTGAGGGATATTACAGACATCTACACCTGGGGGGAGGGGGGGAGAAAGCTATATTTAAAATAGGTATATTCTATTCCTTGCCTTGATTTATTTTTAGTTATTTCCCATTACCAGCAACTTTTCAAAGAATTTATAGTAACCAAGTATCTTTCTTTAAAATAATAACTTTCAAATTAAAAATTTCAGTAAATATTTAGTAATTACTTAATCTGCTTCCTTTATATTTAGAAATAATTGCTTAGCATTGAAGTCTATGGATAGTGGTTCAGTTGACATTCTCATTTATTCAAGGAGAAATGTCTACCCTGAAATGTCTACAATAGATTTCTTTATGTCACTTTTTTTTTAAAGCTATCTTGGCTCTATGGCACTATTGGTTGACTCAATCATCATTTAATTTTTTTTTCTTTCCTGAGACTACTTGTGCACCATAGAGAATCCTAAAGAACTGTACAATGATAGAATTAATAGGGACAGCTACTGAAGCTAGGGCGAAATGGAAAACGCATCCAAACTGCATTAATAATCCTTGAGGCAGTAAGTTTGTTAAAGAAGACAGGTGAATAAAAAAGTATGGAAACCAAGTATAGTTTACTTCCAGGTCACCTGTACAGAGAAAAAAAAAAAAAAAAAAATTGGGGTTGCATCAGAGGGCAGGTAGACAAAGAACCTCAGATTAGATATCCTTCTGTTAACACAAAGACACCAAGTACGTGGACGCTGCAATGAATTTTCCAGGCAAGCACCAGGCCAGATGTGATGATAGCATGTTAATAAGCTAATTCCTTCAGCTACCCTTCATTTTCTAAGGCTCATTCGCGGAGTGGCAATGCCATTAACTCTGGGTGAGGCGCTCTGCCCAATAAATACTTCTTGGTTAAATTCACTGATCAGGCCTTCCCCGCTCACCTCACCCTCTGTTCCTGCGGGAAATAAACCCTCACTCGGTGTCCTTCATAGGGTAGCAACGGCACCATAAACAGGAGGGGCATATAATGACTGAGTGGACAAATGACTAAATAAACAGTTCATGAGACATCAGGAGTTAAACCGGGTTGTTGGGTTAGCGGTCACTAGGTAGAGCAGCTTAACGACCGTGAAAATTGATCTATCTACTACATTACCCTGTTTATTAAATGTAGAAAACTTGTACAAAAAATACAATTTCAATTCTCATTTTATTAAACACTTTGGGATGTGGGTGGTGAGACGCATACTTATTTGAAAAAAGTTTTCTTATTCATCATAATTTTCTGCAAAGAGGGCTAGCACAATTTCTGTTTGCTGGTTGGTTTCTACCATGAAGGTTACCTGAGACACTGGGCAGGAGAAACGCTAATGAAGTTCTAACCCGGGCAGATTACCTGGCACTGCAGGCGCGGTTCCTGTGAGGAAAGAAATTTCACAGAAGCAACAGGTGCCAGTTATTCCCCCGTTACCCCCAGTAGTATTTATCAAAAAGAAGACAATGGAAAAATAGTTAAAATGTGGCATCGCCAATAAAAATGGAGCCTACAAGCCCAACTCTCAGTGCAGCAAATGTCGCACAGGATGTCCACTCACAGCCACAGTGCTGAAGTTGGGCTCAAGTGTTGCAACTCGGCTCTTTTTATGAGTCAAGAGATGATATATTAGGAAAATAATGTTTATAAAAAACTTAGTTTTTGACAATTGGCACCATAAAGCAGTTATTATCTCTGATTAGCGAAACAGTTTGTTTGAAAGCAATCAGTTTTGAAGAACACAGACAGGAGGGCAAGTTTAAAAACACATGAGGTTTATACAGGGGCCATTATTTTACAAACAACAAATGATTTAAAATGGCCTGAACTAACAATTATTTGGAGTCACTTTCATGTTATGGAACTCAATAAATAATACTTTTTAAAAACTTCACACAGTTTTTCTTGATCTACTTGTAATTGTAGGGCCATTATTAGTTTCACATGTATCATGTTTCCAGATACTGGGTGTTGAAAGATTTATTCACGTCGAGCTGTGCCCTAAGGTAATTTTAGTTTTCATAAAACCTAATTCCACAATTATAACCATCTGAGAAAATGAGTATTCTTCCTATCTAACACTGTCGTGAGAAGAAACGTTTTCATTATAAGCTTGAGCCTCACGAGTGATTGTTTTTTCATTTTCTTTAAACTACTTACTTAAAAATTTTTTTTCTCTTATTAGACCCTCAACCCACAAATGTTCAACTGTCATAAAAGATCAGTGTTACTGAGCTGCCAGCATTAATCTTTTGTTTGAAATGTATAAAGAAAGACAAATGAAGGAGACATTGCAAAATGTTCTTTGTGAAGCAGAAGCAGATATTCAAATGATAAATAACGTAACCTGCAAACACTAGTCATAACGTTCTTGGGTAAAGAAATGCCTAAGTATCAAAGACAATGGCCTCGCTGTCAGCTGCTCCATAAATACACCGAGGACCATCCCGACCCTGGCCCTCCGCCTCCTGCGGCGCTGTGCTAAGTGAGCGTGCTGTCCCCGCCTGTCCGAGGCCCACATGCCCATTTCCAGAAATGCGGCTGCAGGTGAGTAACACTGTCATGTTCGGTTTGTCAGCCACATGCCGGTTACCCTTTCCTACCTCCTGTTTGGGAACATTGTCAAGGTCAGAAAACCTTTTCTAATGTAGCTGTATTTGATCATTTCTGTAAGGGGCTCCCATAAATAAACTTCGCAGAGACACACATGTATTTTCCAAGGTCTGACTCTTAGACCCTGGGGAAAGGAAAGACTTACCGGGAAGGCTTTGGGAGTTTAAAACCGAGAGGAAGATGAAGCCATCCATTCTACGGATTTTCATTTTCTCAAGTGCGATACCGGAGGATGGCATAGCGGAATCTTTGAGATGCTTCCTCAGGGGCCCTACTTTCTATACCTTACTGACCGACTCCTACTTATTTTATTTTGACAAATTGCTCATGAAGCATTTGCAACTGATGCACATATCACAAAATTATTTCTGCCAAGCTTCCTCTGTGACCTGCCCGTGGGACATGACATGCTCCAAGACACGTTGCTCTATCAACCCACATTTTTCCAGGACAATGCAAATTATGACAAATTCCATCATCCTGCGTTATGTGCTTCATGCTAATCTCACTAATTCTGAAGAGTCAGGAGGGCTTGCTGCTCCGCTGAAGGGCATACTGTCTGGCTGAAGGATAGGAAAGCAACACTTGCCATCCCTCTCCCCATCCCAGCTGTGGCCACCACTGCCCCACTTCTGCCGGGCAACTGCCCTTGACGTGTAGTTTCCAGACCAGAATTATCTTTAATAATTCAGCTTCCTGAGCTGTCTGCCTGGAAGCTCCATGTCAACAGCCAAGGTGGTTTTCAAGTTCAGAAAATAAAAGACAATTTGGTGGTAAAATGAAACAAGGGAACAGTCTTTTTACTGACTGTTAGATACCCATATTCATTGTTAGTTATTTAAAAGGAAGAGTTAAGGTGAAACATCATTTATATGATAAAACCAGATAGTTTCTAGGCTTGAATGCTCTCGATTGGAAGAATTTTGCCGCTGGATCACTGCAAATGGACACCTGAGAAGTTTTAAGAGTGACAGCTAACCTTGAGGACAATCCCTCTGTGGCTCAGAAGGTGGCAGTATTACTACATGAAAGAAGGCTAACGTCTCCATGCTAGGCCATGGCCACATTGCTGAAATAAACATGTTTAATTCCCAAAGAAACATATATTTTATCTGGTGGCATAATTTACTTATAACATTAAAACTCAAACATGGAGCAATTTGTAGCAATAACCATGATTATGCTGTTAGTGGCCCAAATGTCACTGTCTAGATTAGGTTAAATGATACCGAGCACCGAAGAGCCTCTATGATTTATTTTTTATGATCACGGGTAGAACTTGCATGCTTAAAAGGCTCACCAGAAAACTGCCTTCAATAAATAAATAGGGATGAAAAGATTGAGAGAATGTCATAATATTGTTTGGAGATGTGATTGTAAAAAATTGTCACAGGAATGAGGTAAATTTTAAATCTCAGAGACGCTAGCAAAAAAAAAAAAAAAAAAGGTAAATATCTTGGGCATTTCTAATGTTATGTTTTAGATGGTAAAGTATTTCGCTGTAAGCCAACAACTCACCTCACACTGTAGAAATTAAAATCTACCTAAACTCTTTTGTCCTGTATGAGTGTCTTCTAAAATTATCAGAAATACTTTTAAATACATGTCATATACCAAGATTGATTATTTTAACTAATTCTACAAAATTCAGTACACGTGAATCTGTTGATATGTGTTAAGAGTAAAAAACACTATTTAAACCTTCGATAATTTACTTTTGGGGGGATTCTGGTGTAATCTGTACTTCTGCCTGGAAACTCTGTAATATTATAGACCTTTTCTGTCCACTATTGCACATCAAATTGAAACTGTGATTAGGCATAATCAAGGAAAAAAAATGTAAACCATACTATCTAAAGTTGAAAAAGGATTTTACAATAAACACACATTTTACTAGTTACTAAAATAAGGGCAAATTTAAGTCAGCGTTTACACCATCTGTGCTGTAACGGAATGTTGCATCGTTGGCTTCATGCTTTAGTGAGTCCTTATACGAGCTTCACAAGCACACGGCACAAATCGACATTAAAGTATCACCAAGAAGAGACAGGAAGATCTTTAGCTTCTACCTTCCTCCCCGCGAGACCCGGGCCCCTCCGAGGAACTCGACGACGTGAGCGTGGCTTCAGCAAAGGCACTGGGCACACCCCGAGCGTGCTGTGGCTTGTTGACATGAACCGGGGCAGGCAGACACCAATAATACATGAAGTGCGGTTCAGAGGCAATTAGGATCAGTTGTCAAGGCCAGGCCATTAATGAAAGAACATGTCAGAGGAGCTGGAGACTTCAATGGTTAAGGGCAAGAAGGCGATTTAGTGTGACAGATCGAGTCCTTCCAGTGTCCTCAGTGGTACATGCTAATACCAGCCTTAACAACCTTTTGTGGCAGTGTATAATGCGGCTAACATGGACTTTGATTCAGCAAAATGACTGCTGCCACCGCGAGTCTGTCTCATTCGAATAACAGTAAAAGCATCGCTACAAATAATTACCACTTCCGTCCCTCCCTCCTCTGCTTAATGCATCCGCCCTTTGTGCGCCATAGTGTTTGTCACCAGGGGCTTAGGGCGTTTTTCACTTTTGCTTTATGTGATAACTTTTTTTTTTAGCAGCACATATTATACCAACTAATCATTATACCAACTAATTAATTACAACGAATTTTAGGAGGCAAAATAAACTTATTCCATTCTCACTTTTTAATTAACATTGAAAGCCCCCAACCAAATTCAAATTTCTCTAAAAGAAACAATGTCCACCCTGGAAGGCACAGAGGCAACAAGGGAAGTTGCTTACCCAGGTTCCAAAACCAGGAGAAGAAAATGAACCGAATTCTCAAAGAAGTGAAAGCGGGGTCATTACAGAAAATCATCTCATTGCCATTTTTCGTTTGTTTGTTTTTACATTTTGATAGTAATTGAGAATAAAACCCTCCCTGCCACAACCTGACAATCAATAATAAGTAGGAAAAATATATTAAACACTGGTCAGCAATCCAGATAAACAATAAACAGAGTATTTTAACACAGTTCAGCTTATAGATTCTTCTGTTACAATAAAATTCTGTAGTATCACACTCTTAAATTGTTTTTAACGTACAAACCCTGTCATTTGTTAATTTCTGGCTCTTCCATATTTTTTTGCTTATTTGGGTAAGATTCTTATGAAGGGGAGACTGAAGGGGAGGGTAAAAGGTATGAGTTTTCTTATAATCTCAACGTTTGCACCCCCTCCTGAATGTCCAGGATTTACTTCCAGCGTCTCAGCCACAAAAGACGATATTCTGATACCTCCAGGCTTAAAGCAGAGAGCTCGGCCTGTCTGCTTAGGAGGGACCAGGCAGGTGTGAAGAAGGGCGTTTGGCTAGAGATTAATGTTGTCAGGGTGGTAACTTCTTAAGATACATACAATTCTTTTCTGGGTCTTATTTTTCTCTCTTTTTCTGAGCTCGTTTTCACTTCTTTTTTTCCTGTCTCATATAACACTGTTTTCTCTCTTTAAAAAATTGTGTACAATTCTCTTTGTCTGTTCTTTTGTTTCTGACCTTAGCCACAACCACCCTGTTTCCCCGACCCCGTGACTCACTACTGGCTCTCTCACTTCTTCGTATAAGCATGTTTTTTCCTTTCTCAGGAAAGCTTTCAGACCTGAGCCCTAAAATGGGTACTAGTGTTAAAAGAATTATCAGTACAAACAGCTAAATTTTCATGCAATCCAAACACTCATTTTCATAAATAATGTTTTTTGATTAAAAAATGTATTTTGGAAAAAAGGTTACCATGCTAAAAAAAGATATATTCCTTATAGTTGTATCCAAAGTAAGCACACTTTCCAAACACCAGACCATGTTATTCAGCCATTATTACATTAAAAATATACTACAAAAACGGCCCTAGCCGGTTTGGCTCAGTGGTTAGAGCATCAGCCCGAGGGCTGAAGGGTCCTGGTTCGATTCCGGCCAAGGACAGGCTCTATCACCTCGGGCGCTGGTCCGGACCGTGCGGCAGGCAACCACTTGATGTGTCCCTCTCCCTTCCACTCTCTCTGAAAAGCACTGGGAAAAATATCCTCAGGTGAGGGTTAAAATATATATACAAATGCAAATTGCCTGCCTGGTCCTTACTGAGAGTGAACATAGCCCCTTCTAGAGAGAAGTTCAATAGACCAATGATCAACGCTTGGTCGGCCTTCAACTATCTAGCTTAAGATCAGCCCTCCAAGTCTGGGTCTCTGTTGTGAGGCATAATATTTCTGCATCTTGATATGAGAGGATTTGATCCCTATTTTCCACCCCCCCGAACTGTCAGGACTAATATGATAATAGAACTGGTTCAGCTGGTGATGGGACTTATTTATATCATTATTTTAGGCTCCTGGCCTTCATGACACAGAAATAGATCTACTGGGCTACAAGTTAATAGCGCAATGTTAGCGATGGTACTATGATTGGTAGGACTTTAGAGTTTGGGGATATAAAATGATTTTATATTTATTCATTTGAACAATAAAAAAATCTCAAATCTATCCAAAGGAAATGCTGGGAAGTTTCCTATTAAACAAAAAGTTGTGCTTGAAGTAAGCGACTCTTTGGAGATGGCCTTTGATACTGTGATCGGTCTCCTTCCTTCTTTGTTTGAAAACCTGGCATTTGTCATCTGTCATAATGTGTTTACTTTGAGTATAACATTTTAAAGATATTATTTTGTCTTCTAAAAACTCCTAGAAGGTTTGTTTTCCTTTACAAGCATAATTATATCTAGATTCTTCAATCAGCGCCTCATATTTTAATAATATGTTGCCGTTTGGGTACAGCTATAACCGTAATAATGAGCACGGGTTCAAAGATCACTGGATATATAGATGGCATGAACCATTAGCAAGAAATATTCCACGCCATAGAGATCACACACTGAAAAAAACGGAAATTCACTATAGAATTTGCTGTTCTGACTAGGGCATCTTTCTGTGTAATTAACATAAATCTCTTACAAAACGTGCTAGTTTTAATAACAAATAGGGACATTTTACAGGAAGAATAAAGAATAGAATACAAATAAAATTATAATATGAATAATTTAGTTATCTCCTTCTCATATCTCATAATGACATTGTGTAGCTATAATGGACTTAAACCGGAACTATTTCCCTTAAAAAACAGGCTTATCTCCTTTTCCTACACACTATTGAAATTCATATCATCACTTCCACACAAAAACACATAATTAATCCTCATTGTTTCCAACACCCTGAAGAAGAGAAACAGAATCCATGTTTTCTCTCTTCTATGGGTGTTAAGCCTTTCTGGCCACAAGGGCACGGGTTAGTGAATTACTTCCTCCAAAACCCTGGTCAGTGGCCGCTTGGCCTGAAGGGGTTAGTGCAGTTGCAAGAGGTGAGTCACTGGTTTTCTTTGTGCCTGAAAGATGAATCTTGGTGACTGTTCCAAGGGGTCCTACTCTGCCACTGAATGATGATCCAGGAAGAAAAAAAATCACTTCTCACATGCAGGTCTTCACAAGACAACTGAAGATATGCACTGTAAATGCAAGAGGGGTGGGTGTGAAAGGGACTCGATGGGCTTCCTGACTGGTATGCAATTAAAATGGGAACAGAAAGAAATCTCCCCCAGAGGTGAAGCTTCAACCTTGCTGTGACTTTTGTCCAAGATGACCTAACTCTACTATCTTATGATATTTGTCTTGGGTAGTGTAGGGGAACAGCACAGTTCCCATAAAACCATTGGCATTCCAAATTCTAGACTCCAGGTCTTATGCAATTGGGCGAGAACTCCACACCCCAGCTAGTTAAGTCATTTGCTTCAAATGTGACTAACCGCCTTTCCCAAATAACTGGTTTTGGTGTGGCGACACTCCCCAAAGTGTCCCATTTCCTGAATTTACTTCAAATATGGCCAATTGCTTCCCTGCTGCAAAATTTTGGAATGCTGCTTTCTATCCCCTTCTTCTCACATGCTCTGTATCCCACCGCACCACAGCCCAAAAGCATCTCCTCTCTTGGATCCACCCCACTCCCTCAGACATAGAACTGTAACAGTTGTTATTTCCTTAGTCAGGACTGGGTCCTTGCAGGGCTACCCTTGAAGTTGCTTCCAGATTTCCATTGTCCCTTAAAAGTTCCACCTTACATTCCTCTAGTAATTACTGTAGCATTTAACACAACCTTTAATAGGTCTTTGTTTTCAGACACCAGGATCACAGCATTGCACTCTCAAGAACAGCTTGGTCATGTCCATGAGGATTGAGCTGTAGACCTTCAAAAGGAGCTTCACTAATTGTAGCAAGATGTTCTCCTTACAAATTCAACAGTATGCCCTGTTGATTCTCTTTAGCTCCCTTTGCACCATGCCAAGGGAGTCATTAGCATCTGCTAACTCTGATTTCATTAATTCATTCAAGTTATCATTGCTGGCCACCTACTATATGCCATACACTGTGCTTGAGATACAAGAGTGAACAAAAGCAGGTATAGCCACCCCTTTTGTATGGAGTTTTATCTAAGAAAGGAGTCATATTTGATAAAAAACAACAAACAAAAAACCCACAGATAGATGTAACTGCAACTGTTTAAATAGATTTAAAGGTGGAGTGTAAGGTGCTATGAGTTGGGGAGGCCAGGGGGACAGGGAAGGTTTCCCTGAGGATATGAGGCTTGTATAGAGATCTGGGAGGAGACAGACAGTTGACTAGTTTCCAGGCACAGGGTGAGGTATGTTCAAAGGTCCTGTTGCAGGAGGGAGCACAGCTGAGTGCAAAGAGCTCAGTGAAACTCCAGTTCCTCACAGCCCCCACCCCCTTCCTATTGACACATTAGCTACCTCAGGATTGAAGGGAAGCCCCTGGAATTCCTTTGTTCCCAGTAGGTCACTCTTCCTCAGCTGAAACACTGCCATCTCACCTTTACAAACAGCTAAGAAACCAAGCCAGCGCAGAGACACATATGGACGACCACCCACCTTTCCCTGAGCTACCATCCAGATGAACCAGACCCGTGTTCATCTTAGTCCAAGCCTCCCAGCTCATTTTCATTTGACCCTATCTCCCACCCATCTCTGACCTCCCACTGCCTTTCCCTGGGCCTACAGAATGCCCAACCTTAAAACAATCCCATAGCCACAAAATTCCCCAAATCCACAGTCCCTCTTCTCAACTTCTTGCCCACCTCTTTGCTGAGTGAAACCAGGTTATATATTCCTAGGCCTCATTTCCCCCCGAGGCCTTCAAAATGGAAGCTTTTTTTTTTTTTTTATCTTTCCTACCCCATGTTCTAGGACCTGGGGCTGATATGTCCTCTCTAGTTCTTTAAAATAAATGGTCTTTTGGAAGCCTAATCCACCACCAGAATGTACCAGCACTTCCCCTACCTGCTTGTGGAGTACCTGTCACATCAGCACTGCACTCATTCATGGACTAAACTAGCGTGCGGTTCATTGTCCTCCCCTATGCCATTCCTCCTGTCATCCTTGGTGGCTTCCACCTCTACATGGATAATCCATCTGACCTGTGGATTCCCAGGTGTTGGAATTCTAATTTCTAACAACTCCTCCCCCCCCCATCCTACCTCAATTACTCATTCCCATAGTCATTACAGCTGTGTTTTCAAACGGAAAGTTTTAGTCCTTTAGAAATCACAAAAACCAATGAGTTTTTATTTGATTTAATGAGTTATTACCAGGTTTTTTCCTCTTTTTGGTAACATAGAATAGATTTTAAAATATTAATTTATTACATTAAGGTAAACATTGTTTCATGAACAATTCTTTCAGTTACATATCAGCTTTGTATGGGCATACCAATTTGTTTTGAAAATCATATCATTTACTGTGCAGTCCAAAAAGTGAGAAACATGGATCGACGTCGTCATCATCAATAACCTCATTACTTCCAAAATCTGGATTTTAAACATTCTGTTTGCTAAGTACCACCTTCTAATTTTAGAGCCTACTTGCTCTAGTCTTTTCCCTCTAAAATTTTTTATCTCATTCAGACTTCAAAGCATTAACTTCACCACTTTCTACTCTCCTCCCTCCCCCTGCCCCTAATTGCTATTGTGGAACCTGACCTGGCTCACTTTCCAGGTTCTATTACTTATACCAGACCTTTAACTTTTTTGCCTTTTGTCACTCTATTTTATTTTTTTGTCAAAATCCCAAAAGCTACACCTGACGCTCCAAAGACTTTGTGCAACCACCCAAACTAGGAATGTCGCTAGAGAAAAACACATAGCTGTGCAGGCAGATACCATATTAAATTTATGATTACAAAATTCAAGCAGGCTTTCGGTGCTGCCCAAACCTACTGCACTATCCTAGTATTTTAATTTTCTCATTTTCCTGTCACCATTTTATACCTCATCTTCCCTGAGCGGAAGGCCTGGCTTCTTATTTCATGTCCCCAGAACCAAATCTACAAACGATGATCCCACGCACTGCACCTTCCCTTGGCTCACAGTAGAACATCCCTGGTCCTATTTAAGGTTAACGGCTCCATTAAAAGTCCCCTTCCTTGTTGCCAACACAGAGACTTGGACTCTGAAGGTACTATTTTACTGTCCTATGTGCTCAGCTTTACCCTCTATTTGGATAATATGCACTAACATAAAAATATGCTCTAGTAATGTCTACCTTAAAAGCAAGAATCTCTTGACTCCAATTTGCAACTGCCCTATCTCTGTTCCCTACATAGCAAAAGTCCTTGAAAGTGTAGTCTGTACCCACTGTCTCTTCTCCCACATGTACCGGATTTTATCTTCATCAGTCTGCTGAGCCTGGTCTTGTCGAAGTTCTCAACAGCCTCTATTTGGCCAAATCCAGAGGCCAATTCCCTGTCCTCATCTTATTCTATTCGGAGCAGTATTTGTCCCACCAGCAAATTCTTCTATGTTTTCCCTCCTTTTATTTTCCCCCACACCCTCATTCTTTACTTACTTCCGAGACACACTTCCTTGTTTTGTTTGTATCTCTACAGAGATTCGCAAAAGGAGACTAACTGAACCTGTTAGGAGTGTTACAGGACCTGACCCCTCTCCTCTTCGCTTGCTTATATATTTTCCCTAAATAAATAACTTTATTTAGTGCCTAGATTTTAATCCCCATCTATGTGCTATGACTTTCAATTTTATAGCTGCAGTCCTGACCTCTCCCTTGAGTTCCAGTCTCATATAATCACCCACTTGCTTGATACAGCCACTTGGATGTCTACCATGCATGGTAAATTTAACCTGCTCCAGTCAAAATAAAAACTTGATTTCCCCCCATCCACACCCTAACCCCCACCAAATCTTCTCTTTCCCAAACCCTTCCCCACCTCAAATTATGTGACTACCATTCATTTGATGGTAAAGCCAAATATCTAGGCATCATCCTCAATTCCTTCTTTTCTTTTGCCCACCATTAGCAAACTCTGTGAGCTCCACCTCTAGAATATGTGCTAATTCATCCCCCCCTTTCTTTGTCTCCTATCACCGTCTCCTACCTCTCCAACTTTATCCCTATTTTCTTTCTTACTATGCTCCTCCCACCCCAGCTCCTTTCTGCCTCTTTCCCAAGATCTTCCCATAGCTAATCCTTGGGGGGGAAAAAGACTCTCCAATCTGAAAGTCGATACCTCTTCTAATTAGTCTGTACCTCTGAGTCCTAATTTATTTTCCTCATAGTACTTAGCAGAGTCTTAAATTACTCTGTTTGTTTGCTACTTATTTCTCCACCTTGTCACTGAAACATAACTCCACAAGGCCAGGGCTGTCTTGTTCAGCTCCTAGGATGAGGTTAAATGAAAGAATGGAAGCTGAAACCTAGGTCAAAGTGGAAAGAGTAGTGATGGAGAAAGAATAAAAGAGTCAATACAATCAAATATGTACTTTTAAGAAAATATTGATAGGGCTGGAGAGCCAGAGTTGATAGTAAACCAGTGAGGAAGTTACCAGGACAGTCTGAGTGAGCGATAATCGGAGCTTGTATTGTGGGAGCAGAGATGGCGAGAAGTGAATGGATTCCTGGCATATTAGGGAAGATCACTTGATGTCCTATCACGCTCGGATATGAAGAGTGAGGGTAAGGGAAAGGGAGATCTGAAGGATGCCACCAAGGTTTTGTATTCTTGGGTCACTGACTTAGGGACATTGGAAGAGGCCAAGGTTTAAGGGGCACACCCTGAACTGTGGCTTGAGCATGTGAAGTTAGATTTCTCTTGACACGTTTATGAAGAGATGACAAAATCATGTTAGATAGAAGTCTGGAGCTCTGAGGAATGATGTAGTCTAAGGCTATACATTTGTGAGTCATTTGTACAAGCCTCGGTGGTGACCAGGGTCCTATGTATGGATGAGATTACCTAGGAAGGAGGTACAGCGTGAAAAGAGGAGGCAAGAGGAAAATGGGGGTGAGAGAGAACTTGGCCATTGTAAAGCCCTGGGGAAGGATGGGGGTAGCTTGGACATGGATTGCAAGGGTGGGGCTGAAAACAGCAGATAAGTTCTGCCTGGGTTCTAGGAATAGATGTGGCAGAATATGTAGTCGCATAGAGTGGATGAAAGAGGGAACATGAAAAATCTCTAGGTGTCTGGGCTTTAAGCAGCTGGGGGAATAGTTATGATTTTCCCTGTGATGCAGAAGACTGTACCCTTCCAATATTCATTTGGCCACATAGAAATGAGTTTGGGAGATGGGTGGGAATTAGGTCAAGTTAATGAACAGTTGCTTATTGTCTTTCACCCCACATGGTAAGTCTTGATATTATTCACATGATTCCGGGGACTGTGTCCTTGGGTTAGTACTGACGACTGGGGCTCTCAAATATTCTTTCCACCATCTGACTAAAGAATGTCCTTGAGCCTGATCTCCCGGGCCCCTGTAAGGTCAAAGGCTGGGTCCTGTACTTTAGGCCATGACATTACCTGCTTCGGAGAGTACCACTGGTATAATCAACCCGTTCTGTCAGCATCCATCAGGGTATGAGAAAAATCAGCCACTTTCCAAGTGTCAGAACTGAATCATCACAATGGGTTATTCAAGACCATTTCTTGACCTGAGTCACAACAACATGGTCTTGTTTCTAAGTTAAAAAAAAAAAAGAGGAAAAAAAAAAGAAGAAGAATATAATTCAGGAACGAAGGACTTTCCTGAATTTAAAACTAAATCATACGAATTCATTCACAGAGTACTACATAGGTTTAAAGAAATTTAAAATTAAGTCTATTACTGTAACATCCTTCTAATATTCATCTGGCCATAAAGTTTTTCCAGATCATACACTTTGTCATCCAACCCAGTACATTTTTGAGAGTGAAAGGAGCTATTGATTCTGACAGGTAAACATTGGGACTGTCCAAGCATTTGGGGACCCATGGGCCCTCATTTTATAAAGCACGGTATCTTAAGAATGAAAGTCCGGGACAGTATCTGGTTTCACTTAGCTAAATCAGGTGGTAAAATATGAAGAATAAAATGAAAGGAAAAGCAAGAATTCTGCATCTATGTAATGTTCTCTCTCTTTGTTTTTCGTTAGATTTAAATACATAATAAGTGACTAAGTTTTTAAAGTCAGTTTGTTTACATAGCCCTGTGAATTAAATTTGTGGTACAAATCCAGATAAGATTCTCATTTCATTATATCATGTGTCAGTGCTTCATAAGTATAAAAAGGATGCTACTGACATATCTACATGTTAAAAGAAAAATTAAACTGGTTTTTAAGAAATTATGAAGATTAAAAAATAAATTCCAACATCCATTGTAGTGAACACATAGAATACATATGTGAATAGGTTTGTTAAATATATATATATACAAAGGAAATACTGTTTGCATGTGGAATAAGACTATCGTGTCTAAGCTGGATACCAAATCTTTAGTACCAAAGGGAAAGGTTCCCCGTAATGTAAATATATACTTGGGGATGTTTATTTTCTCATTTCAGTTTCATTTTCAAAATATGCTGTGTTTTCTGTGTAACCCATTTTTCATCTGCCCAATTACTAGCAATCTTTTTCCTACTATCAAAAATGATCATTTGTTTCTTTATTGTAGTAGATAAAACATCCTTTCATTGTTTCAGCTCGCAAGCTGTGCAGATCCGACCCACTGTTCTTGCCTCCAGCACTTCACATTATTGGTGTATTATTTCATGCATGCCCTACTCTTTTATCAATTGCTTTTGAAGTAATGTTAATAGACTAGAAAATTGAGACATTTATGAAGTATAGGCAGTGTTTATGAAAAAATCCATAAAATATGACACAGGCAAGACAAGATAAAAGCAGCATTTTAATAGATTATGGCAAAGAGATCCTGTCAGAGTTGACAACTGACTCCTTTGAGATCACTAATTTTTATGGGATTAATTCTGTGGTATAAAAAAATGAAGTTAAATGTCCTAATTAATCTGAAAATAGCACACCCACAATTAAACCTTGTGGCCCCGTCTTGGATTGGGGCTGCGATGATTTTTGAAAAGTAATTATCTCCTATTCATAATGAAGAAAGCTTTTCTTTTTTTATTTTCTTTCTCTCATGGCATTTCAGTTAAAAATCTACCTGGATTCAAGGTTGCACAGCAGTCTTCTGAGACTCAGATCAGTGCACAGCCTGGTGTGGACCCACATCCCCCAGACTTGTGAACTATACACTTATGAATGGTTTACATTAAGAAAATAAAATTTAGAGAAGTGGTACAGGAGTGAGGTGGAGTATGAAAACCTAGTTTCCGTATTTGAGCAGCCATTCTTTGTGCTACAATTTATAGCACCAGGAAAGGTACCAAATTCCCTTCTTACTGAGATGCTAACATGACAAGGCCCTGTCTCTTACATAGGAGTTAGAAAGCACATTAGGTAGGAATTAGAAAATCCCTACACTTTTTTCATTATGTCTTTTTAATCATAGATAACCTATGGATATAGTAAAGTAGTCTATCAGCTTTAGTGAAGAAAAAAATTATTCAAATCAGTCGGCTCTCTAGTTAATAAAAGAGGGGGCAGTTAGTGGCTTGACTTTCCATTTGGATATTCTGCTTTTTGCAGGAATGAAAATATAGTCATTTTTTTTTTTTTTTTTTTTTTAAGAAGTCCCATGAGAAAGTTTGTTTTTTCTTCCTTGAGTCCCATAAGAGAGTAGGATTGGGAAAGCTAATCTTTTTTTATTTTTTTCATTTATAGTCCATAGCCCTGGCAATAGATAAGTTTGTGATTTTATTCTAGAATAAAAGATAATATTAGAGCAAAATGGTAAACTACTACCATATTTGAGAGAAAGATCTTTTCAATTGCCATTATTTGGCAAAGTAGTATCAATATTAAGAGAGTAGATATTGACATTCTCAAGCTATAACAATATTGTTTTCTGATTGTCCAAATGGTTTAAATTGTTTAAATACTTTGGCAGAACTGATCAGTTGATGAGGCAACATGATTAAATGACTTATTTGTCGATGCCTAACTGATGGAATGTATTTCACCTTGGAGGAATCTTAACAGGCTCACCAAGATCTCTTACATTTCAAATGCAGAAACCGAGAATCTAGAGACATGAAGTGATTTGCTCAAGATCGTACACCAATTATGTTGCAGATTCCTGACTAGGACTCATTACTTCTGATTCCACGTCCAAGATCCTCTTCTAATAAATTACTCTATCTGACTTTATCAGACTATTATCCAGCCAAAACCTCGGGTACACACAATTTAAGACTTTAGCACATCCTCTGAAGGAACATTCTTCAACAGGTAAAAACGTTTAAGAACAGGAAGGCCCAGTTTTATAAACACGCTTGCAGAGAGAAGTCCCAAGCTGACAGAAAGAGAAAATAATAAATGGCACCTTTTTCAACTCTAAACTCTCTAATACCAAGAAAACACCTTAAAGCCCTTGCCTTGGGTAAAAAATATTTGAAATGCCAAATCCGGTTATCAATTCATCTCTGTGCGTGTCGGGAAGGATTACCACAGTTAAGTATATTCTAAGCCCCTTTATACCCAGCATTACTCCTAACGTTCCAATAAGAGTGTCTATTTTTATTTTTATTTTTGAAGTGACACTAACCTGAGAAGAAAGAAAAAAAAAGTATGTTAAAGCCGTTCTTCAAGGCTCATCTCCATGAAGCTATTTCGATGGTTTTTAAAAGAGGAAGCAAGCTGCAGCTGAATTAGATAGCCCCACGCTCACATTCTCTGGATGCAACTATCAAACGTACGCAATGTACTTACAGAGCATGATAATCGAATGTGAAATTCTGCTTATTTATACAGTTCCTATGTTCTAGAATTGAAAACAGAAGCTACTAGCCACAGGCGAGCACTTTTAATATTGTTTCCATATCTTCATACAAGAAAAAAAGGGGAAGTCTCCTTGTATGCATGGTGCTTGCGATAAGGAATTTTCACATGGCCAACCGTGCACCCAGTAATGCTGCAGAGATGTACATACAGGTTTTTATGAAGTACTTAATAATACTTGTTGAATAAATAAACTTGGGTACCTCTGAGTCAGGTAGTATGTGGGTGATTCTAACATACATAGTGGGGACTGCATCTTCAATATCTTTGAAAAATTCACAGTGACTCTTTTCTAGGGTTTGTAGTGTCTCCAAATGATTATCAGTGACATTTCTTAAACTCACAAAGTATTCAGTATCATCGGATAGGAAACAGCGGCCTTAAAGAGTGTAGAACCATTTCTCATGAATTTAACTGCAACGTACTCTGCAACAATAACATTTCCAAATCCCCTCTGTTTTCCATCCTGATTACTCCCATGATTCAAGCCACTGAGGTTTTACAGTGTAGATTACTCCTTTTTACATTCAAGCACCAAGCAGAAGGTTCACAATGGACGTGAGATCTGCCATCTCCCTACTTGGCACAAAACTACCTGCATTACAGTTGGAGGAATTCTGCTGCAGGCATGGAGGAAAGGATAGATAGATTCTTGGTTATTGTGCTTAGATCACCTTTTAACAACCCACTAAAGGTCACACATCAACAGAATTCTATACATATTTCTCAGGAAGATAAGTTCCACTTTATTTTTCAAGTTTTATAAAAAATTTGATTCTTTCTTAACAGCCATCAACCCGAAGGCACAAAATAACATTAAAATAGAAATAGAAAGTTAGCGTGATGGGAAGGAAAGTCTGATCTTGAGGGTCAATGTGGTAAATCAAGCTCTGTAGCTTTCTTAATGGTTACTCTGTTATTATTATAATGGTATTGTTGGAACAGTAAGCCATTAACATCTGTGCACTTTGGATCACCTTAAGCCAGCTGGTTCCTCTCAAAACTGCTCATCTTTTGTTCTTACTGCGCTCTGACCCGGGCCCCGAGCCTTAAGACAGCCATGTGCTTTCTGCAGCCGGGATATTCTCCTCAAGACTGTCAGACGGTTTCAGATGATTGATGTGCTAGTCTGGTGCTCTGGTATTTTTCCCTTTGGTAAGCCTCCAGTAAATCTCCAGCTCATTCTATAAGAATGCTAATTTGATCTACTGTTACTTAGCTTCATGCGCAGTTTTCTTGTTTTCCTGTCTCTTTGGAGGTGAGCTAGAAGTTTATAACACAACGTGCTTCTAAAATAATTTTTTTACACTATTACATCTAAATAATTACATTTAGCACCACAGGAAACAAGTCAAGCAGTGAGCTCAGTTGCCCCTCCGCCCTGCAGAGCTGTGCCATGCGCCCATCCACTCTGCAGACCTGAAGCATGCTCCAAGGCCCACTGCGAAGGGGACATCACTTAGCTGCCTGCCTTCCACTCCTTTCTCCTAAGGTTTCTCACCATGCTTACTCTTGTTTGGATGCTGCTCTAGCCCTTCCCTCACAATCAGAGGGAAGCAGTCCTGGCCTTCCCTGTATCTGAAGGCCATTTCGGGCTCTGCTCCAGGCGACCACTGATGGGAACCCTCATCTCCCAGAAGCTGTGCCTTGAGTCACAGTCTTCTCTCAGTGAAAGCCCAGGCAAGGCGGCGTCTGGCTCTTCCAGGCTGTCAAGCTTATTCCTTGCTACGGAGATGTTTTCACATAAAGATAGACCTCCATCATCCTCAGGGCATCAGTTCTAAACTTCTTGCCTTAACACATATTATACCATGTTTCCCAACCAATCCCATGATTGATTGCCCTCTGTGGGCTTACATGACCTCTCATTATAAGGCTTAAAACTGAAGTTCTAGCTTCAACCTTTTGCTTTCCTTCTTGACCGTATTTGGACTTTTCTTTATTGCCTCTCTCAGTAAATGGCCAGGCCACCGTGGTTCCCAGAACCCTGTGCCTACCTCAGCACAGCCCCCTGAAGAGAGCACATCCAACATGTCCAACCTGACTCTAAAAGCAAGATCCAACTCTGAAAGTAAGACCTGGGTAGCCTATAAAGGATATCATTGGGTCAACCAACAAAATTGGAACACAGGAAAGAGTAGAGATACGTATCAACTTCAAATTTACTTGTACATAAGATAATATTCTTAATTTTACACTGAAGTTTATGAGTAAAAGGCCACGTAACTAACTCTAAAAAGGTTCAGAAAAAATGTGTGTGTACATGTATATACAAACACATAAACATACACATAATATATACATGTTTCATATATATATATACATATATATATATACACACACACACATACAATATGCAAAGAGAGGGAGAGAGAGCAAGTAAGCATACTCACATCTGATAAAGATAATGAAGAAAGATGTCAACAACAGGTGAATCTCAGTCAAAGATATATGACTGTTCTATGTGCTATTCTTATTCTTGCAATCTTTCTGTAAGTTTGAAATAGCTATAAAATAACACCACAAAATAAAGAAACAAAAATTGTGCTTTAGAACGCCAATAGCTCCTACCATGCCAGGACACAGTCAGCTATAGTGGGGGTGGGGGCGGGGAAGGGCCGAGGCAAGCGGGGGGAATTTGTGCAGTAGACAGAAATCTCCTAGTCTAAGCGTCTGGTCATCAGACAGGGAAAGAATATACTTGGATAATCCATAATTGGAAAGGCAGTTCCGCCAGAGATGAGAGTACATAACATATGTCCAGAGAAGACCGTAAACATTTAGGGGTTGAAATATTTGCATTTTATGGAGATGTGTAAAAAAATGACTTTGTGTATCAACGTCTATGCTATTAGTATTTCTTACACTAAATGTAATAAATGTAACTTGAATGTAAGAATCAGAGGATCAGCACTATGGATAGAGTTAATATGTGCTTATCTGAAACTTAGCAGATAAAGAGATCCTGCCAAAATAAACAAGCTGAAAGTGAGAACGGACATTCAAAGTACATCATTGTGTTCCTGGAACATCTGGTACTAACACTGTCAAGTTTACATATGTTCTCAAATACTTATTTATGTAACAATCAAACGCTAAGCATTCCAGCTGCACTTGTAAACTTTTATGAACTGAAGTCAATGCACAAACTCAACTAAATATACTTGACAGAGGGAGGAGCGTGAGGAAACTATTAACTCTCAGGACTGACATTTGACTGCCGTCGGCCTTCTGGTGGTGGAAGGGACGGGTGTTTGGTACGAGAGCTGGGCTGCCGGCTCATGTGAGATGCACTGCATTCCAGCAGGTAGAATCAGAAATACCTAAATCATGATTTGGCAACTACCTGTTTTGGACATAATACTCAGGAAGGAAAATCATAGACAGATAAAAAAAAAAATAGAGCAAAGAACATGATGATGTAAAGTCAGTAAGGAAAAGAGTAGATGTTACTAAAGGGAAAAAGTAGTCTGCTCAACATGTCCTGCAGCTAGCACAGGTAGCCTGACTGCTGTGGCAATGCATACATGTTTCATATACATATACACACGTGCACATATGCAAAGAGAGGGAGAGAGAGCAGGTGAGCATGCTTACATCTGAGAAAGAAGATGAGGCACGATGTCAACAACAGGTGAACCTCAACAGGTGAAAGCACAGAGAGAGGAGGTGCTTCAGCATGGTTCTCATCTATCACGACACCTAATGAAAACTAGTTGTGGGAAAGGTACCTCCTTAGAGGTTTTCCCTACATTCCCACAACTGGCTATGTAGTGTCACCTTGGAAAACAGATAGCAGTCTTTCTATTTTTTTTTTTTTTAAATACAAAAATATGATCCAAAATAATTACAAAAGAATTTTTGTCTTCAAAACATCAGAGGGATTTGTATAATGTAAAGATAGTTTTTTAAATTACTACCAGATAGACAGCCTTCTTCATGATTATTACCCAAGGTTAGCACCTTATGTTATATGCTTTGGGACAAGAAAGCAAAAGCTTAAAATTCAAAAAGAAGGGAATGGCATCTAGATCTGCTGCGGGGACAGCTGTCTGCAACGTTTGCTTGTTCTGACTTATTCCAGAAGGAAAACTTGAAACAATGAGTAAATGAGTATAAGTTACAAAGAGGCATATTTTAGCTCAACATAAGGATTTTTAAAATAGAGTTGTCCAACAGAATGGATTGTTTTAGGAAATGATGAGCTCCTTTGCTAAATATATCCAAATTGGGACCGGATGAGCATATGCCAAGGATGCTGCAGGAAACATTTCTGCACTGCGTGGGAGGTTAGCCAACAGAAGATGATGTCTTAGGTTCCTTCCAGTGCTAGATTTTATAATCTTATGACTGTTCCAGACATGAATAACTACTTTAATGATACAAACTCTGAGGCCTTGTTAAGAAAACGAAGAAGGAAAAAACCCCCAACAAACTCACTTTACTTGGTTTCTAGGGAAAGCAGACTTTATAAAGACATTTTTAAAAATGCTGAGATAAGGAGAGTTATAACATGCTAAAAGCATATGCTTTATTATGCATGCAATTATTTTATAAAATTTAGTACAAACAATAAAGCATGCATTTCTAAATGATAAATGAACTAAAGAATAAGAAATCATTTGCTGAATTACTGAATTACACAAAACAAGAGGATAAGAAGCTAAGCAGAAAGTTAATAGAGAATTGAGCATGGTTTTCATCAGTTTCACAGCCCTATGGAGACAAAAACTAGAGTTCAGAAACTTCTGAGAGAGAGAGAGAAAGAGAGAGAGAGATGGAGAGATTAAAAGCCCCAGGATCTTAATTAGGAACCCAGGTGTCCACATACTAGAAAAGAGGAGACAAACTAGGTAGATTGAGTATTATCTAATCTTTAAGTGAGTCCCAGAACTAGAATAAAGTAACCTGCTAACACTCTAATGGCCAACAAGATCCACAGAGAAAGGTAACACTATCCATAGTCCCTATGGTTTAGCAAACATAATACTGTATTTGGCATTAATAAAAAAATCATAGACAGACATGACACAAAACAGGACAGGAAACAAAACCAGATCAACATATGACCCATTTATTGGAATTATCAGGTTGATAAAAGAGCTATAATTAATAGGTTCAAAAATAAATGACATGAAGAAATTTATAGGTTCTAGACAACTGGAATATATTAAAAAAATAAAATAGAAATTCAAGAACAACAACAACAAAAACCCCACTGAAATTAAGAATGCAATAGGTAGGTTAAACAGAATATTGGAAGCTGAAGAGAAGGTAAGTGATCTGGAAGAAATACCAGAAAGTAGTTGGGCTGAAATTTGAGAAATTAAAAGGATAAAAATACTAAAATGTTTGTAGCTGTAATATGAGACTAATAAAAAAAGTATACCTAGTTGGTGTTCTGGAAGATGGAGAAGAGAAAAAATAGAACCGGAAACAACTGAGAAAATAAAGGGAAAGAATATCCAAAGTGAAAGACATCAAGGTAAAAAACCCAAATAAACCCTACACCAAGTCACATCATAGTAAGACTGCTGAAAACTACAGATAAAGGGGGAAGAAAACAACCCTTGAAAATAGCCAAAGGGAAAAGCTTTACCTTACTTTCACAGATAGAGAAATAAGAATGGTAGTCGACTTTTCAATGGAAATAATGAAAGAAAGATGATGGAGTGATTGTCAACCTTTTCATCTCATGGCACATAAGCCAATTACTAAAATTCTGTGGCGCACCAAAAAATATGTTATGTTTTTTGCCAATCTGACAAAAAAAATAGGTTTAATTTTGATTCATTCACACCAGATGGCTATTGTGTTGGCTGTTGTCATATTTTTATTTGACAATCTAAGGGAAAAGAGGTCAGTACCCCTGACAAAATAGTCAGGTGTTGCATGTTTTAAAAATTCTTGCAGCAATACAGGTTGATAATCACTGAAATGAGTGACATTTTCATGCTGCTGAAAGAAAATTGTCATCCTAGGATTTTATACCCACCCAAATTATCCTTTAAAAGTGAAGGTGAAATAAAGATATTAGCAGATAAAAAGCAAGTGAAATTGTTGCCAGCATATCCCCACTAAAATAAATATGAAAGTGAGTTCTATTGCCACAGAGAAAACGATTCAAAAAGAAAACACATATTCAACAGGAAGAGAAAAATCTGGGTAAATGTAAATAAATACTGACCGTACAAAGCACTAATCATAATGTCTTCTGGGAAAATAAAACATACGTAGGACTAAAATGATAACAATAAAGATTATTGTGATATATGGACGTAATATGGTGTAAAGTCCTAGCGTTAATTGTCCAAAAAGTTTTAAATGCATAAAATTATGTTAGGTTATAATCAGTTCAGGCTGTACCATGTATTTAGGGATATTCTTAGGGATAGGTAGTAAAACATAATAAAAGAATGTAAAACTAATGAACAAATAAAGAGGGGAATAAATTAATGAAGGAAATCTGATTAACCTTAGATAATGTAACGAAGAAAAAAAGGAACAGGAAGCATATAAGATAAGCAGAAGACAGATAAGTAGAATCACAAATACATGAGTAATTACATTAAAAGTAATTGCTCCAATTAAAAGGCAATATTTTCAAACTGGATTATAATACAACTAAATGCTATCAATAATTGATATTCTCTAAATATATGGGTAGAGAAAGGTTGGAAGTAAAAGGATAGAAAAATGTATTACATGGCAAAAGCAAAACAAAAAATCTGGTGCAGTTATTCTACTTTTATTTTATTTTATTTTATTTTTACCTTTTAAAAAACCCTCACCCAAGGATATATATATTGATTTTAGGGAGAGAGAGAAACATCGATTGGTTGGCTCTCATAGGTCCTCGACTGGGGATCAAACACGCAATCTCGGTATGTGCCCTGACGGGGACTGCAACCTGCAACCCTTTTGGTGCACAGGCCGATGCTCCAACCAACTGAGCCACTTTTGAAGTGGTTATATGATTTTAAAAAATGGATCAAAAAGATAAAACAATTCTAACTTTGCTTTCACATACCTTCAAATATCTAGAGCAAAATTTGAAAAAACTTAAAGGACACGGCAAAAACATATAACCACGTCTCTAAATTACTGGTAAAGAAAGAAAGGGAAAAAAATCAGCAAAGATACAAAAGATCTAAATAATACTTTTAATAAACTTTCCTTAATTGCTGTATATACAACTCTGCACTCAACAACGATAGAATACATATTCTTTTTAAGTGCATATGGACCATTTACCCAATCTGGTTATGTGTTGGGCCATAAAGCAAGCCGCAACAAATTGCAAGAAACTAAAATTATCTAGAGTACATTCTTTGACCACCATTTAATTGAGGTGGAAACCAATAACCAAAAATTAACAAATATTGTTATTTCATATCCTAAACTAAGACTACAACAAATTAGAACCACCAGAAGTTTTTAACTGCAGACTGATCCAGAAATCATTTTTAAACATTTTAAAATGTACTATAAAATAAATCTATGTTTATTTTCGGTTACTTTCCAAAAATCTGCATAGCATGTATTAAGTTTTTACACATGAAATAATATACAGAAGTGCTTTTCTTAATTGTTTTTGCATATCATTCAAGTTCTTCCTTTTAAAGATGTCACTACATATACCTGGGATCACTAATATGATAAAGATTTTAGGTGAATTGAAACCTTTGTTATTAAAAAAGAGCCAACTTGTCGACTTAATTCAAATATTTAGTGTATTACCACAAAAATAAGGAAAGCTTAAGCATTTCTACTAATCTTGATAGACTTAGAAAGTCCAATGCTAGCAGGTGCCTAATGAGAAATACTCAGAACATGCAAAATCTCTTTGGGATGGGGGAGACCATCACCAACCTTTATGTTGCTCAGGTGAACAAGGCAATCTATGGAGAAAAGCACTTTTTCTGGCAACATAGTTTCTTCACATACTCTGAAAAAATAAGCCACATTTAAAGGAAAAAGGTAAAACAAGAAACCAAAAGAAAAAAAACCAGGGCAGTCAACGTGGAAAAGATCCTCTCGTTGTTGTGGTTCATGGAAGCTAAGGGAACCTAAACCACAATTTCTTATTCTTCTCCAAATTGTACTAAGTGACAGTAGAAATATACATCTAAAAACGTATCTGTCGTCATGCTGCGAAGTCACGCTACCAGCATATAAGAGCAAGAAAGAATTTCTAAAACGGATAAAGCAAGTCTGAGACAGAATAAAATGAGAAAGAGTTGCAACAAAGTTGAGAACCTGAAAACCCAAAAAGGACAAGAAAGGACATTACATGCAACAAATTCTTGTATTTTTCACAAGAAAATTAATCCATTCAGCCTTCCATTTCACTAAACTGGTTGCTAGCCTGTTCTTTCTTCTATTCGGCCTGAGTGATTTTTAAAGAAAATCACTAATCACTTCCCAGTTTACTGAAATGGGAGCCATCCCTCTTAATTCCGACTCTCCAGGAATGTCCTATCGAATGCACTCAGATTTTGCCTTTCCAGCCTTGCGTGCCCCTCCCCACTCCTTCCTTCTTCCGCATCTCCACTATTTCTCCTGGGGGCCCTCTATTCTCCCACGACGGATGATAAATCACCCCTCTCTCCAAAATACCTCCTGCATTTCCCCTCCCTCCTACCCTGCACAGCCCTCTCATGAGCTGCTCCACCCAGAGGGCTATTAGCACAGCCAAACACTCTCTGCTAGGGGAGCCTTCCCTAGGGCCCCCTGGTCCTGCCGCACCGGGGTCCTTGTCCCACCCCTTACACAACTCTGCAGCCTGGAGGCGGCCGGATGGTGGGATTCTCTCCGTGTGGAGTGAAAAGTGCTAGTGCCACAGATGGAGAAGAGTCACGGGAATGGATCAGAACTGGGAAAGGAAGAATGGGAAGCGACGCTGAGGCCTCCGTAAGTCGAAACCCGTGTGCCTCTCTTGGCCTTGGCCTTGGTCTTCACCTGCAGCAGGGAGCACTGCTGAACCCAGACGCACTCTCTAGGGTCCCCGCCCTAGGGTGCCATGGCCGGATTTGAACTTGGCCATCTTCACCTGCCTCGGCCGACCCCTTCCTGATCTGAAGGGGGTCGTAGAGTGGGGGAGGTTTCTAAACTAAGGAGTATGACCTGTAGGGGTATCAAAGGTTTATACATACACATATTTCGTTTTTGCTTTGGTTTTGTTTTAAAAGGGAGGACAACTGCTCAAAACCAACTGGGCAGCATGGTGGGGGTGGGGGGCAATCCTACAGAAGGGGGCTGAGAACTTGCCCCTGCGAGCAAAGAACAAACACAGTACAAAGAAAATAACCACTAACGGTCCTGAATGGGTCAGGGGTCTTCAGAGGACAGACTGTCTCCTGGTTTTTTTAGGTCTCTCCCCGCCCCCCCCCATTTTCTTCTTTGTTTTTGTTGTTTTAGCACCTGTACCATAACCCTGTACCATCTCCAACCCGAGCCAGCCGCAGCTAGGCACATGCTCTCTACAAGGATTGTTCGAAAAAAATAGCAGTTGGTAGAAAAATAAGAAGAACAGTGGGAAAGACAATTGCCCACAGAGGGTGGGCACAGGGAAGAAGTCCAAGCTCACGCCCCTTTCTCCCATATCAAAGATTTTTTTAAATGTCTTGAGATTCACCAGAACTTGGAAGAAAAGTTGGAAAACAGGAGAAAGTCTGTGGAAACAGGCTGGAAGCAACAGGAAGGGAAAGGTGGAGTTAGCCAGTCAGCGGGGGACAAGGGAGAAACAACACCGGGTCTGAGAGGCACCGAGGTCTGCGTGGGGAGCTACGATCTCAGCGCTGTCTGCGCAGAGCAAGGCTGGCGGATGCCAGATGCTCGATCCCTTCAGCGTAAAGCACCAGGCGAGCATTTCTGATCTCATCTGCCTAACGGGAGAGGGGCTTCTCATATCCCGGGTCACCGTCCTCCACTGGTTCTGGGGCAGACGGGGCAGCCAGCTTACAGCCGGATGCTGCTCCCTGCAGCCACCTGGAACAGGCCTCGGGCAAGGCAGCGATCCTGGAGAAAGTGCCAGTTTCCCAGGTTAGCGCCACAGTCCTCTGGCCACCCCTTTGCCTCATGCCTATTAACTATCAAAGCACTCTCTTATTAGGAAATCATTTTCTGCCACTTACTTGTGATGGGCCTTGGGTTGTTTTATAGAAGAATTATTTTTATCTCTAAGCTAGTCAAGAAAAATGTCTTTTTGCTTTATTTGTTTTTTAGAATTATCTCCCTAGTATGTAGTGTTCTGCATAAACATTAAATGAATATCTATTTCTAGAACACTTCCTATAAAATGTTTCTGTTCAACTAGTACTGGGATGTCCTTTAAGCAAACAAAACCGTTCTTCTTTTCTTCTTTCACTTTTTAATTTGAAGGTTATATATTTCACAATAACTGGAAAGGATAATGAAATACTAGCAAGTTTTCTTAGTCTTGTGTAAACAAAACAACAAAACATCTGGTGTTTGGTTATTTAAGATTATGTACAAAACTTTAAAGATAAGGAAAACGGCCAAATTAGGCCATTTGAAAACCATCACAGAGGGGAGGTACAGGGGAGATCAAGGTTCGACTGTCGGTCAGGGCACATGCCCGGGGTGCGGCTCCATCCCCAGCAGGGGGCGTGCAGGAGGCAGCCGGTCAAGGACTCTCATCCTTGATGTTTCTCTCTCTCTCCCTCCCTCCTTTCCTGTCTCTGAAATCAATTAAAAAGATATTTAAAAAAAGAAAGAAAAGAAATAGTAAGAACGGGTAAACAGGAGAGAGAAATAATAAAAACCTGTGATAATAATACATCTTAGGGCCCTGGCCAGTGTGGCTCAGTTGGTTGGGTATCGTCCCACGCACCGAGAGGTGGCTGGTTCCATTCCTGGTCAGGGCCCATGTCCGGGTTGCCGGCTTGATCCCCAGTGGGGGGCGTGCAGGAGGCAGCCGATCGATGCTTCTCTCTCATCAATGTTTCTCTTTCTCTCTCCCTTCCTCTCTCTCTCTCTCTCTCAAATCAATGAAAACACGTTAAAAATAATACATCTTAGGGATTATGCAACCCACATGATTGGAAAAACAATACGACCACTAGACCAATGGGGGAGAACTTGAGAAAGAGCAGGTTTCAGGCGAGAGATATCAGAGCATGAACTTTGAGTGAGGAGTGCAGATGGTAACCAGAAAAGTGCCCAGTTCAGGCACTCAGGCAATTTTCCCTTCACATGATGGTAACAGTTACATACCCTGCAGGCAGGCAGAGCTTGAACATCCTCACATAGGTTGAGTTCATAGCTGAGAGACATTTCGTGTTTTTCAGATAGAGATGGACCAAAATAATGTCTTTCCATTTCCATCTCTTAGATTTAATAGTTGCTGTAAAAGAAAAGATATATTCTTTAGTTTAGGAGAATTATAATTCTGCTAAGAAAATTATTAGTGATATCTTGAGTAGACTTTATACAAAATATATTCCATTTATATTGTTTACATTCTTGATAATGAATTAGTGTGATTGTAGCATTTGGTGATGGAATAATGCTACTGTTGGCAAACTTTTTCTGTAAAGAACCAAATAGTAAACATTTTAGGCTTTGCAGGTCAAGCAGTAAAAATAAGGATACATTTTTTTAAAAAAATGGGAAAAAAAAGAAAAGAAAATACATGTCTAATGATAAGAATGTTCTTTTTCTTTTCTTTTAGAATAACTTTTTACTTAATAATTGAGTTCAAATTTAGTATTCCCTGACATCAAAAGGATTACAAATGTTCATTTAGAAAAATCCGTCTTAGTTTGTGGGTGGTACCAAAATGGCAGCAAGTTGGGTTTGGTCTTTGGTCTTAAATTATTAACTTCTATTGGGCTTTAAAGCTATCATGATCTGGCCTTTTGTAAAAAAAAAAAAAATGAAGTGGGACTTGAAACTTTAAGTTTTATGAAATAAAGCAACTGGAACTTATCTAAGATTTTTTTTCTTTATAAATTTCATGTTAATAAGATTAAATCAATAAATACATTTTAAAATGTTACCTATAAAAGAAACAATCCATTGGTTTTATTTTAGAATTAATACTTCTAATGAGTCATCACAATGGTTTTAATACCTTGCCTCTTGGAAAATAACAACTAGAGTAAGGAAAAAAGCCATTGCCTAAATTTCAATTAAAACAAGAATCTCAGAGCGAAGGGGGATAGAGGGTGGGGTGGGGGTGGGCAGGAAGAGATTAACTAAAGAACTTATATGCACATATGCATAACCCATGGACACAGACAATAGTGCGGTAGGCCTGAGGGTGGGGGCAGGAGTGGAGCGGAGGGAGTTCAAGGGGGAAATAAAGAGGGCATCTGTAATACTTTCAACAATAAAGATAAATTAAAGCAACAATAACAACAACAAAGTAAAACAAATTGATCTAACTTTTGACTTCTGTTATTGCTTATAATGTGCTGTACTCTAGATCTAAGATTTGGACACTTCCCAGTTAGATTCACTCTAAATGATAAATTGTAAATACTATAAAATTAAGATAAATACCATTTCCTTAATGAATGATGATTGTTTTCCTATATCATTATACCTTGCTTTCTCCAAAGCTCTAGAAAATAAAGAAATAAATCTTCATGGAACCTTCTAAGAAACCAAGAAGACTTAACATTATAAAAAAACAAGAAGTCAGAACAGTGATCTGAGGAGATTAAATATTACTAATAAAACAAACAAACTAAGAAGGACAGTAAAATTCTTGAGGTGAACCTAATCCTGGGAAAGTCATTGACTTGATAGGACTTAATTATTAAGAAACTTGAGAGAAAGTACCTCTGCTTAAGGGTGTTCAGTATAGAACTGATAATTTCGGACAAAGAATGCTTAGAAGATGACTGAGCAGCTAATCATCATTAATGTAGATCAAATGAATAGAATTAAATATATAGCTATTACATATTCTGAGTGAAGAAAGGAGCTAGAATACAAAATAACTTACAAAGAGAATCCATTTAAGGATCTTAAGCTGCCTTTAAAATTAATATTTTCTTTTTATACACTGAAAAATTGAATCAAATATAATAAAACCAATCTGCTTAGTGCCAGCAACAGCCATTCTTGGGAGGCCAGATTTATTTCTTTTAGAGGCCACCAAATTCACTTATTCAACATTCTTAAAGTACTAAAAAATGAATTAAAATTATTCTGAAATGATACAGCTTAACATGCAAGTTAATAGTTAAAAGAAAGATAACCAAAGATAAAATATTAAGGTGAAATCCCTAAGCAAGTATTAAAGATTTAGTCTTAAAATCTAAAAAAAAAAAAAAAAAATCCATTTATGAAGAACTTCTTGCTTCAAGAATTATGAAAGATTTGAAAGATTTTGAGTTTCATTCTTTGTACATTTCAAAGAAAAATAGACTGTTATTTTTCTGAATTCAAGTAAAATTCTGCTGAACAGTGGACATTTGCCCAGATGAGCTCCTGCTATTCCTTTCTGTTTGGTGATCCCTTGATAAATATGACACCCAACACCATTTACACCAAGAGAAAGAGGATACCTCTAAGAGGCAAGGGCTTTAAAGCTCCCATGTCAAAATCCTTCTAACAACTTCTCTTAGTCTAAATGTCGCAAAGAGAATCAGAAACTTTCTCTCTCACATCTGTGGCTTAAATAGCATGTAATAACTAAAGAGAGATTTTGAATTGGAGTTCATATGTTATACAAAATGTGCCTACTTTTGGGACTTGGGGTTCTCCACCCAAAGCTACTTACTCCCTGAGGAGAACATGCAGGTTCTAAGGGTTTCCTTCCCATTTGCAGCGATGCCTGGCTGGCTTGCTTGCCTACCAGCGAACACTTGGCATGGAGCTGCCTTCCACTCCGGCTGTCCTGGGGGCACCAATGCCTTCGCACTGCTGTGCTGGGAGTGCTAGGTGCCTTGCTCACCTGCAGCTACCCCCAAACAGCAGTGGGTAAGAGATGGGCTGAAAGGTCCACTGTTATCCATAGTTTCCCGGAAGTTGAAGGTCATTCAACAACGAATGTTGAGAGTGAATTCAGTGACCCCCAAAAGAAATAGAACCGTGGCCCATCTTTTTTTCTAAGCAGGCCTATACCGGGTAAGTGTGCCAAGGAATGCTATTTGGGGAGCATCAAGATACACTCTGTTGCTTTTTAATTCTTTGGAGATTATCTTTCCCATTACGTCACCATTGGATTGTTTAGGTCCATGACACTTTAATGCCAAAAGTTTTAAACTGAGGCGCTTCCACCTAGAAACACAATCTTCATCCTAGAAATTAATTCATAAGATAAATTTTATTTACTCATGCATATGTAAAGCTCTCATCTCCCAAATGATTCCAGACAGCCACTTGTGAACATTTACCGTGCCAGTAACTTTGTTAGAATCACACTAACTTGATAAACAAGAGATAACTGACCACGACTTTCAAAGAGTTTAGAAGACTATTTCAACTAGCCTGTAGTTAAAAAGAAAAATGTGGGTTTTAGATATTTGGTGTGCTTTTTTAATATCTAATATTTTTGATCATTTTTGTATGTCTTGAATAGCTCATAAATTTCAATAACAATAAGAAGCTATACCTCACTATATTGGTAAAAATAAGACATTAATAGTAGTCCGTTTGAGCCAGCTCTGGCACATGTGTGAGGAAGCTGGACTGCTCATGCACATTTTAGTAGGCTTATGACTTAAACTTTTTAAATAGTAATTTAACAAGATGTTCATAGCCTATATTTGAAATGGCAAAGATAAAATAATACAGCTTTTGGAAGATACCATGGTTTTCATGACCTTGAAATAGGGGAAGATTTTTTAAAAAATGAGACACAGAGAACATTAATCTTAAAAGAAGAGAAAAGAGACAAACTGTCCATCAAAAGACACCATTAAGAGAGTGGAGAGGGAAGCTGAAGTGTAGGAGATTGTATTGCAACACACGTATCTGATAAAGTGCTCACATCTAGAAGAGTATAAGAACCCTGACCAATTAATTAAAAACTATGACAGATAATCCTGTAGGAGAACATACAAGACAAACAGGTACTTTACAAAAGAGGGTGTCCAAATGGCTAGAAAATATGATCAGAGAACTACAAGTTAGAAATACAATGAGAGACCACTGTGTACTCACCAGTAAGGCAAATATTAAAAAGGCTGATAGTACAAAGTGTTGGTGAGGCTATGAAGCAAACGGTGGGAGTGCAAATTGTTTTAACTGTTTTAAAAAACACACAGCAATTCCATTCAATAAAAATTCATACATATTTGAACCCAAGATCCTTACTGTCACATGAAATAAAGTGAAAGAAGGCAGGCACAACAGAATATATAAGAATAAATACCAACTATTTCCATATGGAGAGAGTTAACGAGGAGAGGGGTGGCTGCCTTTAGGAGAGCGGGAAGGAAGAGTGCCTGGGGAGGGCACAAGGCTGAGGGAGGACTTCTGCAGTCTTCATAATGTTTTATTTCTTCACCCAGATAGCAGTTACACAGGTGAGATCACTTTGTAAAAATTAATTAATCTGTGTATTCTATTTGTGCTTTTTTCTGTGTGTTATCTCTTCAACATGATGGTAAGAAAAGAAGAAGGTATCCAAGCCGGTTGCATGAATTCCCTAAAAGAGATCCTCTCATCATTTTGTTCATCCAGAGGTGACTCATCTGAACGGATACATTTGCACCGACACCATCTCCTAGTAAGTTTGGTCATGCCACACCTGTGTTATTTTAAAATACATATATTTTTATTGATTTCAGAGAGAGAGGAAGGGAGAGGGAAAGAGACATAGAAACATCGATGATGAGAGTCATTGATCGGCTGCCTCCTGCACGCCCCCTGCTGGGGATCGAGCCCGCAACCCGGGCCTGGGCCTTGACCGGGAATCGAACCGCAATCTCCCGGTCGGTGCTCAGCTGCTGGGCCACGCTGGCCGGGCCCGTCTGTGCTATTTTACATGTTCTCTCTACCGTTTCTGTATTACTGTACTTCTCTTTTCCCTTTGAGTGGTAGAATCTAACTGACAGCATCAAAGAATTGCTTTGCAGGGGAGTTTTAATCTGCGTAATTTGTCATTTTCAACTAACGATAATTTTCTTCTATTTTCAAAAATTCTCTCTCCTCCATCACCTATTTCTGTTCTGTTTATTTGAAAAAGGGACCTCCAGAATTTCCTTCCATATCTCTTAATTTTTTTCTCCCATATTCTCCAAACTGTCATATATTCTGGGACACACCCTCAACTGGTAGGAAAGGATCAAACTATTAACTTTGTTCCTTTGTTTTGAACTGTGTTATGTGCCTCTAAACATTGTGTTAATCTCAGGTTACATGTATGTGGTTGAAGAATTCAAAATACTCTTCCGAGTGAATTTATCGAAGTCTTTAGAAACATCTAAAGTTTTACAATTTTCACTCAAATATCATGTTATTTAAACATAGTGAAAGAATAAAGGAAACATAATGAAGACAATGCTCCTAAATGAGTTTGAGAAGAACTTTAAACTCCCCTTCTTTAAATCTTACATAGTACAGAGATAAAGTCATTAAATTGGATTTTTTAAAAAGTTAAGGGCAAGTTCTAAATGTGGAATTTAAAACCTTTTTTTTTGTTTTTAAGGATGATGTTATTGGGGCATAACATGCTTTAGACATGTCATTTTCCTATGACTGCCTTAAATCGGCTTTTTTACAGAGCATTTTAGTTTTATGTTTGGCTTCAAACATTTTTTGGGTTTTGTTTCAATGAACATATTTGTGGGAAAACAGCCAAGAAAATGTGCCATTTGGGGAAGGAGGGGAAAACATTTTGTTTCCTTTTTTCTTGGGCTACTTCTGTTTACAGAGGGAACGTGGGTTGCCATCAGATTTCCAAATCTGAACAGTAGAGGTGACTTTGCCGGCATTACTTTGTTCCTGAAGTGAGGAGCTTTCCAGACAGTGCGGTTGCCGGATGACCTCTTTAGTTACATTTCGACCCTTGAACAAAGGCCTATTGTTCATCTGAAGCTGTGTCATTTCATTTTAATGTATTGTTCGCCCAAGGTGAATTTATTTATAAGTAAGGATTAATGGTATAAAGTTTTTCCACTATCAAGCACCTTTAACAACACTGAGAAATTATTTTCACAGTCACTAATCAAAAACCAAATGCAACACCAGAATCCAAACAGTATTGCTTTGCTTTAGCACTGTGGAACCACTGCTATTAGAATTTCGTTGGAAATTATTTTTTTTTAAATCTTTTTTTTTTTTATATCTTTATTGATTTCAGAGAGGAAAGGAGAGGGGAGAGAGATAGAAACATCAATGATGAGAGTCACTGATCAGCTGCCTCCCACACCCCCTGACTGAGGATCGAGCCCACAACCCGGGCATGAGCCCTGACAGGGAATCGAACCCCGATCACCTGGATCCTAGGTCGACACTCAACCGCTGAGCCACGCCCGGCTGGGCGGAAATTATTTATTTTAATCCTTACCTGAGGATATGTTTTTACTAATTTTTTAGAGAGAGGTGAAGGAGGAGAGAGAAAGGGATGGGGGAGAAACATCAATATATGAGAGAAACAGCGAGTGGTTGCCTCCCATGTGAGCCCCCACGGGGGACTGAGTCTACAACCTAGGTATATGCCCTGACTAGGAATCGAACTGGCAACCTTTCGGTGCACAGGATGGTGCTCCAACCAACTGAGCCCTCTGGCCAGGGCAGAAATAATTTATTTCATTACATGGCAAATTTTCACACAAAGTTCTCACTTAAAATTTTATAGTAAGTAGCTTGAGAAAAGTATATTTATTTTATATAATCCTTCAATAACAGACTTATAATATAGGCGTATCACGGACCTGTGGAGAGGCCAGATAGCATGGGAGGTAAAACCAGAAGCTGAAGACCCAGTGTGCTCATTTGCATCCCACCAACCGCCCACTTACGTAAATTTGGCCTCGTGAATTTCTAGGTACCTCAGCTTCATTATGTGCAAAATGAGTCTGACAGCAGGATCGAACTCACGGGGCTGTTGTGGAGATAAGCGAGTTAACACGGAGTCTGCCATAGAGAAAGTATTAAATAAAATCGAGCTAATTCCATACTCTTAATAGTGAGAGATAATAGAGAGGGTGGAAGACGCTAAATTAGTAGAGATACGAGCGTATCATATAAAGTTATGTCATCTTCCAAAAGAACTCTAAATAGAAGCAAGGAGAACGAGGGGAGAAACAGGGGCCTAACCCCAGTGAAAATAGGGTGACGGCTGTAATAAGGGGAGTGCGTCAGTGAAACACAGAAGCACTGCTTCCCCTCACTGGTGCCTTCTTGGCTATTTCTGTATTCTCGATGCCTTCCAGCAGTTCTCTTCATGACTTCAAACATTTCCTATGTCCCATCTCCTTAAAGATAGAACATACACACACCATCACAGGAAGCTGAGGAATCTGTAAACCCCACAAAAACAAACAAACAAACAAAGGGCACAACGTCCTATCCCTTTTCATATCTGGAATTTTGTACTGGCTTCTGCAGAAATTCCTCAGCTTAACCTTCCAGCTCACTAAGCTAATATTTAGACCTGTCCTTTCTATTATTTATCCCAATACTAAGATTTTGTTTTATTTAACCTGACAACTGATTCATTTTCATAGCAGCCCTTCCGCTACGTCTTTCTTAATTTATCGATTACTAATGATAATAGTTTTCTTTTGCTTCTCATATGAACTCACATTCCCCGGAGGCTACATTATTTTTGAGTGTGAATGTGATGCCTGTCTCCTGAGCCCATGCTGTTTTCCTGAAATTCTTGGTGATCAGTTTATGTTTATGGATAAGCATCGAGATTCCTAATTAGCGCCAGCTGTAATATATGCCGTGGGTCCAGGCGACAATCTTTTCTTTCTTGGTTCTGAGAAGAGGGTCTGGTTGTATGAGCTGTAGCCATGTCCCCAGGTCGGCCAGTTCATCACTTATCTTTTGGATGCAGTCACTCCTCTTACGAGGCCACCCCAGCCCACTTCTCTGCCACCAAATCTGTCTCAGAATCTTTCCCTCAGAGTTAGATCCACAGACTTGTGGCTTTGGCCTGGGTTTAGATGGCAGATTAGGCTGCTTTGAGAGCAAGGCGCTGATGGAATTTTTCTGCCACCTGGAATTAAATAACTGCCCAGCTAACCAGAGTCTATCCTTCCCAGTTTACCACTGCCTCGAATATTCAGTTTAAAAATGTCATGCTATATGCTTTACATATTGCTGCAATTCCCAGGTAAGTTAAATAGGCAATTTTTAAAAACCCTTACTAGGAGGTATATACATTGTTCACGAATTAGATGTCTTAGTATTATAGAAATCTCAATTCTGTCCTGATTAATTTATGTATTTAATGTTTTCCTGATCTAAATTCCAGTATTATTTTTGGTTGAAACTGATTCTAAAATGTCCATGGAAATGCAAAGGGCTAAGGAGAGCTGAGGCAGTTTTGAAGAACAAAGCTGGAAGATTTATTCCACTGGATAGCAAAACATGGTTAGAAGCTACTATAATTCAGATCGTGTGGTACCACAACCAAGCAGGACAAATCAACCAGCAGAACAGAAAAAGGATTTGGAAACAAGGATGCAGTTATATAAATTCTTAAATTTTGAGAAGGTAACACTGCAGAGCACTGAACACACACACACACACACACACACACACACACACACACACACACCAGTCATTTCAATCAACGGTGATGTTCAGTTCTATATCCTTATGAAAAACATACAATCTGAACCTACCTTACTCCATACACAAAAATCAGTGCTGGGGAGACTGTAGCTCTAAATGTGAAAAGTAAACTGTAAAGTTTCCAGAAGATAACACAACATTTCCTCATGGCCTTGGGCTTGAAAATGTTCTCTTAAATAGGACACTGAAAGTATTAACCACAAAGGAAAAAATGATAAATTCCACTACACTAACTTAACAAATTCTGTTCAAGAAAAATACCATTAAGAGTGTGAAAATGCAAGGTAGAGAATGGGAGAAGACATCTGCAGCACACATATTTGACAAAGGTCTCCTATCTGGGTCATATAAAGAACTTATAAGTCAACAAAAAGAATAGGTAGCTCAATATAAAACTAGACAAGACACTTAAACAGGCATCTTATAACAAAGATGATGAAAACGGCCAATAAAAACACAAAAACATATTCAATCTCATTAGCAATTAGAAAAATGCAAATTAAAACCACAATAAGATACCACGACATACCTACTAGAACAGACAAAATTGAAAAGACCTACAATCCTAAGTGTTGGCAAAGATGTGGAGCAAAAGCAGCACCCTGCCAGGGGAAGTGGAAACCGACACTATTCAGGCAGCAGACGATATCTTCTAAGATTAGACATGTATAAATTTACACTACCTCTCATTTCACTTTTTTACTGTGTACCCTCTGTAACACTGGATTTTTTTTATATCTATGCATAAAAATGTGACAAAACATAATTAGGCATTTAATTCAGATATTTGACAGCTTCAATATTTTATTCTTATTCTTGAAAACAGGCAAAAAACTGATTCCTGTTTGTCAAACGCAAAACATAACCGCCTGTTAAAGCTAACGATAAAGCTTCTAGAAATTATGTGCGCGGGAATACTAAACTCATACATAATTTGTAAATCGTGTTTTACTTTTAATTGCTTTTAAACGAGCCAAAGTGAAGAATTTTTAAAAATTTTAGTACTGAATAAATATTTATTAAGCACCTTCGGGGTGTCAGAATCGTTGCACTCCCTGCCCAGCCGACCTGCATTCCAGCTGAGGAACAGAGGGAGTAAGCAAAGCAAGAGAAGCAAAACACACCCCGTGTCATCTAGGAATGGGTGCTAGGGAGCCGGTCGGGACGAGGAAGCGGGAGGGGAAGGACTAGCGGGGCCAGGGAAGGCCTCCCTGAGAGGTGACAGGCCCCCAGGCGAACCTCCCCAATGCCCGGGAGAAGAAGGTTCTCGGCAGGCTCAATTCCCAGGGCAAGGGCCCCATAAAACGTCCTGAATTTCCGTCTAAGGAAGCTGCCTTAATCACTCACATCTTGACTTCTGCTTACGCATTTATTTATTTTTTTGTGTTACTGCGATTCCAGATGTTGCAAGTTTTTGAAGCATAATGCAGTTTAGTTCTTGCTTAGCAGTTATGATCTAGTTACTTTGTACAAGCTTTCTTAAATTAGCTTTCTGAAATTAAATATAATCTCACTGCCCAAAATGTCCTGACTGAAAGCCACAGGGAAGGCTCTGGAAACAGTGTTGAGAGCCACTGAGCTGCAAGCCAGGAGACGTGGGCTCCAGTCCCATCCCTGCGGCTAACTTGCTGGAGACTCTGGTCTCTGTCCTTTCAGACCTTAGTTTCCTCGCTAGGAAATGAGACAGGTGAGTTGACTCAGGGCTTTTAAGCCCATGCTTTGTTAGATGAATAAGGTATTTTGAATGACTTTAGACCGAGGTGGACGCACTCTCTAGTTGAACTCTATTTTGCCACAGTAAACACCAAGACTTACTACCTTGTAGCTGGACCGCTTCACTCCTCAGTTACCCGCATGACCTCTGAGCAGGTGACGTTTTTGGCCCGTCCCAGCAATAAGGGCACCGTGCCGAGACTCTGCTTTATTTATTTCCCTCTCGGACAACTTCGGAGACTGCTCTCGTCCATTCATCGCCGCTGCAGCATGCCCATGAAAACTTCCGCCCTCTGGGATGAGACCAGGGCCGCGCACCCGGGCGAGGGTGGCAATGAGCTCCTGGGGCCCTCACGGTGGAAGGTGGGACTGTCACGCCTGGCCACAAACACGCCCGGCCAGTTTGCAGGCAGCTGCCTCTTGTGGAGCGAAGGCAGGCCAAGTGCCTGGAAGAGTCTTCGTGGGATAAAAGTACAAGTCCTTGAGCGGTCCACAGAACTTATTTTTCCTGCAAAAACAAAACAAAAACAACAATCCTCCATCTTAACTCTTTAATGCAAACTGGTACACAGTGGCCAGTAGGCTACTTGTAAGCTCCTTGAGGGTAGGACCTATTCCTTAGTTGTCTTTGTATCTCAATGACATAACTACTCCAGCATAATACACACTCAATACTTGCTGGTAGGCTGACCTTTTTTGCCACTATTTTCAAGTCCTCTGTGGCATCATACTCTCTCATGCTTTTAGGCCTCAAAATGCTATTTATTGCCTCTGACAGGCAGTAATTTTCTCCTTTCTCATATCTTCACCTGGTAATTCTCTAGACACCTGGAATAAAAAAAACAAAACAAAACAAAAAAAACCTAGGTTGGGCGCATTCCTCTCTCTCTTAAATCTATTTTGCATAATTATGGGCATTATTTCCACTCCATTCTCAATCTTGTGAGTGCAGAAAATAAGTCTGTTTCATTCCTTGCAGTAAACCCAGCATCTAGAATAGCTATTAGAAATGTGTTTGCTAAATACATGTTAGAAAGAAGAAATCCTAGAATGCAGCTGGCCCAAAGAAGGAAAGCTGATAAAACAAAGAGGTAGCAAGAGGAAACAAAGGCTTAAAATTATTTATCAATAAAGATAATTCAAAGTTAAGTCTTAAAAATCATTTGAAACTAGTTACAAAATGCTTGCTGAAAAATTAAACTGAAGAATCCACATAGATCATAATGCTCAGTATTGTTTTTTTCCTATGAGTTGTTCCAAACAGGTAGGAACAAAATGTCATTACTTTAAGCAAGGATACTTCCTTTGGGGTCAGTATAAAGTATTAGAAAATAGAAATTAATGGTGATTGGGAAGCACTTTTGCATGCAAATATGTTATCAGATGATTACAATGTACAATAGCTACATTCACATTCAGAATGTGTCTATTTCAAAGGTTTTAATGCACAAATGCTACCTGGTAATATTTGTTATTCTATAAAAATAAGGAAATAGAGTTGTGAAGGATGTGAGGAGGGTCAGATTTCAAAAAATGAATGCAAAGCATATGCAGTCTCCATAAACTACTTAAATTAAGAAGTGACTCGGTCTTGATTTTAATATTATTTAAGCTGCGTTGTGAAATTTTAAATTCCTAAAGTTGTATTTCTAAATTCCTCTGGCAAAATGTACCTTCTTGGGGGGTTATTAAATCAATTAACCTTGCAAAGGGAAGGGGCAAAGGGCTCCTGTAGGCGACATTCTCGCAGCATGAGAGAGAACAGGCAGAAGCCCGAGTGGACTGCTGGTAGGGTCAGGGAAAGGCGCACGCTAGCAGATGATCGGCTCTGTTCTTGCTAAAATTTGGCAAAGAAATACATTGTGGTTTCTTCAGATGACAGCATCATAATTCATGTAGCTCTCCCCTACTTTTCGCAAAAAGGCCAAAACCCCTCAGGAAATGTGAGCACTGACATTTTCTACCCAGGATCAAAAACGGACTATTTTGCCAGAAATTGAAAACAATATAGCTAAAACAGTAAATACACCATGATGTGTTGAAAGAAATAGGCTGCTGGACTGGCCAGTGACACAATCCATCATTTCTATTTTAACTTCTAATGGATAGAAAGGTAAAAAAAAAAAAAGTGTATATATATATATATATATATATATATATATATATATTTGGATTGGCAGACTTCCATGCAAGTGTAATGAAAACCAAATAATGTTAAAGAATCCCTTTGCATGAATTTACAGATTATGCCCCCAAAGATTTACATTAGACACTGTGCCTTTAATGGCGAGTTTGATTACACAATTTCTAGCTGATTTCCAGGCAGTTAAAAGCTGGCTTAAGGGCCATCTAGGAGGCATGGTTTCCTTTCTTTCCACCAAATGCTAAAGCTTCTCTATCATTCTGTATTCAGTCAGGAACTCAGCTGCACAAGCCAAACGTAAAGATTTTATGGGGTAATCTATCACCCGAATTCGTGAACAAGAATACAGGTCTCCTCATGCAGACACAAAGGCAGATTTCCATTTTTATGAATGAACAGGAACCTTGCATAAACATTCTTTATTTAAAGTTTTAAATGCAGAAAGCTGCAGAACAAAATGGGAGCATTCTGTTTTATATGTCAATATCTTGTAAGAGGGGCAAAGCAAGGAATCTGGCTCCCACGGTTCCCAAGACAGCAGTATCTCCTTTGCATTAAGTACATAAAGGAGATTTATGGCCACTGACCTAATCTTAGATGCCAAAATGTACAGCAGGAACAGCTTTCTGAAAAACTTAATTTAAAATTATGGTGTTAACAAAAGCACTTTAGGAAGCAGACAACGCACCCGGCGCACATACACCCATGCATCCGAGAGGGGCTGTGGAAGGAGCCGTGGCTATTTGCATGAAGCTTAGCATACATTTCAGGGATCATTCAGGTCCACAGGTTTTACTTTTTCTCCCTACCCCCTTGAGGTTTATGAATTTGTAAATAAATACCTATCCTCAGACAGTTGATTTTCAAGCACTAATTGTCATATAATACCAGATATTCAGAGATTGGGGTTTAGGGGAGGCTTAGAGAAAAGAAAAATAAATAAACATGCCAATTCATTTTATGCATTTTGAAGCAGTTTCCTTACTAAGTACTAACTCAATTAGAAAAAAGGGTTGAGCGGCTGCACTGACAACACTTTCTTCTCTGAATGAGAGAAAGGGGCTGGGATCCACTAATCCACTGGTAACCACTTGGAGAGTTTCCTGAGCACCCTGAGTTTTGACCTTAAAAAAATAAAAGAAAGAAAAAAAGAGAAAGAAAACAGTACATGAAACCTATAATGACAGGTGCCAAATCAACACTTTCCTTAAATAGTCCCATAAAACAGAATTCCTGGAAAGAATAACATCCTGCAGAATGAAATGTCAAGTTAAAGAAACACATCCTTCCCTTTCTTACTGGGTTTAACAAGTGAACTCTGCAGTTAGAGGAGGTCAACGTATAGCAACAAATGTTTTTCAAATGGTTTCAAAAGATTTTGCTGGTCAATACAGATTTGCAGCACTCACATGTACACTGCAGGCATTCATAAATACAGCATCCCCGAGACGGTAAATCAGGCAACTATGTAACAAGGACCTAGGGCTAAAAAAAATTTTTTTAAAAAGTGTCATTAAATTTTTGCAATTCAAATGCAGGGTTTAAAAGAAAACTGGGCTCTCTAAGTCATCTGAACATTCAATTCTAAATCCCTGTCTTAGTTTTTAGGGTGTCCCAAAAGAGGGTCTAGAATTAGAACTTGGACAAAGGTCATCTCTGTGGAAGGAGAACCCCAGGAGGCAGCGAGGTGGCCAGGGGAGTGACATGGGGACACAAAGGCCAGTTGGCTGTTGAGTCGGCTGGTGATCTGGGCAACCAGGGGTCAGTCCTCGCGGGGGCTCCCCGAGGGGCGCTGCAGAAGGTGCCTCAGCATTGCCCATGGCGGGATGTGAGGCGGGCGCCCCCTTCCCCCTGGCCGCGGCTGCTGCAGGTGGCGGCCGCGCCCTCGCCCTGCGGGCTTCCCTGGCACAAGGCCGAGAGCTCCGTGTGCTCCCGAGAAAGCCCGAGGCGGGGCTGGAGAGATGCGCAGCCCTCAGGCCCAGCCTGGTCAGGGTGCCCAGGGCCGGGCCAGCCGGGGGACAGCAGCGCCTGGTGAGGACACCGAAATCGCAGGCCGCGGACACCGGGCCACCCACAGACATGATCACTGCATTACTTAGGGTCGGTTCACAGGATGGAAACTAGTAAGACTCTTCATAAATCTAAAGTTTTTGCATTTTAAAATACATTATTATTCCTAAATTTCCAAAAAATCTGAAAACAACCTAATTTATAAAAATAATGTGTTCACATAACCAGTCCAATTTCCCTTCCAATTAAAATTCTTTTGGTGTGTGAGTATGTGTGTACTTTCAGAAGAAATTAATGTTTAAATTAGGAAAAGAGATCAATTTAAAGAAAAAGAGAAGGCCTTAATGGTAACAGAAAAACTCACCTAAATAGGTATGCATGACAACTGATTCTCACGTCGTGTTTGCACTACAAAATGATTTAAATGAAAAATAATATAATTTGGTCAGCTTTATTCTTTTTTATCTCAATAAAGAACAATCTGGTTTGGATTAATTTCACATTTTTCAACTGGTTATTTTGTCATCATGAACAAACACACTGTCTTAATTGTATTTTTTCAAAGGCCATACATCATTGTGGTTAAAATTGCTCTGGCCTTGGGGCCAGATGCCGATGTTTGAATTCCCACTTTACAACTTATCAGGGGTGCAAAATGGTGAAAATGACAGTACTTACTAATATATCCAGTAATTGATACTTTAGTATAAATTATACAATACATAGGAAGCCCTCAGAAAAGTATCCACCTCGTAACTGCTCAGTAACCTTAGCGATTATTATTATTGTTAATATTCTGCAAAAGTTAGGAGGTAAAAAGTAACAGCAAGTTTTAACTACGTGTGTATTTATATGCAATTATACCACAAAGCAATAAAGGGGAAAAAGAGTATATAACTGAGTAAAATATGAACCCAGTTTTGTAGCAGGGGGTGGCCGAGGGCCAGGTGGGAGGTGCAGTTTCTGTTGGTCTCCCCCCTGCTCCGGCGAGGAGGCTGTCCTCATTACAGTTCACCTCACATGAGCAGTTACCCACAACAGCTTGTCTGAGGGTGCCAAATGCTAAGGAAAAAGATTAGTGAGCAGAATAAGAAATGATGAATCAGGAAGCTGAAAAAACACACAAAAAACCCCAGCTGAAATGGAATAATAGGGGCAATTTACATTTGCTCAAGATAATACTAAAAGGAAATGCAAGACGTTTATCCATTAATAGGAAAACTCAATATCTGAGAATGCAAACGAGGCGATGCTGGTGACACAGTGTGGCCAGTGACCAAAAGTGTTACACTGTCATGGGATAGAGTTAAGTTGGGAATTGCTCAAAGAAAAGGGGGAAATATACAGTTATCAAAGGCAGAAGAGACAAAGTAAAAAAGCATCAATTAAAAACAATTTTAAATTAAAAAATTCCAATAGGAAAATATGTCGGTCATGCAGTAGCAGACCAGCATAGAAGTCATATGTTAGCACCATTAAAAAATACAATACATAAAAATAATCATAAGCTAATAAAATTGTCCAAAGTAGGACAAAGTAATATGAATGAATAAACTAAAAGCACTGGGTGTACCTGTAAGAAACCAAATTTACGTTCAATCTGGGTTATATTTGTCACTACATATTGGTACAATGGACCTAAATTACTGTAGGGATCTAATGGCACCAAATGGGCCATAGATGTCCTTTTTTAATTCTTTAGAGTTCTCTAATTTTGAATTTAAAAGTGGAATAGAGGAGGATATTTATTTAAAATTCTGTCATTTCAGTTCTAAAAGAAACATTTTTTAAAGATCAAAACTGTCTAAGGTTATCTAAAAGAACAACTTTCACCAATTAACAAGAAATTCACTACTAAGTTTCTAATAGTTTGATTAAAAATAGGTAGATATACCAAAAATATATTTTGAAAGTAAATCTGTATATCACAATGGAAAATAAAGTACACAGCCCTCCCCCCCCCCCCCCCCCGTTTTTTCAAAGTGGTTTACAAGTGGTGGTTTTTTAAACCGTTTTCACGTCTAAACATAGTGTTCTTATTATATGGATTTTCACAATATGAACCTGAGAAAAAAATGTTTCTGTAAACTAACCAATATATTTTAGAAAATAAAAAATGAGTAATTCCTGCTCCTCAGGTCTGTTTTTCTCAGTAATTTTAAATGGAGGGCCAGTAGTTCGTGGGCTGATTTCCTTCCTTTGGGTATAGTTAAACGAGAACGCATCTCAGGCTAGTATCAGTGCCACCCAGATTTAATTGTTAAAGCTAATTATCAGCCCAAGGCTAGTCTTTTTCACCTGTACTTTCACCGACTCTTTATCCAAACCATGAATATGCTGAAGGAGATTCCAGATATCAGAGCATTTCATCTGTGTGAAGACAGAGCATTCCTTTTTCTTTTTAACTGTAACCACAATACAATGATCATCAACTCTCTTGCCAATGTTCACAATAATATGTAAGATATCTTAGCAAATAGCACAATAAAGGGCCAGAGCAAAATCCACACCTAATTTGCACATGTGCCTTAATTTTTCAAACACATTTGGTATAATTAATTCAATGTTGTTTTTATAGGAATTATTTAACATCTCTATTAAGCGATACAGAAGGAATTGACTTTACGATTCAGTTCTCACCAACGAGTAATCCGCAACATGTTCACTTTCTCCTGTGAATAATCCCCGTATCTTACACTTACACATGCACACAAGCTAAAGACGGGGGCTGCTACTCCAAGCCCGTCACGCAGAAGTCTGTGATGTCTTCCAAGTTGTCCTCCTGTCTCATTTTCTATTATACACTGACTCATGTTCCAGTAACTGGAACATTTTGTGTATGGGAGCAATGAGTAGCTAGGACCCTAGACTACTTTAAAGGCTGGCTTCTATAGCAGTCATTCATCCTTTGACAAATTTAAAGAGTTAGCTAATTCACTTCAACTTAATTCAACACGTGCTTGCTGAGTGCCCGCTAAGTGCTGGGCTCTGTGATGCTATGCACTGTGCTGTTACCAATCAGTAAGAGAGAAGGGACCCCCCTCGCACCAAGCTTATAACTAGTCTAGTAGAAAACCTATAAAAATATACCAAAGTGCTGCCCATGTAACCTATTTATAAGATTTTGAAGTGTGATATTCAAAACAATCTCTAACAACATTTGTTTCACATGTTGAAATATGATTTTACTATGAAAAAACGAGAGGCAGAAAGCTGTGCCTGCAGAAGGCAACGCAACTAACATGAATGGGACAAAACCGAGCAACTTAGGTGTTTTTCTGCACAAGAGATTCCTTACTTTTCATGCTTAATAACAGTTAGCTGTGTTTAAGGCAGGTTAAAGAACTTGTGATTAAACCTGAAGTCATTAAGATAAGTTTGAAACATCAAGCTTATGTTTTATAGCTTTCTTTTTTAGAAGTTTATGATTGCCACCGATGATACAGAGAAGCCAGATGGGAAGGCAAAAGGACTGCAAAGGACACACGTTTAAGTTCAAAGAGGAAATGTAAATTGCCAATCCTAAACCCATTTTGAAATGCTCTCTGTGGTTTAGAAAAGTATTTGTTCCAAGCGGAAAGTCCCATTATATATGCAATGGAAACGAACTTTAGCTTATAATAAGGTTGGGGCAAAAATCTAACCCAGAAATTCCACATGCACATAAATACTTGACCTGAATCAGGAAAGAAAGTCTCCAGTCAAGTGAAAGCTGTACGTGTGAAAGTTCTCAGGAGACTCAATTACTATCCCTCGTTCCTTTAGGAAACAATTCAGCAGAGACTTAAAAGGAAGCTAAAAAATGCTAGATTCCCAAAGGACAGTATATTCTCTTATTAGATAGTCACTTATTCAGGCAAGGAAATGATAGATATGAAATCAAATCAACAAAAAGAAGCAATTAAATAGTGTATGAGGTAACCCGTTGCATATTTTCCTACCTGGGGACCATGGTCCATATTACAAACAAAGTAAAAAGTAGGTTACTGGAGCCCATACTTCTGTCCTGAACTTTATTCGTGTATTATGTCACAGTTAGAGAACACACAGAAATGCAAGCGGATGCCAGTTCCGGTCTTACCTCAAACTCAATTTGAACTACCTGCTGACCTAAATCAGGGGAGCTAACATTAAAACTGTGAAGAATATCATTTTTACAGTGACTTTAATTCTTTGTAAACTATTAGGAAAACTATTAGCAAACTATTAGTAAACTATTAGGGAAACTATTAGGAAAAAAGAGCCGTTTTTGAGAGGACAATGTTTCTACATGTTTGAATTGGTTCAATAATCCATACTCACATGCACACACCCACACACACAGAAGAGAGTCCACAGAAACTGTCAAATAGGTAGCTACGAAGAATCACATTAGGTAGTATTTCCTCAATAAGAATAGAATTCTTTTTTTTTTAAATTTGAGGTTGTTTATGACATAGGGTTATTACAATACAACAATTATCTTTTTTATAGTTTTATTTGATGCCTGTTACAATCATGCATATCATTTTTATTTTAGATACAAGAAACTGAGGTAATTATAAGTTTTAGAGCTTAACTGAAGGCACAGAGTTACAGATTTTAGAAAAGTCACAAGTATGTTAATACCTGTTGGCCTCTAAGACTCATGTTTATTATTTTTTTCTTAAAATTTTTTCCCTCACAATTTACATTTAATATGTAAGAGCATAGTGGTTAGATCGTCATATACTTTACAAAGTATTTCCCCTGATATTTCTAGTACCCACCGGGCACCATGCATCGTTATTACAATAATACTGACTATATTAGGAGAGAATTCTTGGTGGCACCAAACATACTGCTAACAATCATTCTGAAAATAGTATCTTTCAAATAACATCAAAGTTTAATCATTTTCTATGATTATAGGAACCATTTTCTAATTAATAAGTGTTATTAAATATTAATATTATTACTTAACAATATTATTAATCATTAGCTAATTTCTGATATTTGAGACTGACTTTTCTGGGGTTTTGCATTAACCATTAATTTTTCTAGAGACACATTTATTTTCTATTCTGTGCACAACTACTTTACGACTTCCAAGGACTTCAATTACTCATCCCGCTTTTAGTATACTGAAAAGGCCAACTACAGCAATAAAAGCACTATGCTAAAAACGCTTCTGCCCTGGCCAGCGTGGCTCAGTTGGTTGGAGCGCCATCCGGCGCACCAGAGGGTGCTGAGTTTGAGGCTATTGTAGACGGACTTTCTTAATTTCCTTTTCAAATTGTTTTAAGTGTACAGACATGCAACACATTTTTGTGCACTGATTTTGTATCGTGAAACTCTGCTACACTTGTTCATTAGTTCTAACAGTTTTTTTGGTGTGGAATCATTAAAGTTTCCTGCATATAAGATTATGTCATGCACCAATAAAAATGTTACCTCTTGCATCCTGATCTGAACGCCTTTTACTGCCTCCTCTGGTCGAATTGCTCTGACTAGGGCTCCCAGGACTGTGTTGAACAGAAGCAGTGACATAGGGCACCCTTCGGTTGTCCCTAATTTTAGGGGAAAGCTTTTCACTACATCAGTTATTTTGTAGAGGGTTTTTACATATACATTTATCAGAGATACTGGACTGTAGTTTGTATTTTTTTCTTGCAGTATTTTTTTTAATTCTCACTCGAGGATATTTTTTTCCCACTGCTTTTCAGAGACAGAGGAAGGCAAAGAGAGAGAGAGAGAGACAGACAGACAGACAGACAGAGAGGCACATCCAGGATGGAGCCTGCAACCAAGGTACGTGCCTGGGACCCTTCAATCTGAGGGCCGATGCTCTAACCACTGAGCCAAACCGGCCAGGGCGTCCTGAGAGATTTTTGTCTGATTTGGTATGAGGGTGATGCTGGCCTCTATAAAGTAAGTTTCAGAGTGTTCCCCCCGTCTCACTTTTATGGACTAGTTTGAGAAGAATTGCTATTAGTTCTTGAAATGTTTGGTAGAAATCTTCAGTGAAGCCGTTTGGTCCTGGGCTTTTCTTAGTTGGGAAGTTGATTTCATTTTATTTTTTTATTACTGCATCAATCTCCTTACTAATTATAGTTCCGCTCAGATTTTAAGCTTCTTCATGATTCAGTCTTAGTAGGTTGTATAGTTCTAGAAATTTATCCATTCCTTTTCGTTTATCCACTTTTTGGGCATGTAACTAACTGTCCGTCGCAGTCTCACGACCCTTCGCATTTCTGGGAAGCCAGTTGCAAAGTCTTGTCAATGAGTTTTGAATTTTGTAATTTCAGTCTTCTATGTTTCTTAGTCTAGGTAAGTGATTGTCAATTTTGTTGAGCTTTTCAACAACCAGTTCTTAGTTTCATGTTTTCTATGGCTTATTCTTTATCTTGCTTATTTCTGCTTTAATCTTTACCACCTTTCTTCTGTTAACTTTTCATTTAGTGTGTTCTTTTCCTAGTTGCTTGAAATGTAAAGTTAGGGTCGATTTGAGCTCTTGTGTTTTTTTTAAAGCTAAACTTCTTTATTTAGTTGTCTGAGTTTTTTAACCACCAAATTATGTATTTTTAATGATGTCTATAAGTGTAGGAGTGAAAACAATGCTTTTATAAGCTGACAAAAAACATTGTTTCCCTTGAACTGCTGTCTCCATATATGTATGTATCTTACATAAAACATACAATATAATTATGAAATTCAGCATTTGCTTTCTTATTGACCTAACCCTAAATTTTTAAAAATTAAATTTATTGGGGTAACATTGGTTAATAAAATTATATCGGTTTCAATTTTCTGAGACTTGCTTTGTGGTCTCACGAGTGATTTATCCCGGAGAACGTTCCTTGTGTGCTCGAGAGGTGGGTTCTGCTGCTCGTAGTAGAGTGTTCCTTTATGGCTGTGGGGTCCAGTTAGCTACGGTATTGTTCAAGTTCTGTTTCCCTCCTGGTCTTTGATCTGGCTGAGCTATAGGTCATCGGAGGCAGTATATTGAAATCTCTGTCGCTATTGCGTTTCCGTCTACTTCTCACTTCAGTTCTGTCAGTGTTGGCTTCCCATATTCGGTTGCTCTGCTGTTAGGTGCTTGTATACTTACAGTTGCTGCATCTCCCTTGTGAGCTGACACTTTTACCATTATAAAATAACCTTCTATGTCTTCTGTGATAGTTTTTGACTTAGAGTCTATGTATCTGATATAAGCGTGGCCACCCCTGCTGTCCTTTGGTCACTATTTTCATGGAATATGTTTTTCCGTCCTTCCACGTCCGGCCTATGTGTGACATTCTAAGGGAGTCTGTGGACAGCATAAAGTTATATCTGTTTTGTAACCCATCCAGCCACTCTGTGTTTCACGGCTGTGGGGTTTAATCTACTTATATTTAAAGTAATTGCTAGTAAAGCAGCACTGGCTATTGTTATTTTGTCAATTGTTCCTTTATGTCTTCTAATTATTGTCACTTTTTCCAATCTTGCAGCTGTCCTTCGTGTTTTATTGAATTTTTTTTTTGCAGTGACATGCTTTGATTCCTTTCTCATCTTTTTCTGTGCATTTTTTATATAGGTATTATCTTTGTGGTTACCATCGGGATTACATGAAAGATATTATAACAATACATTTTAAACTGGTAACAACTTAACATCGATCACATATAAAACTCTATTCCTTTACACTCTCCTCCTCCCGTACTTTGTTATGGATATCGCAAATTATCCTTGTATGTTTTGTATCCTTTAACATAGTTTTATAGTTTCTAATAATTTTATTTGTAAAGTTCTATACCACAATTAAACATAATTTATACATCATCATGACAGTATCACAAGATTGTGTATGCTTGCTACCTAGTGTCCTTTTTTCCCTAACTTGAAAAAAGTAATTTAGCAAGGCTTTAAAAAAAAATTTATCGTTATTGTTGAAAGTATTACAGATGTCACTTAGCAATGGTTTTAAGGAAGGCAAGTCTAGTGGTGCTAAATTCCCTCAGTTTCTGTTTATCTGAGGTTTTTATTTCTCCTTCCTTCACCTTTTTGCATGCTTAAAATTTACATAAATAAAATGTCAGGGTAAAACAAAAATGATTTTAAGAAAATTTCAAACAAATACTAAAAATATGTATGTATATAGTACTAGCAGATCCACACCAAAGGATACTTAAGAACATTAGGGTCTTAACATGACTGTTATTGACTAGAGTGAAACATTTCTCTGTTTCTTAAGGACAAATATTATAGTGAAATATACAAACCACAAATACACCAATGAGATTTGACAAATACATTTTATCATCCTAAAAGTTTCTTCATTTTTACTTCTGAAAGATATTTTTGTTAGGTACAGAATTCTAGGGTGACAATTATTTTCATAAAGCACTACCAAATATGTAATTCTGTTGTTCTGGCTTTTTTCCCCCCTCTTAAGTAATTAGGTTTCATTCTAATAGTTGCTTCTTTGAAAGTAGCCTGCTTTTAACATACGTGGGCTGTTTTCGGTTATTTTTGCCTTTTGTTTCCAGCAGTTCTATCATTCATATGCCTAAATATTATTATCTTTTCACTTCGTTTGTGGTTCATAAGACTTCGTGAATCTGTACCTTGGTGTGTTTCATCAGTTTTGGAAAGTTCTCAGCATCTTTACAAATATTGCACTATGTATCCATTATCCCTCTCTTTTTCATACTCTATTTACATGTATTTTAAGCCTTGCTCACTGTTTCTTTTTCTCTTCGCTTCTAAATGTGTTTCTACCTTTGTTTTTCCCGTTTCATTCTGAATATTTTCTTTTGACCTCTCTTCCAACTTACTGAATAACTATCTACCGGCTTCTGGCAAGAGCCTTACCCCTTCCGTACCTTATTCCAACCACCACAGCAACCAGCACTACCTGCCCTCTGACCAAAGGACTACTCTTATCACCCTCAATCTGGGTTTAAATCTGCCACCACTGAAGCCCAGGATTCTCAGTGGATTCTTCTTTTAAAAGAAAACCTTTTTTTCACTTATTCTTAAAACTATGTCTTTATTGATTTCAGGGAGAGGAAGAGAGAGGGAGAGACAGAAACATCAGTGATGAGAGAGTCGTTGATGGGCTGCCTCCTGCACGCCCCCTGCTGGGGATCGAGCCCGAAACCTGGGCATGTGCCCTGACCGGGAATCAAACTGTGATCTCCTAGTTCATTGGTCGATGCTCAACCACTGAGCCACGTCACCCTATCAGTTAATTTTCTTAATCAAGTATTTTAAAATTTAAATCTACATGCCCATTGTATGAAGTCAGAAATTATAAAGAATTAAGCTTTTCTGTATTTTCCCCTTCATGCCCACTTTCCCCAAAGAAAGCAGTATTATCAGTCTGATTATTTTATGCCCACCTCTTATTATCCTCCCTCAAGTATAAATAAATATATAAGCTCCCTGCCTCCACCAGTATTTTTTAGAGAAACAGGATCATATCATGCACATCACTTTTCATTTTGAGTCAACATTATGGCCATACTACAGCTCAGATTAGCCAAGCCAGTGGCATGTATCACTGTCATCACAATGCTGAGAATAATGACTGAATAACTTCCATTTAAAGTTATAATTATAATTACACTGTAATTTGCCCATATTTATAGTGAATTCCATGTAGGCCTAACAGTGTTTAAACAGAGCAGGTACTCACAGGTATTTGCTGAACTGAAGAGAAAAATAAAAGCACAGAGACAGTTTAATGTTATAATTTCTTTCAATATATTTTATATTTCTGAAATAAAGCAAAATAAAATAAAAGGGCCAAGAATGGGCTATGAGAATATGGTGTTTTTAAAAGTTACAAACTTCTAGGAATGTGAACTTTTATAATTATATAACATATATAATTGTCCCATGAGATGATTTCAATAAAAAACAAAATGAAGTGCTAAGTGATAATAGGATACATTAGTAAAACTGGGAGTAAATTTTTGTGAACCTTGTCTCTTTATAAATGCAATGGCTTTGCCAACAGTTAATATGAAATATTATTTCCCATAAAGCTGTTCGAAAAATCTAAAACAACTACTTTATAAGGAAAGAAGAGCTTCTGAGTAGTTAAAAGCAAAAGTCCTGATTCTTCTGTAAAGGTTATGCATTTTATATGATCTTTTGGCTGATTTATGTAAAGCTTTGTACCTTTCATTTTCTCAACCCTGTCACTGCTGTGATGTATGGTATATTTTAGCATCAAGTTTGCCATGAGCAATAAAGTCAGGGCCCCAAAAGAAATTTTAATATACTTCCCCATTTTCAACCTGGAGCTTACCATTTTTCAGTTATTTTCTTTGGGATCCCCTGTTTAGTTGATATACTTGATACACTCACATAAATACTTTAAGATTTTGACTTAAGAAAAAATTTAAATAAATTACTCAGTAGAAAAGTTTAAGGGTTATCATATATAGAGTGAAAATCTTAGTGATAACGTAAGTGAACACTAAAACCCCCTCAAAATGTTGTATTTTACATTTCAGTGTGTTCGGGGCACTTTTCTCTAAAAACAGATAAAAGAAAAATAAAGAAGAAAGTGACTTTCATTAAATGGTGTGCAAAATAAAACGGAAGCACATGTCTTTCAAATTCTGTAGGAAGAAAAAATGAAGTATGAAAATACTAATCATTTAAATTCAAAAATTCTTATTGTGGAATAGCTATCACAAAGGGTATGAAGATAAAAAAAGGACAGTCCTCAATAAATTTATAAGCTAGTAGACACAATAAGTTTTTAAACAGCTATAAAATAACTTAAGGCCGATGAAGCTATCAGTCACGAGAACAGAAGAAACAAGGTGTTAGGGCAGGCCATCTGTGTGGGTAATGTATAAGAGTATTTGTATTCAATCCTTCATCATGGGTAGAATGTAAACAGTTAAAGATGGAAGAAGAAAGACAGAGAAGAAAGAATAAGCTAAGGTCAGGGAGGGGGGAAGCAGAAGACACTGTGAGAGCGTATCCCATGGTTCTGTATCTGGAGAAAAGGGTGCATGTAGGGAGTCCTGGGAGCAAGACTGAAAAAAGACGTTATGGCAACATGTCTGATGCTCCTCAATTCATGGCTAAGCATCTTTATTTAGAAAAAAATACAGCGCTGTTAGCATGGTTATGGATTTTTATGCAGAAACAAAAACTAGAAAGGAAAATCAATATGGCACTGGAATAGAGTATGGGGCAGATGAGAGCAAGGAGTCCACTGAAAGAGTTCTATCTTGACTAAGAGTTTGGTCAAGATACAACTTTAGAGATATGGGCATGGAGATAGAATGGCGTAAGAGGAATATCAGAGCTAACATACACAGGACTAGATAACCAACTGAATGTTCATGGTAGAGGAGAGACATTTGTAAGACATGATGCCAACAGCCTGTGCCCGAGTTGATAGGGGAAGAACAGTTGTGTTAAATAACAAAAACAGGGAAAAAGAATACTTGGAGGGGGAGATGAGTTCCAGGTTTGTACCTACGAGCTTGATACAATGGCAGTCATGTCCAACAGCTGGTGAGAAGGATTAAGAGTGAAGAAATAAAAGTAGATACTAGCAGAATGACCAGAAAGAGATTGACCCGAGAATCATCTGCACAGAAGTGAAACGTAAACTTGTGGGAAAAGACAAAATCCCTAAAAGAGAAAATATTGAAAAAGAATGGAAACATAAGAAGTTGAGGCATGCGTGCATGCTGAAGGTAGGAAGCAGGGAAGCTGCTGAAGGAGGTAAAAGAAATCTTGAGAGAAAAGTCAAGTCAGAATAATAAAATGATATATAACCATTACAGGGGGGCATTTTCAAAGAGATGATGGCCAATAGTATCAAGGAGAATCCCCTAGAGAATTCCCTTCTCTCCTATCTGGGTTGGCTCAGGAGTAAAGCTAGTGACTTGGGCAAAGCTTTACTCAGGCCACTGAGATGAAATGGGATGTCTGGGAAAGGAATTCTCACTGATTCTCTCTGGATCGGATCCACAGTAAGAATGCAACCGCAAAGCTTATATCTGCAAAAACATTTAAGTCCTGAAGGAGGCAAAATTTAACATATAAAGTTATAACAATGAAGATAAAAATATGTCTAAGCCAAACTCTGATGAAAGAAATCAAACAAGAACCAAATGAATAGAGAGATATTCCATGATCATAGGTAGGAAGACTAAAACTGTTAGTTCTTTCCAACTTGACCTATAGATTCGGTGTAATCCCAATCAAAATCTCAGCAATGTTACTTTGTGGACATTAACCAAATGGCTCTACCATTTATACGGAGAGGTAAAAGCTCTAGAATAGTCAGCACAATATTGAAGGAGAAGAACAAAGTCAGAATACTGACATTACCTGACTTCAAGAAATACCACAAAGCAACAGTAATCAAGAAGTTGTGGTATTGGCGAAAAAAAAAAAAAAAAAAAAAAAAGACAAAAAGATCAATGGGAAAAGACAGAGAACCCTGAAATAGGTCCACACAAATACAGTCAACTGATCTTTGACAAAGGAGAAGGGTAATATAATGGATGTAGGATAGTCTTCTCAATAAATGGTGCTAGAACTGCTAGGTATCCACATATTTAAAAATAGATCTAGACACAACCCTTATATCCCTTTACAAAAATCAACGCAAAATGAATCACAGACACAAATGTAAAGTACAAAACTACAGAATTCCTAGAAGATAACATGGGAGAAAATTTAGATGACTTTGGGCTTGGCAATGACATTGTATATACAACACCAAAGCCATAATCTATGAAAGAAATAACTGGTAAACTGAACTTTATTAAAATTAAAACCTTCTCTGTGAAAGACAGTGCCAAGAGAATAAGAAGACAAGCCATGGACTGGAGAACATATCTGCAAAATATAATGCTGATAAAACTATTTTACAAAATATACAAAGAACTCTTACAATTCAGTAAGAAAACAAGGAGTTCAATTAAAAAAATGGGCAAATGATCTAACAGATACCTTACCAAAGAAGATTTGGAGATGACAAATATGCATATGAAAAGATGCTCCGCATCATATATCATCAGGGAAATGCAAATTAAAACAACAATGAGGTACCAGTAAATACCTATTAAAATGGCAAAACAAAACACTGACAGCAACCAAATCTGGCAAGGATGTAGGATGCAGAACAACAGGAGTTCTCATTCTTTTCTGGTGGAAATGCAAAATGGTGCAGCCACTTTGGAAGACAGTCAGTGGTTTCTTGTAAAACTAAACATTCTTACCATATAATCCAGCAATTGTGCTCCTTAGTATTTACCCCAAGAGTTAAAAGAAACTTATGTCCACACAAAAACTTGCACCTGAATGTTTTATAGTAGCTTTATTCATTATTGTAAAAACCTGGACGCAACCAAGATGTCCTTCAGTAGGTGAATGGATAAACTGTGGTACATCCAGACAATGGGATATTATTCAGCACTTAAAAATGCATGAAAAGACATGGAGAAACCTTAAATGCACATTACTAAGTGAAAGAAGCCAATCTAAAATGCCAACATACTATATTATTCCAACTATATGACATTCTGGAAAAGGCAAAACTACGGAGACAGTAAAAAGATCAATGGTGGGCAGAAGTTGGGGTGGGGGTAACCAATAAATAGGGGGAGCATGGAAGATTTTTAGGGCAGTGAAAATATTCTGTACAACACATAATGATGGATCATGTCAGTATGCATCTGCCCAATGGACAGCAAATACCAAGAGTGAATCACAATGTAAACTGTGAACTGTGGGTGATTACAGTATGTCAATGTAGGCTCATCAATTGTATCAAATATACCACTCTGGTGGGGGATGTAGATTATGGGGAGACTGTTTGTGTGGGGCCAGGGTGTACATGGGAATTGTACATTCTACTCAGTTTTGCTGTGAACTCGAAACTGCTCTAAAACATAAAGTCTATTTTATAAAAAGTTGCCTAAAATCAGCACAGGTAATACTGAAAAATTGCTTTTTAAAAATCAGTTATAAAATAACTGGTAAGAGTTAATGATAGTCTTCCTGAACGTCCAATAATGTTGAAACGATGACTATACTGAAAAGCAAAACGACAGAGCACTTCGGTGACACTGAACAGAATGAAGTTGGTTGGCTAAGTGGCTTTTCATCCGCACTTTCAAGTGCTCTGCACATGATGCTACTGGCAGACACAGAGCAGGAGAGAGACAAAGAGGAAAATAAAGCAGTGCGATAAAAGTGAAAAATGTCATAGAAGTGAAGGTTGTGTATGAAGCAAAGTAAAAAGAGAAAAAAAAGGACACATATCCTGTAGAACAGAGGACATGAACAGGAGGTGATTATACAAGTGAGAGTAAACCCCGAGCAACCGGACAATAGAGTGAACATGGCATCCATATTTCCCCAATTAATCAATGGTTGCATTAACTTTTTCTGATGGTAAAAATGTAATGAGAAAAAGCTCGACATAATAATTGAGAAAATGTAATGTAATATTTTTTCATATAAAAATGGCAGCTAAGTAAACAATGTTCAAACCCCCCTTTTAAGAATTGTGTATATAATGAGATGTTCTGTAGTTGTCAGTCACTGGGGACACCTAAAAGAAGAAAGAGAAATGCATCATATTTATTCAGTGTCAGTCAGGATCCCACATTAAAGAAATAACATTTTTTTCCTCAAGAAGGAAAATGGGGCTATGAAAACCAATGAAATACCAAAACGAGGTGAATAATTAGCTACTTAGGTAGAGCAGAACATATAACAGCCAACACGTCTAAGCAAGAATTCAGTGGTTTTGATTTTCTGTGTTAGCACGTGGTAGCAAATGTAGCAGAGACCTAAAGTAAGGGCCTCCTTTCAGTGGGTCTGAAGGATGTTTGGATAATATAGCTTCATTCTCAGGGTTACCAACTTTTTGGTAAAAGGTCATCCACAGTCATCTTCTGGACAAATTCAATGATCTATTTCCAATCCTGTTTATCCTAATTTTTCTGGAGAAATGACACCAATAACTATTCTCTACTTTTGGAAACTTGCTCATGCTGAGATTTCAGGGGTTGCCATTTTTTTCCCTTCCTTTACCAATGCCCACTAACCTTCTGGATCCTTCAGAGTCCCTATCATATAAAGAAATGTGGGCATGTCTCAAGACTTGGTGATAAAATGCTAAAGATGTAGAAGGCTTTTTCCAATCCTTTACATCTCAAGGAGCAGAGCTTATAATCTAAGGGTCTAATCCAGGTCTTTAAACTGACATTCTGCTGTATCTTGACAATCAATGTATTTAAGTAAAACTTTTGCTCCAGCCGGTATGGCTCAGTTGGTTGGAGCGTCTTCCTGCACACCAAAAGGCTGCAGGTTTCATCTCTGGTCAGGGCACACGTGGGAGGTAACTGATTGATGTTTCTGCCTTACTTTTCATCTTTTACTGGTACTTCTGATCCCTTGGATGCTTTTGGAAAGCTTTTATTTCTCCTTTTTTTCTCTTTTAAACTTTGCATGATAAAAATCAAATTAATCCTCAAACCTTTCCCCTAAGGCAGGGATGGGAAATGTCGGACCCAAGGGCAGTAAGACCCTCGAAATCACTTGGTCTGGCCCTCCAAGGCAACAGAAGTTCCAGCCATCACATTAGGGGTGAGTTAATTAAATGTCTGAGCAAATAAATATAACAGGCTAATTTTTAAGTTGATAATTTTATATGGCCTGCAAATGATGTTATAAATATCCAAATGGTCCTTGGCAGAAAAAAGGTTCCCCACCCCTGCCTAAGGCTTATGCACAACTACCTAATTCTTATTTTACTAGATAATTTAATATTTGGTTATTACTGCCTTGTCTTCTCCTTGATAAACGTGTATATATATATGATTCCCTTTTCAACTGAACTACAAACTCTTCAGAAATGGAGTATCTTTTGTACCATATAAAGCTCTTAAAACAAACTATAAACATTTGCAAAATTCTCAGTCATTGACAGAGGATCTAAAAAAAAAATCACTAACGATAAAATCATTTTTCTACCCTTTCATCTATTGTTATAGTATCATATATACAGAGCCAATGCACATGTCTCAATTGTCTCTTGAAATCACTGTGAATCTCAGGTTTACTTGCCTTGTCCTCCAAGTGCAATTCCAGAAAGCGTAAGTAAGCCACAGGTGCAAATGCATCGGCTGAATGGGTGACCACTTCTGACGAATCTCTGAAACACAAGATTCTATAATGTATTCATGGACTACATAAACTGCATCAAATAACTCCTGCCAGCAACTAGAAGAGACCAAACAAATCCCCATTTTGTATTTATTTCCACTAGTAAATAACATCTATTTTTAATAATCCAACATTTAATTGGGAAAGTAATCAAGATTACTAAACTGCCAAGAAAAATAAAAAAGTTTTTCATCTTTATGAGGATACATAGTTGGACTTCCAGGTTCACCCAATGCTCTCTGAATAATTTTGAGACTTAAAACTCTTATTCGATTTCATTTTAAAAAATTTGCTTGGTATGGGCTAACCATTAAACAATAGAGGCTTTATCTTCATTATTCTTTTCATTTTCAAGAGGTAATTCATTCAGTGTTTCACACAAAATCTCAATTACCCTTCACAAAAGCAGGACTGGTGATGCTTTTAAGCTCTAGATGAACTCTTCACACTGTAATATCATTGCTACTAAAATTGATTGCCTGACATAGTAATTACCACATTCAGGTAAAATGGTATGTACTGCTTGCTGGCACCATATGGATACATGTAAATTAACTCAACTTTTATCAAAGATACCCTGGAAAGCACATATGAATAACTATGATTATGTGTGAAGTTCTAATAAGTAATTATTTTTTATTGTTATTTATTAAGAAAGCAATAGTGTTATGCATTCCAGCTAAAATTTAAAAATAGAAATTCCTCATATTTCTTAAATGCCTTGGGAACTAGTGCCACTGTTTATGTTAACACGTTGTTAGCATTTTACCCATTGTAGTACAGAGAAATAAATTTCTTTATTTGACTCTGCCACTAAAGTAAGATATTTTTTGAATTAACTTGTGAAATGCGAAGTTATTTAGTGGCAACAGAAGAAACCTATCAAAATATTTGACTTCAAAATACTAAATCGTCATGGGCAAAATGTGTTTACTTTCCCCTTGAAAGATAAGAGAGAAAAAAAATGTTTTATGGTAATAAAAAAGTCACTGCCATTCATGAACCTTTAGTATCAAATATGCACCCTGTTAGTGTTTAGGAAAATAAAAATAAAAAGGGCTTTTATGACATTAAAAAGAAACATAATATAAATAGAATCAGTAAAGAGTCCAAATACTAATAGAAAGATATAACCTGCCTTCACAGGCTACATCACCGAAAGCTGCCTCCAGGTATCATGTGCAGGAGGAGAAAGAGAATAAAGAGAAGTCCCCCCTGCTTTCTACAGTGCTCTTCTGCCTGACCTCTCTTGGTTTGTTAGCTCTAGTCTTGCTGTTTTTCCATTTACTCCAGGGTTGCCTGTCCTGGTCCTGTCACTTGGCTCATCAATCAGATTCAAATTCCAACTCCTGTGTACAATTTCACTCTTACATTAAATTTCAATCTCTCTGTTCCTGATCCCAGCTTTGGAAATGACCTTGAGCCTTAATTATGCCTAATCTAGGCAGCTTGGCTTTTATCCTTGATAATGGAGCGCCCCAAAACTATAATTAACCCCACCAATGCTGTGGCAGGGGAAAGGGTTTCCGGCCTTTCCTTCTCTTGCCGGTTACCTCCACCAGAAACAGAAGGTTGATAGCAAATAGCTCACTTAATTGATGGAACTACTTCATTCTGAATCAAGATTGTTATTCGCAGAAAATACATAACACTCCAATCACTAAACAAAGAGGAATATGGTCCTTATGTATTCTATAAAATCCATAATCTCTAATGACCAGCATCACTTCACTCACACAAAGCCAGAGTCACTGGGAGAGACTAGGTCTCAAATGAACAGTGTTTAGTTTCAAACAGAATAATGCCACTCTTGCTCTTTTCTCTTTCATAAACTCTCATCTGAAGCTCAACTTTTAAGGATCTCTGTTTCTGTCTGCCTTCATGGATTTCTCTGAAACTTAGAGCAGAATCTGCGGGAATATCCTCAGAGTAAACCAGAAAATTAATGCCATTTATGCCACAGCAAAAATGTTTCCCAGTTGGCTCCCCTCCTCTCTCCCTATTAATACAAGTAACAAGTTCCCTCAATACCTCTCCTACAACCGAGGCTCGTCTGTTAGCAAGAGCTGGCCTATGCTCGGTTTCACCGATGTGTGAGGCCCACCCTTAGCTAAGACTTCACAGGGGCAGCTGAGTCAGGCCTCAGCCTCTGTTCTCTGACACCAGGCTCTCAAGGTGTGAGGTCAGGCAGGCTCTATCCCCTCACTTCAAACCAAACAAACAAACACACTCACAAACAAAAACTGATATTATCTCTTGAGACTCAGCCATGGTCTTGATTCCTCCCTCTTCCCTAAAAAGACAACTGCACACATATATTCCCTGTGGATGCACACCCTCGCAGACATCTCCAGTGTCATTTCTGTGAAGCCTTCCCTGGCATCCTCAGACAGTGCGAGTTTTCTCCTTTCCCTGTTTTGGTAATGCATTTATAGCCCTTTCGCAACACATCCACTCATAATTGTGGCTTTGTGTGTTCCTCTTCCTTAGAGAGGGACCAAGCTTTGCTCCTCTCTGTCTACTTGCCCCCCACCCCATCTCTTCCACCTGCTCAGTACAGAATACATTGCCTGGTATTCATTAGACATTTGTTAAATAAACAAATAAATGTATAGTTAAATTCTGTTAAGTATCTTCACATTTACATAATATCTATTGAAACTATCACAAAGACACACTGGTTTTTCAATTACTTCACAAAATACATACTTTTTCCTACATGCATACTGCCATGTATAATATGTACATATATATATCCACACATAGATACCATTAACACCTTATAGTATCTCTGGCCTAATAAAAATAAAGCTTCATGGGTCTAAAAACTTAAATACAAGAAAAATAGTTGATAAATTTAAATAAATTCCCAGATGATAAAGCATAGATGTGCTAAATGCCACATTACTATGCTCTGTGCTGAGTTATGTCTTGAATGGGTAGAAAATAGGAATAGGTGGGGAAAATGGGTACATACTGTTTTAATATAGAATTTAGCCCTCCCCTCCCCTTCCCTCCCCTCCCTCCCCCCCTCCCTCCCTCCCTCCCTTCCTTCCTTCCTTCCTTTATTCCATCCGTCCATCCATCCATCCATCCATCCATCCATCCATCCATCCCATATGTAGCAACTCTGTAGCAGTAGTATAGTAATATTGGTAACTCAAGTGGAAACGTGGCTGTATCAAATACTGACATTAAAACCATGTGTTCATTAACAAAGAAAATTATTATTTTTATTAACACAATAGGATTTTAGTTCTTATTTCTGATATGCTACATACATATATTTGAAGTAAGAATGAGAAAATAGGTTATTTATTTAAGGGCCTACAGTTATCCATTTTTCTTAAAGACTAGGCTATATCTTTGCATCAAGGCTCCTCAGGGAAAAAAACCCTTATTTTCTGATGTAAAAATTTGTATATATAGGTTAGTGATCACATACTAACCTTTGACATGAAAAGTGAGTTGTAAAATGTTCTAGTTAGAATTTAAAAAAATTACTTCCAGACTGCTATACCAGTATTTCCTATAAGATTTTAAAAACATTATTATAATTTGGGGCAAAATGTATCTCATAATAAACTGCTAGAACCATGTTGATTTCTCTAAATTTCTTCATTATACAAAAAAGAGTCAATCTATATTTTAAAAAAAATCCCTAATTATAATAAAATCATTTTTGCATATAAAAGTTTATTTTTTTCTTCTCTTATAGGTGATCTTCGCCTTTTTATGTTAAAAAAAATTTGAATCAGACATTTGAAATGGGATTCCTAGTAATCAATTAGTTGTATGCTAATTATATTCCATCAAATATAATATGAAAATCAGTGAAATTTGTCCCAAAAGTGACTTCTGAGTCACAGGTTCCAATATTATCCATGGTCAATTGTTAACAAACAGTTACAGGACTAAACTGAACATTTCTAATTGTATCATAGAGAAAATTATCTCTGAGTGAAACAACCCTCTCCATACCGTTTCTGAGTGAGCAGTCATATTCGCTTACATCACCATGCTTATCGGTAGGAACCATAGGACACTTTCTATTTTAAAGAGGAGCAAAGGTTTTGTATATAGCAGGTACCAGTATTTTTTCTTTTTAAACTAGGATATGTCCCAATTTAAACCTCTAGTTATAACCTAAATCTGGAATACATGAAATAAGTGAAATAGGATACATCAAAATAAACAACAATAAATGACAAGTCATCTCAGTAATACTTTGTTAGTGCCAGCTGTGTGCTGTGAGAGTTCAGGTACAAGAACAGCACTGGGGCAATGGTAGCTGAAGCCTCAAAAAATGGAAGGATTAGGCCCAGGGGGAGAAAGGGGAAGGCAACCGAGGGACAAGCAACCAAGTAAGAAAGTAATGAAGCTGAGGTGAGGCCGAGCCTATGAAGAGAAAAGCAAAGACGGTGCTTAAGCATTAGAATCAGATTTCTGAGTGACTAACACCTGAGTAAGAATGAAGACAGTGCTTGTGCCCTTAAGGTCTGTGGGCACTTCTCCCGTGTGATTTGCGCACCCATTTCACAGGAAGAGCTCCTACAGGGCAGGGTCCCGCCCACAGAAGTCGCCTCCGTAACTGATCATCCAGGTGAACTGAGCTTCTCACTTTGGCACTAGAGGGTTCAAAGACACCTCCCCTGCCATCTCTCTCTTTAACAGCGTGACTAATTCCCCGCGCCATGACAGTCAGGCTTAGGCTTCCTTGTCTACAAAAGGAGGTGAAAAAGACTCACTTTTCAGGTCTGAAGTACGGTGACAAATGGGCCTTCTGCAAAGTAGGGTAAAGGAGCACATGGCTTACAATTCTAGGCTGACCATAGCATCTTCTGGGTGCTTTAGGACCTCAACTTATCAAGTAAATGGGAAAAGCATTATTCTCTGGCACTTTTTCTCCTATCTTGTTTTTTTTTTTTCTAATTTGGTTAGTCCCATATTAATAAATAAATATATTGCAAGTTTCCAATTATACTATAATTTCACCCTAGCATGCAAATGCTTTTCTTGAATAACCAGAGTATTATTTCATAGAAATAACACCTAATGCACAGTTCATTCATGAATTGTTTTGTGATCGCAACAGCCAGATAAGTATCTTCCATTTACCAACTTACCCTTATGACTCTCAGCCTATGCCATCTTGTATCACAATATATACAGATTGTCTGCCTCCCACCCTTTCAGGCAGGAACTGTTTGAACATCAGTGGTGCTCAGAAGAAAGCTTTGGAAATAATAGGTACTTGAAAATATTTGTCAAATAAATTATTATGTTGATGATTATTGATGGAAAAAAGTTAGGAGAACATGAAAGAAGAGTGAGTGAATACTGCCTATGCTAATAAAAATGTCTTGGCCACGTTTCACAAGATGAGTGTATTTTTTAGAAAATTCACCTACAGTCGTCATAATTTTCTTAGATCACTCCTTCCCTCATTATTATGTACAAAGAAGTCACCTCTTACTGCTGAAAATATTGAAGCTGTCCATTCAATACCGAATCCCAATCTTTCATCAGATGGGGTTTCTGAAATCAAGCATAATTCTGACAGTCTTCTCCAAGAAGCAGAGGAGCTTAGGGGAAGCAGATAAAGTGCTCTCTTAGCACATGAGAAGAGTGACATAAATTAGAGTATGGATAATAATGTAACAAAGTGGAGAAAGTTCCTGCTTTTTGTTACGCTTAGTTTTAACAATTTATGGCAAAGAAATCACACTACTCACCATAAACCAAATTCACTTAAAAACAAAGTTTATTTGTAAAAACAACCCGAAATAATTGAAGAGAGATGTTGAGTGTTACCATTCTACGTTGTTAAAGCCAAGAGAAAGGGGAAAGAGGATGGGGTTAATGGAACCCACAGGCTACTGATGTGGCAGTTTATCAAACGTGGCTGTAATGAAAGATAAATAATACAGGCCATTCACACTTCATGAAAGGATAAAAGTGTCAGTGTGTAGGTACCAGTTTTACTGCAGGCCATAATCAGCAAGTAAACGAAAGTGTGGTGTCTAAAAAGTTTATAGCCTTCTATGAAGGCCTCGTCTTGTCAGGTATTGATTTAGGTATTCAGACGACTTCCCTGGTATTAAACAAATTGAGTGTTTGTGAACTTAGAGGACATGTTCTATTTCTCCCAACAAAAGTTGCCTCGAGCTTAATGTTAAGTTGCTCCCATCACTTAAATTTAAGGAAAGGGAAGAAAATGCTGAAATGATATCTTACACAATTATTTTCTTCTTAAATAGAGGGCAATCCAAAGTGAATGTTTCATACTCTCCACCTTCTCCACAAACATGGACTCCATACTTCTTAGAAAGCTGAAAATAAAAATAAGAAAAAGCAGTAAACTTAAAATTAGATAGCAACAAGGCTCCATTAACATATTATTTTGTCCTAAAAAATATCCATGTAAGAAACTTTAATTCCAAAATAGATTGCAAGCTCCAGGAAAACAACTTTATATTTCTGCTTAGTACATGTATTTAAAGCCATTTGAAAAATGTTACCATAAAGCATGGATTTTTAATAATCCTAAAACTCTTATAAAAGGTGTAAGCAACAAACATTTTTATGTATAATAAGAAAACATAAAGAATCTTATAAATGTTAGGAATATACTAGCTTTAGATTGAAAAGGAGGCTTAGAAGGACAGGTACTAAGTCAGTGTGTAGTAAATGAGAATATATGCAGCCAACCTGTGTTTCCCCCTTGCCCTCTGAACTACATATAGAAGGGGAAAAAATATGTTGTGTTTAGAGCATTTTTCAGAGGCACAAAAAAAGCAATCTAAGGCCTTTCCTTAGGCCTATGAACATGGTTACTATGCTAAAGGTTACTATCAGTAGTAAGTTCCAAGGGTATTGAGAACTATGAAGGTCCACAGCTGCACACAAGCCCTTAGGAAGGTCTAACTCCAAGAAAAGCTGGGATAGCTTATAATGTCATCTAATTAAACTTGAAATTCAAACACAAGCAAGCAAAGAAACACAAACCCTGTGATCTGAATTAAGTATAAATTATATTATTTAAATGTTCCTGATACTGACAGTAACATAATCTATTGGCTGGTACATGGCTGGAATCAGCGCTGGGAGCATACTCACTAGCTGTGTCAAAATCTTTCTGATCCTGCGTCCAGGCTTTATCACTACGATTCCATCTCCTTCATTCTGAATTTCAGAGCTTTCCCTGCTTATCGCCTCTCCCAGCCCACAGTCCTCTAGCCCAAAGGAAGAGTGAACTCCACCAATGTCCTCTGTTACCACCAGCCCTAGGAGTGTGGCCTAAGTCTTCATTTTACCCACATACTTAAGCATTTATTTATTCAGTTATTTTTGCAGTTGTGCTACCATTCTGAATTCATTACATTTCAACCATTGGCGGTGTGCCTTTAGGGACTTACCCCATGGCTCTACAAGAATTCTGTTCCCTTCAAGAACCAGTAGTACGGTGAATGACACTATAAACCCAATCTCAGGACAAGTGAGGGAAAGGAAACTAGTAAAGAGCTCACAAGAGCAAAGTGGGTAAATTTTCCCCAGGTGGGGTCCTGAAGTAGAGAATCAGCAAGGCAGAATTACGGCAGTTGGTTCTTATGGGAGCCGATAACAGGAACATTAGTTTTCCATTTAACTACTGTTAAGATAAGCTTTTTAAAAAACATTTTGAACAAATGTGAATAACTTGGGTCATTTCATGGCTTATAAGAATGCCTGGGAGTCTGAGCGTATAAAAGTAAATTCCTAGTAAATGAAAAGAAAATTACTTAGGTGGTTTCCTTTTTTTTCGACACAACATTTATATAGATAAATATTCCTATTCATAATAACTCCGTTTGAATGCTGATTATTGAACTGGAAAGGTTAAGGGGATCATGATTTCCTTGCTTAATTTTTTATCCTTTTAAAAGATTGTAATAACCATGACTGTGAGAATGTCTAACTAAATCATGATTTTTTTTTTCCTTTTTAAAACAGCCTCATTTATTTGTTAGTCATCTTAAAATTTGATGAAAAAAAAAAAGGCAAATGAAATTATACTTCACCCTCACCCTGACCCCACCACCTAGAGAAAACTATGAGGTTTATAAAATCCACACAATTTCATTTTGTAAATGATATACTTCACATACAAAATAATTGCATGCTGCATGTATTCATTCATAGCACTTACTCAAGAGGAATTTACTGACTATCTACTTTAGGTTTGGCACTGTTTTAGGTGCTGGGGATAACAAGGGGAGCAGATGTAAATTGTGCATAAAACAGCTTACTGTCTGGAGGTATAGAAAGAGCATTAAACAAGCAATTATACTAGAAGATGGTGATAGCTTTGATGGATGCATGAGATGCTGTGGAGTATACAGCAGGAGACCGAAATAGAAGGAGCTCAAAAGGTTCTCAAAGTAAGTAAAACTTAAACTGAGATCTGAAGGATGAACCAGGAAAGGCTAGAGGGAGTGAGGGAGAGAGAGGGAAAGAGAGAGGACAGGAGAGAAGGAAAAGCTGCTCCAGAAGGAGCAGTGTGTTAAGTCCCAGAGCACAGGCTGTGTACTAGAAATTGAAATAAGCTTGGCATAACTGCAGTATAACTAGAAGAGTAATAATGATATGAGGCTGAAAAACTAGAAAGAGGCCAATCTTATAGGCCTCCACGGGCCACGCTACGTCATTATCCTGAGTTCAATGAGGACCTGTGGGGAGGTTCTAAGCACAAAACGGACCTGACTGTATTTGCGTTTTAGAAACATTCTGCCTGCACAGTGGAGGACAGGCTGGTGGGGCAACAAGTCAAGACGCAGAAAGACCTGAGGAGGTGCTGGAGGAATCTAGGCAGGGTGTGAAGATTTCCTGAACAGGGAGTAGCAGTGAGGATGGAGAGGAGAGGGCAGATCTTTTGAGAGCGCTGTTAAGGAGGCTGAAATAATGATTAATTGAACAGAGTGAGAAAAGCTTAAAGAAAAAAAAAACCAATAAGGAAAATTCCCAGCCTTCTGCATTGGAAGCTGGATGAATGGTGGTTCCGTTTACTGGTGTCTCAGCATGAGTAGCAGTGTGCCGGGAGAGTCCAATGACTTTACCCTTTTCAAATTTTATGTGGCATGTGATATCACTGACATCTCAAATCTTTGTGACTACTCTCCTTGGGCTTCCATGACACTAAATTTTCTAAGCTATTGTTATGCTTCTATGACTCCTTTCCTTCCTACTGCTCCTAAATTATAAATATCCCTCATAATTCTCTCCAAGACGTTCCCCTCTGTCAATTTATTCCCTTGGATAGTTCATGCACTCCATGGCTTCAAGCATCACCTTTACACTATTCTGCTGCTGCTAATAGTTAACACTGCCACTACTAATTAAAGACTATTTGCTTTATACCTTAAAGTTAAGAAAATTATCCTCAAAATGACTTTTAATAAGAAAAAGCATAGAGGCTCCGAAATCATAGATTTAAAGAATAAATTACAGTTCTGCTAGTTCCCAGCTATGTGAATTTGGAAAAGTAACTTACCCTCTAAGTGATTCCTCATCTATTAAACATACACATCAATAAATTAACAAACAAGTGCTGGCGAGGGTGTGGAGAAAAGGAAACCCTCAAGCACTGTTGGTGGGAATGCAGGTTGGTGCAGCCACTGTGGAAAACAGTACGGAGTTTCCTCAAAAAATTAAACATGTAGCTGCCTTTTGACCCAGTGATCCCACTTCTGGGAATATACCAGAAGAAACCCAAAACACTAACTCAAAAGAATATATGCATCCTCTGTTCATAGCAGTGTTATTTACAATAGCCAAGATCTGGAAACAGCCCAAGTGCCAATCAGTAGATGAGTGGATAAAAGAGCTGTGGTATATTTATAGAATGGAGTACTACTCAGCCATAAAAAAAGAAATCTCACCTTTTGCAACAGCATGGATGGATTATTATGCTAAGTGAAGTAAGCCAGTAAGAGAAAGACAAATACCATATGATCTCACTTATATGTGGAATTTAATGAACCAAATAAACTGACAGACAAAATAGAAACAGAGGCATGGATATATAAAACAGACAGCTGTCAGAGGGGAAGGGGGTTGAGGAGCTGGATGAAAGAATGGATTAAGAAAAAAATATATATATATAACCCATAGGCATAGACCACAATGTGGTGAGAGCCAGAGGGAAGGGGTGGGGGCTAGGTGGGGGTGGACAAAGGGAAGGAAAATGGGGACGGAAAGAGACTCTGCTTGGGGAGATGGGTACACAGTGCAGAATGCAGATAATGTTTTGCTGAGTTGTACACTTGACACCTGTATGATTTTGTAAACCAATGTCACCCCACTAAATTCAATAAAAAACATTATGGCAATCTCATAGGTTTGTTAGATGATTAAGTAAAACAACGCATAAAAAGCACTTAGCACAGAATATGGCAGTTAGTAAGCACTTCATAAATATACAGTTTAACTGTAAAAGAGGTAAGGTACATATTATAGTGAGGCACAGTGAAAACAGTATTGCATCACTGGTTAAAAGCAGTAGCTTTGGAGACAGGCAGTCGTTGGTTCAAATCCTAGCTCTGTCACTTCCTAGCTGTGCGATCTTAGGTCATATAAGCTATCTGAGCCTCAGATTGCTAATCTGTAAAACAGAAATGACTCAGGACCTACCTCATAGGAAAGCCTAATGTACTGTCCAGCACATAATAAATAATAAAATAGCTATTAATTTTATTTTTCCCTTTTCCAGAGGGAAAAATAGATTGATTTGCAAAGGGTTATAGCTTAGAACTAAACAAAAACAGAACTTAAAGTGATGTCCTGACTCTCTACACAATGATGATAAATAACAAACCAAAAGTCCACAGCCTGAACATCTCAATTGTGCTCCAATCTCATAGTTTACAAACATATCCCTTCGGTTTATGTTATCATTTAAAGCTCAGAACTTTCATCCTGTTTTCCTCTACAAAAATATGTGCTTCACATCTCCCCAGTCATGCCTGGCTCAGCGATTGAGCATCGACCTAGGATCCAGGAGATCGCGGTTCGATTCCTGGTCAGGGCACATGCCTGGGTTATGGGCTCGAACCCCAGTTGGAGGTGTGCAGGAGGCAGCTGATCAATGGTATCTCTCTTACCATTTATGTTTTAATCTCTCTCTCTCCCTCTCTCTTCCTCTCTAAGCCCTCACACCTGTTTCCCATAACAGCATCTTACACTCTTTATTTCCAATTTCTTCTACTCACAAATCCATAAATACTGCTGCCAGATGAAATTTCCTGAGATATATTTTAATAATATAAATCCCTGCTGAGAAGCCTTCTATATCTTGTTATTTCCTACCCCAAATCACCTGGCCCATCTCTAAAGGCCCATTATGATTGGGTCCTAAATCCCCATCTTACTTGTTTCTTACTAATCTACCAACACCAGCTCTTAGTTTTATTTAAACCAAGTTCCTCATTACCCCTGCATGTCTTCTTGCCAAGGCATCTTCATTCATATTGATTCACTTCATTGCCACCACCCATGTAAATTTCACCCAATCCTTCAAACCAGTTTAAGTGCTAAACTTTCCATGACATCATGCACCTTCCCCACTTGCTGGACTCTACATTTAATGAAAACTCCAAATATTTGGCTTATTTTGTACTCCTTATAGGAATTACCATAGAACTGGACACATAAGTGCTTACAAATACTTATCATTCAATTCAGTTAGTACAACATGACATGGACAATTAAGAGTTCATCTACAACACACACTCAGGGAGATGTGAGGGGCATGTTCAAAGCCATATATTGGAACAGTCACTAACTATGGAAAACGTCCATATCTTCCAGAGCAACAATCAATGGACACTACAGCAGGCCAAATTCCTTAAAGCAGACCTTTAAGAATTTTACTCCCTTCCTCTAAAACCTTCCAGCTTTCTCATTGTTTAGATAATTAAATCATCTCTTCGGTAGTCAAAATCTTTCACCATTTGGCTTCAACCTCCTTTCTTAACTTCCTCTCCCAGTTCTCAAAATACTTTACAAACAATCCAGCCAGTTAAAAATCCTACCCATCTTTTAAGCCCAGAATGGCTGTCAATTTATCTCTAAAATTACTCAGCATTCTCTCAACAACATGTGATTACCACTGACTGAGGCTAGAAGTCAGATTTCTCAAGTCTATGGGGACAGTCCTGGAAAAACAACCAAGTCTATATATTCATAATATTTTTTATATAATATGGTTTCACTCTTCCATATAGCAAACAACTTTTTGTTAAATAATCTTAAGAAATTTCTTGATTAAAGAGTAGCTGCTGCTGGTAAAGATGGTGGACTGAATCCATGTATCTACTCTCATTCCCTGCTAAAACCTTACTAGAAAGTATGTCATAAAAAGGCATAAACTCACAAAGATGGAGAACAGAAGAGAGAAAGTGGTAGAATCAACTAGTTTAGCAGAACAAGGTACACTGAGTCCTAGGTCAACAGTGGAGAATGCAGAGGACCAACCCAATTGATACAGCAGAATAACTCCTTCCTCTAATAACAGGGTGAGGAACTGGCGACACTGGATACTGCTAGAGGTGAAGGGAAATAAAAAGGGCACCAAAAAAACAAGGATTGATTGGCAGTCTCTTTAACAAGCAGAGAGATCCCTAGATCCTATCCCTCTTGACTGGCAACTGCCTCCCTTCCATCTAGCAGAACATAGGAGGTTTCTTCTCTGTAGAGGAATTAGCCTGAGAAAAATGAGACAGCTGAGGACAGAGGCACTACACTATAATAAAAAAAGAGGGATTCAGTTAACGTATGCACACAAGATTCTGAAAACTCCATCCATTTTCCGTTTTCAACTCCAAGAAAAAAAATGCAACATGCCTTCACTTCAAGACAAGAGATTGGAAAATCCATTTTTTGGAATCTAACCAGCCCAAGTTAAATGACTTAGCTTTACTTCCCTATAGTGAAACTCAAGGTCACAAAGCCCCACCAACACACTTTGTGCTTAATATAAAAATGTTAGGCCCTACTCAAACAAGAGCAAAACACTAATGATTAGCAAAAACATCTCTAAAGTGAAATCTAGAGATCAAAACAATGTAAAAAACAGACTATGCAGGGGAGAAGAAAACTAAAAAACAAACAAATAAAAACCCCCACATAAACAAGGAACAAAAAAGGAGATTACATAATATGGATAGAGTATTATAGATGGAAACATTCAAAAAACAAAAACTGAGCTTTTAGAAATTAAAAATGATATGAAAAACTCAATCGAAAGGTCTGAAGGTAAAATTAAGAAAATTTCCCAGAAAGGGCAAAAATAAATTAGATAAAAATTAGGAGAGAAAGTTGAGAAATTAAAGGAACATTTAATTAGCAGGAATTCCACAAAACAAAAGTGGAGGAGAGATAAATACCAGTGAATTAATTCAAGAAAATGTCCCAGAACTGAAAATTTCAAACTGAAAATTTGACCTGTCCCAGCACAATGGATAAAAACCTGCGCACTGTGGGGTGAAGGGAGGGCACAGCCTGATGCCCAGTCCAGCCAGGGCAACGGTGTCTGCCTGGCCAGGGGCCACAGGAGCAGAGCAGCACGACCCGGGTGTCTTTCCACGTCCTCAGTAGGCTCTGTCCTTGGCCTACATGCAGGCTGTGCCCAGCATGGCTCCCTCTCCCTCTCCTCTGCTAGGTAAGCCCCTATCTGACTATCTGACCTGGCCCTGGCTGACAGCAAGAGTGCAACAGGCCACCATCGGGTCTTCCCCATACGTAAGTAATAAAAGCTATGTCCTTCCCCTTTGATCCCTGCGTGTATTTTTTGGACTATCAAAGAACAGCATGGTGCTCTCGGGGCTGGAGCTCCTACATTACAACATCCAAAGTCATGGCACATAAGATTTTACAATCTTGAGGCAAAAAAAATACTGACATGACATACTCTTAGAGAGGAGACAGAGAGAGAAATAATTAAAGCCACATATGAATAGTCAGGAATGGGAATGACTTTGGGCTCTTCAATAGCATACCAATAAAACAATACTATACAGATCCAGGAGGAAAATATTTAAAAATGGAATTCTGCTAAAGAACCAATCAAATGTGAGAAAAGAATACAGACATTTACAGATATGCAGTGTCTCACAAATTTACCTCCCATGGACCCTTTCTTAAAAATTCTCGAGAATGTGCTTTATAAAAATAAAAATAAAGAAAAGAAAGACACTGGATTCAGGAAATAAATAGCCCAACACAGAAGGAAGGTAAAGGGCCCTCCAGGACTATGGAGAGATGCTAGGATGACAGTCTGTTACAGGCACAGAAGGAAACTGGTCCAGATTACACCAAGTCAGAAGGCTCTAGAAAGGCTTCGACGGGGCAAAAAAAATTGACAAAATACTTAACATGTTTAAACATCTGGATAAGAAATTTAAAAAACTGGCAATGAATATAGTGTTGAATTAGTGACAAGTACACCTAGTACTAAATAAATGAAGAAAACAAGACAATTATTAGTTCAAGGGGAAAAATAAAAAGTTGTACAGGAAAGGTTTATTACCAGAGTTTATTACCTAATTCAGCTGTGAATTGGGTTTTCATAGTTACAGTAATGTAAACACTGACTATTGACCCAGCTAGAAGTGCAACATAACCACATGGGACGATGGAAGGAGAGAAAGAGTACACATATGTGATGGAGGCAAAGGGAGTTCAATAAATATGTCTAAAATTGGGGGTGGAGGGATCATGAAGTACTAACATGAACATATGTAACTTAGAGACATGGAGGTAAATATCAAAATAATCAACTTTAAGAGATGAAAATCTGATGGTTTAATGGGAGGAGGGAAAGACTCAGGTTGCTTCTGCAGCAAAATTTGAAGAACTATTTGAAAGTATGAACTTTGGCAAACATTGTAAAATATCACAAAAATAGGAATAATCTTAAACATTTAAAGAAAGTTTTAAACCTTTGAAATTTGATGCAAGTTTTAAAATTTTATTTTATTTTATTTTTTAGAGAGAGGAACGGGGAGAGAGAGAGAGAGAAATATCAATGCGGGAGGGAAACATTGATCGGTTGCCTTCTGCACGGCCCTGACCAGGGATGGAACCTGAAACCTGGGTATGTACCCTGACTGAAAATCGAACCTGCTGCCTTTTGGTGTAGTGTAAGGGATGATGCTCCAACCAACTGACCCGCACCAGCCAGGGCAATGTAACCTTTTTATTAAAATTCATCTCCCTTTTTGAACAAGGAGAAAATGATACAAGGGGAGGAAAACACCAAAGATAAACAGAATCCATTGTTCACTTATCAGATGATTATTTTAGGAACCTGCAGAAGTTTAAGAAGCAATGGCTAAAATTATTCCATAGCTGGATTAATAAATGTACAAGCTTTAAAGTTGTTGTATTTTTGGCCCAGAAATTACAATCCTGGGAATTTATATAAAAGAAAATAATAATCAGAAATATACATACAGATTTATTAGGGCCCTGGCTGGTGTGGCTCTGCTGGTTGGGGCATCATCCCTTACACTATACCAAAAGTGGCAGGTTCGATTCCTAGTCAGGGCACATACCCAGGTGAGAGTTCCATCCCTGGTTGGGGCGAGTGAAGGAGGCAGCAAATAGTTGTTTCCCTCTCATACTGGTGTTTCTCTCTCTCTCTAAAAAAAAGATTTATTAGGAAAGGTGAGAATCATTGAATCATAATTTATAATAATTTTAAATAACATCTAAAATAATTTAGAAATAACAAATATTTCCAACAAGAAATAATTTGTTACGTTTGTCAAGATACATTCATATGTAAAATATGAATATGATGAAATCTACACAGCCATTAATTAATATATTTTCAAAGTAGGTTTAATGATGTGTAAAAATGAACACTACATAATGTTAGGAAAAAACTACAAATTGTATGTATAGTTGAACCTAATTATGTAAATAAAATATGTAGAAGCACTTAACTCTGTGAACTGGAAGAACAAGAACCTCTCAGGAACTACCATTACGGGGCACACCAACGTGTCAGCGGTGTGCATCATGGGGCAGAAGAACTATGTTTTTTTAATTTACTTCCCTACACTTCATCATATCTCGAATTTTCAGCAATAGGCAGGTATTTTTATGTTATTTTTAAAAAACTACCATTTATCTCTATTCCATATTCCCATTTTTTCTATATCACAAAAGTATTTAATGTGTATCTTCTATCTATGCCCTTGCAAATGTATTATTTTGTGTGCCTATCCTTTTAATTTATTTCAATGTTGATTTTATTCATCCAGCACTTGCTGTTATATGCACAACGAATATATTTTCCTAACTGCAGACTTGTCCTTCCTAATGGGCACCCATCACATTTTAACTATTGGCTCTCCCATGAATAGACATCTATATTGCCTCCAACAAGCCCAACACCATCAAAACAACCCTGCGAAGACTATTCTCACTCCTGTCCTCTTTTGGACTGATAGGATTACTACTTCAAGGAGGATACAGATATTTAATCTAGGTATTGCAATACTACCCTCCACAATGGTAGCACCGATCTTCATTCTTGGAGGGGTTCTATAAATCCCCACCTGTCAATAGTTGGCATTATCCAGTTTTCTCATTTATGCCAAACTAGTACAAAGTAACATCTCACTGTTGCTTTAAACTGTATCTCTCTGATTACTGAACCAACTGGAGCATCTCTTCGTATCTGTCCTAGGTTCTGAGACATTCTTTTCTGTACAGTGGTTTTCCATAGCCTTTGTCGTTTTTCTGTAGGATTGCTATCTTACACCTTGATACATACCAGTTAACAATTCCTTGGGAGTTTTAAATAGTACTCTAATTATAGTGTCTACCAGTTTTCTATGTATTTTGCAAAGCTGAAAAGTTTCAGAATTATTCCTCAGTAATGGTAAATTTTACTCATAATAGTAAACGCTTCTAACATATATTGAACACTTAGAATGTGCCAGAGACTGAGTACAGCACCATATATATCATTCCATTGTTCCTTCTATTTTACACATGGGAAACTAACTAGATCAACATTTCAGGTAAACAGTAGAGTCAGTATTTGTACCTGGGCTCCTGGGTACAGAACTAACTTGCATCTGACCCCATGGGATCTGAATGTACCATGAAAAGGATTCTTGCCTAAAGGTATCATCTTCTCTCCACCACTCCTGCCATCAACCTCTGTAATTCTCACAATTAAATATTCACTTCTGCAAGGAAAATCATTATAATATGCAAAAATTCTCTTAAGTAAAAATATTAACTCTTCGACACATTAAAGGGTTAATATATTAACTAAATTGACATATTAAAAAGTCACATCAACTGCCACATTAGACAAAGGATACATGAGAGGTGGCTCACGAGATTTGAGGTAGGTGAACAAAATGGGTCCCTCTACTAAACCTCTTTCTCTGCCACCCCTACAAGTCCACAGGTTGTGTTTTTTTCCCGTTCCTCTTTTGGAATCCTTGACTATTGAGGAGAGTTATGTCAATATAAACCCAAAATGGATAAAAGACTTAAATATAAGTCGTGAAACCATAAAAATCCTAGAGGAAACCATAGGCAGCAAAATCTCAGATATGTCTCATAGCAATATGTTTGCTGATACATCTTCTAGACAAGGAAAACAAAGGAGAAAATAAACAAATGGGATTAAAGTACAATAAAAAGCTTCTCTACAGCAAATACAGCCATCAACAAAATGAAAAGGGAGCCCACTGTATGGGAGAACATATTTGCCAATGACACATCTGATAAGAGGCTAATTTCCAAAATATATAAAGAACTCATACAACTTAACGAAAGGAAGACAAGCAACCCAATAAAAAAAATGGGCAAAGGACCTAAATAGATGCTTCTCCAAAGAGGACATACAGATGACCAAGAGACACATGAGAAAATGCTCAGTCACTAATCATCAGAGAGATGCAAATTAAAATGACAATGAGGTATCACTTCACACCTGTCAGAATGGCTGCCATCAACAAATTAACAAATGACAAGTGCTGGCGAGGGTGTGGAAAAAGGGGAACCCTAGTGCACTGCTGGTGGGAATGCTGACTGGTGCAGCCACTATGGAAAACAGTATGGAGGTTCCTCAATAAATTAAAAATGGAGCTGAGATTTGACCCAGTGATTCCACTCCTAGGAATATATCCTAAAAACCCAAAACACCAATCACCTCTATGCACCTCTATGTTCACAGCAGCGCAATTTACAATAGCTAAGATCTGGAAACAGTCTAAGTGCCCATTAGTAGATGAGTGGATAAAAAAGCTGTGGGACATTTATACCATGGAATGCTATGCAGCTGTAAAAAAGAAGGATTTCTTACTCTTTGAGACAGCATGGAAGGACCTGGAGAGAATTATGCTAAGCAAAACAAGCCAGTCAGAGAAAGACGAGTACTACATGATCTCACTCATATGTGGAATCTAATGAACAAAATAAACTGATGAACAAAATATATCCAGAGACATAGAAGCATGGAACAGGCTGAGGAATCTCAGAGGGAAGGTGGGGGTAGGGTAGGTGGAATGGAATAAATTAACTAAAGAATTTATATGCAGATGTGCATAACCCATGGACACAGACAATAGTGTGATGAAGGCGTGGGGGGTAAGGCTTGGGGTGGAGGGGATCAATGGGGAACATTTGTAATACTTTCAACAATAAAGATAAATTTAAAAAAATTTAAAAAAGATGAATATGTGGTTGACTTTTTTATCTCACTTAATGAGGTTAATGCCATTACTCATAAAGATAAGGAGATATAGGCATTCCTTAAAATATGATTTGTCTTAGGCAATAATGCAAAAGATAGAATCCAAGATAGTAAGTTAAAAAAAATACCCTCTGGCAGGGGTGGGGGAGTGGCTGGGGAGAGATTAATCAAAGAACTTATATGTATATATGCATAACCCATGGACGCAGACAATAGTGTGGGGAAGGCCTGGGTGGGAGAGGCAGATGCGGGTTGGAGGGGACCAATGGGGGGGAAAAAGGAGGGAAATCTGTGATACTTTCAACAATAAAGATAAATTAAAAAAAAATATCTTCTAGCCTGGCCAGTGTGGCTCAGCGGTTGAGCATCAACCTAAGATCCAGGAGATCATGGTTCGATTCCCAGTCAGGGCACATGCCCAGGTTGTGGGCTCGATTTCCGGTGGGGGGAGTGCAGGAAGCAGCTGATCAATGACTCTCTCTCATCATTGATGTTTCTCTCTCTCTCTCTCCCCCCTTCCTCTCTCTGAAATGAATAAAGACATGTTTAAAAAAAAATCCTCTAATTTCACAAAGAGATAGTGTTTGACCAATGATTCATTTACTTTTATATTAGAATCATTTTTCTCTTGGTACATCAGGCAATTGATTGATTCTCCTTTGTGAGTATATGAAAAAATAAAAGGAAAAATGAAGAGGGCAAAAACCTTGGGTAGTCTGAATGAAAATCTGGGTGGTGTCAGATAGCATCGGTCATGAAAGAGGTGAGAAACAAATTGCTAACTGTAAACACTTATTAAGCACCCACTTCATGGTGAGCTCATGGACACGCATATTAGACCATGGAGAAGCCAGAGAAAAAGACACTAGGTTGCTTTGCATAATTTCGGGAAAAAAGTTCCTGTTCAAAATGTAAATTATCCATCAATATTCATGTGTCTCCTTTAGAGAAATTTTTATCATACTGAGAAGATACTTGTCAAAATCAGCAAAAATAGGTACAGCTAGGTTCTACAGTAAAATTTCTTCAAACACGGTTTCCATTCTTTCCTCTCTCTTTTCCACTCCTGCAACTCCAATTATATGCATGATAAACTTCTCTCCTTTACATCTGTTAGTCTTTTCTCTGTTTTCCACCCTGTATTCTCTGCTTCAGCCTGGATATTTTCTATCACCCTATCTTCTAGTTTTTTAACTGTCTATACAACTGTATTGATTCTACTGGTAAACCCATGTGTTGTATTCTTAATTTCAGGTATTATTTTTAAGTTCTAGAATTCTATTTGATTCTTTTATATAAATTCAAAATCTCCCCTAAAATAGTTCATAGTCATTCTAAAGTCTAAATATGATAATTGTATTCTGTGAATATCCTTTGAGACTTTCTATTGTGTGTCTTTCTCTCAGTTCCTGTTATCTTATCAGGTCTCCTAATATGCTTGCTAATTTTTTAAAATGTTAAGTTTATTGGTTTGGTAATTTTTGATTGCCTGCTGAAAATTGTATGTGAAATAACTTAGAGATAATTTGAGGCTCTGGCCACCTTATCTTTCGCAGGAGAGAAATGGGCAGTAAGAGTAGGATCAGATTTCTTTAATTCATTCTAGGACTGATATGATTTAAAGCTGGATATAAGTATTTGCAAGGACTGGACTGTCTCCAGTTTGCCTTTATTCTTAAGGTATAGCCATTCAAGAGTCCAACTGAAAACTTGCAGAGCTAACCAGGTCCACTTCGCTTCGGTTTGCCCTGAACTCTGATTTTTGTCTTCACAGCCCTTTTAAGCTGCTGAAAGCCCTACTCAGCTTCTCAGATGAAGTTTTCTCTGCAACATCTTGGCTTCCCTGTATTATTTTTTAATCAGAAAGTGCCTTGAGGGGAAAGGAGACAATGCTCAGGGCTTTCATTCTCTCTGGAATTCTGATAATTCAAATTATTTCAATTATTATAATTCCTTAATGCCTTCCAATATTATTTTAATTTCATATAACTTTTCTAGTTGTTTGTATTGAGAGTTTGTCTGATGCAACAAAGCTGAAAATGGGTATCTTCAATATCTATTAAAATTAAACACATACATACCCCCTGACTCAGCATGTCCATTCTAGGATCTGATCCTACAGGAAAGCTCATACATTCCCCAAAGCATGTGTACAATAATGTTCATCTAGTATTATTTGTAATATAGCAAAAGATATAAAAGATATCAGTAAAGAATAAAGTCTATCAATAAAAACAGGTTCAATATATTATCCATGCAATAGAACACAGTGATGTGGAAACAAATGACCTGGATTTTTATGTGTTAAGGTGGAAGCTGGAAAATAATGTGTATATTATGTTCCAATTTAGGTAAAAATGGATAAACGCATGTATACATATTCACATATGCAAAAATTGTTTTTGAACAGATATATAAAAATACAAAAGAGTGTTTGCTCAGGGAAAGAACAGAAAAAAGGGAGGGTTTAGATTCAGTGGAAGATTTTCATTATTTTATAGTGTTTGAATTCAGTTTTTACATAGTACATGCCTAAATTTATAATAAACATTATTTAAAAGAAAAATAAAATATAACATGAGAGGTGCTACATACTAGCAAAGAAGAAAATGGCAGCTCAAAGGGGGCAAGAGAACCTCAAAGTATCCATCTCTGAGTTTAGACTTTAAGGACAGACTAAATTTATTAGGTGAAGGAGAGATAAAGCATATAGAGAAGGGAAGTGGGACATGGAGGTATAAGGGGATACTCACTCTACGGAAACCATCAACAGTTCTAAATTGATGGCGGGTAGGGTGGATGTCGGAGACTGGCTGTCTTATGAGCCTCATTTTCCCCAAGGACAGACTGTGCCATGTTAAGAAGTTTAAATTTTGTTTTGAGGTGATGGGGAATGACTAAAAAGTTTACAAAGAAAGTGTAACATGATCAGTTTTGTATTTCATATATATTATGATAGCAGCACTGTGGACAATGGGTTGACAAGGGGTAAGGCAGGAGGAGATGGACTCGAGCTATAAGATTGCTGCAATATGGTCCTTGTCTTTCTCTGACTGGCTTATTTCACTTAGCATAATGCTCTCCAGGTTCATGCATGCCATCGCAAAGGGTAAGATTTCCTTCTTTTTTAAGGCTGAGTAATATTCCATTGTATAAATATACAACAGCTTTTTTATCCACTCACCTACTGATGGACACTTGCGATGCTTCCAAATTTTGGCTACTGTAAATAACGCTGCAAGTACCATATGATTTCACTCATATGTGGAATCGAATGAACAAAATTAACAAAAGAGAAACAGACTCATAAATAGAGAGCAGACTGACGTCGGAGGGGAGGGGAGTTGTGGTGCTAGGTGAAAAGGTGAAGGGATTAAGCAAAGAAAAAAAATTTCATAGACACAGACAACAGTATATTGATTACTCAAGGGAAAGGGGGGTACAGGGAGGTAGGAGAGGGCAAAGGGGGGATAAGTGGTGATAGAAACTTGAATTGCGCTGGTGAACACACAGTATATAGATGATGCAGTATAAAATTGTACACCTGAAACCTACATAATATTATTAACCATTGTCACTCTAACAAATTCAATTAAAAAAAACCCCACACAAACAAACAAACAAATAAACAAAGATTGCTGCAATAACCTAGGGCAGACCCTAATGCAGTGAAAATAAGAAAAGGGACAGATAATAAAATGTAAGGAGACAGAATTAGAAGAACTTGAGGCCTTATTCATAAATAATGGAATATGTGAAATCATTTGTTACAGTTCACTTTTTTTGGCTCAGACAAATGAGTAGACAATGGACCCTTCACTGTCAGGAAAGCAATGTTCAGCTCTGCAGCTAAGGGTGTGGTGCTTGAGGACACCTAAGAAAGGAAGGCGTCGGTGGCAGCTGAATATACACGCCTGGAACATATGAAGATGGCGGAAGAACAGACTTAATCGTCGTAAGAATAAAACTGGGAGTTGAAGTCATGGGGATATTGCACATTACCACAGGAGGAAGGCTGTGGATGGAACCACAACACATAAGGGTGGAATGTATATGGTAAGTCCCAAAAGGAAGCTAAGAAAGTACTCAGAAAGGTTTCAGGAGCGAGTAGTATCATAGAAGCCAATGGATGACAGTATCAAGAAGCATCAGTCTTTCAGAGAAATCGAGAAAGACAGGGCCCGAAGTGTGTTGTTGGTATTGAGGAACCAGAAGATGATATATTTGATCACTGTTTTAGAGTTCCCTAGTGCTTGTTTAAAGATGTGAACCTAGACACAATGCTGGCCATAGAACAAACTGCTGTAAGAAAAGTACAATCAGAGGGGCATGGAAAGCAACCATGTCCATTAGATAGACTTAAATAAATGACACTAAATTGTCTAGAACTCAAATATAATTTGTCATAATTATAAAATCATTTCATTTTTATTTTTAATCTTTACTATTTGCCTGGCACATATTAGGTGCTTAAAAACACTTAATGAAAGAGAATGAATTAACATTTTAGGGGTTTCTAATCATCTGGTGCATGTTGATAAACCAAAAAATAATCAAATACAAATAGCTCAAAGAAAACGTGAAAGCCATAAAGTTCATGAAGAGTGGCAGTGTTGACAGTTCACATCATAGCAATGGTATTAAGAACACTGATGAATTAAGAGCATGGGAGGGGAAAATGATAACTTATTAAAGGAGATCAGTTCTTTCATAAAAGTAGGGTGATTTTCTTTCTCCCATCATGATTGTGGAATAAAAAACTCTAATAATTAAACTATTCTAGTTTATGAAAACTGCCATACTATTCTTAACATTTGCCTCAAAACGCTAATAAAATACAGGGTGGGCAAAAGTAGGTTTACAGTTGCAGTACAAGTAAATAATACAATAATTAATAATACAAGAATAAACTCTGTGTTTCTCAAACTCACAACTATAAGCCTACTTTTGCCCACCTCTGTATAGTACAGTTAATAGAAAAGAGTGAAAGTAACTGAGTCTTTCTTAAATGTTTAGAACACATTTAGGACTTGACAGCAGTAAGGGCTAAGCAATTATAACTTGGAATCTTGGGATAACTTCTTTACTACTCTGCAAATTAATTTTCTAACTCATAAAAGAGAAGAGGTTAAATTAGATATTCTCTAAAGGAAGTTTCCACTCACATTTCGGATGAAACAACATCTAATCACAGAGACTATCAGATACTTCAGGTGTGTAGGACTTTTTGTATAGCATAAAATGTGCACTTTTATAAAAGTAGACTTTCTGACAGGACAATTTCCTTTTAGATACAGCTTACATTTTTATTCAGGCCAACAAGCTGGTAATAATTTCTATAATTAATTTTAGACATTTTCATACCCATTAGAAGTTTAAGTTTTTCATAAAAATATATCATGAATGTATCTGAGTTTTTCTACATTAAAATTGATTTCATAATTATCATAACCTGACATTATTTTTCTGCGCTTTAAATGCCTATATTTTGAGAAACACGTAGTACAAATTCTTACCTCTAAGAGATAAGGCTCCATTTGTTCCAGGGTTTTTCCAAGATGCTTATCTGGATTTAAACCTGCCAAGAAAGTTTAAATTTTAAAAATAAATGTCTGATTAAAAGTTTAAAGACACATTCCCCTTCCCTTGAGCCCTCCTCACCTAGGAAATGAGTAGGTGTATATTTTAAATTGCTTTGATCCTAAAATAAAATGCACTTTGCTAATATTTACTTTCCCATTCCCCTTGGGTAACTGTTTTTCTTGCCCCTGAAAAGTGTCTTTTTCCAATTCATTTCAATTGCATTGTGTCATCTACTAGGTGCACTGTTTCAATTCGTTTTCCCTTTTTTGAATTATGTAATTAGGATAGAAAAAAACAAGTACCATTTCAAAGATATAAAATTAACTTATAGACAACAGTGAGAATTTTTCTGATTTATACCTGTTTTATCTGACCTTCAAACATCTTAGTTAGAGAATAAAAGGAGAAAATAGAAGAGTGGTAGACGGGTAGGCCTCTATAGTTAATTCACTTAACAGCAGCGTACAGACACACATAGTTGTATCATCAAATTAAATATTTCACTTTGATGATTGCTTTTGTGACAATGTATTCTCCAAGGAAAGACAGAGACAACTCTGAAAAATCATTATGTACCACTAGCACGTGCATAATCTCGTAAAGATGTTGAACCAGCCGCTGCAACGTTAGCTTGTGCCTGGCAGCAGCTGCCACTGGTAGGCAGCGGAGGAGGGAGGGTGGGGCCGGCGAGCCTGCCTTGCTGCGGGGTGGAGCCCGCAGCGCCTCCGCAGCACTGAGACGGGCCCTGGGCTGGGCTCTCTTCCCAGCTGCTGCTGGCCAGGACAGTGGCCCAGAGAAGTTGAGGCTGGACAGGAAATGTGCCGGCACCAGAAAGACGGGCCCCCAGAGCCCTGCCAATCCGGGGCTCCACACCGCATTTCCAGATTCACAGGCTGGCTAAACATTAATGGAAAGAGAAGCATAAGCCTATCTTCTCTCACTATGGAGGTAGGTTTGGCAGATGGGAGAAGCTGACTGAACTTCAATCTTGCCATATTCAGAAGTTGCTGAAGTTCAAGAGATGCTTCTTGGTGACAACAAAGATGTCTTTGAGCCATCAACTGTGGTAGCAAATAGAAGAACCTCAACTCTGACACCAGGAAAGATGAGTCAGGGTCAAGGGAAAGAAGTTTATCCAACCCAACCACAGATTTGTATCAGCCGTCTTTTAGTCCAGCGAGAACTCATAGCCAGGGTTTTGAAAGAGGAAAGGAAGACCCTTCTCAAAATAAAGATGATTCTTCTCTTAATATGTCAAAATGAAGTCTGAACTTCAAAATGGCTTGGAGAAGGACAGTTCAGCTTCAAGCAAGTTTACACAAAAAAAGAAACTCTCAAGGTGCAAAAAAAACCCCAAAAAACCCACAACAAAAACCCTAGAAAAAAAGAGCCGCAAAGGAGTTAGTACAATCACAGATCTTTCTGTTACTGTACTGGCTGACTGGTTGAAGATTCATGGTACTCTAAAGAGCTGGACCAAGTCTGGTGTGTGTTGAAACCTGGAGTGCTACTGATCTATAACCTCCCAAAATGGTCAATAGATAGGAACAGCCCTGAATGCCTGTGAAATCATTGAGCATCTATCAAAAAACCTTTTTTATTCTTTGAAGGAGTCTATTTGGGCAGTAAAGGGTCAAAAAGACAAAGCAGCTGGATCCATTACTCAGCCCTTCCCTAGCAGTTACTTAACCATCCAAGCTACCTGACAGTCAGACGGAAGGTCTTGGATGGATGCTTTGGAGTTGGCTTTGAACTGTTTTAGTCTTAAACATACAATGATCAGGGAAGGAAAGGAACATGAACTGAGCATTTCATTAGAGAGCACATATGTAACTTTTTATGGCTTTATTACATGCTAACAATCTCCACGGTGGAAACAACTTCCAGTTAAATGACAGTAAAATTGAATGACAGCATTTTAAAGGCCAAGATTTGTATTCTGACAAATCCAGTTCTTATTTTTTCCTTTGTTATTTTTTTGCCTCATATTGGACTGAAAAGGATTTTTGTCTGTTTTCTCTAATGATTAGGAAGCTACAGACTGTGTTTCTACTCTTTCAGTAATCACTTGTAATTTTTAACATACATTCAGAACCACAGTATTTTAGTCTGAATGTATTATCTAAAAATTTATGAATATTAAGAGTATAAATCTAAGAATTTATGTTTAGCATCCCTTTGACCAAGAGAAATTATGTTTTAACTAGACACTAAATAAGGTCCACAATTTCAGTTGTTATTATTGTGTTAAATTTTAGTTCCATCATTTTGTGCAAGAGAAATTAAGTTTACCCACATATTTCACAACGTCTGTGCTCTCCACCCTCTTCCATGCCTCCTGGAGTTCAAACTATTTCTAGTCTGAAATCCATTCTTTATTTTTCACTGAAAACCTGTGAGCAGTAAACTCTTTTAGTGTCGTCATGTCTGATAATGTCCTAGTTTGCTCTCACCATTAGATAATAGTTTAGCTGTAAAATAGAATCTTTATATCAAGGAATCTTTATTTTATCTGTGTTAGACTGTACAACTTTCAACTTACCTAAAATTCTTTAATCTTAATACAATTTGTCTATGCGTATGTTTATTCTTATTTATACTGCATAGTACCTAATGTGCACTTTCAATGACAAAACTTCTATCTTTCTTTAAGGCTAGAATATTTTCAACTATTATATCTGTAAATACTATTTTTCTGCCTTTTCTCCTATTTCCCCCCCCTGGAAAGTCTAATATACAAATATTGCAATTTCCCAATATCCTCCATATTTTTAAACTGCTTCCCCCCGGCCCAGTGCCATCTCTCTCTGTTGCCTTCTGGGTGAACCTTTTTTCGGCTCATTCCCTCTGACTTGGCTCCTCTAGAGTTTATTCTGCCCACTGAGGTTTTTAAATGACTGTGTTTCATTTCCTAAATTTCTAATTAGTTACTTTTCATATCACACTGTTGCTGTTTCTTTCTGGGTGATTTATTTTTCCAAATGATTGCTTTTTCTTTAATGGGTGTTATGTTTTTCTTTATCTCTTTAAGGTTCTCCCACACATGGGGCACTTTCAGTGTCTGTTTCCTCACAGACTGTGATCTCCCAGCTGCTTTAGTCTGCTTTGTATTACAGCCCACAGCTTCAGTCGTGCTTACTACTGAGCGTGTCTTTTCATTTCTAGTTCACAGAGATGGTTATGATATCTTCCAGAGCAGCTGTCTTTCATACTTTTCCTTCATGTATTCATCTACTACCGTCATGGATTTGGAGTATAAATCTAGAAAACTCAAAGCATGAATGTACAAGGCCAGGAGAGCTAGATGGCGCTTTTCAACCTTTCCAATTCTGTGATTCTCACTCAGCTTTCAGGCACTATGTTACACATCATTAAAATCATTTTAAAAGTCTTTCATGATTGAATCTAAGAATTCATGTTTTGCATTCTCTATAAGGATCAAGGAGTAAATAAATGCCTGTCTAAAAAGCATGAAAGAGAATTTAAGAGCATATACTTCATACAGGTGGGCACTGAAAGGTCAAACTGATGATCTTCTCATTTTTCTTGCAGTCTTTTAATTCATTGTAGAGTCATCAAACCCTGGTTCTGAACTGTTAAAGTACAGAGATGGCTGTTACATCTCATTTCAGAGATGGCTGCATCCCACGATGGGTAAAGTAATTTGGCTTGCCTTTAGATAAGAGAGTCAGTAAAACATGTAAACATAAGCCACACTGGGCAGTTTTTCCACATGAGTCTGTGATCATCATACAAGTTCACCTTGGTAAAAATGACAGTCACTGGAGACCTCATGATCGCTGTCCACATGACATGCATTTCATATTGTTTTTATAAAATACAGGCTGGGGCAAAAGTAGGTTTACATATGTGAGTATGTGAAACACAGAGTTTATTCTTGTATTATTAATTATTGTATTATTTTCCATATGAACAACTGAAAACTTATTTGTGCCCCACCCTGTATTTTCTTGGATAAGATCCAGAGATTCTTAGCAATTCAAGCTACTGTCCTTGAAAAATCAATGGCCTGAAGCCACCCTGATCTGAGATCTCTTCTAAATCAGTTGAAACTATTATACATCAGATAATATTAGTTATGGATATGATAGGAAGATTATTCAACTTACCCCAGAATGTATTCAGATATGGAACTTTACTCAAAAATTCTTTGCTGCTTAGAACACTGATGATTCCATAAATATTAAACTACATGCAAATAAAAATCTTTGTAGCTTATTTTTCTAAATACAATGAATGACTGAATGTTTAATTTTCTTACACCCCCACATTTTTTTTTCCACAAGTTTTCTCATTTGGAAACATCTTAGTGTTGTATGCATAGTCTTTATAATATTTACTTTCTAAATGGAACAAAACAATTATTAAAATACATACTATTAAAACAAAGATCTGGAGAAAAAGATCACTTTAACATGAAAAAAATGTTAGCTTTTCTATAATTATGAAACTCAAATATGTTAATCTTTAATGTCCTGCATTTTCGTTTTGATATTTCCTATTTGACATGCATGGAGAATTCTGACATTCAACGTTCTTCATAATTGAGAATGAAAGGTCAGGGTCAGATTAGCATCAATAAAATATATTTATCGTTGGGATTATTTTTTTTAAATTTGTATGCTTTAAATGGTTTAGACAAAAACATCTTAAATAATGGAATCGATGTTTGAGTTAAAATTTAACACAAAGCTTAGACAACATAAATAAATTCTCAGCTTAATTTACTTGCTTTACCAACAATAATCCACTTACAGCCTGGCCCGCATGTCAGGGCACATGCCCGGGTTATGGGCTCGATCCCCAACAGGAGGTGTGCAGGAGGCAGCCGATCAATGACTCTCTCATCATTGATGTTTCTATCTCTCTCTCTCCCTCTCCCTTCCTCTCTCTGAAATAAATAAAATATATATATATTTTAAAGAGAATCCACTTACATTTGTAAGCACAACTAAAGAATGATGCTAACATACCAATATATTTGCTCTCAAACAATTATTACATATAATCAATTTAAAGTATAAAAATATATAACAATCCCTCAACAATTTTTAAATCCATCTTATACACTTACTCAATTTTTAAGCAGTAGCCTTTTAACTGGGAAATGCAGCTAGTCCAAACTGCATAATCTTCTCTTGCTTTAAATAGAACCTAGTATCTAGACCTAATACAATTTCATGTAACTTGAAAATCTCTCTCCTAATCTTTGTAATGTCATCATTCCTATTTTATTTGATATAAAACTGTTATTTACATAAAAACCCTTTGAGAGACTGTGACAAGTTTATGAAAAAGCCACAGCAGTCCATGGGCTTTTTCAATGCAACTCAACATTATCTAAGAGCTTCAATTTATCCTTGTGCTTGAAAAAGATGGCTCATTTTTTAGATTCATTCGGTTTAGGTGCCTCCTTCCTAGTGAAGCCTGGATCATGAATGGATAAAAATTGGCTTCACCAGGCTTCACCATAACTTAATAGTTTGTTCAATTTCCCTCCTAAATCAGTCAGCTGTGGAATGTGAGTCTCAATGTATCTATCTTTCTTATGAAAATCTTTATAATCATTGAGATGATTACATTTATTAATGTTGATATAAATATAAATATCAAGAAATATCAATATTAATAAGGATGATTACAACCCATAGGATCCAGGATGATGTTATATTTAGAGTACTTTTTAACTAAAAAAAATATATATATATACATATATATAAAATAACATATATATGTGTATATATATGTTACTTTAAGTTACGAACAAAATTTTCTCCAAAGTGCAGGAAAAATTTACTGTAAATCCTGACACCTAACCATTTAATCACATCTTATAGACATTCCTTGATGGAAGTGGGGTGGATGAATAAACCTACAACAAGACATAGGCACTGGATAACTCAACGAAGAATTAAGAAATTAATTAGAAGGAAGAACCATAATTTGTAGAGCTGACATCTATTTTACTTTACTTGCATGTATCAATGGGAAGCAATTACAATTCAATTAAAATATTCAATTTTATTACTTTACTGACTGACCTTGAAGTTAATGCCTGTTTTATTTAATTGCATCATCTATGAATAAATGTTAGCCCTACAGTGTTATGCCCCATTATTTTCAATGCATTTTTTAACTTCTTAACTGAATTATATCAGTTAATTTATTATCTACTGTCATGAAACCAAGTGGAGGTTTATTTCTTCGGGACAGCCCAATATATGATATGAGAGAAACATCACAAAATGTTTGATAATGCTATTTTTAACAGTCAAATAAAATGAATTGTGTTCTCATCTCAACTTCTGTAGCCCAGAGTTTTACTGTAAAATCAGTAGGTGATATTAGAAAAGGTATAATCACTCTGGGAAGTAATTTCCAGTCTGCCTATAATTCCTGATAAATTCAATGCAGACAGAAATGGGACATCCCATGTATTTCGAAAGTTCACACACACACACACACACACACACACACACACACACTCACTCACTCACGGGTCCCTTCTTATTTCTACCAGGCTTACTGGACACCAAAATAAGTAGATTCCGTTTAAAAGCTTTAACGGCTCTGTTGGTAAATCTAACTTGTTTTTTGTCCCCAGTCTCTAGTTGAGTACACTACTATTCTATGAGCATTTAAGGAATAAAATGACTAAATTCGTGTTAAAAAGAGCAGATAAGAAAGACTGATTATGTAATCTCTAAAGTAAAAATGAGCTCACATATTCTGAAAGTTGACTATTTGGGGAAAACTTTTATTTCAGTTTCCAGATTTTTCATTTCTACCCTGAGACCACTAAATGCTTACCTATCTTAGATGTTGTGTTAGGACTCATCTCAACATGGAACTGGTTTCTGAAACCTATGAACTGGTATTTCACCTCAGTGTAAGCAATAAAGAAGACCTGGGTACTTATGGATTCACTTTTAAGATCCATGGCATGTAGGAAATGAATGACCAATAAATCATATTAAGTATAATTATGCAGTCAATGATAATCAATACTTGCTGGTGATAGCCTAAAGGGTCCTTTTTTTTAACTTTTAAAAATTCTACACAGTTTTAACATGTAAAAAGTGAATAAAAAGTAAAAGATATGTTTGAAACAAAAATTTTTTTAAAAGGAATTTGATATATTTATTTCAGAAATATCTTCCTAATCTTTCATATTAGTTTTCAACATTATGAGTACTGAAAACTGAAAGAACCTCAGTATGAGCCTGGTGTGTCTGAAGGGTTGAAATTTGAGGTTAAAAAAGTGACAAAACCCAGATCCTACAGAACCTCAAGTTTCATTTTAAAGAGTTTATAGTTGAATGCAAGGTCACAGAGAAGACAGAGAAATTCTAAGCAGAGGAATCATACAATCCAATTTGAATTTTGGAAAAATCATTCCTTGGCAGGAAACAAGACTGAAGGTAAGAAGGCAAATTAAAGGGGCTGCTGCAATCGTTAGTGAGAGAGGACATAACAGACAAGGCAATAGGTATGAAGGGAGAGAACAGATTTGAGAGCAACACAGTAGGTGGGATAGAGAGTGCTGCTGATGGACTGGGTATGGGGAGTACAGGAAAGAGAAAAGGTAAGGATAATTCTCAGGTTTCAGACTCTGATCAAATTAAAAGATGCTGGCACCAAACACTGTTTATTTCAGATAAAGAAAAGACAGAACAGAATAAAGCCTGGGGAGGAAAATAAAGGGTAGATTCAATTTTAGACATGTGCTTGAGGTTCCAGCCAATCACCAGAGAAGAGACAGATAATTGCTAATTAGGTGTATGGAGGTAGAGCCCAGCAGAGAGGTCTGGACTAGAGATACTAATATAGAAATAGAAGACATGAGATGAAATTCCTCAAGAAGAATATGTGAAGTGAGAAGAGAAAATACAAGAAAGAACATTGATGAATATCAAACTTTAATGGACACTGTAATCAGAGAGTTGTCCAAAATGCAAATCTGATCTGGTCATTTAATTTTCAATCATACTCCTGGGTGAGATAGTTATATAAGCACTGGCATCTAATTCTTTTCTTTTCTTCCTACAATGGTTAATTTTATGTGTCAACTAGAGTGGGCCACGGAGTGCCCCGATTAAACACTGTGTCTGTGTGTGTCCATGAGGGTGCTTCTGGATGAGACTGGCATCTGAATCAGTGGTCTGTGAGGTAGGTTGGCCTCCCCAATGTGGGTGGGCATCATCCAATCCATTAACGGCCTGAAGAGGAAGGGGAAATTGCCCACCACTGCTTTTTTCTGCGTTTCCAGAGGGGTTTTCAGCTTAACTGTCATATGTTATTGGAAACCTGTTTTAGTTTAAGCTGTCTAACTCAGCCATGAACGTTACTACGGAGGGCTTTTATAATAGCATGTGTTAAAATAAGATCTTCATTTGTGGATATTGCATTTTGTATATTTTTTGATAGTTTTAAAATAGAGGGAATTGGAGCTAGTTAGTTGATATGAAGGTAGAAAGACAGGCTCTAGAATTATAATATAGTACTTATTTCTTAGAAGGCAATATATAATATTTTATGCACACATAGATACACACATAAGTAGCTTTGGAATATATGGAATCTTAATCTATTCAAAAATTCAAAGAACATATCCCTACCAGCACCAAATAGTTATAGGCATAACTTATTTTTTAACAGTCTGCCTTATCAAGTAAAGGAAAAGATATGTTAGCAATAAAATGAACAGAATCAGTACTTATTTCCTCTGCTGTTATAATATGTTACTCTCTTTTATAGACTGAGCAGAAGGCTCTCTACTCAGTGATGGGTCACTGTGGGGATGGTAGTATTTGTATTTAAATTGGAAGGAAAGATTATATCACATATACTCAGAGTTTGATATTTGAACTCTGATTTCTCTCCCTCAACTTAAGATAGTAGGTAATTTACAACACATTTGGGAAATGTTAAGAATCCCAACTTTTGATGTTGCAATACTTGAGTTATAAGTTTAAAAATTCTGTGTTCAAGTTCTTTGTATAAAGGTAGAAATATATTTCTCATAGCAATTAACTATACTTGAATGCACATTAAGTAACCTTTTATTAATGTAACATAGGAGTTACTACAGGTGAGCATGTGTAGGAGTGAACTTAGCTATCGGGAAGGCTGCACGATTAAAGCTTGTGTTCTACTTAGTATGGGCATCTCTTAATGTTAACCCAAAGAGTGAGGCTTTAAAAAATATATGTTAAAAACCTGAAGAAAAAAAATTAGCAGCTCTCTAAGAGACAAGCAGAGAGTCGAAAAACCATTCATGCTGCTTGCAAGACAGGTAAGGACATTGGCTATGAGAGATATACGTGCCATTATTTGAAGGTCAAAAGAGAAATCTGTGGGTAGTTTAAAAAAAACCCCCAAAACTATAAACAATTCCATACAGACATTTATGAACATGCTAAAAGTATTTAGAACATTTTTTTTTAACACATTTCTTTTTCTGATTTAAATACCAAAAATATATTGTCAAGGAAAGGATAAATTTGAAAAATAAAAAGACAAAAGGTAACATGGGGACTAAATAGGCAACATGAGTGGACTAACTGCCGAGTCCCTCCCCAGCGAGGACTTGCAGCGGGGACGGCAAGTTAGAGAATGAGAAGCAGCACCGAAGTTTACTCGGTTTTGCTTGGCGTTGACCTTTGCTGTACAAGAGACCGGGGAAACGACTATTCCAAGGGCACTTTCCGAGAAAGTCAGTGGGGCAGTGGCGGAGAGTAATCTCCTAGGAGGATATAAGAGAGCAACTTGAGAGAACTCCACAGCAATAAATCACCGTGACCAGATGGTATTCAACTGAGAGTTTCTGAAGGAAATAAAGTGTGAAATGGCTGAGCTACAGCAGCTGAGGACATGCAACACACCCGGAACACCAGCAACTGTTTCCAAATACTGCGATTTTACTAATATGGTATCTTTTCTGAAGGAAAGAAAAGCAAATTAAGATTTATAGAATTACAGACCAGTGGCTCTCCTGGTGATAATGGAGAAAGTGATAGAGTCTAATTAAGAAGACCTTCCTTGAACATCAGGATAAGGTTAACCTGCTAAGGTCAAATCACCACTAAGTCTATAAAGAGAACACTGTTTCTCTCCATCCTATTAAACTTATCTGGAAATGTCAATAAAATACCAGATAGAAGTAAACCAGCAAATGAGGCTTTTAACAAGGTCACATGAGGCTACTGGGGAAAATAAATAAGCACAGTCTTTGGGAGGAGAGGCCACAAGAGAAACTCCTGTCATTAATTGTAAAACTTGCTAAGGAATGAAAACAAAGTTTCAGGGACAATTTCTCTTTTCTTTCCTAACACTGGATTACCTTTTTCAGAAGTAGAGATCACCTTCAAATTAAAAACAAACAAACAAATTTCACCATAGACAACGTGCAGAGGAACAGCAGGGAGGAAAGATGTGCTCCCAAACAAGACGGAAACAAGAGAACAGCAGGCAATGGCAAGACGAGCACATAGCCAAACTTCACTATCAAATGGAATCCGCGAGCCATAGCTGAATTTAAGTTTCTCGTTATTGTGCTCTGCATAAGCATCAGATTTTAATGAAAACTAACAGGTAAGAAAGTAATGAGACTGATTTTTATGTGTTTAAATGAGGGCCATTGCCTTCAATGTGGTCACCTCTGGACACTATGCTCATTCCAAAAGTATGTATTTGCCTTTAATCCAGCATTTCTGAACTGCCCTCTGCAGAACTGCCTTCAGAGCCGGCGGCATACCGCTCGGACAGTGCCCAACGCTGCAGGCCTCCCTCCTGCAAACAGAGCCGGGAGCCCTCACGGAGGACCGAACTGCCCTGCAAAAGCAGCCTGGCTAAGCCCGGTTCTCTAACCCTGCCTTCCTCTTGTCTCAGCACGAAGGAGACTACATAAAAAGAGCAAGGGCCATGCAGTAGAGGCTCGAAGAAATTCATGCCAGGGCCTGGGGTAACCTCCTATGCCACTATTTGAGAGGTCCAAGTGTTAGAAAGTTCCAGTACCAAACCAAGGCCTGTTACACTATGTAACTTCCCCTGGCTCTTAGAACTGTGCTCTGAAGCCACAGAAAGTACCCGCAGCCTTTCAAACACTGCAGAGACTGCTATTAAAATCTTGGTTCTCCTCGGCCCAGCAACCTGCTGTCTTCACTGCAGGCTAAATGTACAGTTCCTTTAAACAGTCCTTAGTACCACTGCTTGTCTTTGTCCTGGTCACTCTCTGCTCACTGCATTATAGTTGTTTCTGTGTCCCATTTTCATTAAATCTTTCTCCGTTTAAAACACCAATTTCTATTCATTGTAGGAAATACAGAAAACATAAAAGGGAAAATTAAATATTTCATATTAACACTTTCTGGAGATATCTGCTGCTAATCCATTGCCATTTCAATTTTTGTATTCCCCCCCTATGAATTCCTTTTCTGTAGGCTTCATCTTACATTATATACACATATTCTTATGTATACACAAGATCTGTTGCTTTTACATAGGAGATGTGTCTTTGAAAAACTGTAAGTAAATTAAATCACATTTAAATTTTAATAAAATTTAACATTGAAAGGATTATCTGTAATGAAAAAATATCTATCCCTAATATGGACAATACTTTGGTAATATAATTTTATCTTAACTGTATATTGGTGTATAGTTTTTATGAGTTAGGAGTGGCAAAATCAAAACAGTGATCAAATGGAAACTAGATCCTAGGAGATTGTGAACAGAACAGCTAAACCTAGTCTGTAAGGAAAAAATATATATATTTAGAGGAAAAGATTAATTTGTTAATATGGATCTGGATCTTGGGACAAAGTCGACCTTGTAAATTTATAAAGATTAAATTAAAAAAAAAGAAATTATCATAATACTTACTTGTTCAAATATATGTTAAGTTAAATTTGAACTTTTTTGTGTGAAAGAAAACAGAATAAAGAGGAATGAAGGACAGAAGAGGTTTGAACAATGGTAAGGCTAATGAATTAGAAACACATATAATAATTGCATACTACCAGCTGCACTCATGTCTTACTGGAATGCATTCAATACTGCTTGTTTATATAGTACATATAGCTATTTAACTAAAAGATAAACAGGTAACCTGGTCTTCAACTTTTTGTCACTTGGTATGTTAAGCAAACTTCATGCTTTAAAAAATACGCAATTACTAAAGCACGGCTGAGTGGTCCCAGACCACACAGGCTCCGTTAAATTTGCATACATCTAATTGCTCCTTCTTGAGGCAAGTGAGAAATTTATTCTTATAAGATCATTCTTTATCCAGTAGCCAAAAAATAAAATGAAGTAAAATCAGTGATTTTGAATCTAATTACTATCTAACACTATTTGTAGTATTTGTTCTTTGAGCCCTTATAAACCTGGACTTTGTGTCATAACTTTGCTGCTTAATACAAACATTTCCTCTTAAAAAATTAGTGTAAGTCATCATCAGTGTCAACTATGAATTCATTTCCTGTCTTTCATATTCAAGATATTATGGTCATTTAAAAACACTGTTATTTAGAAATTGTGATACTGCTCCAGTCTCCCAGAATATAACTATATTTGATGTGAAATATCTTTAACAAAGGAAATAAAAATGTGAGACTAATAAGTACAGCATAGGAAGCCAAAAGCCTCAACATTTAACTACAGTTTAAACACCAACTTTTCTGAACTTGCCAAAAAAGGAAAGATACACCTCCTAGCTCCAGTTCCATTGAAAACCACAGGCTTAATTTTCTTGCCTATATTCCATCTGTTGCATGGGAAATTTCCAATGATTTTCAGAGGTGAAGACAAGAAAGAGAGGTGTACTGGGTTTATGTTGCAATGCAGTTATACAACACCCAAGTTTCTTTTTTGCCAAACAGGAAAATGAAACAGCAAATAAAATCTATGAGAAAAGCTTACCCACCAATTTTACTTGTTCACATATATTAGTATATCAAAAGTGGCTCATAATTACCTCTATACCTATCTAGCAGTAATTATAATGTGTATAAGATGTTAAACTGTTGAAAAACTTTCACATATACTGTCCCATTTTAGTAGTAAATGTTTAGTAGCACAAATGCCAAAACATTGTTCAGTGGAGGCTGTGAGAATGGCCGTTCTAGGTCTAAGTGAATTCTCTAGGTTGTAAGGGTAAGAAGTGATAAAATCAGGCACTGAAATGTCATGTTTTGATTTTGACCCAGTACTCTTTCTTAAAGATCAAATTAAGCCATAATAAAATAAAATGGTGCTCCTGAAACTAAAGTGCAAAAACAGTAATGTGCCACAGGCTCCAAAAGGCCGATTAACACAGCACATCTTTGAACAACAATTTTTTATGAGAATTAGAGAAACAAGAACCCAAAACAATGGAATATAATGATGAGCGTGTTGATGTTAGGCATTGTGATATTGTGATTTATAGTACGAAATAGTTGGTCTCTGTCCATTTCTGGCAAAGAGCTCCTAAAACCTTGGGATTTCTTAGTGATGAGAGCTATAAATGTGTCTTTTGTTATGTTAATGAGGAGACTTCTGGACCCAGCTTAAGGATGGGGGCTGGTGGCCAGGAGAACCAACTTTGTAATGCTCATCAGTATCTTTTATCATATCCTTTTATAATAAACTGGTCAACGTAAGTAAATGTTTCCCTGGATTCTGTGACACTCAAATTAATTAAATCCAAAGGGGGAGATCATCATAGCCAGTCAGAAGTACAGGTAACAATCTGCACTTGCAACTGGCATCTGGAGTCCTAGGGGAAAGGAGTGTCCTTGAAACCTGCTGGTCAGAAGCACAGGTGTTAACCTGAGCTTTCGACTGGCTTCTGAAGTAGAGGGTGGTTTTATGGGAATGAGCCTTTCCTGAATCTAATGCTACCTTCACACAGACAGTGTCTGAATTGAGTTGAATTATAGGTCACCCAGCTGGTGTCAGGGAGGATTGTTAGGTGTTGGGAAAAACCTCCACACATCTGGTGACCAGACATGAAATGTTTTGTATGAGGAGTAAAGAGGGCGCAGGAAAGAAACAAAGAGTAGAGAAGAATTGGGTTATTCCCTACTCAGGAAGACTGAACTGAATTTTTCTAAAAGAAAAAGTATAAAGGAAAGAAAAATAAAGATAACAGAAGAAATTAATGAAATAGAAAACCAACATATAATAGAGGAAATCAACAAAATCCAAAGATTAAAATCAATAAGCCTGCACAAGGCTCATAAAGGCAAGGAAACAAACAATCATCAACTGGAATGAAGATGATGACATCACTACCAACTCTACAGATGATAAAAAGACAGTAAGAAAACATTAGCAACTCCTTTATATCCATAATATTCAAAATTTAGAATGAATAAATTCAGAGAAAACAAAACTTATTTATTTAAAATAAGAAATGATAAACAAAGAAACTGAATTGCTAATTAAAAACTTTCCCCAAAAGACATCTCCATGTTCAGATGGCATAAGCAATAAGTACTTCAGAACATGAAAGAAAAAAATTTATACCATGTTAGAGAAAATCTTTCAGACAATAGAAAAAAAGAAAATACTCCAAATCTGTATGAGTCCCGTGTAGCCTTATTACCCATACCTGTCATTTCTTGGAAAGAAAATTATAGGTTAATCCCTGTTATGAACATATATGCAAATTCCTAAAGCGTTCTAGTAAACTAAAGCAATACATATAAAGAATAATTCATCATGGAATATTATATGACAATAAATGAATCAAATACTGATTCTTTAATATAGATAAACCTTAAAAATATTATTCCAAGTGAAAGCAGCCAGTCACAAAAGACTACATATTGTAGAATTCCATTCATATGAAATGTCCAGAATAGGAAAATCTATGAAGATAAAGAAAGGCAGCCCGGCCAGGCGTGGCTCAGCGGTTGAGCGTTGACCTGGGATCCAGGCGATCGGGGTTCGGGTTTAATTCCCGGTCAGGGCACATGCCCGGGTTGCGGGCTCGATCAATGACTCTCTCATCATTGATGTTTCTCTCTCTCTCTCCCTCTCCTTTCCTCTCTCTGAAATCAATAAAGATATATTTAAAAAAAAAAAAAAAAAGGCAAAGTAATTTCATGGGGCACAGAACTGGGAATGGGAGAAGATTGTGGAAAAATGTAGAATGGTTGCTAATGAGTACAGGTTTCTTTCTGGAGCTACAAAAATGTTCTAAAATTTGACTGCAGTGATGATTGGTCTACCTGGTAAATTTACTAAAAAGCAATGAACTGTATACTTTACCTGGGTGAATTGCATGATATGTTAATTATAACTCCATAATATTTTTTAAAAATAGTGTACAGAATACAATAGTTAAATGCTCAGACAAAACAGATACGGAACTCTTAAAAATGTGAGGGGAAATTTGGGAAAGCAAGTGTAAAAAATTATTTTTAACTGTTCTCAACAATCATATTGGTGCTGGTGGTATTAGCATTGCTATTCTCAGACTGTTCCATATATTGTTAAAATTTTAATATCTATTGATATGCTGAATGCTAAAACGAGTTTCCTGGAGCAGAACATATTTCAATTACTACTTATATACAGTAAGTAGATCATTACATTCTGGCTCTTCTCTGATCCAGCTCAATCTCAAAAGCAATGTAATGAGGAGATAGGATCTTTCAAGTAATTGTGTCTACTGTAGGTAAGGAGTCCTAAAAAAATAAATCTGAATGGTTACTTAGGTAAAAAGACAGTTGTTCCCCCTCCCCTTTTGAGAATATCCTTGGAAAAGTAAAGGATATATATCTTCACACTTTGGAATATAAAAAAACACACACCATATCTTGGGAAGGGGGATGGAACGAGTCTTTCCAGCTTTATAACCCATATATCTCCAAGGTCCTGGTCTCGTTTCCCCACCCTAGCAATGTAAACACCTCCAGAGAAGTTAATCTCTCTGGAGTTCTCACTGTCTATCAAGTCATACATTGAGTCCTAATGCTTGTCTTTTAGCATAGGTTCCAAGTTTCTGTAAAATTTGCTCAGAAAGCTTTAACTGTGCAGAAACATAAACATATTTTTCTTTACAACTACCCCACATATGTAATGTGGTACTAAACAAATGAGATACTGAGTTAAACCAAAAGATTGGATTGTCAAATCAAACTCACAGATCTGAGATCTTATCCAGTATCAACCTTAACTGATCACTTAAGGGACAGAAGCAATCAAACACCACAGCAAATCAGGGAGAGGTACTGGCCATCAGTACAGCCTTTCAGGTCCTTCCTTGTTACATTGGCTATTTTCTGGTTCAGGTTAGCATATGAGGTCAAATGGAATTATTATCATAGTACCAGTCTCCATTTATTGCCCAACAAAAACAACTTTTCTCACTGCACATTCAGTCATAGTAACTGGGATAGTTAGTGACCAGAGGTTGTTCAATAAATTCTGGATTGGTTTGAAGACATAACTATATCCCAGATGTCACAGTACAGGTTTTAACAGTCATTGTTTCCAGATGTCATTATGCAACATGCTCTCTTCAGGACAACACAGTGTTGTTTCTTTATCAGTCTAATCTGAAACAATGTGCCATGTGAAAGACAAGACCCCTTTATATCTGTGGTACCTGGAACATTACTGGACAGTGAGGCCAATATAAAGGCCAACATAAAGGCCTCACTGTCCAATAATGGTCTATCATAATCTAGGTTAACCATAGTATCCCCATAAATTGGCATCCTCAGCTTAGCTTATGACTCTCCTGGTGATTCATCTTTAAAAACAACAACTTCCATAATGATTATAAAATTCAATAGTCTTTCTTGGTAAGAATACAGTGCCTCTTCCTGCACTGTTGACTGATATAATGTTCTATTAAAGTAAATACTCTATTAGTCCAGTCATTTAAAGTTCAGTTGTTCCTCCAGGGCCATTTCTAGATGCAGCCAGTCTACTAAAAGGGAGCTCCCTCTAGCGTCTCTACTTGGACTTGCAAGTCCTTTTCATCATGAGCTTTCAGGAACATTATTTTGGTCTGATGTAATACTCCAAGACCGGTACCAAAAATCCCTACAGAACAACTAGCACAACAAAGGCAACTAATCAAGCCAGAACATGGGTGATTACCATGGTACATTAGTGATATCTGTGCAATTTAGGAAAGTGATTTACTCACTAAAATAATTTAAGTCCCATGAGAGTGCCAATTAGTATACCAAATACAGCTCTGCCTGGTGTCATAGGTTTTCCATAAACGCACTTTGCATAACTCTAGAGATATTATCAATAATGTCGATTCATTATACCTCTCCCAAATCCATCTCCTTCAAGGGTGGTGCTTCAATTTCCTTAACTGAATTCCATTTACATTAATATATTCAGTATTTGAATAACTAAATCAAGCTATGGTAGGGAGTAGAAATCTGTTTTCCATTATACCTAGGTAGATATCTTAGCAACATATTGTTTGCTTTTTTGTTTGTTTTTAACATTTATTTATATTTATTGGGGTAACACTGGTTAATAACATTATATAAATTTCAGGTATACAACATTATCACTGAATATCTGGATACTCTACTGCGTACCAACCACCAAAAGTCCAGTTTTCCATCGGTGACCATACAGTTGACCGTCTTTACCATTTTGCCTTTCTCCTGCCCCCATTACCCTCTGGTGACAACCAATCTGTTGTCTGTATCTATGTATCTGTTTTTGTTTTGCTTGTTCGTTTGTTACTTTTTGTTTTATATTCCACATGAGCAAAATCATATGGTTTCTGTCCTTTTCCATCTGGCTTACTTCACTTAGCATAATACCCTCAAGGTCTATCCATGTTGTCACAAATGACAGTATGTCGTCTTTTTACGGCAGAGTAGCGTTCCACTGTGTGTGTGTGTGTATCCATTCATCCACTATTGGACATTTAGGTTGTTCCATTTCTGGGCTAGTGTAAATAATGCTGCAGGTGCATGTATCTTTTTGAATTAGTGGAATTTTTCCCCCCAATTATTTTTCAGATAAATATCCAGAATTGCTAGACCATATGGTAGCTTTATTCTTCATTTTTCGAGGACCCTCCATACTGTTTTCCATAGTGACTACACATATTTACATTTCCACCAATACTGTATAAGGATTCCCTTTTCTCCACATCCTCTCCAACACATGTTATTTCTTGCCTGTTTGGTGACAGTCATTTTAACAGGTATGAGGTGATATCTTATTGGGGTTTTCATTACATTTTCCTAATAATTAGTAATGTTGAACATCTTTTAATATGTCTATTGGCCATCTGTATCTCTTTTTTAGAAAGTTGTCTATTCAGATCCTCTGCCAATTATTTAATTGGGTTATTTTTGAGTTGAATGAGTTCTTTATACATTTTGGACATTAACTCCTTATCAAAAATATCATTTGTAAATACTTTTCTCATTTGGCTGGCTGCCTTTTTATTTTGTTGATGGTTTCCTTTGTGGTGCAAAAGGCTTTTAGTTTGATGTAGTCCCATTTGTCTATTTTTGTCTTTGTTTCCCTTGCCTTTGGAGTCAAATTCACAAAAAACCAATGACTGATTTTCAGAAGCTTAGTGCCCGTGTTTCCTTCTATATATTTTATTGTTTCAGGTCTTTCATTCAAGTCTTTGATCCATTTTGAGTTAATTTTTATGCATGGTGTAACATAGTGGTCTAGTTTAATTCTTTTGCATATGGCTGCACAGTTTTCCAACCACTGTTTATTGAAGAGGCTGCCCTTTCTCAGAACATTGTATATTCTTGGCTTATATGGCATTTAGCTGTCATTATATGTGTGGAGTTATTTCTGGGCTCTTAATTCTGTTCCATTGGGATGTGTGTCTGTTTTTCTGCCAATACCATACTGTTTTGATTACTATGGCTTTGCACTAGAGTTTGAAATCGGGAAGTGTGATAGCGCCAGCCTTGTTCTTTTTTCTGAGGATTGATTTAGCTACTCAGGGTCTTTTGTGGTTCTATACAAATTGGAGAATTTTTTGTTCTATTTATGTGAAAAATATCATTGAGATTTTGATAGGGATTGCACTGAATCTGTAGATTATTTTAGGTAGTATGAACACTTTAATAATATTAATTCTTCTATTCCATAAACACAGAATATCTGTCCATTTCTTTGTGTCTTCAATTTATTTCAACAGTGCCTTGTAGTTTTCAGTGTACAGGTCTTTTACCTCTGTTAAGTTTATTCCTAAGTATTTAACTTTTTTTATTGCAATTACAAATGGGATTGTTTCCCTTGTTTCTCTTTCTGATAGCTCATTGTTAGTATATAAAAACACAACAGGGTGCCACCCTGTGTGGTCCGATAGGCCCTGCGTTCTCAGTTCCTTGGGGAGGAAAGGCAAGTTTGCTGATGGCAGTATCTTATATTTCTGCATCTGTGTAAATGATGGTGGCTCCACAACACTACTAGCAGTCCCTGGCTCTGAAGTCTGCTGTGGAGCAGGTCAACAGGGACCCTGATCTTCTGCAAAACATTTGTTTGGGAGTCCATTTCTACATTGCCTACCAAGTGATAGAAGGACCTTTGACAAAACCCTGAAGAGGTAGCTGTCATTGGAGGGACACCTATTCCCTGTCATTCCAAATGGGGGCACTTCTTGAGCTCTGCAAGTTCCCCCAGGGGGATAAATGTATCACTATAAAATGGAAAATAAGACATCGGTGAAGAAACAAGAAAAGATTAAAAATAAGCTTACACCATTTCTCAAAAAATGTAACAGATTTTAGTATACTGATTTTGTATCATGCAACTTGACTGTAATTGTTTATTCATTATAATTTTTTTGGTGGAGTCTTTAAGGTTTTCTAAATATATAAAATCATGTCATCTGCAAATAGTGACAGTTTTACTTCTTCCTTTCCAATTTGGGTGCCTTTTATTTCTTTTTCTTGTCTAACTGTTCTAGCAAGTATTTTTAGTACTATGTTCAATAAAAGTGGTGAGAGTGGGCAACCTTGTCTTGTTCCTGATCTTAGAGGAAAAGCTTTCAGTTTTTAAATATTAAATATGGTGTTAGTTGTGGGTTTGTCACACATGGCTTTTATTATGTGAAGGCACTTTCCTTCCATACCCATGTTGAGAGTTTTTATCATAAATTAATGTTTTATCTTCTCTAATGCTTTTCCTGCACCCACTGAGATGATCATATAATTTTTAACCTTCATTTTGTTAATGTTCTCTAGCACACTGACTGATTTGCCAATGGTGAACCATCCTTGCAACCCTGGAATGAATTCCACTTGATAGTGGTGTGTGATCCTTTTAATGTATTGCTGTATTTGATTTGCCAATATCTTGTTGAGGATTTTTGCAACAATGTTCATCAGGGATAATGGCCTGTTGTTTTCTTTTTGTGTGTTTTCCTGGCCTAGTTTTGGCATCAGGGTAATGTTGGCCTCATTAATTGAGTTAGGAAGCATTGCCACCCTTCAACTTTCTGGATGAGTTTGAGAAGGATAGGTATCAAATCTTCTTTGAATGCTTGGTAGAATTCACCAGTGAAGCCATCTGGTCCCGGACTTTTGTTTTTTGCAGGGAGGTTTTTGATTACTGTTTCTATCCTTACTAGTGATTGGTCTTTTCAGGTTTTCTATTTCTACATGATTCAGTCTAGGAAGGGTGTATGATTATAAGAATTTGTGCATTTCTTCTAGGTTGTCTATTTGGTGGCACATACATAGCCTTACACAGTATTTTTTTAAGATCCTTTGCATTTCTATGGTGTCATTGGTAACTTGTCTTTTATTTCTGATTTTATTTGAGTCTTCTTTATGAGTCTAGTTAGGGGCTTGTCAATTTTATTTATGTGTTCAAAGAATCAGCTCTGTTTCATTAATGTTTTCAATGGTCATTTTAGTCTTTATTTATTTTTACTGTTTTTAATTATTTCCTTCCTTCTACTGACATTGGGCTTTGTTTGTTCCTCTTTTTCTAGTTCCTTAAGGTGTAATGTCATACTGTTCGAGATTTTTCTTCTGTCTTGACATAGGGCTGTACATCTATGAACTTCCCTCTTGGTACCACTTCTGCTGCATCCCAAAGATTTTAGTATGTCATATTTTCATTTGTTTCTGTATCTTTTTATTTCTTCTTTTATTTCTACATTGAAGCAATAGTTGTTCATGCTGTTTAATCTACACATATCTGTGATTTTTCCACCTTTCTTTTGGTAGTTGATTTCTAGTTTCATACAACTGCAGTTGAAAAATATGCTTGACATGATTTCAATCTTCTTAAATTTATTGAGACTTCTTTTCTGTCCCAACAGATGATCTATCCTTGAGAACGTTCCATGTACACTTAAGAAGAATGTGTAACCTGTCACTTTGAAATGGAAAGTTCTGAAAATACCTATTAAGTCCATATAGTCTAATGTGTTATTTAAGGCCAATGTTTTCTTGTTGACTTTCTGTCTAGATGATCTATCCATTGTTGTAAGTGGGGTATTGAAATTTTCTATTACTATATTGCTGTCTATTTGTCCCTTTAGCTTTATTAGTAATTGTTTTATATATTTTGGTGCTCCTAAGTTTAATGCATATATATTAATAAATGTAATGCATTCTTGATGGATTATCCCCTTTATCATTTATGCTTATCTTTGTCTCTTACCTTTTTTGTCTTGTTGAGGTCTATATTGTCTGATATATGGTTATACCACTTATCCCTGGACCCCATTTGCTTAAAGTATAATCTTCCATCCCTTCACTTTGAGCCTATGTTTGTCACTGGAGCTAAGATAAGTCTACCAAAGGAAGCATATAGTTGGGTCTTGTTTTTCAATCCATCCAGCATCTCCATAAACTACATATTTCAACTTTGAGCCTTTTGGTGTACAATCTCCATCTTCCATAGGAACTACTGTTCATTGAGCCCAGTATCTAACAATACTAAGAAGCTGTGTGTTTTTGGCTTTTGTTTCTTTTTCAGATTCTATGGCTTAACTGGGTGCATAAACTCAGACCCGTTTATTTATTTTCCATTCTAAATCATGATCTTCATAATTGGGCTGAACTCCTCCAGATTATGATACAGTGAATTTGAAAAGGTGGTACCAGAATGCCTCTCCCATCTCCTAAAACATAATAGTGCTTGATTAAGTCCTGAGGAAATTCCATCAGTTTCCTATTTTTTCTTCCATTTTTTTCCAAGAAACCATCTAAGCCATTTCACCCAGGAGCCGGCCTTCTGCTTTCCTTCCACCTTCTCATTTCTCTCCCTTGTGCTTCCTTTCTTTTGGATGGCTTAGAACTTTTCCACCATGCAGCCTTATGCATGGTAACTACGACAAGTCTTTTCCTGCTCCTGAATATTCTTGTAGCTTCCCAAGAGCAAGGTTTTCATGACCTATTCCCATCACACTGTCATTTGTGCCATTAAATTATGTCTCCCTCTGGTCATCATAAAGTCTGTAGAGGGTTACTTGTGCTCTGATCACTCCTATTTTTACTTTAAAAATATTGCATTTGTAGTTTGAGGGAGTAAGGCACTTCCTCCTCTCGGTAAAATTGCCAAATCTCAGCCTCAACCCACTTATAGCAGGTTAGTTGTGATACCATTTAGAAGTACAGGGAAAACTCTCAAACCATTCATCTGCTCAGCTTGAACAATCCTTTACACTCAACAATGTCTAGAATAGTGATGTGGTCTCCTTATTGTTAATTCTAGTAATCCATGACAAAAATTATCCCCAAGATTTTGTTGGTATTTTCTATAAAAAGCCCTAACTCTTAAACACAATACTCTCAGCATTCAGTAGCCACCTGACCTTGGTCTCCAACTACCTGTATGGTTTTTCTAGTGATCAATTTAGTTATTTTGTAAGCACATATAATGTTCAAGAAGCAGGTTTTCCAGAGATGGGTAAATATGGCCTCCTGTTTCTTCTCCAATCCCATCCCTTTTTCTGTTACTTTAAAGGGTCCTGTTTCTCTAGGGCTGCTAGCAATAGTTAAGTCCTCGTCACGATTTTCTGTTCTCCTTTTTCTTGCTGAAGGGTGTCTTACATATCAGTGGGTCTGAAAAAATATCTCATTGAGTAGGCCAGTTTACAGTAACAAAAGACGGGACTGTCAAATCAGACATACAAACCAGTGACCTTATAAAGCTTTACTAATAATTTCAAGGATACAGGTAATCAAAAGGCCAGGTGAAACAGGGCGGAGGCAGAACCATCACTGTCTCCCTCCAGGTGTTTTTCGGACACAATGAAACTGCTTGACCAAAGTTAACATGTAAGATCTCTAAGCAATGGATGCAATTTACATTACTTACACAGAGGACAACTACCTCAGTCATAAAACATCTCTATTCCATATTCAGATAGTTACATACCTCACATGACATGTTCTGGGAAGCCATGCCCCAAACTCAAAGATATTAGGGTTGTTTATCAAAATCAATCATAGCATCCAGATATATCCTGCTAAAAGCAGTCCAAAGACAAGGACTCTTCCCAGGTTGTAAATACCATTAGTGACTTTGTTTTGTTGGTTTTTGCCATGAGGTCTGTAGTTGATGTTTATAAGATTATATGAGTTCTTTCTTTCTTTTCAGGGAGTTGATCCCAGTTACTAGAAAGAATATATTGCAGACCTGCCATTTGTGTGTGTGTGTGTGTGGGGGGGGGGGGGTTGGTTGTTTTTCCCAATAATTATGGGACTTCCTAATAAATAATATATTCTGTGTCCTTGAGACAGAGATTTTTCACTGTGAGAGAAAGGAAGCACAGATAGAACACGGAACTATTATCATCCTTACAGAGTCCTGAATTTGATTTCAAAATATCATGAGCTCATGAGGTATTATATCTATTTAAAATCCCATTAAAAGAAATCCAGGGATCTTGGAGAAATGGAAACTAGAAATCTAGGTCTCGGGCAGAAAACGTACAAGATGACTTCATATGTTCATAGCACTACTTATACAGTCATGTGCCATTTAATGACACGGATATGTTCTCAGAAATGCATCATTAGGTGGTTTTGTCATTGTGGAAACATTATGTAGTGCACTTACACAAACCTAAATGGTATAGCCTATACACACCTAGGCTATATGGTAAGTATATTGTTCCTAGGCTATAAGCCTGTACAGCATGTTACTATATAAAACAACATGAGATTAAATCAAGCAAAAGAGAAAATGATGCAATCAAAAGACATGATAAGCATGAGATATATAGGGCTGCTGTGAAAAGAAAGCTTCTTATTTATAAGTAGAAAGAGTCACTACTCTAAAATAATAAGAAAGCCCAGGCTGGTGTGGCTCAGTTGGCTGGGTGTTGTCCCATGCACTGAAAGGTTGCCAGTTTGGTTCAATTCCCAGTCAGGACACATGCCCAGGTTTCAGGCTCAATCCCGGGTAGGGGGTGTGCAGGAGGCAGCCATTGATGTTTCATATTCACATTGATTTCTCTTTCTCTCCCTCTCCTTTCCTCTCTCTTTAAAAATCAATAAAAAAAATCTTTAAATAAATATATATATATATAGAATAACAATAAAAAGTATACTATAGTAAACACACAAATCAGTTACATAGTCATTTATTATCATTATGGAGTATTATGGACTATACATAATTGTATGTGCTATATTTTCATACGACTGGCAAAGCAGTGTGTTTGTTTACATCAGCATCTCACAGAAATGTGAGTAATGCATTGCACTACATTATGATGGCTATGATGTCACTAGGCAATAGGAATTTTTCAGCTCTTTTACAATATTATAGGCCCATTGTTGCATATGTGGTGGGGTCGTTGAACAAAATGTATTACACAGGGCAACACTGAAATAGCACCAAACTAGAAACTACCTACAAGTCATCAGTGATAAAATGGACAATTAAATTGTGGTACATTCCTACAATGGACCTCCATACCATAATGAGAATTCAATAAATTATTGCTTTATTCAGTAATGTGGATGAATCTCATAAACATAATGTTGAGCCAAAGAAAACAGACACAACTGAGAATATACTGTGTGGTTCTATTACATAAAATTAAAAATTTTCATCTACAGTTTTAAGTGTCAGGAGAACTGTTACCTTTGGCAAATACTGACTAGGAGGATATTAGCAATGTTCCATATTGAGATTTGGGTATTGATTACATACGTATTTTCACTTTGTAAAAATAAGTCAAATTTCATCAAATTCAGTAATTCTTAGTTATACACTAAGAATTTGTTCACTTTTTTGCATTTATGCCACACTTCAATAAAAGATTACTTAAAAAAACAAAACATGAGGTAGATCTATATTTATTGACATGGAAAAAAATCTCCAAGATATATTGTTGAGTAAAAAAAGGCAAGTTCCCAATCAATACACAGACCAAGATACCATTTGTGCAATATTTAAAAACCTATAAAACAATCATAATATTTCTACACATACATATACATATGCCAAAAAAGGTGATCTATAAAGATGATCAGCTATCACTCTGGGTGTATCCCTGGGAAATGAAGCACTTGGTGGGAAAGGAGAGGCTAGAAAACAGAGGGGATCTTTTCTTAATTGATGAAAATTTAACACTACATAGAGCAAGAATGTTTTCATGGAATACTCATAATTAAAAATTAATATTTCTAAAAGGAAGGATTGTTCTTAAATCCAATGTGCAAATGGTTCTTTAAATAAGTCTAAAAACCATAAACATTTTAAATACGAAGCTGTTATGTGAAAATTTCACGAGTTCACTAGCCTGCAGACACCAAGGTATCTAACACAATTATCAGAAATATTTTTGTATAATCCACGTAGGTCCTATCCTTTTCTAAGACCATTCCATGAGATCTAAAAGGCCGTAAAACTTTGCTGAATCCCTCTCCCCATGGGAGGAACCTATCATCCCATTTTTTGCTTACAACTTTTTCTGAAAACTTTAAAAGGAGTGAAAAAAGGTTGGAAGCCTCTATTGCATCATTTATATTTTTCTGCATCTTTAGAAGAAATGTGCCACTCAACAAACCTTTCTTTAATACTGTTCTCAAGAATAACTTTCATCTTTGCATACCTATAGGTAATCAGTAGAAACTATGTGCTATAAATGTTAAAATCAAAGCTATACTTCTGTCATTGAGAGGCCGAGGAAAAATTAGCTCAGTTTTATACTTCACTCTAAGGTTTAATACAATTAATCACCTCTCTGACCCCTACATAGAGGCACACACACATCCACACACACAAATAAAGACACACAATATCAGTTTCATACTATAATAAAAGTGGAAGCAAGGTCATATTCTTTGGTTCTGTCTTTCTAATGAGGCAGGTTTCCTCTGGGTTCTAATCCATCCTATTCTCTAGTAGTAAAAGGGATTGAGTGTGTACTGTCTAGTGAGAGGTCACATAAACTTCATTACAGAACTAGACAATCTTAGAAAATCCACAAGAAAGAGAGCATACTCTACCTAGATTGATAGAGAAAATTATATGACAGATATATCTATAGCGAGAACATCAATCGTAAGAGTTGCTCAGCAACCTTTTCTCAAAAATAAGAACACACCACCACTTCAACCCTTCTCTTTTCATCAACTGCAGTTCTCTAAATAAGGCTTTCTACTAAAGACAATGCCTTGACTTCAACAAGAAGAGAGCAGGCTGGTGTTTACCAAGGAGAAATATCATGGGATCTTTCTATTAATGCTGTTTAAAGTGTGAACTTGTTTGTAAACTATTCCACAGCTTGAGAGGCCTCATTATTTCAGAGATCACAAAAGTAAACACTCTCAAATGAAGCACATGATTTAGGCTTTGAGAACCCTGAGGCTCCAGGGCATTTCCTGTAATAGGTTCATGAAATAAATGTATTGGGCTCAAACCCTATGGTTTCTTGAAAATGAATATAATTTAAAAATGCAAAACAAATTAATGTGTTCGTATATAATATCCATATCTGAATGAGATTACCACCTGCCTACAACATTGTGTCTATCCTAAGTGATCAAATGACATCCCCTCAAATGTGATCTTCTCACCATCCCCAACAAAACCCCACAAGGCCAATCATTCTATTTTAGCATTATTCAAAATATGTTAAGTAAATATAAGGAAAATATCATGTGTTGTGTCAAATATAGTTTTGAAAAAGATGAAAAATTCAACCCATAATTTTTCTGAGGTAACTCCACACTGCTTTCGACAGTGGTTGCAGCAATATGCATTCCCACCAACAGTGTACGAGGGTTTCCGTTTCTCCACATGGTCACCAACACTTGTTTTTTGATTTATTGATGATAACCATTCTGATAGGTGTGAGGTAATAATTCACTATGGTTTTAATTTGCATTTCTCTGGTGATTAGTTACACTGAACATCTTTTCATATGTCTCTTGGCCATCTGTATGTCTTCTTTGAAGAAGTGTCTATTCAGGTCTTTTGCCCATTTTTTTAATTGGATTGTTTCTTTGGTGTTCAGTTTTGTAAATTCTTTATAAATTTTGGATATTAACTCCTTACTAGATGTGTCACTGGTGAATATCTTAGTGGGTTGTCTTTTCATTTTGTTGATGGCTTCCTTTACTGTGCAAAAACTCTTTCGTTTGATGTAGTCCCATTTGTTTATTTTTTCTTTTGTTTCCCTTGCCTGAGGAGATATATCAGAAAAAATATTGCTATGAGAAATGTCCGAGATTTTACTATCTATGTTTTCTTCTAGGATTTTTATGGTTTCGAGTCTAACATTTAAGTCTTTAGTCCATTTTGAGTTTATTCTTAGGTATGGTGTAAAAGGGTGGTCTAGTTTCATTTTTTGCACTTATCTGTCTAGTTTTCAACACCATTTACTGAAGAGACTATTTTTAGTCCATTGTATGCTTTTGCTTCCTATGTCAAATATTAATTTACTATAAAGGTGTGGGTTTATTTCTGGGCTCTCTATTCTGTTCCATTGATCTATGTGTCTTAATAGAACTTCCTTATGACCCGGCAATTCCACTTCTGGGAATTCATCTGAAGAAACTTGAAATACTAATATGAAAGGATATATGTACCCCTATGTTTATTGCAGTGTTATTTTCAATAGTCAAGATGTGGAAGCAGCCCAAGTGCCCATCAGTAGATGAGTGGATAAAAAAGCTGTGGTACTTTTACACAAAGAAATACTACTCTGCCATAAAAAGAAAGAAAAAAAATATTTTTTGGTTAATCCTCACCTGAAGGTATTTTTTCCCATTGCTTTTTCAGAGAGAGTGGAAGGGAGGGAAGGGGGGAGCAGGAGAGAGAGAAATAGAGAGGGGGAAACACTGACAAGAGCTTTATCGACTGGTTTCCTTCCCAAACACACCCTGAATGGGGGCGGGGAGCGAACCTACAACCCCGGTATGTGCCCTTGACTGGGAATCAAACCTGTGACCATTTGGTGTGTGGGCCGACTCTCTAACCACTGAGCTACAATGACCAGGGCAAGAAAGAAAATTTTCCCCTTTGCGACAGCATGGATGGACCTGGAGAACATTATGCTAAATGAAATAAGCCAGTATCAAATAAGACAAGTATCATATGATTTTACTTATATGTGGAATTTAATGAACAAATTGAACTACCAAGCAAAATAGAGACAGACTCATAGATAGAGAACAGGCAGACAGCTGTGGTGGATGTGGGTGTTGGGGGGTGGGTGGAGGGATTGAGAGAAAAAAGAAAAGAGAGAGAACTCATGAACATACACAGCAATGTGGTGGTTTTAGACAGGGAGCAGTGGGTGGAGGTGGAAAAGGGCCTAGAGGGGATAAATGGTGATGGTAAAAATAAAATTAAAAAAATAATAAAAAAATAAAACAAGAAAAAAATTCAACCTGTATTTCCTGTTTCCTATGAACCTGAATTCCAAATCCTATAGAAAGAACTTAAAGGACCATAATACAATACCAGTTTTAGAGGCAGTTATATATTTAAAAATAAAATGATGAGGCTCACTATTAATTACTTTGGTAAATAGTCAAAAGCCCATTTCAAAATTTCCCCTTATTCAATTTCTTGTGACTCCACATTTTTATATTCTAAATCATTCTTCTTTTTTGTTGTAACTGCTTATTAGTGAACTCATCATCTGTGTGGTAACAACTCCCTTAAAAATCTGGCTACATACCCAAAGCTGCTACTTTGATGATGATTGCCTGAATGTTAGATGATATCATCTCTCGGAGCAAATCTTCTTGGTTTCTTTGCCAAAGGTAAGCTAAAGGCTGAAGATTAAGCCTTTTACACCTATAAAATAAAAAGAAAAAAAATCAGTGATATCTGATGATATCTGAATGTTCTATATTTGGATCCATAGCAATTACTTTGATTTTAAACATAGCGTGTTTTTAAGGATTTTAGCATTTAAAATGCTTTTAAAAACATGCTTTGTACTATGAAGTTTATGTGTACAACATAAACATATTTAATTTCCACAGGCTATGTATAAACAGATAAAAATAAAATCTCTAGGCAGATTAGAAGTATTAATTTTAGTAAGACTCTAAGTTTAGAAATCTACGCAAAAAAGCATCCAAATGCCAATGGATAATTATTCTTGTTTTTAGAACCTCCTTGGGCATCAAAATTGTAAAGCATATGCAAAATAGGCAAATAAATTTAACCTAATAAAATAATCATAGGTGGATTAAATTTACAATAGTATGGTTACACGAACTATTCTTACGTACTAACTGAAATTTTTAAAAAGAATTCAACTCAGTGAAAACAAAATAACAACAAAATACAATATATTGGGGCACTGTGCTACAAATTTTACATTATGGTGCAGAAGAAAGAATATGGGTTTTGGACTTAGGACAAATTTGTGTTTGAAACCTACTCCTGCACTCGCTAGCTATGTGACTACGGCAAGTCAAAACTAAGGTCTAGGTCTTTAGTTTCCTAGTTCATAAATGGGGACAAAGATCTGTTTTTTCAAAGTTCTTGTTAAGATTAAGGCGTAGAAAGTGTAGTCATCCTTTACTCCTCCGTTCTGCTCCTCATTCAATCACCCCAATGCAGATTAAGACCACTTCTTACCAGTACCACTAACACTGGATCTGTGGCACCGAGAGATCCTGTCAATATCTTCCTAATCTTGTTCTGTTTCTGTCCTTGCCCTTTTAAAATCAGTTTTCCATATAGCAGTCAGTGTGATCCTTTTAAAACATTAAACTGATCATGGGATTCCTCTGCTCAAAACTCTTTTCATCACTCCCAGTAAGAGTACTTGCAATAGACCTACCTGGATCTCAGCCTGGTTAGCTCTCACACCTCATCTACTACTCTCCCCTCACTCCTGCCTCCCCTACCCTGCTCACTCTGGCCTAATACTAACCGTGCTCCCTACCTTCCTCACTTCCTTTGGGCCTTTGTGTAAATGTCACTTTCTCAAGGAGGACTACAACTGATTAAAAGTAATGTAATGAATGTAGCACAGTGCTTGGATAAAATAGGCATTCAAAAAATGGTAGTCAAAGCCAAGTGAACCTGCCCATGTCACACAGTAAGTGGCTGAGATCAGATTTCAAAAAAGAAATATAGCTCTAAAACCCACCAATCCTAATGTCTGTAAGGTTACCTGGATGACTACTCTAGCCCATATTGATCTTTCTCTCAGAAAATCCCAAACTTAGTAAATGTACGACATATTTGGTCATTTACTCATCCATGGCCTTAAAAATACTACTATTTTTTCATGTACATATACCCTGACTTTCAAAGAAATGAAAATCTTCCTTACTACAGAAACTGTTATATATAATTTTTCTTTGTAAAATGTCGCAGAGCATATAGGGCACTGTTGAGGCAGTTAATACAAAAATAATGAAACTGAAACTAATGATGTAACACAAGCATTACAGTTCTTGCTGTCCTCATCAATGTTTAATGCCGGCTAATCAAACTAGTCTCTCTACCCTTTTTAGCTGAGATTTTTTTTTAATTGAAAAAAACTATTCCTTTCTGTCCTTATGGCAAAATTCTTGACTTTTGCTTTGATATCCACAATCTGTTGACTACTTGTAGACTTAAGTCAAACTTCTTTACCTACTTAAATTTTTTAACAGTTCAAAATATCATGCTTCAAATACATTTCCTCTGTAAATCAGTTGTATTTGAGCTAGTGACATTTATTAAATGCATTATATCTTGAGAATATAATGATGCAACACAAACTACAAACTGAAGATAGGCTAATTCAAAACAGTTTGTAGAGCAATGGACGCCCAATATCGCTGTCTTAAAATTTTCAAGAATAAAAGTGCAGATATGCTTCATGGTATAAAATCTGGGTATTTTAGCCATGTGTTGAAGTGTTCCTGAGACTGCATTTTGAGAAAAATCTTGCCTCTACCCATTAGTATGCTTTGGGTCCTTCTTCCATACAGCCTCCTAATCAATGGCACATTTTCATTCAGCTTTTCAACTTTCATCAATAGACGTCAGCCCTATCTACAGTTTGGTTATCCATTAAACCACATGGGTTTGAACTTATTCAAAAACAAAGATTTGTAAACTAAAAAATTCTCAGAGAAGATGACCTAAAAACTGAGGAGAATAATATTATTTCTAACATATGGCTTAAGGGATATACAATCCAGCTCCATCGATAGTTCAGTGTTCTTAAACGAAAGCCAGCAGAATGTAAGGAAAACTTTTTCAAAACACACGTTTAATCTCCCCCATTTCCATCTCCATTCTCCAGAGATTCCAATATACCCCCAAATATGAGTCATAATCCCCTTCACAATATGCTTTGCCTTGCATTTCTGTCATTTACTTTTAAAATTCTGTATTTTTAACTACCTGAAATTCATTATGGAATTAGAGAAAACAAATAAGATAAAATTTTAAGTTTAAATGTTCAAGTCCATTAATATGCAAGTTTTTAAAGAGATATTCAATGTGAAGGTTTCTTTGTCAAGAATATGAAACCATTACATAAGTATAGCCCTTATTTCTATTTACACTTTTGAATGGCAAAGTTATTTATTTAGAGGCTAAGTTTTGTTTAAGATTAATACTGGAGTCCACATTTTTTTATTTTGCTCATGTAATTATGTATAAAGCCTCTATACAATATTTTACTTATCCATATAAATTAAAAATGAAAAATAAATTCATTCATGTTGTTTTGCCAAACAAACATTAAGTAATCTGTATTATCATTTGACCTTATGTTTTTTTAATAGATAAATTAAATGAACTGTTTTGGTATTTGTAGATACAGAAAATGATTTACTAGTGCTACATCCCTTGGTGGGGGGTTGGGGAGAGTGGGAAGCAACAACCTAAAAATTCTTTGAAAGCTGAGTGACTTTATATAGAAGTATTTCAGTTGTGAGTATTTTTGGCCAAGAATTGAATCCTAAGGACCAAAGAAGGGAAGATTCCTTAATAAGCTTGTAAAGATATTATTACATTACTGCACTCCTTTTACAAGCTCCTGATTTTTATTACAAATGATGAAGAGTTAAAAGAGATTAAAAGGGTGTATTGATTCAAATAAGAAAAAAAATTTAAAAAATACTTTTGACTTTAAAAATCTTTGCCCTAATTTTTTATTATAAATAATGTATTTTTCCTCATGGTAAGTTAGAGTTTTCTCTATGTGTGATACAAGAATGGAACAAAAATAAAAGCGCAACTTTTGTTACTTAGGTAAATAGATAGTTCCACGGGCCTGTAGAATATCATATCTATTTATTATTTGGATACAATTAAATTTTTTATTCACATTCTTAAAATACATGTATATTTAAATACAGGATATATGATGTTCTTACACATTTTCTACTCGAACACGCTGATAGTCAGAAAGTATAGCACCTACGGATATCCCTTCCACTTCTTCTTTTTCCTGAAAACAAAGGAAAAATTGTAACATCAAAAATAAACAAACATGTGACTCTGCATCGTGCTCTGAAAACTATAAACGAACTGCGTCTCATCTAGAAAACCACCTTGATGTAGAATAATTTACTGAAAATGCAAGCCATATTCAGGAAAAACACTTACACATATTTAAGTCATACTGCTAGCTGGGGAGAAATTAATTATTCTCTTTTACTTAAAAATCCAAATAACTAGAGACCATTTTTCATGGAAAAGGCAAAGGCTTAGGCAGCATTTCCAAAATATTTTCTCACTTAACATACTTGTAAAGACTCACCGATGTTTGACTGAAATTTTTAAAAGAAATTTCTATTTAAGGACAGTATTTTCCCAGATTATCTTTAAAAAAAAAAAAAAAAAAGCAATGGCATAAGTAGATGAGGGAACACAATGATTTTTATCTGTATCTTAGAAAAAGATGATTGACAAAAAAGGGGAGTAGCAGGGAAGCAGAGGTGGTACGGCCATTGCCTGGATAACAGTATAGTACAGTGGTAAAAAAAAAATCTCTGATGGGAAGAAAGCAATGAATTATTATCAACAGAGTTACAACTGAGAACATCCAGTAGTATATCCAGCATGTCCCATAGGGAAGTCTATCCAGACGCTCATTAATGACCTGGAGGAGAATGTAAATTCCAACATGATCAAGTTTGCAGATGATACAAATCTAGGACGGATGAAACAGAAAAAAAGGGAAGATCAATCAAGTACATGGATGGATATGGACAACCTGGGGATTTGGAAGGACAGGTCTAAGATGAGATTTAATATAAAGAAGTATAACATAATACACTTAGGGAAGAATAATACACAATACAGGTATAAACTAGGGAACTATTACCTAGAAAATAGATATGAAGAAAGTGACTAGGGGGTAATTACCAATAACAAACTAAATAGAAACTCTCTGAATAGGCATAAAATAAAATCCATCCTAGCATATGGAGTGCTGAAGAAACTACTTCAGAGAGATGACTTCATTATTAATACTCTAGTCTCTCCAAACTTGGAAACCTACAAAGAAAAACAATAGTGTTTCACATAAAAATAAATGTAATATTTCAAGACATACTGAAATAACCCAGTGTGTCCTAAAAGGATGCCATAGTAAATAAACAAAAATGCACAACAGGAATCTCTCATGTCTTTGGAACTAAAGCCAATTTAAAATTTCCCCTCCAGAATGATAGAGAAATATCTGCCAAACCTCCCCAAAATAAAATGACTTTCTATTAGATAAAGTGTCCAGGAAAAGAGCTATTTCCTTTACTTTCCTATTTCAGCAACTTTGTGAGAACATTTGCTTATAACCTTTCCCTAACCTTCTTAGCCATTTTCTTTTCATAAAAGTCACTGTATTCATTAGAAAAAGTCAAGGCATATTGTTCCTCATTAAATGCAAATATGGCATAGATCACAGAGTAGTGAACAGGGTTACTGAGAAATCAAAATTTCAGTTCTGTCATAAAAAAATATAAAGTATTAAGTATTGTGTGTGTGTGTGTGTACTTCTCTATAAAGCAAGGAAACAGACAAAAGCCACTGTGTTTTCAACTAAGTCAAGTCACTGTGAAAATAATAATTGGAATTTATTATCCATTCAAAATGTGCTAACGTTCTATGGTTCTCATTTAATGTTCACTACAACTCTAAAATAATAATTATTTAATTCTTCTTACTCTACTTGCATTCTCTGAAATTCTCTTCCACTTCCATCTCTTTTATTTTCTATTTGATAATACCTAACAAATCAGCTCTGGAATTACACACCCAGCTGAATTCTGACTGTTCTTCAAAAGTAGGTCTAAATATAGGTCATTAATTTTTTTTTATGTGAGAATCTTTGAAAAATTAGGTCAGTATAAAAAAAAAAAAATCTGACCTGAAATGTTAAAAAAAGCAACTAAAATAAATGTTTACAAAATATTGTAGCAATAATACAAAACAGGGTTAAAATTCTCAATGAGGAAAAACCAAATTGTGTCCAATTGCAGAAAGGCTCTTCCCTTGTAAGAAACAGGGATAAAGCTAAAGATCTCATTTAGTTTTGCTACTGAAAAATGTACAAAATAACTTAGAAAAACCAGTTAATGTCAAGCCTTGTGAGCCTTGTACTCTACTTGCCTAAACTTGGTCCCAGGATGCTTGATAACCATGGTGCAAGACAGAGCTGATGTTAGGACAGCCAAGAGTTCACCCGAGAGTCCATAATTCAAATATAGATCTAACTGGTGATTTGTTCATCAGTCATGATTACTACAACCCATTAGAAATCCATCCCTACCACTGACAAGCTCTGTGATTCTCAGTAAGTTATGGAATAAGTTAGGTAATTTCTGTTTCATTTTCCTTATCTATAAAATGAGGATAACAATAGTTTTTTTCTATAGTTATTGTGAAGCTTGAGTAAAATAATTCAGATAAATAAGTGTCCAGTACCTAGTAAGCAATCAGTAAATATTTTCTTCTACCATTACCATAATCTTCATTATTACAGCTACTTCCGTAACTACTTCTACTGCTAACTACTACTGAGTACCACCACCGCCACTTTTAGTGCTATGGATTACAGGCCTAATTTGATAGACAAAGCCCTTCATTCCTGGGTGTTAAGAGTTGCTCATGACCACTTCTCAACGCTAGCCTACTAACCTGTGATGGTTGTTTTTATGTTTCAACTTGTCTGAGCTAAAGGATGTCCAGATATCTGGTAAAATAATATTTCTGTGAGAATTTTTGTGGCACAGATTAGGATATGGATTGGTAAACTGAGTAAAGGTAGCCCTAATCAATGTATGGGAACATCACCCAGAGTTGAGGGCCGGAATAGAACAAAAAGGCCAAAGAAGGGTGGATTTGCTCTCTGCTTGAGCTGGAAAGTCCAACTTCTCCTGCCCTCGGACAATGACACTCCTGGTTCTTGGATGTTTGGACTTGGACTGGGATTTACTTCATTGACTCCCGTTTCTCAGGCTTTGGGGTTTGGAGCTACACCACAAGCGGATCATGGGACATAGCCTCTATAATCAGGTGTGCCAATCCTTCAAAATAGCTCTCCTTCAATGTATCTTCATACATCCTACCAGTTCTGTTTCTCTGAAGAACCCTGACTAATACAATTCAGACAGAGTGAAGAATCTGAGCCAAAGCAACAAACTAAGGGGCTTGGCACATAGGGACGGTCAGCAGTTTGGGGTAGTTGAAAAGCACATATCAAGGAGTGGACGACGGAAAGGCTAGAAAAATTGAGATCAGACTTTTCAGAGACATGCCTTGCATCCTGAAGGCAATCGAGAACTTCTCCCTGTAGGATTTGTTAAAAAATCAACTCTACTGAGGTACAATTTACATACAATAAACTGCATCCCCAATCTCTGTCAATGTAAAGCACACCTCCAAGTCTGACGAGAAGCCCCACCCTCAGCGATCAGACTTACATGGCCAATCCTAACAATAGAGAGGTACTTGGAAGAGTAAAACACACACTCACAAACCAGTACAAACACAGCTTCATTATTACTGCTACTTCAACACCTACTTACATGCCAAATGATAGCTATACCAAGGATTTATTCAGAGAGCGCCGATATATCAACACTCTGTTTAAGAGTCCAGGGGCTGAATACAGATGGCCAGACATGCTTCTTAGAATACATTTTAATTGTTAATGTGGAAGAATCTCAGCAATCTATAAGTTTCTCCATTGAAACTTGGATGTACTATGTAGAAAACAGCCAATTTATTCAAAACTGGTAAGGTTGATATGCATGCACATGCACAACATGCTAAACCTGTATAAATAAAGCTAAGCCTCTGGCCTTTTAAAGAAAACACAAGGAATTTAGTTCTGATGAGCTTTTTCTTTCTTAAGGAAAGAGAGACCAAGTGTCCTTTCTGAAAGAGTGCACAGCATGCTGCTCACAGTGACGACTCACCTTACAAAGCAAACTGAATGAAGAATGCGAAAGGGACGCACACTTTTTACTTTACATGGCCTTGTTTTTTGTTTTTTTTTAACCAAGAACATATAACAGAAAATTTCTAAAAATTTACATTGAAAAAGGGAAAAATAGTATTCTTAAACAAATTACTCAGTTCTGCATAACTTTATTTCTTCCACAAGATTCTGGCATTTCAATATCCTGGGTAAAACAGTTTTGAATTGTGAGTTAGGTTACAGCAGAAAAACAAAGATACAAAAAACTTTAGTTAATATATTTCTGGAGATGAGGACAGGAACTATAAGAAAATTTAAGGCCTAGAAGCTTGAAAATAGCCATGGAAAGTACCAGTATATTTCCCTGGACAGATGCTAGTGCCTCAGACCCCAAATCTGTAGCTCCACTATGCCAATCCTGGTGAGCACCTTCCCCCCCCCCCCCCCCCCCCCCGTTGTGCCTACTAAATGTGGCTGCGCTGGTGAGAGAGGGAAGAGGGCAAGGGTTCAACATACAAGGAAAGTAACTTTGGAGAAAAATCATCATAAGAAAAAAAGTAAAGTTTTAGAAACTATCATATGTACAAAACAGAGTTTTAAAAATGGATGAAATGAAAGGAGATGAAAAGGAAATAGTCCGAAAAGATAGGCAGGTAAAAAATAACTAGAACTAAACTTTTAAAAAAAATAATCACAAAAATAATTTTGGCATTAAAAGTAGTAAAAATCCAGAATATGTAACACAGGACAAAACTGCAAGGTGGAAGATACAATGAAGACACTTGCTCAGATAACAGAAGAAACAATAAAAACGATGAAATTTTGCACAAAGAGATAAAATAAAGGATAAGGGAGAGAGAACAGAAATCCAAAAACTGTAATTAATGTTGCTAAAGAAGAACAAAGGAAATGCAGTAAATAATCAAGCTATCTTAGGAGAAAGTGTTGCTAGAAGAAGACAGGCCTGAATCCTGATGGAGAACTAGTGAAATTAACAGAGAATGACCAACCCTGAGGCATAAGCTGCCAAAGGCTGCGTTTCAAAGACAAATAAAAACTAACTCTAGGAAATACAGATAACTATGTTCACAAATCCTTCCTTTCTGAAACCAAGGGCATGAGGGGGAGAAATAAAAAAAAAACTAAAAAGAAAGAAGGTGAAGGGATTAGACAAAGAACATATATTCATAACCCATAGACAGACAGCAGTGTGTGATGGTCAGAGGGAAGGGGGATGAGGAAGGGTGGGGACATCTGTAATAGTATAAACAATAAAAATAAAGTAAAAAATTAAAAAAATTAAAAAATAATAAATTTTCATTTACAATGAGGTTAGGGAGGAGTCTATACTACAAATTATAAGGAACAGTTGCCAAAACAGCATACAATTCACATCAAAAGGAAAGAAATGCTGAGAGTCAAACTACAATCCTCTCTGCTTGAAGAGTCCAGTGTAGATTTGTAACATATAATGCAGAAAATTCTAAGCTCACTATTATCTCCCAACTTGAAAAGACAAGGATTAGACATCAACCAACAGGTATTTAAATATAGTTCGAAAATGCTATAATTAAGAGTATGGTGTTGACCCAGGAATAGTTACATCAATGAAACAGATCAGACTGTACACAGAAGACCTACGTGTGTATAGGAATGTGGTGCATGAGAAAGATGACAGTGAAAACTGGTAGGAAAGGATTCTCTCTATAAAAATGACATTGAACAACTTTTTAACTATTTAGAATGATAGAAATTTAGGTCTTTAGTTTTAGGATTTAAATATAAAAATAAATAAATAAAAGCATAATCATCTAGAATACATAGGTGAATTTTGCTTGCTCTTGGGAAAACCATTCTAAACATTTAGAAAAGAAAGGAAACAAAAGCCTGAAAGAATTCACTAAGGACTATTGACTCTATCAACCAATCAATGTCTGTACCCAGAGACTTTGCTGCTTTCTATGAAAATGGGTAAACTGGCCCTGCCTGAGTGTCTCTTTATCAGGATCCCAATCCATCTGGACAGTTTAAGGACTAGCCTTTTTTTCCTGCACCATCGATTTTTACTCCTGCTTTCTGTTCATCATTACAGAATACGCTGTAATAGCTGCTGAAGACGTGTGCCCTCTTCTGGGTACCACTACTTCTCCCTATTAAAGTAAAACACTTCAAAAGAGTTTACATATTTGTCTCCATTTCTTCATGACGTGTTCTCTTCTAAACCCACTCCAGGCAATCTTGGGTTCCCATCAGTCTATTAAAATCTCTCATGTCAACCAGTGACCACTAAGTTTGCCAAATTCAGTGGTCAATTCTCTGTCCTGATCTTACTTGATTTCTTCCTCCTACCTCAAGGACTATTCCTCAGTCTCCCTTTCTGGCTCTTCACCCACTTCATAACCTATAAAAGTTAAAGTGCCCAGAGCTCAGTCTTTGGTGCTCTTCCCCTTTCTAGCTACATTCATTACCCAGTGTTTCACCTAGTTGCATGGCTCTAAGTATTACCTATCAGTTAATAACTCCTGCTTCTCTCTGAGATCCAGAACCCAAATGTCTGCTCTAATGTCCATCTGGGTATCTACTAAGTATCTCAAACCTGAACAGATTAAAAACAAAACTCTTGATTCAGGCACATACACCCATCTCACCCAGTGATCCTTCCATATGGCTCCTCATCTTAGAAAATGGCACTGCAAATATATTACTGTTTAGGCCAAAAGTCTTAGAGGCATCCATGATTTCTCTTTCCCTTATAACCTACATCTAATCAAGCAATAGTTCTATTAGCCTTATCTTCCAAAAATATCCAGAATCCAATCACTTCTCATCTGCCCCACAATTACCACTCTAGTCCTAACCACCATCACCTTTCAGTTGGACTATTGCAAGTTTCCTAACTGGCTTCCTGAATTAGTTCTTCTTTACTACAGTTAATCTCCACAGATTAAACAGTGATCTTTCAAAACATGTAGCTCCCTGACTGAAAATCCTCCAATGGTTTCCCATAATACTTCAGAGTAGTATCCAAGCTCCCTGTGGATAACATACAACGTTCTATATGACCTGAACCCTGCCAACTTCTCTGACACCACCACCTACTACTCTTCTCCCAGTTCACTCCAGTGATCACACTGGACTTCTTATTGTTCTTCAAGCATTTAAACTTGTTTTCATCTCAGGCACTAGTAAAGAAATATACACAATTTATCAGTTAACAAGCCTACACAATCCTAATTATCTATCTCCATTTGGTATCTGTGTTATTGAATCTTCCTTATTAAACAACCAACAAATAGGGCAATTAGTCCTATTCTAATCACCAAAAGAATTATAAAATACACCTGCCCATATGAGTTTATAACCTAGTCCTAAAGCCTTAATAATGACTACTCTTACAATCAGTACCCTAAAGTACCAGGAATACAGACACGAGAGGACAGAAATGGATTTCTACTATGAAATGTACCTGATGTGTTATTCTCATTCATATGCAAAGCTCTACCATACTGCAGCTAAAAGGCTCCCAAAAGAGATTGGGATGATGAAAGCATTCAGCCATATGGTAATAGTGATATTTCCAAGTTTAGAAGGAGGGTTTAAAGGTAGAAATCTAGGCCCAAATTAGATTTGTTCACTCAATATTTGTCTCCATACTGAGAAGTTGGTTCACAAAGCCAATAAGATAAATTGAAAAGAAGCTGTCCCTTTTAAAAAATGAAATCTAGACCTACTTATTCTAAAGATGAGAAGATATGCAGCTTGCATTTATCGGGGATATTATTTTCTTTGAAAAATGCTTCAGTTACCAGTACTATTCTGTTAATGAGTTCTTGCCTGTTGAGAAAAAAAATGACCTGCTGAATGTAAAGTGTTTTTCATCTGAAAGGCATTCTAACATTTATAATATGAACCATTCATTAAAGAAGCACACTTGCATTACATAGCTCTGAGTGGTGATATTTGGACTTCTGGCAACATGACATTATTAAATAAGAAACATTTGTGAATGCCAACGATGTTCTAGGGCCTGGATAACAACAAGAAATTTATATGGCCAGTAAAACACTAAATGCTTTTTCCTTTAAAATGAGGAGAAAATCCTTTCACTCGCAACAACATTGCTGAAGTTGGAAAGTATTCCTCACTGTAACAGTTATACAAGTGCAGGTTAATAAAAATAACAGAAATGAATACTATTTTATATGAAATAATTCGGAAAGGGACAGAATTTCCATATATTCAGGCATCTAAAACATTTTTTTGACGTGTTAAAAAGGCTTTTGATTCTCCTAGCATCACCAATATAAAACATTTTAGAATAGAAAATGATCACCATCTGGAGTTCTTCTATTAAACTGTGAACTCATGACAGAGGAGTAGGTTGCTAATTTGTAGCATCATTCTTACCCTCTGTGAGCTCTCTCAATTAAATACGGAAAAAGTTGTTAAGGCTAAAAATTAAATGACAAAGAAAACGCAGAGAATTGTAATAATTTGTTATTTATTTCCGTTTAAAACTAACGATGTATAATTTGAGTCTCCATCTTTGTTGTCACAGTATGACACTCCAGTTTTGAATAAATCATCTGTTTGCTACACAGTGTAGCCCAACCTCAGTGGAGAAATTTAGAAACTGCTAGTCATCCTATACCAAATTCCACCCAGAGAGTATTATGCTAAGTGAAATAAGCCAGTCAGAGAAAGACAAGTACCATATGATTTCACTTATATATGGAATCTAATGAACAAAATAAACTAACAAAGTATGGGGAATACCAGAGGGAAAGGAGGTTAGGGGGACGTAAAAGAGAGTAAAGGGGGAATAAATGGTGATGGAAGGGGATCTGACTTGGGGTGATGAACACACAATATGATATACAGATTTTGTATTAAAATTGTACATCTGAAACCTATATGTTTATTAACCAATGTCACCCCAACAAATTAAAAAAAAGAACAGAAGTCTAATTGACAGTTGCTTTTATCCTTGAGTTTACCAAGAATGTTTGTGCTAAAAAAAATGAGGCTACATCAGAGGATTTCTATAAAACTTTTAGTAACAACAACACATAAATAATTAATTAATTAAATTGTTAATCCTTGTTGGGAGAATAAAACAACATTCAAAAAGTATTTATTTCTAAGCAAACCAGTTCAATAGAAAGTGTTTAAATCTGTGTAGAAGCTGCTTTCTAAATTCATTTCCTAAGTTCCTATGGAAACATCCTTTGATTAATTTGATATAATTTGATCTGATAAGGGGTTAATTTCCAAAATATATAAAGTACTCATACAACTCAGCAAAAGGAAGACAAGCAATCCAATTTAAAAATGGGCAGAAGACTTGGACAGATGCTTCTCCAAAGTGGACATACAGATGGCCAAGAGACATGCAAAAATGTTCAGCGTCACTAATCATAAGAGAGATGCAAACTAAAATGACACCTCACACCTTCCAGAATGGCTATTATCAATAAATCAACAAAGAACAAGTGCTAGTGAGGATGTGGAGAAAAAGGAACCCTAGAACACTGTTGGTGGGAATGAATACTGCTACAACCACTATGGAAAACAGTGTGGAGTTTCCTCAAAAAATTAAAAATGGAACTGCCACTTAACCCAGTGATCCACTTACAGGAATATATCCTAAGAAGCCAGAAACACCAATCAGAAAGAACTTACACACCTGTTCATAGCAGTGTTGTTTACAATAGCTAAGATCTGGAAACAGCCCAAGTGCCCATCAGTAGATGAAAAATAAAAAAACTGTGGTACATTTACATAATGGAATACTATGCAGCTGTAAAAAAGAAGGATCTCTGACCCTTTGAGACAGCATGGTGGGACCCGGAGAGTATTATGCTGAGCAAAATAAGCTAGTCAGAGAAAGATAAGTATCACATGATCTCACTTATATGTGGAATCTAATGAATAAAATAAACTGACAAACAAAAAAGATCCAGAGACATTGAAACATGCAACAGACCGACATATTTCAGAGGGAATGGAGGGGGTCAGAGATTAACCAATGAACTTATATGCATACATGCATAGCCCATGGACAGACAAAAGTGCTGGGAAGGCCTGGGGAAGTGTAGGGGGTGGGGTGGAGGGGGTCAATAGGGGGAAAAAGGGAGACATTTGTAATCCTTTCAACAATGAAGATAAATTTAAAAAGAAAATTAAATGCAGCTTTTATAAGGGAGATTGTTATTTTTAATACATTTTTGAAATTGTTCCAGCTTTATCGAGGTAGAATTGGTAAAAATTGTAAAATATTTAAAATGTGATGACTTGATATATATATACATTGTAAAAGGATTCTCCCTATCAAGTTAATTAACATATCCAACACCTCATATATTTATCTTTTAAAAAATCAGAAAATTTAAATTCCACTCTCAAAGCAAATTTCAGTTATACAATACAGTATTATCAACTACAGTCACTACCTTATATATTAGATCCTCAGACCTTATTCATCATATAACAAAGTCTGTGCCCTTTTACTGACCTCTCCCTATTTTCCACATCCTGCAGTCCTTGGTCACCACCTTTCCACTCTATGAGTTTAACTATAAAAAAAAAAAAAAAAAAAGATTCCATATGTAATAGTATTCCAAGTAATACTATTTAGTATTTGTCTTTCTGTCTGAAATATCTGTTTTATCCATTCATCTCTCAATGGGCACTTCAGTTGTTTCCATACCTTGGCTACCATGAATAATGCTGCAATTACATGAGAGTACAGGCATCTCCTAGAGAAAATTTTTCACTTCCCTCGGATGTATACCCGCAGGTGGACTGCTAGGTCATATAATAGTTCTACTTTTAATTTCTTAAGGAGCCTCCATGCTGTTTTCCAGCAGATCATATTTCCACCAACAGTGTACAAGGTTTCCCTTTTCTCCACATCCTCACCAACATTTGTTATCTCTTGTCTTTTTGATAACAGACATTCTAAGAAGGGTGAAGTTATATCTCATCATGGTTTTGATTTGCATTTCCCTGATAATTAGTGATTTTGAGTACTTTTCATTTACCTGTAGGCCATTTGTATGTCTTCTTTAGAAAAATGTCTATGTAGGTTGTTTGGCCATTTTTTAATTGAGTTATTTGGGGGTTTTGCTATTGAGTTGTATGAATTCCTTGTATATTTTGGATATTAGTCCCTTATTATGTATGTGGCTTGCAAATATTTTTTCCTATTCCATAGGATGCCATTTCATTTGTTGATGGTTTACAAGGCTGTACAGAAGCTTTTTAGTTTTATATAGTTCCACTCGGTCATTTTTGCTTTTGCTGTCTTTGCTTTGTGTGCCAAATCCAAAAAAATCACTGTTGTGATCAATATGAAGGAGTTTACCCCCTATGTTTTCTTCTAGGAGTTTTACGGTTTCAGATCTATGATAAGGTAATAGTTATTATGAGGACAAGAAAAAGATCTGTGATATAAGGAACAGTCAACAGATTCTGGTGGCATGTGACTGAGAAAGGAATCCAGAATACTCTCAAGTTTTTGGCTTGGTCATTTATGGAAAGCAATGACATTGATTTTATAAGAAATACACAAATTTGGGAAGGAATATGATGAGTACTATTTTGGACAGTGAACCTTACATGTCTTTGGGCATCAAATGAAAGCTGACTAGTACATAGTTTGGTATGGATCTCAAAAAAAAAAAAAAGGTCTAATTGGGTGATACAAATGTGTGCAACAGTGGTAGCTGAGGCCATCAGAAAAGATGAAATCGAACAGCAAGGAAGTACAGACTGAAAGAAGATGAAGAATAAAGCTGTGAGGAACCATAACATTGATAAGGTAAGCAGAGAAAGAAGCGTCTTGAAAGAAACTTAAGACAGTGAAACAAATAGAAAACTAGGAGGGAGGGACATCACAGAAATCAAGGTCAAAGATGTTTTATTTTATTTTATTTTTCAGAGGTTTTAAAAAGAAGGAAAGTCTACAGTGCCAACTATCACAAAGTGGTCAAGGAAAGAAAAGATCGGGGGGTAGGGGGTATGAATAAAATGTGTCAATGGACTTGCTTGTTACTGACCTTAACGAGAGAAGTTTCAATAAACTGATGTTGATGCAAACCAAAATGAAGCAGGATAAGAGAACAGGCAATGAGAAAGAAAATAAATATAAATAAACATTCCACAAAGGTTTGTTGTAAAGAGAAAGAGTGCAATTGCTAGAGGAAATGTAGGATCAAGGGGGGATGTATCATGTTTAGTACTACAAATTCTTAAAACATGTTGGTGGCACCATCATGGAAAGAATCTGCTGTGCCATTCAGTCTTACTTCTACTAACATACAGAAACATCATCCAGTTCAAGAATGACAGCCATGAGAAAAATGTATCTAACTTCATAATCTCTTAAAGCATGGGTGTCCCCCCAAAAACAAAACAAAAATAAACCCTTTCTCTTTACCTCAATTGTAAACAATAACTGTACTCCCAGAAGGACATTTATGCTAATAAAGTGAATTATTAAAAGAACAGGAAAAGGTTCAACCTCTGATCAGGGCACATACAAGAAGCAACCAATGAATGCATAAATAAGTGGAACAACCAACCGACGTTTCTCTTTTTCTCTCTCTCTCTAAAAATCAATAAATAAAATTTTTTAAAAAGAAGCAATCTTTAAGTTGTTTGGTTTCAAACTATAAGCTACTTTGCTAGGAGTCATGGGTAGTAAAAGAATCCATGTTTATATATATTAATTAATAAATGCCACAAAGATTACTAAACAAGTAGGAGTTGTCTCATTGTCACATGAAGTCTGGTAACAATCCTAAGTAAGAAAAAATCATGGTGCCAGCTTTAAAGATGAAGCAAAGGCTGTGATTTTCATAAGTTCACCAAATACACCAATAAGAGGTACCATTATCGGGAAAAGGACTCAGGTCTCTCAACATTCAGGTATGTATTCCTTTCTGTAAGGACATGAATATAAAAGCCTAAATCAGAAATAATATAATCATTGTGTTAGGAAAAACCCAGTTGCTCCTGTGTTTCACCTCCGCTCTCACACCACTGTCACACTCAGAACACTTCCAACACCAGATGTGTGTGTGAGGGGGGGTTACCCACAACCAAGCAATACTGCAACATCAGCTGGGTGTCTTACAATTTCATTCTGACACTATCTACCTGGAGATAGCATCAGATCCCACAGGTTAATGGCTCAGCCTCACAAGACTGCCGATTCCAAGTAGTAGGTCCGCAGGTGACTCCAACTTTGGCTACAAATAAGAGGTCCCCATGCATCGCCTATTCAATGAGTACATAAAATTAACAGCAACATCAATAGCAAAATCCTCTAAATCTTTGCCTGTAGCAAATTTGGCAGGAAACTGATTTTTAAACTAAGTTATTTCCCCCCCTCTCTCTAAAAGAGAAAAATTCAAGGGTAGAATTCCAATTAGCCCTGATCTACATCTTATTGCCTGAAGTGCTGTTACAACTATATTCACTAGGTTTAAAACTCAAGCAAAATGTTGCCACATAAACATATGGAATTGCACAAAGGAGAAGCAAATACTGAGGACCAGTCACAATCTTAACTCTTCCTTGCTCTTGATAAACTCAAAATTAAAAAAAAATACCCAGAGTCATAAAATCAAAGTTTTAAGGCACTGATTTCTTTTAAGGTTAATCTGCTGATGGCCTGCACATGGTTAATCTAATTAAGTGAAAACACAGATCTATTTGCCAATTTTTCTTGGTAGATCATTTTCTAGTTATTCATTTTAGCATTCCTGAGAAAAAAGAATGCTTACCACCAGCCAAATAGTGTTTCCTTCAAACCATATTGGAATACTGTGTACATGTACAGCATTAAAATAAAGAAATTTAAAATATTTATTAGTCATCAATAAGCCAGCATTATCTAATTAATGAATATCAGTCCCATACTTGTACTAAAAAGCAGTAAATGCATGAACTGTCTTCATTCAGAAGATCTTTGATATCAGAAGTTGTGACATAAACGCCCAAGACTATGAAGCAACTAATTAAACTACTGCCCTTCATGCTGCCTGCAAACTATCACAAGTGGAAGAATTGAAAAAAAAACTTAAACAGCTACCACCATCCTTGATTTCATCCCTTCTTCAGACTTCACCCCCACATCTGACTAACGAAGCACAGCACCAGCAGAAGTAGTAAAGTATATTTAATCTAAGTGCACAATTATTTATGCCAATTCCAGCTGCCAACATTAAATACTGTATAGAATAGAGATAGGATAGGATAGAACAAAACATGGGGGTGGTCATTTATAGTCCTTATTTCCATATATTAAACTGCACATACATCCAAGAGATCACTGGTGTGATTTTGTACTTTCAGGGTCACATATCAGCTCCAGGGCAGAACTGGAAATAAACTCAAAGATCAGTAATGGTTTCAGAAGCTATAAATATCAATGTTTATTTAGTTTCTCTGAACTCTCTCTGCAATCGAGGACCTTCAGAAATCATAAAACTGGAGAAACTAGTCGGAGTCAAGGTTGGAAACTTGCCAAGGTCTTTCCAGCCGAAGCACTAAGATAACACCTGGCTGCAATTAAAGAGACAGCAATGTTATTGGGGACACACTGATTAAGTTGAATTAAGTATTTCTTAGGTCAATTCTTTAATATTCTGTGGTCAAATACAGAAAAGCAAACTTTTTTGATGCAGTTGCTAAAGAAACATGGAATTTCAAAGTTGCTTTGAAGAATTTTGTATTTTGCCAGTTGTATTGTTAACATTTTATTTTCCTTTTTCTAAAAAAATTTTATTGAAGACTGTTAATATTTTAATATCATTAATTTCTAGACATAAAGCACCAGAGGACCTGAAGTTAATGTAAAAAATACTGGATAAAAAAAACAGTCAAGAAGAGGATAATGGTGGCAGAACAAAAAATAATAACAACACAGTAATAACATAAACAAAAACAAAAAATGTGAAGAATATTAAAAAGCAATATAAGCCACAGTCTCTGCACTCAAGCTTTCATGTAGCTGGAAAAAAAAGTATATGAATAGAGAATTAATAATACAAAACAATAAATAAATAACCAAAATAAATTGATATAAAAGAAAACATTAAAACACTGCTGTAAGTGGCTACAAAGGTTGTACAGAGGAAATGAAAAGCAAAGATTTGGGACAAAAGAAGGCTTACTAACTTTTAAAAAATGCTTAACAATATATAGCTGTTTTAAATGACAAAAACCATTAAATGCTTTATAAAGGTAACCAATATTCTTAACTGACTGAGTTCCCATGATAGGAATAGTATATTATATGGTCTATATTTCTAATAATCACTAAGTATGGGCCTTTAGCCAAGATTTCTAACTTCTCTGGATCTCAGCTCCCTCACTGGTAAATAAGGTTTAGACTTCAACCTGTGTCTGCTATTCTGATACTGAGCTGCTGAGATTAATAAATATGGTCATGTCTAAACTGAGTATGATGTAATAACAGATTATCTGAGAGGGTACATTGTGATGTAGTCCTGCTGGGTTAAATCAAATAAATGAGACACAGCCTCAGTTTTTCTAAAGGAGGTTACCAAAGATATTAGTATATTAAAGAAATTAGGAATGATCTTTAATTCTGAAATAACAGAAAATTATAATACTATCATTTAAACACAATCTAAAAATCTTAATTTTTCTAAAAGTCCACACAGAAGCACAAAGATCCTGCATTTTCAATGTGATAATTTGACTTTATTGCTACTACACTATATTCAATGTACAGAAGAAAAAATAAATTACACTAAACTTGGCAATTGCAAAGTCTTCAAGATCCATCCTATGGCATTACTTAAGAGGTGAAACTTCTTTAAAACAAGGCCATATGATTAGTCAGGTACAAGAGAGACTGCCTTCAGATTGATTTACACTTGCCAATAACAATGTGTATTGCAGAGAAAGCCCAATGCATTTATTTAGTGTTCAAAAAATTCATTACAGAACAGTCATAGAACACTAAGTGTTAAGAAAAACAATCTATGAAATATAGGTTGCAAAAGACTATCTGCATTTCCAGTTATTAAAGCTTTTCATTTTTATAATATTTTCCTTCCATGGAAACTACTAAACTCTGTTCTAAGAATGAACACAACGTAAGACTCAAAAACCAAACCAAACCTAACCAAATAAAAACACATTGTGAATTGTGACAAAAGACATTTAGAAGTAGCATAATACTTTATTATACCTACAAACATAAGACTTCTTAATTATAGGTTTTATTTTTCATATAAGCTGAAATGATTATATTATTTTAGTTTTTATTATACCCTATGCATATCATTAATGAAAGTAAGCAAAAACCCTAGAGGCTTATTGCTAGATTAAAATATACAATTATACAATAACTATATATCAAAGAGCAACATTTATTGTCTGAATTACATAAAAATTTAAATAAATCCTTTTTAAGATTTTTTGTTGTTGTTAAGAGATCATGGCGGGTTGGGGGCAGGGGTAGATTTTGTCTTAAATATTAACTTAGAGTTACTGTGCTTTGTTACACAGCATGAAATATTTTTCCAAGAAAAAAAAATGATTCATATTATGAAGTGTTAAGAGATATATAACAAACAAAGGTACTGCAAAGGCCCTATAGCATCAGTGTACTCCATCAGCCCAGCATATTCATTCATTAGAGTGGTGCCATTGTACACATGGATGGAAGTGATGCATTAGTGCCTGGTAGATGCATTACTTTTAAGGGTCAGATCAGTGAAATATTTTATAAAATTACAGTACATAGTGACTTCATTCATTTAGAAATTTCATTTCCTTGTCACAGCCTAAAATGAATTTTTCTGAACATGCATAGTAGTTTCATTTTCTATCTCTAAAATGTTTTAACTGGCCAACTAACCAATTGTTTAAATTGGTGTGACTACATAGGATTTCTTCAATTTCACATTCTCACTTCTTATCTAGCCATCTTAGGGTTCAGCAAAAAGAAAATTAGTGATAATGCTTTCAATTTAATTAGTATATTACATGCACTGTAATTATTAGCGGGAAATGTTATATTAATGAATGTAAAAGTTAGCAGTAAATTACCTTGTAGCTATTATCAATTTCCCAAGCTACTGCTCCTTAAGATAACCCTCTCCCTATGGTCCTTCCGGTAATTTTTCTTTGCCTGATAAACATGATGATTAAATAGCACACAGAGCAAACCTTTGATACTTTTTAAATTAAATCCATGCCCAGCCTAAGGGCTGTGTCTGATTTCAACTAAATGTGTCAGTTAATCAGATAAAAAATTATCAGTAACTCAAAGAAACAGCAGCCTTAGGCTTCATCAGTGGCAGGGAAAGCTGAACAAAATAAGACATTCAGACAATATCACATTATGTGTAAAGGTTACTGATAAGCCTGGAACTAAACAGAACTGCTTACCACTGTAACAATGTCTGTCTGGAAAGAAATAGTATATTCAACATTCAAATTTCTCTAAAATTCAAAAGAAAAAAATGTTATTTACAGAAGGTCTAGGGATACTTTACCCATACACTCATACAAACAGACACATGCATATATAAATAAACCTACATAAAGACAATAAAAATATGCAGTGGATTAGGGAAGTGGCATTCATAAAACCAGATACTCAGAGAGATTATATTAAAAAAGAGCTTATTATCAAAATACTCCTTCCACGATTGTTCAAAAATTACACCAAATAAACCAAATATTTAATGGTTTGTTAAGGAATAGTGAGTATCAATTCAAGATCATTTCTCTGCACAGTTCTATCTAGTGCCTAAAATGATTCCATTTCACCAATTTAAAAAGATATGGATAATAGTCTAAAACTATAGCAAGATCCTAAATTAAGAAAGCAGATAATTTTAAACCGGTAACAGAGCACCAAGAGTCATTTGTAACATTAACAATTAAAACAATACATATTATCAGAGGCCTGATTATTTTAGTAAGAGGATTTTAAAAACTACCTCCTGCCATTATTAGTCAGAGGCTGGCAAACTCTACAACTTTTAAAGCATATTATGATTTTAAAAATATTCTTAGATTACTAATTAAGACTGCTTTAATTATAGAAGAAGGCTACATTATAAACTGATGTATTGGTAACAACTATAAGAAAGAAACCACATCTGAAAGAATAGAAAATTATCTTTGAAATATATAATGGGTAGTAAGCTATGAAAAACCCACTTATAAAGCAGAACTGGAGTCCCAAACCCTCCGACAAAGAAAACTTCAAATTAATACCCTGTCAGCTTTATTCTTCCCTTCTAGTGCTATGATCAGACAATGTATCCAACTGCTACAAGATTCTCATTCCTCTTTATCGACTGCAACTTTTCAGTAAGTACACTTGTGACAGGAGGAGACTTGGGCCAATTCTACACAAATATAAGCTGCTAAATATTAGAGACGCACACAAAATAAAGTTTCCAACAGAATTTCAAACTTACTACCCACATAAGGATAAAGAATCATTATATCTTAAAGTTTTCATCCTCAATGCATCAAAAAGCTTAATAGAGACCCCCAGAAGTCACTGCTTTAGTTAAGAATTATCTGAAGTGCAGAGGAAGAAGTTTTGCTTTCCTAACTGCCATAGGCGGCAATGTATACCTTTCAGGAAACATTTTGATGATGGGAGTCGATCAAGGCCTAACAGTGCTTAAAATGCAGTGTTAACTCTTAGGTTAATGCTTCTCTAAGGCTTCTACAAATTTCAGAGTTCACCAAAGAGCAGTTGAAAAATTATCTTAGGGTTACAAGATGAAATTCAAACTGGTCACCAAGAGGTGACTCAATTTAGCTGTTTCTAGCAATCCCCAGGGCTTTCTGGTCTGTTTCATACTACAGGGTTCCTTAATGCATGCTCCCTTTGACCTCTGCATGTCTCATATTAATGGTCACACACTGTCCCTCGGAATGCTCCACAACTTCAAATCTATTCAAGAGTGTTAACAGCTTGTTTAAATAAAAAGCGTAACAATTATAAGGAATAAAATTCTAACTGAAAAAAAATTATCGCTTTAGTTGGACTCTATAATTACAGTACTAGGCCCTTCCTCTAAAAGTAACTAAAAGACAAGTGAGAATAATATTATTCATTGAAATAATGTATTTATTATTGGATTATAAATGCAATTTACTTTATTTTCAAATGTATTTTCCTGAATAGTGAAAATATTACTATTTTAAAAATTACTTTAAGGGTACAACTTATTTTGGTATGTGATGATTGATGTAAATTATATTAAACTTTGAAGAAAACAAAATAAAGTGAATCTTGAATAATTTTCTGATTTTACAGTAATCATCAAATTTTGCTCCTGGGGTGGGTTCCAGTCAACAAGAAAACTTTATAACATTAGCTAAAAAATCTAATATCAGGTAGATGATCATTTGCACCCAAATATATGTATTTGTGCTTTCTCACTTTAAAAGGTCAAATATTTATACAGCATTTGCCCAAAATCAATTTCTTCAGTAAATCCTATGGAAAGATGATCTCCAACAGAGACCTGATGATGACTTATATTTAAAACTGAATTTGGCATAAAGAAGCTTCCCAAGGTTTAATAAACTAACATTATTCTGCCAATGAACCATCACAACAATTAATAAAGAGGCTAGACAGGTTTCTATCCCATATAAACTACATAAATAGCAAATATATTTGTGGGAGTTTTACATAGGATGCCTGTAAAACCTATAGTAGTTTAATATTTTTATCCTTAAATAAAATGTGTAATATTTTAAAAAAGCACTATCATATTTTACAGACAGCATGCTAATATCTAACTTAAGAATTTCATTAAAATAATCTAACAAGAGAATTTAAACTACCTTATATTTAAGATTGTACATTATCTTTAAGAAAATATTTTCAAATAGATTAAGAATTAAGAATTTGTCCTGTTTTTCCTAGACTAAATGTATTATGGGGTAACAAAATAATAGATAAAAGTCTCCCTTTATAGAATATTCCAACTAATAAATGAAGCAGGAATAACAGAACCATTAATGTCATCATTTTGCAACCTCCTTCTAAATAATAAATTTAAGCAACAATCATTAATAGCTGCTAACATCACAAAAAGAGAGAGATAATTAGATATTATGTGTCTCCTCATGGAATAACATAAAACCATTTGTGAGTTATTCTTAAAAATAAAAATAAAAAATCCAAACCTGAGTTTGATTAAACTTCTAGAGAATACTTTCCAAAAAGCTTTCAGCAACGATGGAAATCTGAACTGTACAATGGTAATTACTAGCTCCATGTGGCTACTGAAAAATTAACTCAAAATGAATCAAAGACCTAAATATAAGATCCTAAACAATAAATTACAGGGAAGAAAAAATAGGTACTAAACTTAAAGACCTTGGTCTCAGAGAAGGTTTTATGAATTTGATCCCAAAGGCAAGGAAAGGAACAGCAAAAATAAGTGAATAGGGCTATATCAAACTAAAAAGCTTCTGCACAGCAAAAGAAACTGACAACAAGACAAAGTAACCAACTGAATGGGAGATGATATTTGAAACCAGCTTCGACAAGGAGTTAATATTCAAAATATATAAAGAACTCATACAAGTCCACACCGAACAAACAATCCAATTAAAAATGGGCAGAGGATCTGAACAGACAATTCTCCGTGGAAGACATACAAATGGCCAACAGATATATGAAAAGATGCTCAACTTCACTAGCTATTAGGGAAATGCAAATCAGAAGTACAATGAGATGCTACCTCACACCTGTCAGAGTGGCTACTATCAACAGGACAAGTAGTAACAAGTGTTGGAGAGGTTGTAGAGAAAAGGGAACCCTCATTCACTGCTGGAGGGAATGTAGACTGGTAGAGCCACTATAAAAAACAGTATGGAGGTTCCTCAAAAAATTAAGAATAGAGTTACCATATGACCCAGCAACCCTTTTTCTGGGTATCTACCTGAAAAATTTAAAAACATTTATTCCCAAAGATATATGCACCCCTATGTTCATTGCAGCATTATTCTCGGTAGCCAAGACATGGAAACCAAAGTGTCCTTCAGCAGATGACTGGATAAAGAAGATGCGGTACATATATACAATGGAACACTACTTACCTGTTAGAAAAGATGAAATACTGCCAATTGTGACAACACGGATGAACTTTGAGAGTATCATGCTAAGCAAAATAAGACAGAAAAAGTTAAGAGCTATATGATTTCACTCATATGTGGGATATAAAATTGAAAGCAACAAATGAACAAAACACACAAAAACTCATAAACACAGACAACACTATGGTAGTTACCAGAGGGAAAGGGGATGGGGTGGTAATAAAGGGTAAAGGGGGTCAAATATATGGTGAAAGAAGATGATGTGACTTTGGGTGGTGAGCACACAATATAATATACAGATCATGTATCATAGAAATGTACACTTGAAACCTATATAATCTTATTAACCAATGTCACCCCAATAAATTTAATTTAAAAAGAAATGTGGCTAGAGAGACTGAGAGAACAATCTTTAAATGTCACTTGGTTTTAATTAATTAAAACTTAAATTTATGTAATGACATGTGGCTAGTAGCTATCACATTGGACAGCACAGCTTTATATCCAACTATCAATTTATAGGAAATCACAGATAACAAAGAAACATTACACTACACTGTGGGGATTTTGTCAGTCTGTGGGAAATTGTACCTAGTTTATTCAACAAAGTTAAAAAAAATAAAGAGAAAATATACAGATTACAAGAGACTTAAAAGATACAACCAGTTACAATGCATAAAACTTATTTTTATCCTGATTTAAACAAAACTATAAAACAAAAAAAAATGTAAGATATTTAAAAAACACACAACTGGATTGGATACTGAATGGATATGTAACAAACTAAGAAAAAACTGTGAATTGTTTTAATGTGTGTTTATGGTATTGCCATTATTTAAAAAGAACCTTATCTCTTAGAGATAGATGCTGAAATACAAATGATATACAATGCCTGGTATTAAATGAAACAAGATAGGTTATGGTTTAATTCTCCTTGAAGCTGTTTAATAAGTAGATGGGGGTCATTATACTACTTTACCTTCTTTTGTTTAAAATGTTTTTAAATGGAAAAAATAAATAATAAAAGGTTTAAAAGGAGAAAGTAAGGCAGGTCTTCCAGAATGTGGATTATTAACATATCTTGTCCCCACCAAAGCAATGATAAATCTGGACAAACTGTCAAAAACAACTATTTTATGGGTTTGAAAATTGAACAAAGGTATATACCAAAGAAATGGTTATATATGAAAAACTACTGAACTACTGTGCCATTCTTGCTGGAGGCTGCTGCCATACCAAGGCAGGGCAAGCAGTGAAAAACAGCAGTTTCAGTGACAGAGGAAGCTGACTAGATTTGCAGTGGGACATAGAAAATCCCCACGCCCAACAGCACTGTCGGTAACAACTGTGATCTCCCTGGCAAATGAAGAAGACCAGTGACTCAGAGAGCCTGAGGTTATAGTCCTGGCTGGGTTAAACAATGAACTTTCAGACTAACCAGATACTTAACAAGGAGACCAAAAATGAGACAGCACAGAACTAATTTATAAGCTTTGCACACATACATGCAGTAGATACCACAGAAGGCCCAAGCTAGCTACACATTCCTGGCTGTGTGATGATAAGGCTGTGCGATGATAAGGCTGTGCAGATAGAACACAAGAGGGAACACTATCTGATTATGAAACACTAAATTTACCATAAAACCAAATAATCAAGATAATGGTACTAGAGTAATAACAGGTACAGGTCAATGAAACAGAATTGAGAGTCTAAAAATAAACCTTTATATGTATAGTCAATTGATTTTTTACAAACTTTCCAAGGCAATTCAATGGGAGAAAGGATAATTTTTCAACAAACAGTACTGAAACAACTGGATATCCATACGCAAAATTATTAATGTGGACCCTTACCTCACACCATACACACAAAAAATAAAAATACATTTCATCGCAAACTTGAAGGTATGAGCAAAACTATAAAACACATAAAAAAAAAGAGGAGAAAGTATGAATGGCCTTAGCTTAAAAACACCACCAGAAGAATAATTCATAAAAGAAAAAAAAAAAACTTAAAAATTAGACTTCTTTATATTTAAAAATTTCACACTTCAGAAAACCCCATTAAGATGAAAAGACAAGCCATGGACTAAGAGAAAACATTTGCAAATCATGTATCTCATAAAAGACCTGTATACAGAAAATATAAAGAATTCTTAAAACTGAATGATAAGAATACAAACAATGAAAAAGTGAGCAAACAATCTCAATGAATATTCTACCAAATAAGACATATAAATGGGAAATAAGCAAATGAAAACATTTTCAGCATCTTTAGTCATTAGGGAAATGCAAATTAAAACCACACTCACTAGCATGTCTACAATAGAAAAGTATAGACAATCACAAGTGGTGGCAAGAATGTGGAGAAAATGAAACCTTCACTCATAACAGGTGGGAATTTAAAATGGTGTGGTCATGTATGAAAACAGTTGTCAGTTTCTTATCAAGTTAAGCATAAATTTACTACGTGACCCAATAAATCCATTCCTGGTATCTATACATGAGAAATAAAACCACATGTACACACATTTATATGTGAATGTTCATAGCAAATTATATCTACTAGCCAACATTGTATATAATAGCAACATTATATATATACTAGGAAACATTAATTTTCTATTGATTGGTGAATGGATGGCACAATGTGACATATCTATATAAAGCAATACTATTAGTAATAAAAAGGAATGAATTACTGACATATGCACAAAATGGATAAACCTAAAAAACACTATGCAAAGGGAAAGAAACCAGATATAGAAGGCTACACATTAGATGATTTCATTTATATGAAAAGTTCAGAAGAGGCAAATGAATAGACAGAAAATGGTTGCCTGGGGTTGAGGTTTGAGAGCAAGGAATGACTGCAAATAGCTCAAGGAAACTAGCTGGACTGAGCCATGTTCTAAAGCTGGACTGAGGTAATAATGACTGCACAACTCTGTAAATTTACTAACACCACTGAATTAACACCTGCAATGGGAGAATTTAAAGCATGCTGCAAATTATGCCTCAATAGAGATACAAAAAACAAACAGACAAAAATAATTGACAAGAGATAGGGAGATATAGAGGAAATAAGTTTGGTTATATCATTAGAGTTTTTAAAGCTGATTGTATTATATATTGCTGTATAAGAAAAACTTACTAGCTTAAAACTTATTACCCCAAAACATACTGGCTTAAAACAAAAAAAAATATTTCAAAGATTTTGTGCTTTAGGAATCCAAGTGTAGCTGAGCTGGACAATCCTGGTGTAAGGTCTCTCATGGTGTCAGCTGGGGTTGTGATTTCATCTGAAGACCCAAATGGGGTAAGATCCATTTACATAGTTGGAGGAATTGAGTTCCTTGTGGACTGATGGACTGACAGTGTCAGTTTCTCACCGACAGTTAGCCAGAGGCCTTCCTCAGTTCCTTGCCACATGGGCCTCAAGGGCCAGCTCACAACATGGCAGCTGACTAATGTCACAGTAGTTAAGCAAGAGAACTGAAAAGAAAGCATACAACATAAAAAACACAGTCTTTGTGTAACCTAATCTTGGAATGACAGCCCATCATTTTTGCCATATTTTATTAGTTAGAAGTAAGTCAGGCCTGGCTGGGCGTGGCTCAGTTGTTGAGCATCAACCTAGGATCCAGGAGATCGGAGTTCAATTCCCGGTCAGGGCGCATGCCCAAGTTGCAGGCTCGATCCCCAGTCGGGGGCATGCAGGAGGCAGTCGATCAATGACGACTCTCTCATCATTGATGTTTCTATCTCTCTCTCCCTCTCCCTTCCTCTCTCTGAAATCAATAAAGATATATTTAAAAAAAAAAAAAAAAGTCAGTAGGTCCAGCCCATATGCAAGGCGAGAAGATTACGAAAGGCCCTGGACTCTAGGAAGCAGGCATATTTGAGGGCCATCTTAGAGGTTGCCAAATGCAGGTGATGGGTACCCGAGTTATTCACACTATTCCTTCTACTTCTATGTATGTTTAAAACGTTTAAAAGTTATTACTTTTAGTAATAAAAGTTCAAAAACAGAGAAAAAATACTATTTGCAGATATAAATGCAAGTAAGCATTTATGTTTAACAAAATTTTTCTAAAAAGTAACAAAATAATAAAAATGTCATTAAATGAAAAAATAATGAAATGATAACTTTAGCATTTACTAACCACATATATACTAGACTTGTAAATACTTAACATTAATGTAATTTAATTTTCACAATAATTCTCTGAGGTAGGTGTTCATATTATTCCAATTTTAAAGATTAAAAAAACTGAGGCACAAAGGAGTTAAATAACTTGTCCAAGGTCACACAGCTAGAAAGTAGTAGAGCCAAAAAGTTCCATGGGTAGTAGGAGAGGGGGAATAGGACTGGGTAGCAGAGGGGGAATAGAAAAAGTTTAGAATTAGGAATTCTTGGCAAAGGAGATTGAGATTTTGTGTGTGTTGTGATATGTTGTTTTATTAATAGTATTTAAATCATTATTATATAATTACTGTGTCAGGATATGTTATTATGTCAAAATAACTAACTGATCTTCATCTCCTTTGTCAACCCAATTACAAGATCGGGTCATTACAAAGACAAGTTTTTTCTGTGGTTCACTCTCTGCGCAAAACATCAGGGATTATCTTCAGATACAAGCAATTTTTCACAGCTAATCTAATTTTTCATTTATACTTATAAACATGGCCAGTGTTTCTTCTTTAACTATCTTTTTTTCTTCCACCGAATCACATGCCTTCATCAATCTCTGATCAGTTGATAAGATGAGACTTCCTTTTCCCATGCTTCATTCTGTGTCAAAGTCAAATGTCTAATAATAATAATGCCAAATGTCAAACTAATAATAACATGTTTGAATAAAACACTTCTGAATTTATGAAGTAATTTCACATACATTACCTTACTTGACCCTTCTCACAATGAGCCTGTGATAAACTTGACAGTTTACTGTAGTATTGCTATATGTAGATTATAGTGAAATGATGAGTAGGCAGTGAATTCAAAATTTACTCCCAGACTCCTGCTTCTTAATCCAGGAACCTTCACATTAAGCACTGTTCTTCTCCAAATAGTTCTGGAGTTTAGAAGACCACAAAATGCTTGCTTAAGTAATTAAAATCAATTTGCAAAGAAAAAAGAAAGAATAAATTGTACATTAGTAAAATAAAAGTTCTATAGGGCTATAAAAGAGAATAAATAAATGATGGAAAAGAAAAACACACAAAAAAGGGGGAAAACAAAAAAGAAAAGAAATTTTAAAAATAAAGAAAAAGAAAAATTAATGGGAAAGCAAATTATAATCAGGAAAACGGAGTTAAGAAACCTGGTTGAGGGCCAAAGACACTGCAATTCAGAAATAATGAGACTTGAATTTTACTAAATTCCCTAAAAGTACAAGATTGATACTGCAACTTTGTGCATAGCAAGCTATAAAATTGCCTAGAAGGTTGCAATTTCAGTCAGTGAATGCAGGACACACATACTGAGTTGTCTTTCCAGCATCTCTTTTCTGCAAAATGCCCACCCACCGTATATGTAGCAACCACAGCTATTTATAACAAGATTATTTCGTCCCCACAGCAATAACTAACTGGTTCAACAGTGGGAACTCCAAGCTGAGCAACAGCTTTGTTTCTCAGAAATATGAAACTAGAACTAAAAGGTTTCAGTCTTAGGCAAAAATGGACTCTTAAAAAGAGAGTTATAACCTTGGAAACTATGAGCAGCCATGTTTTCTACCACATGATCTGGAGAGCTGCGAAAACAGTCTACTCAGAGAAAATAGAATGGACAAGCAAAGAGAAGCAGGAATGAGAAATAAGGGATTTGAAACTGCTGCAATCCCTAGTCCTAGTTTCATGAGATTCACTTCTGTCCTTAAAACAGTTTTTCCTATCTTAAACAAGCTTGACTTGGTTACTGTCACTTAAGACCAGGGACCCAACTAATGCATTACATAAAAAGAATGTTATGCATATTAACAAATATTACAACCAAAACTTATTCTCTAAACTCTTACAGGAAAGAACCTATATCAATCTGATGTTTAAATTTCTCTGAATAGTTATCAAAAATATCTACTCAAGAGCAAATATCTCCTTAACGTATTAAGTGTGGTAAAGAAATTCCTGAAGTATACAACGGAATACACAGAATAAAATTCCTTTGTCTACATAATAAAATATTAAATATACATTTTTTTTCTGGTGCAATATACAAAAACTATTAAATAATTTGCTTTGCGGGGATGGAAAACAAATTCTTTACCTCCATGTGCAGTTATATTTGCCTAATAAGCACGTTTTTTAGTATGTCAACAAGGGCGTACAGGATTTGGGTTATGGGATTATGGGATTACAGATGTAATGAGTTATGGGTTATAGGTTATGGGGCTATAAAATGTTTTAAAAAATATGTTTCTAAATTAAAAAACCTAATAATAACTTCTTTTAAAAAGTAGCAAAAAGAAACAAACTATTTTTTGGCACAAAAAAACTAGACAAAACTACCGAAAATGCATAAACCCAGAAGAAATGCCCTTAAGCAGAAGGGGCACCCAAATGTAAGGAAAACACTCAAGGCTAAAAGAAGACTGAATTATTAAGAAGGCTTAAGTTGGACCAAATCTATTATAGGTCCACCACTCCTTTTTCAACTACACCTCAATTCTTGGGTTAATTTGCATTTTACTTAACAGTAAAGTCTGAGATTTATGTGGCTCCACCTTTGTTCTCTTAAAGAAAACAAAAAATGAAGATAGCCTGAATTATCAATAATAAAGAGAGATTTGTAGATGAAATGAATGTGGACTATAGCTAAAAAATGAAATACGTTCTATCACTTTAAAACAAAATACCTTATATGACCAAAAAGGGGGAAAAAATATGAATTATTATGTGTGTGTGAGACCACATAGAGCCATATGAGGGCAATCAGTTGTGCCAACATTTCATTTTCTTTAGGTCCAGTATTATATAAAATAATATTTTCTCATAATACATTTTTGTGTGCCTCTTCATTCATGCTATTTATTTAGAATTTGTCTTTTCTGAGATAGCCTCCTGGGACATGCATCTCATTTTCATGAGGGCCCCTGAGAGATCTGAGCATACAGTATTTACTTCAGTACAATGTCAACAACATATTGCAGAACATTTCATCTAAAATAATAATAGAAAATGTTGAGCCATCTTTCCATTTGGAAAAATATATCTGGAAGAATGTGATGTCTGACAAAATCCACTCTGCTTAAACGCACTGTACCATTTCAGTTTGCTTTGGGAATTTGATGATACATATATATTTAAAGAATGGAAGAATGGAGACAGATAAAAGACTACAACATCAGGGAAGAGAAAATTAATAGATATCTATATATAGAGTAAATAAGAACACCATAAGGTTAGCTAACTACCTGGCACGGCCAAAAGTGAAGTGACTGCATTTGTAGATAAAGAAAAATTGTCTAGCCCTGGCCGATGTGGCTCAGTTAGTTGAGCATCTTCCAGTGCACTGAAAGGTTGCCAATTTGATTCCCGGTCCGGAAATTTGATGCCCAGCTTGAGGGCTCAATCTCTAGTAGGGGGCATGCAGGAGGCAGCCTATTAATGTTTCACTCTCATATTGATATCTCTCTCTCTCCCCCTTCTCTTTTCCTCTCTCTCTAAAAATCAATTTAAAAATCTTTAAAAAAAAAAAGAAAAAAAAATTTTCTGCAAAGTAGACAGTTACTAAAATTAGTGTCCTAAACCAAGTTCTTTCAGGTTCTTTCTATAACCACTTCTTCAGTGGCACTGTCAATTTAGTCACCTGATTTGCTATGGTCAACATCAAACATGAGGCAAATGAAGGAAGGTAATCCACCTGTCATTTTATTCAAGTTTTTTACTCAGACATAAGGCTACTTGCCAGCTGACAAATGAAAATTATTTCCCTCCCTTTTTATCAGTAACAGTAATCTATATAAATAAGATTTTCTAGGATTGAAAAACAGTTTACTCTCACAAAGATTATTTCCATTAACTGATTTAAGTTTGAGAGAATTGCTAACAATCATTGAGTTGCTAAATTTAAGTGTATACTCTCTGCTAAGAATTTTCCATGTGTTATCTTATTTAATCTTCACTATAACTTCATAAGGTATGTTCTTTTACTTTTGATTTTATAAATATGAAAACCAAAGTACAGAGGAATTAAGTAACTTGTTCAAGAACATACAAGTACTAGTGCCATATGGCACCAGGATCTGAACCAGGGCGGGTTGGGTAGAGTCTGGGCTTATAACCAGTACACCAAAACAGCAGAGCAAAGGTACAGAAATAAATAAACAATAAGTGCCACTATTTTAGTTAAACCAAAGCATTTACTTCGGGGTTTATGGTGTTTTGTAAACCGAAATGTTCGTCAACGGAGACGTTTGAAAACCGAGGTACCACTGTACTACCATTATGACTATTCTTTGTCATCTGAATGACCCAAAGTAAAGTCTGTGATATATTATTTAATAATTTCTGGATAGCTCCAAATAATAATTTGTGCAATGCACAGTTTGTTTGCACATACTCATTATTTTGGAGAACCAAATTCCAAAATACCAGAGCAAAGAAACCACAGTAGTTATTTCTATTATTAACTGAAAATAAATTGAATAACAACACTGAATACCTATTTGGCAAAAACTAAAGAAATAAAAATTGTGTTAAAATACTCAAGTGCTGACGAGTATAAATATCTGGAGTTTTAGAAATACTAGGTAGCTGAGTTTTTAACCTTTTCAATGAAACTCACACTTCAAACTAATTTTCCCATTTTCCTCCAAAACATTCCTTTTGAATTTCACAGACACGAGGAGGAGACACCACAAAACTCCAATTTCCAATGAACAAAAAAATTCCATTCTTCCACTATTCTCCATACCAAAATTATCCATCAGTAAATCCTATCAACTTTCTCCATTCTAGCAACAAATTACATTCAAATAGTCTATGAGCTTCAAAGTTAGTTCATGATTTTAAAAAATCATTTAACAAATGGGCAACAGAAAGGGATAATCTGATAAAACATCAACAAAGAGCCCACAGCAAGTATTTTACTTAACAGTCAAATACTAAATGCTTTTATTCTGAGATCAATCATTATTCACAGGTGATGTGAGTTTGAACGTAGAAAATCTAAGACAATTAACAGAAACTATTAGAATAAATAAGTGAATTTAGCAAGGTCACTATATATAAGGTCAATATTTAAAATTAAAATTGTATTTCTATACGTCAGCAACAAATAATTTGATACCATTGTTATAGGCTGAATTGTGTCTCTCCAAAATTCTTATGTGAAGTCTTAATTCCCAGTACCTCTGCATGGGACTGTATTTGAAAATAGGGTCTTTAAAGAGATAAAGTAAAATGAGGTCTAATCCAAAACGGGTGATTCCCAATCCAACGTAACCGGTGTCCTTATAAGAAGAGGAGACTAGGACATAGGCATACATGAAGACACAGAAGGAAGACCTTGTAAAGGCATGGGTTGAAGAGGGTCACCTATCCGCCAAGGAGAGAAGCCTCAGAATGACACCAACTCTACTCATACCTTGACCTTGGACTTCTGGCCTCCAGAATTATGAGGAAATGTATTTCTGTTGTTTAAGCCACCCACTTTGTGGAGCTTTGTTATGGCAGCTCTAGAAAACTAATACATATTGGCACTAGCATCACAAAACACCCAGACATAAGTCTAAGTAAATATGTGCATGACATCTACACAGAAAACTTCAAAACATTAGTGAAAGGAATTAAAGAAGACCCAGACAAATGGAGGGATGTACTACACTCATGGATTAAAGACTCAATATGAAATGATATAAATTCTCAAATTAATCTATAGCTTCAGTGTAATCCCAATCAAAATCCCAGCAGATTATTTTTGTTGGAACTGGCAACTTCATTCTAAAATAGCTGAAAACAGCCATGGCACTCTTAAAGAACAAAGTTGGAGAAATTACACTACCAGATAGCAAAACTCATCATAAAGTTACAAAAATTTAAAAAGTGTTCTAATGAGCCAAGGAACAAACTGGAGAATTCAGACACATATACAGTTACTTACTTTATGATAAAGATGACAATAAAGTGTAGTGAGGCCTTTTCAATATATAATATTGGAACAAATGAAAATCCACTTGGGAAAAAAATGAATCTTTACCCCGAGTTCATACCATATACAAATCAATTTCAAGTGTATATCTAAATGTGTAAGTAAACAATAGCTTGTAAAGGATACTATAAGAATATATCTTCATGACTTTGGGATGGGGAAAGATTCCTTAAGGCATAAAAATGTCTTGTCTAATTATAAAGAAAAAATCCTTATCATTCTAATTATTTTTAATCAAAGAGAAGATATTTATCTTCCACAGAATAAAAGGTATCTGCAATACACCAATTTGACAAAGGACTTGTATCAAAAATATAAAGAACTCCTAAATCAATATGGGAGATAGAGAATCAAGTATTAAAATGGACAACAAACTTGAGTAGGCACTACCCCCCAAAAATATCAAAATGGCAAAAAAAAAAACCACATGAAAAAATTTCAATTTCAGTAGAAAAATGCAAAGTAAGACTATAATGCAGAACATTGTATACCACCAGAATGACTAACACTTATTTTTTTAAAAAACAGTCAATGCCAAGTGCTGACAAGAATGCAGAGCAATTGGAACTCTCATGCATTGCTGGTTGGAGTATAAACTGGCAAAACCATTTTGGAAAACTATATGGTGGTACCTACTAAAGCTGAATTTATGCATACCCTATAACCTAGCAATTTGACTCCTATACACATTCCTAACAGAAATGGGTACAGATGTACTCCAAAAGATATATACAAAAGTATTCATAGCAGAACTTTCTGTGAAGCCCCAAACTGAAAATAACCCAACTAGTAGAATGAATAAATAGAATATGGTATATTCATGTATGGGAATACTGTGCTTCATTAAAAGAACACAAATTACTGCTACATGCAAAAAGAATTTTATAGACATAAAATGAATCAAAAGAATCAAGACATAAACTCATATATATTATAATTCCATTTATATGATATTTAAGAACAGAAAAAAATAATCTATGGTGATTGAAGCCAGGATAGCAGTTGCCTTTGACAAAGGGAGAGTTGTCACTGGGAGTGGATAAAAGGGAATTACTAAGGTGCTCTTTTGTGTAAAACTTCGCACCCTTAAACTATTCATTGACATTCACACAAAGATTTTTTAAGTAAACTTTTTTATTGAAGTGTAATATACATATAACAAAGTGTATCAAAGGGGATAGCTTGATGAATGCTTACAAATAAAACAACCTATGTAACTGCTACCCAATTCTACCTACTTCTCCAGCCCCTTCACATATTACTCTTACCTCATTCTGGACACTGCAGCCACACTGGCTTTCTAACTCTGCCTAATACTCCTCACCAGGCTGCTCTCCTGCCTGCTAGAGGCCTTGCCCATGCCTGTCCTGGGATGGCACCACTCTTTCTTTCTCGTACTTACTCAGATACTGTCCGACTGGAGAAACCTCTTACACGCAAGCCTCCCTTCAAGAAGGCTTTCCTCATCTTTGACAGGTTTAAATTCCTTCTCATGGCTCCTGTACTTTTCTCTGTAGTATCTGTCATAGCTGCAGTTTTATGTTTTAGATGGTTTACTTGATTAATGTCTGTAGACACTAATAACTAATTATGTAATTAATTAGTAATTAACATAGACATTAATTACTGGACTCTAAGCAGATGCTCACCATTATACTCCCAGCAGAAAGCACAGGGCGTGTCACACAGTAAGTTCTCAATGAATATTTGTTAAATGAATGAAATTAAAGAAACATAATGAAATCGAACTATAAATAATATCATGAAAACAAGAAATAGACATTTGTGAGTTTTCCTTAATACTGAAATTTTGATTTTTGCTATTGTTCGAGTAAATTTCCAACTATTTACACATTTTTGAAACCATCATTGACATCAAGATACAAAGTTATCTAGCAGCTGGAATTGACTCTGTTCCTTAAAAAGTGTTCCTTTCTCACACAGCAAGTTTCCTTGCCCCAGAGAGGACAGTCCTAAGATTTTTATAACCAAATCCATATTCAGAAATTAACAAGGCAGAGCTCCATAGCATTAACTAGTTAAAAACAAACATAAAAATCTCTTTTGATTAGTCTCCATATTCTAGGAGAGGAAAGTTAAAGAAGAACACTACTAACCCTGTGCATATATCAAAATTTCAATCAAGCATCAATAAAATGAAGAGAAAAGGATAACTCAAAATCATAGTTAAAAGTAATAAAACCAAAGCACAAAAGTGATCTAATTCAAACTTAGTTAACATTATCCAATGTCATTCCAAAACCATTTACTCAAAGTACCAGGTATTTTTTTAAAAATTGTTATTCTACTAACATTGCCCAATAGTGTAAAAATAGTGAGTACAAAAGCTTAGAAACACCAAATACCGCATGAATTAAAGATAAGAGACCAAATGATGTCATCCGTTCAAACGGTGTGTTATTGTTGACTGTTATGGAGCTATGCTGGTCTTTTTTCAATACTGGGAGAAAGCCTATACAACATTATATCATTGCTCTGCAAACCATCCTCTTCACTTTCTATAGGTAGAGCATACACAAGACTATTAAGCCCAGTATCATGGAAGATCACATTTTAAAATTAGTACCTTCTCTTTGTTGAGTTTAGAGACATCCCTCAGTTCATAAGTTAAAAAACCCACACCCTCAATACTATCTCAAATGTCTTTCTAACCATGCTCCTGGATGTTTGTAAGTGCTCAGAGAAGCTTGTTCCCAATAAATCTAGAATGATAAAATGTTTAAAAAACAAACAAAAAACCATCACAGTTTCAGGTACCTCATTTTTAACAGCAAAGTCAGGAGCTTATATGGGTACTAGTTTCTGTCTTCCCTTTCCCTTATTCAACCTTTCCTTTTTACTCTCAGTTTTAAACATAACATCACTTCTTGGGAGAGAATCAGAATATCCTCTTATTCCTTGACTAACATAAGAAACAGATTTTTGCACAGGTTATAACATGGTTATCAAAGCACACATTTAAAGTTATCCAGGAATCTTCTATCATTCCCCTGACCCTGTCCCACAATTCCCAGGAAGTCCAGTTAAGAAATAGCCACCCTCGGAAATACTTCATTGTTGATGGGAATGGGACATTCTACTGAGGGACTTAGTCACAATACAATCCAAACAACAGACACTTCCTAATATGTTGCAATTTTTTTCACAATGCAAAATCTAGCATTACAATTTACCACTCGAAGTAACACAGCCCAAATAATTTGTTATACATACTCCCTTTTAGTCTCTATTCATATAGTTGGTTTTACATAGTTGTTGTCAAAGTATGTGTGTAATTTTATATCTTGTTATATGCTTTTATTGTTAAAATATAGGCTTTAGCACTTACTTTAAGACTATACAAAATATCCCACACGTTGTACCTCTTAGAGTAGGGACTTCTGGTAGTTTGCTGTTCCTTGCAAAAGTCACTTTGTATTTTCTATTTTACTAAATTTGTCTCTTGCCCACTCTAAAATACCAAATATAAAATGAATTTGTTCATCCTTCTCATATTCTAATTCCCTTTGCTCTTAACAAAGCTTCACTTGAGATACTATAGATATAACCAAATAAAATAGTTTAAGGGCAGGACATTCAAAGCTTATACAAAGGTAGAATCCTCCCTCCCTCCCTCCCTCCCTCCCTCCCTCCCTCCCTCCCTCCCTCCCTCCCTCCCTCCCTCCCATCCTTTCTTTTCTTTTTCATCCCCAAGTTCTTTTTCTGATGGTTATGAAACTTAATTTACCTTTTTGGTTATAAATGTATATTAGGTTGATGTTTGTACCTCCTCTCTCCCAACCAATCAAATTCGGGCCAAGTGCAAATTTTACTAATGGCACAGAATACAGAAATATCTTTATACTCTACCCCACCACTATGAAAATCTGGTAAAAGGTTTAGGTGTGAGATAGAAATTTTTCCACTGTGTGTTTGGGGAAAGAGAGAGGAGTTAAGAGAGATGGTCCCCTGGCTATTGCTATAGGGATAGAGGCTCCAAGCGCCTGATGTCAACAGCATGGTTGTCATGACCAAAGTCACTGGCATACCAACAAGAGAACTTATTTAAGTATTAAGGGGAATACTAGTCATAGCAGCTGAAATCATAGGTTCATGGGTGTAGCAGGTGCTTGCCTTATTACTTTCTGGTCACTGTTTGGCAGGTTTGCCTGGTGGGCATAGGTGCAGTGTCATGCTGGCAAGCTTCCCATTGAACTCAGAAAGCACCTTTCCAATAGCTGAGGAGTGTCAAAAGAAGCAGGAATGGGGTTCCTGGCAATAACATGCCCATAACAACCAGCTTGCTAAAGGGACCATTTAGTCTTCTAGGTATCAACAAGGGCACAGACTGTAATGACGTAGCTTGCTTTCCACAATGCAGAGAGATCAAGAAATTGATGAGGTGAGAGAAGAAGTCAATAATTTTAGGAAAGCTGTCATATTTTTGTAGGCTCACTCCTATCATGAGTGGGGAAAATTTTGGTCTTATTCTTTAAATAAATGCTCAGTTTTTCCAGGGTAATAAATATGCCAGTGTATGCCACAACATAATCAGTATCATAATCAGGCAGGATGATGCTGATGAATCTTACCCTGGGAAGACAATGAAGGGCTCTCCCTTGAGCAGAAGTTTCCTATTTTCAGCCAAACCTTATGCCTTCCATAAGTCGAATAATACCATTACAGTCAACGCATGAGTCCTCGATGGCTATGTTCTCCACCTTGCAAATGTTTTCAGCATACTAACAAGAAGCTCAATAGACCCAAGTTAATTTACTTTGATAACTCACTACCTTTTAGCAATGCAATGTAGTGATCAAGGAGAATGAGAGTGTGAGGGCTATTTTTATGAATAAGTATATATAAACTTGGGGATCTCTGTCATGATTTAAATAACTCCACCTACCATTCTACAAGCAGTGTTGGTTATTTTTACTACATACTTGTTCACACGAAGGCTAAACTACCACCTCTTTGTTCACTGGCATTGTCTTGACTGACTGATTTAACAAATAACTGGAGTACCCCAAATGAACAAGGCACCACGCCCACTCAAACCTGATATCCTTTAGCGTTTTGTTTCTATTAGGAACAAACTGCAAGCCAGAAGTTTTAATATGTACTCTTTTTTTCGTGATAAGTTTCAGCATTAAATAAAATGGAACTTAGTTTGAGTATGCATTATATAATTCTCCACTCAGAACACTGTCCAGTTATTTCTTCCTTTTTTATTCCTGTCTCATTGACCATTTTCTTTTCAAAAGCTATTTCCTCTAATTCTATACGATAATCAGTAATAATAATAACCTAAGACATGGCAAAACATTAGAAGCTTCTTTTCACATTTATGTCACTTTGTTTGGAAAATCATGCCTCTTATTAATATCTTTTTTATTTGTGAATAAAATGATGCTCATGAATTCTGGAGTAGCCTTCCTGTTCACTTAGTAAAAACCTTACTTAATACTCTAAACTGCTGACATGGGTCAGTCTTCAGTAAGTATAATTTTTCCTGGATTCTTTATGATGTTTCATATAAAAGATGAAAACCATAGAAAAATTAGTTGCATATTACAACTTTTCTTCAACTTCCTGGTACAAAACAAAAGCACAGTTTCTGTTTTCACAGAGAAAAAAAACCTCGGAACTATTGAATTGATTTGAGAACTAGAAAGTCAACCCAGTTATTTGTTTATTTATTTTTTAAGAAATATGTTCCTGAAAAGTTAACCATGAAATAAAACTCTGATCATATTTTTGTTTCTTCATTAAAATTCAGAAACTCAGTTACAGTGGTACCTTGGTTTTTGAACGGCTCCGCTGACGAACATTTCGGTTTACAAAACTCCGTAAACCGGGAAGTGAATGCTTCAGTTTTCGAACAAGCCTCGGAAGGCAAACGTGCCCCATGGCTTCTGCTGAGGGCAGGATTCTGAGGCCCAGCTGTCTGTCGGCTGTGGATCCCTCGGTTTTCCAACGTTTCAGAGCTCGAACCGTCTTCCAGAACGGATTCCATTCGAAAACCAAGGTAACCACGGTACTACATTTATCTTCTGGAGAAAAAGTAGAAAGCCATTTGTGATTTTAATTTTGTTCATATACTTTTAAGGGTGGCTATATTTTAAAATACTGTAGTTCTCAGTTTTCCTAATGAGGATAAGAAGGACTTTTCAATGGATCAAAGACACTCTCAAGCCAGACCTTAACTCACCCAATTTAAGTTTAGTATTCCCAAGATAAGTTATGTCTCTATAAGCCCAGGTCCTATTACCCAGGTGATAGATATTTTTTACTTGACTTTAATCTCTCATTTGATAACCTAGAATTATGATCCTTTAATATTCCTAACTGGAAAACAAAAAATGGCTTTAAAATACTCATTTAGAGTGTGTTCTGTTTATGTAAATATATGCTTAATTTTAAACGCTACTCTGGACTTCCCTATATTTATAATTAATATATAGCTAATTATTATATTGGCATCAAGATATCGCAAGAATCAATACACTTTAAGTGAAGAATTCCATGAGCTGAAAATTATTCAAGTTGGTAAATAACTATATAATAGGGGTTCATAATGCTATCCTCTCTACTTTCATACATGGTGGAAATTGTCCTAAATCAAAAGTTAAAAAAGAAAGCCCTGGCCAATGTAGCTCAGCGATCAGAGCATCAGCCCACACACTGAAGGGTCTCAGGTTCAATTCCTGGTTAAGGGCATGTGCCTGGGTGACAGATTTGATCCCGGGCCCCAGTCAGGCGTGTGCAGGAGGCAACCAATCAATGTGCCTTTCTCGCATTTATGTTTCTTTCTCCTCCCAACCCTTCTCTGTCCCTCTCTGTCTCCCCCCTTCCACCTCCTTCCCTGCTCTCTCAGAGAATCAGTGGAAAAAATATCCTCAAGTGAGGATTAACAAAAGAAAAAAGAAAAACTGAGCATTAAATGAGACACTGGGTAGTTATCAGAGTGAGAAAAAAAACAAAATACCACCAGAATTTTTACATTACTATTGCCAACCACTGTTCCCCTACTGACAAATAATCTTCTGTTCAGAGTTTTGTTCTCTACTGATAAATCCAAAATTACAAACATTCCATTTCTCAACAGTTAAAGAACAGTAAGTAGGTGACATCAGGGTATTTATTAACCCTTTGTAATATAAATTAATGTAAACTAAGTGATATATTTCAAAGTTATTCTCAATTCTAAAAATGAAGAAACTGTTTTACAAATTAAATATAGGATAAATATTTTAAAAGGAATATTTGAAAATTAAAGAAAGCTAATTGGAATAACCCCTAAAGTAACTTACAAAAAAAAGCAAAAAAAAGCAACAATATATTGTTATGCAGACATCTGTTAAACTTACTTGTGGATATCTCATTTTGTTTTTAATTCATTTAAGTGGACAATGTAGGCACCTATTTCTACGTGTGTCATTACTGATAGCAGAGTGGGGGTGCTATTTGTTTGATTCTATGTTTTTTGGCATGTGATTCTTTCATTACCGATATAATTAAGTGACCATCATAGAGTGACTTCATTATCTTTTGTCTGATGCCCAGAAAGGTACATTTTGAGCAGCTGTATTCATTTAAATTCATACTAATGTTGTATTCTCCCCTCTGAAGTATAGAAGGTTATTCTCATAGAAATTTTATTTAGCAATTATTGTCCGCAAACATTCCTGGGATGCTTTATTTATATATTTCATAATAAAACATATTTATTACTTACCTTTGATGTAAGTTATTTTCAAAAAAGTGATCTTACTACCAAACATCCCCAATTTTCTTTTCAATTTAACTGCAGTTAAACTTAAAGATGATCTTTTCAAATTTCGGATTTCCAACCACACGTGGGCTCTGGGCAGTTTGGCAATCCTCAATCCTCCTTTCCTTTCTTCTAATAAATCATTCCAAATATTTAAAATTGTTCTCAAATCCTTTGATTACTTCCATCTTCTCTACCCATTTGAGGAAGACGGTCTTGTCTCTAAGACTGCAGAGAAAAACAGCAGCTGTCTCGTTTCTAAACATATCTATGTTCTTCTGCCCAGAGCTAACCCAGCAACCTGTGCTCTCCACACAATCATGTCCATATCTTCCTGGGTCTTATTCAATCACTTGTACCTTCAAGAATTTATTTTCTATTGGCTACTTTTTCTTAATTTCTAAACACATTCCAATCTCTCTTGTTTCATAAAACTCTTTCCTTCTATTGATTAGCTATTTCTTAGCCCTTCTCGAACACTTCATGGGGAAAAACCATTCTATTTTTAACTCTAAATAACAACAACAACAATAACAACCCTCCATTAACCCATTCAGTCCTCCCAGGAACTCTGTTAAGGTAGGCAGTTTTTAACTGTGTTATGGAAGAGGAAACTGAGGCACAGAGAGGTAAAGTAACTTGACCACAATCATATAGCTAGTAAGTGGAAACCAGGTACCAGAGCTTAAGTTCTTTCCCACTATGCAACACTTCATCCCCTGGGTGTGGCATATTTAAACACATGACTTTGATTATTAATTATATGCTGATAATCACTATCATCAATTTATCTAGGCTTGCTTTCTCCGTATTTAGTTTCACTACTTCCTATTTTGAGATACGTTAATCTCAATATATTCAAAAGACCTAGCCTCCATTTCTCCTCTCCCTATGCTTCCTCTACTCTACTAAAAAATACAAACCTATCCATTTTGCTTCTTAACTTACAAATTTTCAATGGCGCTCTATTACCTATAGAATGGGATCTCCAAACTCTTCAGCAAGGTGCACAAGGCTCGTCACAGCCTGTCCCCAAATTACCTTCTCACTCTTATTCCTGCCATTACTTACTCATACATATCCTCTAATCATCAAATTTTGAAAAGTATGCCACACTTTGTCACATGCTTTGCTCCAAACAGAATATTCCCTCAGTTTGGGAAGTCATTCTTTATCTTCTCCTCTTGATAAAACATTACTAATCTGCATTTTCCCAATGGCGCATCCTGTCCCTTCCCCAGGTAAAAGCTCATCTTTCTCTCCTACTTCTATATTCCCACATTTGTTTAAAAAAAATAAAATAACTCTATTATCACAATATCATATTGTACTATCATTAGTAATCTAGACTATGAGCTCTGAGAGAGCTGGGACATTCTTACTGATATTTGTATCCAGTAACCAGAGCAGAGCAGACACTCAGAACACATTTGATGAATGAATAGATGTAACACTTCATTAATATTCAAAATCAATGTGCCCTGGACATGGGAAGATAAATTAATAATCATAGAAGATAGCATAATCTTAATTAATCATTACTTGCCTATGAAATGCCTAAAAACTTAGCAATATACAGAAGATATTTTTGTTAAATATTAATACAAGTATAGACTCTCTTTCTTGAAGTGCCAGTGAACAAAAAGCTCTACCATCTACACAAGCAATCTGTGAGTAAATAACAAAATACATTAGGACAAAAAGAAGTCATAAATGTTAGGCCTGTATCCAAGCCACAAGACTTGGTCATAAATAGCCATCGAATTATAAATATTACAAAACATCCCCATGAAACAAACACTGAAGGTAAACCTTAATAGTTTTGCCCACTACACTAGTTCCTAGATATATAAAATATTTTGGCACTAGTATGATGCAGCCATGGCATTTACTGAATGCCTTATTAAATTACATTTATAAACCACAAAGGCATCAGTTTACATGCACAACTAAATATAAGTTGAAGTGGATTGAAGCTGTCTCACTAAGCCACAAGTGTGGGAAACTGCATTGCTCAGTTTTGCTGAAGTAGAAAAGGTAAACTGCATTAAGTAGATCTTAAAAAAAAATTTCAACCAAAAAGCAATGTTTTAAATGGTTGTTTCCTCTGCAGTCATTTCCTCTTAATTCTACTGAGAAAATAAAAATGGAAAGGTTATAAAATAAGGTGATGAGAGAAATGCAAGTAGCACAAACAGAGCCGAGTAATGATAAAATACCCAAGCAGCTTGGTTACTTAAACTACAATGAAGTCAATTAAATGTGTCTTATTTCTTTAAAAACTGTTGAGTATCTCAATGAGAGTTTTTTTCCTAACTAATACAAATATGAATATCAACATTGTTTGATTGTATTTAATAATGTGAGTGGTCTTGAGTAATTCTGATCATGAAGTTACTGTCTTGCTTATATGCTAAGGTTCACACATGGGCTGGTCTAAAGTTCAGAGTTCAAAATAATTCAACTTTTAATATATATAATGAAAAATTACACTTAAGTCACTCACCAAAACACAAAAGCAACATTAATATTGCTGTTGTAGACTAAACAAAAGCAGGAGTCGTCGTCAGTCTTTAAAACTTTTACTGTTTTTCTAGCCTCAAACAGGAAAAGCATTTTGGAAATATAGGGCTCATTAAAGAAGCCCTTTAAACTACTGTTGGAACTTAGGATTTTTGCCTCATAGGTGGAACTCTATGCAAAGATTTAATGACCATTCTTATTTATATTTGTCAGTATTTTAAAACTGTATCCTCTACAGAGAACAGCTGACGTTTGACATCACAAAGTTTATCATTAAAACTATAGTATATCAAGTTCAAGACATAAAAAGAGAAGTAAAGCTTTCATTTGTTAAGGAAAACCTTATCATGTATGGTTTACTTTTCTTCCTGCATCACCAAATTTATATTTTTATCTTACTTAGGATCTATGGCTTAAAAAGAAAATGAATTAAAAATAATTCAATACAAATACAAAATCACCAAAGTATTAGAATAAAAATAAATCTCCAGGAATGCTTAAACAAAAATTCTGAGTTTGAAAAAGAGCTGCTTACATGCTTTCCTGCATTAACAAAGGGCAGGTAATAATGATGGCTTGTATGACAATATTGTCTTTGTTAGTTTAGCCCCAACAGAACTAAAGATTTCCTGATTACAACTTTGTAATCTAAGTCAACTGAAAAGATTTCTGGAGAAGGGAAACAAAGAGGAGTCTGAGTGCTAGCATTTAAGTGTAATATATTACCTAAGTTTACTCTTCAGTGAGGGACACTATAAATAAGAGGAGCTCTTACTTCCACAGCCCATGCTAGGTCATGACCTGAACTCACTGTACTGGTAAAAAAGAGAAAGTTGTGCGGGAGTCTCAGATGTGCACGTTTCTCTGCTTCACCTTCAGGATCCTGTAATCACAGAGGGCCTTACAACAAAGTGTTCACTCTGTACTGTATCGCATTGTCAAGATTCTTAAACAGTTGCTTTTTTATTGTAATGAGCCAATTATGAGCCAGTCACTCAAGCAGTCATTAACAATAGATTTTTTTAATTGCATTTTTAATGAATTTTATTTTGGATAAAAGCCCTTAAAAGTTCCTATGGCAAAGGGTAATCATACATTGAATTAACAGCAAAATCTGTTTAATAATGACTTGTCTTTTATTTACTACAACAAAATAAATTCCAGTGAGAATGCAAAAAAATTGACAGTGTCAGGGAAGAAAGGTTGAGAGGGTGGAGGAGGAAGTTGTATTCTACACTGCTAAAAAAATTAACATGAAAACATGTTTCTTTTTTGTATTTAACTATCTCTTTGTTCTTTCCTAATTTTAAAGCACAAATAAAACATTATCTTATCAACAGAGACTTTGTTCTATATATAGGAATTACCAGGATTATTAATATTTTACACATAAGTTAATAATGCTTAATGTAATTACAAAATAAGCTAAACTGTAAACAAAAACAAACTTAATGTTCTCATTTATAAAGATATGTTAAAAGTTATTTATTAAAACTGTTGTTAGACACTGTAGTGTAAAAATCTTTATTCAAGTCAATGGATGTATGAATAGAAATGCCCTTGCCGAAGATAAAAAGTGATCTTAATGAAATTTTGGATGAACATAGTTTGTGATCAGTCAGATACATAAATGTGTTTTTTAAAGGTGATTCTGTTGAAACCTTGTAAGTAAGTCTTGATCATAATTAAGACCTTGCTACTCATATGATTTAATAAATCATTAATTAGGACGTTTTAAGGACATACACGAACATTAGAAAAACCCTCTCTTTGGGAGCTACAGATGTCATGCTCTGGTTGGATTTTAAAGTTTTAAAACAAATCATATATATATATGTATATATAATGTGCATACACAAAACTATTCCCAGAAAAAGTGTCACTACACACTCTCATTTTGTTTTAAAAAAAACAAAACTTTTTTGAATGTTCAAGGTTTTAAAAACCTTGTATTTTCTGCCTCAAGAATGGGCTGACTGAAAGCAGGAGGCTCTGCAGCCTCTGGTTAATTAATCTGTCGGCTGAATGACAGTGTGCCTTAGGGGCATGGCGCTGGCATCCCACACAGGGCCCCAACGTGCTCAAAGCCTTGGATAGCTACATTCTGCACGCCAAGACTTTGCCCAACAAATAGCAGAGAGGCCTTCAGAGTTTTTCTTCTAACGTCTCAGACATTCCATTTAATTAATGTAATCCCTCTTTATTTTAAAGTTTTAATAAATTTAGAAGGTGAGGAAAAATCAACATATTTATGCCACTGAATGCAGTAACTAGTCGCTCTAACACTTTTCTTATGCACTCAAAACACTTCTTTACAAGGCATAAAGAAAATGAATGTAAAAAATGTGATAAGATGTTCAGAATTTTTCAAACATGCTACTTGATCTATTAAAATACATATTTGTATAACCCAATATTTAAGAACTCAATGAAATGAATGTGGCAATTTCACTGGGCTTAAATATTTTATGTTATAAAAATATAAATCATATGCCCACCACAAAACACTTTGAAAATTACTAATACCTAATCTTGAGCAAGGTATGGCTATTTTTTTAGCAACAGGATACAAAGGACATTTTCCTAATCCTTTTTACTGCCAGAACAAAACATCTTTCAAATCAAGATAAAATCGCTACATCATGAATGTTAATATCATTCTGAGAAAAATAATACTTTACAACTAGAAAAGACCATCCCTTTAGGGAGAAATGTTGTGTTAAAGTGGATTATTCTTTTAGTAGTATAATAGAATGGCTTCTACCTAGTCCCAGATGGAAAATCAAAATCTGCATTTAAATGGAAATATTTTAAAACAGATAGGACAAAAGGCTAAAGCCATAAGGAATACCTCTTCCTTACACTTTAAAAATCCAAAATGCTTCATGAGAACTTCTCTGGAAGGTATGGCTTTAAGATTTTGTTTGTATATTTGCTTCATTTTTATGAAGAGCTTGCGGCACAACATAATTTCACAAGTTTATGATTAACACACACTATTTGTGCCTATTATATCAAATTCACAAACTGGATCAAGAAGTTGGGCTGCAAAATTCGTACTATTACAAAAACAGATTTATGATTCAGGCTTATGCAGAGTTCAAATGAGTCTTCTATTTTCTTCCAATTTTTTAACCATGCTGTTTTAGATGTAATTCTTAGAAGGCAATAGCACTTTGTTGAAATCAAATAAAAGCTGAGTTTCTTCAGCATTGACTCAAATCACCATCATGGTTAGAGTAAAAAGAAAGCAAAGTGCTAGGCAATATTATAACAACTGCTCTTTGCGACCTGAAAGATTATTTTCAGTTCTTAGATAGTTGGGGCAATTTTCTTAAATCCTGAAGGAGCCTGACAGCACTGCACATTTCTTAATGCTTGCATTTACTTTTACATTATAAAACAATAAAACAGCAGGATAATGTTCATGCAGTTTAGAGACATGTAACATTACCACAAATAATTCTACTGTATTATGGCAAAACATAAGCTTTTTAAATGTAGGCTTACTAAGGAAAAGGGCAATCTATATTCATTGAAAGTAGTACATAGACAAATAATATTTTAAAAGGTTTGAAAAAGTAAAATCCATGCTGGAGAGAATTTTCTTTCTCATAAATTAAAATAGAATTAATTGTCAAACACAATGAGCACCAACAAGGAAAAGGCTTCCCATTCCCACCTTTCTTTGAGTTTATAATAAAGTAAGTGGCTTCTGCTATCTCAGGAACCAACCATATTAGGTAATTAGATCATTTTTCCTCAGCAATATTGTAAACCAAGATACTTTACAATTGACAGGTTTAAAGACTCAGGTGTGTTGATGGTGGTCACATTTGACTGTTGCACTGCAAATAATGGGCCAACCTGCAGAACTTGGGCATACTGTCTTCCTCCTAAAACCAGCTCATCTTCTAATAACTCTGCTGCAGGTTCTGATACATCCTCAGTGCTAGAAACTGCGTGTTTTTGTACAGGAAACTGTGTGGACCTCTTTATTTAAAGCACATAAAAGACATCTTATTAAAAGCATAATGGGAACAACTCCTGCATACGCACCGGTGATTTTCTCATTTTCAACAGGGAATGCATTTCAACCCAGTTGTCCATGATTCTCCTAGTGAGACTCACAGGGATGAGAAAGAGTAAAAGCATTTCTTGCAGTAACCTAATTCTCATTTACACTATAGCCTCCACCTCTCACCCTTCACTCCCAAAACTCCCAGCAGGAAAGTTTTTCAGTTGTCAATGGGAGATGATATACAATAAAATCGAATCACCAACATAAACCTTGATGCATGTCATCATTAGTCTACACGAGTAGCAAACTAGATTAGGGAAGCTGTATATGGAATCATCACAGAAGATCTAAGATTCGTGGATCTTTTAAATCAAGATGCTTTACTGCTGCCTAAAATAGAGAATAACTGTAGAAACATGGGAAATTATGTTTTAAAAGAAAATGCAGGCCCCTAATCCTTATAGATATTAGACTCTTACGGCTAATGTGCAAAGAAACTGACTTTTAAATCAACACATTCATGTTCTAAAATAAATGGTACTCTCAGTTAGCAGGCAACTGGAATCTAAAATCTCACAAATTCAACTGTGGCTTCAGACCAGCAGCAGGGGCATCACCCTGGGCACACATTAAAAAAAAATCTCAGGCTCCACCCAGACCAACTTAATCAGAACTTGACTTTCTAATAAGATGCCCTTATGATTCATGCACACTGAAGTTTGAGAAGCTCTGGTCTAAGAGTTTTTCTAGTCCCGCCATTTATTCTTCATTGAGAAACATAAAACAGTGAAGGACAGGACAGCCTGTACTGATAAAAAACATAAATATTACAGGTGAACACAATTTAAATCATAAAAGAGAAAGGGAATAAATGTAAGTAAAACTTCAGCAATTAAATTAGATCTAGATCCTGCAATCTGTGCTTTAACACCTGACAATTCATGTATATGTGTGTACATGCAAGCACAGATGCATCTGAGAGATGAAAGAGGAAAAGTAAAGATAAAATGAGAATGAGGGAAAATAAGGAGAGAATGGAAGCATTAAAATGTACATAGTGTGTATATATAGATGTGTTTAGAATTGAAAAGTAGAAGAAATAAAGTGAGATCCCAGCAGCTAGAGGAAGAAGAGCAATACATGCCCCCCCCCCCAAAGCACCCCCATACACTTCCTCTTACACACACATGCCCAAGCCAGTATGGTGGGAATGTTTCCACATCACTAATAAAAAATACCAAAGACTAGGGATTAAAAAACCAAATATGTTACAGAAGTCACTATTCCCTAATTAGTTTTGAGAAAGTAAGGAAATCAACAGCTAAGGTAGTTATAATACTAAAAAGGTGATCTATTATTCTTTGTCCAAAGTTTAAATAGTTATTTAGTAAAAATTACCATAAAATAAACATTTGTTTTATTCTTACAAATGAACTATTATTATTATTATTTTTCTAAGTTCACTAAATTCAAAACAGCAGTACTATAGTTTTTTTTAAATAGCATAATAAAAATAGCCAACATTAATAACACAAGTTCATAAAAAAAAAGAGAAAAGCCTAAGATATTTTCTAAGAGGTAGTAAGTGGACAAAAAGTAGTGGCTTAAACCTTCAGTAATTATTTGTAGAGTCTAAAATATACCTAAAATATTACATTTGATATTAAAAATATATACCCCAAATGATGAATCTACTATGATCTCCACCATCTTTTATTCGATGAGAGAAAATTAGAAATAATTTCCTAATACTGCCAACCTTAATGATGCCAATAGAAAATAAACTAGCTGATATCCAGGAGGAGAACACACAGTATGGCTTGTCAGAAAACAGAACATATTAGAAAAAATGCTTTGCAAATAACATTACATCTATAACTGTTTTTTAAAAATAACACATGTATCTATAATTGTATCTGTGTTCATGCATGGCACATTATTAGCATACAGTATATTACAATTCAGCTGGTCATCTATTGCAGGTAGCACCATTAAATCATGGGAAACTGACTTCTCACAGTAATGGGGGGGGGAATCACCCTATGCCTTGAGTTACATGACTGAGCTGCCCTAACATATATCTCTTTGTTTTCCCCCCCCAGAATGAAATGCAGTCAAAGATGGCAGAATGCTACTCCCAGCTTGTATTCACCAAACACCAGGAACTATAGAAATAGATTTCCAAGTTGAGGTTTCATATACATTAAACAAAGACTTATTCAAAATACAAATAATGCACACATAAACAGGTATATTATTTATAGAAATCAACTAGGTAATATGTATCAATAGCCTTAAAAATAATTATATACTTTGATCCACTAATTCTACATCTAGAAATCTATCCTAAGGAATTAATTTTTTAAAATGTAGACAATAATTGATGTACCCACATCAAAGTGCTATTATTTACAGTAAAAATTAGGTTCAACCTAGTTTACAAAACTAAGAAATCATTAAGGAAATTATCATAGAGTCACATGATGAAATATTAAGTAGCCATTAAATTATGTTCATAAAGAGGTTTTCATGGCATGGGAAAATGCTCTTGATTTTTAAAGTTAAAAAAGCAGTTTACAAAACTACAAAGTTATATACACAAATAATTAAACACATATACACATACATGCATGTATGTCTATGTATGTGTGTTAAATATATGCATGTGAAAAATATCAAAATGTTAACTCTGAATGATTGAATTTTAAGATCATATATTTCATACTTGTATTTTCTTTAATTTAAAAACACAATTTTATAAGTATCAAAGAAAATTAAGTAATAATTTAGATAAAAACAAGACAAAAGGAACAATGTGAAAGCCCTGCATGCTTATGATGAAGCTATTTCACAAAATAAAGAAATTATATGTGTCTGCAAGAGGAGTATGAAGAACTCAGTCTCAGAAGAAAGAAACTCTTAGGACTACATGAGAGGTAAAAGACAGATAAAAAAACGCAGTTAGCATAAAAAGAACAAAATAAAATAGTGCAGAAAAGTCAGGTCTATTAGAATCTAATAACTATACAAAGAAAACAATGTCAATGCTATTTTTACTGTGCAAAAATATCACATAATTACAGTAAATAAGTTATGAAAATAAATTATAAGAACACTTAGTCTGAGAAGGGCTACTCCAAGTCTTGGGTTAAATATAAAGAAAGAAACTAGTTACTATCAAATTGTAACAGAGCAAAATTTATAGATCCTCATTTTGTTTTCTACAAAACTGACAGCTACAATGACTGCTTTTTCCTTTGCTTTTGCCAAACCCAGTTAAAACATTTTTAAACTGTACAGATAATGAACACTATATACTCAAATACTTGTATAATTCACAAGCTATGTCTTTCGTAAAACAATATTTTAGCTACTATGTTAATCAGTAAGTTGTAATTTACTATATTTTCCCTTAATATTGCTTGGTTGTAAATGCTGCATCATCATTTCCATTTCAGATTGTCTGACTGATTAATTGATTCCAAGTCAATAAAAACATAGGCAAAGAGTAGTCACACTAAATCTGTCATACAAAACCAGGAATTCAGTGAATGCAGTGATTTTACACATAGTAGGCAATCAGTTATTACCAATTAATCACAAAGGAGAAGGCATGAACTTTAAGTTTGGGACCTTAAAACTATATAAAATCTTCACAAACTAGATTAGTTTTACCTAATAGATAGCATAGTTGTATCTAAAATTTACACAAGTAACAGTCTGAGAAGAAACTATATGCACAACAGAGTGAAGGAGAAACCAAGCTTCACTTCGACAAACACCTTATAGCAGTAGTGGTGGAAACACTGAAAACAAAATTAATATGAAATTATCTGCTCGTTATTAGGGAGGACCAGGACAGGGAAGAAACCTAGAAACTCTAAGACTAAACTGGTTAAGAATAATTGATAAATTATTTAAAGGTATTAATCAAAATTATAAGCTAAATCAAGAATCATAAGTATAATTCCCAGACACAGAATAATACTGGGCCTTTCAAGACCACAGGATTCTTAGGAGAAATTCAGTGATAATGGTCAGAGAAGGTAAATGCCAAGTCACAGAACAAAGAGGTACACTAAAAGAAATACGAAATACTTTTAAAAGAGTGAAGAACTCATCACAAATAATCATTTTGATGAATATATAGCAGTAACTTTCTCCCTTAAAACTCAAAATGCTAAGTCCTTGAGACAGGCACGGTGCGTTAATTATTTACATCTCTAGCAACTAGAAAAAAGCCTGAAACAAATTACGAGGAAATGAAAACGTTATGTTAACATTCTACAGCTCACAACGCATGTGTAAACTTTATGAATTATGGTTATATAGTGTGTGACTTCTTATCCTTGTGCCTCTCGCATTTATCATTTTATTGAAGCTCTAAAAAAAGAATATAGAATAAAATCATCTGAATAACTTTCTCTTCATATTGCTTTTGCATATAAACTTTGCAAATTCTTAATGATATGTGTATTTTCTGCCTATAAAACTTTCATAGTTGAGTTTTTAGTAAGTGGGCACTTGAAAGACCCTTTAGAAAAACTGAACCCTGGAAAATATTCAATTAATTCTGGTATCAAGCTAGTGTAAAGTCCAAAACACACATACTGAAATGCATGAACTTAGACGTCATATTCACCAATGCCAAAGAAACTAATACATGAAGAACTATGAGAGAAGACAATTAAAGACAAAATAAGGAGCAGTAGACTTTCTACAACACTGCACGTTAAGACACAGAGGGCATGGTTAACTTCTCTAGAACTAGATCAACAGATAAATCATGACAGAAAACAATGATCTTATTTAGTTACTTAAGTATGAACAATGCTCTATCGCTCCAATGCAAGAGAAATGTTATACCTAGTAACTAACAATAATAATGACAAAATATAATAATTAACATTTTATTGAGGCTTCCTTTATTATCTATTTTACATGGATTGTGCCCTTAAATGCTTAGGACAACCCTATGATGTAGGTACTATCACTAGCCCCAGTTTACAAATGTGAAAGTTAAAGTGCAGAGAAGTTAACTAAACCAACGTCATACAGCTAGCATGTGGCAGAGCCTAGAATACAGACAAGTCCAACTTGAGTCCCCACTTACCTTTGGAGGCAAAACCAAAAAACCCACCAATATTTCTTGCTACACACAATACTGGTTTTCTTAAACATACATAATTATGAAGATATATTAGTCATCATTAAAGTAAAAGATGAAAATACACAGTGTAACAGGTTTCTCAACCTCTTTTTGTTCTCTAGACACTGACATGGGCAACATACTAGACCTCATCACAGTCCACTGATGGAGTTGAGGAGGAAATACCACCCAGCTAATCCTGATATAACCAGAGGTGTCTGCTCCACCTTGAGAACTCTGCAGTATGCATACCTACATCTTTATTTGTAGGCAATATTACTTATGGCTCCACCCAAATCTTGCTTGTGATTCCAAAAGATTTTTAAATAAAATACGTATTCAAAGATTTTGCCACATTTCTCTCATGCAAAACTCATGTAAAAATTATATATATCATCACATATTTCAATATCAACTCATAATAAAAAAAACTGAATTAATAAAAAATTAAAATATGCTATTTTTTCTCAGATTTAATGTTTCATTCAGCAGCAGTAATGATCTCATCTTATATTCTGCTACCTTGAAGAAATTTAAAGAAGGATTTTTTTGAGGACTGCTATAAAATTATCACTGACATTTTAATTAAAAAAAGAAATGTATGTAGAATAAACAGGACATTCCCTCTAACAGTCTGCAGTGGCTGCTCCATTGCTTCTTTGTACAGTCTTGGTAAATTATGCAGGCTCTCACTAGACAGAGCAGCTGTATTTCACTGTCTTCAGTAATGTAATCTACATTTATCATTATTTTAATTAAACAGATTCTTAATTTGTACTTTCATTGCAAAGAAAAAATATCTAATTCATTTTTTTGGTAGACAGCATCTTGTAAGTTTTGCATACCAAAATTTAACTTTAAATATGTCTCTTACTGCAACTGGTCCTTATTTTAAAAAGAACTACTCCATTAGGTTTACTAAGAGCTTGTTCATTTTCATTCTATCAGCTTAAAACATTGGTTCCTTCTTTATAACGATAAAAAAAGATACTTTTGCAGTTCTCAATTTTAATCCAAATGATATACTAAAAACAATATGTGGTTTATTATAATATTAAATTCAAGATTATTAAAATCAATATGAAGCACAAATAAGAACTCTACAAGAAAAGCAGCGCTTTACTGAATGTTGAGAAAATTCAACCCAGAAGTTCTCTGTGAGATTATTTTTATCATCAGGTCATTTGAAATGTCTGAATCTTTAGCTAAATCCATTATTATATAATACAGAAGCTTTTAATCATCTTGAAGTAAAGTTCTGAATTTTTTTTATTCATTTCTCATTATTATTATTTGTAGTTACAACAATCTGGTGACTTTTAAAAAATAAATTGATGAATTACACTGGAAGTGTGCTTGTTTTAAATGGTTCATGGAGAAACAATCACTGTAATATTATACTGTCACATTAACTGTACATGTTAATAAATGTGGTATCTCAAATATCACAGGAGAAAGCCTGATGTCCAAACACTTTTATTTCAGCACACATTAATTGAGCATTTATGTGCCAGGCACAGAATGAGGTGCTCTGAATCCAAACCAAAGTAGAACAAAGCCTTTTGCACAAAAGGAGTGTATGTGTGTGTGTGTGTGTGTACGCACATACACACACATACGCACATGTATACATATATGGTACAGTATCGAGAGGTTTTTAAACTTGTTCCTTTGAAAGGGAGGAATATTAGGCCCTCACCCCCACTTCTGCCAGAAATACTCCACTTAGCGCTATTTTTAATCATCAGTCTTTCTGTTGCTGGGCTGAAAAAGCAAAAACCACTTACCTAGCAAATACGAATAGAGCTCTAAATTACTATTAGGAACACTGGTAAATGAAAAGTATCCTAAGTGTTCCCAGATACGCTAAGAAAAAATAAAATGAAACATTCCTTTTTTGTGAATTTCATTTATTATCAGTTTTCACATGTTGCTAAATATTGGTTTGTGGGTAAATGTCTGCTAAAGTTAAGTTTATAAACATGGCCTATTTCAGAAGTTTGGGAATGCGGTCTGTAGGGAATTGAAAGTTCATGCACATCTCACTCTGTCAGTCCACATCACCAAGGAACGCCATGCCAAATTTCAGATTCACATACCTCAGCAGAAGTTATCACATAGGAACTTTTTAGAAATCTAAAATGCATTAAATGTGTTCTGGATTTATATTAAAACTTTCCCATTAAAAAACGCCCTTTACCTTCACATTGTGATTTTTGGGATAAAGTTGCCATTTGAGCATCTATAATGACTTGGCCAATTAATATACATTATCTGTAATCACTCACAAAAACCTCAAAAGATGAGCTATTTTTAGCTCACACTTTGCAGATGAGTAAGCAGGCTCAGAGATTAAGAAATGTGTTCAATATTTCATAGTGAATACTTGGAGAAACTAAGATTTGGGCCCATTCTCCTTTTACTAAAATACTTTCAGACGCAAAATAAACTTAGCTCATATAGTTTTTCTCTTCTAATCAGAGATAACTATGATGCCTGCTTTTATTATCATCTAATATCTTCAAATAAAGTTCTGTTTTATAACGAAAATCTTAGCTACCAACATATACACTCAAATAGGTAACCAAAAAGGGAGGAAGGGAAATCTAAAATTTAAATCAATGTTAATGAATGACAAATACTCTAGTCATTGTGTGACTCCCTTGGTTTGAATTTAAATAATGTCATGTATAAAGCCTGGGTTACACAATTCAGGAACAAGTAAAAGTTAAGTTCTAGGCAGCCCACTCAGGCTCTAATTAAATAGAAAAAGAAATGAGTACAAAGGAACTAAGTTATTTTTAAAAAAATACTCCTATTGGAACTCAACTTCAAAAAGATATTTCATGAAGAGACAGTACAGCAAGTAAGACTCCTTCTATCTCAAATTACTCTGATGAATGTCTGATAAAACTTGAAATTTACCACTGGGTAACAACAAGAGGTAGCCAATAATTCTAAATGAAAACTCAGAATGGTCTTTTGTTCCCTTTGTTTAAAGTAAAGCTGCTAGTGAAAAATAAGAATGTCTACTGAGAAAAAAGGAGTCTCTTGTCTGAGCAAAAATTAAATTTAATATCCTGCTTCTTACCTGAATATTCCAAATCCTCTACATTTATCTACTGTTCACTAAACGACTATAGAGGGCACTGTTGCATCAGCTTTGAAGCTTTACAATAGAAGCCTAGAAAAACTGTCGGTAATGTGTAATTTCTTTAAAGGGTCAAATGCATGGAAATATACTAAGTCTAATATAAGAGAAAAAAAACAAAATGTATGTTTTTCTAAAATAGGTTGGACTTCAATGGGGCAAAAAAAAAACTTAACAAAAACAACTGTCAAATTGAGAACACTGCACTGCACACATTTTGCATTTCCCTTTGTAGTGCTTTCAGGAGAAAGGTAACTAATCATAGCACCTCCTTATCCAATGGAAACAGCACCCCAGTGCAGAATCCTCTTCACAATCAATAGCAAAATGAATGTGGCACCTCATGCAGTCCTTCCATAATTCTATCAACAGAAAGAATGCAGTCTGTTTGCATACTTTTGTCTAAAAGGCCAATTCCATTTGTCCCCTGTTTGGGTAAAGTGACAGCTACAGATCAATCACTCTCACATGAAAGTAAACACACTACAAAAAAACCCCCAAAAAACAAAAAAAGGATCAAAACTGAAATCCTCAGCTTTTCTAAATGAAATTTTATTATACATAAAAATTAAAACTCAAAGCAAAATAGAAAAAGCAAGTTTACCCTCATAAGCATTCATTTTGTGCTATTGTGCAATAGTACTGGGATATAAAATAAGTAAGTTACATGCAATAATACTCACGAATCTTATAATTACATATGGATAGTATTCAATTAAGCTTCCATACATTTTCTGTTCTCTCACAGAATTCCTGTTACAATTCTTTGAAACTAAATTAAGTACAATGCCAAAGATTTTTTAATACATATGTTTACAATGCATATTATACTAGTATGTAAAAATATAAGGCTTCCTATTAAACAACTACCACTTAACTTTTTCCACTTATTTATTAACCAAAATTTAAAATTTTTGAGACTACAAATAATACAAAAGTAAAAGGAAAATTAAATTATTTTATTTTAATGATTTAAAAATAATGTCTGGAATTGTTAAACTTCTGTAGAAACACGAATCTTCACTATAATAACTAAAACATCATGACCAGACAACTGGAGATAATATGAAAATGAGAAAACAGGATACTCTATTAATGCACATCAAATCATAACACCACATCACGTTAGATAAATCGCCATTAATAAAGGTACCATCAGAAAACTAAGGCCTCTAATAAGGAATCCCAAATTCCCTAGGAAAACTGTATACAATTCATTTTGTCACTCTCAAACTTCTAGAGAGATTAACACCTTCTCGGAAATCAAAGTGCAGGACTGTGAAAGTGTTAAAAAAATTCTCCAATAATAGGCAACCTACTCATAAATCAAAAAGAGGGGAAGGGGATTCAGATGGTATGTAGATTTCATTTTATTACAAAAGCTGCAGTTTAACAAGTTATTTTCAGCCAATAAAAGTCAAAAGTAAAGCATTGTTAAAGTGGCCAGCACTGACTCTAAGGCTTTTACTTATTAACTTAACCAAAATGCTACTTGAGTATCAGTCCCTTAAATTATTAATTTATGAGTTTTGCTTAGTCTCGTCCTGAGGCAAGGCAGTTTGTAGGTATGCTGAACGCATGTAAATAAACAGAAAGCTTTTATAATAGTCTAATAATACACTAAACTTAACAAAACAACCCTTTTTAATAAGCACTGAATACACAATCTTATGAACCAAGTTTATATAAATGGGCTATGTAATGTAAGGAAGCTGTAAGATCCCCTAGGACGTAAAGGCACAAATTCAGAAAAATTAAACATAAGCCTATTTCTTTTCACTGATCTGATAAGTGCTTGTAACAGAATTAAAGTGCTCCTGTGACTATGAAGAGTATGTCACAAGTAATTTCAAAGAAATCTAAGAGAAAATGTCTTGAACTGTGAGAAAATTTATTTGCAATACTGTTTTTCCTCTACAATAAGGGCACCCCCCCAACACACACACACACACACACACACACACACACACACACCCCAAAAATCAGGTAATGTCTTTGTAATATTTAGGATATTTAACTAGATATTTCAGTTTACTATTATAAAAAGAACCGTAGCATATTAAAATCAATTTTAGTTAACTCTAATTTATGCAAAGCTTGATTGTGAGCAATAGCTGCTAAAAGGATTCAGCACTGTTGATTCATATACAAGCATTTTACTTAACTACATTGGATAATAGCAGTGCTCCTAAAGGAGTATAAAAAGCAAAGTGATTAGCAGTCATTACTGTTAATTAGTGCTCACATTACATTCCTTGGGATGAATCTCCTTTAAGCTGAATGCATGGAAAGTTTATTTTTGAAGGACTGCCAAACCTTGCCTAGGTAAGTATTGGAATAAGCCGTCAACTACCAGTAAGCAGAATGAAAAACAGGGACAAATCAGAATCCAATTAGTATGTCGAAGTTTTTAAACAGGAAAAGGGTTGAGGGGAATGAGTAAAACTGGAAACTCATACTTCACATTCTGCAATCTCACTGATAAAAGGAGGAAATGTGTGTTTATCAAACTTGCTGTGAGTGCACAGTTCATTTGGAGTCCTGTAAACAATCGCCTAACCGCCCATTTCCAAATGCATGTGAAAATCTTGGAGAGTCAGAGCATCATATTCAGCAAGCAAGGTCAATCTAGTGATGCCCTGGAAATGGGAAATTAGGAAAACGTGGCAATCAGAGGTTTAGGGCTGACCAGAAAAAGCCCTGAGGCTGGCTTACCATCTTTCACCACCAGCCAGGCTGTCTCTGCTTACTCAGTATTAACACAACAGGGCTGCAAGTGAATGAAAAGAACTCCACACACCTAACTGGGACATTGCCTGTCTTGTTTAGAAAATGATAGGCATTTGTTACAGAAAAAAAAAAAAACAAGGAGAAGAAAACTCAAACACAGCTTTCAAGACCAGCTCTGAAAGAAAAACAGGCTCCCGGTGAACCTTCAGCAAAGGACCTGGGGAATGGAACGGCGACATCCTGTTGATTATTAGGTTTCCTTTCCTCCTATACCATTCTGTGCATTTTAAAATGGAGTCCAAATATTCAGCAAAGAGGTTTCAAAAGCAATGCATGAAAGAAATTTAAAAAATCAAATGTGTGAAAATTATATAAATACTCTTCTTAAGAGTATTAAAGAGAAATTCAAACAGCCAGAAAATGTTCAACCTCACTAATATATATATATATGTGTGTGTGTGTGTATATATATATATAAATGTCCAACCTAATATATGTGTGTATATATATAAATGTTCAACCTCACTAATATATGTGTGTGTGTGTGTATACACACACACACACACATATACACACACACACACATATATATATCCTTCAGACATTTTCTACATATGCATTTGTACAAATACATTTACAAAAATGTAATTATACCATATAGAGTTTTGGTAATCTATTTCCTTCTCTTAATAATATATACAGGTGTATTTCTGCAACTTCACTTTTGATGCTATACAGTACGCAATTGTTTTCTAAATCTATGAGTACATCTTTAGTTTTTTCCTTAGAATAAATTCCCCAAAGTGGAACGGCTTGGTAAAGACGCAGTGTATTTTTTGTGTCTGATGAATTCTGTGAAATTACCCTCAGAAAAGCTGAACCAATTTACAGGGCTGCTCGCAGCACATAGACCCATTTTCCCAACACCAAGAGTATCTCTAGATCCTGCCAAAGTGGTAACTGCAATTTTGGTTAATGAGGTTGAACATTTTCTGGTCGTTTGACTTTCTTTCTCTTTGAAATGCCTACTCATATCCTTATCCCATTTCTTTATTTGGAAGTCAGCTTTTAAACATCCAAAAAATAGCTAGGGATTCCTTATCAAATGATACCTTAGAGGATCACCAGAAAGATTATTTTGAAGAGGAGATAGGGATTGTATGGATATTGAAAGACTCTATTAAGGTTGATAACTTTGCATGAAACTATTTTACAACATATTACATTATTGAAGAGGATGTCTCAACCCACCCAAAAACAAAAATAAAAATTAAAAACTGATGTTGCAAATATTATCTCACTGAAACTACCCATGTGCTCCCTAAATAGGAAAATCTATTATATACTAAGCTGGCTTCATCAGCAATGTTTTGTTGTTGCTGTTGTCCTTTTTTACTTTTCTATTATTCCAAGGAACAATTTGAATATACAAAAAAATCAAATTGCCTTATTAGCTATTTTTATGTCAAGAAAAAAGACTGTCTCTATGGGTGATTGACAAGTTCCTCACACTATTATCTTGGATCAAGGACTTAATTAAAATGTGTCATTCTGGAGAAAAGTACCAAGTATAAGAAAAAATTTAAAAATTCCCCCCATCCCAAAAAGTCCATTCAATTTCAGACTTCTTCTCAAAGAACCAGGAAACTGACAAAGTAACCAAATATACTAATTCATAATTCATCTTCAGAAACTGGTATAAATCAGAATGTAATTTCAAGCTGCAGATAACGTCTTTCCTTTTTTAGGCAAACAATAGCTTAAAAACTTGAAATGCTGTTATCTAGAACAGTCCTTCTCAAACTATGCTAAAAAGCACTTTTAAAAAAAAATTTCTAAACCTTTGAAGATTGAAACTTCTATAAAATACAATTAAAATGAATTACCAAAAATTAAATTTTAAAAGGATATAAAATATAAGGGCATACTTTTATTATTAGATTCAACACATATAAAATCACTCAAATGACTATAAAAGTTTCTCAGTGCTTAGTTTCAATTTCTATAAATAGCTGACCTTGGACCAATAACAAACACTTCATGGACTAACACCAGCCCTTAGACCACACTTTGAGTATCAATGATCTAAAATTATTCTGAGAGCTCTGAAATGAGACGAGATCAAACATAGATATCACTTTGATCTTAATAACCCCACTCCCCTTATCAGACCACATGTCTGCCCCTCTGTCTCACTGTTAAGTCACACATGACTTATTAGTTTATTAATTAACATAAATGTAATGCTGGGAGGCAGTAGAACGCAGTGATTAAAAGTACATGTTCTACCACTTTCTAGCTGTGTAACCTTGGACAAGTTACTTACTCCTCTGTATCTCAGTTTACTTATCTGCAAAATAGGGATAATAAACCAGGGCTGATGTAAGGATAAATAAGAATATAATGTATAGAGCATATAACAGTGCCTGGCAGGTAGTACTACATAAACAACAGCAATTATTATCACAATAAGACAAAAAATATTTGAAAAATTCACATGGCTCTGGGCTTGCTAACAATCAGTATAAAAAGGAAACCAAATGAGTTGCATGATTTAGTGTACATACAATAAAAATTGTTCAATATTTATAGCAAGGCAAACTATTAGAAAGACTAAGTCCTGAGAGAAATTTCACCCTTGGATTGTCATAAAGTTATGGTGAAAATTCTCAACAGCTTCCCTAAAACAATATACAACAAAAAAATTTTGAGCACTTCATATGAACAAGGCACCATGAAAGACACAGCAGAGTATCCAAAGTTGAAAAACACACAGTTCCTGCTTTCAAGAGGTTATAAACTAACAAGGAAGATATATTATATATACAAATAATTGTGTAAAGGCATAATGTAATAACTACCTCAAAGAATAACTAAATGTAAGAGAAATTAAAAAAAGAAAGCTGCACTTGAGAAAATCAGGAACAACGCCTTCTGCATCCCTATAATTCTCTCCAACATAAAACCTAAACGCCTATTAAGAACCAGCTAGAGAATGCATACATGGTCCAAGTCTATTGCCCCTTCTTCATCCCCATCACTTCTTACCTGAAATTTTAAGAGGCTACTTTGCACTTATTATCTTTGTCCTTTCTGAGAGATGCACGGCATCCTGGGCTGTGCTCAGGTGCTACCTCCAAGCTATTCTCCTCTTAACTCTTAGAAACCCAGGAAGGCCCCTCAACCTCACAGTAAATAGCATAGTATGTGTTACAGGCTCAGAAGACAATTGATTCCTGACTTGAGTAGTCATTAATATCCCCAGGCTACAAAGCTTTCTCCAAGATTGTTAAAATAGTAGTTCTTAAACTTTTGAAGATAACAGGTCACTGTGAGACGATGATAAAAATGTGGACCTCTTCTAGAAAATATGAACAAAATTTTAGAGTTCAAAACACCTTTCCTCTCTAGATTTGGAAATACTGTCTTGAAGAATCACATTATACTGCACTGAAGTCCACTAGACTGATTCTTATTAGCTTTCTGTGATCATGTCCAGGTTATATGACCATTCAAATCAGTAGTGAGGGCTAAGGAAGCCACGAAAGATAAGTATGAGACCAATAAATATTATTAAAGGAGCTAAATTGTGAAAGGTTCAAAAGGTTTATTTATCAAATAATGATGATTCTCCCTCTTCCCTTCACCTTCCTTCAAAATTACTATGTACAGAAGAATCCTCAAGAGAACTGGTCTTAAAAGACCATGGATCATTTCAAAGGCTCTAGAACCAATCCTAAGGCAGGTACAAAGAATTATGCACAGGGAAAATAATGTCTAATAGATAGTTGCTGCCTCTTCTCATTTGTCAACTTCCTTTTACAGAAATCTCTGAGGACAAATATTAGCTGAATTTTGTCAAGGTTAGACAGGCTTAGCTTTGTTCAGTTAGTTTAATTTAACAACAGCTCACTAAGCACCCACTGTGTGCAAGTAAGTACACAAAGTACCCACAAAGCCCAGAACTGTAAATTCTATGAATAAGTGTGGTAGAATTCTGCTGGCATTGAGAAGTAACTGTTCTTACACACAGGAGTGCACATAACAGCCCAATTCTACTACCTCTGGACAAAGAGCCATTTTTAAAATCTCTTAATTTTTCATATATGCTTTTAAAATTCTAAAGTCTCTAAACTCAGTTCATGTAACTTGCAATGGAAGTCCTTGGTTGAGGCTTTTTACAAATGAGTTAATAGAAAATATGCTGCTTCAATTTTAAAAATAATCATAGAGGTAAATCCTAAAAGAACATGCCAAAATAATTTTTAAAAGAAGCATCTATTAATAAGAACCTCTGTCATCTTTGAGTTCACGTCTTTATCTTCTTTTGAAACAACCCACCATGCCTCAGTTTACTTATGTAGGAAACTAGAGAGGAAACATTAATTCCACATGTCTTTTGGAAGGCTGAATTATCTGACTGAAAGAGTCTAAAAAAGACTCAAGAGGGACTGAAATTATAGGCAACAAATGTCGAAGGATAAATTCAATCCACTATATAATATAAATTTGCCCCCATTAAAACCTCTTTTACAATTTGAACGATTGCCATTCTTTTTCTTCTCTGCATTAACATACTAATAAAGTCAAGAGGAATTACACTCATCTCAATGCCAACTTGCAGCTACAATTTAATAATAATATACTAATAGAACTTTGTATGCAATGAAAAAACTGACTTTATTCAGCTTTACTGGATTATTTTGGAAGCAAGGGACTAAAAAAGAAAGAAGACCTGAGAATGCCATGAAATTGGAGGCAAAAGAAAAAGGTAAAAACTAACTAATACAGCATCTATCTTTCTAGAAACCTAAAGAGGCTCTCATATATTTTCTCGTTTATTCCCCAAACAGATAAATAAAACAATATGGAAGATACATCCACATTTTATAGATGGAATAACTGAATTCTAGAGAATAGCAGAACACAATGTCTTTAGAATCCAAGAGTTGTATGGAGTCCTGTAAGAAATAAAAAAGAATGAAATACAATACCTGCCCCAGAAGTACTTATAATTTTTAAAGAAAAACCCACAATATAAAACAGAAACCAAAAAGTCAGTAGTTATGTATGTAAAGATAGATTAGGTACTATAAAAAGAGACACAATATCAGGAAGATATCAAAAAGGAGATGCCATGTAAAAGAAAGAATGGGCGAGGAAGGCTATTTCTCACTAAAATATAGCACTGTGCAGGAAAGACAGAGACTACGTGGGGGAATAATAACTAGTTTAGGGTGGAACATAGGTTCCATGTAGAGGAATAATGGGTGGGAAAAGAGAAAAGATAAGTTTAAGTTATATTGCAGAGCACCTAATGGATCAATGGGAAGCAACAAAAATTTATGATGAAGAGACAAATGTAATTGAATCTACACTTTATAGAGACTTTCCTACCAGGAGTTTACAGGATAAATTATAGAGGGTGAGAGACTGGAGAAAGACCCAAGAAGAATACAAGAAGTCAATTCATTTATAGTTCTGAAGCCAGATTTAATCTGATGTGGCACCCAGAAGCCTATAGAACCTATTAAGACTTTATATTTTATGGGACTACATCAAACTAAAAAGCTTCTGCATAGCAAAGGGCACTATCAACAAAATGAAAAGGTAACCAACCAAATGGGAGAAAATATTTGCAAATCATATATCTGAGAAGGGGGTAATATAAAGAACTCATACAACTCAATGGCAAAACAACAAACAACCCAATTAAAAAATGGGCAGAAGAACTGCATAGACATTTTTCTAAAGAAGATGTGCAATGGCCAATAGGTACAAGAAAAGGAGCCCGACAATCACTAATCATCAGGGAAATGAATATCAAAATCACAGTAAGATATCACCTCACACCTGTTAGAATGGCTATCATCAAAAAGACAACAGATAAGTGTTGGTGAAGGCGAGGAGAAAAGAGAACACTATGCACTGTTGATGGGAATGTAAATTGGTACAGCTAATATGGAAAACAATTGGAGGTTGTTTAAAAATAAAAATAGAACTACCATATGATCCAGTAATCCCAGTTCTGGGTATGTATCTGAAGAAAACGAAAATAGGATCTTGAAGAGATACTGTACCCCATTGTCATTGCAGCACTATTCACATTAGCCAAGATATGGAAACAACCTAATCCATAGATGAATGAGTAGATAAAGAAGATGTGGTATATATAATTGAACATTATTATTAAGCCGTAAGAAAGAAGGAATCCTGCCATTTGAGACAACTTGAATGAAACTTGAGAGCATTATGTTAAGTAAAGTAAGTCAGACAAAGAAAGACAAATACTATATTGTATCACTTATATATGGAATCTATAAAAACCAAACTCAGAGAAACAGAGAGTAGAGTGGTGGGTGAATGGCCTGAGGTGGAGAAAATGAGGAGATGTTGGTCAAAGGGTACAAACCTCCAGTTTTAAGATTAATAAATTCTGGGGATCTAATTTACAGCATGGTGATTATAGCTAATAATACAGTATTACTACATACTTGAATGTTGCTAAGAGAGCAGATTTTAAATGTTCTCATCATAAAACAGAAATGATAATTAAATGGCAGAATGGAGGTGTTAACTAATGCTATGGTGGTAATGATTTTGCAATATGTAAGTGTATTAAGTCAAAACGTTGCACACCTCAAACTTACACAATGCTATATGTTAATTGTTTCTCAATAAAGCCAAAAAAAGACTTTATATTTCGCTTGATTACCAGCAAATAACTTTCCCATGTAACTACTCTGATAATTAGAATTCCACCTACATGCATTATTATTATGTTAAATGCACTAATATGATACATTTTGCTTCCTAGGTGTTTTATTTAATCAAGAACTAGGATAAAATATTTTATTTGATGTGTGCTACATATAAGTCTATGAAGAAAACATTAAATGTTCAATTAAAAGGACTGAGACTAACATTTATCAAGAGTCTTGATTAAATGAACACAGAATGATTGAAATATCTTCTATACCATCCTATACCAGATTAAAGAGAGGACAAAGATAGAGTGCTATAAGATTTAGAATCACAATACAGGGAGGGGCGAAAATAGATTTATAGTTGTGAGGAGGTGAAACATAGAATTTATTCTTGTATTATTATTTATTAATTGTTGTATTATTTCCCATACAAACTGTAAATCTACCTTTGCCCACCCTGTATTTGTGATATATAGCTATCATATTCATTCTGATTATCAACATTGCCCAGTGAACACTGAATAAATTAGCCATGGAACTGTCAGTTTCAAGTACCTTATGAAGACTCCCTGTCACTTTCTATTTAAACAACGCCATCAAGTCCTATCAATCCATTTCTTCAAAGTGCCATCTTCACCTTTCCCACTGCTATTCCTCCAGTTCAGGTCCTCAGACTCTTTCAGCTAGCCTAGTATGTATCTCAATTTTCAAATTGAACTCATTTCCAGAGTTCCACCTTCCTAATCTATTTCTTTCATTACAGTGATTCAACCTAATGATTTTGAAGTTCCCTTCAACCATACAATTCTATATAATTCCTTTTGCAAAATCCTTCAAGGTAGTGGCTTTCAAATTTATTTTACCATAAATATCTGTTTAACAGTAAGAAATATATGTAACAGCCTAGCATACATATAACGTATGTATACACATACACATGTACAACACATTTTGATATTTTCTATTTTCTTCTAGTCTCTTTCATTAAAAAAAATTAGTTACGATTCATTCAACTGAGTTTGGAAAATACTACCTTAGGAGTTCTCCACCACCCTAATAATCCTTGGACTAAAATGTAAGACACTCTCTTTTTGGCTTTAATCAACCTTTCCAGACTTATTTCCCACTACTCCTTAAACTCTGGCTCTAGCCAAATTGAACCACTCTATTTCCCTCATACATCTCACGATAACCTGCTTCCATGATGTTGACTAAACTGCACCCTGAATTTGCAACATTCTTGTAACCATTCTCCCATACCTGCCTTCATCAAAATCCAAACAACCTTTAAGGATATCAAATCTAACTTCCCCCACAAGGCCTCTCCTAATCAACCGACGTGGGAGACTTTTTTCTCCTGTGAATCCCTGTAGCCCCTTAAGTGCACACTCTCATGGCAACTCTACCTTGTATTAGTTTCTTTGTGTATGTCTCTTAACCTCCTCAGGATCTGTGAAGGCCAAGACTGTTTCGTACATCTTTTTACTCTGCAGTACTGGTACATTATAAGCATCCAATTAATATTTTCAGAATAAAAGACATAAGAAAAGTCTCTATAGTAGTAGTATACATTAAAGTTAACAGTAGAAGTCAAGGTTAATTAACACAGCCTTTTGATTTACTCAATTTTTTATCAAATCATCATATCACAGAACAAGCTGCTACAGAATAATCTCTTACCAATAAAAAAAACCCTTTAAATATTTATTGATACTATCACTTTTTTATGGATATTTTATGATTTAGGCATTCCAAATTTACAGAATGAAGATGTCTCAAATTTAAAAGGGAAAGTCTATGTAAAAAGATCAAGATCTATCATATTGTTATGTGGCCACCAATAAAGTCTTATGCAATAAAAAAAATATAAGGACAACAATAAAGGAAAAATTAATTTATACTTAAAAATCATGGTAATGTGTTCTTGACAATTAATGTCATTTGACAGCGAACATAACAAAGACAGGGTAAACTACAGATCTAGAAATGAGGAAAGACTATAGAACGGAAACAGAGATCTAGTGTTTTAGACAACACAACTCCAGAAGTAGACATCTACAAAAGATTTATTAAAATATACATGGTAGCATAGTCAGGGGAAAAGAGAAAAAGTCAATAGGACACAGACACCAAAGAGTGAAAAGCATAAAGAAAGAAATTTGAAAGACTAGCCAAACATACGGAACACACTTTAAAATATATAGAGTAGATGAAAAGATAGAAAGAAATCTATTATTTGTAAAAGAAAGGAATACAAGGATATAAAAGTAAGTCAATTGTTGAATTTATAGAGGCACTGAATCAGGCAAAAGGTAAAAAGAAAGAGTATATATGTGTCTGTGTAATATACGCTCACACTCATTGAGTAGGAAAAGTTTAAGGTTGAGGAGAAAGAATGATAGTTTTGCTAAAATGAGGGAATCACATTTTCTAGGCTTTGGGGGGAATCTATAGATGAAGACTCTAGACCTGTGATAAATTTAAAAACTATAATGAATGAGAAGCATGCCCCAACATTTTGTTTCCAGAAAGATCCTCCCTCATGTGCTTTCTTATGCATGCTTGGCTTTATCATCTGCAGGGGCCAGAGACGGCACAGCCTCAATAAAGCGCACCTGGGAGTCAAAATGACTGTGCTAATTCCAACTCTTCTGTTTAGATCTCCCAGAATCAATAACAGCAAAGCATTTTTTGTGCCAAGGGACCAGGTTTAATGTCCAAAATCTTGGGGACTGACAGGGCTTGAGGCAAGCTGTGCAACACTGAAAAGCCAGGAGCAGTCTGTACAGGGCTCTGTGCCCATTTAACTAGCACTATATTTGGGTTCTCTCTGCAAATCTTAAGGCCACCTTATATGTTCCTCCCACTCCAGATCCTTTGGATATGCCTGAAGCCACCCAATGATCTAGAGTTTTGCCCCCTCTAAGAGCCAAAGTGAAAAGAGATCAACAAAGTAATTTTCCACCATAATAAGCCAGTTTTCTAACATGCAGATACCAAAAATGATTTGAAAAAGTATCTGCTCAGCACTTTTACAAAATATTCTGCAGCTGGAAATTTTTTCTTGGTACACTTAGTTGTTACACTGCCAAATCTAACTGGATGTTTTCTTTTGAAAAGTTTCACTATAATGCCCATTCCACTGAAGCTTCTAGATGGAAAAACAAAAATAAAATGAATTTACCAATAGTCTTACATCATATTTTGTAACAATATTATGGCTCCTCTGCATTAGATAAATTATTACATAAAATTATTACATAAAACAATTTGTTAAATTTTGGATTAATTCGTTCAACCATCCTTTAAAAGCCAGCCATATGCCAGGAAGACTGCCTGACAATAGAGATATAACTAAGTGTTTTTAACTAAGAGGGAAAGACAGGAAATGAAGCAAGTTTATAGAGAGATAAAAATAAGGAGCACTGACCATATCTATGAGGGTCTCACAATCTAGCAAGAGAGAGCCATATAAATAATCCTAGCAATGTCCTGAGAAGCACAGTAGCAATATAGACAAGCTGCCACAGAAGAGACAGGAGGTGCTAAATTAAAGCTGGTTTCATAGTAGAAGGGTATGAAAAAAGACAGGGTTGTTTAGGAGAACAAGAAGATAAGGATATAGAAAAGCATAGGCAGAAACTCAGATATGAAAAGCAATCTCCTAGCAACGCAAGTAGTTCAGTATAACTTGAACCTGGAAGCTTATAGGAATGGAAGGATCAGAGAGATGGGATTACAAGGACTTCTTCTTACAGTCTTGTGTCAGTCTAATGTGTTTGGATTTTATCTTATCAGTGTTATTTAAATATGTGTACAGATCAGCTGACAACAATGTGGTACAAGGGCTAGGTGGAGCACAAGGCCATACTGAGAGCAAGTTGACTAGTTAGGAGACTCTTGAACAGTATAGATGAAAAACCAGTAACAGTGGGAATAAAGTCAAAGGGTCAGATTTCAGAAGTCACAGAAATATCAACGTGGCCTAGAGATCTGATGGTGGTGGCTGGGGTGGGAGGGGACTGACAAAAAGTGGAAGTCTAGCAGTGAGGATCGAGTTAAACTTAGGTGATAGAATACATGGCAGTGTTTTTAACTAAGAGGGAAAGACAGGAAATGAAGCAAGTTTGTGCAAAAAAATTATGAATACATTTTGAACTTGTTAAGTTTACCATGCCTATATGATATTAAGGTGAAAAAATCATGAGCAGCTGAATATACAGGTCCTAGAGTATAAGCTTACTATTGTGACCCCAATGGTCAACTATTTTTGAAAGTAGGCAAGACGGAAGAGAGAAGGAGGAAAGTATGGACAGAGGGAGAAGGGATAGAGGGAGATATTGAAAGAAAACCCATCTAGGATGGTTCCATAGTTTGCAAGCTGCGGGAACCTATTTATTTTCAGGAAAATTCCTGCTCTTCGCTGCCCTGCCACAGTTCACCCTTATACCAGCAACAGCCTGCTTTATATTTGCAGATTCACTCTTCCCACAGTAGGTTGTGTTGTTTCTGCACAATCAAAAGACTCCATCTCTTACTCTGAGAATGGCATATGATCTACACCTGCCCAGTCAAATGAAATCATCTCTCAACAATGACTGGGCTCCTGGATGCTACAAGTCAGGACACTAAGTGACAATGAAACATAATTGGATTTTCCTACTAGAATGTAACTAGAAGCCATCTTCAAACTGCAAGGATCCTGACCAAGAATAGCATCAACAGAAAGCAGAGGCAAGAAATAAAAATAGAGAAATGGGGAGGGAGAGGGACTTTTGATTATAGAATTTGTGTCCTGCATCTAGTCTACTTGAAACCAAACTTATTTACGTAACTGTCAAGAAATCCTCATTTTATTTTTTATCTATTTATTTTAATCCTCATCCATGGATATTTTTTCCATTGCTTTTCAGAGAGAGAAACATCAATGTGAGAGAGACACATCAATTGGTTGCCTCCCGCACACTACCCGACCAGGCCAGGGATTGCACCTGCAACCAGTACATGCTCTTAACCAGAATTGAACCCAAGACCCTTCAGTCCACTGGCCGATGCTCTAACCACTGAGCCAAACCAGCGAGGGCAAGAAATCCCCATTTTATTTAAACCAGCTTGAATATGACTTTCCATTCCCGAATTCTAACCAATACAAAGAGTAAATGGCAATTGGTAATTATTAAAAATATTAAATTAAAATCTGTTTTAAAAAGCCAATTATTTACAAACACTCCTATCAAAAATAAATATTCCATTAAAAAGGCAGTTATTCATTTATTGTTGTATTCAAATCACAAGCCTCCATTAAATACTTCAAGGTTATCAATACCAAAATACCTAATGAGAAAAAGAATATGAGAGAAGAAAAGTACTAAAGATTAGAACAGGAAGACTGAAATTAAATATTCAACTTAAGGAAGAACAATAAATTAATTACATTAGAATAAAATTAACACCTTTCTGGATCAAGAGATTCCATTAAAATGGAAACAAAGGTATAACCTCCCAAAAACAAAGAGAACAGGGGGAAAACAACAATGGAAAAAAATTTCAATTAATTTCTTGAGTCAGAAAGCAGATGAAGAAGGAATGATGACTGATAAATCAACAGAAAAAGTTATAATCTACTGTTTGCATGGAAAAGAAGAAAGCTAAGAAAGGAACCAAACTAGGCCACATTATACTGAATTCCAGATATAACAAATGTGAGATATGAGGCTGGAAAAATTCTAAAGTCAAAAGTGTTCACAGTCAGCAACCAAGACATTTGAGAAAAGCCTACCATATAAAAGAAAACAAAACATATGAAAAAAGACCACAATATTTCAAGGAATGAATGATAATGTTTAAAATCTCTAATCTGTATTTTAAGAAGGATATAGTGATGTTATACCATAGAAGGAGAAACAGGTTGTTATAAAAAAAATGAGAATAATCTATAAACAAGTAAAGTTCTTGGCTATTAAAAATATGATGGTTAAAATAAAAAATGTAAGAAAAGACAAGACACATGAAGTTTTATTTTAAGCACTCTAACATTTGTTCAGGGAGAGTGCCAGAAAAAGGGAATAGGGAAAGTAGAGGGGACCAAATTATCAAACAAATAATGGGAAAGCATTTCCCAGAGTCACCCTCACACTGCAATTCCATTGGCTGTGCTATTTTTTTGCATCAGATTTTACATCAGGGAAAAGAAAAGACCATAGTAGTACTAGGCCTCACATCCATGTATCTCTCTGTACCATAAAAAGAGCTTATCTTCTGCCAACCATACATCATCCTAGGCTTCACTCTATTTAGTACAATGTAGGTTAACAAAAATCATCCCTGCTCCAATCAGTATAGCCAGAAGAATGCCATGTTGTGACTGGCTTTCACTTGGATGAATTCCAGCTCTGAACCAACATTAAGGGAAAGAGGACAGGGATATGCTGCTACTCAACAGGAAGATGCAGAAGGGATGAAGGGGAAGCAACTTTCCATGTCCAATATGTTTGTTGTGACATTTCATTACACCAGGTATAAAGACACAATCATAAAAGTTAACAGAGAGAAAAAAATGAGTCAGCTAAAAGGAGCAAGAATCATATCTGCATGCCCGGCCAGTGTAGCTAAGTGGTTGAGCACTGCCCAAGAGGTCAGGGTACATTCCTGGGTTGCCGGCTTGATCCCCAGTATGGGGTGTGCAGGAGACAGCCTATCGATTATGTTTCTGTCTCTCTATCCCTCTCCCTCCCTCTCTTTCTTAAAAAAAATCAATAAAAACATATTTTTTAAAAATCACATCAGCATGAAAGTTCTCATCAGCAAAATGCTAGAGTACCATGAAGCAATGCCTTAAATTATTTGAGGAAGAATGAGTTTCAATCTAAAATTTTAAATTCAACCAATGTATCAATCAAATGTGGGGACAGAATAGGAACATTTTCAAAATGTAAGGATTTGAAAGCACCTTTTCTAAGGAAGTTTCTTAAAGATAGACTGAACTTATATAAGGGAATAAACCAAGAAAGAGAAAGACAGCAGACAGAGTAAGAAGTGGCTCCAAACCGATGGACAAAGAAAGATATAATGATCCTTAAATACATTCTCTATAGAGAAATGATGTTTATAAGCATCTTTCAGTAACTATCATATCGCTTATGTGACTTAAAAAGAAAACACGTAGAATATGAAAATTACTATATTTTCAGGAGATAATGTAGATTATCTATATGCCAAATTACTCCAGATGAAAACTAAAGTAACATTTGAATATTAAAGAAATTCTAAATAATAAAAGACTAGCTATATGAAAATCAGGTATTTTGCAAAAAGCTTGGAATACATATAACACAATCACCTGATCTCTGAGATATAAAGGCTTATTATAGTTCTAATCGTTTTCATGACTTCTACAAAAGTTAGGAAATTTTTAACTCTGTAAATTCTTCCAAATCTTTCCTACTTTTTTACAGTAATTAGTCAATTAAACTCTACAAAAGAAACATCTCTTACTCAAAAGGTAACTAATATTTGGGGAGAAAAAGAACTACAAAAACAAAAGACTGACTTATATGTTAAAGTCACAAAATTGCAATCTGTTATAAATAAATGTTTAAAATTAAAATGAATCTAAATGCTTTCAATGCTCCATTAATATTCAAAGGATTAAAAACAGCAGTTCCAGCCCGGCCAGACGTGGCTCAGCAGTTGAGCATCAACCTAGGATCTAGGAGATGGCGGTTCAATTCCGGGTCAGAGCATATGCCCAGGTTGCAGGCTTGATCTCCAGTCAGGGGTGTGCAGGAGGCAGCTGATCACTGATGACTCTGTCATCATTGACGTTTCAACTCTCTCTCTCCCTCTCTCTGAATCAATAAAGATATATTTAAAAAAAAAAAAAGCAGTTCCATATTTTTCTTATAAGTGAAGACTAACTTGAAGAATTACAGGTCTCCTAGATTCCTTTTCTTCCTCATAATTATTCAAGTACTCATTAGAATATGTAAGACCTCTATTGGAATCTTTGCACCAGTGTTTCATAAATGGATCTAACTATTAAAGTCTAGTTATACACTCTCTTATATAAAAACAATATATTTTTGATACCTATGTACTTAAAATATCCCAAAGTAAAATTAATATTTCCACACAGGAAAAGAAGAAACTATTTAGTCCCAAGCAACTTGATAACATCTCTTTCAACTATAGTTATAATTATCATGTACAAACATCCAAAGCAGAAGTTGTCAAGATTTAACATTACCATTAATATATGTCCTAACTGATGGTTATAAAAGATAATGGAAAAGCATCCATTCTCCAAAGGCAGCATAGATTGAAAAAGAAATTTCTTAATTACTACTAATCTGACCATTTTTAATTAAACTGATTAGTAATTTATTATCTTTTCCTTTCTTAGAAGGCTGTTATTATCACAGAGCTTCTCCAAAGTTATCAGTTATCAGTGATTTTTAAGCAATCCAATTACTTCTTGTGTGAATCCTACCACTTTGTAATACTGGCTTATGCTAAAACGTTAATACTCAGTTTTTTTATATGCTGAGAAAGAAATTTTAAAATGCAAAATCTGCACTCAGTATTTCATACCTCAAACTGAACACTGTCAAGATCTTAGTTGCCTGTATGGAAAGATGACTATTAAAAGTAGAACACTTAGGCTTTCCACCTTGTTTGATAATCAAAATAGTTTTTATTAGCAGGTGTCTTCCCAAAAGGAAGAACCAAGTTCCTGTGATTTTCTTTGAAAAGTATGTGCTTCTTATGCTATCCAGAACTAAACACTAAATTACGGAATTATTCTAAGTGTTTCCCCTATTAGTATCTTTTTCAAAGAATAAATAAAAATGAAAATGTTGTGACATATAAAATAAGAAATACTTTAGTCAAACAAACTTTAAAGGAATTTAAATACTTTCCATATATTTTTAATCAAAACTCTGAACTGATATTAAGATCATCAGGATCAAATTAAAGGTATAGACTGAAGTAGTTACTTGGGACTAGCAAATTTGCATGACATGGGTTCATGACTAACTTCCGAAAAGCAGGCCCTGAAGATTAAGAAAATGAAATGCCAGAGACCCAAGATGGTGGCGGATTGAGTGGAAGCTACACTGGCACTCTCCCAGGACCAAACTGGAATTACAACTAAAATAAAGAAAAGCCATCCTGAATAATCAACTGCAACTGAAGACTAGCTGGAGAGCACCCTCACAACCAAGGCCCAAAAGTAGAGACTGCATAGACTGCTAGGAAGTGTGGAGGTGCAAGAGGGCTGGCTGGGCTCCCACAGGCAGTAGCTGAAGGTCCAGAGGGATATCTCAGCTGTGGGGGGTTCCCACTGAGAACTCTGGGGTCTAAACCCCAGGCTGGGCTCCCCAGCCCAGAGAACCAGAACTGAGAAAGGTGCCCACATAATATCTGGCTGTGAAAAGCAGCAGGGTTTCTGTCTGTCAGGGAGAGATAGCTGGAAATGAGGCACCCTCTTAAAGGGCTAACACACAGTTTCGTGTGTAGCCACTCACCTTGGGCTCCGGCAGAGGCAGAGTGCACTACAGCAGTGTGAGGAGAATCCAGAGGGCTGGCTGGGGGGAATATATCTCAGAGGGAATCCATCTGGACCCCAGTGCTGGGTTATTTTCCCATACCGCAAAGGACATCTTTCTCAGGCAGACATTTACCTTCCAAGCAGCTTTTGCCTAAGGGGAAAGCAATTGCCCAACCCTGCTGGAAAACCTGACCCCACCCCGTGGAGTGTCTACAGCCTGAGACTTCTTAAGAAACTGATAAAAATCAGGCATGCCACCTGTGGCTCTTAAGAAAGTGAATAAATCTGGACCTAGGACTTAGAAAAGCAGGCCTTGGTGCAAATCTTGGTTCTGTCCAAACACACCCAGCCCCAGCAGAGGACACCACAAGCTGTGGAGTGTGGAAAACTTCAAACAGGGCACTCAAGGCCAGTCACAAACAGCGTCTGACATTGTCTTGCACCAGAGACCATCCAAAAGGCAGGGAATCCTAGCAGATCTACCTAATACACAGAAACAAATTCAAACAGGCAGTCAAAATGGGGAGACAAAAAAACAAGCCCTAAATGAAAGAACAAAAGAATTCTCCAGAAGAAAGGCTAAATGAAATGGAGATAAGCAATATATCAGAGATAGAGTTCAGAATACTGATCATAAAGATGCTCAACAGCATGAAAAAAGGTATAGAAACTATGAAGGAAATTAATGACATAGTTGAAATAAAAAAAACATTGGAAGGAATGAACAGCACAGTAGGGGAAGCAGAGGATTGGATCAGCAAATTAGAAGACAGGGTAGAAAAAAAAATTACTCAAAGAACCAAAAAGAAAAAACAATTAAAAAACAGGAGGACAGTCTAAGGGAGATGTGGGACAACATAAAACATAACAATATTTGCATCATAGGAGTGCCAGAAGAGGTCGACAGTAAGCAAGGGTTAGAGAACCTGTTTGAAGAAATAATGGCAGAAAACCTCCCTAACTTGGTCAAGGAAAAAGTCACACAAGTTCAGGAGGCACAGAGTCTTCCAAGCAAGAACCCAAAAAGGCCCACGACCAGACACATCATAATTAAAATGCCAAAAATCCAAGACAAAGAGAGAATCTTGAAGACAGTAAGAGAAAAGCAATCTGTTACCTACAAAGGAGCTCCCATAAGGCTGTCAGCTGATTCCTCATCAGAAACTCTACAGGTCAGAAGGGAATGGCATGAAGTATTCAAGGAAATGCAAAACAAGGATCTGAAACCAAGACCACTCTATCGAGCAAGGCTATCATTCAAAATAGATGGTGAAATAAAGAGCTTTCCAGACCAAAAAAGGCTAAAGGAATTTATAACCACAAACCAGCATTGCAAGAGATGTTAAAGGGACTGCTGTAATAATGAGAAACATAGGCATAAAGAAATAAAATGGCAATAGATAAGTACCTATCAATAATAACCTTAAATATAAATGGATTAAATGTCCCAATCACAAGATACAGGGTAGCTGAATGGATAAGAAAACAAGACCCAAATACATGCTATCTACAAGAGACCCACCTCAGAACAAAAGACTCACACAGGCTGGAAAAAACAAAAAAAACTTCTGGAGGACTTTAAAGGAGAGATCGACAGCACTACAGTCACAGTAGGGGACTTTATCACCCCACTGACTTTACTGGATAGATCTTCCAGACAAAAATCAACAAGGAAACAGTGACTCTAAATGACACACTAGATCGCCGGGCCAGGCATGGCTCAGCGGTTGAGCATCGACCTGGGATCCAGGAGATTGAGGTTTGATTCCAGGTAGGGGCACATGCCCGGGTTGCGGGCTCGGTCACCAGTTGGGGGTGTGCAGGAGACAGCCGATGGATGACAACTCTCTCATCATTGATGTTTCTATCTCTCTCTCTCCCTCTCCCTTCTTCTCTCTGAAATCAATAAAGATATAAATAAATAAATAAATAAATAAATAAATAAATAAATAAATAAATAAATAAATAAATGACACACTAGATCAGATAGATTTAATTGACATTTACAGAACACTCCACTCCAAACCTGCAGAATAGGCATTCTCCTCAAGTGCACATGGGACATTCTCAAAAACAGGCCACAAGTTAGGACACAAAACAAGTCTCTACAAGTTCAAGAAGACTGAAATCATATCAAGCACCTTCTTGGACAGTTATACAATGTAATACTATGCAGCTGTAAAACAAAGGATCCCTTACCCTTTGAGACAGCATGGTGGGACCTGGAGAGTATTATGCCAAGAGAAATAAGCCAGTTAGAGAAAGACAAGTGTCACATGATCTTACTCATATGTGGAATCTGATGAACAAAATAGATCCAGAGACATAGAAGCATGGAACAGACTGATGAATCTCAGAGGGAAGGTGGGGATGGGTGGGTGGATGGGGAGAGAGTAACATAAGAATTCATATGCATATATGCCTAACCCATGGACACAGACAATAGTGGGGTGAAGGCCTGAGGGGAGGGGTACAGGGTAGAGGGGATCAATGAGGAGAAAAGGGGACATATGTAATACTTTCAAAAATAAAGATAAATTAGAAAAAAAGAAAGAAAATGAAATGCCACGTCCCTTGGTAGAAGAGATGAAACTGTCCTTCCTTTGTAAAAATAAAATAAAAAAATATTTACATATTTGTGTGTTTGTTTACTGTCTGTCTCCTTCCACTGGAAAGTAAGCTCCAGCAGAACAGGAGTTTGTCTGATATGTTCACTGCCCCATTCCCTAGTCCCTATATCAAGCACATGGTATGTAGTCGAAAAGTATTTTCTAAAAAAATGATCAAAAGGTCATCAGCTTCAAAACCCTAAGGAAAAACAACAACTTAGTTAAGTATCACTTGACAATCCTGGGTGCCAAATTATATCAAAAGTTTTAGTTTCAAATAATATTTAACATAAAGGTTAGAGTAACAACTTTCTTTTCTATTAAAAAATACAAAATATTCTTTCATAGAGTAGTTGGGCTACTAGCAGTTACAAATTATTTATTACTAAATAAGTCAATACATGTAATTTTTCAAATTACACATTAAATTCAGTAAATGTAATTGGTCAGTCTGCATACCTTAACAAGTTTCAAAAGCTCATAGAGATCTTCAACCTCATCACCTTCACATTTGGTGTACACTCGTCCTGTATCCACACTCCTTCCTCTTATGGTACGGCGATAGAGGGGAAGGGCCATTGCTTCTGCATACAAATCAATGGCATGATGACCCACTGTCTGATACATGTAGCTATCCAGTTCATCTGACCCCACTGTAACAAAGTAGAAATAATCAGTACAAGAGGGTGAAAAAAAGTGGATTTGAAAGTCCATCTAGGTTTGACTGCTTGAGGAGCAGTTAATATAACTTAAAAGCTTACTACACTATATCTCTCTGCATTCGTGAAGTGACATGAAATGACCTGCACATTTATCCTTAGTTGCATCCAGTTAACATCAGCTCTAGTCATCTGTACTGCTAATTACAAATACAATTATATATAAAATTTTAAAACTATATACAACAAATGTTTAAAGAGAAATCTATCCAATAAATTTTAATTATTCAGTTAAAGATTTTATTACATAATTAAAAAAAAATTCATTCAAGGTTATTCACAAAGTCATCCAGTTGTAGCAGAAAACCTTTCTTAATTAAATATCTACTTAGTTGCCCAGCTGGCATGGCTCAGCGGTTGAGCATCAACCTATGATCCAGGAGACTGCCGTTCAGTTCTGTCAGGGCATGTGCCCAGGTTGCAGGCTCAATCCCCAGCCCGAGGCACGCAGGAGGAAGCCGATCAATGACTCTCTCATCATTGATTTTTTTGTTTCTTTCTCCCTCTCCCTTCCTCTCTCTGAAATCAATAAAAATGTATTTTTAAAAAAATCTACTTAGTTAATAAGTGACAAATATTCATAAGAGAAAAATTTAGATGCTCTTGATATGTTTTATATTCAACACTTCAATAAAACATATAAAAATATATCAATTCAATATTTTTAAAGCAGTTACAAAGGTATATAGAAACATAACTTAAACTAATTAGTAACATAATCACAGGTTGTCACAAGATTCCACAAACATCAATATGGGTAAAATACTCAAAACAGATGAGTCACATCAGAATCTTTGGTGATGAACTTAGAAATATATTGCAGTAGGCTTTGTAATCTCATAATTTTATTTTTCAGAAAAAAAGAATCATGAATATACATAACGATTCTTTGCAAAGATATTCATCACAGAATTATTTATAATAGCTTAAAAATCATCCTATATCCATGAAATACTATGCAGCCATCAATATAATTTGAAGAGCTTTTTCTAAAGTATATTCTGCAGAATAGAAATACCATATATATTAATAGGAATTGATGAAAAAAGGATTCCATGGTCAAATACGTTTTTTAAAAATGGAGCTAAACCATGTTAAGTGTCTTTGCTGCAGTTCTTCCTAGGCTACTGTGTTTAAGCTGCTCCACTTAAAGGGATAAAGTATGAACTCTCAGATTTACCTATTCAAAGAACACTTACATTTCATGTGGTACCTGTATTCCAAAGAAGATATCTAGGGAATGCTATGGTAAAATAATACTTAATGACATGGAAGATGTTCACACAAAAAAAAAGATTACAAAACAATTTGTTTGGCATATATGTATATATAATTATACAATTTTATATATATATATGTGTGTGTGTGTGTGTGTGTGTGTATGTATGTATATAATTGGCTTTGACATATATATATGCCAAGCAGGTCCAGGCTTTCCACTTAATGTGAAAGTATCCTATCAAAAGGCATGAAAATGATACTTTAAGGAAGGGCCCCTTCAATAATCAAAACCATCAACCATCTGCTATCAAATTTTGGCTCACCAGTTTTCTGGACCCACACATCAGATTGGGATCCACACTCACATTATTATTATAAATCCATCTACTCCCAGTCCCAGTAGGAAGTGGAGATACAGCCAATGTTACCTAAAAAACTTTCATCCTTCCTTCATCTCAAACTTAGACTTTAAATGTTATTAGCTTTAAAAAAAATGATATAATCAAATTAATATATCTAAAGAACTTTAAGCTTCTTAGCAAGAAACTTCCTGATGTTAGCACAATAATTAAAACATTTTACTGACTTCAAAAACCTAGAAGACTATTTTCCTTTAAGGCTCCATTTAGTCCTAACCACACTGTAACTTTTATTAATGGAAGCTACGTAGTAACAATGCTTTGAAATCGAATAAAACCAAAAGGCTCCACTGTTGCCTGAAGCACTTCAATTACCATGCCACAAGAGTTGCTACTACAAATTTAAAGAGATGGTTTTATGACTTCTATGACAACTTCAAATTATTCCTATTGATGGGGATTAATTCCTTTCCAGACAACCTATAGAAAACCCAGTACTATGAATTCACTCTAACCAACTTTACACTGAGTCATCTCTACCAGTCAATCCTCATTAAGGTTCCTTTTGCAGCATATTTGGGCGGAAAAGAAGTCAATCAATGAATCATTCGATAATCACAAACTTCCTGCTGACTTTAAATAAAGATTAGCTAAAACCTCTCCATCTACCAACCCACAGCTGTCTATTCTCTTCCACTACAATTACTATAGTTCCAGCTGACTGTTTCCAACTTTTACCTCATAATATTCCAATTTACTAATGAATTTTTACTTCGTAATATTTGACTTACTAATGGATTTTTTCTCTCACTCACAATATTCTAAATAACTGTCACCATTCCACTGTGAACTATAAAGATATACTTTCCTTGTCATCTTATTCACCCTTCCAGTGAAGCATTAACACCTGGAAAATCATACAATAATGACTCAGTACAAGGAACTATAACAATTCACAGAGAAAAGCTGAAGACAAGATAGAAACTCCAGGGAGGGAGATTATGACTATATTATATCAAGTACGTATTATAGGCTATATAAGTATCTGCTTTTTAAATACTAAGACCTTGCAAGATAGAAAGTTTAAAAAACCCACTTGCCTGACTACAAGGGATAAAACAGTCTCTTTCCTTTTGGTAAGTGAACACAGCTTTGAAAAAAAACACCTGCTTCTTCTTTTATAATACAGAAGTTACAGTACAGCTTCCACTCACCCTTAGTCAGAATTTTCTCTTTATTATGTAAAGTACAGAAGTAGGTTATTTTCAAAACAGCTCACTTCTAAAAAGCTATTCTTATTCATCATCAGAACCCCAGTACGAAATCCTAAAGTTTATGTTTACCCCATCCCTCTAAAGAACCTGTCCTATTTCTTCCTATAAAACATCTTTAATTTCCACCTTCCCACTTCACTTTCAGAATTACTTGGGTCTTAATGACAGAAGGAAAGAATATCTGACAAATAACTGCTGGCTATTCCAGGGCTAATTCTAGTTAGTTTATTATTCATCTATCCCCAATAAAGAGAGTGAATGCCTACCAGAGGCATAGAGCTGGTCCAAGTGCTGAGGAACAATTAAAGGAACACAGAAGATAGGACCTCTTCTCTCAAGAACCTTACAAGCAATCTATTTGGAAATAAAAGCAAAGACGAAATAAATAGAAAACAACTGCAAAATGATATAAAAACAAAAATTCAACAGACTGGCAGCCTTGAAGAAAGAAGAAAGGAGGGAGGGAGGGAGGGATTTTAGAGCTAGCTTCAGATTAACTACATTTACTGGATGCCTATTTCATGCCAAGAACAATGATTAGCGTTTTCATATATACTACTCATTTAATTCAGCCAAAAATGACAGTAGAGCAAAAGCATAGAGTCTTGCAAGAAAATGAGAAAAGTGGATGATAAAAAGATTTTACTAGAAGTATGAGTAGTAACAAACAAACTTAGACAAGTGTTAATCTCTCCCTATTACACTTTAGCAGTTAATAACTCGAGTTTTACGGGTAAAATCCTCACCTGAGGATATTTCTTCCATTTTCAGAGAGAGTGGAAGGGAGGGGGGAGAGAAAGAGAAACACTGATATGAGAGAGACACATCAATTGGTTGCCTCCTGCAAGCACCCTGATCAGGCCTGGGTTCCACCTACAACCCAGATACGGGCCCTGGACCGGGAGTTGAACCCTCGACCGTTCGGTGCACTGGCCAGCTTTCTACCACTTAGACACACTGGCCAGGGCTATTTTTCTTTTTTAAAAAAGTTCTAATTGGGAAAGATAATTGTAACCATGTGGTCATGGATTTAACTAAACTTGTGGTGATTATTTTACAATATATACATATGCTAAATCATTATACTGTATACCTAAAACTACTACAATGTAATATGTCAATTATATCTCAATTGACAAAAGATATTGTTGAGGGTTGCCTATATCCCTCTCAAATTCTTATTCTGAAGTCCTAACATCCAGTACCTCAAAATATAACCTTATTTAGATATAGGGTCGTTGCAGATGTAATTAGTTAGTTTAAGGTCATTAAAGTACTTTCCCTTTATCCAATATAACTGGTGTATTAAAAAAGGAAATTTAAACACACATGGACACAAAGGGAAAAAAAAATTCTAACTGGGAAAATGTCATTGGTGAGTAATCTGAAAAAAGTAGCTAAAATGAGGTCTGTGGATGAATTATGGATATCCTTGTTACCACAAATAAAAAGTAGAATTGTATTACTTTATACCTCTATCAAGTCTCACACATTTAGCTTACATCTAAGATAGCTAAATTGAATTTTTTAAATAATACAAAATTATCATTATCATTTATCAATATATGTCTTATTTCCCAAGCTCCTAGAAGCTCTATCTTATTTACCTGTGTATTCCCTGCAACACTTGGAAATGTGTTGTCATGGAGGGGCAGTGTGAAGTAAGCGGGTTCAAGTCTCAGCTCTGCAAGTTTGTTCCAGCTATTTTACCAAGGACAAGGGCATGTGACTCAGCTGCAGGCTTGATCCCCCGCCCTGGTCAGGGCACGTGCTGGAGGCAACCAATCAATGTGTCTCTCTCACATTTACGTCGAATAAAACTCTCTAGGAGTTCTTGTGAGAATTAAAGAACATGTAATTGAAAACACTTAGCATTGAACTTAGCACCTAATAGGTACTAAAGATATATTAGTTCCTTTTATGTTTTTGCATACTGTATACAACAGAATGTAATAATGAAGTTGGAGATTCAGTTACTTAGACAATTTCCAATACAGGTATACACTTACCTTGGTTTTCAGCTGGTCTTAGATTTGCTAAAGCAACGATCTGATGTCCAGCAGCAATGCACTGCATCATATTGTAACAGCTGTCCTTCCCACCACTGAAAAATAAATAGAGATAAGTATCAGATTAATGACCATTATTCAACATAGAATCATTAGATATCAAAATAGAACACATTATTTATTCTGCTCTTCAGAATCTGAGGGACTACCTTACATTTAGAATGCAAAAAAAACACATGCAGTTTTGATGGCATAAGCAAACTGAGCAAACAAATCTGAATGTCTAAGGAATATACTCACAAGAGCTTATGAAATTATATGCCATTATCACAAAGACCATTCTAAACAAAATATAACTCTTTGGTTTGTGATCGTAGTAGCTTTACTTAATATACAAATTGCTTTGCAAATAAAATTATTTAAGCTTATATTCCAGGTAAATACTTATTATAATATTCTTTAGGTGAAATTCTCTATAAAAAGGTAGAAAAACATCTGTTCCACTGTAAGAAATCTAACTGGCCTCCATCACCAATTAAAGGATACAATTAAAAATCTGAGACCCACTCTAATGACAGAGTATGACACAGTTGGTGGGTTCAAATTCTGTAGAGATAGAAATGCTGAATTATACCAATAAAGTTAAACATCAATACTTCAGCTTTCAGCTATCATTATATGATGGCAGAATAAGGCTTGAGCACAAATCTAATTAACAAATTAAAAAGAAGTTCCAGCCCTAGCCGGTTTTGGTCAGTGGTTAGAGAGTCAGCCCTGAAGGGTCCCAGGTTTGATTTCGGACAAGGGCATGTGCCTCAGTTGCAGGCTTGATCTCGGCCCTGGTTGGGGCACGTGTTGGAGGCAACCAATCAATGTGTCTCACATTTATGGTTTTTTTCTCTCTCTCTCTCCCTTCCAGTCTCCCTGAAAAGCAATGGAAAAAAATATTCTAAGGACAAAAAAACACAAAAAACTTCTAAATTCTGCCACCAAATTTACCTAAGGTGTAGGCAAATCACTTAGTCAAAACAAGTGGTACTTCATCTGTAACAAGGTTGAATGGCAAACTCTGTGCTATTGGGTTTTATACTCTGTTTCTCACTATGCATGTTTCTTCCTTTATTATTGCCTCTCTTCCCTGCTTTCCAATTTTTGCTTAAGATCTGCAAATGTACCTCAGGCAATGATTAGACCTTTTCAGAGCCCAAGGAACTAAAAGAGACTTTATTCTAGAAGGTGGCCTTTTTGCCTTTTTAGTTCCCAACATTCGTCTGCCTCTACTACATTCTGATCAGTATCAACTGTCATTCCAGAACTTCTCAAGGGGAGAGACTGTAAGAATCAAAGTGAAATTACACATCACTCTCCCTTTTCTCAGATTCTGACATTACCATAAATCTGTGTTGCACAACCTCCCTACTGAACTTCACAGTTTCATTTCTGTAGCACAAAAATATCTAATTCTTTAAAATATATAGAATAGTTAAGATTAAAGGGTATATCTCCACAATTCTAATTCCTTACAATATTAAAGATTAAACAATATACATCCACAATCAGAATTTATATTTTAAAATGCTAAGCTTTCAAATATGGTTTTAAAATAGTATTTCCCAAATTGTGTTCTGTGGAACACTACTGTCCAATGGTTTTCAAGGTCAAATAAGTTTGGGAAATACAGAGTATCTTACCCCCTGAAAAGTCACAAAGTATATTAGGATATGTTATGTTAAAAGTCCAACAGATCAGTGGAATACTAAGCTAAATTACTCAATGTGTTTGTGTTTACATACTTCATTATAAAATTAAAGAATGGTCTAGCTAATCCTCAAGGTGTCATTCAACTGTAAAATTCAATGACTATCTTTTGTGTATTAAGAAAATAACGTTCTTTATGGTCTAAAGATATGTAAGGATCTTGGTTTCACTTATTCCCTAAAACACACATATCTCTCACTTTAGTACACACACACACACATTTATTGCAAATACAGCAGATTCACTGTATTTAACTCCATACATATTCAAGAATATATGCACATAAATGCACATATAGGTACTATGTATGTCTTCATATTCATATGTATGTAGTTATATATACATACCTACAATATATCTCCTAACATTTATACAGATCTTACAGTTTAGCAAGTATTTTCCAACAATGTCTTTTGTAATCTGCTTTTTTATTATAAAAGTAATATATACACGTTACAGAATATTTAGTGTAATGGATTATACCAATCTTCTCTCCTTCCCTCCCAGATTTCTGAGTCTTCAGTTGGTGTTTCCTTAATAGTTAAACTTTTAGCAAACTGCTTATGAATGTGAATTACTCGTTTCCTGGACTACTTTTTACTCTATGTAGATCAAATGAAGACCACAATGGTCAAAACTTAATCATTCATTTTACAGAAGAAATTCACTGAATGACAATATTTTTTGACATTATAGTCTCCTAAAAATGGCATTGAAATAAAAGAAACTGGAATATTCCAGTCACTCCAGAAGGGTCTAGTGTTATGTCAAGGCCTTAACAGGTCAGTAGCAACTACCTAGGGTATTGAACAACATGAAATCTTCAATGGGTTTACAAAGAAACTGCATGGCTGCAATGTAGCTCAGGCACTCTACAGTGATCCAAATCTCATCAAACAAAATACAAGTAGCCTAAGTTCCCCCCGCCCCCTTTTAAAAAAATGTCTTTATTGATTTCAGAGAGAGGGAGGGAAAGATAGAAACATCAATGATGAGAGAGTCATTGATTGGCTGCATCCTGCAACCCCGTACTGGGGATCAAGCCCTCAACCCTGGCATGTGCCCTGTTGGATGTTCCCTGACCTGAACTGAACCTGTGATCTCGGGGATCATAGGTTGATGCTCAACTGCTAAGCTACTGGGCCTGAAGTCCTCTTTTTAATGTTGTTATTGTGTTCGCTTTTGCTTCAATTACAGATTCTTTTAACTGGCCTGCCTCTGTCATAGGACTTACTTTAGATATCTAAATATGACGGGTTACTATAAATAAAACTCCTTTTGGAACATGAAATGTTACCATAAGGTCATCCTAAAAGCAAACAATGTGTGTCTGAAGCAACAGCAACAAGATTTAGGGACGTGGGGGTGTGTGTGGGTGGGGGGCGGGAAAACATTAACTTAAGAACTTCTTCATATGCATATATGCATAGCCCAGGGACACAGACAATCGTGTGGTGAAGGCCTGGGGGTGGGGGAAGGGCTGGATGAAGGGGGACAGAGGGGATGAAAATGGGGGACATCTGTAATACTGTCAACAAAAAAATAAATTAAAAAACAACACTGGTACAATTCCATCTCTGTCCTTGAGCGCCAAGGTAAAATACATCCCTGTCATAAGCAACACACCTCGGGGCAGGTGGGGGAGAGCTGGACTTCCGTAGAAGGGGCGGGGACATAAACAGCCTAAGGTGGAAGGCAGGACCCGGGGACCGGACGGAATGGAAGGCTGAAGATTACTACAGAAGAGAACGGAGAAAGCAGAAGGGCTGAGGTAGCCGAGTAGTCAAGCAGCGGCTCGCAGATTTCCCATCAATTACGGCTTTTAGGAAGCCGACCCCAGGCCGCGGCCGGCTAATTAAACCAGAACTCCGGCCATGAGACCCAAGCATCAGTAGATTTTAAAGTTCCCCACGTGAATCCAATGTAAATCCAAGTTTGAGGGACAGAACAACAAAGGGGCGGCGACTGGCTGAGAGGAGGGGCGCGAGCCCCAGACGGCCGGGCCGGGTAGCCCAAAGGCTCCGCCTCTTCCTGCGGCCTGAACCCCGACACGCGGCTCCTGCACAGACAGACTCTTTTCGTCACCGAGGGCGGCTGCGGCGGCACTTCACGCCCATCAAGAGAAAGGAACTTCAGGCTGGCAGGGGAAGAAGAAGGTGGCACCAGCGCCACGTTACCTGATCAGAGCCGCGACCCTCATGCTGGGCGCAGTGCGCGTGCGTGCGGCGGGCGCGAGCTTTGACGTCATCGCAGCCGCGCCCAGGCTGACGCACGGCGGGGCCTCAGCCCCAGGTGTTCGCTCCGCTGCCTGTCGGCGGACCGGCCGTGCGGTCCCTGCGGCTGCTGCGGGACACCTGGCCGGAGAGGATGGGCGACGTTGGCGCCTTGTCCCTGGGGCGGGGACCTCCCGGCCCAGAAAACATGGCGTTTAGGCAGTGCGTAACCACCTAAGTGAGGGCACTGAGGCTGCCGAGAGAAGGGCAAAGCCGCGTCGCCGAGCCCGACCGCCGCCGAGACGGGTTGGTTTGGATGCGAGAAAGTTCAGAATCCCTTACGCTGCGGGTGAGGCGCCTGTGGCTGTGCAAAGGGAGAGGAAGTTTGCCCTTACTGCCGCAGCACCCCCAAGAAACGAACTGCGCCCTTTACTGTTTTAGCTTATGTCTCCTCTGCCCTCCAGACCTCAGTCTGGAGCTAGGCCGGGACCCCTGGGCTCAAGGGGGTTCGGGCCCCTGGGTAACGGGGAGCTGAGGAGCCGCGTAGGGCCCGTCGCCGAAGCGCAGCGGCCTTGCAGAGAGAAAATCTGGCCTCTAGGTTCGCTCACCAAGTATTTATTGCCTTTCACGTGCCATCCACCGTTGTAGGCCCTTGGGATACATGCACGAATAAAAAACAAGGATCACGCCCCTCGTGGAGTTTATATGGAGGCGTGAGAGCAGACAAGATACAGCTAAAAAATTCTACGGCATGCTAAAAAGTGGTGAGAGCTGTACAAGTAGAGGTTGAGAGGTATCAGGGACGAGGTAGAAGGGCAAGTTGCGGAATTAAATAGAGCATCAAGGTGGGACTTATTAATAAGGGGAAAGTTGAACCAACTTGGGGGGAGTTAGCTGTGTAAAACCGGGGACTGCTCTGCACAGAAGAAAAAAGCTAGAGCCAAGACCCTAGGTGCAGCAGGGGAGGAAGAAACTTTACCCTCCTTTGTTTTTTTCAGGGTTTAATAATTAAATCTATGTGAGAACATTAACAAGAGAAACTAAATTTAACTACCTACCTACATATGGGGACCCCACATACATGAGAGGTTCAGAGACAGAAAGAAAACGAAGTATATATGGCATTCTGAGCTAAGGATGAAGCGAGGCACCTTGCTCTTCAGAGGGTCATTGCAGGACATTAAGAAGAGAAGATGTTCAGTGATTAGGAGTTTACCTTGACCTATAGATAGGTCAGAAAAGGTTACCTCTGATAATCTTATGGGGCAAGGTCCCTAATTCAAATTCTTTCTGGTAATTAAAGGAGGCTGAGCAGAAGTTTGTATCCAGCCCACAGGATCTGGGTTGCCTTTAGCTCAAAATAATCTGCATACACAAAGCATATCCTGAACTTCTACAGTGCATTGTGTTTTGGTGGAAGAACAAGGTCAGCCGGCAAGAACAAGGTCAGCCGGCGTGGCTGGAGCACAGAGTGAGCAAGGCCAAGGGTAGTGGGAGGTGAGGGTCCAGTGATGGAGGGAGGGAGGGAGAAGATTATATTGGGTCTTAGCGTCCATAAGGACTTTATCTTTTACTTTGAGTGAAGTGGGCGGCCATTGCAGGGTTTTGAAAAGAGGTTTATAGAGTGCTGTCTTGCGAATACAACTATTCAGAGAATACAACTATCCAGGAAAGAAATGACGGGGCCTGGAACCAGAATGTGCTAGTGAATTTGGTGAGAAGTGGGAGGATTCCAGCGCTATGTTGAATGTAGAGCCAATGAAACTGGATGAGTTAGGAGACTTGAGAAAAAGAAAGCCATGAAGGATGCTGCCAATGTCGTGAATTAAAAAAATTAATATATGTAAGGAATGTGGAATTGAACCTAGTGTATAGGAAACATTCAATTTTATTATACTGTAATAGTCTCATTAACTCCAATACTCTTGGTATGGGGTTACTAGAGTGGAGACTGACAGTCTGCATACCAGTTTCAGCATCTAAAATGATGCAGTTTTAAAATTCTGCAATTGTGGATATTTACCAAATGAGTCAAGTATTTAAGGAGTGTGCAGTCTACTTGGGGAGATAAGACAAATGCATTTAATAAAAATTTACAATACATGAGGGCTTATTTTGAAAGTGACAAGTATGTAATGTATATAGAAAGAGCCCCAAGAGGTGACTCCACAGGAAAAATGCTAGAATAAGGACAGAACTTGAGAGGCTGGCAGAAATGAATATGAGGCGAGTGGACCTTACAAATAAAGGTAACAGACATGTGAAGGAGTCCACAGTATGTCCCCTCAAAATCTGCAGCTTTGGCATATTGATTATTTTAACTTACAGTTGATTGAGAAACAGCAGATGCAAGAAAAAACTGTGACCCTCCTTTTTATTTCTGAAAGCAGGAGATAAAATTCCCATGTAAAAGGTGCCCTCCCTGTCCCTGGAGGAAAGAAGACATTCTTATCACCAGAGACAGAATCAGGGAACTGAGGCGGAAAGGAAAGAAATCTGTACAAATAAAACTTGTTCAAATAACTCTTTTAGCCCCTCCACATAGTTTAGTTACATTTCCACAATTGCTTCTTTTTGTTCAGCCTACTATAAAAGCATTTGTGTTTCGCCATTTTTTTTTTGGAGGGGGGAGGGCCTTAATTCTGTTGTGAAGCCTCCTGTATATATGTAAGAAATTTTAATAAAACTTGTATGCTTTTGCCTGTTCATCTGTTTTACGTCAGTTTAATTCTTATACCCAGCTATATACCAAAAGAGGGTAGACGAGAATTTTTCTTCCCCTACACAGAAATGAGTGTGGTGTGCTGAGCCCCAGTGGAGAGACCAGTCCCATGAGTGGTGAGGGCATATTGAAGAGAGGGGAAGATAGATTGGATGGGCAGGATGATGCCAGATTATTCAGGGTTATAGAAAATCAAAATGAGGTATTTCAACACCAGGAAGGTTACTCTGGTATGTTTGCCATCGTTTCTAAGGAGATCGTGTGAATTAGAAATAATTAACATGGTGAGTGATTTTGATGAAACAGATTTAGAACAACCCCAATGTCTCCTCTACATTTTCCACCAAGGAATATCTTTTTCTTGCCACTTGCCAAGAGAAGATGGAGAGAAGAAATACTAAGATTCTCTTCCTAAAACTTCATCCTTAAGATTATGATGATTTTTGTTTCTCTCTGGCAACTAAGCTTTATAAGCTTTATTTTAAGACATTCTCAACAAATATATTACAGTTCTTATATCCTGGAATTAAACTATATGTTAGCAAACGTATTGAGACTATTCTCCAAGGGCACCCAGTCTTTGGCTTGATGGTGTTGCTCTCTTGACTCATCCTAGTGCCTTGGTATTAAGTAATTCCTTTTTTTTTTTTTTTTTTAAATATATATCTTTATTGATTTCAGAGAGGAAGGGAGAGGGAGAGAGAGAGAAACATCAATGATGAGAGAGTTATTGATCTGCTGGCTCCTGCACGCCCCCCACTGGGGATTGAGCCCAAAACCCGAGCATGTGCCCTGACTGGGAATCAAACTGCGATTTCCTGGATCATAGGTTGATGCTCAACCACTGAGCAACGCTGGCCGGGCTTAAGTAATGTCTTTTTATTAAGTATCACTTCTCCGGTCCCCCTCACCCTCTTAAAGGACTGTTTTCCTAATCATCTCTCCTCTCCTTTTTGAAGCTTTCAATCTGAATTTTGTCACTTAATAAAATGATCTGGTTGCCCTATTGTAACACTACTACATATGTTGTGTCTACTTAAAAATTTTTATATTTCCTCACATTAGCACCTCCCTCTCAGAGTTACCACCCAAAGGCTCTGCGCTTGAATGGACCATCAGGGCCAATGTACAAGTAGTGGGTTCAATCTGTTCCAGCTTAGTAGACGTATCTGCAGTTCTGAAATCAACATATATCAGAATGGCCTTAACCCAGCCACCAGCTGTATTCTTAGAACCATACATATTTGTAGAGGCGTTTTAAAAATAGCTGATGGAACAAATCAGAGCAATTCTTGACCCCAAAAAGAGTTCTATTAGAAACTAAAGGTTAGGTTATATTCTAACTCTTCCCACTGAAGACCTTCCTGGAGTCATTCTAATCACCTTATGCGGGTGTCATTTTCTTTTGCTGAAATTCGAAAACAACACTGTGTCAGTTTCAGTCCTCTGAGAAGCAAACACCAAGAAAGGATTAGATGTGCAAGAGATTGGTTAGAGGAAATGACCAAAGGATAAAAGGAGCCCCGGCCCGCGTGGCTCGGTTGGTTGGAGCATTGTTCAGCACACCAAACTGTGGCGGCTTTGATCCTGGGTCCAGGCCCATGCAGGAGGCAGCCGATCAATGTTTCTCTCTCTCTCCCCCTCCCTTCCTCTCTCTAAGATTAACATTAAAAAAAAGGAGAGAAAGGAGGAGAGGCAGGGCACCTGAGATCAGAATGCACGTTGGAATCCGGGAAAGCAGACAGGAAGGAAGAGCGAGTGCAGAGAACCCCAGGTTGCAGCATAATCCTGAAAGTCTCATCCACACCAACGGGGAGTCCTGAGCTAGAGTTGTCCACTGCAAGCTATCTAGTAGTAGGACACTTTTAATTCTTTGCATCCAGGAGCCAGCCAGCAGGGAGAATTGACTCTGATTAGCAGGAAGAGATGGAGAACCCAAAGTTGGTGAGGAACAGCACCGTTGTAGTGTTTCTACTGTCCTCAGTCACTGTGCTCACTCACTGACCGAGAGCAGTGCAGGTAAAGTTGGGTCTAGTGCAAACTCGGGTTGGGTCCGAAAGTGCTTCAGCTGGAAACGATCAATCAGTTCATAAAAATGCCCCTGGCTGATTCCTATGAGCCCCTTCCTGTTGCTAAGGGTAAACTTAGAAAGGGGAGATTAACGGGACAAACTATAGTCCCTGGCATCGCAGTTCGTTTGGGGCTATTCTTCTGTTCTCCACTATGCACTCGTATCCCCCCTCTCTCAGCTATGGCCTCCGCAGATCTTGCTGACTTACCTGGTCGTACCACCTAAACATTCATTCCTAAGGGGTCTTAGGCTGTGGTCATCATACTCACCTTACTCTGGGGTTTCTGCATGTGTTCATTCACAGTTACCAGTGGGCAAGGAAATACCAGCAGGCACCCAAGTAGATCACCTGGGTTCCACTTCTACATGTATTTCTCCTTGACTCCACTGTGCAAAAGCAGCCCGATCTCTTCCTGCTAATCAGAGTCAATTCTCTCTGCTTGCTGGTCCCTGGATGCAAAGAGTTAAAAGTGTCCTACTACTAGATAGCTTGTAGTTTAATGGATCACTGCTGTGACCCCTGGCAAAAGAGAAAGTCTTTGAAGACTAGGATCTCTGACTCTGCCCAGCCCAGAGTTAGGAGGAGAAGTCCAGAGTTCCCCAGTGGGTCATTGGGAAGGACTATAAAATGAGGCCATTCTTGCTCTCACCTGTTGGCTCTCAGATCCAGATATCCTTTGTATTGGAGATACAGTGCCATATAGAGATCTCTGATTTAGTGACTGTACTATGTCCTGAGAAATGGTGTAACATCTTTGCAAATTTTTGTCTCTGAGCTGCTGAGTTAGCTCTTACTTCAGTCAGCCTTTCAAGCACTCTATGAGGCCAGCTTCATGTAGTAGAGTATATGATAAGACAGATCCCATGGTTATGGGCCCACTCCCACACTTCCTTCTCTGTAAAGTGGATTTTCTTATTCAGTTCTCTGCTGCATGGGACTCTGTGCCTGTAGAGTTACTGGTGCCAGCTGAAGCTGTGCTTGTAGGAAAGGCCAGGTTAATGCCCCTACTGTGCTCAAAGACTAGGAGCAGCCCAGGGGAGGCATGGCCTGCCATGAACTCCACAGTGGGTCCAAAAGTGTGACAGTTGAAAGCTGCCAGGCATCTGTGCTCACTACTGCAGGTATGTTTGAAAAGAGATCTGAATGGGTTACCTCCATGGCTGCCCCACCAAGACAGAATGACTCACAAAATAACATAATAAGGAGAAGAAATGGTTACATTGTTTGTTTGACATTATGCACTGTTGGAGTAAGAAATGTCGAGTGAAGAGTTCATTCAAACTAGTAGTATTTCAAGGAAAGTCCATCTGTATTCATGAAAGTAAGTTATAAACATAGTATTTTTAAGGAAATGGTTTAATTTACTTCCAAATATACTAATCCTGAACATAGTAATATACTAATATTGAATCCTGGTAAACTGTTTTTAAGAAGACTCATAAGTTAATAGGGAAAACTTATTTTTAACTAGTAATGTCCATTTGCCTATGAGTAATTTACCTAAATTTCAAAAGAACTTGGCTTAGTAAGACCCCTGCATGCATAGTGTTCTGCATAGATAGTGTAAAGGTCACTACAGCCCGGTCAATGTCAACAAGTAGAGTTTAAAGTAATTCATTTTATACAACATTGAAATGACTGCCCAAGATTCACCTTTCAGAGGCCTTTGTGAGCTCACTTCCTGAAGTCTCAAACTGTTACATATGAATGACTCTGTGAATTAGTTTGTAGAGCCAACAAAATAGGTGAATAGAAAATCAGCCTCAAAAAAATCTCAATGCCTTGCCAGTTTACTTAGTGGAAACTGTCCATAGCCGAACGCTGTTGCTGGTAATAAAAAAGTTGCAAGCTGTCATGAATTCTGCTCCCTTGGCAGCACATTTCAATGATGTACCAATTGTTGAAGACTCAGATAATCAAAGAAAAACCACCACAGGTAGTTACTCCTCAAAGACACTGAAAGGATTTACATCTCAAGTCAGTACATGTCCCTGAAGGCATGGCAGACATGAAGCCTTTAGAAGGTCGCCTCGTGAGGATTTAGGAAAAAAGGAATTAAGTAATTATTTGGAGCATAAATATAAGGGCATCATGATATGGGTGTCTGATGCATCTGTATTAACAGTAATGGCACTTATATGGGCCAGACACTTTTTGAAGTGTTTTCTGTGCAGTGGCTCATTTAAACACTGCAGCAAACCTGTGAAATAGGATACACTGTGATTCCCATTTGTAGATGACACTGAGCACAAGGAAGTTGATAACCTTACTGTCTTGGTTTGAGCTGCTTTAATAAAATGTAATAGTCTGGGTGGCTTAAGCAACAGACATTGATTTTTCACAGTTCTGGAGGCTGGGAGGTCCAAGATCACAATGCCAGCATGGTCAAATAATTATTTTGCCAATAGGGAAGCACAACCTGGAAATACAACTCTTTAATTGAAACACTGCTTGATAAAACCACAATGAGATACCAATACACACCCACTAGAATACCTAATGTTATAAATACTAACAATACTAAGTATTGACAAGGATACAGAGCAGCTAAAACCCTCATATATTCTTAGTAGGAATGCAAAAATGATACAGCTTCTTTGTAACACAGTTTGATAGTACTTTATAAGGTTAAACTCACTTTACCTTATGACCCAACAATTTAACTCCTAGGCATTTACCCCAGATAAATAAATATATATCTCCACACAAAAATATGTTCATAGCAGCATTATTTATAATAGCTAAAAATATAAAGCAACACAAATCTCCATTAACTGGTGAACCGATAAACAAATCATGGTATATTCATACCATGGGATACTGCCTGGCAACATGGGTGAATTTCAAAAGCATGCTAAGTGAAAGAAGTCAAACACAAAATATGACTTTTTGTGGGATTCCATTTATATGAAATTCTAGAAAACACAAAGCTACCAGGAATGAAAAGGGGATCATATTGCCTGGGGCCAGAGATGAGGTGTGGTCATCAAAGACAGAAGTCCTTGAGGAGATGTTTTAGTGTGAAGGACTGTTCTACATCTTGATCATAGCAGTGGTTACATAATTGTATGCAATTACCAAAATTCATCAAACTGTATATTTAAAATTGGTTAAATTTATTATATGCAATTAATATCTTAATTAATAAAAGTTATTGGTAAGGATAGAATAGATTTTACCTGATAAATGGTATCATTCTATTAATTCCTTTCTCACAATGAGTATCTATATAGAGTATATATAGATACTCAAATGTATATATATATATATATATATATATATATATATATATATATATTTACAATTGAAACAAGCTAGAATACTCACCTGTTGTTGGGGTATAATCTTCTTTTCATCCACCTCCCCCCAAACAATACCTTTGAATTTCCCTCTCAAGGGTATTTTAGGAGTGGCTATACAGTTAAAAGTGGAGGCAAGGGAATTTGTGTTAAAACTGCATTTGTATATTAAGCACACTCTTACTTAAGTTGTGAGTTTATTTGAGGAGAGTATTCGAGATTATAGGGGGCTAAAGCTTCCAAAACCATCTTCTGTGGCGCTTACATTTTCAAATACCGTATTGATTTCAATCAGGCACTAGTGAGTTATAAATATCTGAAAGGAAATTTGCATTACACACCAATATTGTCAGCAACATTTTTTAAGACTTTGCCTTAAGGGTAAGGTTTAACTTCTGCAGACGGCCAGTTCCTTCGTTATTCTGTATTTCTTGTATTCCACTCCAGACAGAGAGAGAACAGTAGCATATTCTTGAATTTATTTCCAAATCTGGCAATTTATTATGTTTAGACCCTTTATCCCTTTACAATATCCACATATATATTCAATAATTTTAAATGTAATAATAATTCCATTTTTAGTGTAAGTATCCTTCTTATAGTCTTCTGATTATATTTAAAGGTTGAAAAGTTATTCCAATATTTTTCTAATATTACAAATTATGTTTTGGAGCGAGGCAAACCTGGGTTTGAATTCTGGCTCTGAGACATTAATTTGTAATTTCAGCAAAATGTTTCTCCTTCATCTGCAAAACAGGACTATTTATACTTACATTATGAGGGGGGTTTAAATATGTATGTATTTATATATATGCATGCACTGGTCACAGTAGTTGTCACATGTAAACCCTGAAGCAAACACTGAAAATTATGAACAAACACTCATAGCTAGTAAGCCAAAAAGGAGTTTAGATGGAATAATATACAAATGTTCAATTAGTACAAAAGAAGGCAGGGGAAAAAAGAGAGAGAGAGAAGAAAAGATGAGACAATACGAGTATCAAGATGGTAGATTTAAATCCAAAAATATCAATAACATATTAAATGTCAATGTCTAAACACCTAAGATGCATGTTGAAAGACTGGTGAAGAAAGAAACATTCAACTGTACCCTATCTACAAGAAACTCACTTTAAATATGAAGACCCAGACGGCTTGGAAGTGAAAGGATGGGTACAAAATATGCTATGCGGACACCATTCCAAAGGACTATTTACATGTCACACAAGGTACATTTCAGAGCAAGAGATACAATTATTCCCTCTCCCTCCTCGGCTTCCCAGTCCCCGGATGGCTTCCCGTGGGGCAAGGACGCATTGCCAGCTTTTCTGTGTCCTTCCAGAAGGAGCTGATGACGACATGAGCATATATCACTTTTACTTTTCACCAAGGGGAGCAGAGTATATTCACTGTTGTTTTTTCAAGTCCATCTATGACATCATTCTATATCAGCACATATAGATTTATCTTACTTATTCTTTTAACTACTGTATAGTAGAGAATAAAGATTTTTTTAAGGCTTCCATGAAGAACATCAGGGTCTCTGAATTCTGGTAAACGGGGCCAGGGGAAGCCTCTGCAAAATAGAATTGGAATGTAATTAATTTCAAGAACGCTGGGCACCTGCATCTCCAGCACATTAAAAACTAAGGTTATCATCTTGATATTCCGCCCTCCTATTCTCATTACCCCAACTCACACTGTACCTGTTTATTGTTTGTTGAGTATACTGTCCCCTGTTTAGTCTCCTAAGTAATTTTTAACTTCCCCCTCTCGCTTATCTTTCCCCAATCGGTAACCAAGTCTTTTTGTTTCTGCTTTCAAGCTGTCTCAGTAAGATGGAGATGGATGGTGAAATTCTGTTTGAGTTTTATTGTTACTTATTTAATGTACTGGAAGTAAGACTAATATCTGTACCCAATTCTAATCTCCATTGCCAGATGTTTTTTTAATCAAAATGTACTATTGAAGAACTTTAGGGATTTTTTTAAGGTGATAAATTGATATATTTAATATTTTTCTACAAAAGGTTTATTTCCAGATTTTTTCTTAATAATTTTATTCATTGTCCTTATTTAAGGAGATATTTCTGGTCTGGTGGGATGTGTAGTGTTGTGTAATTATTAAGTGGATTTATGGATCATCTTTCTTTTGACAAACTCCAAGTTCTGTTTCATAAATTCTAATAAGATCCCTGTGAAGTAGGTTGAAGAAAATATTTTCTTTTTAACTTACAAATAAAAGAACGGAAACACAGATATATCAGGTGATTAGTGCTTGGCTACACAGTGTGTTAGTGACAGAACTAGGACGAGAATCCAGGTTTTCTGAGTTTCAAGCCAGATTATATGTTTAAGAATCAGACAACTGATTACTCTGAATTTCTGGTGCTGTAATAATAACCCACTAAAGAAGAAAAGAGTCTTCAAGAATCTCATTGAAAAAGAATATTTCTCAAGAAATGTAGAGAATACATGTTTAACCACTGATTCTCTTCATCGAGAACTTCTCTGTAAAAGGAGCTTAAAATCTGAAATCAGGCTCAATGATACATCTATTTTTTCCCCTCTAAAATATATAAATACCCTAGATTCTAAATCAGTCATTTGAAAGTGGTCAGCTACAGCTTTGAAAATATTGGGTATATCATAAACATCATGTCCACCTGGCATTTCTATTTCATGGTGGAGCACGCAGCCTGCAGTCATTCACAGCAGCATCCCACGGCTCTGGCAAAAGAGTATGAATAACGCTTTCTGTCCAGCTGTGTATTTCTGAGTAATTACATGAATTCAGAATTCCAACAAACTAAATTCTAAACAGTGACTCAACAGCAACAGGAATATTTGAGTAAAATAGTTTATTTAAATGGAAAACTTCTATTTTTCTGAAGTAGAGAAATTTACTAGATGAACTAAAAAAACTAGTCTATGAAAAGAGAATTTAAATCTGGAAAATGTTCTCATTGCAGTTATAACAATACATTAGAATTTGATTTAATAACATTTTAATTATGGTCATTTTCAATGTGAGCTTTCATTTTGTCAATAAGATTCCTATACATTGGATTTGCTCCATTTGTAGAACCCAACAGACTAAAATTTAATTGTGTTTCGCAATTGTGTATTTTGGATTATGTACATACATAATTCTAATATTGCTTTTCATTTCTCATCTATGCATCTGAGCATGTGCAAATACACAGAGAATTAGTGACATTTGAGAACTGTTAAGGTATGAGGAAGGAGAACATATATTTTGTATGATTTAATTTATCCACAATAAAAAACATAACAAATGAAACAGGCAAGATTTTTTTTATTTTGTTTTCTTAATTCTCGCCTGAGGATATTTTTCAATTGGTTTTTAGAGAGAGTGGGAGGGGGTAAGGGAGAGAAGGAGGGGGGGAGAGACACACTGATTGGTTGCCTCCAGCATGAGCCCTCTATGGGGCCAGTGCTGGGGATCAAACCTGCAACCCAGGTATGTGCCCTTGACCGGGGATCAAACCCTCGACCTTTCAAACCAGCACACAACACTGAGCAAAACCAGCCAGGGCGAAACAGGCAAGATTTTTAAGCAAGCAAAATATACTATATAAGCATCCATGAAATCAAAATAATCACAATGTTTGATAAATAATAGACAATAAATGCTTGAAATTATTCATTACATAACTGTTATTATAGTTTTAGAAGTTAAACAAAAGAATATTCTTCTGTATCTCCTTAAAAATATTGATTTTAATTGTTCCACATTTAATTTTTGTTAGTAGTTCTATACACACATAATTTTAATATTATTTTTATTTTTAGTGCATGTAACTCTATATTCTGACTTGGAAAAATGAACACTTTTTACAGGTAAGTAATTCTTTATAAAATTGTAGTGGATATTAATTTGATTTGATATTTCAAAATACTGATAATGAAAATAATTAGAATTGTTCTCTAAAATCCCCTCAAATATTTTAAAAACTAAAAGGTGGAGATATAAATTAATAAATAGCAAATTAATTAACCTACCAGATTTGTTTATAGAATTTTCTTTCTTTTTCTTCATCATTGACTCCTTTTCTCTTTCAGGCAAAAGGAAATTTGTATTTCCTAATTCTGCTCTCTTTTGAAATGCAGAATAGTTATTGTCAATCAGTTGAAATATTCTAATATTATTAGTGCAGAATACTAATGTGTGGATGGATAGGAACATTTGCCCTTATCAGTTAGACCTAATTAAAAACTCAACATTAATTTTGTATCTCATGGAAAATACTTTTGTTTCCTAAGACTTTTCAAGACTAAATGATTTTGTCCTATTGGCAAGATCCTGTCTGGTAGATGTAGTAGCTTTTATTGCTATTCACCAGATATTCTATTTTCCTTCCCTATGGAAGGATGCTGAGAGACCACCCATCTCTTCCTGGTGATCATGTTATTTGTTTTGGCCAATGAAATGAGCAGAGGTGACAGAAGTCACTTTCAAGAAGAACCTTTAAGAACCAGCACATGGTTCGCTGGTTCTCTTTTCCCTCTGTCAAGAGACTGGCAATTATTCAACCATTGCTCTCCTAGCCTGAAACACAGCCTCCAGCTGAGAAATAAACCTGTGTTGTTGCAAACCACTGAGACTTTAGAGGTCACTGAAATTTGGAGGCCTCTGAGCTATCTCAAGGAGGAGATAATCCTCCCAGTTGGCATGGACAGTGGCCAGGTAAGCATGTGTAGGAATGGCTTCTAAGGATTTTAGGTCAAAGAAAACTAACTGTGAAATTGAATTGGGCAAAATTTACCTTATTCTAACAGATACAAATATTGCAAATGTTTGCTTTAAAGTCACTTTTAAGATTCTGAAACAGCTTTAGTTCACAGACCTCTGATACAAAAAGATTACTCTATTTGCCAAAGAGTAAATATGCATGTACTTGCCCCTCTACTCGCGGTTAAATGATTTTTTTAAGACAAACCTTCCTGGATAGCTCAGGCTAGGCAAGATACTCCTCTAAATGGTCCCATAGCACTTCATGCTTTCCGATCATAATATATTAAATGTCTATATTGTCAGTTTCATGAATGCAAAGAATGTCCTATTCTATTGTACCAGTCAAGCTAATGGCAGGAAGCTGGGATTTGAAAGGAATTGAATGAAATGAGTTGTGGGCAAGATTAAGCAATCACCCAAAAACACCTAAAAACTAGCAACATTAGGAAGATAATAGTAGCTGTAAGCCTGAATAGCCGAGGGAAGAAAATGGCATCATTCGACCTTTTTAGAGGCTGGAGCAATGGAAGAGAAGTCACTCAATAGGAGCTGTAGTACTAGGGGGTTACAGCCACTATCACAATAGTGCGCCAAGAAAGGGAAATCACATAGGAAGAAATACCCTGATCTTCTCCATCTGCCCTGCCATCCCCGACCTGTGCCTCCTACCGGCTGAGTCTCACAGAAAGTCAGAGAGTAGGTAAACCTGTCTATAGTTCACAAGGATTAGCCCCTTGGGGCACAGAGAAAGACAGAAAAAGATGAAGGGTGGGTTTGGGGAAGGCAAACAGAAAAACCTACCCACCTCCTTATTGCTGTATTTCTAGTCCCAGTGTGTTTGTTTGCCTGGTGCATAAGAAGTGTTTAAAGGCATTTGATGGGTGAAAGAACAAATAACAGACATTAAAAGCAAAGTAATTAATTTGGATGCTAAATTACAGCTGCATTTATTCTCTTAGAAAATTATTTTATTTCAAAATGTTATTTTTCATTGAGTATTATAATAAAATCCTTTTAGCTATTTATATTAGACACCTCTGGACCACATTTGAACTCCTGTGAACACCAAGTAAAGTAATTGGGGAAGCAATTGTGGGAGAGGTCATATTGGTTTGCAAAAATAAGGTGACTTGATTTGAACAAGATTACTAAGAAGGTAATTAAGTGAGGAAAGTGAGTAATAAATTGTAATTCATGGCATGTAGCACAACACTAGTACTCAGATTATCACTGGTATTGATATTGGCTGGAGTGTCAGCTGGGGCAAGGCATTAGATCACACGTGGCTGTGGCTTTTGATCACTATGGCGACAGTGATGATGAAAAAAGTGTGGGATGGGTTGAGTATCTCTACATTGTAAAGCTTATACAAAGAAAATAACAAGCTTAGTGCTTGAACTCTTACACCAAAGCATGGAAGGGAATATCAGGGAAGTTTCTGTGGAAGTTTTAGGCAAGATTTCCTAAACTTTGAACAAGTGAACACTAAGGTTTGGGATGGGGAACATTGGAAAAGCATAAGTGAAACTGAGCATGTAGAACCTCTAAATCCTCTTGAATCTGCCTTGAGAGGAAGCAGCTCTCTCCCACTGTCTGAGGACCAGTCTTTTCTTGCAGAGAAACTTTTCAATAACTTCACTTGGGACAGTTGCCTCTCAAGGTGGTATCTGTTCTCCTCAAGATAGGCCTACCCCATTCATCACCACCTCTTATTGCCTCCAGGACCATAATGAGAATTGAATCTCAGCATAACCTGAGAGAAAACCGGAAGATCTGCTCTGGGAGGAGATCATCTTGCCAATTTACATAAGTGAAAATCTGGCATGCATGAATTAGACTGAATTCTAAAGAGACTGGGTCAGGGCAAATGAACTGTAAGATTGAATTAAGCCAGTGGTTTTCAAAGTGTGGGCATTGGACCAGCCAGCATCAGCATCACCTGAAAACTTTTTAGAAATGCAAATTCCCAAGACCCATCCTAACCTAATGAATCAGAAATTCTAGGACATGGGGCCTGGAAATTTGTTTTAACAAATCCTCCAGGTGATTCTGGTGCATATTTGAGAACCACTGGTATATGACACATACACACACGCACACACACACAGAGTGTGTGGGGCATGTTGCCATGAAAATGAGCTCCCTGATATTTATAGAGATTTGAGAGTATTAAGGAAAAGATGGGCACAATTATTTTAATATGACACAATGTACAGAGTGGTAAAGTATTTTGACCAGCAAGAATATGTGCCAATGACTAATTGATCATAACTTCACTGGGAATTAAATAGATGGGTGTTTCTTGACTCTCATAAAATAAAAAACTAACAAGTTGTCAGTGAGAATTCTTAGCTTCATATCCAGTTCCCAGACTTAAGCCAATTCACAGATCTGAAGCCCTTTAATTAAGGAGCAGGCAGGTCCCTTTGAGGAAGAGTGTGCCCTGCAATATGGCCACAAAAGGCCTCATGGCTTTTCTAGAACCTATGGCCACTTATCGGGATGATTTTTACTGGGGAAGAGAAATCCCTAGTTCTTTTGGAAGTTTTTAGATAGCTACTCTGAGATAATGCTAGTCCTTAGGATACAAAGCACTATCATGTTCCAGTGGTCAGAGTACGGACTTATGGAGTTCAGGTGATGAGTGAAGTCTTGACTCCATTCTGACATCAGCTCCACTAAGTCAATAGACACATCCTGTGGCTATTCCACAGCTTCTGAATATATTTAAAAAACAGGCACTTTTTTGTCATTGAGGCTGATACAACAGCTGGTGAATTCATGTTGCTTTGCTATAGAAAGTACTATGCCTTAAACTAACAGTAGATACATAGGCCATTTTCCCCATAGCCAGAATATAGAGGTTCAGGAGTGGAGTTGGGAGTTACCTCTCTCACTGTTATATCTCATATTTCAGTTAAGGGTTTAGAAGTCTTTGAGTTCTAATTCTCAAGGTAGGACAATTTTTGTCAGGAAACAAAGTCATTGTTCTATTAAATTAGAAGCTGAGACAGCCCTTTGGCTATTTGGGGCCCCTCATTTTCCTCCTGTTCCTTCCAACAGTAAGATAAGGGGTTACTCTGTAGGCTAAGGTAATTGGATCCAATTTCATGGGGAAATTGGGTCACTATGGCACAAGAGGGGCAAGGCGAACATGTGTGGAACTCAGCGGTTTCCCCAAGGAGCCTCTTACTCTTCCATAGGAACGGTCAATGGGAAACTGTAGGACCTCAATAAATACAGTACCTCTAAGAATTTTAAATTGTGGAAATAAAGTTTTGGGTCACTCTACCAGATAAATTACCTCAATCAGCAAAAATACAGGAAAAAAAAGTAACCAATATAATTTTAGGTCTAATAATCAGTTATAAAAGCAGATATTATAGTGACTATATCTTATGTTAACTTAGTTATCCTTTCCCCCTTTCTCTGCTACTGAATATGAAAAATTCTGATGGTAGGTTAATTACCATTTAAGTTTCAAGAAAGAGCATTATTGAACTGAAATCAGTCATGATTATAGGATAGCTGGTGGAACTTAGTGTCACTTTTGTGTGTTGGGCAAGCATTTCTTCATGTGACAGAAAGGCAAAAATGAATGGTGGGAGGTAAAAATGGTGAACTGGACTCTTTATTCCCTGTTTCCTCTCTTCCCATGTATTATTTATTTATTGCTGTATAACAAATTGCTCCACAAATCTAGCACATTTTTAAAAAATATTTTTGTACTGATTTTTCAGAGAGAGAGAGGAAGGGAAAGGGAGAGAGAGAGAAACATTGATGTGAGAGCAAAACATTGATTGACTGCCTTTTGCACACCCCCAACCGGAGATCGAGCCCACAACCTGGGCATGTGCCCGAACTGGGAATTGAACCAAGAACACTTTGTTGCATGAGACAACACCCAACCAACTGAACCACATAGGCCAGGGCCAAATCTAGCAATTGAAACAACAATCCTTTATTATCTCACAGTTTCTGCCTTAGTGCTGTTTTTGGCAGTGGCTGAACTCTTCTGCCTCATGGCCCTGCTTCCCTAGCTCTAGCTCTTGACAAGTACTAGTAACACCATTTCCTCTCCTTCCCCCTTCAGGACTAGGAATGGTTTAGTCTTCCCACAGCTGCTGGTCTCTGGACACCTCAACATCCCTTTCTGATTCTTCAATTCTGCACACACCTTTATAGACTGTCCTTTTATTAAATTATTTTGTTTCCTGCTAGCACTTTGAATGATACGCTTAAGAGAAGAGATTACATATTATTTTTTTGTCCTAGTGCCTAACATAGTAGGCACTTAATCGGTATTGGACAATTACGTAGATGGGGGAATGGGTAAACCTAGTTTGAGTAATGTGAAAGGAAAAGATTTTAAAATATAAAAATTCTTCACTAACACAGAGACATTAGTCCTCTTATGTTTTATGTGAGACTGTAAGGAAGAAAAGAATTAAATGACCCCTAAATAAAAATGGCAATTTAAAAAAAGTATTTTTTTTCTTCTGATAGAGAAGGAAAACAAGAAACTTATATCAAGCCACCAAGTCTACAGTAGTGTAAAGGGAGTTTTTCAGATATTACCAAGTTTATGGAGGCAAAATGCATACTGAATTGGCTTAATGTTAAATAATCTAACCAAAGGGTGTGATATTTTTATACCATTCCTAAACAAGTAAGATGATTCCAACCATTTGGGTCATGAAATGATTTTTAAATTTATGTTAATAATCAAAAGCAATTAGGCTGTTTGAAAGTATTTAAGAGTTTTAGACATAAAATACTTCACAGCAAACCATACTGTGTTCTAAACATTAACGTACATTAAGTGAGGACCTTTGACCTATTGAAGAAAGACAACTAAAAGGATTTACGGTGCTAGATGACTTCATTCTGCAAGATGTAATGGTGTGGAAATCTGGCATTTTCACAATTTACTTTGTCAGGGCAAAGTACCATATTCTCTGAGGTGCCGGCTTCTATCTTTTTGTCACCATAGCAAAAAATACCCTTAGTGTTCCCTATCATATAATGTAAATCCTAAAGACCTTCTGTTTTTATTCTGTAAAGTGTGTTAGATCAGCCTTGCAAATAATTTTCAAAAATCGATTTCCTCTATGTTTTCCCTACCTGCCCTCATTTCAGGAGATATACACATGAACAGTGAACTCATAGTCTTTATTGCTCCTGAGGCCCACATGGCTACTTGCAGTGGGCAAGTGAATAAAGGAATATTAGCAAGGCTGGTGTAGAGACTGTGAGGAAGAGCAAAGTTTATAGGTAGAATCCAGTTGACTCAAAAGTGTTTTATTAACAGGGAATTCATTTTTTAAAACGTATTTTATATAGTCCAATTACCTAGCAAATTTATGTTTAAAAATTCTCTAGGAGTACCTTTTCTTGTCTTAATTGGCAGTTTTATTGGCATAGTGTTGACAACAACCCTCATTAATACAACATTCATTGCACTTAAAGAAACCTAAGATGGTGTGCTGCAGGGTATAAAAATATCTCAAACAACTCTGCACCTTCTTGCCAACATTTGCAATCAGTAAAGTAAAAACTTGAGAAAGAAATTAATAAAGTGACAGAAACCAGTGATGTTCAAAAAGAAATTCTAACACTAAAATCCTCAAGTTTTTAATTAGGTCCTCTCTTCCATTTCAAACTCACACATGCACAGGCCTACATACATCTTAATATCAGCACACTCAAGGATATTCTCACTTTTGCAGATTTGAACTGCCTTACAGATCCCCTAAAGAGGCAAAGGTGTAGGACACTGTTCAGTTAATAGAGAACCAAGAACTCTTTTAATTAAAAATATTTGTAGTCAACTTCCCAAGTGGGTAATAAAATATGTGACTGACTGTGGAGCAGGCAAAAGAAAAAAGTCACAAATCATGTATTTCTCAAAAATCAAAACATTATATGGAGAAATCTGTTACTCACTCACCTGCCAAGTTCTAAGATTAGAAATCTTTGTTTTCACTGCAACAGTTGATGCTACTGAAAACTGCGAAGTCACGTGAGGAACCTGCTCCCTAGTCTATTTCAGATGTTTCTTCAATAACTTTTTAATTAAAAAGCTTTAACACATCTCCTTAAACTTAGAGTCATAAGGACAATGCTTTCAGACTTTTCTCTCTTTTGTGTGGATATATATCTGTAATGCTCCAGATCTATTCCAATTAGTGTTGTTCCTCAGACTGATGTAAAGCTACGAGTACAGTGTCTGTCTCGGTTCTTTAATTAGCTCATGAGTTTCTAATATTGTATTAATTAACTTCTCAACTTCATGACGCTGTTGACTGTGCAGTGTCTTCTCTCAGTATCATCTGCTCTCAGTGTTGTTCATGGTTAAAAAAATTAAATCAATCTTTTCCTATGTTTCATTTGAACACAACTTGACCAATCACTGCAGCCAATTAGTCACCATTTCCTTAAGATATCACTTCTTTATGTATAATATTACCATGGTGTATTTATGTCTTTGTTCAGGATAGAGAGAAATGTAATAAATCACTAATAGTGTCATGGGTTAAGAGGTGTTAAGAGGCCGGAGTCTGCTGGAAACTATTCTTCCTCCTACACAGTGTAGTGTATGAAACTTTCACCATCAGGGTCACTCCACTTAGCTAAGTTGAAGGGACCAGGACAGTTATATAATCTGAAACTGTTACAAGGGAAATAATCCAATAACATAGCAAATCTTGCATGCTTGGGGTAACTCAAACTTATCTAAACAAAATAGCCCATAATTGTTTTCAATGAGTTTAGGACCAAACAACTTTTCATTAAGTCTTCAAAGTCTATAACTTTCTATGATTTAATGTGCATTCTTCAAAAATCCAGAAAGAAGTTAAAGAAAAATAATCTTCTTTGTCTCACATACAATCATACAGCTGAGGTTTAGAGAAAGCTCCAAAGATTAAGGAAGGGCATGAGAGATCTTAAATGACAGAGCTGTTTTTTGTTTGCTCTCCCCTCCCCTGCTACAAAGAAAAACAGGAACATGGGTGACCTATAAGGATAAGGGAAACAGATTTCCATCTGTAAACCTATGAGGGGCCATTGAAAACAAGGGTATGAAAAGAAGTTTCAAAATTATGAGGAACACATTCAGAGAAGACTTTCATAAGAAGAAAGCAATGAATGAGTTGGGTAACAACAGAATTTGAGCATATGCCAAGGCCTGCTATCTATCTTATGACTCTTTGGTGAGAGAAATTGCTTTCTTTTACTATGTAACCCTATCCAAAACTCTGTGAACCTTTGGAGGAAAGAAAGGTACTCAGGAAAGAAAATTAGGATTATGATTACTAGGAGCAGAATAAGAGATTAGTGGTTTATTGTTTAGAAATGATTCCAAGTTAGAATATCAAAGGAAGGAAATTAAAGATTGTCTGAAAATAACCTCAATACAAAGAACGCATCGTGACTGTAAGTCTATAAAATGCTAGGTAATGTACTGGAGTAACTACATGGGCAATAGGAAATGACATTTTAAGGAGTCTGTTTATCAATGCAAATAATCTGGAAAATTTAAAGACACAGTTGTGATCTTGGGCATGTTTGGTAATCTCACTTTATGTGCCTCAGCTTCTTCATCCTTAAAATAGGAATAAAAAAACCCCTATCTTTATAATTTGTTTTGCTGGTATTAGCCTGCACAATATTTAGAGCTGTGCCTGGCACAAAAGAAGCACTCAATAAATATTATTATCACTCCCTTAATGACATACAGACTTTAGCTTAAAATATCTGAATAAGTGCTTCAATTGTCTAGTATACCTCAATAAACAAAAGTTTTATATGAATGCCTGTAATTGGCTGAATAATATCCCCCAAAGATATCTGAGTAGGTCCTCATCTCTGAAACCTGAGAATGTTACTTTAAATGCCAAAAGGACCTCTGCAGATGTGATTAAGTTAAGGACCTTGAGATGAGATTTTCCTGAATTATCTTGGTGAGCTTTACCTGTAATCACAAGTGTCCTTATAAGAGAGAGGCAGAGAGAGATTTGGTGCAGAAGGAGACCATGTGATGACTAAAGCAAGATAATACTTTGCTGACACTGAAGACAGAGGAAGGAGCCGTGAGCCAAGGAAAGCAAGGAGTGCAGCTGGAAGGGGCAAGGAAACTGACCCTCCCTAGAGCCTCTGGAAGGGACTGTGGCCCTGCTGACACCTTGAATTTGGCCAAGTGAGACTGATTTGGGGCATCTGCCCTCTAAAATGATAAAAGAATACATTTATGTTGTTTTAAGCTGCTAAGTTTGGGGTAATTTTTACAGCAGCAATAGGAAACTAATACAAAGTTGTACCATCTTTTCTCCAATTAATTAATTGTAGTTATTCATCATGTACTATGAAGTGAAATGGGTATGGGAAAGTATGATTCTCTTGTTTACACAGTCGAGATATGGAACTATTTGCTTGAATTTTATAAACTGATAGATTTTCTCCACCCCCACAACCCTACCTGTCTCCACAACTATTTATTTCAACTGTTTAAATAGAGGTAAGCACATTTAGTGGGAAGCCATTTAGCTATCTTTCTATGCTTAAGTTATCACCTCAAGCATGCACTCTTAAATTTACTTACCTGAGGAATGCTATTACTTATTAGGTAGTTGTCTTAAATATAGGCATAGAGACCTGCCAAATTTTACAAAACAAGAAGTAGATGAGTCAGGCAAGGGAACACTTGGTGTTGTGGAAAAGTACTGGCTTCAGTGCCAGGTAAGCCCAGGTTTGAACCCTGTTCTGTTATGAGTTTTGTGACTGTTATCATCTTTGGGCTGTAGTTTCTTCCTGTGTAGAATAGGAATTTATAACAAGTGCCATATGTGGTAAAAATTGTCTCATTCATATTTATAACCAAAGTACAATGCTCCAAGTTCATATTGCCTTTAGTAGCAGGGATTCTAATCCTTTTTGCAGAAGCTCCTCTTATCAAATGTCTCTGAGAACATGTCTCCACTCTCTCTCTGAGAATGGAGCCGCAGATCAGATGATGCCTCTAGCTGGAGTTCAAAACTGCTGGCCCCTATAAAGACCTTGCCATCTACCGGTCCCAGAGGCCTTGGTGCTAACTTTGTTGCTTGCTCCACCTCTGAGAGAGGCTGCAACCTGCTTTGGTGCCCTCTGAGCTGATCTACACTGAGTCTCCATACCAAAAAAAGAGCAAGAATGGATTCCTGAAGTGAAAGGCTAGGCAGAAAATGAAAGTTGTCCTTTCTTTTATGTTATACTTAGGTTATGTTCCATAGCACACAGATAGGTCACAGAGCAGCAGCATGGAGATTTTATATTTCAGCTTTTTGGATTGCCTCACACATGGTTTTCTCCAGGGTCAATGCCCAGTGCGGAATTTGATGAAGAATTTAAATAAACCCACAGTCAACAAATTCAACAACTGTTAGTTGGGAGATGCCAGCTTTGTTTAGGAGAGCTTTTTAACCTGTTGTAGATGATGTCAAGAAAGAACTGTGACCTTCTAGGAATAATCCCACAGTGTCGCTGACTCAGGCACAGCACTTGGCCCAGGTTAGAAACTTAAATCTCAGGCTCTTCTCTGCAAAGAACAGAATTCACTAAATTTGTAGATGTTTTCCTGAGAACCTATTATATTGCAAATTCTTTAGGATTTATGTGATCCTTATGAGCTTGGAAGCTACAAGTCAATAAACTCTCAGAAAACATTTGGTTACCAGAAAAAAACAGTTTATCTGGTCCTCTGACAAAATGTTTAAGTCTTATGACTTTCTTCACTGAGTCAAACATCTCACTGTGGGCTAGCCAGATCATTCATTTACTAATATCTCATTGTCTACCTAAACCTGTTAATTAAAATACATAGCAGTCACGCTGGCTGGTGTGGCTCAGTTGTCTGAGTGTCGTCCCATGCACCAAGAGCTTGCCAGTTCGATTCCTGGTCAAGGCACATGCCTGGGTTTCAGGACTGATCCTCAGTGGGGGGTGTGTAGGAGGCAGCTGATCGATGTTTCTCTCCCTCTCCCCCTCTCCCTTCCTCTATCTCTAATATCAGTAAAAACATATTTTAGAAAATAAATAAATATAAATAATAAAATACCTAGCGTTAAATTTTATTTCTATCAGGGAGCAATCTCAACTGTCTAGTGATTGTTCAAATAGAAACAGTATCCCAAGATTTAAGTGGTTCATAACTTCTGTGTATGACACACATCTCTGCATTATAATGAATATATGCAAAGCTCACAAAATGTGGTATATAATAAACATCAAGAGGCTTTTGTGGTCTAAGTGAAGAGCTAATGAGACACGAAGAATTTCAAATATGAGACGAAGCTTTCAGACTGCATCTGTGTAATAACATGAAATTTAGGGGTCAGGTTGGATTTTTGTCCTACCATGAGACAGAATTGCTAACAGTCAGTTGGATTGTGTGTTTTTGATGCATTGGTTAGAAGAGTTGTCCAAAATCAATATTGTTTTTGATTTGGTGTCACAAGAAGATTTTTTTTAAATTCCTATTTATAATGCATAGTGTATTAGTTTGCTAGGGCTGCCATAAGAAAATACTACAGACTGGATGACTTAAGAAACAGACATTTATTTTCTTGCAGTTCTGGTGGCTAGAAGTCCAAGATCAGGGTGCTGGTACAGTTAGTTCCCTCGGGGTCTCTTTGTCTGGTTTGCAGCTGGTTACCCTCTTGTTGCTTCTTCATATGGCAATCCCTCTGTTGGTGTGTACCTCTGGGTTCTCCTTATGTGTCCAAATTTTCTCTTCATAGAAGGACACCAGTTAGAGTGGATTAAGACCCACCCATATGACCTCATTTAACCTCAATGACTTCTTTAAAGGCCTTATTTCCAAATACAATTACATTCTGAAATACTAGGAAGCTAATTCAACATATGAATTTTGGAGGGACACAATTCAGCCAATAACACACAGTGTCTGAATTTAGTTGCCTTTATTTGCCTCTAAAGGTATTATTTCATATGTTCAAATTTTCATAGTTGAATTATCCCTCAGGTTAATTACATGGTATAGAAATTGCAACTCATTTTCTCAGGCTAACTTGATGTCAATAACACTGGCAATGGTTAATTTGTGGCTCAAAGCAAACAACCATAGACAAAAGGCTTTGTAAAGTAAAAATAGTAATAACTGGAGTTTAAAGAGCTTTTCTCCATTTTAAATGTCATTGTGGAAGAAGCAATGTAAATATTTAATATGCAGTTTTCAAAAGACCTCTGATACTTGCTTAATTGTCACGTTTGCTTTTTATGTAGAAGAACCGGTGTGCAGGTTGTTCTTGGCAATGTAAAGACTGTACAAATGATATTTTAATGCTCACCATGCTACTGATTTTGCTATGTCACAAACATATCAATAATATATTTGCAAATCTTCCATCTGAGAATGGAAATTGCAAGGGAAAAAGATGTGGTGGGTTTATGTTACAGTAGGCTAAAAGATCAGACATTAGACATTTATTTAGAAATAATACATTTATTGTTATCTTCCACTGTTAAGCTAACCTCAAATAAAACATTTTATATTGGTGTGCATGCAGGAATGACAAAAGGTGAATACAAAGAGGGGAAACATTATACAACTGAAGCGTGGACACAAATCCAAAGCAAATAAAATTAATATTGGATATTAAAATGGTAAACATTTAGGCAATAAATCTTAGAATATCAAGGTTATCAGTAGGTCAACTTCCACATTTTTGAAACAGGTATCAAACAGAGACCAGTGTAGTTAGACCCTTTCCCTCACCAAAAAATCTTTTGTACAAAGAGGAAATCAGTATCTTGTGAGAATTAGATCTTTGTTTCATTTTTCAACGTGCAACCAGTTTTGAACAATATTAAAGGCATTTAAAGCCAGAAAATATGCAAAATATCAAAAAAAATTCCAACCCTATTGCACAGTGCGTCAGACGAACAACAGAAATAATTGCTGTCAGTTTGTACTTTTTTGACCAATAATTCTCTATATTTCCTGCAAGTAACTTGAGTGATGCAAATGACCTTATTTTTACAGCACGCTTTTATTAAATAGTTTATTATTTTGGCAGACTAATAAAGATTTTGGTATTTGCTTTTATTTGCAATAATATTACCACCACATAAAAAAGGATTTTATGCTCTTTTTGAGGAACAAGGATGATAAAAGTGGTGATGGATAGCGCAACTGAGGCATCAGCAATGAGCTGGAAATGAGACGCATAAATATGAAAGCAGAGCTAAGAAAATGGAACTGCACCCTTGGCCTTTCTTAAAAGAACACGCGCGCTTCATGGTTCGTTCGCACTGTTACGGCAACTCCTTTTGTTCCCAGTGAGCCAGGGCGTGCAGGCAGGGTCTGAAGCACTCTTCTTCCTCATAGCTGACTATTTAATCAGACTCATTCCAGGAAAATCTTTCCAAGTTTTCTGAAGATGTTTGGATTTGAGAAAAAATATAATCAATTGGCTGAAAAGTTGCTGGGTGGAGGGGCTGAAGAGGAATCAAAACAGATTTACTATTTTCACCATTATTTAGCCCAGAGCAGAGACATGAGAGTATCCCACACTGTAGCATCTTTACAGTCGATTGAGCAATTGTGTGGTATTTGAGGACATTCGATGTAGGTGGCTAGACAATTGAATGTGTCTTTAAGGACAAATAATATTCAATATGTATATAGAAACATTGAACAGACTACATTAGATGGAGGCTTTGGGGCTTATAGCATTATATTCTGCCAGTGATGGCATGGGTTTATTAAAAAATTATAATTGTTTGTGTGTTTTCTAACATCGTCAGTATATAAATTTTGCATGTTGAAGATTATGTATTTATTGTCAGTAGAGTGTGTTTAGCATTAATTTTGTTTTATTAATAACTTGTTTCCTTATAGCAGCATTTGATTGTTACTGCTAATGAAAGTAAATTGTGATGAGGAAACCAAAGGGAAGGTAAATCTCTTATTTAAAGCCAGAACCCGAATTGGCACACAGTAGCACTTAGCTCAGTAATATTCAAATGAGAAACTATTTTTCTTTGCACATGAAAGTGCAGCCAACAAATGAAAGTAGGAAGAAGTGAAATGTTGGGAGCTGAAAAATCCACTACTTCATTATCGACATGATTCCTATCTCACAGAGGGAGAGAGCTCTACCATTTGGACTCTTGTCGCAGAGGCTTACAATAGACACGATTCTGACAAGAGGTTGGTGGTAGCAGAACAGACTTAACAATTAATGGTATGCCAAGGCTGAGTTCAGAGAATTGCTTTACCCAGTGCCAATCATTCATTCCTGGCAGTAGCACTTCACATCTTTCCTGGGATGCCATCCAACCACAGTGGCATCTAAAATATATCAAGCAGTGTTGTTACAGTTGGAGGTGAAATTGAAATTTGCGCCAAACAGAAGTGACAAATTCACATGGCTGAGTGTTGCCTAGCAATCAGGTCCAAGGGGGACGTGGCAATTCTGCCTTTACCCGTGGGGCTGTGTAAAGAGGGAGAGAAACATTTACATTAGAGGCTGGGTGGTCTCACAAGTAGAGCCAGGTACAAGAGAAACTTCATTTCCCTTCCAGGTGTAAGGAGGTAAGGGATTAGAGGGTACGGGGAAAGGAGGGCAGCGGCTAAAGTTGGTAGAATAAGCAGCTTTCAAGGCGCAGGTTCCCAAGCAATTAACCTGGGGGAGGGGCGAGCAGCAAGATGCCAAGATGCCAGATTTGCTGCAGAAATTCGTGGCAATTGGCCATCCTGCTGCCTTTTGACTGCAGGCCTCTGATGCACCTCTGTTCAGCTGACACGTGGCAGCTGGGTGGCCCCAGGGTAAAGTGAGCAAATGGTGGCTTTCTCTTCCCAGAAATCCACTTGGGTGCAAAGCTCCCAATGGGCAACCACGCTCAAGAGATTAGGGGAAGGAATGGGACACTCAGGCTGAAATTCTTGTCTTGTGCTGTCATTTATTGTTTGTTTTGGGAGTTCCCCATTCCACCTAGTTCATTTTTGTTTTTTCTTTATCTTGGAGAATACTACCTAAACTCCCTTTACCATATCCTCTAAGATGGGATGTGACTATAAAATTAATGATTAACATCTGAAGCAGCAAGTGGGTATATTAAAATCCTGACTCTGGGGAAAGAGACCCGGCGCTTGGCCTATAAAACTTTCTCATTTACAACCTGAGAAATTCTGCGCAAATAATTTTGTTTTGTGTTTTCCAACGCTCCTTATTTGGAAGAGCATAAACCCTGGAAATTGCATAGTGCATTTAACTGTTTGATAGAGGAACTCATGGAGGCATCACAGCTACCCTGTAGATTGTTTTCCCCTTTGGCTACTTTTTCTCTTAAACTGCTGGGACCTTGTTAACTTGCCGAGTCCAGTCTTCACAGCCCTGAATGAGGGAAGAACTCCATCCAGGCTGAGAGGTGGGTCGTTCCCTGGTGTGTTGCTCCCCTCTCCACAGACCCACTCTTAATGAGTCTCAGGCCTGAGTGAGTGTCCGTTCTTAATGTTGCAAAACTTCAATACCGTGTCTACGGTGTTGGGCTGGATTTGGATGTAAACTGTTGTTTTCTTAAGGAGACTCTAAATTTTAAGGGACAGGAACCATTTCTTATAAATAGGGTCAGATAAGATAAACATGTGAAAATGAAGTGTACAATTGTAAGGTATTTTAGTTATTCCGATTATATGTAATATGCTGCTCATTTTCAAATACATGTTCAACGAATGTTGGTGTATCAATAGATGGACAGAATAAGTGGATGAATTGATAATGACTGATGACTATATAAAACCACATATATATAATTTAACAGATTATATAGATCATAAAGCTGGCTTATAATAATAACTAAATTTATGGACAGTTCATTTGTGTCATCCTAATTTTTTTTACATATATTAACTCATTTAATTCTTACAACAACAATATGAGGCCTATATTATGATTCTCATTAAAGTGAGTGGATTGTTACACAGAAAGGTTAACCAATTTTCCAATTAGTTAGCAATTGTTGAAAAGTGAGAATTGCTTTCTAACTGGACTTCAGAAGTAATCCCTAAAAGGTACTAATTAATTACCATATATATGAAGATGTAAAAGTTGGATTTCTTCTATTTGAGTTCTGTAAGATGAAGAATTAAAGCAGAATCAGCAGTACACTCTTGTGGTAGGCAGAATCATGGCCTTCCAGAAATGATCATATCCTAGTCCCTGAAACCCCTGAATATGTTAGGTTCCATGGCAAAGGGGAATTAAGGTTGCAAGTGGAATTATGTTTGCTAATCAGTTGACCTTGATTTGGGTTGAGATTATCGTGGGTTATCCAGGTGACACAGGGATCCTTAAATATGGAAGAAGGCAGGAGAGTCAGTGTTAGATGCAATGTGAGAAAGACTTAACTGTCTGTTACTGGCTTTGAAGATGATGGAAGATGACTGTGAGCCAAGAAATGCATAAAGTATCTAGAAGCTGAAAAAGGTAAGTGAATGGATTTTCCCCTAGTTCCTGCTGATACCTGGGTTTTAACACAGTGTGAGGTACTACACACACACACACACACACACACACACACACACACACAATGTCTCTGCCCTGGTCCCTGGCACAAAGCTCTTAAAACCCTTGTAATTTCCTAAATAATAGGAGCACTAAAAGCATCTTTAGTTCTAATGAGGTGTCCCTGGGGGGGCTCCTGGATGGCTCCTGTTGAGGGCTGGTCACCAGAAAAATCAAGCCATGATGAGAAGCTTGGAATTTTCAGCTTTACCCCTCATCCTCCAGAGAGCAGAGAGGAGCCCGCAATGGAGTTAATAATTAATCACGCCTTCTTGATGAAGCCTGCATAAAATCCCAATAGTATGGGATTTGGAGACCTAGTTTGATAAACACATTCACACCAGGAGGGTGACAGACCCCGACTCCATGGGGACAGAAGCTCCTGCGCTCAGGGCCCTCCCAGACTTCATCCTATGTATCTCTTTGTGTTCATCTGTGTACTTTATCATATCTTTTAATAAGCTGGCAAGTTTAAGTAAGTGTTTTCCTGAGTTCTGTAATCTGCTCTAGCAAATGAATCAAATCCAAGGAGGGGGTCCTTGGAATCTCCGGCCTATAGCTGGTTGGTCAGAAGCGCAGGTGATACCTGGGCTTGTGACTGGCTTTTGAAATATGTGTACGGGGTTAAAAGGGTAGGCAGCCTTGTGAGTCTGAGCCCTTGACCTGTGGGATCTGACCTTATCTCCAGGTAGATAGTGTTAGAACCGAGTTGACTTGTATGACACCTAGTTGATATTGATGAGAATTGCTTGGTGTGGGGAAAAACTTCCACACATTTGTTGACCAAAAGTGTCAGAAGTGAAGTGTTCTGTGTAAATAGTGAAGGAGATGCCCAGGTGTAAGAAGGACATGGAAAGGAAAAACTGTGTGTGTTTTTTTAAATCTTTATTGATTTCAGAGAGAGGAAGGGAGAGGGAGAGAGATAAAAACATCCATGATGACAGAGTCACTGATTGGCTGCCTCCTGCAGAACCCCAAATGGGGATCGAGCCCAAAACCTGGGCATGTGCCCTGACCAGGAATCGAACCACGATCCCCTGGATCCTAGGCTGACGCACAACTGCTGAGCCACGCCCGGCCGGGTTCATGTTGGACTTTTGACCTCCAAAACCATAGGATGATAAATTCTTGTTGTTGAAGTCATTAAGTTTACATAACTTGTCATAGTAGAAATCAGAAAAAAATGAACTTTCATTCTAAGATTATAGAATAAACTTCAGTTTCCTGCTAATCCAATACTGTTTAGTGACATAACTTCCAAGAGTTGAAAGTTGGAAGTCTTGGCCTGACTTTGCTTCATTATTATTTTCATCTTCATTTAAACTATGGACAAGGAAATCTCTACATATCATTTGATAATTCCTGGACACAAGTAATGTTTACTTTTATTCCATTTTAAGCAAATTAAGAAATTTAAAATCATAAACACATCACCAAGGATTACCCTAAAAAGAGAGTCACCATGTCCTATGGTCGATAATTTAAATTTTTCTGCCCTGCTGCCTTACTTTGTCATTGCTTCTCCTTCCCATTTACCTCCACCTGTTCTTTGCTTACCTCTCAAAACAATAACCTCAGACCTGATACTTCTCTGATTAAAGATCCAGAACAAATGCATTTTTTAAAAAAAGTTTCAATATCCTAATATTTCTCTTTTTCTTCTTTTTCCCTTTAACAATAATAGATGAAATTCACTAAGCACTTACTATGTGCCAGTGTTATGATAAATACTTTCCACACATTTTATCATTCGATCCTCATAAAACTCTGAGATGTAAGTACTATTATTATTGCTATTTTTTAGAAAAGAGGCATAGAGAAAGTTAAAAACTTTCCTCAAGTCCCTAAGCTCAAAAGTGGAAGAGCTGGGGCTCAAGTCCAGAGAACAGTCCACCTTCCGGTGAGTGATCTTAAACCCACACTCTGCTGCCTTCTTGTTTGCTTCTCCTGAGAGCAGCTGCTAGACTCCCTTCTAGGCAGAAAGTACCTGAATTATGCGCAGTTCTTAGGATAGGAAAAGATAACAGCACTTAAGGCTCTGTCTTGAGAAGAGCCCTAGGTGTTTTTTTTGTTTGTTTTTTGAGGTTAATTGATCTGACTATATTGACAAGATATGGATTGGTTACATGTGGAAGAAAACACACAATATGAAATACAGAAGAGTTGGTTCCATCCCCTCCCACTCCCCCCCCCCCCAATACTCATCATTGTGATTGGTTCAGAACAGAGGTCTGAGCCAGTTGTCCAGCTGACTAAGGAGGATGTATGTGTGCGTGTGTGTGTGTGGGGGGGGGTTTGTAAATGGGCTCCTGGCTGTCACAAGAATCTGTTGTGCTGTGGCTTCTCTCATGGCTGTGAGCCCCTAGGGGATTCCCTTGCTCCCATACCCAAGCCCACTCCAAACAGGGTCAGGATATGCAGGCTTTTGCTGAGTCTGCTAATCAACAAGAGGAAAACTGCTCCAATCTCTCCCTTCCTAAGGGTGGGGGAACAGGGGCATGTGACTGCCAGCAAAGGAAGAGTGGAAGAGCAGTAGAAAGGGCAGTAGAAAGACAAATAAACACTGGGGAGGTTTGAAATCCAGGCAGGTGTTGTGTACTCAGAAGCCAAGGTTATCCATATCAGAAAGAAGATGACCCTGAACATATCTGGGAAGAGCCCCTGGTTTGTTTAGTTTCCTGTTTTGAGCACGGAGCACTAAGCACCATGCTCAGTGTATAGTGAGTGTTCGGCCAGTGCTTCTAAACTGGGCTGGCTCTAGGGATGTGCTGTGTTGATATTGAGGACTCCATATGTTTTAGAGTCAATATTCCAAAATGTCAAAAAAAAAAAAATTTCTTTCATCTGCAATGATAAGGCTGCACCAACTATTTAAAAAGATAAAAATTTTGGTTGAAATTTTACCAGTTCAGTATGATGACATACCGGTCACTTCATGATAACTGGAAGTTTTGATTAACAGATGTGTATGTGTGATAAAATGGGAGACCAAATACTGCTTAAAATGAATTTTGTTTGATAAAGTATTTCAAGCATGGTGGCCACAGAGTAGCATGAATCATAAAAGCTTTGCTTATTGGTGAAAAAGTTGAGAACTGCAATGTGTGCTCAAGAGTTTATTAAAAGTTGAATGAATATATTCAAGTCTTGTTTCTCCAAATATACCCGGTTATAACTTAATGCTTCTTTTAACAGACTAATGAATTACAGCTTTTAGTCATCAGGCTCTTGCACTAATTAACTCATCAGCTCAACTCCTGTGACAGGTGACTTATAGCTGAGATCAGGTCAAAGAAGAAACGTGAGTTTTAATCTGAGGGAAGTCTCATTTTCCAGAAAGGGCTATAAAAATGTATCTGGTAGGTCGGGGCTGGTTCCTTTCAGGCTGTTGGTGTAGCCGTAGAAGAGGGCGACATAAAGAGAAAAAATTGAGAGAAGAAAGAAGAAAATAGAGACAAACATTGTCTGTTGCACAATTTGCCTACTCCTGGCCCTTTCAATCAAAAGAAGAGCAATTAATTCATAATTCCTGAGCCTCTGCTTTAAAGGAATGTGCTGTATAAAATATGGTTCTTGATCTTTGCCCTCAGAGGAAATGAGACTTAACCACAAGCTGGCACTAGGGTAGGGAGGATGATGCGCTTCATCTAAGCCTATGAAAGCATAAGGAATGACAAAATAAATCATATTTTTCTTCAACAGTACAGTAGATATCATGAAGTAGTACCAAAAGAATGAACAGGGATAGGAAATGATGCAAAATTGGGAGGAGGGAGCCATCGTTATGGCCTGGAATCAAGACGTTCTGAGCCAGGGCTCTGGGGTATGGAGGATATGCCCATCTGCCTTCTGTCTGTATTCCTCACATGTACCCTACTGGCTTTCTCTTACTGAAATAAATAAATTTTTTTACTTTGTTTTAATAAATAGAAAAGAGCAGTTGGAGCTCAAGGGACCCCTTTCCTTTCCATGACATTCCTAAGGTCCTCAACCTAGCTAGCAGATGCTGTATTATTAATCAGAGCACTGGGCCCATGGATCTACAAACTAAATACCTACTAATTTTATTGGAAAGCATAAAAATCACTTAACTTACAGAAGATCTCTCTAAATGGCTATTCCACAACTTCTTAGCAATGTGATCATGGGTTAGTTACATATTAATTTTACTTTCCTTATCTGTATAATGGGACGGCGAGCTTGTTAACAAAATGTTAACTGAACTACAAGCATAACTAAAATAATATGTCAATATATCTGATCCCTACTAGACATTCCAATGTTGACCATAACTTTGAAAGGTGACCACATGGCTATAGACAGGAGGAAACTGACTCCCATAGTTGAGGGAATTTATGTATGTGTACTTAGAAACTGGGCCCCACTGGGCCTTGATTTTCTTATCTAGAAAATGAAGGCCTTGAACAAGTAGATATAGAAGGTCACTGAAATGCTAATGGTTTCTGTTTCTGAGAAGCAAGATGTTGATGAATGATTCTAATCAAATTCTCTCTGGGCCCCAAGACACTGATACAACACTGGATACAAAAAGAATAATGAAAAACTCACCACTAACTGAAAAGGCAGCACCTCTCCACTCTTTGGGCATATTCATGTATCTTGGATATATATCAATTGGTGCTAATTGATGATATTATTGAGCTGGCAAAACCACAAAGTAGCGAGCATTTTATTAAGCCAAATTTATCCAATTCAATGAGAAATTACATCTTTCTTTAAATTTTAATCCTTACCCAAGGATATTTTTTCCATTGCTTTTCAGAGTGAGTGGAAGGGGGGGAGAGAAAGGGAGAGGGAGAGGGGGAGGGGGAGGGGGAGGGAGAGGGAGGGAGGGAGAGAGGGAGAAAGGGAGAGAGAGAGAAACATTGATTGGTTGCCTCCCACACACGCCCCAACCCAGGGCTGGGATTGAGCTGCCCCTGAGGTATGTGCCCTTGACCATAATTGAACCTGAGACCCTCCGGTCCTCGGGTCGATGCTCTAACCACTGAGCCAAGCTGGCCAGGGTGAGATATTACCTCTTATTCAGGGATGCTCCTACTACTAAAGTATCAAATTGATATGACACTGTTAAAAAATAGTAATTGTTTATTCAAATTATCTTTGGTGAGAAAATGCAAAGTGGGAAAATGAAAAGTTAGCAACTCTGTATCAATTTGTTAATTTTTTCTTAAGGTTAATTTTCAGGTTCATAAAATTTGAAAGGCTATAAATCACTGACCTATAGCACCAACCAATAAATAGTTTTTATTTTTATCATTAGCATCGCCATTATCACTAATAATGCTGAGACTGAACTTTCTGAAAGGAATATCTCTTTGTTTAAAAGCACCAAGTTTTTAAAGCCTCACTTGCCTTTCTCAGCATCAAAGCCTAAAAAAAAAAAAAAAACCCTTCCCTCCTACCCACTCTTTGAGGAAGAAAAGATGTGAGAAGAAGGAAGGGGCAAGAGTCAGATTTTTGTCTGGCCCTGTGGGATCCTACTGCCTGAAATATTTACAAGTGTGGAAATGGCACAGGGGCAGCGCTCATTGCTGGAGAAGGAAGGTCGGAATCTGGCTCGCAGCATCCTCAGTGAGCTGACTCGGAGGCTTTGGGGCCCAGGCCTGGCTCCAGGCAAGTAGCTATCAGGCCTGCTTGGGGTAACTGATATAAAGAAGATAAATCGCCAACAGCAGGTTTAATGTCAGAGCTGCTGTTTGACTTGCTACACTCCCACTAGAATAATACTGTCACATTTTGGAGGATTTTCATAAGATGAAATTTTAATGGGAATATTTAAAAAATAGAGGGAAGTAACTCTATAAAAGTTTAAAGTCCATGTATAGTGGTAGGTTTAAAACCCTTCGGAAAGGCTTGATTTTGACGATCTTTTGACTAGCTTTTGGCAACAGTTCTACTGTAAGTTAATAAACAATATTTTATAATAAATGGAGATATTTTCTGATTGTTAAACTATAAATCATTTGTTAAGTGTAAAAAATGGCTATTGTTGCTATTTTAAAACTGCAGGTTTTTTTTATTATCATTCTCTTTATGGAATTTGACTTGAAAAATATTGTTTACTTGTATATGCCAACCTTGAGTGTTACGGTGAGTTATATCAGGCCCGCTGTTCAGACATGTTGACATTAAGTAAAGAGAAACAAAGCGAACCTAAGCGCTAACTCTGAGAGCTAATCATATTAATCTGTTATCAGAACCAAGAACATATATTTAGAAATTTGGTTTGTTCAAACTATATCAGGCCCCATTGATAATCCTAGATATTTACTTAGTTTGAACATAGATTCATATGAGGGAACTTGCCAAACAACTTCATTTCAATCAATAACAGAGATGGTTGCAATAGTATGGACAGACTCACAACACAATGATCATATCATAGAAGTCCAACACGGTGGTGTTAACTGTTCTTCAGTTAGGGTTTGATATTTTACGGCTCAGGAGAGCATCCCATCCTTTGACCTCTTCTGAGTTGATTTCTCTTTATCTGTTAGAGAAGACAGGAAGGAGCTTCACCCCTTTCCCATTTTTATGCATCATTTGTGACTGGATAACATATATTAAAGTGATTAATTGCGTGTGAACACTATGAATGCATGCACCTGTCTTCTTCAGATTTATTTTGATAGGGTATGTGTGTTTCATAGTATTGGAAGAAAAGGTCATAAGTACAGCCAGGTCTATTTTGACAAAACACTTCCATGTCATAAAGCAAAACTTAGTATTTTTGTCTTTTAAAACAATCAGACCATATATTTAATCTATTACCAGCTGAATTGACTTGAGAAATATATTTTCTTTACCTGTTTTATTTTGTATTCTGACTTTGAAAATTATTTCTAAATTCTTCCCCCATCCTCATATGCCTGTAATTTTTAAAGATACTCTAGCCAGTAACAGTGGGTCTCCAGGTATGTGTTGTATAAAGGATGGGGAGAGATGGCACACATAACCTTAGCATCTCTCCTGCTTTTAAACTTCATGCAACATCCTTTAAAGGACGTAATATTATATTTTACTCACATCATCAACAAAATTCAAAAACAAATATTTTTAAGAATTGGTTCAAAACTAGAACATTATGTTCTAAAGAATACTGATTGTCTCATGCCATACCTCAAGGACACAGGACAAGGATGGCTATTCAGGTGTGGCTCCCTGATCAAGTCATGCAGGGTAGGGTTTTTATCTCTAGACTTCAGAGAAGTTCATTGATTTTCCTTGGAATGAATATGTGTTCTGGAAAAGTAGAGACATATACAGACTACATTAATGTGCAGGATTTGAATGGATCACTCTAAGAACAAGCTACATATTTATGTGTAGGGGTGTGTGTGTACACACACATGTTTAATAGTGTAATATAAAAGAACCCATAGGGCTGTATTCAAATATAGGTGCATATATTCTTATTTTCTGCTAAAGCACTATTCTGACATCATTGACACTTTGCATTGGAATAAGACAAACTGGTGTCACCAAACAGGAAAATTAATTCACTCAATCCTTAGCATGCTGATGGAAGCCATACAATTCATTATAAGCATATTGCCAATACAAAGACAAACAAACAGCATGTGTATCCTATTAGATCTGAATCATAACAGGGAGCCAAGCGAGTGGAAAATACAATGCATCCAGCTTTGCGCATTGTCAATTGTACTCATGAATGACTTACTATATGTCTGGATTCCACTCTAGTTCCTTATAATTTATGCAGGGTTGCCATACACTGTACCTCTTCCCAAATCAGCTATCTCCATAAGAGGCTCATGCATCATGGAGCCAGGGGAGCACTCGGGACCAGTGCAAGAATTCTGTGTCCATGGGGGAAAAGACAAAGTATAAATCAGTGCTTACCTAAATGCACAAAAAATGCTGGTCCCTAAACATCAGAGGCTCCTCAAATCCCACCTATGAAAGGCCTAATGACTGCTCTTAGAGACCGTGTGACTGGAAGTTTGGGACAGACGTAAGCGCTCATGAAGCTGGGCAGCCTGGCTGGTTAAATCTTTTGCCAGCTTGCTGCTTCTCCGACTTCTCCCTACACCGTCTAACGCACAAACACACTTTATTGATCGTCAAAAAGGGCAGTCTTCCACCCACCCCCACTACATTATTTAGGCAAATATAAGAATTAAGGCCAACCAAAGGGAAAAAAAGTAAAACCCTAGGTGCCTAAAAGTTCTTTGCTGAGACAAGACTAAAAAAAATTTGAATATTGCAGACCTTCATGGATTCCCTGCTTTTAAGTTTCAGTATGAATTTAGGGGTATTTTCCACTTTAGAAACTATGTTCTTTTTTTGTTTGTTTGTTTTTGTCAATCCTCACCCAAGGATATTTTTTCCATTGAGTTTTAGAGCGAGTGGGACAGAGGGGGAGGGAGAGAGAGAGAAACACTGATGTGAGAGGGACACATCGATTGGTTGCCTCCTGCATGGGGCCAGGGATTGAACCTGCAAGCCAGGTACATACCCTTGACTGGGAATCGAACCTGCGCCCCTTTGGTGTTCAGACTGATGATCTAACCACTGAGCAACACCGGTCAGGTCTAGAAACTGTATTCTCGAACTTACGTAGAATGGATGTTTTCAGTTCTGTATCACATCAGGTTAATCAGTTGAAAATTCAAATATTCAGTCAGTGCCACTTTCATCAATGAATATGTTTCTGAGAGAACAGGGTATTTTTAAATGAAAACTAGACATAAGCTCTAATAACAGGCAGATTTTATATATTTTGTTCAACATTGTATCACTAGTGACTAGACTGTAATAGGCATTCAATACATATTTGTTGAATGGGAGAAAGAAATGAATGCTCTGTGGCACGTCAGAGAGGGAACACGGCTCTGAACAGGAGATCTGTTTGTCACAGTGGACTTTATTTCTCTATGTGCATGCTCAGAAATCCAGAGGAGAAAACTTGAAGCAAGTTTTAATAAAGGACATACTGATATCTGTTCTAGCCTGATATTTGTGTATGGTTAGAAGAGGTCAAAGGGGGCCCTTTGGGGATGTTTTTGGCTGTACATAACAGAAAGCTGACAGTGGCCCTAACTGGCAGTGTTTCTTCTCCTGCAACAAGAAGTTTGGGAATAGGTAGTATAGGGGAGGTGTGGCAGTTCAGAAATGCCACTAGGAACCGAAGTTTTTTCTGCCTTTCTTCCTGCCAGCCATAGTTTGCAGGCTTTTGGCCTCAAGCCTGGCATCTTATGATTGCAAGAAAGATGCTTGCTGTCACCTCGTACACTAATATTTCATTAGGCAAAAGAAAGGTAAAGGAGTGAGGAGGCAGTCGGAATGGGTGGTGACTGCATCAGGAAAGTCACACCTTTTCCATCAGTCTCATCAGAGTTCTGTGTACATTTCACAGAGCAGGACTGTGTCACACGATTAAGGTGTCATGGGGTCTGGGAAGACAAGTGTTTTCAGCTGGACAGTTTGCTGCATCTCCAAAAAGTCAGGGTCCTATTGACAAGGGAGGAGTAAGGGAAGATATTCGGTAGTCAACTGGCCAATAAAATTAGTTTAATTTTCAGAATATAAAATTTTATTTCACCCACTGATGGATTTTTCTTTTTCCTAAGCCACAAATGCAGGATTTTCCTCTTGTATTTTCCTCTTGCATTTGTGGTTTAGGGAACAAAAACCGCACACACAGAAAAAAGTTATTGCCTATGTACTGCCCTGGACTTAAGGTCTTCTTTTTTCTTTTTTCTTTTTTTTTTTCTTAAATGTGTCTTCATTGATTTCAGAGAGAGGAAGAGAGAGGGAGGGAGAGAGAAACATCAATGATGAGAGTCATTGATCGGCTGCTTACTGCACACCCCCAACTGGGGATCGAGCCCACAACCCAGGCATGTGCCCTGACCGGGAATCGAACCCCGATCTCCTGGATCATGGGTCGACCCTCAACCGCTGAGCCACGCCCGGCCAGACAGGGTCTTCTTTTTGCTGGATCAGCTTCCTTATTTCTCCTCCCAAAACTCCCTTCTCTAAATAGCTCTCTGAGGAGTATCATGAAGAAGTTTGTACCAAAATGTGAATGGTTGATGGTGTCTTTTGTGTAGTTCCACTTGAAGGCTATTTGAAGTTTAATGGGATAATTGCCGAAAATCAATCTCTAATTGAAAGAGTGCCCAAGAGAGAGATTTTTGAATAAGGGAATCTTAACCTTAGTTATGCAACCACCCAAGTGGGCAGTTGTCTTTCTTACCTAGGTGTAGGACCTTGTTTTTTATTTACCAAGGACTGTATAAAAGTAATAATAATCTTCTCTTTAATACTTGACAATGTGCCAATGAAACAATGATTCCTTTAGCAGCTGACTTGTGTGAATCATGTAATTCCATGGTTCTTTGTTCATAGAAATATAAACAATTTAATAATAGTTCAGAATTGGAGGTGCCCAAATCTTTCATAAGGTTCTGGCCCTTTCCTTGTGTTCAGTATTTTTTCATTAGGACAAGCCTTTTACTAACATAATGTAGAGAGATGTTTGGCAGAAAGATATAATGTAAATTGGTCCTTTGTAAATTTAGGAAAACCAAAAGCAGAGGATGGAATAAATTGTTCATGAATAAAACAATGGAGACTGTTGTTGCAGGTGTTCATGAAGTGTATGTGCACCCAGAAAGTTTTTATAGTCTTCAAACAATTTGTCTTCACCTACAAACTACACAGCTTTATCGTGTATTTACTGCCTACCACCTCACTTGCTCCTATAATTTTCCTTCTCTGCCTGCAGGCTTAACATTCTTGGCAAAGAAGAAGGCTTATGGGGCATATTCAGTGCCTTCTCACTGAAGCAATTTTGTTTCTGCATGGGAGCCAGGCTCAAGGAGTGTAGCTGCAGATCCCAAACAACTTCCTTGATTTTACAAGAAGGGCTCTGAGGGACCCTTACACCTCAATAATATGAGCAGAAACTCGCATTCTAAGGTTACACAGAAATACACCCCCCCTTACTCATAATGCTGGAAGACCTTGCCTTTAGAGGATCAGAACCTGGGCTCTAAACATATCTGGACAAGAGACATCTGGGGGGCACTGTCTCTCCTGTTATTTGCTCTAGAACACCCGCTCACCCCCACCCTACTGTCTCCCATTCAGGCCTCCTTGAAAGGCTGTGTAGGGTTCTTCTGGATTATATGGCATCCCCGAACTTTCTGCCCTTGGGTAGTGGTGGGGATGCGAACGCATAGAATAAACGTATATGAATATTTTTAAATAACTGTAAAGGGACAAAGATGCCTCTGCCCACACACGGAGCTCATTGTCCCTGACCATCCACAGCAAGCCTCTCTGTCTCAGAGAATCCCGTCCCTCAGGAATGCAGTAAGAAGAGCCCCAATTAGCAGAATGTAATTACTTGAGTGGAAATCACATACTTAATGATGAACCTCTCCTCCCAAATAGCACGAGCTCTTGAATAATTTAGAAGGGAAAGGCAATTAAATATAAGAGGACCCTGCTTAGAGTTGGGGGTGTTTGCGTCTGTGCTGTAAGGGAGCAGTAGAACTACAGAGCTTTAGCTAGCTTTAAAGTGCAGCAGAGTTGATATTTGCAACCTGTAGAAAGCTCATTTAAAAACATAGAGTGATATGTAGATCCCAGATAGAATAATGGACAAAGGGTATGAAGAGGCAACTTAATCTGGGAGAAAATACAACCAGTAAACAAGGAAAAAGTTCACCTTCAGGAGCAACCCAAGACATGCAGATTAAAACAACAATGTATACTCTGACGGACGTGGCTTCTTTTCTTATGTGTTTCCCTCCAACATGGCTCTACTCCTTCTAATGCTGACTGGCCAGGGAATGCGCCCCCATAACCTCCTGGAATGGGAGATCCGGGTTGGCTTTAATCTGTTTCTTCTACCTTCGGCCTTCTACGAGTCATTCGCCCTACAGCTTCTTGCCACTGGGCTGCTCTTAGCAGGCAGCCTTCTTGGGGAGGGATGGACCCAGCAGGACAGCTCAAGCCCAGCCATCGTACTGAGGGTCCACCCAGAAAACTGTGGGTCATGGTCAGCGGTGGAATGCGGGCTGGTTCACCGGCCTCTCTCATACCACCTTCCGCTTGCTCTTTGTCCATACTCAGCCCCAGACATTCTGCCGGCCTACTGGCCTGGAAACTTATGAATAAATTATCAACAATTGCCAACTTGGTGGGGGACAGGACTGTCCAGATAGCCATTGTTAGTCATTCTGGAGCTTTCCTCTCTTTTGGCCAGAAGTGTGCCATCTGTGTTGTTCTTTTTATCCGTTTTGTAAAGCAATAACCTTAATTTTCAGCTTTATAAAATTTGCACTGTCAAAAAAAGAAGAAAAAAAAAAGAAAAAAAAAGGCATGTCCCATTTGCCATGCCCAGTCTTTCTCCTGTATTGATCAGGGTGGCGGTGGTCTTCATGGTTATGTCTCTCATAAGCCTTAGAGGAAAGATGCTGGCTCCAGTTATAGTCATGCATCGCTTAACAACAGGGATGTTTTGAGAAATGCGTCTCCAGGCAATTTTGTCATTGTGTCACATCACAGAGTGCCCTTGCACAAACCTAGATGGTCTAGCCTATTGCTCCTGGGCTACAGACTTGTGTAGCATGTTACTGTACTGAATACTGTAGGCAACTGTAACACAGTTTTAAGTATTTGTGTATGTTTCTATCTAAACATAGAAAAGGTACAGTAAGAATACAATATAAAAGATGAAGATTGGTACATGTGTATAGAGCACTTACCATGAAGGGAGCTGCAGGGTTGGAAGTTGCTCTGGGTGAGTGGTGGGTGGATGTGAAGGCTTAGAGCCTTACGGTTCACTGTAGACTTTATTAACACTGCCCCACAACCCTGCTTCCGTCTGACAGGGTCTGAAATAGAACATCAGAGCTGTCCACAATGCTCATGCTGCCCCATGACCTGGGATGTAGGCTAGATTGTTTGGAAATACTGAGGAAACTGTCTGGATAAAGCCTAGATCACCATAATAATAGTGACTGCCAGGAGGGAGTGAAAGGTGGCCTGAGGATCAGTAGGAAAAAGAAATCAAGATGGGGATATGAGGAACACAGGGATTGTCATGGTGACGTGGTTTTGGCTGTTGCCTCTTGGAGCAGTGGTCAGGTTAAGGAACTTTGTGGCATCCATTAAAAAAGAGGGTGTTTAACATGGAGAGGCTGTAGAGCTGAGGACCCAATATTTTGACTTTAGAAATTTGTTTTTGTTTCCATTGACCCTATCTGGCAGAAAGGGCTCTTTCTGGCATTGGACTGATGGAAGAAATGAAACTAATCTATGCTTTACATCATTACAGCCTCGAAGTATTTCTAAAGTACAGGCACAGGCTGGCTCCACATTTCCACAGAAAGCTTTTGCTAAAGTGGCAGTGGCACTTCATACTTGTTCAGGAAGCTCCGGTGGACCTGTGTCTTATACAGGACCTCAGATCCTCAACAAAGAATTTGCAGCAGTGTCCCCTGAAGAACATCATGCTAGGTCTGGGAGGCTGTACTGACTTCTGAAAATGTCATACTGGAGGGACAGTCTCCTCTGTGCGAAACAGGCCTGTGGCTGGCTGATTGGGATTTCATCTGTGCACTCACAACTGAGACGTTACGAGTGAGAGGGAATCTATCGCTACACCCCACAGATATTGTTCTCATCAGAGAAAAACAACTTTTCTTCTGAACCACATATCCCTCCATTTCTTACAGGAAATTCAACTCCATTATAATCTTACTGGCCCACCATCATGTATGTAGTCAGCCATTGACTGAAACTTTGTTAAGCAGAAGCATGACTGTACTGGCATTTCTTTGAATGTAGAATGTGGACTATTTAGATGCCAGTTCTGGAACTCAGCAGCTAGAACCTTTTAAAAACAGAGAATTATCACTAACTGTTTTTTTGAGCATAATTAATTTATAGAAACAGAGAAATAAATAAGATGCCCTCTTAATAGAAAATATAGTTGCTGCCATCGATATTGGTTGTCTGAATGATTAAATGCTTTTTGAAAAAAAGTTAGGGCAATAATTCAAAATACTTTAGAATGTATCCCCAAAGTTACACAAATGTTTTACTTTCAGAGCTACTACTATGAAGTCCTCTGTGATGGAAATCCTTTCTTTTTCCAAAATACTTGAGTTGTACACATCATTTGGATTAAAATTGTCACTGTTATGGGGGAAAGGAGGTTGAGGTGAAGAGAACTGAAGTGATAGAGCCAATGGGGAGATGGGAGTTCCAAAGGACAATTGGCTCACTTTACCTTTGACTAGGGTTAGCACCATCACTCAGGTCATAATCAGCAGGAATTTTGTGTTTCCTTTTCATATATATTTTATGAGTACTTATGAACTCATAGGTAGTTAAAGGACCTGAGGTCACAAGACTTCTGTCTCATCAGTAAAATGCCCAAGTATGGCCTAACTCTAAATAACGTGGATGCTACTGTTTCATATCATTCTTTGAATTAGAAGATAACAGTACAGCCTCAGAGCAATCAGTTTTTCATGCTTAAAATGGGAATACCAGTTAGAGGTGACATGGGAGAGAGAGAGGGAGAGAGAGAGACAGAGAGAAAGAGAGAGATTTTCTTTTATTATTTGTTAATGAACTTTAAAAAGTTAAAAAATTTTCATCTAAACCTCAATCTTTGGAATGCTTTTGAATTTAACCTAAAATGTTATTTTAGTGGGGTTATTTATCTAGATTCCAACAAACACTATCCTTTTTTTTTTTTTTACGGATTTTGCTTGAGATAAGTATCATGGATATATTTTTTAATTGATCAATTTGGCATAGTAGTCGAAAATGCATGTCCCTTAAGACCCCAATGACTTTGAAAATGGGAAGCTTGAGGTTGAAATAGCTTAAGGCAGAGTTTAAAAAAATGGCCTATGTTAATATCAGTAAGCTTGTTTTGCTTTTGATCACACACAGACAGAAAATCATGTATCAGAGGTGAAGCTGTGTATTATAACCATGCCTCTCCATTAGTCTCACATTCTGCAGTGAAAGCTGCTAATGATGATTTTTTTATTTAGAACTATTTGCTCAGTTTTACTAGGCTAACTTTAAAATAACATATAATTGGATATAATAGACTCAGTAAAATATAAAAAATTACCTGCTAGACAAATCTATAGTAGCTGCTATGGTAAACTGACTGGAAGTATAAGAGCTAAATGGTCTGTTGACTGTAATTTTGGCCTATCCTACACGACGCCTACCTCCCCAGAAACAATAGCCAAACGACTTAATTAAAGCTTCAAATGGGGCAAGTGTACAAACATTTGACTTTTCTTGAAAATTATACAGACTCAGGTTATATATGTTATCACCAATCATTTAGCTACAGTCTTGCTTTCTATTTAACTATATGTATGTAAAATTTTATATTTCTTTTCTATTTCTACCCTGTGATCAATTTGTATATCTGGAAGATAAAGAATATGGAAGACAACACCCTAAAGTGCAGGATCAGTCTCTCCTTGTGTTTTACCTTGCACTTGGCACAACACTTGAATGCCTGACTTTTCAACTTCCTGCAAACTTGTGCTATCTTGTTACAACTTTGGTGAACTTCTGGAACTCAGACATGGCTTCTCTCTTAGCTTCAGTCTCACTTGCGCTCTTTTGCTCACCCCATACCTTGGGGCAACAAGTAGCAGATTAGTAGCTTATTGATTAGGGATAAACACTGATAGTCTCCCTCATGCTTCTTTTACTGGGAGTCAGGTGGCCGAAGGCTACAAGTTGCTTGACTTTGTCAAAATGATTAGAGTTGGTTCATGGTCTAGGAAATCTGTTTTTCCCCACTTCCTTCTTGATTAGGAATTTTGGATTTCAGAAGGTATTGAATTTAAATAGTAAGAACTAATGGAAGCTGCGTCTATGTCTCTGAGAAAAACAATTAATCATATAGGTTCTAAAAAACCCATTTCCAATCTATGTTACTATAGAAATTTGCTGAAATTAATTTTTTTTCTACTTCAAGAAATCAGTCTAGAAATTTCAAACTTTTGTAGGTCATGGTCTTTGAAACCACATTTCCCATATGTTTTATATTGTCACTGCATGAATGCTCTTTTCCTTTGATGTTCTCAATAATTTATTACTTCTTGCATTTTTCTTGTGACACAGATGAGAGCTATAAGAAACTGACCATTTCATATGATTTGGGTTTAAGCTATAGAAAAAAGAGTAAAAATAGTCATTGTATCTGAGTACATTACACAAGGTTTAATCTAGTCATTGCATTTTTATTTTAGTGACTATATTTCTAATATTACTAATTGGTGATTTTTGATATAAATTATTTTTACTTTTTTATAATTACTTTCTAAATGGAAATTATTAACTCACTTATCTCTATGAGCATACAAAATATACTTATTCTGAAGTTTGTCAATCTTTTCTATGAAATTAATTTCCTATGAAGCAAATTCATGTTCTGATTGTTGTTTTATGGTTTCTTTCTTATCGGTAGATTTTTTCATATGTTTGGAAACACTGATGTGCAGTTTATTTTTAATGAAAAGTTGTTTGTCCTTTCTCACACTCGGTTTACTCCCTTCTTCTCTAGAAAATCTGAGGGCCCATCCACCTGGGTCCTATTCATGTACTTGCCTATATTTCCCAGCCTTCCTTATATTTACTTTGCAGTTACATGCCTAGTTCTGGCCAATGGGCTGTGAGTACAAGTAACATGTATCAAACTTAATCAAAACATAGTTAAGGGCATATATGGGATACCACATTTTCTATCTTATCATGGGTGTAAAGAACTCTGAATTGGCAGAGATGTTAGATGGAATCATCTCAGATTCCCAAGTTGCTGTTGGAGGACGGCTGCCAAGGAGAATAACCTGACCCATGTCAGACTGTGATGTGAACATAGACTAAAACATTGTTGTCTAAATCTGTTGATATGTTGGGTTCACTTGTTTCTGCAACATAACTTAGCCTTGACTGATGCACCACATGCCACCCTACCTCCCACCCAGCCTCTAATCCAGAACCAGGTTATAAAATGATGGCTCCAAGTTCCTACCCTACTATGGTATTTGAGAGATTGAGGGTTGATTCACCAAACCAGCAGGCAGGCTTCAGTTCTTATGATAAAGCTGGTCTCTCTATTCCTGACTCCCCAGGCCTGAGGCCTTCTTTAGTCCTAGGCAGCAATCAGCAGAAGTTTCCCTGACCTGTGGCTATAGGTTGAGACCTGCGGCCAGTCTGCTTCTGGGCCTGATGCCCAAGAGGTGAGAGCTTCTGCCCCAATTATGACTATGAATTTTGGCCCACAGATATACATATACATATATATATATATATATATATATATATATATATATGTATGTGTATTAGGTATGGCTTTGTATATTTTTTCTCTTTCATACTTGCTATACGTTTGGAGTAGAGAGGTAAGTCAAGTGATGAACTTACTTCACTAGCTTAACCAAGAAGGCTTTTGGAGCATAATTCTCCAATCTAGAGTTTAAAGATTGGCTTTCATGAAAAGCCATAGAGGTTCATGTAGCCTTCTCAGGCCCTGTGGAGGTGGGAGAATGTGCGATTGTTTTCAGCCATGGTTTCTGGAGTCATAATGGACTTTATGAAGTTCTTACTTTCAGTATGCATTCACTGTCGATTGTCCATTTCACACTCTGACAACTTTTATGATGCTTTTCAGGGATGTTTTGGAAACTGTGTTGGAAGCAATAAGCTAGGTTAGTGATTCTGAAATTTGAATGATACATGGCCTTTTGAAGGAGAAAAGAATTCAAGACCCCCCTTAATGTTGATTGACATGATTATTATTTGTTAATTTTACTTAAATATATGCAAACATAAAACAAGGTATATATATATATTTCTTATGATTAGCACTCAGATACAACTATAAAAAAACAAATTAATACATTAAATACAAATAAAACTATAAAACCAATAAGATTCAGAGTAGCACATTTATTTTAATGTGACAGATAATGTTGCTTTGCTGAAACCAAGTTGATGCATGTAATAGGAACAGAGTGATGGCCATTGAAATTCATTGTAGCAGATGGGTTCTGGCAGAAAATGAAAGGCATTTATGTCAGAAGTATTTGAAGAGGGTTAAATACAGGAAATACAGGGGTGGGCAAAGTAGGTTTAGAGTTGTGAGTTCGTGAAAAACAATTTATTCTTGTATTATTATTTATTAATTATTGTGTTTATTTGTACAACTGTAAACCTACTTTTGCCCACCCCATTTACACAAAGGTGTAGGCAGGCTTAGTAAAAACTAAAGAGGTTTGGGTATAGCAATAGTGAAGAGGTTTGGGTATAGCATTATCTTCCATGAGACTGTAGAGGCAAATGAAGGAGTAATAGAACCTTGAGAGTGTGGCTGCCATTACTGAAGAACAAAGAATCACTTAGAGAAGCTGTGCTCTTTGTTAGAAGGATACAATCAACTTGTAGGACCCAGCAGAGATGAAGCCATCACAATAAATACCCTGACCTTACTCTTCTCACTCTTCAACATCCTGCTATCAACTCTCATGTGCTGAACCCAATCAGAAAAGCCAGAGGGCAAGGAAGCTCCTTGCTGAAGGTTATGGGCATAGAATAGAGTGCAGAAGGGTAGAGAGAGTAGTCTGGAGAGGCAAAGGAAAATATCCACTTAAATTTTTGGAGTTCAACGTGTACTATCAGGTACTTTGTGATAGCATAGTTCCACCATAACTTTTTTAAAAAATTCAAATGAGTAAAAACCTATTGCCTTTCTCTTGGAGTGAATATAAATTTACGTTTGAAGTCCTCTTTCATTTTCCTTATTAGTCCATGACAATTTAAATTGTAATTAGTGCCAACACAATGATACACAGAAGGGAAACATAAGCACTGAACTTTGTGGCAATATTTAGTTAAAATGTGGTCATGTAGCCTATCCTGAATTGCATTTAAAAATATCATCAAAATTAATATACACTCTTTTTAAATAAAAAAAGAAAACAGGCAAATAACAACAAAATCATCAAAGAGAACTTCAGATTGTGCCAGTAAGTCCACCTGAGTTCATGCACCTCATTTGAAAATCATTGAGCTAAGCCATTTCATGCTTTAATCTGGATAATTTCTTTCAGCTTCAAAACAACCTGCACAGAGCTGCTGGAACAATCTACTTGAAGCTCTGCTGTGATTTTATAATTCTCTTCATAAAGATCCTTTCATTGCTCCTTATGTCCTACAGAATTAAGTATAAAGTACTCATGCTGGAATTCAAAGCCCTCAACTTACCCTTTAAGCTTTATTTTCTATGACTTTTCCCTTTGGTATATCATATACTCTAGCCAAACTAGAATGTCTATTATGGCCTAAACTGTCTACTTTTTTTTTTTTTTTTTTTTACTTTTTTACTTTCTAGTTTTTCTTTTCTACTCTCTTATCTCTGTATATGTTTTTTCTTTGCTTGGAATGTCAGCTGCCTCATTTCTGCCTTTTAACATCCTAAACACCTCTCAAAGCTCATTTAAAATTCCATCTCCACCATGAAGACTGAACTAACTTCAGGGATAAGAGATCTTAGCCAGTATCAAGCTTTCCAACTTCTTCTAAGAATACAAACACTCAGAAGACGCAAGCAGGGCAGAGAGTAGGCTAGAACATCCCACAAAACTCCTCATTCTCATTTTTGTAGACATGCCCTCCAGACCAGAATTATGGATGAGGTCTCTAAAGAGGATTACCTCACTTAGTGGGGCTCATTTAAGTTAGGAAAAATCTCCATTGCGTGCTCCAGAAAGTTGTATAGCTTATACCACATTATATCCACAGAACTATGCATCACAAATCCATAGGTTGTAGGCTTGTTTACCCTAAGCAAATATAAACTAAACCAGAGATCCTGTATAATCAGTCTATTTGTCCAGAATTCCAGTTATCTTTTTTGTAAGAATATTACACTGAGTCAATGCATTCTTTCTTTTTCTAGAAGCATCCCCATGATAACTGAGAAAGCCAATTAAATGGATCACAGGCCAATTGCTTTAACTCCTTCCTCTCTGAACACTTTCCTGATTAATCTTATAGAATCTTTTCTATCACTTTGTGCCTCTATCATATTGTTAGGGGCAAAGATGTTGATCCTGCTTTGTTGACTGTGGTTGTTAGCTATAGTTATAAGAAATATTAGTCATGTTCTGTTCACTGTGATTGTTCTGGTCTAATTAGAAAAAGCACATCCTAACCTGGCTGGAAGTTGTATGACCCCAGACATGGAATTACCCTTGGAATGCAGTCTATTTATTGTTTCTGAGAACTGTCTAGTATCATAGAAAGATTAAAAGCCTTGTTCCTGAAACCATGGAATCCCGGAAGCACCCGCCCTTTGCGACCACCAGCCCACTTGCCTACTTCCCCCTGCCTATAATGCCTACTTCCCCATTTAATTTTTGTCCTTCTACCCTTTATGAGCAACTGGCTTATGGGAGGTCAGGAGAGCAGATTTTCGTGGATGATTCTTGCTGCTCTCCCATATTGCCGGCAATATTGGAATAAATGCTCATATACGATTCAACCCTGTCTTTGCTCAATTGGCTCAAGTGGTGACAGGCAGCCCAGACCCATTGTTGTCCTGTTTCAATATCACTGTTTTTCTGCAACCCTGCAGAAGAGACATGATTGATTCATTTTGGGATCACTAAAAGAACTTTGCTAAGTGCCTTCCATATAACAATTATTTAATATATATTGAAAGAAATTAGGAGAAAGAGAAAATTTTCTATCCTTGTTATTTCTCCCAGATATCACTGTTGAGTACTGAGCAGTGGAGAGGAATCAGACCAAGTTCGAATGAGTCTAAATATCTTCTGTGTAGATAACTTAATGACAACCCCAGAGAATTATGTAAAATTCTGCCTTAAGGTAGTTTTCATGGTTTTTCCTTCTCATTCCTGAATGCCATTTTCCTCTCTCCTTAGGCCTCTATATCTGGATCTTGTTCGTAGGGACTTTGCCCAGATGAGATGCTGGCTAAAAGAGCACTTCACTGTTGTCAGGACCTGTCCTGTGGGATGTTATTTAGAAATTTATCTGTGGAGTATCAGAATTAACGGTAGGAAAGATAAGAGTGACAATGGAGCCACGCTTAGAAGTGGGGAACTTGGAAAGTAGTTAATCAATGTGTCAACTAGAAGAATAAGGCAGAAACATTAACCAGTGAAACACAATGAGGAAGAGAGAGGACAGGAAATGCGCTGGCTATTGAAGTGAATGGTTCAATATCCAGGTCTGAAAACCTGGATCATTCTTGGGGGTGTTGCTTTCTGTGGTTCTTAGAAGGCTTTGCTGGGTTAAGGGCAGAAACTTATGAGGATAGAGTGGGCCTGATCGACAGGGTTCTCATGCTCTTCACCACTCATGTATAATTTTATTCTCAATATATGAAAATGATTGATTATAATTTAAATGTCTTCCTTCCAAGGAATATATACATATGCCTAGAATCCAAAGTCTTAGGCTAACATGATGAAGGGCATATTTCTGTTATTGGGTTGAGGAGAATTGGGGACATAGGAACTTTCCTAATACTACTTTTTTTTTTTTTAATTTATCTTTATTGTTGAGAGTATTACAGGTGTCCCATTTTTCCCCCAAAATTGACCCCCTCCACTTCACTCCCACCTCCTCCCTAGGCCTTCACCCCATTATTAACTGTGTCCATGGGTTATGCATATATGCATATAACTTCTTTGGTTAATCTCTTCCCACCCTCCACCCCCCATCCCTCTTTCCTCTGAAATATGATCGCCTGTTGCATGCATCAATGTCTCTGGATCTATTTAGTTCATCAGATTCTTTTGTTCATTAGTGTCTTTTTAAAGCAGACCCTTCAACCTTTCTTGGAGTGCTGGTCTGGTGGTCATGAAGTCCTTTAGCTTTTTCTTATCTGTGAAGCTCTTTATTTGACCTTCAATTCTAAATGATAGCTTTGCTGGGTAAAGCAATCTTGGTTGTAGCTCCATGTTTTTCATCACTTTGAATATTCCTTGCCACTCCCTTCTGGCCTGCAAGGTTTGTTGAGAAATCAGCTGAGAGTCGTATGAGTGCTCCCTTGTAGGTAACTAAGTGCTTTTCTCTTGCTGCTTTTAAGATTCTCTCTTTGTCTTTAATCTTTGGCATTTTAATTATGATGTGTCTTGCTGTGGGCCTCTTTGGGTTCCTCTTGTTTGGGACCCTCTGTGCTTCCTGGACTTGTAAGTGTATTTCTTTCCCCAGGTAGGGGAAGTTTTCTGTAATTATTTTTTCAAATAGGTTTTCAATTTCTTAATCTCTTTCTTCCCCTTCTGGCACCCCAATAATACGAATGTGGGGCCTCTTGAAGTTGTTCCAGAGGCTCCTTATACTATTTTCATATTTCTGGATTCTTTTTTCTTTTTGCTTTTCTGGTTGGATGTTTTTTGTTTCCTCATGTTCCAAATAGCTGATTTGATTCTCAGCGTCCTCCACTCTACTGTTGATTCCCTGTAAATTATTCTTCATTTCAGTTTGTGTAGCCTTCATTTCAAGTTGGTACTTTATTATGTTATCGATTTTCTCAGTTATTTCCATAATAGTCTGCTTAAACATCCTTATAAACAAAATTCTGAACTCTGCATCTGTTAGCTTGATTGGATCTATTTCATTTAGTTCCTCTTCTAGAGATTTCTTCTGTTCTTTCCTTTGTGACATGTTTCTTTGCCTCCACATTTTGGCTGCTTCCTGGTGTTTGTTTCTATGTATTAGGTAGAGCTGCTATGTCTCCTGGAATTTGTAGAGTGTCTTTGTGTAGTAGGTGTCCTGTAGGGTCCAGTGGCTCAGCCTCCCCAGTCACCTGAGCTGGGCCTTCTCAGTGCTCCCCTGTGTGGGCTGTGTGCACTGTCCTGTTGTAGTTGAGCCTTGGTTGCTGTTGGCGTCACTGGGAGGAATTGACCCCCCCAGCCAATCAGCTGTGAGGACCAGCTGCAACTACAGCCAAAGAGCTACTGTGCTGGAGACACCCCTATGGATCAGGATTTACTTCAGTGGGGCTTTGGTGTTCACCAAGTGCACCCCTTGAGTGTCACTCGTGGATGTGGTAGGGTTGTAATCCAGCGTGGCTGAGTCTGACCACCAGGTGCACTGTCTCTGGGGCACCTGGGGAGGTGCAAAGTCAGCCTCTGCCAGTGCCTTGCCCAGAGCCACCCAGCATGAGCTACTCAGCAAACCGTAGTTGGCTGCTACTTGTGCTGGGCTCGGCATTGTCCAGGAGAGGCCAAGCTGTGAAGCAATGCAGGTTGCCGCTAGTGCCAGGCCTGGGGCCACTTATAAAGCTGTATCGGGCCCGCTGCTTCTTCTTTGAGAGATATTAGGAAAGTCCTAAGCATGAGGCTTGAGAGGCCACTTGCACAGAAAAGCCCCTGGAAATGGCCTGGATGAGCTGCAGGTGGGGAGGGGCGGGGCCTCCGGGAATCACGGGGCGGGGCCAAAGGTGTGAGTCAGGTGCTGGCGATTCAAACATGGCACCTGCCTGCCGGCTGTGTGCCGGGAGGACTCCCCAAAGGAGCCATGGCCTCTGCCAGCTCTTCCGCCAGGGAGGAAGCCGCCCCTCCACCTCTCCCGGATTCCAGGCAGGTTAGTTCCTCCCCGAGTGTCCCGGGTCCCTTCCAGCTGCTGCCCGGCGCTGGGCTCAGAGGGAGCGTCCGAGTGAGTCCGTGCCGGGCCCTTTAGAGGAGCTGCTGGGGCTCCCGCAGCCTCTGCGACCCTCAGTCACAGTCCCCGCTGGTTTCACAGCCTGGAGTTGTGGGGACGTCTCTTCCTGGTTCTGGAGCCCTGGGCTGGGGGCCTGCTGTGGGGCTGGGACCCCTCCCTCCTCCAGGAAACCTCCACCGCCGAGATTCCTTCCTGGGTTTAACCACTGCACCGGGTGTGGGCCTGTTGCTATGTCTCCGAGATTCAGCTCTGATCCTCCCGCGTCTCCCCCCTCCTTCGGGTCTCGGTGCTGCTTCAGTTCCCTGGTTGTGGGGCGTCTGTTCAGCCAGGTCTCAGGAGGCTCTGAGTGATGGCGGTTCTGTATTTTAGTTGTAATTTTGATGTGGTTGCGGGAGGCGGCGGGTGCCGCTGTTACCTGCGCCGCCATCTTGTTTCTCTGCCCTAATACTACTTAAATTACCTGGTTGGATGTGATGATGTGACAGTCCTCTAATTTGGCTCCATAACATTGAGAATTTATAGACATTTCCAAGCCTAGCTTTTCTAATTGGTAATAAAATAACAAGTTTCACACTATTTCCTTTTCCCTGCAGGGAGAATAAAAAAGCCCACTGCTATACTTACTTAATTCATGTTTTTGTTGTTTATATAACTATGTTTTTCCTTACCTGTTTTAAACAGTGTACTTCTTGGAGGTTGTATTATTTTTCTATTACTATATAACAAATTACCACAAACTTAATAGTTTAAGGTAACACATATTGATCATCTCCCTCAGTTTCTGTAGGATGAGAGTTTGAACATGATTTAGCTGGGTCCTTTTTTTAGTTTCTCACAAGACTATAATCAAGGTGTTGTATAGGGCTGGCTTCTCATCGGAGGATCACATGGGGAAGGATCTATTTCTATGCTCCCTTGGTGGTTGGTGGATTAATTTCCTATCAGCTAGAGGATTCATGGCACTTATTTCTTTAAAGCCAGCAATAGAGATGCCAGCAAGTTGGGTGCTTATACTAGTATGCAATCACATAATTTAACCATGTATATCTCATCACCTCTGCCATATCCCATTGGTTAGAAGAAAGTCACAGGGCCTGTCCACACTCCAGAGGAGAAGATTACACAAAGATGTGAAAACTAGAAAGCAATGGTCATTGAGGGCCACCTATAGGGTCTGTGTGTCATAGAGGTTGTAATGCTGTTTATAGAAATTCAAAGTGCAAATCAGTCTAAGGTAGATTTTTCATAGCTATGTAGTGACAATGACTCTAATGATGAGGAAGATTATGAGATGCAGGGTCAAGTGTCAAAGATTTGTGAAAGGGCTGCAAGGGAGAAAGAGCAGCTTAAGGTTAAAGACCTTCTCCAGCAACATTCAACTTGATGTGTGCCATGTGTGGTGATGAAATATGTTCTAACCAGGAGCTAAATTTTCATCCCATGCATCTCATAAACTTGCAATTCTTAAATTTTATATTCCCTTCACAATGTTTGGGACACCTAAGGTGTCTACCTCTTCCACTGTGACTTAGATATATGAAGTGGATGGTTAAATTATCATGGTCTTGGCTGGCAGGCATGGCTCAGTGGTTGAGCATTGACCTATGACCCAGGAGATTGCAGTTTGATTCTGGTCAGGGCACATGCCCAGGTTGTGGGCTGGATCCCAAGTAGGGGACGTGCAAGAGGCAGCCCCTCAATGACCCTCTCTCATCATTGATGTTTTTATCTCTCTCCCTTCCTCTCTCTGAAATCAATAAAAATATATTTAAAAAATTATCATGGCCTATTTATATTCTGAAATAATAAAAAGGAGAGTAATCACTCTCACAACTGTGGCTGTTTTGGATTTTGTAACTAAGAAAGCTACAATAGGGAGGCTCATGCTGCTTGCCAATGTTTTAGAATTTTATACCCAGCAAAGGACCTGTGGGGCAGACAAACTCTTGTTTCTTCACTGCATCAAAAACCTTTTATAATTTACTGTTTTTTCTCTCTCCTAAATCTACTCAAGATAAAAACAGGACTATGGGGAGGAAGGGGATAGAAAGAACTTTAAATTTAGACATTGACTGTGGGAATCATTTCAAAGATTTGCGTTTCAGACCTGCTGCAAAGAATGTGCTCCTTACTGTTTACTGCCAAGAGAAAATGTGCCCTGTAGGAAGAGAGCAGTGCCTGTCTTTCCAAACTGCATGGGACCCAATTTTCCCCCCATTACTTTCACTTGTCCTATGACTGCAAACAGGGTTGTCAACTGCTCTCTGAACGTGACCTATACTTTCCTGCCCTTTCTTGCCCTACAGAAGATGTTCCCTCTGCTTCCACTGCTGGTCTTCCTCGTGAATCTGTCTTTGCATTTTAAATTTTAGCCAGTCCTTAAGGTTCAGCTCAAATACCATCACTTTTGTTAGTGTTCTGGTCACTTTGCCTTCCTTCATGTTCTCACAGTGCTTGGCCACTGTCTTTTGGCTCAAGTGGCTTATCACATTGTATTCCACAGGCTTTTTTAAAGTTAAAATTCATATAATGTAAAATTGACCATTTAAACCATTTTAAAGTGAGTGATTTAGTGGCTTTAAGTGATTTAGTGGCTTTTTTTGACAGTGTTGTCCAACCACCACCACTGTCAAATTCCACAACATTTTTATCAATTCCCCCTACAGATAAACCCCTGTACCTGTTAAGCTCTCACTCCCCATTCCCCCATACCCTTAGCTTCTGGCAATCACTAATATGCTTTCTGTCACTATGGATTTGCCTAGTCTGGTATTTCCTATAAAAAGTATCATCATACAATATGTGGCCTTTTGTTTGGATTCTTTCACTCAGCATAGTATTTTTAAGGTACATTGATGTTGTAACATGTATCAGTACTTTTTATGGCTGGATGAATAATATTCCATTTTATGGATATGCCTTTTGTTTACCCATTTTACTGTTGACAGTCATTTGGGTTGTTTCTACTTTTTGGCTGTTATGAGTAATACTGCTATGAACATTAATCTACAAGTTTTTGTTTGAATATCTGTTTTCAGTTCTTTTGGGTATCTACTTAGATGTGTACTTGCTAGGTCATATGGTAACTCTGTGTTTAACATTTTCAGAAACTATCAAACTGTTTTCCACAGCTGCTGTACCATTTTATTTTTATTTAAAAATTGTTTTTAAGTAATTTACTTTTTAAAATCCTCACCTGAGAATAGGTATGTTTTTAGAGTGAGGAAGGGGGAGAGAAAGAGAGAGAGAGAAACATTGATGTGAGAGAGAAACATGGATTGGTTGCCTTCTGTATGCACTCCAAACCGGGGATAGGACCCTCAACTTTTTGGCGTATAGGACAGCATTTCAATCAACTGAGCCCCCTGGCCAGGGCAAAGTACAAGGTTTTTGAGGACAGGGACTATATTATTAATCTTTTAATCTCTCAGGGAATCTATTATATTGATTTGGGCTCAACAAATACTTAGTGACCTGATGTCCTGAGCCACAACAAAACATTGTATTGCTTGAGTCAGCCCTGAGGTGAAGTCTTCATATCATGTATTTTTAGTATGAAACTGTTCTTACTCAAGGCATCAGTAAACTCTTTGTTAATAAATCTTTTGGTCCTTTTAGTGGTACCTGAACTGTTGATCATATACTTCTTCCTTAAATATTTTATTTCTTTGGCTTCTGGGACACCACACTTCTTTAGCTTTATTTCCTGCTTCTCCATTAGAATCAGTCTCCTGAGTGGGCTTCTATTCTCTGATGAACACTTAGAAATGAACATTATCTGGATGTCTGTTGTTGCTCTTCTCTTTTTCTTGTACCAATGTTTCCCAAATACTGGTATCACAAATGGTATCATTTAATGATAAAGTCATTTTGTGATAATGGACATTGTAGTGAGTTTTTATTACATTTTAATTGGCTAATTGGAAGTATTGTCCTTCATTTTAAGATTATGTCATTCACACTCTTTAAAGTTAAAATGTCTTCTACTTCTATGAAATAATAGTGATATACATGGCTAGTTATATTACTTTTAATATCCTTAAAAATGTAAAATTTAGCAACTTTGTATTGGCTCTCCTTCTTCCCAACCATTTAAAAATATACTGGACATTGATATACTGTTCTATATTTATTACCAGGGTAATTTCATTTATGGATATAACTTTAGTTATCACTTACATAATGATGGCCTCCAAGTAAAAAATGTCTCTATTTAGCTCAAATCTGTATTTCAAACCTCTTACTGAATAAGTTCTCCTTGATGTTCACAGGATCCTCTGATTATGCACATGTAATCTAGCCCTCATTGCCACCCACTCACCTACTTCCTCCTTCTCCGTGTCTCCTAGCTCTTTGAATGACATCTAGTCACCCAAGTCAGCAATCAGAAATTCCCTCTAAGTCTCCCCATTTTCAACACATTTTCCACAACCAATTACCAACTGCTTTCATGTTTACATTTATAATATTTCTACAGACCATCCTCTTACTCAATTTTTCATCTTTTTGCTGCTACCTTATTTAAGACTACCGCCATCCATCCATCATCTGTTGAAAATAGATCTGAGTTTATACCAAGTGCTAGCAGTGCAACATGGAAAGAAAATGAAAGCCTATGTTGAGAGGGTGGTGTTTTAGGTATTATAGTCTAGTCTAGGTTATGGTTGATTTTCAAGTCATGAATATTTTGAGATTTTTCCCATACTTGGTGGGTGCTATGTGTATTTTATAGATTCATATTTGAAATTTTTTTGTTTGAGGAAATTTAAAGTGAATTAGTTGAGCAAAGAAATTATTCCCCCAACCTGGACTGTCGCCTAAGAAAATATCCATAATTCCTACTTAGTTTCCCATTTGGAAAATGGAATGGTTGTGTAGGAGACTAAGGTAAGTTAGTTGTTTGCAATAATCCAAGAGCTCTATGGATAAAAATTTAAAGTACAGGTTTTTAAATTTATTCATTAGAGAAAGCTTTAGCTATGAGTTCCGAGTCTGAGTATAATGGATTATAATCATTAATGCATATTTAAGTGCATTCAAAGGTTGCTAATTATTCTCTTAACAATCAAAGGAAAATGGAAGCATAAGATTAGGAGGGATTGGTTAAAGGGATTTGACCCAGGTAGCATCCTCAGGAGCATGGGGAACAGGATCTCTATCTCAAAGCAGGGGCTGTGCAATATGCTGCTTATATGAAGCAGGGTTTGCGAAAATATTGGGGTCCCAGGTTAGGGGAAGCACTGACCTAAAGAGGAAGGAAAAAATTCTGGCTGTGTTCGAAGGAAGCAAGCAGAAAGAAAGCAGAACTCACTGTCTAAAATGGATGATTATACCATCTTCCTTTGCAGTCTTAACCTTGAGCAATGTCCTGTATTTGATGTTTCAGGGGAAAAACATCCTAGCACCTCATACTTTTCACTGTAAATCATGAAATTCTGAAAAATATTCTTCCTACTACTTTTATTTTGTTTTTTCTCTGCTTTGAGAACTTCATTCTTTCAGATTTCTTAACTGAAATAGAGCTTGAAACCTATTAATGATACTGTGTTCTTCTAAAAGGCTGGGCTGCGCGAGTCTTTCAGACTTGCAGGTAATAGAGCTGCTTTGCCACACTCAGTGCCTCGAATGTCTAGAAAGTTTGTAGAAAGAGAGCTAACACTTCACATACCCTAATGGTCCTGAGATGTGTCACTAAGATTTAGAAAAGAAAACCATGGAACTGCTTCCTTTATAATCCTTAACCCTAGGGGTGGGCACAGGGAGATCACCATCATGTTAGCTAAGAAGCTGCAGTTTCAGACAGTGGCCCTTATTTGCAGCATTTGGTTAAGGGCCTGAAGGGAAAGTTTTACTTTTGAGTTGATGATCTGGGACAGCATGCTTTTGAATAACGTTCTCCAACCAGAAGGAAGAGCAGGGTTCATTGTCAATAATTGTTAGAACATTTCCAGGTATCGTCCTCCATGGCTTTTAGGCCATTTTGTAGACATAGAATTTTTGTACTGAAAAGAACTGAGAGATTATAAAATCAAACTTTTCAATTTTGCATCCAAGCTTTAGCCTCAGAAGTTTCAATTCCATAACTTATTAAAGGTAACTAAGTCGTTTGTAGCACAACTGTCCTTAGAACCAGGTCCCCACTTTTTCCTATCCAGGGTCCTTTCCTTTACCTGATACCAGTGCTATCCTTTCTTTGCTGATAATTTTCTTTGAAACCTCCTTCGAAGAAACTGAACAAAACCAGTTTTGATGACTGTTGAGTATTTCCTTACTTGAAATCCATTTTTATTCTTTCACAACAGTGAGTTTCCCTGATTTAAAAATAATAATAGGCTATTAGAACTAGAAAGGGTACTGGTGGATTCTAATCTTACTTTACAAATATAAAACCCAAGGCCTGGAGTCAACTTGTCTGAGACCACACTGGGTTATGAACTCCGGGTTCTGTGAGTTAGTGACTTGTAGCAATCTCATTCAATGCCTTAGAAGAGCCATTTCTTTTTCTAAGTCATGTACATACTCATTGAACACATTATGGCTATTAATTAAAAAAATAGGAAGACTTAGGACTTTGGATCCCATGAGATGCAGTTGCTCTAGTATACCATGGTTCTTAGAGAATTGGTGAGGAAAGAAAATAGCAAAAATTTAAAGAAACAAATTGTAAATAAAATCAATATTTAAAAGAGAGCTTAAAAGAAAATTCCAGTGATAATTAAGAATGATCTGTGCTTTTAACAATTATGGGTTAATTAATTAGCAGCTTTCCTGATGTTAAAGATTGGTGTCCAATATTTTTTTGTCTAGAAAATACAAAGATAGCAGCTTGTTCTAAGGCTCCAAGTCATTCCCTGTGGACTGTTTTTGGCCTCTGCTGTCATAGACTATAACTAGAAAAAAAAATTGACAGACAGAAAGAAAAACCCTTAGCAGCTGGAGCTTTAATTTACCTACATAGGAAAAAAATATTTCCATTTCTGAGATTTCTTCTAGGTTGCCTGATTTGGAGGTAAAAGAGAAGCCAGAGGAAAAATTACCAAAAAAACCCCAAAAAAAACCTTTTAAAAGAAATACTTTGAAAAGAGCAAATCCTGAGAATTGTGTTTAATAACAGCGATGATGAATTTCCTGGCAGTCTGTACTGAGCAGCTAAAGACCAACCAGCATGTGAAGGAGGCTGAATTAGTTAGAAGGGTCTAGAGCAGTCTAATAAAGAATGCCAGAAGATTTATCCTCTTATATGTATAATGTTGAGATATGAATAATTCTATATTTAAAAAATGTGTTATACCCATCAGATTAATTTTCACTAAGAGCTTCCAGTTGGACTCAAAACAGGGTCTGAAAAATGGAAGAACAATGCTTTGAGCCACCAAGTTAGTACCCCACAGAATATTTTAAAATTATTTAACACACATCAACTCAATGTCAACAACTCATCACAGATAAACTATCTAATTAACAGAACCCTTCATAGTATTTGATAACTGAGTCTTGGCTCAGTTTTTATACCAGAAGGGCAATCCTTGATAAGCAGAAATTATAAAAACAGATTTTAAAAGCATTAATTCAGAAATAAAATTAAATCAGTCTTAAATTAACCCCCTATGGGTATTTAAACTTATTCAGAACCAATGGCTTACATATAAAACTTGGAGACGCTGCCTTTGACCAGAGTGAGGCTTTGTGTGGACTGTCAGCCTCTGTATTTTGATTCCCTTTGTTGTGCACCAGCCTCCACATGCCCACGGTAATTGATATGGGTCCTGTGCTAGGGACAGATGAGTTTATCCTGTCATTGAGCCCTTCACAAGATGCCTTAATTATTAGAGCTAATTTGAGGATTTGTGCCTGGTCTTCTACTTAGGAAGCTCAATTGTTTTCTCCTTCCAATTCCACTCTGGCAACATTTCCAATGACAAATCCAATAATTAGCAATTTGGCTCCCTGTGGTCATGGAAAAAGGACAGCAAGAATGAGCAACAATAATAGCTCCTGGTGGTATAATTTTTTTTTTTAATACAATAATGTTATTATTGCTACAGTTTAGGGACAAAGACTTATGAAAAAGTAGTAATAGAATCTGAATAATTTTTATAAAACCTGTTAATTTTGATTCTTTGATCTCTGCTAATAATTAATATCCATTTTGCAACGAAGTGGAAAATTGTGGTTTCCAAAGAATAGAATTAGGGATAAAGCAAAAGTAATACATTTCCATTAAAAGTGGTGTCCCCATGAATACAGAGTGACAATCGAGGAGGCACAATTAAATTGGGGTTGTTGCAATTAGGTAAATCAGATTACCAAGGGCTCAACATAAAGATTTGGTGGAAGTGAACTCTTTTTGGCTGGGGATATTTTTTGGGACCACATGCTTCTTTAATGCTTGCTGAATCTCATCCTACGTAATAGCTGGAATAGCAGAAGCATTCATCTTCAGCAGGGGAATGTACTTCTCAAGATGCCCAGCAGCATGTACTGCTTGCTTGCATTTTGGTGTTATGGATGTGTCAGTGAATAGATGGTTGAGACCCAAGTATTAATTGTAATTACCCCTGGGTGTTGAAACTATGGATCATTTTTCTTTTCTTTTTTTTGTGAGTGTTTAACTCTATTTTCTGAAATGAGCATGCATTACTTTTGAAAAATAAAATAGTTGTTTTTAAATGTCTGATGTGACATTTCTTTGGGTACATCCATCCTGATTTCCAACATTCAGCTGGGGGAAATCAGAATATACAATATAAACAAAGCCTCAGCCACTCCACTCTTGCTATTATACTTATGTCTAAGGCTGATTATTATCTAAATTTTATCCTATGTCTGAAAACCCATTATTCAGACATAGACACACATGGAACACTAGCTACTCTTGGGACTTGGAGGGATCTTGTTTCTGATGCACATAAATTCAAACAGTTTATACATGTTTCCTTATCTCCCTTCTTTTTATTATTATTTATTATTGTATTATTTTCCATATGAACAACTATAAATCTACCTTTGCCCCACACTGTTCATTGCCTGTTAATATTGGGACTGAATTTCTTAAACACAAGAATGCAAACCATAAAGGAAAATATTGATAAATTTAGATACAGCAATATAAAACTTAAGTGTATTTTTAAAACCACTATAAAAAGGATACAAAAATCAAGCTACAAATTGGGAGGAGATATTTTCAAGACATATAACTGATCAAAGATTATTATCTGGAATTTATAAAGACTTCCTACAAATAAAAAAATAAATAAGCAAATAGAAACATGGGCAGAGTAAATGAGCAGGAATTTCATAAAAGAAGCAGAAATGGCTCATAAACATAAGAAAAGTTCTTCACACCAACCAACTGAGCCACACAAGCCAGGGCAATTATGATTTTTTTTTAGTTTTAATGCATATGTATTTATCTACATACAATATAGTTTTTCCTACCATTAAATATTTTAAATATATTGCACTGTGTGCTTTCTTCTGTTTTTTCTTTTACATTGTTTCTGAAGTTCATCCATGTGGAAGCGTGTACCTGTGGCTCATTCATTCCCACTGTTCTGTGACATTCCATCATATGAATATACCACAATTTATCATTCTACCGTTGATGGACATTTGGGTTGTTTCCAGTTTTTGCTGTTGCAGGCAGTAAGATAATAAACTTACTGCCTGTTTCTTTGGGGCATGTGTCCAGAAGTAGGGTTGCTGAATCATAGGATATTCACATATTCAACATTACCAAATAATACCAAACTATTTTCCAAAATGTTTATACCAAATTATACCACCACCAGCTTGGATGAGTGTTCATGTTGATCCACTCAATGTTGAACTTTCAGTGTTGCTATACTTTAAAATTTTTGCCAATTCAGTGGGTATGAAATGGTTTATTTTTGTGGTTTTACTTTTCATTGCCTCATTTCCCTTCTTACTAACTACTCTGCTTATAAGTGGACAAAGAGGAAACTATAGTACTGAGGTTTTTCAATATTACATTAACATAGTACACCTTAGCAAGGGGACAAAAGTATATAAATTGGGTTCGCGTAGGGATTTTCTTGACACACAATTTGTAAATAGATTACAGATTTGGAAAATGGATTTTAGTGTCACTACAGTCACCTTCACAGAGTGGTCCCGTTGAGTCTAATCCCCCTAGGAGAGAAATTTATGTTCCCTAGATTTTCTTCCTGTGGTTAGGATCATTTTACCTACTGAGTGATAACTTATCTTAATGAACATTGAGAAGATTCTGGGAGTTTGTTTGGAAGCCAAATATCAAGAACAAGTTTTTATTTTTAGCTTGGATTTCTCCTATTTTATTCATTTAAAAAATTTCCTGCATCTGTGTCCAGATCACTTCATATAGAGCATTTATGCACTTACAGGCCAGTATTAATCAATCCCTTAACCTTCTCTTTTCTTGGTCTAATTTCCTTATTTCTTTTAGAAAATACATGTCTTCTATTTTTTCTATATGAGAAGTAGAGATGGAGGTCACCTATATAGAGGCCACTACTATGATATAATGAAATTCTCAAGATTTTATTTTTGAGAACTTAAGGCAGTAATTCTCATTAGCCATGGTTCAAAAATGGCATCCAGATCCCCATCCCTGGCAATACTGATTTTGTAGGTTTAGAGTAAGAAATAAGTTTGTTCTTACATTTTTTAACACTGTCTTTTGAAAAAACAAATTTAATTTAAAAAAAGTATAATTTATCAATTTTTTTATACTCTGTAATTTTTGAGTTTTATTTAGGAAATCTTTCCTGACCTAAGGTGAATACAATTTTCTTCTAGAAGTCTTATAGTTTTAGCTTTTGGGTCTATGGTCCATTTCAAGTTAATTTTTGTATGTAGAGGTATGGGTCCAGAGTTGTGGGGGTTTCTTGAGGGAGGGGGAGAGTGTGTGAATATTCAATTTCCAATTGTCCTAACACATTGAAAATCAGTTTTCTACATTGAATTGCTTTGGTGCCTTTATCAAATATCAATAGATCATATGTGTATGAGTCTATTTCTGTACTTCTGTTCCACTGATCTATGTATTTTTAAACCAATATCTTGATTATTTTAGCTTTATTATAAGTTTTTAAATATGGTAGTATAAGTCCTCAAATTTTTTTCTTTGGTTTCAAAATTCTTTTGGAAATTCTAGGTACTTTTCATTTCCATATACATTTTAGAATCAATTTATAAATTTTTGAAAAATACCTGTTTGGCTTTGAATGGCATTGCATTGACTCTATAGATTAATTGAGGAGAATTGACTTTTTAAAAAATATATATCTTTATTGATTTCAGAGAGAGGAAGGGTGAGGGAGGGAGAGAGATAGAAACATCAATGATGAGTCATTGATCAGCTGCCTCCTGCATGCCCCTGATTGGGGATCGAGCCCACAACCTGGGCATGTGCCCTGACTGGGAATCGAACCGCGATCTCCTGGATCCTAGGCCGACGCTCAACCAGAGAGCCATGCCCAGCTGGGTAAGAACTGACATTTTAATGATTTATTCTTTCAATCCATGTGTATAGTATATAACTATTTATTTAAGGCATATTTAATATTTTTAAATAATGTTTTATAGTTTCAGTCTAAAGGTCTCATATTTTAAATTTATCCTTTTGTATTTCACATTTTAAATACTATTTTAAATTGAATTGCTTTTATTATTTTTCTATTTATTGCACTTATTTTCACAAGTTTATAGAGGTATAATTGAAGAACAACATACTGCATATAGTTAATACATACAATTTGATCAGTTTTGATTTATTTTTACACTTATAAAAGCATCATTGCAATCAGGACAAAGAACATTTTCATCACTTTTCAAAATTTCCTCATGCCCTTTGCAGTTGATCCCTATCCCCACCCCTAGCCTCAGACAATCACTAACCTGCTTCTGTCATTATAGGTTAGTTTGAATGCTCTTGAATTTTATGTAAATTGAATCATCCAATATTACTTTCTTTTGGCTTTCTTCACAAAACTTAAAGATTTCAAGATTTATCCTTGTTGCATGCATAAACAATTTATTTCATTTTATTGCTGAGCAGTATTCTATTGTATGGATACACCAGGATTTGTTTCTTTTTTCACCCATCGATGGATGTTGGATTGTTTCTAGATTACGGTGGTAACAAATAAACTGTGATGGACATTTGCGTATGAGTCTCTGTGTAGACATGTACTTTTGTTTCCCTTCATAAAAGCCAAGAAGTGGAATGGCTTGATTGCATGGCATGTGAATGTTCAATATTTTAAGAAACTGCTCAACTGTATTTTGTGATTTCAGATAATGATTGTTCAGTGCTAATATATACAAATGCAATTGATCTTTGGAAGTTGCTAATATGTAGAAATATAATTGATTTTGCTTTGTAGACTATGGCATTGCTACCCTCACAAGTTCCACAGATATTTTGTAGATTTCTTTAGGTTTTCAATAAAAATAATCATGATGTCTGCAAATACAGATAGTATTACTTCTTTTTAAATTTGTATGCCTTTCTTTCCCTCTCTCCCTCCATCTTTCTTTCTCTCTCTCTCTTTCTTTCTCTCTCTCTCTTTCTTTCTCTCTCTCTCTTTCTTTCTCCCTCCCTCCCTCCCTCCCTCCCTCCCTCCCTCCCTCCCTCCCTCCCTCCCTCCCTCCCTCCCTCCTTCTCTCTCTCTCTCTCTCTCTCTTTCTTTCTTTCTTCTTTCTTTTTCTTTCATTTTCCTGATTGCCCTGGCTAGGATATCTCCACTATAATATTAAATAAAAATGATAAGAGTGGACATTATTTAATTTATTTTTCAGTTAATTGTATTGAGTTGATGATGGCACCCTTGTTTGAATTGGAAAGTATCCTCTCTCCTATTTCTAGGAAGAGTTAGTGTATAATTGTTTTTCTGTCCTCATTAAATATTTTGTAGAATTTTCCAGGGAAGCCATCTGGGCCTGAAGTTTTCTTCGTAGGATGTTTTAAAGTTATAAATTAAATTTCTCTGATAGATACAAGAGCATCCAGCTTAATCTGTTTTACTTCAGTGGGTTTTGAAAGTTCATGTCATTCAAGAAAATTGCTCATTTTACCTTAGTTACCAAATTATTTGGCATAGAGTTGTGTATATAATTACCTCATTGCTCCTTTAATGTCTGTAGAATCAGTAGTGATATCCTGCTGCTCGTTCATGGTATTGGTAATTTGCATCTTCTCTTGTTTTTCCTGATCATTATAACTAGAGGTTTATCAATTTTATTTATTTTTTTTTAAAGAAGCAGCTTTTGATTTCCTTGATTTTCTCCTGTTTTTCTGTTTTATATTTTGTTGCCTTCTGCTCCGATCTTTATTATATCCTTTCTTCTGTTCATTTAAGTTTAATTTTCTCTTCTTTTTCTAATTTCTTAAGGTAGATGCTTAGATCTGATTAAATACTTTTCCTTTTCTACCTAACAAGTATTTAGTGCTATAAACTTTCCTTTAAGCACTGCTTTATCCACAGTTTGTAAATTGTATTATGTTGTATTTCCATTTGCATGCCTTTGAAAATATTTCCTAATTAACTCCGCGATTTCTTCTTTGACCTGGGAGTTACTTAGTTGTGTGTCATTTAACTTAAAATATTTGAGGATTTTTCAGGTACCATTTTTATAAAATGATTTCTAACTTAAATCAGTGTGATCAAAGAACATAGTGTGTACGTTTTTAGTTTTTTACAATTATTGAGTCTTCTGTTAAGGTACCAAATAATCTATCTTCTTAAATGATTCATGTGCACTTGAAAAGACTATGCATTTTAATATTGCTTGAGAGCATTCTATAAATATATACTTGGTCAAATTGCTTGATAATGTTGTTCAAGTCTTATCTACACATACTGACATTTTCTTTAATTTGTTTATCAATCATTGAGAGTGAGGTATTCAAATCTCTAAATATAATTATAAATTTCTCTATTTCTGCCTTTAGCTTTATCAGTTTTTGCATCGTGTACTTTGAAACTCTCATATTAACTATGAACACTTTTTAAGATAATTAATGTCTCTTGATAAATTGACCTCATTATTTTTATAAACTTACTCTCTCTATCCCTGGTAATATTTATTGAACTGAAGTCTACGTTGTCTAATACTCAAATAGTTTCTTCTGCTTTCTTTTGACTAGTGTTTTCTTGGTATGTTTTTGGTAATCTTTTACTTTTAACACATTTATATCTTTATGTGTCAAGGGGTTTATTTCTATTTTATAGAATATAGAGTTTGGCATATTTTTCATGTAATTTAACAATGTAAACCTTTTACTTGGAGTTATTGGAAATTTACTTCTAAGTACTTCATATAGTTGAGCCAATTTTACACTGCACTATTTTCTTTAATTTTCTATCTTCTTAGGTTATCTATTTTTACATTAAACTTTACATACTTGAATTATGCAATTTGATTATTTTTTGACTTGTATATGCACCAATGAAACAATCACCACAGTCAAATAGTGAACATTTCCATCACTGAACCATTATATTGTATGGGTATTGATATGGTCAGTTTAAATTTGCATCTTACTATATAGGCTTTATTTGTCCTATCTGTTCTTTGTTGTTTATTTTTTTCTCTGTTTCCTTTTCTTGTCAGATTAGTTCTTTTTAAAAATAATTTTATTTTATCTCCATTATTAGTATGCTAGCTATACTTATTTATTTCATTTTCTATATGGCTGATGTAGAGTTTATATACTTTTATCTTCAAATAATATAATATTTTCCATATGGTGTAAGAAATATAACCATGTATTTCCACTTTTCCCCTCCCAGACTTTGTGCTAGTTTTGTATTGTACTTCCAAATTTACAAGCCCCACAATATATGATTATTGCTTTTGCTTTATGGAGATAAACAATAAAAAAAATGCCTTTTATGTTTTATAACATACTTACCTTTCTTATGATCCTTAATTTTTTGAGTAGATACATGTTCCCATCCAGGTTTATTTTCCTTCTTCCTGAGGAACTTCCTTTAGTCTTTTCTGTAGTTCTAAGCTGCAGGGGTGAATTGTCTCATTTTTTCTTCTAAGCCTAACTAAGTGTTTATTTCACCTTCATTTTTAAAAGACATTTTTTGCTGGGTATAGAATTTTAGGTTGACATCTCTTTTCTTTCTTTCTTTCTTTTTTTTATATATATCTTTATTGATTTCAGAGAGAGGAAGATAGAGAGAGAGAGAGACTGAAACATCAATCATGAGAGAGTCATTGATCGACTGCCTCCTGCACACCCCCGACTGGGGATCAAGCCCGCAACCAGGACATGTGCCCTGACTGAAAATAGAACCATGATCTCCTGGATCCTAGGTCAATGTGCAACAGCTGAACCATGTCTGGCAAGGCAACAGCTTTTTTCTTATTGCACTTTAAAGATGTAGTTCCACTGTCTTCTCCCTTGCATGGTTTCTTATAAGAAGTCTACTACACTCTTTTTTAACTTTGTACATATGTCTTTTCCCCCCTCTGCCTGTTTTAAGATCCATCCCCCATCCCTAGTTTACGTTAATTTTATTATGATATGCCTTTGTGTAGTTTTATTTTTGTTTCTTCTGCTTGAGTTTTTTTTTCTTTTTAATTTACTGATTTTAGACAGAGAGAGGAAAGGGGAGAGAGAGAAAGAGACCGATTTTTGCTGTTCCACTTATTTATGCATTCATTGATTGATTCTCGGATGTGCCTGTTTGGGGATTGAGCCCACAACCTTGGCATATTGGGATGATGCTATAACCAACTGAGCTACGCAGGCAGGGCTCTTCTGTTTGAGTTTTAATGAGCTTCCTGGATTTGTGGATTTATAGTTTTTATCAAATTTGGAATATTTTCAGTGATTATTATTTTAATTTTTTTGTCACTTCCACCTTTCTGGGACTTGAATTATCTTTATGTTAGGTTAGCTATTTTCTCAAAATCCATTGATGCTCTCTTTATTTTTATTTCACTCTATTTTTTTCTGTTTTATTTTGTATAGTTTATATTGCTACTTAATGAATTCACCAAGCTTTTCCTTCTGTAAAGTTTCTTCTTTGCATGTTTGATAAATTTTTATTGTGTGTTAACAATATGAATTTTAGGTGGTTGTTTTCTGGATTTTTTGGGGGAGTAATACTTTGAATATTTGGGAGCTTAGTTTTGGGATAAAGTTATTTGGATCCAACTTTATCCTTTTGGTGTCTTTTCAAATATTGTTATCAAGGACCCAGACATCCTTCAGTTTGGGCTAATTTGCTGTCACAAAAGAAGTAATACACTTCTAAGGACTCTACCCCATGTCCCATGTTTTGGAGGTCTTCCTACTCTGGCTGGTGAGAATAAAACCTATTTCTGGACCAATTTATCTCTCAAGGATTGATCTGCCTGTTCCTCTCTTATGGTTTCTTTCCTGCCCTCACACTCATGTGCAGATCAGTACCCAGCCAAGGACTCAAGTGGAATCTTTCTTCAGTTCTCCTACATTCCTTCTCTTAGTAGCAACCCCCTCTTCTCTTGGGTACTGCACTCTCAAAATTGAGGCCACTTGGGATTTTCCAAACTCTGAAATCTGTCTCTTAAACTCAGCATAACTGCAATCTCTTTTTGTGCTATGGACTGGAAAATCCCTTCAAGCAATGAGCTCAGGCACTTATAGGCATCAAATCATTTGTTTCTACTCTCTCAGGGATCACTGTTCCATGCTTCCTATGTACAGTGTCCATTCCATTTCTTTTGTCTGCTTTTCTTTTTCTTTTAAATATAATTTTATTGATTTCAGAGAGAGAAAAAAGGAGAGGGAGAGAGAGAGAAACATCAATAAGAGAGAAACATTGATGTGCTGCCTCCTGCACACCCCCTCCGGGGGATCAAGCCCACAATCTGGGCATGTGCCCTGACCGGGAATCTAATTGTGACCTCCTGGTTTATAGGTCAATGCTCAACCACTGAGCCATGCCAGCCAGACTTGTTAGGTTTTCTAGTTTTTCAAGGTTATAAGGTAAATTCACTATCTTCTGCTTTTCCATGGCTGAACATAATAAGTTTTAAATGGAAAAAAATGGAATTTATTGTAAAGATTAGGAGGGATATCATAAAACTCAAGGGCAAGAATGCAAGAGTTAAGAATAAGGAATTTATAACCTTTAGTACCCAGGCAATACTTTATTTCTCCCTCTCTCATTTTTGCATCTCTCTGTCAGTCTCTGTGGACTGGACTGGCTTTCTCTGTTTTTCTAGGCTGAATGGCTAAATGTGTCCACTCCACAGCTGCCAGATTTACATAATGTTCCAGACACTTGCAGAAACTTCCTTTTGCAGTATTTTCCTTTATGAAATGAATTTATTTACAAAATAGTTTGAAATTACTAGAAAATATATTATTAAATATTTTAACATTACTAACCTATTTGCAATAATATGTTTATTGTTATTAAATCTTGATAAACTTAGGTAATGCCTGGTAGGTAAGAATACTAATTTGAATTCAATATTTAATATAGTAATATCAAAATATTCCCTACCTTAATCTTTTACCCTTGTATAATCTAAACTCTTAATTTAAAAAATACTTGTTATGGTTTTGTTGATATACTCATAATGATGTCTCTATTTGTTCTTCACTTATTGAGCTGATTTAGAACCCATATGTGTCGGCAAATAATTTAAAATTTCCTGCCAATGTGTACTACTTTATGTTCATCTGTACTCAATTTTATGTTTCATTCCATTGTCTGATCAGCATTATTAAGGCCTTTCTGGAAGCCATCATATCTTCTCAACTTTGCCTCAACGAAATTGTTTTGTGCTGTCAATAATTTTTACATTTAAACAGTTCATTAAATACATAGCATATGCATTTTCTTTCTAGTAAAGTATTCTATTATTTGACCCCCACTACTGAATTCTTCCCACTATAAAACATATCACTCTTTTATCTTTAAAAATTAAGAACCGATTTGGAAGTAAAGTTTATAACTTTACATCTCTGGGAACCTACAATACAATGTATGAAAGAGAAATACCACTGGCTTAAGAATCAGTGTGTTTTTTAATGAATGTGAGTGACAGGTTATGGCAAGCATGCAGTATTTGTTCAAAATATTGCTTGAACAAATATATGAATAAATTCAATGCAATGTGAACTAACCTCTTTCCAAGTTAACCAGGAATCTTATTGAATTGGGAAGAAATAGACCATCTGCAAATATTGTCTAATAAAATATTTGCTTTTAGTGACTATTATAAGACCAGTTTGTCTTTCCTAAATTTCCCCCAGTTAGGAATGCTTGCTGCTGTTTGATTTAAAAAATATTTTGTAGATGATCTTTGAAAACATATACATTGTTGATGTTATGCCTTTCTAGACTGTTTGAATTTTATTTTTACAATGTGCACATATTGCTTCCAAGAAATAAAATTCTTGTTAAGAATTCAAAATGAAAAAAGTCATACTAATAGTGGTTACACAGACTTGACACCAAAAGTACAATTTATAAAATGAAAAATTGATAAGTTGGACTTTATCATAATTTAAAACTGCTGCTCTGCCAAAGACTCTGCTTAGAGCATGAAAGACAAACTACAGACTAGGAGAAAATATTCACAAACCGCATATTTGACAAAGAATTTGTATCTAGAATTTATAAAGGACTTTCAAAACCCAACTGTAAGAAAGCAAATAATTCCATTAGAAAATGGGCAAAAGACACAAGCAGACATTTCACCGAGGGGGATAAACAGATGGGCAAATAAGCAAGTGCAAAGTTGTTCGACATCACTAGCTGTTAAGAAAAGGGCAAATTAAAACCACAGTGAGACAGCATGCACCCCTATCAGAACGGCTAACATAAAAAATAACACCGCCAAATTCTGGTGACAGTGTAGAGAAACTGGTTCATTCATACATCGCTGGTGCAAGTTTAAAATGGTACAGCTACTCTGGTAAAGTGTGTGGCATTTTTTTATAAAGCTAAACATGTGCTTACCATATGACCCAGCAAATGCACTCCTGGGCGCTCATCCCAGAAATATGAAAATGTACATTCACACAAAAACCTGGACATGAATATTCAAAGCAGCTTTATCTTAATAACCCCAAACTGGAAATAACCCAAATGCCCTTCAGTGGACGAATGGTTAAACAAACTGTGGTACATGCTTCCTATGGAACACTACTCAGCAATAAAAAGGGGAGGGCTCTTAAAATATCTCTTGGGTGGATTTCAAGAGAATTATACTGAGTGAAAAAGGCCACTCTCAAAAGCTTGTATACTCAATGATTTCATTTGTATAACAGTCGTGAGATGACAGAATTATGGAAATAGGTAACAGATTAGTGGTTTCCAGGGGTTAGGGAGGGAAGTGGGGAGGGATGTTGCTGTGGTTATGAAGGCCAGCACCAGGAATCCTTGTGAGGGAACCGTTCTGGATCTTGACTGTTGTGGTGGCCACATCTATCTACAAATGTGATAAAACTGTATAGAATTACAAACACGCACAGACACAAGTGAGTGCGTGTAAAACTAGTGAAACCTGAATAATATCGGTGGATTGTATCAATGTTAATTTCCTGATTGTGATATTGTATTATAGTTATGCAAGATGTTACCATCGGGTAAAACTGGCTGAAGGGTATTTGGTGTCTTTTATTTTTGAAACTGTATGTGAATCTACAATTATCTCAAATATCAAGAGACTGATTGGATCAGGTCAGGCAGCACTGGGGCTCTCCTGAAAGGAATGATTAACCGCGAATCCTGAAGGGGATGCCAAGGAAAGTGGCTGAGGTGTCTAATTCAGTTGGAGGATATTTCAGGTGCTAGCATTCATGCCACAGATCCATACTGACAGAAGCGTGGCTGTAGACTGGGGTTTCTCGAAGTAGATGATGAGATGGAATTTAGGGTGTTTATTGGGGATTAATATCTGTGAAGAAAAAGCAGAATATGGAGCAGAATAGAGCTGTGGAGGGAGAATCACTTTGCAGAGTCATCCTGAGCGGCACCCATGGCCATCAGATGTGGACCACCCCCAGCGGGCGTGACCTCAGGTGAATGGCTGTCTGCAACTGAGGCAGATTCTAGAATGCTGACTGCTGGAGGCCGTCTGCTGGCTGCAGCCTCACAGTGGGACAGCAGGTCTTCCCTGGAAGGGGAGCCCAAGCAGTGTAGCTCTGTGTCTACCACAGGTGTCATACACATACCTAGGTCAGTGACTGAGTTAATACCGAACTCAAGGAAACAGTCGCCACGCAGGCCTCCTTAGCAACACAACGAGATGTAACTTCATCTAAGAATAGGGGTGCTGCTGGAGGCACCGGCTGCTCCCTGCAGGCTGATGAGGGGGTGGAGAGATGCAGTGAATGTGGCATACAATTTGGTCTCAAAGGCCTCATCTTTTTTTTTTTTTTTAATGTCCCATTCTAGAGAGTTTTTGCAATTGCTGGATTATTAAGAAATATCCGTTGAAATGGTGCGCAGGCTTTTATTATTAGAATGAATGTTTTGGCTTTGCAGAGAAAAAATTTCAACCCACCACTTCCCAACCTAAGGGGCAGCCTGCTACCTATCTGACAGTTGCAAAAAATGTTGACAAAGTCTCACTTACTGAACTGATTTCATCCTGCATTTGAGCGATGTGATGTTTTACAGATACAAGAAGTTGCTGTTTATGTTCCACTTAGGACTCTCCCACTGCATTCATAAGGAGATGGTTAGAACTGGCATGTAACACAGGAAAGCTCTTCAAAGGAGCCTGTTAGCATTTCCTTACTCCTGTGGTATGGAACCTGAAAAAAAGCTATTGTTGCATTTCTTATGGAGTTCCCCAACGCCTCTTATAAGTGAGCCATATTTAGTTTTAAACAAATTTCCTGAAGTAAACATATATTTCCCTGATTTTCATCTCTTTTGGTGAGCTTCCAAAAAACTTGGAAGTGAATTAGTGTGCAATTTGCATCCAAATCTTAGCCAAGGGGATGTGGTTTATTATAATACATGGTCCTCCTAATTATTGAGCAGCTCAAGAAAACTCGGCCCAGTGTGCATCTGTTCTTGCTTGACCACTCTGCCAAACATAATTTGGCAAGCACAGAAATGTACATTGAGCAGACCTACAGTCTAATTTGCATTAGAGTTTGTGGTAATTATATGAAAGCTATAACTGAATGAGCTTGTCCTCCCTTTTTCGATCACTTCATTTCTAAAAAATAAACAAGAAGCAACCTTGCCCCCCCAAAGAATTTCTCTTTTTATGTGTCTTTGAGGTTTCTCGGTGTGATTTAATCATTGCCCAAGTGTTAGTTCTGCTTATACGTGAAGAGAAAAACCTCTTTCCCACATATTTCATGCAGACTTTCTTCTATTATCCTTGATGTTTTTGGGTTGGCTGTGCAGGTTTCAATATATATATTTCATATCATTGCTCATGAATTGGGCTACTGCTGACCAGATGTCTACATTATTTGGAAATTTTGCATCCAAGAATCAATAAATAGGTTCATCCTCTAATTGTTTTAAGGAGTAATAAGGACTCATAGAAAGAGCTGTAAATAGAAATCACAAAATTCCTATTGAATTGCCTTTGCTGGGCAACATTAAATAAAAAACAAAATATATCTGAGTTTCCATTTTCTAATTTATAACATGGGGATATTGATGCCTGCTTTATTTACCTTACATAATTGATATGGGCCAACTGGAAGAAAAAAAGATTTAAAAGTGTTTTGGTATAAAGGTATGAACAAGTTGTTAAAATGACATAATTACCTACATACCAACGCCTACAGTGTCTCTAAAGAATAATGGGGCACACTGCATGGATTACTCCCAGGGGCCATCAGGGAATCTGAGCTCCAGCCAGCAGGGGGGTTCTGAGATTTGGGGTGATTATGGCTCTAGAGCTGCACTATCCAATATGGTAGCCACTAGCGACATGCAGCCACTGAGCACTTGAAATGTGGCTAGTCCAAAATGAGATACGTTTCTAAGTGTAAAATACACACAGCATTTCAGACAGTATAAAGCAAAGAATGTAAACAATTTCATTAATATTTTATGATGATTGTTTCCAGTATATTGAGCCAAATACAGTGTATTGTGAAATTGCTCCTGTTACTTTTTACTTTTTAAATGTAGCCACTAGAAAATTTGAAATTACGTATGTGGCTCAGATTATATTTCTCTTAGACAGTGCTACTCTAGAGCATGAGGCTATTGGGATATCTGAATTATATCTAAAGCCAAAGCCAGAACTGGGAATTCAACGGGCAATTGAAACACAAAGTACAACAGCTCAGAGTGCTGACGGGGGACACCAAGCCAGAACTAGTGGATTTGGAAGGGTGGGTAGGAAATGGAGCTTAGAGATATTTTTTGGAACATATATGGGAACTGTGTTTATTGAAAGCTCTTGGCTTTGTTTGTGGGTCAAGAAGGAGCTGTTAAGGATGCCAACCTGCTCAGACATAACCAGTATTACTCTTCAATTACACTGAATAAAACCACAGCAGTGTAGAGCCTTCAGGGAGTATGTAATTATGTGTGTGTGTGTTTGAGTGCTCTGGTTATTTTAGTGTTTATCCTTTAAATATCAAAGCTAAGGCAACATTTGGAACATTTCAAATGGAAATATTTCTTTAAAATAGTATATTAGAAACTTTTTGCCTTCTTATACAGAACATACTGAACATAATTTTTGTGACATCCTCCTTATACAAGGTAATCATCATAGATGAAAAGTAGAGTTTTATGTAATATATTAATGACCCCGACAGTATTGTGCGGGTTGACTCATGAGTGGCCTCTTGCTCCAACACTAAAGGGGCCCAGGTGGGGGTATGGCTCAAGTTATGTATCTCTTTATATTTCTCCACATTTCCTCTTGCAATCAGACTACCAACCAGCACATTCTTGTACTCTCAATGTGTCTGCAAATAGCAATTTTCACCCATTAATTTGTTGCACCTAATCTGCTATGGGACTGGAAACTGAAAACAAAAGGCTCTTGTAAGCTGCAGGAAAAGCAAGGGTACACGTGTTGTGAGGATTCTCCCCCTACACGTAAGTTATGATGGTGGATTTTGTGACATTTTTGTCTAATCACAGGCATTTTTGTTTTTGTTTAAAAGTTAGCTGTGATCTAAGCTTATTTGCCCTAGAGCTCAAGTTTCAAACAGTTGAAATTTTAGTATGATAAATTTCACTGTGACACAGAGTCAGAGATAATAGACCTGTTCTGGTTTACCAAACAGGATGCATCTCTTCCTAGTGGGAAGGGGCTTAATGCATCCAGCTTGTTGAGTTTCAACACTAGACTCTCTCTTTGGAAGCACCAAACTCATGGATCAGTTTAGAACTCAGGTATTTTCTCAGATTATTTCACATGCTATTTCTTCACATTCTGTGCAGAGTAATTGAGAAGCAGATGGGGGAAGAAATAATGACAAAATAGGTTTGCCAAATGCTTAGTAATATTACTTATAAACTTATTTAGGCAATAACACTTCATTAAACATGATCATGTGAACTACATAAAATACTCATATTTAAACATGTATGGATAAGCTTAAAAATAGAAAGTCAACTTCCTGGTTAGGTCAGAGGTCTTTAATGTATATTTTTATCTATTTTATACTGTCTTTACCATTGATTATATGTTTTGTGAGCATAAAGGCGTTTCATCTAAACTTTATGATAACCAAAATTATGGGTTCAACCACTGTAGGTTAACTGAAAAATGTGAAAGAAAATGTTTCAATGCCTGACTTTCTTTCTATCTGTGAGACTTGAACTTGTTGGGGCTACACATGCCACAAACTATAATCACTAATCGCAGAGTCTGAAAGAGCAACCAGTTTGCTATTGCTCGGAGATGCCCACTGACTGTTTAGCCACTTAGGGCTGTGATCCCTGTGAGGTGACAGGACAATACAATCCCAGAATGCAGTGCAATTGGTGTTAAGGCCATGAGAGGCTGGAGTTAATCTTGTTTGGCCATGTAACGGCCCTTCCTTTCTGTTCTAAACTGTACGGTCCTTCCTTTCTGTTCTAAACTCCTTCCTACTCATCTGTGATGTAGAGACAGTAATAATACCTACTCTCTGGCACCTAGTTAGGGTACATAGTTATTATTGTTGCATTTAGGCCCAGTGACAGTTTTTAAACAAAGTTGAGAAAAGAGACATGAATTTTTCTCTATAGTTTTTGCTTGTGAAACAGTCAGAGCAGGATATGTTTATTTGACACTGAGTTTTAGAATGATTCAACCAAGGATAAGGTGACCAACTTTATGGAAAGACTTCTATGGGCTGTGAGGAAAAGCAGTAACAGTATCCATAATGAGGAACCCCACAAAGAGTTGATCAAATTTCACACCAGAAAACAGACTATTGATTTGGTCAATACAGAGAGCTACAGTCATGTGCCAACAAAGATAGATGGAGTAAGTATGATGTAAGTACAAGCAATCCAGCACTTAAAAAAGGAATATTATTGAATTAGCAGAAATGATCCATAAACTTTCTGCCACCACTCGTCATCTTTCGCTAACTAATATTACCATCAGCACTAAAGAAATAGAGGTTACAAAATTGAAAAAAAAAATTTCATCAAAAATCTAGTAAAACAATTATTGCTTTATTCTAAATATGTTGTTAGAAATATCCTTTAAGTTAAAACTTATTATCTTCATTAACATTGTTAGTTTAATGTGTTGAGTGCTTTCTACAAGTGTTTATTATTGTTTAACTTTTATAGCACCTTCTTTATTATTCCCATTTTATAGATGAAAAACTTGAGGCTCAGAAGGGCTAATTGAATTGATAAGTTACCTACCTAGTAGGAGGCAGGCGCAATATTTGAACCCAAACAGGTTGCTCTTAATTATCAGGTGAAGGCAGAATGATTGACAACTGTTTTAGCTTAAACAACAAACAAGAACCAGTTTATATAATAAAGACTCAGAAGTGATAATGTTTTAATTGTTCTTCTTTATGAAACACATAGACTAATCGGTTTGACCCAAGTTATCTTTAAAATATTTCTCAAAGCCATTGAATACCTATATGTAGAAGAATTCAACTCATTTTTGTATTGTTATTGATATTCATAGAGATTATATCCCAAAATATAAATAGGCACAAATTTTAGCCAAAGAGCCATGGTGCCTTCTGAAGATCTTCATCTTTTGGATGAACTCTATTGTAGGGTCTGCACTAATTATGTCAGATCTTTCTCTTAGGTTAGTGTCTTAGTCTATTCAGGCTACTGCTATAATTACCATAGATTGAGTGGCTTTAATCAACAAGGATTTATTTCCCACAGTTCTGGAGGTTAGAAGTCTGAGATCAGATGCCAGCATGGTTGGGTTCTGGTGAGGGCCCTCTTCCAGGTTGCAGACTGCAGACAGCTCATTGTGTCCTCACATGGCAGAGAGAAGAGGGAGGAAAGCAAGTTCTCTGGTGACTCTTATAAGAGTATTAATCCCATTCATGAGGGATCCACCCTCATGACCGCATCTAATCTTGATTACTTCCCAAAGGCGCCACAACCTAATACCATCACATTGGAGGGTTTGTAGGTTTCCACACATAAATTTTGGAGAACACAACATTTAGTCCATGACAGTTGAGTATAACTATAATTCATCCATCAGATCCAAAATCTAACTGTGGCATCAAATAACCAAATCCCTTGACATTTTCACAGTAAACCACCGGTGTGAAAGCATTTTGAAAACCAACACTATACAATTAATTACAATATTATTTTGAATCCCTATTTTCTTTGGCCACATAATCCATAGGCAAAAGTGGCTGAGTCTTAAGCTGTTTTCCATATCTTCCCATTTAGACTCTCTGAAACTCTGGTCCATCAAATCTCTAGTTGAAAGTGTTAACATCTCTGTTTGGTGAGGCGTACACTATGCCACCAGATAGCATAAGCTCTGAGGTGTTGTGGGGGCCTGACATCTGGACAGAGTAAGAGTTAGCCTTGCCTGCGACTCTGTAAATTTTGCTAATCTTGAGAGCAAGGATTAGGGTGTCATTTAACTATGTGTCCTCAGCATTAAGCCATAGCAGGCACAATAAATGTTTGCAGATTTTATCCCTTATGGTAACTCTGTTGGTGTGGTGGCGGCAGGGAGGAGGACTGTGTGTCAGACACTGTGTCCCACCTGGCACTGCCCTAGCTTCCACCCTCGTATTCTGCTCAGGTACAGGTAAAGAAGTCTGTTTTGGTTCAGAGGAAGGTGTTTATGCTCCATAAGGGTGCCACAGAAGCCCATAACCCACTACGTGAATGCAGGTAACTCAGGCGCAGGGAGCTTGGTGGACAATTCCAGTTGTTCTTCATGTGTAATTCCTTAGCTCCCACCCCATGCCCCCAGCCCCTGACCGTCAGAAATACGGGGCCAACAAACATCAAGGCCCATCAAGGCCCAGGGAATGTGAAGTAAGGACCTCACAGTCGAAAAAGATAAACACGAACAAGAAAGAATTCCAATTTGCACTATTATGATTTCTATTAATAGTAACACTTTCCATTTCTCTTTTGAATTTATAATAAAGATGTATATGATTAAATTAACAGGGGCTCTAGTTATTCATGATGTATTAATATGCTCCCTGTGACACCATTTCGATATTTACTCTTTGTCTCCTATGTACAGTTCTTTAGGGTGTTATAAAATCTGTACTGGAGAGACACAGTGCAGTCTAGATTATGTTAGGCTAAATATTATTCTTAGCCCTATAAGTGTTTAGAAAATTGAGATGAAAGATGCTGAAATTTTGGATTTGCTCTCACTCAGCAATACCCTGCAATGAAATCAGCTTTCCTTTGTGAAGTCGGAAAGTAAACACTAATATTCGAGCCTTATACTGAATCTAATACCAAAGTGATGCTTAGAGCGGGCTGAGGCTGGAGGGGATGGAGGAGGAGAAACTCTTCTTCATACGCGGACTGCAGCACCCTGGCCTTTCATACATTTCCAGGGAAACTTCTTTAATCTACCTTGTCATGTGCTGACGTTTAATAAACACCTCCTTCCTCTTCAGCTGTTTTTAACAGTGAGCTACAGAACGGCAAATCCCTGGCCGGTTAACAGTATTGAAATGACCAAACGGCTTCTCTCTTGAAAAATAAGGTTAATGGAAAGAATTTCCCCTTTAATGTGCTTCTCTCCATTCTGCCCGCTGAATACATGTGCACACCTGCAATGTCCAGTGCTCGCTCTGAGGGAGCCGCGCTTTTTTGCGATAGTAACAACGCTTCTATAATATTATACACATGGTTCCCTTTGAATGACACATAATCCATTACTCTTTTATTGGATAATATTTTTATGAGGGTTCTTTTCCCCCAGACCAATGCAATATGTGCGTGCCTGTGCACAACACACATCTTCAAAGAATGCTAACGCTTTCACAATTCGCTGGCTAATGTGTGATCCGCAGAGAATGCCTGCCTCACCTGACAAACACCGCCTCGGCTGGGGAAGCCGCGTGCAGCCCGTCTATCGGATCTGACATTGGTGGCATCCACGCCGCCCTTCCCAGCACACACCCTGCCTTTAAAGCCCTTCCCAGCCCTGTTATTGGTCTCACAGATGATAGAGTATGACACTCCATAAACAATGAGCTAGGCCTTTTGTAGGCTGCTTTGCTTTTCTTGGCTTCAAACTGCCACTGAATGTCAAATCAATTTGGCTTTCATTAGAACAGCTTTATATGTGCAAATGTATTTGGGTCTGGTTGCCACTCCCCCCCCCCCATATTTTCCCCCCTCCTTTCCATTCCTCTTCTTCTCTTTGAGATGATGTAATTTTTCTCTAATCCATGCCAGCACCTGTTTCTTTAAAAGCGAGAGGAGAGGGGGAAAAAAACCACATAACACACACACAGAAGAGAAAGAGTGAGGGAAAATGCTCCGTGTGCTGCTCTTTATCACCATCGGCCTGAACACCAGGCTGGCACATTGTGGCTCAAGTTTCACCAGAACAAAGAGAAAGGGCCTCGTTGCCATGATACTGTACATCACAGGGCCAGATAAAGTCAGGGGTCTGTCTAAGCCTTGGTCCCCGAGGTCTCGGGAGACGGCTGTCGAGATAGAGCCAGGTGTGTAAGCCGGCCGTGCTGATAAGTGACGAGGCGGGCCATCAATCTGCTGCAGCGCTTAAGGAAGCCTGAGCCGGGGCACCTGGGTGACAGAGGGCCCCTCCCTCTGCGGGGGGGCACCCAGGCCTCCCCTTCGACGGGAGCACAGGCTCAAAGAGGATGCTGGAAGCCGAGTGATGGAGAGGCTGCTGGGGACAGACAGATGACAGCGCGGACTAGAGTCTGGCCGGCCCTTTCGTATTCACCTGTACACACTTCTCAGTTTATGTGAGAGTGTTTCCGCCCCACCCTGAAACATATAAACTGTGAGGTCTCTTATGGAAATAAGTCATTTTACTACTAAAAAGAAAATGTGCAGTGTGACTGCCTTTTAAAGAAATGTATGCAGCTGAATTTTTACTTCAGTGCTACACTCTGGTTGGGTTTATTGATGTAAAAGAAATATTAAGTAGGGTGGGTTGACTACAAATTCATAAGCGAGGTAATTATTATAATTCTTAATATTATGTGATACTCCTGAGAAATTCAGGCATTGGAGAGTTCAAAGTGTGTATTTACACTCATACTTATTCACTTATTGAGCACTTATTATATACACGGATTCTAGGTGGTTAGGATGCATCCATGCACAAAATTGAGACTAATCCCTGTCATTGTGGAGCTTAGATTCCAGTGGGGGACACAGACAATAAATAATAAGCCTAAGAAATAATTTAAACATAAAGTCTGTTAGAAAGTGATGTGTTACCAAAATTAAAAATAGCTGAGTAAAGGAAAGAAGACTGAAAAATATCAGGGAGGCATGTTGTAAAGTGCATAGTTATCTAACCACTATGCTGTACACTTGAAATTAATACAAAATAATATTGAATGTAAACTGTAATTGAAAAAAAAGGCATGTTAAAAAAATAAAACTTAAAAAGAAAATTCTTGCCCCTGTTTGTTTATAATTTTTAAAAAATATATCTTTATTGATTTCAGAGAGAGAAAAGGAGAGGGAGAGAGAGATAGAAACATCAATGATGAGAGAGTCTTTGATCAGCTGCCTCCTGCACGTCCCCAACGGGGGATCGAGCCCACAACCCGGGCATCTGCCCTGACCAGGAATCAAACCCTGATCACCTGGATCCTAGGTTGATGCTCAACCACTGGGCCCCACCCAGCTGGACTGTTTATAATTTTTAATAGGGGAATCAAGGTAGATATTGAGAAGGTGAGTTGTTGTTTTTTTTTTTTAAATATATCTTTATTGATTTCAGAGAGAGGAAAGGAGAGGGAGAGAGAACCATCAATGATGAGAGCGTCATTGCTTGGCTGCCTCCTGCACGCCCCCGATGACCGGGAATCGAACCCTGATCGCCTGGATCCTAGGTCGATGCTCAACTGCTGAGCCACGCCCGGCTGGGTGAGGAGGTGAGTTTTGAACAAAAACTTAGAGGGAAGGGAGGGAGCTGTCTGCAATCTGTGGAGAAAGGCACCAGGCAGAGGGCACAGCCCACGCAAAGCTCTGATGTGGGTGCAAGACCAGAATGCACGACGGGCATGTGGCCAGAGAAAAGGAGCTCAGGGCTGAGCAGTAGGGGGACCATCAGGGAGGCAATGGAGGTGGGCAGGTAATGTAATGCCAGGTAGACTATTAGAAAGCCAAAGCTTTTGTAATTTGAGCAGAATGGTGATTTAATGGAGGGTTTTGAGCAGAGGAATCATATGAGGTATACACCATATGTTTGTTTCTACAAAAGCATGATTGTTCCAATCATAACCAGTTTGGAGTTTGGAGATCGTCTCAGGAAGCCTGATATATGAAGAAGAGTTAGACCGGGACACATTAGACGTGTTGTGAATTTCTAGGAAACATTCTAATAAGGATGAAAGCCAAACCCATACCAAAGAGCTCTCTTAGGGTGCCAGAGTGAAAATCTTGCTGGATAAGTCACTGGAGATGTCGCTGAGGAATTACAAGTAATGGCCTATTATGATCCTAGAGATAAGAGCACAGGATTTGTGCACACTCAAGAAAATTAAAATAAAACTAATCTTCCTGTGCAGGAAATATTGTAAATAGACCTATTTAGGTTTACACCCCAGCTATGCACAATCTGTGTGCTTTTAGACTAGTTCATTAATACCTTTGAACCTTTGTCTCCTCATTGTAAGACAGGAACCATATAGCTCCCTCGCACCATCATTTTGAGGGTTAAGTTATACATCCTATGTGTGCTTGGCTTAAAGCATATGCCCAACACATTGTAGCTTTCTTCCCCTGTATCCTCCATGGGATTCATACTCAACAAGTATTTTCAAATTATTTCAGAGATGGTAGTGACCAATTTGAGCAGTGGGGGAGAAAAGCATGATGAAATAGAAGATGCCTGATTAAATCAGGCCCAGGTAGGTGGTGCAAAAGGCTCCCAAACCTACATATTTCTAGGCATCCCAAACCCTAGGAGTCACAATGCAAATCAAATATACTAAAGATACGTAAACAGAGGGGGCTTCATCTGGCCAGTGTGAAAACTGCAGCAGGTTCAACTCAGCAGCACATATTTGTTAAATGTGGCCATCTGAGCACGAGATAGACAGGGCATTGCCCTTGCCCTTCAGAGGCTTCAGGTTTGTGGGAGCAGTTTCCAATTGGTCAGGATTAGCTAATTCTCCTCAAACATAGAGTTTCAACTTATTAATTTTTTATATTCTGAATAAAATTTCTATAACTTTTTAGAAATATTCCTTTTGTTTGCTTGGCTGACAAGTTGTCACTATTATGTAAATAAGCAGGTAGAAAGTGACTGGGAGAAACGTTTGTGTTGTTATATTAGTGCACGATTGCAGGATTAGTGCATGATTGCACGATTGCACGATTGCATTCTTCTGAAGGTTATTTTTTCAAGGTCAGGGTAGCTATACTCAAGAGTGGTGTTTGGATGGTGGGGGGCAAGAGTTAAGAGACTTATGGTGCCACTTACAGTAAAGAGAGAATACTTTACTCTTTTTCAGGCAGATGCAAGCCGCAACCCTCCTAGAATTGCTTTAATAACACTGAAGAGGAAAAATGGAGTAAAACTTTCAAGCCCTGAAGAGTCTTAAAAATAGTCTTTAAAGGATACAAAAAAAAGAACAGAAAAATTCTTTAAGTTCTTGGGTCCCACAAATGAGATTTTAGTAGTGGCAAGTAAAACATATTGATTGGCACCAAAGTATAAGATCTTTGTCACCATCTGCTTCCTGATTGTGTCAGCAAGTATTTTTTCCCCACGAGAGTGTGAGAATACACCATAGCCTAAAAGTATCAAAGTGTCAATTATGCACCACATTTAAAAGTTGGAAGCCCAGTTCATGAAAGTCAGTGACAAAAGTCCTGATTCCTGTTTCTTCTTGAAGCGAAATCCTTACACTTCATTCATTTTGCACCCCACGAAAAAAGACCTGATGGCTCCAGGGCTCAGCAGCGGGGTGGGAGCTGTGGCAAGACGAGAGGGGGAAAAGTCATCTTAAATGAATATTTATTGAAAACCTCCTCCATGCAAGTCACTTTGCTAGGATATGAAGTTATTATGAATGCTATATGCAAATAATTTCTAACAAGTATGGGGTGACAGGGAGGAATAAAGGAACGGGAAGGAGATGGAGTAAACAGGCAAACATTTGGGAGTCTGGGCTAGAAAAATGGAAATGGGACGCTGATGGTACGAGTTAAACAAAATTAGGCTACGAACAATGGAAGTTTGAAAGGATGGGATCTTTCAGAATTTTCAGGCTGAAATGAAGATGATCCCCCCTCTCTTCTCTCTTACCTAGTAATTCTCCTGTTGTTGCTTAAATTTGACCTGTGATATCCCTTTTCTATTTCCCTCTCTGTTATAACCACTGCTGCTGGTTAACCATGCTGATTTTCTTTGAGTTCCTGCATATGTCACTGTCTGTTCTAGGTGGAGAGAAAAACCCCTTCCTTCTATCTGCTCTCATTATTTTTTGATGTGTCTCTAGCCGACATTTGGTGGGGCTGTCGGGTTCCACCCATTCTCTTACCTACACGTTTTGCAATACTGTGTTGAGGCTGCTCCTGCACGGCTGGAGGAAGGACCTATGATCAGGTCAGGTTTTTACAGGTACCATGTATCCGCTCAAGAGTTTCTTTCTTGTGTGGTAAATTCTGGGAAGCTGTTTCTCTGAGTTGGCCCAAATCCTTCGTTTGTTATGGAGATGGGAGACTTGGGTTTCCACAGGATGCTCGGGGCTGGTGAGCTGAGGCCTATACAAAATTCTAAGAGTTTATTTAAGCAAAAATCATTTCAAACTGGCCAGTGCCAAACCAGAGTGAATAGGAACATACATAGAGAAGGTGTGGCAGCAAAGAAAGGAAATGATTTGATGGGCTATAAAGCCTAGTTGGCTGTTTGTGATTGGCTGCTCTTCGGTTTTGATTTCATAACCGTGTGACAGTTCAGGCATAGACTGGTTTGCTTACGTAGGCAGCCGTGACGTTAGGGCTACCTCGGTCTGATGGCCTTCTTATCTGATTAAGTTAACTGCACCTCACATCAAAACTCAGCATCAAAACACAAGAATTTGTGCTCTAACCAAGGAGCATATAGAATTATGGAGACAGAGGCCTGGCTGGAACAACCAAAAGCTTGCATCAGACTGAACAAAATCATGCCACTCTGCTTTCTTGTACTCACCTCGGTTAGCCTGTGATGTGGCAGAAACTCCTTCCCTGGTGGAACGACCCCCTCGGCATGGTAACCAGCCATGCCCTAAACTGTAGTCTGGGCTTCAGATGCACCGGGAGAGTAAGCGGTGAGATTCTCATTTCAGGTTTGCTGAAATAGAGTATTAGGACCTGCCAGATGGGTCTCCTGGCATACTCTCAAATCACGTACAACCACATTTTAAGTCAAATTTGTTTGTGTGAGCCTGGTAACGGGATACCATAGGTATTGTGAGTTTGATGTGTTTGAATGCACTGGTTGTGTGGGAAGAAGAGAAAGTGAAGAGCTCTTTGTCCAAGAAACAGCAGGCAAAGCATCAAAACCAGCAGAAAACACGAGTACTCATTTATTTATTTATTCAGCAAAACAAACTGAGTACCTACTATTTGCGGGATGCCATGAAAGGCACTGGATATATAATATTAAATAGGTCAACTGGGAAATTACATCTCACTGAGGGAGAGAAAAATAAATACAGAAATTAATAAAAACATCGTATTATAATAATGTTGAAAGGAAAAAGCAAAGAGCCTACCTAGACAGAGTGAGGGACAGGGACAGTGTAAGGGGATAAAGGTAGGCATTCCTGAAATGATAACAAAATGAGATCTGGAAGATTAGACATAGGTATTTTTAAAAAATATTTTCAATGCCATGCCATTGTTTTCTTAATAAACTACTTAGGCTGAGAACCAATGATCTGATAATATCCTACCTATCCAGCTTGATCTTTTACTACTTGTGCCTATTAGGTATTGTACTTGGAACAAATGGAACTACTCATTTCTCATATATACCCTGTGCTTTCAGACTCAGTGTCTTCATTCATCATTCCTTTTGCAGACCATGCTCATTTTCAGGACTTTTGGAGACCCAAATCCTGTTGCACTTCAAGGTCCAGCTCCAATGTCACTGCCTTCAGTCCTTCTATCCCTAATCTCTGAGCTCTTTCCTTTTGCCTTTTTTATTACTCCTGTTTTATACATTCTAATACTTTTTTTATTTATTTTTATTTTTTATTACTCCTGTTTTATACATTCTAATACTTTTCTTTTTTTTTTTTTAATTTGCAGTTCTTATTTCTCTTTCTAACCTAAGAATTGCACTGGTGTGGTGTCCTCATGATAATATAAACTTGCCTGTTGTCTTGTAGACATTCAACAAATATTCTTTGAATAAAAATAAATCAAGTCTAGCTGGCAGAAAGCCTGGAAAATTGAAATCACAGAAATTTTGTGTCTGAGTCACAGATACTGTCTTAAAATTGCTTCCCCCAAAAAGCAAAAAGCAAATCATGTGACAAGGATTGAGTATAAGGAGTTTTTTATTTTGTTTTGTTTTGTTTTGTTTTAGGTTACCTCAGGAGACTTTGTCATGAGAGAAAGATGGAAGAAAGGGAAGTCAGTCACAAGTATATTAGTGAGCAGGCTTCCATGTGCTGGGGAGCTCTGAAACTATATGGAATATGATTCAGGATTTTCCCTCTGAAGGCTGAGGAAGTGTGAGGGGCCTCCCCTCATTGGCTAGAGATTGCTCCTGGGATGTTCAGCACCAAGTTTTCCCAAATCTATTTGACATCTTTCTCTTCTGCAACGGTGCTCATTCCCCAAGAGCTGGGCCAGGAAGGTGCTGCTTGACAATTTAGGCATCTGCTTTAGTCTGAGTGGTGGGGCACTGAGCAGGATTCCAAAGTTGTGCAAGAGCCTTGTGCTCTCTGGCTTAGCTTTTTTGCTTTATGTTTCCAAAAACACTTTTTTAAAAGGATTATATAGCCTGCCAGTGGTGACTGAGCTTGTTACATTCCCTAAAGGGAATGCCTGAAGGCAGTCAAAGAAACCTTCAACTGACAGCGTTGCAGTAGTGTCAAAGAAGGTGGTTTTGAGACAGTGCCCAGATGAATGTCACAACAGTGCTTAAAGTAGAGGGGAGAGGTAGTTTTAGCATGCTTGACCTCCTTGAAATCATAGGGGTCCACCCCAGAGCCCTGGGACAAGGCATTCTACAAATTTTAGAGCTCTCCTTTATTGAACCCAGTGTCTATAGGAGGGATTATGTTCAAGTGCTGTTTTTGTTCCCGGAAAGAAAACATTTGAACCTCGAGTAGCATGCTTGGATGAGATGCTTCGGGAGGAGCAAGTGTTCATCGCATAATATCTAAGATGTCCCACAGAGAGCCTGGGGGTCATCACAGTAGATGGTATACAAACTCTTATTGATCTAATCTTCCTAAGAGAGGAGTGCTTCAAAGCCTCTGAAGAAATCTTTGGGAGCATTGAAAAAATCAAGGCTATTATGGTACTGGTTACATTTCAATAAGAAAGTCTCCAGCTGTGAATGGCAATAAAAGAAATTGTTATAGATAACCTTAGCAAAGGGGACTGCCTCTAGCTTTAAGATATATTGATTATGACTTGAATCCAAAGAGTTCTGCTTAACAAAAAGTTGTAGAAGTTCTAGCTGCCTGCAAAGAATCCCTGTAACGCTAACTTTTGATTGATGAAAATTATAAGAGAGGAGGAAAAGCCTTCCAAAGAATGAGAGTTTCTGGTGAGGGTCACCCAGAGTCAGGCACTTGGCCATGAATATAGCATCAGAAGGGAGTCATAGATGACACATTCCCTTTTACTCTCCAGCAGATCCCAAATTGCAGAAGGAAATAAATTTATAACTCAAAAACATGATAATGTTATCAAAAGCCCATGAAGTCAGCTGCATACATTGTGGAACAAGCCATTGTTATATTTGTTCTTTGGCTGTGTAAAAATATGTTGATTGTTTCCATCAAGAGAGGAAATAAAGATATAGAGAATGAAATCTACAGGAAATTGGACTCTTTACTAGTTATGAGTGACTTAGGGTTGAGAGAAAGAATTGTGACCTAGATGCTTCCTAATGTCTGTCACCCTCAGAGTTTATGCTTTGTGTCCCTGTCTTAGCTCTTAGTTTTTTTTACTGTCGTATTCCCTCATAGCTTTGCCTATTGGCTAGTTTAGCTTAATGACACTTACTGTAAAACCCTAATTTACTTCATGCTTCCTCTTTATATTTAAGGCCAATGAACATGTACCCATGTCTTTATCCTGGAGGCATGCATAGCCTAGGAGAGAAATCTGAGTTTTAAAAGCTTTATACACAGACTATCTCTGCTCTTTTCATAGCCTCTAGTCTAAAGTTCTCAAAATGAAAAAGAGATGAAGCATTACTCATATCCCTAAGTCTTGTAAAACTTTTTATCTATCAAATGATCATACAGTAAAATGGACTTTTATGGTATAAAGTTCTATGGATATTAACATGTGGATCATTTATATGTAACAACCACTATGATCAGGGTACAGAAGAGTTCCATCACCACCACCAGCTCCCTGTGCTATCCCTTTACTGTAACCCCCTACCCTTGCTTGGCAGCCACCAATCTGTTCTCTATAACTATAGCTTTGTCTTTTTGAAAATTTCATATGTATAGAATCATATAGTAGGTTATCCTTTGAAACTGATGATCTAGATAGATTAGAAAATAAAAGGCAGTGAAGGGTAACTTCTAGATTGTGTGATGTAGAAAGTGGTAGAAAAACTTAATGAAGTCAATAGTTTTGTTGGACTAGGATTGTTTGGAACATGTTTCATAGAAGAGTTCATGTGTGGAAGCTGGGTCCTAGAGAAGTACAGAATTTTTATTAATGGCAAAACTGGATAGTATTTCAGAGAGCAGAGAGTGATAATTATGTGTAGTTAAAGAAAGGAGGAGACCAGTGTAGTAAGAAAGGGAGAACCCAGACATCTTTGTTGGCTCTTAAAATGGAAGCAACATGAACAAAGCAACGGTATCTGAAGATTGATTAGGCAGAGATGTACAAGATGTGTTACTTGGCATATGATACTTGGAAAATAAAGTTGGTGGCTGAAGCCTCAAGAGCTCTGTAAAGGAGAGAAAACAGAAGGCAAGTGAGCATAGGGTCAAAGGTTAAAATAAACTTGAGTGACAGCTGGGAGCCAGAGGGAAGGAGACCTCTAGAACATTTAAATAAGGGATGGTGAAGGAGCAATTTGTAGAGGTTAGATGCGACCCAGTTCTTAAAAGGGAGGCAGTTGATCAAAACTCTAAATGTCATACAGAATTTGAAGAGTAATGAATAGAAGAAATCATTGGTTGAGGTTGGAGAAATTTGATTTCAGTGGAACCATGGGGGTAAAGGCCAGATTGCAGTGGGATAAAGTGGTTACATGGAAGATGAAGACGAAGAAATGAAGGCAGATTTGGTTATAAATGGCCCCATAGTTGGAAAGAAGGGTGGGATCAAGTGTAGGCTTTACAAACTGAACAATAAACATAAGCATTGAAGACAGAGAGGAGATGCAGTGAGTGGGAACAACGCAGCCAAGAAAGTTCCCTCCAGATCCAGAGCTTATGAGGAGCTGCTTTAGTCAAATTGCCTGTATGCGTATTTTATCTGTTCAGATTTGTGGGCCAAATGGAATTCTGATAACCTCTATCTGCATCCGTAATCACCACCAAAAGCAGTCCTATTATACTTGTTATCTGTTACTAAGGTTTTTCAGTTGTCCAAGAATTTATTCTCATCTACCACAAACTCTGATTGACTTGAAAAAAGGACTCTACTAATTTTGAGAAAATGAATTAATATTGAAGTAAATCGATAGAAACTATTTATAAGTGCTTTAATCTATAAAGCTTTTCATAAAGATTTTTATTTCACCTACAAGTAATATTAGAGTGATAAAAACTACTATTGCAGCGTAGCAGTATGTGAAGATTTTCCCAAACTCATTATAAAGACACAGTTCTCTCCTGGAGCTCAACCATGCCAATCACACAGCAGTATCCCAAAGCATTTGCCTCCAATTTTCTTGAATCGAAGAACCTCTCATAGATGTTAGTATCTAGGAAGCTGAAATTTTAAAAAAGGCTTTGCTTGCAACCAAAATTGATTTCTGTAATTCTCTCTAGCATGGCTTTTCTGACAAGGCTATTTCTAGATTACCCGGTGTTTGGGCTTAGCTCATGTTGCTTATGAAACTTTAATTCTTGCCTCTAAGCTGCAACCTGGTCCCTCTGCCAATCACAGCTGGAAGCATCCTCCCATGTTATGAACCTTTTCATCAACTGGGCTCTACCAATCACTACTATCGACCCTCTCCACTCCTCATAAAATAAAAGCAGAGATTTCGAGGGCTTCTTGACATTTTGTTCTGGTTCCCTGAAGACCCATCCAGGACACCTCCATGGATCTGCTTTACTCTGTAAAGATGATCTATTTCACAAAGGCCTTACCATAACTCAAAGTAATCTTTAAAATAAACCTTGCAGGACAGGCTAGGGCATATTGATTACCTCTCCTCTACACTCTGGGCCTGGAGAGAAGCCAACCAGACTCCTGTGAAATCTGGAAACTTGTAACTTTCTATTAAAAAGGGATGGCAGCATGGTAAAGCTAGCACCTGGGGTCCAACCAGAATTTAAAATTGCTAATCCCTGAGACCCTGCGGATGCCATTCTCTCTTAGGCTAAAGGGCATGTGAATTCAGCTCTTAATATTTGTAAGGGGCCAGGGCTTCACAAAAACCTGATAAATCTTTATTGTATTCTACCTGGAATTCACATCTTTTGCACTTAACTATATCTTCCTAAATTTACTGAACAATTAAAACACTGCAGAGTTAATAGTGGGGGCCTATGTTATTCAGTTCTCTGTAGGTGATTATTGTCCACATTCCCAAATGCCCAAAGTATATGGTGAGCACAACTGGGCTCTGCTTTTATTTTTGTGGAGAGGCAATGAGCAATGAGAAATGGGCTGTCTTTGTCTGACAGGAGATGTGAACTCCCTAGAAGATGAATGTCTCTGTGGAGACGAAGTGAAACAAGTACTTTTCCAAATTGCTCACTGGGTCAGACCTACGTGAAGATGCAAAAATCAGTCACCTCCACGGTGCAATTTACCAGTAACCTCTGCTTCCAATTTCTCTCCTGAAACACATGTCAGGGAGCCTGCACTTCACAATGAAAGTAATATATTTGGATTAAATATTACCTTCTTCCAGCAAGTTATCTTGTGAGGTGTTACACAATAAGTCATTAACACATCAGTACAAATTAGGCTATCGGATTTATCTTTTGCCATGCCAAGAGTGATCTTAGATGCATGATAGTAGTGTTTGAGGAAAATGCACACAGGAAAAGGGGATATAGGTTTTAACTCTGAAAAATGAGGAAAGTGGAAGTAAGCTCAACAGTTTGTAAAATCTGCTTTGGGCTGCCTTTGCTAAGCTGGTGATACTTCTGTGCTGAAATGTCATTGACCTCATCCTTTGCAGACTGGGCTATTGCAGTGCTATGTGGCATGTCCTAGAAATGGAAAAGTTGGCAGTACTTCACCATGTTTGGGAAGGAAGGCAGAACAGACGTTCAAAATCATTAGCATTGTCTTATGTAAGGAAGAAAATAAGAATTTCAAAATTTATCAAACTGAAGTAAATTGTCTTACAATTTATCACAGTGAGCGAACACATGTTTATTACACAGCAGCTTCCTTGCTCATTACTTTGTAAAAAGCGAAATAACTGTAGAGAAACTAATATTTCAGGAAGTGGTGGAAACTGTCTTCACAAATGGCCCACTTTAACTAGGTCACCCGTTTTTGGAAGCAAAAAGGTCGGTAGAGAATAATGTTGAGAGGAAAACTGTACAGTATATACTGAAATCTCAAGAAACTGTTATTCAGGGAATAGCTACAGGGCTTTAATGCTCAAATTGAATTGAAGAGTAAAGCATCATGCATGGATGCCGAGGAGAAAGGTCAAGTGAGGCAGGGGAAATGGAGGATTTGCCAAAAAGCCAAGAGCATCTCTGAGAACTAAGAGGGGGCAGACATTTAAAAAAATGAATTAGACCAGACGTTAGTGGATAATAAAGCAGTAGTGATATGGAAAGAGAGCTGTCCCAGTAATGTGGGTAGGATCCCTAAGGGAAGGTGAAATGTGGGGAGAGCTAGATTCAAGGATGCTCACCAAAGGACCCAAAAGCGATGGTTATCAATGAGCAACGCCATCTGAGTTTATGAAATTGCAAATAACAGGAAAAGGAGAGACAGCTAAATAATTTCCTATTGCTCCATAGGTCTCAAATGAATCCATCTTTTCAATTGTCAGCCAAAATTGAACAAAAGTTTACATGACCCAGGATCAATATAGGGATTGGTGCAAACCAATTAGAATGGGACCAAGGCAGAGAGAGTGGAGTCAGGTGAGAATGTGGGTGACCAAAAAAAGCTCACGTTCAGCTGTGCTCGGAACAGGAAAATATAGAAAGGCACTGGTATGCTGCTGGGGGTACCTGGAGTAAGGATGACAGATAGAACTTTGTATTTTCTCTGTCATGAAGGAACACACCTAGTATAATTAAGAGTGAAATTTGTCTACAAAAATGGTTAGAAAATACTCAAGTACTCTCAAGATTTACTTAGCATCCTTAAGTTTTTGCGGATGTGATTCTATGCTCTAATCACAACAAATACTAATAACCCTTTTCTTATTTTGACATGATTATTTATAATTATGCACATTTTCTTACAATGTCTGTAGGTCAGTGATTTTTAAACTTTTTTTTTTTTTTTAAATATATCTTTATTGATTTCAGAGAGAGGAAAGGAGAGGAAGAGAGAGAGAAACACCAATGATGAGAGTCATTGATTGGCTGCCTCCTGCAGGCCCCCTGCTGGGGATCGAGCCCGCAACCCGGGCATGTGCCCTGACCGGGAATCGAACCCTGATCGCCTGGATCCTAGGTCGATGCTCAACCGCTGAGCCACGCCCTGCCGGGCGATTTTTAAACTTTTTGACCCTGATCCACAGTAAGAAATAATTTTGTATTGCGTCCCAACATACACAAACCTGTACATAAGTAAAAGATTTTCCTAAGTAACCTGTCTTACTACCTGAGTTTTGCTTGGTAGTGTTCTCTTCTCTGCTGCACTATGTTATTCCTTTTCTCACAAGGCAGAGTCATGGCTCACCCACTGTGTGGCTCCCCAAAGTGTGAAAAACACTGCTCTAGATTACAAACAGCATATTGGCTACATGGGTTTGGCTCTGTCATTTTTCCCCTTGTTACTCAAATATATTTATCAGTGTTCTTCTATTGAAACTACCTGTTAGTTGTTTGTTTTTCCTTGGATAAAATAAATAGCTTCATGAGACTCAATATCATGTGACTTGAATGCAAATGTCTGCGCTAACTTTTACACTGCAATGAAGTACTGACCTGCTTTGGTGTTAATTACGGAGGAAGCTGAACAGTGTTGCCAAGGAAAAACTGTGCAACCAATTGCTTTACAGACTACTTTTAGGGTTTTGATTTGAAATAGTTAAGCACAGAGCCATATTGAAATGTATCAGGAAAAAACATTTAAAGAAAACAATTACTGGATATGCTTATGAATTGAACTACCACTTCCATGGTTCAATTTTTTGTTGTTGTAAATTTGATTTTTTTTAAAACAAGCTTTCTAAAGAGAACCACAAAAACACTTATATTATCTATACCCACTCCCTCTCCAAAAAAGTTTTCATATAGTTATGTTATAAATATGTGCAAATTATTTTCCTAAATAATCAGACAATGTATCCTGTTTGGCTATTGCACCCAACCTAGTTCAAACTTCGTTTCATATCTTTGAGTTAAACAAAGATATACTCAGGGTTTGTCCAGGGCTCTCAAGACTGGCCAAAGTTCGCTACACTAGGTTCATGGGCTGTACCTCTTAGAGGGTATAGTTTGACATTGTCCTAATGTAGGGCAGTTTACACGGGCATAGTGCAGGACTTATACGTTCTTTGTACATACACTCCTGTTTCATTTCGAATCAGGACTTCGGCCTAAGAACTGTATCTAGAACAGGATTGAGGGCAGCAAGAGGAGCCAACACTTTCTACTGTGACCTCTAGGCTGCTAACCTTCTATTTAAAACTTTTAACTTGTATGTAGCAGATAATCATGTAAGCTTCCATTTCTGAACCTTCTTCTCTAAGCTTCTCTCACAGTAACTTTCCTCCATTGATTTTCTTATCCTACCAACTTGTTTGACCTACTGAGCCTCAAACATACTTTTCATTTGCCAACTTGTATATCTTTGATACAAATGTCTCCATCAGATATGTTTTTTTTCCCCTCTTATTGTTTCTTCAACCAAATCCCACCACCTTAACGAATTAAAACACAACAATATTTTGCTCAAGCCAGTTCAAGGTGGTTGCTTCCATCTTTTAAGTACCTATAATCTGTACAACTTACTTGACAGTTAAGGACAATATAAAATAATATAGTGTTTGTTTTTCTTGTAATTTTTATTGAATTTATTGGGGTTACATTGGTCAATAAAATTATGTAGGTTTCAAATATACAATTCTGCGATACATCATCTGTACATTGCATTGTGTGCTCACCATCCAAAGTCTAGTCTCTTTCTATCACCATTTATTCTACCATAAAACTAACCTTTCACTTATGCATGTCTTTGATGTTTCTGTAAATTATAAGTACTGCTGATCATTTAGTGCCTGCTGTGTATCAGACATTGTGCTAGGAATTTGCTTCCATGTAGACATTAATATTCTACATATATTTAAAAATATGAAGTAACATGACAGTCTAGGGTTTGTTTGTATTTCTCTTAGAAGACTGTCCAATAAATTTGGTATCACCAAAACTTCATGTGCTCCTCAATATTTCCCAGCTCCCATGCATTTGGGTGGGGCTGTGTGACTAATTCTCACTAATAGGTTATAAGCAGAAGTAATGTGTCATTCTGAATTGGAAGCAAGAGAGAGTAAGAGGTACATTAAATCTCTATGGCTGGAAATGACAGGCTTTGAGAACTCAGAGTTTTACCTAGTAAGCAGCCTGTTCCCTGAGTCTCCACTTGGAGAGATCAGCCATGCAACCTGCATCAGATTGTGACATGAATGAGAAATACACCTTCATTGTGTTAAGCCATTGATATTTGGGGGCTTATTGGTTATTGAAGCATAGCCTATTCTATCCTGATTACTAGGATAATGATTTTATTTGTGTATGTTGATGGCCAGATTATTCAAGATAGTGAATGATGTTAGCCCTGACTCAATGATGGGATCCTTGAAAGTAGAGATTTTTGTTCACGTATACTCTTTTCAGTGTCCAGATGAGTGCTAGGTACACTCAGTAATATTTGTTGGATTAATAAACAAACTCAAGGTAGTTATAACATGAAATCATTAAGACAAGCCAGAAGAAATAACCAGTGATAAAACCCAGAAGTATCTAAATTATACATCCAGAGTTAGAAGCAGGATTTAGCAAAGAGAAGAAGGTTAAAGATTAGCAAATAAAAATCTGCTTTTGAATTTACAGAATTTCTACATTTTCAACTCTCTTAGTGCACAGTAGTAAACCACTTTCTGTGGTTTATTGGGAACAGGAGATAGGCGTAGGCTAATGAGAAAATTTTGTCAGTCCTTTCAACATATCAATCTTGACTTTCTAAGCGGCATTCTGCTTCCATTGGAGAATGACGTAGGAGTTTCAGCTTCTCAGTTAGCTCTTTGGGAGTCTCCTGTCCAGCTGATACTTCCTAACTCAAAGGGCATCTTCATAGAGTTGATCGGATCATAATAAACAGATTCTCTAGTTATTATTGCCTTTCATTTTCTGTCATGTGACATGGGCCAATTCTTTACATTTGCTCTAGGGCAAACCAGTATTCCAGATTCTTAATGGAAAGAAGAAATTGTGGCTAGAGGATATTTAGCTGTGACATCAGACTGGGAAAATGTGCACACATTGATTAATTGCTTTTCTTTTAGGGATGTAAAATGACAGGAGATATCTATCTACCTATAGATAGACCTCAATATACATATATCTATAGATAGTTCTAGAGATAGGTATCTCTTATCACTTTATCTCAGTACTCTTAATTAATTTTAAAATTATCAGGCAGAGTACATTAAGGGTAGCACATTGAAATGATGGAACATATATATGCCTGGTATATAGATGACCTAAATAGGGTAATAATGAAAGAATGATAATACTTGGGTAGATATTTACTACAAGAAGAAACTGTTGTTGAATGATGTGCTCTTATACAAGTATGAATAATCCAGACACAAGATTGTAACCAGTTGAAAAAGTAATTCCATCCTCAAAACCCTGTGATCCTCAGCTTTTTGCATAAGACTATTTATTATAAAATTATTTATTTTAAAATGTTATCTCTTTAAATATGTTCAGCAATGCCAAAGAGGTAGAGAGGTAGGTTTTATCATCTGAAGATTAGAGGTGAGGAAACTGCAACCCAATAGAATGATACTGCTTGTTCAGGGCCACTCAGCTCCTCCAGGGTTGGTGGCCCAAGCTCTGTTCTGCTGACTCCTAGTCTGAGGCTCTTTCTATTTCATCACATTTTGAGATGTATAGAGATCTTTACTCTAAGGCCAGTCATAGAAATGACAGCTCTGTGTGGGGGAGGGGATAAATCAGCCACCTTTGCCACTACAATTCACTGACTTCCCGAGATGCCCTAATATCTCATTCAGGGCCACACACACTTGAAACAGAGAGAAGCACGTTTCAGCTCCATCCTTTGATGTGTTTGGGCAAGGGCCTTCCAGACAATCAGGTGCGGCGCCCTCCCTTGCGTGGTTGATGGCCTTTCCTGAAGGCTACCAAACGTATCTGCTGAGACTGCACTAAATAAAATGGCTGTCACCAAGCCATCTGGTGCATGTGAGCTTTTTCCCCTCTAAGATGCAAGTTTTCAGTTTGCACAGCACTTCAAATTCTTACTACACTTGACTAAGTCATTAATATTTCACTTTCATTATCATGTATTAATAACACAGGAATTTAGAATGATCTTGTTCATCTAACTCTTAGAAAACAAATAATTACATTCGTGCATATTGATTGTCAGATAACTAAAGATGTTTAGCCTGGAGCTATGATAAGTTTACCAGCAGGTCCGGTTTGGGTTCTTCGCTATGTTCAAAGTATATCAAGCTGATTTCCCTGAAAAACTTGAGATAGCAGGAGAGAAATTTTGGGAGTTAGAAGGGGAAGGCCTTTAATGGACCTCACAGAGGCTCCCACAATCTTTTAGAAGGTGATTTCTTCAGGAAGGGATTGGAAGCCCTAAATGATACTCAAGGGAAAGGCTAATAACTTTGTCCTGTGAAGTTGGGTTTTGTTTTATTTTCTGGTGTGTGGAGGGAGGCTCACTTTCCCCCTTTGTCTTTTTAATGGTGATAGGTTCTAATGGTGGAACAGGGACTTAGACATTGTTCAAGATTCAAGATTCATTCAAATAAAGAGTTAATATGTGTCTACCAAGAGCTGAGTCCTGGGCTAGATCACTAGAAATTTGACATGGACAAAACAGTGTTGTTTTCTGCTTACTAGTGGGAGAGTCAGACAATATACAGGTGAGCTAACTTAAAAGAAATTTCTTATGATATTTTTCCAACTTTATTGAGCTATAATTGACACATAATATTGTGTAAGTTTAAAGTGTACAATGTGATGATTTAATATACATTTATGTTGTGAAATGATTACCTCATTAAAGTTTGTTAACACATCCATTACATCACATAGCTACATGTGTGTGTGTGGTGAGAACATTTAAGATCTACTCTCTTAGTAACTTTCAAGTATACAATATGGTATTGTTAACTATAATCATGCTGTAAATTAGGTCCCCAGAACTTTATTCATCTTAGAACTGGAATTCTGTATTCTTTGAGCACCATTTTCCATTTCTCACTCCCCCCAGCTCCTGGCAATCACCAATTTACTCTCTGTCTTTATGAGTCTGTTTTTTAAGATTCTGCATATAAGTGATATTACAAAGTATTTATCTTTCTCTGTCTGACTTATTTAACTAAGCATAAAGTCCTCAGGGTCCATTTATGTTGTCACAAATGGCAGACTTTGTTTCTTTTTTATGGCTAAATAATATTTCATTATATATCTATATCATCTTCTTTATCCACTCATCTGTCGATGGACACTCAGGTCGTTTCCATGTCTTGGCTGTTGTAAATAATGCTGCAGTGAACATGAGGGTGCACATATCTTTTTGAGATCATGATTTCATTTCCTTTGGTTATATACCCAGAAGTAGGATTTCTGGACCATATGGTAGTTCTCTTTATCATTTTTTGAGGAATCTACATTTTGTTTTCCACAATAGTTTTACCAGTTTACATTCCTATCAACAGTGCCTAAGGGTTCCATTTTTTTTCATATCCTCATGAGCACTTGTTATTGTGTGTCTTTTTTGAAAATAGCCATTCTAATAGACAGATGGTGATATCTCTGTGGTTTTGATTTGCATTTCACTGATAATAAGTGAAGTTGAACTCCTTTTCATAGATCTGTTGGTCACTTGTGTGCTATCTTTGGACAAATGTGTAATGTGTATTCAGGTCATTATTAAATCAGATTATTATTATATTTTTTGCTATTAGGTTGTATGCATTCCTTATACAGTAAGTCTTTATCAGATATAATATTTGCAAATATTTTCTCACAATTTGTAGGTTATCTTTCCAATTTGTTGGTTTTTTTGTTTTGCTGTGCAGAAACTTTTTAGTTTGAGGTAGACTCACTTGTAGATTTTTGTTTTTGTTGCTTGTGCTTTTGATGTCCAAAAAACTGATGCCAAAGCTAATGTCAAGGAGTTTTCCCCTATGCTTTTTTCTAGGAGTTTTCTAGGTTTCAGGTCTTACCTTTAAGGCTTTAATCCATTTTGAGTTAATTTTTGTGAGTGGTGTAAGATAGGGGTCCAATGTCATTCTTTTGCATGTGGCTCTCCAGTTTTTCCAGCACCATTTATTGAAACGATTATCTTTTCCCCATTGAGTATTGTTGGGTTCCCTTGTCAAATATTAGTTGAGATATGTATATATATATTTCTGGATCTTGATGCTATCCCTTTGGTCTATGTGTCTGTTTTTGTGCCAGTGAGCTAACTTGATAAGCAAGATAATGCCAGAATATAAGTGCTGTGAAAAAAATAAAACAGATCTCTCTGTCTCTCTGTCTGTCTGTCTGTCTGTCTCTCTCTCTATGTGTGTGTGTGTGTGTGTGTGTAACTAAAGAGACCCTCTTTATCTAGGGGGCAAGGAAGGCCTGTTCTAGAAGAAGATGCTTGAGTTAATCAAGAATGAGAAGCCAGCTATGTTAAGAATTAGAAGTACATAATAGGCATAGGGAATAGCTATGGAGAGGCCACAAGGCAGAAAAATTGTTAGCTTTTCTAGAAACCAAAAGAAGAGCAAAGGGATAGGAAAAATAAGATCAGATGATTTTCAAGAGATAGGCAAAGGGCCAGATCATGCAAGTCTTAGTAGACCATGATACGGAGTGTGGATTTTCTTTTAAGTGCAGTAGACATGTGCTGAAAACTTGAAGGCTGATAAAGCAGGGGAGTAACAACAAGGGAACAAATATAGGAATCAAATTTCTAGTTTTAGTCACCTGGTGGGTGGCGATACTACCCATTCAGCCAGGGAAGGTGAGGGGAGAAGAGAGGGAAGCACAGATGGCAGCGAAGAGAGATAGGTAGGAGCCTAAGCCTTTAAATCCAGGCGTCTTTTAAGTAGCATGAGCATTTGTCCTTCTATACCCAGGACAGTATGGTTTATGGCTATTGTCCCACAATTATTATTATTATTATTATTATTTAAATTTGTCTTTATTGATTTCAGGAAGAGGAAGGGAGAGGGAGAGAGAGAGAAACATCCATGACGAGAGAGTCATTGATCGGCTGCCTCCTGCACGCCCCCCGCTGGGGATCGAGCCCACAACCCGGGCATGTGCCCTGACCGGGAATTGAACCGTGAACTCCTGGTTCATAGGTTGATGCTCAGTCACTGAGCCACACCAGCCAGGCTGTCCCACAATTATTAACGATGTCTCTTTTTACTCAAAAATATATCAGTTTGGTCAATAAAGTATCTGCCCACACTTCTCTGGTTCCTCCCTGGCTTCCCCCTGCCCTCAGGGAAGAGAGGAGAGCCCCTGCATCCCAGCAGCTCTCTTTTCCTGCGACTTTCTGGTCACTTCTCCCCTCCCAGAGTGGGGAGTTGGTAGTTCGGCCCGGAGGAGATGTGTCTTTCTCCCTCTTGCCGTCTGTGCTGCTCAGCAGTGACTGCTCCCCGTGACTAGTTCCCAGTGAAGCCATGAAGTTTCTTTCGAGTACTTGGCTGGGGGACACTCACTGCCCCGCCCTGGGAAACTTTCTCTCCCACCGGCCCTCCTCCAGGCCGCACGCAGACAGGTCGTAGACAGCAGCCGCGGGGCAGGTGGAGCCGCTTCTAGGGGCTGATGACAGCTGAGGTTTTTCAGGACTCCCGCGCTCTTGGACACACAACCCCAAAGAAGGAGTTTGAGACAACAGTGTTCTCCTCTCTGAGTCTCCAAATCGAGGCAACTGCAGCAACTATTCTTGCCTTTCTCATTTTTCGAACTGAGATCAACCCCCTTCAAGCTAAAGGCGTCAAAATTCAGTTTCGGGACTTTCAAGCCAAATCAGCCTTCAATAACTGGGAGCTTTTTCATACTCAATATTTCTTCTTCCTCGAGTTCTCTTTTATTTGTTTTTTGCTTCTCTTTTGTATATACTCTGAGCTTTATTTTTTTTTACACACAGCATTTGCTTACTCTTTCTTGTTTCATTTCTTTTGTATTGGATTTATTGGGGTGACATTGGTTAATACAATTATATACCCTCTAAGCTTTAAAAATGCAGAGCCGTTTGTCCTACTATAGATCAGATGCTCTTGCACTACACCTCTGCACTTGGAGTTTTCCTTGCCTGTAACTGTCACCTGTCTGATCATTTCCTGCTTGACTTTCAAGGCTAAGTACATTGTTTTCAGGAAACCTGCATCCTATTATCACAATATCTGCGTGCCCGAGGTCGGGCACAGGTGCAGAGGTGAGGAATAAAGCGTCTGAACCCACACACAGGGTCAGGTGGTGGTGATCGGGCGGGGGGAGACAGGCCGCTGGAGCTTTACCCACTAGCCATGGGGCCAGGAAAAGCGCCACTTCAGGCCCTCAGCTCTGTGCCACCCTCAGCTGTGTGTCTTTCTCCCTCCTGCCCTCTGCGCTGCCCAGCACTGACTGCTCCCCATGACTAATTCCCAGTTTCTTGGCTTCCCTCTGAATTCACACGAGCACCTTCCATTCCTTTTGCAAAGGTCACCGAAGTCCCCAAACGCTCTTGTTTGGAACCGAGGACCCCAGACTCCCCCTCCCTCCCAAATCTGTGGAATTGGCAGAGAGGACTCACCATGCAAAAAAGCTGGCGGAGACCAGAGGAGAGCACTTTCTTTTAATAAGCAGATGGTCTCTATAGATGAGGGAGCGTTAACATTAAAAACATATGCTCGGTACCAGGGAGGGAGAAACACAAAAGAGGATCGGGAGGCACATGGGCTCTGTAAACAAGTCGCCTTTGTGAAAGTTTCCCGCGTGAGGGAAGCAGCTTTGCAGGGTGGCAGGAGGAAACTTGCCTGAATAATTCCGACTTCATCTGCAAGGGCGGCTACCTGACATGAATTATAACAGCGCATTGCCGAGAAACGACATCTGCAGGGATGATAGCTAGATGAGCTTGTGTTTATTTGTTTGGTTTTGTTTTCCATCCCGTTTGACGAAAGGGAAGCGCTAGGAAGCAGTCGGGGTGATCTTGCACTCCAGCTCGGCGCTCCTAGCAGAGAAGCATAACCGGCTTGCGTTGGCTTTTGGTATGGGCCGTGCGGCTCTCTAACATGCAGAGCAGAAGCAGGAATAGGTGCACAGGCGTCCAGACTTGATGTGCTGCTTCGATTTTAGAGCAGGAATCTGCATCAAAGATGGAGAGAACCAAGTAGCAGAACAAGACCCCCATGTCAAAGACATTTAATTGCTGATGAGTTAAGTTGAGCCCTGTGCATCTTGTCTTTATTTCAGTAAATAGAAATTGATGTATTATACTCATAGCTTGTATTATACTCAGGTTAATGTATTTTTTTTTTTTTTTACTTTACAGTAAAAGAAAACACATAGATGTGATAAGAAAAGTGATGAGCTACATAGTGTGATAAAATGAGCACTGGATCAGGAGTTAAAAGATCTCGGCTCTACCTTTAAACAGCTGATGACATTGGTTAAGGTCATATATCACTATTTACTTTATTTCCTCGACTATAAGACAAAGAGGTTAATCTAAGTCTAAGTCAGGAATCACCAACTCACATTTCTACATGGTCTCCGCTGGTATCATACATGAATAAATCTGCCCAAGTATAAGACTATAGGGATAGTGGTGCATGTGATGAACTGGAGAGAGAATGTTTCTTTTAAGTGGGCAGCTGCTGCCAAGCTCCAGCCAGACATTGCTGTTTGGAAATGGAGGGAACATGTGTTTCTAGAGCTTCTACTTTTTCAGTATTTCAAGCTAGAAATCCAGATTTTGTTTAAAGTAGCTCAGTTTGTCAAGGTGGGCAATTCATTTAAATTAAAAACAAAACAAAACCAAGTGTGGGTCAAATAATCATGTCAACAGACTACATGCTGCTCCATGAGCTAAAAGTGAGAACTCGAGGCTAAGTGAGCTCCAGGGTGTCTTCTGGCTTTAAAATTCAGAAATTCTAGGGTAGACATTAAAGCAAGAAGAAATTCACTTTTAATCAAAACAGGCCATGTTATTTTTTAATGATCTAAAAATAAAAAAGGGCTGCCAGAGATGTGGTGTGTTGATTAAATAATGGAGTGGCTAAAGGAGAGGCTAGATGGCCAGTGCTGGGGATGTGGTAGAGGGGATTTCCGTATTTGTGTGTGTGTGTGTGAGTGTGTTGGTGAAAAGAAGTGGGAACTAAATTAAATTATTCCATCAGTTTTTTTCTCACTCTGTTGGGTCTATGATTCTAGCTGTGTGCTCATTCTCACTTCTCTTTCCTTTTCTCTTCTTGCCCTTATTTTGAATTATTTCACCACGATTTTTAAAGTAAGAGGGTCTGGATATTTTAAATCTGGGTAGGAATAGAAGAGGGGCAATGTAAGAGGGAAAGACATAAAGAAGAAGGGGAGGGCAGTAAAGGGAGTAGAATTACCTGCAGATATTGTAGTTGGGTAAGTCTGTTATTTCAAGCTTGACTTATCTTTACTGTGGACATAAAATATGATCAGGGAGTACGATGTCAGTGCATCCACTCTCAATAATTGATATGATGAATAATCTCAACCTTCCAACACCTTCTGTATCTCCCCACATCTCAAGAAACTTCATTCATCAGCCACGTTTGAAATGTTTAAGTAATCTCAGTGATGTATGGAACCCTGACACTCCCTTGTTAGAAATTCATGCTACTAACATTCTATCAAATTAAAAAGCCACTGAGCTCTTGTGCATAAAATTATCATAAATTACCTTCTGAAGGTTCATTGCTGTTTGGAATGTTTAATTGCTCACTCAGCTGAACTTTAACAGCTCAGTATTATTAATCAACTTGTCAAAAGGTTTTTCATTATGTCTTTAGATAGAATTGGGCAAGGAACAAACTTGTGCCTACACCAGGCTGATTGTGGCAAAGCACAAACAAATCTTGATAGAGTTTGCCATCTTTTGTTCACTAATTATGATTTTTCACAAAGGATTTTGAAGGAAACTGGGTCCTCCTATAGTTTTCAATAAAGAAAATGAATTCCTTTTCAAAGTAGAAAATTGTACTAACCATTTAAAAGCCGAAGAAGGCAGGTGAATTAATTCTACTTATGAGTGGTCCTACACATTCCTACTGAATTATGATCAGCATGATGGATACACTTCAGAATGTGACCTATATTTCTATGAAGGTCTCTTGTGTGATTTTATAGCAATATATTGATTAAAAACAGTGTTTGGAGAAACACGATGTTTTAAGTAATTGTGTTCAGTATGCCTTTAGAATGAGGCCAGGGCTGCCTCATTTTCCAAAGGAGTGAATTTTTTTTTCTTTCTCTAAGTTAACAAAGCCGCATCACAGGTTAAGAATTCTTACTGAGTTCTAGTTCCTTCAAATGTCAACCTCTAAAAAAATTAATTAAAGCTCAGTGAACATGGCCAATACTTTCATAAGCTTAAGGAATAGGAAAATACTTCAATAAAACTAAAGTACCCCAGCATTTTACACTGTGCATAATTATTCTCTGTTCGCTCTCTATTTCTCTTTCTCAATCTTTTTCTCTGTGTGTAATTAAGAAAATTGTACAAATATCTGAAAAAATAGCATGAAAAATCATGTTTTAAAATTAGCTATGTATTTCTACATTTATAAAGTAAGTTTGTTTTTAGACACTCAGGAAATAAATAACATCTACCAAAGGAAGGTGCCATAGCAGCGGGCTGTGGTTATAGTTACAGTGTTGGTGGAGTTAAGCAGGATACTACTCTGAGCCTGATGATAGCATTGCCATACGTAAGCTTTTTGCAAAACCTGCCTCCTATGGCAACAAAAGTAAAAGCTGGAATCTCATTCTGATGCTGTCACTGGAATTAAAGCTGTAGGACCACCCAGTGGATGACTAACCTTATTGAACAGAACTTTGGTACTGAAAACTAATCCTTCTTGGTTGGGAAAGAAACTGCCTTTGTCAGAAGTTCTTCTTTAAAGAAATAAGAAATAAGTTTAGTGAGGTTTCAGTATATTTGCCTCCTTACTTTTCATGTGGCAAAAAATGGAAATGACAAGCACAGAAAAAAACAATTCAGATGCAGCTGGACCCTGAGATAACTAAGGATTCTTCTCCCTGCCCACAAATCCCTCCACCCACCCACCCACCCAAAGTCAGCATGACATAATTTCATTCAAAATCCCCATGTGTAGCATGTGGTAATATTAAAACCAAAGGCTCTGTGCACTCCTGGACTGAGAATAGTGGTGTCTTTATGGAGAGGGAACAACTTATAGAGTTTGAGAAATATTTTGCATTAATGGAAATAATGTGGAGAGATAGTAGTGGACCAATGACTGAACATTGCACTAAGAAGGGAAGACTGGTGCTGGATGTACATCATTTGTAGAAGGGACACAATAAATGTCATCATGATCATGGTGTCAATAGGATAATGCTAGGCCACAAGTAACTGAATATCTGATTAACAGTGACTGCAACGAGGTTTTATTATTCTCAGATGACAAGAAATCAGGAGACAGGCTATCACTGCTGTTGATTCAGTTGCTCAAAGATGCCATTGAGAATCCAGGCTCTTTTCCTACAAGTTTGGTCCATTGTCCTTACAGGGTTGGGAATGGGGATGTTAGTGAGTCAGTCAACTGTATCAGCCACAAATAATCAACTTTGTTTAGTGTTCATAAGATTGAATGTCACTGGTAAGACCCCACTAATTTTTACTCAGTTAGACAAAGTTTCAGTCTACCTCTCTGTATTTAACAAGAAGATTTAAAACTTAGATGTAAGTTTGGAAAACAAACTTATTAAAGAAAAGTTGAAACAGTCTTTCCTTCAAGTATAAGAAAGATTATTAGGAAGATGTTGGCCAAATGCATTACTTATGAAATAGAGGGAGGTAAAATTATTCTATTCATACAGATGAATTTACTATCAATGAGGATTTTGGAGTCCTGGAATGGGTAAATGCTTTGAAAACCTGTAAGAACACCTTACAAAAGAATATATTTGAAATAATTCAGGCAAACCTTGCTTTGAGTCAGGCTACGCGAAATGGTCTCCTGAGGTCCCATTCAATTTGATGTCTCTCTGATTCTGTGATGCTAAATTTTGATATGATTGACTAGAATGCCTTAGGACTAAATTCCACTCAGTGATTCTAGTATCACATAGGAAAAAAACCCTAGAAATTACCTTTTTATGCACCAGTTGCAGCAGCTGGCTTTTTTCCCTAAGCTTTGTAGTGATGCATATTGGAGAGTAGAGTGGAACTCATAGTGTAAATTTTCTTTAGTACATGGATTTATTGATTTAATAGATCATGACAATCTATTTTGTCAGACCTGCTACCACATGAGTTCTGAGTCAGCAGGCAGACGAGACTTATAAAATATTTGCTGTTAAAAAAAGATACTGCATAAGATGAAATTAAAGCTCAAGAGTGTTATAATCAGTTTTCTGATAAGTAAGGAGATCATAACACAAGAGCCAGAATCATTAGAGAGAAAAAAAGCAGTAATTTTGCTTTATTGCTTTTGCCATCTGAATGACAAATCTTAACCCAGAGGAAGAAAGAAAAATAGAAATTTTGGATCATTTAAGGATGTATAATATAAAGGATGAAATTATATTTAGATCTATTCTTGGTTGTCAAAGGTGAGGTATGCTGGGAAACAGGCTGATTTGGCTATTTGGTTGCAGGCAGTTTATTGAATAGCAAAGGGAAGCTGGACTGGACAGAGGGAGGAATCAAATTGTGATGCAGATACAACTGTAGCTCCAGCCAACTCACAGGAAACTCTGAAGCTGGGACACCCCTTCAGAGATGCCCCAAATGGAGACAAAAGGATTGAACATTTGTATCAATTAATGGATGTGGTCTACCCCTTGGGAAGAGACATAACTTGGTCACCCAACTCCCTTTGGCCATGAGCAATTCTTGGTTAGGGTCACAGTTGAGGAAATAAATGGCTTAGTCCTCAGAAAGGTCTGGGGACACATCACAGACTCTAGTATAATTCACTCCCACCGCTCAAATCTGCTTGCTTCATATAGTAGACTCATCCCATTTGGTAAGACCTACTCCATTTTGATTGGTTTATTTTCTGGGGAAACTTTCAAGAGAAAGTTTGGAGGAACTCTAGCCTCAATAAGGACAGCTGGTCTCAGAGCTACACCTGACACTCATCATCTCTGTTCTTAACTATGTATTCTTTATTTTCCCTCACTGTTGGTTAACAACTCAGCTGTTCCAGGTGGCTTACTTGGAATGGTGACCAGACTCTCATTTCTCAGCCTGTGGTCAACATACTATTCTCAGGCCATAGCTGAGATACTTGTTCATTTACCATTAAAATTGGCCAATGGATTGCAAGATGCCCTAGGATCACCTGGCTACCATACATATTCTTTTTGTCCTTTTATGATGTAAAAATAGACCTACTTCTTCCTGATTATCAGAGTCAGTCATCTCTGTTAGGATAGTGACTGCTTTCTGTACCTACTGATCTCTTAATTAGAGAAGCTCAAAGTGAACAAGAGGAGTCTGAAGCTTAAAATTCAATGGGACTCTGGATGGAAGCAGAAATGAAAATCCCATTTTAGATTCTGCCCAATTGGATTCTGATTCCAGTTTAGTATCCTGTTGAAACAGACTTGAGATTGGAGATTGGGAGATGCAGGAGGTGTATTAAGAAGTCTTCTCAGGAAGGATACCAGTGTGGGATCAAGGGCAGCAGGATGGGGGAGCTGAAGAAGCTGAGCTGCAGTATGGTTGCAATAATAGCCTCAGATGATCTCATTGGGGGTGCTAAAGCTGGACTGATCCTTCAGAGAGTTCCCAAATCAAGGCAAAGAGTCCAATGCATTGACCAGTCATTGGATGCAGGCTGTCCCTAGGAGGAAACATAAACTTGGGCAAACAATTTTCTTTGGCCAAGGGCAATTTATGTAGGGGGACATAGCTGTGATCTCTGAGTTGGGAGAAAGAATGCCTCAGTCCCAAAGGGGACTCTGGTTGTTGCACCACAACTTTCTTCACCTTGATTCTGAATCTACTGTCTAAATGTTTAAGATAAAGCTCTGGACTTACATTGGATGACTTTTGTTCCTTTCTTCATTACAAATGCTCAGTAAATAATTTTTAAATAAATGAATGTTTATGATGTGTCAGCACTCTGCTACATACATCCTGGTGAAAAGTATGTAAGAGACAGGCACAGTCTGCCTTCAAATTTGTTGAATATTATTTCTCTCTCTGCCCCTTATTGAGATGTACTTGGGCAAGTAATTTAAAATCTTGTTCCTCCATATTTTAATCTCTAAACTGGGAAGAACAATGTTTGCCTTGTCCACCTCAAAATTATGATGAAGCAGTTTGTGGACATTCTTGGAGTATGGATAAGGTGTTTCATGACTATGTATATAGAATCAATTGTTATAAAAGTTGTTAATATTTTAACATATGCTGAGAAGTTCACTCTGTGTTGTCTGGACTTACCCTGATGTAGACCTTGAATATTACTTGAATATTTTGGGAAGGATGCTGTTAAAGGTACCCCTTTGGGAATGAAAGTTGCAGCATTTACTTATAGTTTACTAGATTTCATTTCAGTGTCGTTATATCACAGTAGGCACTCGGACAATTTAAACACGGATAATATATATAATTAACTAAATTAAACTAGATTATTATTTTTTTATTTTAACAGTTGAATGTATTTAGTTTCTTACTATTATAATGTTAACCATTTTCTTCATTTCTCTCTCCTCCATTTTTCTTTCTAAATAATTACTGTCTTAATATTTTTTTCAAATTTTGCGAAAGACAAATATATTTTTGTATCTGTATGATAAATGTTAGTTGAGAATTTCATCTGAATATTGAAGTTTCAATACCTAACAATATACAGAGAGAACTTTTAGTTAGAGGGGTTTGGTAGAGCCATTTTGGATCATATCAGTCTTCATACTACAAAGTCGATTTGTAGTCAATAACAATTACTAGACACTTAAAACATATAAAGCCCTGGCCCGGGTGATGTGAAGTCAAACAAAGATGAAGATGTGATCCACGGTCTTCGGGTCTCATACTGTAGTGAAATATGTTCACATCTGGTCAGGCATAAATAAGAAAAATGCATTTACCCATGCTAGTCCAGTGGAAGGAGCATGAAAGAGAATAGCTTATAATTCTGACTAGAATAGCTATTTCAAGGAAGTATAAAAAATTTGGATGTTCACTAGACTTATTGTGGTGATCATTCACAATATATACAAATATTGAATCATTTTGTTGTACACCTGAAATGAATATAATTTATTTGTCAATTATATCAAAATTAAAGAAAAAGAAAACATCAAAAATATTCAGATTATTTCCCTTCCAAATTTTAATCTTCTCAGGAAGAACTGGCTTCTTTTTTTTTTTTAAACTTATCTTTATTGTTGAAAGTATTACAGATGTCCCTTTTGCGCCCCATTGACCGCTTCTACCCACCCCCCCAGGCCTTCACCACACTATTATCTATGTCATGGGTTATGCATATATGCATATAAATTCTTTGGTTAATCTCCCCCTCCCCCCCCCCCCGCCTTTCCTCTGAGATTTGTCCGTTCCATCCATGCTTCTATGTCTCTGGATCTTCTTAGGGCTTGCCTCCCTCCCTCCCTCCCTCCCTCCCTCCCTCCCTCCCTCCCTCCCTCCCTCCCTCCCTCCCGTCTTCCTTCCTTCCTTTCTTCCTTCCTTCCTTCCTTCCTTCCTTCCTTCCTTCCTTCCTTCCTTCCTTCCTTCCTTCCTTCCTTCCTTCCTTCCTCCATTCTTCTTTCCTTCCTTCTCTTGCTTTCTCTCTTTCTTCCTCTCTCTCTCCCCCTCCCCCTCCTCCCTCTCTCTCCCTTCCCTCCCTCCCTCCCTCCCTCCCTCCCTCCCTCCCTCCCTCCCTCCCTCCCTCCCTCCCTCCCTCCTTCCCTCCTTCCCTGCTTCCTTATCATGATCTATCTATCATCTGTCTATCTTCAACTGCATTAATTGACACTAATTATAGGCTAAGACAGAAAAATAAAGTTAGAGCCCATCCTTCATTCTCTTAGCACAAAATAGCCTTCAAACCTATAACCTAATTGTCATGAAGGTGAAACTGTTCGAGTGAAAGGGGTGGGCCATGATTTTTTGATCTGGGTGCACAAAGTCATCCTGGTGTGGAGGATTCACATATACCCTCTTTAGATACTTTGTCTGGGATTTTTTGTTTGTTTGTTTGTTTTGCTTTGTTTTACCAACTATATATGACAAAGACAATTTCTCTATAGCTTGAAAAAGTGATTTAGTTTCTAAATCACCTTGCCTGCTGAAGGTCTGTCTGTGTTCTGTCGCTGAGGCTGTTACACATATCCCATGGCCAAACGTGGCGGCAGCAAACAGGACTGCCAAACTGCCTCACCGTGTGCAGTAACACGGCGTTCACAGGTTCTTTTTAGTTTCAGAGGCCCTACAGGGTTTGGAAAAAAATAAACTGTCTCAGGATGGTAAGAAATGAAGTAGGACATGGGCAAAGAAAATACCTGTCGTGAATGCATGGCCCTCAGAGGACTAAGCAATATGCAATCCTTGTCCTGAAGTAAGTCTTGTAAAAGTCAAAAGGCAATAAGGTAAAAACCTAGAAACAAAGTCTTGGCCACCATGCCATTCACCTTTCCCAGTGTTTCTAGGAAGTAGTTTAGTGGCATCTATTAAGCTGACAAGAAGCAGATTTTATTTTACCAGGCAGAAAAATTTTCTAAGGATATCAGCAATGAAACATGCATTGCAGAATTAAATAGCTTAAAATGAGCAGTTGGAGGGCAATGTAGAACACCTGGTAGACAGGTAAATCAATGTGTAAAGATGTATGAGGAATCTTAAGCATCTCTTCTACCAAGCAGATCCAAAACCTGGACTGGAACAAGAGTATAAGGACAAAACTCAGATATTCCATGGGCTGTGAGGATAAGTATATTCAATTTTCTAAGCCAGTACAATATATATATAGAACTAAGTACTTGTTACAGTTTAATGGCACTACACATTATTTACCATTTATAGATGAGACTCTGTCAAGTCCAAATTGTCCACATGAATAAAAGGGAAGCTTAAGCATTGATGATTTCAGACAACTGACCTAGAAAAATCACACTTAATTTTAACCAATATTTATTGAATGCTTACTTTGTTGAAGGTGCTTGCCGATTACGATCTTTCTTTGGGGAGTAGGATAAGACAAAGTTGATCAACTAGTAGTACTTTACCAGTTACAATGTAGTGAATGGTACAAAATAGATGCAGAGAGGGCAAATTATAAAAGGGTTCATGGAGGAGGCACTAGTAGCATTTTGACAAATAAGGGGGGTTAGGGGTGGTGGTAAGCAAATGTTCCTGGATGAGATAATAAGCAAATGTTCCTGGATGAGTAAAAGCAAGATGGGTAAGGTGGAAAGTGAAAAACATGTTCAGGAAATTAGGAAAAGGTCATTTGTTTTTTGGTCTATAGGATACTTGCATGGTGATAGGAATTTAGTCTGGAAAGGAAGGTGGGCAATATTTTGAAGAGCCTTATATTTCAGGGAAAAAAATCTACTTAATGCTGTATAACAAGGTTTCTTAACGTTGGCGCTATGGATATTTTGAAGCAGATAGTTCTTCGTTGTGAGGGGCTGTTCTGTGCATTGGTCCTGTGCTCTGGCTTAGTGGCATGCTTCTCCCCCTTATTTCCCCACTTCTGACAACCAGAAACGTCTCCAGACTTTCCCATATTCCCTAGAGAGCAAAATCACCCCTGGTTGAAAATCATCACTGTAGACAGTGGGAATCAGGGAAGGTTTCACTAAACAGTCATCTAATCAAAGACATGCTTTTCCTTACCTTCCACATGTGACCCATCACCAAGTCATCTAACGCTTCTCCCTAAATATCTTTTGAATCTGTTCCTTGTATCACTGTTGCTACTGAGTTAGGAAAGACCCTCATCATTAGCACAGAGATCCCTGCAATAGTTTCTCACCATCTCCCTGCCCCAGGCCTGTCATTTGCAACACATTTTGCGTATCTTTTCATACCATTTTTCAAAATGCAAAATGATTATGTCATCACACTGCATAAGATGCTTCAAAGACTCTCCATTGCTTTCATGGATGTGCCCCTTCTTACCTGCACAACCTCTCACTTCTTTCTTAGAAGCACATGTTCCAGTCATACTAGACTGCTGAAATTTCTTGGAAGTGTCACAGTTTTTATGTTGCCAAGTGTTTGCACATGTATTCTTTCTGCCTGGAACTGCAGTCTCCCCGCTTAATGGCTAATGCTGACCCAATTTAAAACTCAGTTCAGGTGTTAGTTATCTCACCCAAGCATAAGAAAACCATTTCTACCACCATCACCACTCCCCTAACACACTTCCATAACCACTTTGTGCTATTCTCTGTCGTAGTGATTATATTCTTCTGTAATTTTCTGTGTGTATTTTTGCCTCCTAAGCAGGAATGTATTTTCCTTTTTATTTATTTTTTTAAAATTCTCACCCAAGGACATGCTTAGAGAGAAGAAGGGAGAGAGAGAGAGAGAGGGAGAGAGAGAGACATTGATGTGAGAGAGAAACATAGATCAGTTGCCTTCTCTATGTGTCCTGACCAAGCATAGAACCCACAACCTGGGCATGTGCCCTGATCAGGAATCAAACTGGCAACCCTTTGGTGCACAAGATGATGCTCAACCAACTGACCCACTCTGGCCAGGCTGGAATGAACTTTTTTTTTTTTAATGTTTTTATTCATTTTAGGGAGAGAGGAAGAAGGAGGGTTAGAGAGATAGAAACACTGACTGACTGCCTCCTGCATGCTCCCCTCTGGGGATCGAGTCTGCAACCTGGGGCATGTGCCCTGACTGGAATTGACTTGGTGACCTCTTGGTTTATGGGTTGCTGCTCAAACACTGAATCACACTGGCTGGGCTGGAATGTATTTCTTCCTCTTCTTCTTTTTTTTTTCAATATGTCTTTTTTAATTTCAGAGAGAGGAAAGGAGAGAGGGGGAGAAAAACATCATTGATGAGAGAAAGTCATTGATTGGTTGTCTCCTGCACCCCCTCTGCTGGGGATGGAGCCTGCAACCCGGGCATGTGCCCTGACCGGGAATCGAACCGAGATCTCCTGGATCATAGATCAATGCTCAACTGCTGAGCCACTCTGGCCAGCCTGGAATGTACTTTTCTTGAGGAAAAAATTAGTCTTTTTGTTTTTGTATATCCATGGCAGACATGCAATAGATAACTAAATTGGAAAGGAAGATGATGTGACTATGGTGTAGATGCATTACTACAGCAAACAACTGGAAGTGGGGAGATGCACTAAAGGCTAATATAATAATGTAGGAGAGAAATGATGGGAGCTTGAACTAGAGTACAGAGAAAGGAAAATAAAAGGGGGTAGGTGTTGGGAAATTATTTAACAGATAGATATAGTTAATTAAGTGTAGGAATATAAAGTAAGGAAAAAAGGGAAATAAGAGGACAAATGATGCTTTTCTATTTGGTTGTAGGTTGACCTTTTAACCCAGTTTAATAAGTCCAATCTGACAAAAGACTAGGTTGGTAAATGGAAAAGCAGTCTGAAGTTAGAATGAATAGCAATGTGGATCGGGGAGTCATTGGGTAGGGTAAATGAAAGTGCAAAGAAAGTTTGAAAGGAAAAAAAATAGACAGGGTAAAGGACTGAAGATTGTCAAATACGAAAATTATGGTTGAGAGAAAGAAAAAGAACAAATGAATTAACAAATCAGTCATATTATTAGGGGGAAAAGCAGAATGGTAAATATCAATCTCATCACTGTGGCTCACCTTGACTGAAGTGGTGTTGTGAAATCTAGTAGTAATTCTCATCAATTATTATTTAGAAAATATTGGAAAACAGATCCCACTTTCAGAAGTAGCCAGTGATGTGTATGTGAATCATTGGATCATTATAGGTTTGCCAGCTAAAATATAGGGCACCCAGTTAAATTCAATTTCAGATAAACAATGAATAATTTTTAGTGTAAGCGTGTCCTATGCAATATTTGGGACATACTTATTCTAAAAATAATTTATCATTCATCTAAAATTCAAATTTAACTGACTGTCCTATATTTTATTTGCTAAATCTGGCAACCCTAGTCATTGCCACTTTTAGACACTGCCTGTCTATTTCCTAAAAGGAAAGAAATGCAGTTTTGACTAATGGTCATTGGAGACAATATACACTCTAAGGAGTTTGCCTTCCACAGGAGACTTACACATAAGGACTTGCTGGCCTTTGGGATATATAACCTCTGCTTTTACTACTTTCCAGAATGAGAAGCATCTACCAATCCCTGACAGCTGCTTAAATTACATGGGCTCTTTAGTATTTACATTTTGTAGAGGAATTCTATTTCTATCTACAAGTAAAAATTCAATCTGCCAGCTATATGATTATATCTGGCTGTGCTTAAAAGACTGGTCTTTAACCTAAAGCCCTTGGAACTCTAAAGTGTTCTACATAGGTTTGTAATCTTGCACAATTGTTTTCTGAGAAAGAATGCATAGGTTTTGTAGATTTTTAAAAGGACTCAGAATTCTAAAAAGGTTAAGATTCACTTTCTTATAGAGAGCACCCTTTATAGAGAAATCTTTGTCTCTTAGAGAATACACTTGAGAATTATCAGAAGAGTCTTTGACCACAAACACAATGGAAATGTCTGACTATGGTGGAAAAAAAATTAGACATTATTAAAGTACTAGCTAAAAAACAAGCACAAAATGCCCTGGGTCCTTTCTATCTTAAAGAAAGAGAAAGAAAGAAAGAAAGAAAGAAAGAAAGAAAGAAAGAAAGAAAGAAAGAAAGAAAGAAAGAAAGAAGAGAGAGAGAGAGAGAGAGAGAGAGAGAGAGAGAGAGAGAGAGAGAGAGAGAGAAAGAAAGAAAGAAAGAAAGAAAGAAAGAAGAAAGAAAGAAAGAAAGAAAGAAAGAAAGAAAGAAAGAAAAAGAAAGAAAGAAAGAAAGAAGAAAAGAAAGAAAGAAAGAAAGAAAGAAAAAAGAGGGAGGGAGGGAGGGAGGGAGGGAGGGAGGGAGGGAGGGGGGAGAGAGGAAGGAAGAGAGAGAGAGAAAATATAAATTTAGATACTGAATTTTCTGGAAACAATTTCAGCATCTGTAAAAGGTCTACATCGCTTTTGAGTGCTGGCTACTTCCAGGCCTGACGTGTGCCACCTTAATCAACACTTTGGTGTGGGTGTAATGGAAAACACATTTTCTCTGCCATAACTGGCATAAGCTTCTGACATCAGCCAAATGGGACAGACAGTCTGAGTCCTGCGATAGACAGGCCTTCTGACAGCTAAATAGAGGACACCCTGCTCATGAAAGATAGCCTTTATAGATACCTCAGCCTCCAAGTGGAATAGAGAAATTTGGCACAACTTTTCCCAGAGACTACGCCAAAGCTCCTTAATACTAGAGGAAGTTCTCATAATCACAAACTCTACTGGTTGGTCTACTGACACAAGTGCTTGGTGCTTGTCCATCTAATCAGACTTGAGCATGGAAACAGCCCAAGGTTTTCTCAGTGTTTATATTATTTCAATGGCACTTCCTTTGATTTACCTAAGGGATGTTTTGTTTTAATTAAAGTTTATGACCAAAGACAGGCTGAAACAGTATTGAAGTGGATGTACATTGTTTATGGGTTTTGAATACAGTTATATCAACCATAAAAATAGACCAAACAATTTTGCTTGTCTGCCAGAAATCAATTCTTGATCACGAGATTTCAGGTCTTCATTTTGTTTTCATTTAAAGTAATAAAAGGTGTTTGCTGATCATTAACTGGGGAAAACTGTAAATTCAGTAAATCTGGAAACTAACATTTATTAAGTTTCAATGGGGAATGTAGTGAGGAGATCTGATGTTGGTTAAATTATGGACTCTTTCCAGTTAGTTGGCTCTCCCTCCAAAGCAAACGTACTAAAAATAAAATGACTTCCTTTTTGATGTCAATTATAAAGTGTGTATTTTTTCTTCTCTTTTTGTCTTTTAGGTTTTGATAAGATTTGGCAAGATAGTTGCTTATGAACCTATCTGACACCTGCCTCAGAAATCATGCCAACTGTCAGAAGGTCATGATCCATTTCCTTCACACTCTCCATGCTTTTATGTACCAGATTCTTAAATTAGAAGCAAGAGGAATAATGTGCTGGGTCATCCATCCTTATTGAGGATTTTAATTAAAACCAAACAACCTCTCCTGAGGCAAAATATTAGGTTAAAATGGCTTCCAAAATATAGCCATTGACTTACTGGCAGGTTATACTAGTCCCTTGACACAGAACCTTGACTCTAAGAACTACATTTCTAATTTCTGGAGCTTTCCTGTGTGTTGCAAAGTTGCTGAGGAACATAATAACTAGGGGCCCTGCCTCAAGATCAGCGAATATACGTGGACTGAGGTCTACAGCTGCTCTGTGTGCTCCTCGCACTCCACAGAGCGAGCAGCATGAATCAGAGTCTCGGTCTCAGTCTCAAGTTCCTCCTTGGGCACCACCATGATTCAAAGGAAACATCAGCATAGTGACAATATTGCTGTTTTATTTAACATATGTCTTGTTTCGGGCGTTTCTACTCCCCGAAATGAGCTTTTAAGATGGGACTGAGGAAACAGAGGTATTATTTGTGAATATACAAATCGTATTATGAAGATTTAATAAAACGCTGAAGTTTTCATTTTAACCAAGAGCAGGAAATTTGAAGTAGAAGGGCTGGATTCCACTCCTGGCTTCATTTTTCACTGTTGGATATTCTTTGTCAAGCCACTGACAACTGTAAAGCAAAGATACTCACACTCTTTACAGGAAACCTGAGGGCTTCTTCTCTGGAGAAACACTGCTATTAATTGTTTGGGTTCGTTTTCTTGACACAGTGCTAAGGGCTGTGCCAGGTTACAGACTGGCTCACACAAGAATGTGGTCCTTCTAGATCCCCTCACCCTATCCCATGAGGTTAGACAAGTTCCCTTCCAGGGAACAGGCCTCTCTCATGTTACCGTGTAGCTGGTGAAGTGAGAGGGATGTGGAAGAGATTCCCGGCATCGGGACTGAGACCTAGGGCAGCCATTCTCTTGCTTCTGTGATTTCTACTACTACCTGTGGCACATGTATTCTAGATTGGCCTTTCCTCCATGGTAAGATCGGACAGTCAGGCTTTGGGGTGGCAGGAGGCAGTAAAGACCTTGAGGATTGCTTTGGCTTTACTTGACTCTGCTAGAGCGAAAGACGTCTTCCTCATGGCCTACACTGAAAGGCTAGAGTCCATGCCAGTGCTGGCGTCAAAGCCCCAGAGAGGCATGCGTTGCTTTGTCCCTGTGTGTGTGTGTGTGTGTGTGTGTGTGTGTGTGTCTGTATGTGGGTGTTTTAAGTCTGGGGACTTGTGGAGGGATAACTGGTCCGGGACAGGATTTAGGTATTTAGAATCTTATTTCTTGGCCATTTATCTCTCAATAGCTAAGCATCTACTGGCATGCCATTTTGACTTGATTTTCACTTATCTCACAAGGTGGTTTACAAGATTAGTTGAAATAAAATAGTATGTCAAAATACATGCTTCAGGCACTATAAATAACTCTATAAATATTTGTTATTTGTGATTATTTATTGCAGGCATAGTGTACAGATGTATTTCTGCCTCTTAGTATTTATTGCAGTATATAGTATGAGAGAGCTGACAATTTTTATTAGTTACAGGGCAGTTCTCCGGCTTCTTCCTCCTCTCGACTGTGTTCACGTTTTCCATCTTACTTTGTTCTGCTTCTGTGCAGTTCACCTGTATATTTCATGGGCTTTCAGGCTCTCTTTACACTTAGTGACTAGTTATTACATTTCAGGGGCTTTGTGGACCCAACTACAAAGAGGACTCTGGACTACATTTTTTGCTCTTGTTCTCTGAAGTGTGATAATGTCTTTTCTCGCTCTCTTTTCAACCTCTCTGTTTTTTTCACATTGCTGCCTAGGGTGCGGCTGTCTGACCCAGTCTTGTATCTGCCTTTTAACTCAGCCTGGCCTCCCTGCACTGCATGTTTCCAGGGAGATAAAAGGCAGCTGGGAACAGTGTCAGGGACTTAGCACCGTCCTCCTACTTTTCTCTTGTTACTGTCTCTGCTGTCATCTCCATGTCTCAACTTTCATCAGCTCCTTCTGATACCCTCATTTGGGGGGCTCATTCTTATCTTATGGGATGGGGGTTGCAGAGCTTTCGCCTGCTGGGCTAACCCTACTCTCCCATTGGCTCCCCATTTAACAGTAGAGAATTCACCACCTTTTGAAAATTATACCCATCCTTCAAAGACCAGTTAAAAACTCCCCTCCATGTCAATATTAATGCCTTTCTTTGCCCTCCCCTGGCATCTTGTTTGTATCTCCTTATGCCACCTACCACTGTTCTTGTGTTTATGTCTGGCTTTGTCTCTCCCACTGGGTTGTGGGCTTCTGAAGGGCAGGCTTCACCTTACCGGTCTTTGTTTAATTCAGAGCCCTCCTAGCACCCTTTATATATGATGGCCATGTGGGTAGGGCTATATGGAGTTGGTTTGTACGGCAATGCTCCTTCCTGTCCTTACGTACCCACCGCTGCCTCTTTGGAGGGCTCTTCATTTTCCCTTTATCTCCTTACTGCTTACTCATCCCTCTTCCCATTGAAATGCTGCTTATCCTGGACTAGGGCCTTGAGAAATGCTCTATTAGCACATGCATTTACCTCTAAGTGAGATTCAACGCACCAAACTTATTTGTTCAATATCTATTTTCTCTTTTAGATAGTCAGCTCCATGTTGACAGGCAAGGCAGGCCTGCCTTGTTTACCCCTTTATACCTAGCATGGCACAACTATCTGCTGATTTATTGACAGAAATAAACTCACTTGTTTTCCCCCTAGATGCTATCAACCTGTGAAGCACAGAGGCTGGAATCCAATGATAAAGATTTGTATCACAGCTTTGTCACCAACAAGTTCCTCAAATTCCTCTTGCTTAAGATGGGGATTGTAACAGGGTCTATACCAGGGGATGTGTGGTCAGGATTAAGAGAAATAATCTGGATTGCTTGGCACAGTTCTTTGCACATGGAGACACTAAATAAACATTAGCTATCATTGCCATCCAGCCATCCTTATGGAAGGGAGAACAGAGGCAGATAATATGTAAAATTACTAAAACTCTCTAGCTCTGGAATTTCATCTTTCAAACCAAGATGAGGGGCGACCCAGAAGTCTGTATGTTCATTTATATGTGCCAACCTTCACTCCTGGGAGGATAGGTTTCCCAGGAGAGCCTCTGTGGAACCTGGGCCTTGTGTGGGGGTAGGGGTGTGAGCAGGAGGCTCCTGTCTAAGACTGGAGTCCTTCTCTGGAGACACTGAGTATCCCCATTGCTTTGTGCCTTCCCTCTGGGGTCAAGTCTCCCTCAGAAAGCACTAAAATAAAATGAGCCAATCCTCGCCTCCTTGATTCCAGGGACAAATATTAGAGCTGATATAGTAACATCTTTGAGCATAAGATTCTCTCCTGAAGTACTTTCCAAGAACTTTCATTTAGGTTACACTGGATTGTTTTTATAGCTGCAGCCAGCACCAATACTATTCTGTTTCTTCATTTTCTTGACATTTTACCCAATCAATTATGAAGTAAATTGCTCTTTGCTCGCAAAATGGCATGGCTTGCTTTTTTGAACGAGCTTATGAAAATGTCAGAAATTGTTAAAGGAAGAGAAGAAACAAAAAGCCACAGAGGAGAGATGTGGCTTTTATGTGTAATTGCCATACAGCCTGTCTTGCAGCCCCAGTGATTTGGAATGGTGCGCTGTAAGGACAAGGGGGGTGCTAAGTTAAATATTCACACACCTTTTCTCATTTGGTCCATATCACGGCCTCTGGGTGAGAAGAGAAGTCATTTTTAGGCCCATGAGGAACCTTCAACTCAATGATTCACTCAAGGTCTTATGCTCTAAACTTTCAGGTTCCCTGATTCTTAGCCTCAGCTCCACTTTTTACTGGTTCCATGCTGCGGGGAAGATGCTTCGTCTATCTGTGTCTTAGTTTATCCATCTGTAAAAGTCAGGACAGCCCTTCTATCTCAGGGTTCTTGTTAGGACTTAGTTCCTTAAAAGCTGAGTCTGGCACATGGTAAGGGGTCAAGAAGTATCAGCTATTAATACAATACTGTAAAATAATAATATCTGCCTCTTAGGTTTGTAGTGAGGCTTAAATGAGATAATCCATGCAAAATTCTTAGAGCATTCCCTGGTGGAAAAGAAGCATTTAAGTGCTTGGAATACTTTTAATATTATTTTTCTATTTATTCTATTTGATCACGGTGATTAAATATATAATTGAATGAGTCATTGGTTGGGGACTGGAAGACTGAGTTTCTCCTTCACTAGAATGCTGATGACAGCACTCAAAGTTCTTTTTAACATCCTTTGCTATCATACATTTTAAAATAAACTACTATGTGTGAATTAAAGACATTAAAAACTCATCAGTTGGGTAAACTGATAAAAGGTATTTGGCCATGAGTGCTATGGACCAGTTCAACAACTTCCATAAAGAAGTAGCAGTGTCCTGCCGGGCGTGGCTCAGCAGTTGAGCATCAACCTAGGATCCAGGCGATCGGGGTTCGATTCCCAGTCAGGGCCCATGTCCAGGTTGTGGGCTCGATCCCCAGTTGGGGGCATGCAGGAGGCAGCCGATCAATGACTCTCTCATCCTTGGTGTTTGTATCTCTCTCTCCCTCTCTCTTCCTCTCTCTGAAATCAGTAAAAGATAAATAGAAATGAAACAAAACAAACGAAGTAGCAGTGTTTATTCTCATCTATTATTGCTATGTATCGTTTTATAGGTGGAAGTTTTGGGGAGTACTTGGGGACATGTGAGGTGAGAGGCAGCTAGTAACAACAGACTGTGCTTGGCAACACTGCTTTCGACGTATAGCAGCCTCTTCCTCCCTGTTATATATGCCTGAGCTTTAGTTCATAAGCATATCCTGACAGGAGGCTTGTCCAGGAAATACAATGTTTTAAACAAAATGAAAGGATTGACAACAGTATTAAATGAGCTTTTAAGCTTTGCTCATTATAAACCGTCAACATTTTTTTAAAATTTATCTTTATTGTTGAGAGTATTACAGGTATCCCATTTTTCCCCCCAATTGACCCCTTCTACTTCGCTCCCACCCCCTCCCTAGGCCTTCACCCCATTATTAACTGTGTCCATGGGTTATGCATATATGCATATAACTTCTTTGGTTAATCTCTTCCCACCCTCCACCCCCCTTCCCTCTTTCCTCTGAAATATGATCGTCTGTTGCATGTGTCAATGTCTCTGGATCTATTTAGTTCATCAGATTCTTTTGTTCATTAGCTTCTTAAAGAAGACCCTTCAACTTTTCCTGTAGTGCTGGTCTGGTGGAGATGAAGTCCTTTAGCTTTTTCTTATCTGTGAAGCTCTGTATTTGACCTTCAATTCTAAATGATAGCTTTGCTGGGTAGAGCAATCTTGGTTGTAGCTCCATGTTTTTTATCACTTTGAATATTTCTTGCCACTCCCTTCTGGCCTGCAAAGTTTCTGTTGAGAAATCAGCTGACAGTCGTATGGGTGCTCCCTTGTAGGTAACTAAGTGCTTTTCTCTTGCTGCTTTTAAGATTCTCTCTTTGTCTTTAACCTTTGGCATTTTAATTATGATGTGTCTTGCTGTGGGCTTCTTTGGGTTCCTCTTGTTTGGGACCCTCTGTGCTTCCTGGACTTGTAAGTCGATTTCTTTCCCCAGGTAGGGGAAGTTTTCTGTAATTATTTTTTCAAATAGGTTTTTAATTTCTCGGTTTCTTTCTTCCCCTTCTGGCACCCCAATAATACGAATGTTGGGCCTCTTGAAGTTGTCCCAGAGGCTCCTTATATCACCTTCATATTTCTGGATTCTTTTTTCTTTTTGCTCTTCTGGTTGGATGTTTTTTGTTTCCTCATGTTCCAAATTGTTGATTTGATTCTCAGCGTCCTGTACTCTACTGTTGATTCCCTGTAAATTATTCTTCATTTCAGTTCCTGTAGCCTTCATTTCAATTTTCTCAGTTATTTCCCTAATAGTCTGCTTAAACATCCTTATAAACAAAATTCTGAACTCTGTATCTGTTAGCTTGCTTGGATCTATTTCATTTAGTTCCTCTTCTAGAGATTTCCTCTGTTCTTTCCTTTGTGACATGTTTCTTTTCCTCCACGTTTTGGCTGCTTCCAGGTGTTGGTGTCTATGTATTAGGTAGAGCTGCTATGTCTCCTGGAATTTGTAGAGTGGCTTCGTGGAGTATGTGTCCTGTAGGGCCCAGTGGCTCAGCCTCCCCAGTCACCTGAGCTGGGCCTTCTAGGTGCTCCCCTGTGTGGGCTGTGTGCATTGTCCTGTTGTAGTTGAGCCTTGGTTGCTGTTGGCGTCACAGGGAGGAATTGACCCCCCGGCCAATCAGCTGTGAGGACCAGCTGCAACTACAGCCAAAGAGCTACTGTGCTGGAGACACCCCTATGGAGCAGGATTTACTTCAGTGGAGCTTTGGTGTTCACCAAGTGCGCCCCTTGAGTGTCATTCTTGGATGTGGTAGGGTTGTAATCCAGCGTGGTTGAGTCTGACCACCAGGTGCACTGTCTCTGGGGCCTCCCGGGAGGTGCAAAGTCAGCCTGTGCCAGTGCCTTGCCCAGGGCCACCCAGCATGAATTACTCAGCAAACCGTAGTTGGCTGCTACTTGTGCTGGGCTTGGCATTGTCCAGGAGAGGCCAAGCTATGAGCCAATGCAGCTGCCGCTAGTGCCAGGCCTGGGGCCACTTATCAAGCCGTATGGGGCATGCTGCTGCTTGTTTGAGGGATTTTAGGAAAGTCCTAAGCATGAGGCGCGAGAGGCCACTTGCACTGAAAAGCCCCTGGAAATGGCCTGGATGAGCTGCAGGTGGGGAGGGGTGGGGCCTCCGGGAATCACGGGGCGGGGCCAAAGGTGTGAATCAGGTGCTGGAGATTCAAATATTGTGCTTGCCTGCTGGCTGTGTGCGGGGAGGACTCGCCAAAGGAGCAATGGCCTCTGCCAGCTCTTTTGCCTGGGAGGACGTTGCCTCTCCAACTCTCGCCCCAATTTCAGGCAGGTTAGTTCCTCCCCAAGTGTCCCAGGTCCCTTCCAGCTGCTGCCCGGCGCTGGGCTCAGAGGGAGCGCATCTGAGTGAGTCTGTGCGCGGGCCCTTTAGGAGGAGCTGCTGGGGCTCCTGTAGCCTCTGCGATCCTCAGAGACAATCCGCACTGGTTTCACAGCCCGGAGTTGTGGGACTTCTCTTCCAGGCCCTGGAGCCCTGGGCTGGGGGCCTGCTGTGGGGCTGGGACCCCTCGCTCCTCCGGGAAACCTCCACCACCGAGATTCCCTCCTGGGTTTAACCCCTGGCACTGGGGTGTGGGCCTGCAGCTGAGTCTCTGAGATTCAGCCTGGATACACCGTGTCTCCGCCCTTCCCACCGGTCTCGATGCTTTTTCAGCTCCTTGGTTATAGGGCTTCTGTTCAGCCAGATCTCAGGAGGCTCTGAGCGATGGTGGTTCTGTATTTTAGTTGTAAATTTGATGTGGTTGTGGGAGGCGGCGGGTGCAGCTGTTACCTACACCACCACCTTGTTTCTCAAACTGTCAAATTTTAATAAACTGGTTTTATAGAAAGATGCAAAGGCTGCCTAGTAACAATTTTTTTTTTCTTTTCAGATTTGGGTCAGGTTTTCAAAGTTTGAGCTCTATGTCCTTTGAATACCAAGAAGATATTCTGGTAAGTCAATACACACACACAAGGTTTCTGACTGCCAGGCTTTGCCTTTGGTGTTTCAGAAATTTGAAAAGCCTCATTGTTCTTGCTTGAGATGCAAGGTGTGTATGGTTAACCAGAAAAATAACTTACCTCTCTAGGTCTTACTGCATAGCTCAATGATGAATAGTGATTTTAACTATGTCCACTAAGCTTCAGTTGCTTGGGTGGGGAGAATGGATTTAGCTATGGATTTGGTTGTGCAGATACAATGCCCTCTGCTTCTCTAGGTCTAAACCTGTCTGTCTGCAATCCCCAGGTCTGAAGAACACAAAATAACATCAGGTCCAGTTCTGCAGTGTAGCTAGAGAACAGAAGCTTCTGGCCTATGACAGAATTTTAAGTATTTCAGCTTTGGTTCTGAAACATCTAGTGTGGTTGTCAGTGCAAGCCAAAGTCTTCAGGCAATTATCCAAGCACACGCTCTCTCTGTGGCATGTGTACACTGTTTCCAACAGTATCACCACATTTAGAGGGCATCTTCAGTACCTTCAGTGATGTTCAATGTCAGCCTATTTGTCTGAGAATCCAGCTGTTGAGTGGAAGTTTACATTGGTCTTCTCCCCAAGGGCTTTCAGAGTAGTCAGTATAAAGTCCGGAAAAAAAAAATGCAGGGGAGATTGTTCTTAGCCTGCAGGAAGGAAGTTGTCAGGCGGAAAGAGGATATGGGTCTGTTTGCATGCGAGGGTCAGTATTTGCTGGCTGGATGTTTCCGCTGTGTCCACACGACAAGAAAATCCTCAGTTTCCTGTGCTGGACAAATAGCAGGAAAGGGTGTGAGGGTTATTGAATGACATTATCATGTTATAGCCTCATGGGTGAGGAAAGCCTGCTTATCAAAACTGATAGCAGCACAGGGCTTGTCTGGGGAGGAGACCCAAGGTGCTGGAGCCGCTTGGGGCGTTCTTCCTCTTGGGAGCTTGGGATCATTTGGCTTCTGCAGACCTGCCATTCTTTCTCTCAGATAGAAGGGATTGTTCTCATTCACTGGAAAGTTACTATCAGTTTCATTATTTCCCATCTTCTAGCCCACAAACTATTCAGGTGCAAAGAAAAGAAGAAATACTCAGCTTGATTGTCAAAGTAGAAAATATCAAGACCTGAAACTTGCACCCACCCCCAGAACTTCTCCTTATGTTTAGCTACAGATGCTCAAGCATACTCTACTTTATTCAAGTGTTGATTTTGTTTGGTGCAAAACCCATTTTTAGTACCTGCCGGTGCAGTAGCTTAAGTGAGCTTCAGGGTTAAAAGTAGAATTCACTCTGCTACTTTAAAGGTTCCAGGTGTAAAAGCTGTTTTTTAATTTCTAGCTCTTCTGTTTGGAAATATACACTGGTAAGGTCTACACTTCTCACCTGTGAGTCTATTTAGAAGTATAATTGGGCAGTTATTAGTTTGTCCTACAATTAATTAGTATTTACCACTTTTAATAATTACTATACTCCCAAATCAAGAAATATGATAAATAATGAATAGTTGTAGGAGCTTCCTTATCAGCAACCTACTTTTTAAAACAAGCAGGTTTAAAATTATCATTATGAAAACCTTCAAAATTGTGAAACACCTTGAGTGAAACAAATTGGTTAGAGTGATAATATTTGAGTTAAATGAAAGTTATTCTGTAGTTGTGTTTTGTTTGTTTTTTAATTCAAATTCAACCACAAACTCTTTGGTTTCCAAGCAGAAATATTTAAGTCCAATGAAAAAGGAAAGGATCAGGACCTATTTCAAGGAGAAATCTTGTACTAAAAATAATGGAACATAACAAAGAGAATTGAATTAAATCTTTAAAGGAAATAATAAAATGACTAACAGAAAACATTGCAGAATATTAAAATGCCAATAGAAGAGACTTTCAAAACATTCTTTGAAAAATATGTCATCTTCAATGACACCTAAGGTATGAGGGTTGTTGTTTATCTTGAAGTCAGGAAATCATTTATTCCCTTATGTTAATTAGGAGGTACAGTTTCCTCAGAGAGATTTATGAAGTAAAACATTCTACCTGAGCTGCAAGTACTTCCAGTACATTCCCAGCCAAGTTACATAGTTTTTTAAATTTATAGCATAAAGAACAAATCATGATTGTAAATAGTTTTTTAAGATAAAATTACCCCTATTAGGTACCAAATTTCTCTGTTTCACCACTGAAAAGTTATATGTTTTCAATAGGTACTGCTCATAAAAAAATAATCATGATGTTGTGTATGGTTATTCATAGGTACTCTACTCTTAATCAGTGGAAGCAACCAAATATCACATAAATATCTTGAGATTGCTCATTCTAATTTTATTGATTTTTCTATTCGAGGAAAAATCCCAGTTCACGGTTTTAGTGGGTCAGTGCGATGTTTTCTCATCCCTGTATCACGCCATGTAGTTCTCCTGGAGCTTATGTCTCCTATTGCCCCGCTGGGTTACAGATAGCTCCACTAGGGAAGTGTGTGTGCTGTGGCTACTCCCTGCTCCGCGGTGGCCCCTTGGCATTTGCAGGTCTGTGGGAATTCTGGGAAGGTGGCGGAGAGGACGCATAAGATGCCATAGGAGAAAAGGGCCCCCAGTGCCTTGGGGGGCGGTGAGCGCTCAGTAACTGGTTCCAGGAGTTGTTTAGGGTTCCTTACCCTCAGAGTCACTGCCATCCATTTTTTGTTTGCTTGGCTTGATTTCCAACCTTCCAGGGTCTTTCCTCTTCAAACATTGTCGGCCCACCTATTTTGCTTCCCAAGAGCTCTGACCATGTCACTCTGCTTCTCCCAGGCCCCTCACTCTTTAGCTCGGTCGCTGACTGCTGCCTTCAAAACTCCCCACACTGTTCCCACGTTGCCTCCCTGTCCTTCTCTCCCAAAGTCACAGCAATATGTAGTGTGAAATGGCTAAAAGGTCTCAGGGAAGGAGGCTCTGGCCGTGCACTGCTCTAGGAACCTGGCCACGCTGCTTGTTTTCACCCCTTCCCCAGGTAGCTGCAAGCTAAACAAGGAGTCCTGAGTCAGAGCTCGCTCGGGCTGTGAGCCTTCATGTGATCTGCACCTCCGTACACAAGTAGTAGGAATATATACGTTCGATAGACATTTTCAAAAGCAATTTTTCTCTTTTTTAACTTTAATGTCTTCCCATATTGCATTCATCTGCATAACAGTAAACACATGCCCGACAGAAAGTTGCAGGCAGGGATATTTATTTATAACAGATGGCACCAAGCAGGAGCATGATGAATGGGTGTGTGGCTCCTGAGCTAGCAGGCCCATAAATAAAGTATCCTCAAAGCTACTTTGGGGATCTTGCTTGCTCAGAAGGAAGAAAGGAAAGATGATGCTCACAATTTTGTTGCCTTATATAATATAATCCCAAACATATGCAATTTAACTACATGCAACCACAATTTTATAACTGAATTTTTTCATCCAAAAATCTGTTCATAGGTAGCTTTTCAGACCCGTGACATAATTATAGCAAGAACAATTTCCTCCCTTAATTCCTGTTATGTTTATTGATCTAATGTCTGAGTGCATTTTAAAAAGCATATAATTGCTAACTGATAATGGTACCAACAAGACATAGACCAATAACATTTACATGACCCTTTGCTTAAAAACTTCTGTATTAATAGCTAAAATAATGAGATTATCCCCAAGAATACAGTTTTCCAAGGCACGAATGTTATTCCTTGAATTTTGAATAATTATACTGATTTCTCAATATACAGGGTATACTCTGATACTAAATATAAAGGACAAATTCAGCAGACCTTGTGAATGCTAACTATTCATTTCAAGAATTCAGAGTCTAAAATCTGAATATTTTTTTTTACCAACTTTGGGGTTTCATTGGCCTTGTCATTATTTTTAATGTTTTGAGGTTGAAATTTAACAGTTTTATTAATTCTGGCACACATGTTGTGAGCCAAATATTTTCATAGAATTGTATGTGTATAAGAGATATATATGTATCCTATATATAAGTATACATATAACATTGGGGAAATAATCACAATTAATTTGATCATGAAAAAAACAACTCATATAAGAAAGTCTTAGCTAGTGAGGAAGTATGTTTTAGTTTTTAGACATATAATCTGAATTTACACTGTGCTTCATGAACAGATAATATTTACTGTTGTGTTTGAATTGGCAAGTCCTTAAGGGAAACAAGTAATTTGCTTCGACATCAGATTTACTACTTTGGCTCCTCTTTCTTTGGTAAGGGGACGGAACATCAGAGGCTCGCCATCTTTATAAATTAAACAAAATATACTAACATTCTGGATGTGCACAATCACAAAGGCAAATTGTTATAAGCCCTTTTCAGATTTTCCCCAAAAGATAGAAAAAACAAGGACAATATAATCCAATAAAATAATTGAGGAGGAAGAGCAGGGTTATTGCAGAACAGAAAGTTGAAGACAGTTTTTTAAAAGGTTTGTTGATTTGTTTATTGGACAAATATTTGTTGAATATTTACAATGCTATATAAAGTATGCTAGGTGCACTCGATAAAAAGAGGCATAAGAAAATCTTGTTTCGGGAGACAATAACTCTAGTAGCCTGTGGCAAAAGGTGCGATGAGTAGTTGAAATGTTATTGGGGAGCAGAGGAGCAACACCCAGTCCAGCTGAGTGGGCAGAGTGCAGGAAAGAATGACCTCTCTTTCCAATGAACTAGAATGTGGCTAAATGCCTCTTATTGATGTTTCTTGAAAAAAATTTTTTTCAGTTTATCTTTATTGAAAGTATTACAGATGTCTCCTCCTCCCCAACTGGTCCCCTCCACCCCACATCTGCCTCCCCACCCCAGGCCTTCCCCACACTATTGTCTGTGTCCATGGGTTATGCATTTATGCATATAAGTTCTTTGATTAATCAAAATGGCTGAGAATTATTTGCACTTTAAATTGAATTTTATTGTATATAAAATGATTTGTGATTTGTTTTTTGAAACGAATAGTTTAAAAAAATCTTGCGCGTGCTTTAGTAAGACTAGGGCTTTTATGAGAATGCTTTATAAAACACTTAGCATACTGGCAGCATATAATAAGTGCTATAAATCTAAGATGCTATTATTATTAATGTAATTGTTATTATTGTCACTATTTCTATGACTACTATTCTTAGCCTACTGTAAAAGTTTGTGGTTAGAAACAATTAAATAATAGTAAAGGGGAAAGTGCCCCTATTAAGCTTTGTAAAAATAGGAGACATTTTTTATTACTAGGGGCGTGGTCATCTATAAGAACCACAATACACAACAGCTCAAGAAAAGGTGTTTGTTGGGGATTTCTGGTCTTGCATATGATAAAAAGTACAAAGGGTTACTTTTGGCAGTGAGGTAACAGCTTTGCAATACCAGGGCCTATGTGTCAGGAGTTCTCTTCACCTTTTTCTTACTGTGTTGACTCGTTGGCATAAGGATGGCTATTGAACCTCCAAGCATCTTGTGTATTTCAATCAGGAAAAGGGGGCAAACAGTACTTTGTGATGTTTTGCCTTTTTATTATGAAAGGGAGGCCTTTTCAGCAGGATTCTGCCTGCCTGTCATTGTGGAGACCTGTGTCACCTGGCAGCCACCTTACTTAGAAAGGAGGAAAGGGAAATGGAATACCCAACTTTCCGCATTTTAGAGTAGAAGAAGGCAAGGAAGAAATTTTGGGGAACATGTTTTGAGTGGACTAACCTATTTCGTCCAACATATTATAATTAATATTGTGATGATCAAAAATCTCAGTTTGCATTTTATACTCATGTCTCAAGTCCAATGTCTGTATGAATTGCATTAACTCTCTATGAATCTCTTCTTTGTATTTGTCAGGTCTTTGTTAGCTCAATTAACCTGAATCTCGGAAAAACTGTAATATTTTTGATACACTTCATTTTTAAAGAAAAATATGTTAATAAAATGAACATACATTTTTTGTAAAAGAAACTTTGAGTATGTTCACTCATGACATGCATTTATGGCAATCTGCTGTAACTTCTTCACCTGCAGCTCTGTAATAGGTTGCTGGTATTCAGCTTGATAGCCTCAAGTCTTTACAAAATCCTGAATGAAAGATTAATGGAAACAGTGCATTCACGTTTTTGAAATGTGAGCTCTAAATTCCAATATCCATGGTTACTGTAACTATATTTCACTTGTTAGAATAGCAAAGGCCCAAAAGCACATTTTGAGTACTTTTTTAATTAAATTTTAAATTTTTCTTTATTTTTATTGTTTACGCTATTACAGATGTCCCCAGGGATTAGCCAAAGAACATATATACACAGACAACAATGTGGTGATGGCCAGAGGGAACGGGGGCTGGGGCTGGGTGGGTGAATAGTTTTTAAATAATAAAAATGTGTTTGTGGTGCTTCTGGATCCCTCTCACCCCCAAGCTAAACACATATGAATGAAAAATGAAATTAATTACTGTTCATGCTGATTGCCTAATGGTGATGGTTAAATGGAAGTTTCTTGCATATTAGTTTACATTTGTCGATAATCTCATACCCGGTAAGTCACTTCATGTGTATAGTGTCCTGCCCATAACTAGATTATAAACTCTGTGATTTCTCTCTTCTGTTTTCTTCCCACTTCCTAGACTGATGATCTTACCCCTCCTAACCACTGCACGGGCTTCTTTCTGTTTGAGTTTTTTTCATTGTCTCACAGTACTTTAGTTCAAGGTTAGCTTAATATAGAAACAGCAAATAGAAAAATGCCAAGGGTCCCAGGGCACACTTTCCTGGGAAAAGCAAGTTGATGCTTTTATTATTTTGCTCAATCTCATTTGCATTCCATCCTACCAGAAAATAGCATAGTTTGTATAGACAATTGCCATTTGTAAATATTTAGCAGAGTCTCATCTTCTCTAGGCCATAAAAGGCGGAATAGAGGTGATTAATATTCACAACTAACTAACTGGCCTAAGGACATGACTTATGGCTAAAGATTGAATGCACTGAAACTTATTCTCTCTTATCCCTTTAGCATATTTCTCTTATCAAGAGCTAAGTAAAAAAAAAAAAAAAAAAAAATGTTCTCAAAGGATAGCATCATTGTAACATCTTTAAATTAGACAGTATGTTATCTTGTCTCTAGTCATATGTGCCTCTGTTACTAAGAAACTGAAGTCAATAATTTTCAGGGAATGTACAAATATTCAATAGAGATAACTAGCTTTTTATTTTTTATTTTTTATTGACTCAGACTTTGGAAATCTATTCAAGTCAAGGAGAACTAGCCTCAAGTGGGTCTTCTAATTTGTAAACTTAGCAATCAAACCCAGGTAACTCTGAGTCTCCCAAAGGATGGAATTAAATGTGTAATATGGTGGTCATCTGGACAAAGAGGGTCAGAAGGAATAGTTTGTCATTCTGTTTTTGCTAATAAGGGAGGCATTGCATCCTACTGTGTGATCCTGGTTAAGTTACTTTACTCTTTTGAGTCTTTGTTTTCCTATCTAACTTGGGGTATTTGTATTTCCTTTGTTATTATAAAACTCTATTGAATAAATGGCAGTGGCAATAGATACAGAATACTATGGAAAGCACGTTTGCTAAGGGATCAGATTTCACCTCCTAAAATATGTCAAATGTTTGCTATCTTTAATCTTTCCGATTATTTCCTCTAGTACATTACTTGCCCAAACTGATTGTACAGGTTTTTAGAAATATAATAAAAATGACATTTTTCTTATGGTCCACGTGTTAGTCTTCTGTACATCAGTGGGTTAAGTACTTAGGATTTCAATCTAATTTGACATTCTCAGCTGTTTTTGACCTTTTTCTCAGAAACTAAGGCAATCCAATGCTCTGCTGGTCTGTAAGAGTGTTAGTTACTCTTTTACGGAACCCTCCAGGCATAACTACTTAGAGAGTTTGCCTGCCTGCTCTGTAATTGTCAGCTAAATTGGGGATTCAATCCAAAAGCAGCAACAAAAGGCGGTAATAACAAGTTCAGAACAAGTTGAAATGCTTCTGATTTTGAAAACTGTTTTGATGGAGGGAAACCCATCATGCTCTTTGGAATGCATGCACTGTGACGTTTCTTGGGATTTAAGTAAAGGTAGGACAAACATGACAAGAGAGTGTTTGTGATTGTGTAGTGACAGTGGAAAAAGATGTGCTCATAGTTTAAAAAGCAATACATGCAGGTGATTTCAGGCAAACAAAGTCATTTCCACCTTCCCACCCACTGTTTACTCTGTTTTAATCTTTGCTAATTTTGCTTTAGAACTTTGGATACCAACTGAGTTTTTGCATTTTCTAAATCAGTTCTGAATTCCCTTTTCTACAGAAATCCTATGTATTAGCCACTGACATCATGCCACCTAGGACTGAATATAGAGACAGAAACCCATCATGTTACACTAAAGTCTAAGTTTCTTTAGGGACATTACTATGATCTTACTCACTGGTATATCTCAGAATGTAGAATACTGACTGGCACACAGTTAGTGTGTTAAATAAATTAATTGTTATATAGTGAAATCTTTGTTAGCTCTTTGAGGCCTATTTCATTGTGAGAATAATTCAGTCCTGGAGTCATAAAACTCACTCCAAAGGGAATATTGGAACTGTATGTACATAGTACACACACACACACACACACACACACACACACACACACACACACACTCTCTCTCTCTCTCCTAGCACTGTTTCTCCTGCTTTCTCGTTTTAACAGGTATATGCATATATATGGATTTTTGTGCATTTATAATTTGAATTTTTTCTATGAGAACTGCTTTCCAACATCGCACTGTAAAAATATTCAAGCAGGAGTGTGTAGTCTAAAACCTGAACATCTCCTTTCACCCTGTGTTATCCTCATGTCCATGTTCCATATTTATCATAAAATATTTGTTTACATAAATCCATGTTTATATACAATACATAATCTTGGAATTCAGTATTATATAAATGGGCTTATACATAGGACTTATTAGAAATCTTGCTGTTTTACTTAAAAATGTTTGCTAGAGGTCCTACCATGATAGTTCGTATATAGTGACATATCAGCAAAGTGCTTGGGCTCTGATGTAAGGCGGCCCAGGTTTGAATCCTATTTCTTCCCGTAACTTAGGCAGATTAATGAAGTTCTGAGAGTCAGCTTCTTCATCTGTAAAATAAAGATAAAGATAGTAGTTAACTCAATGGGTTGTTTGCTCTGAGGCTAAGTGAAATGATAGAGCACTAATGTTGAATTAACATTAGCTATTATACTTATCTCGTTATTTGATTGCTAGTTGGTATTCCACAGACAATGCAGTTTCTTCTAAGTACTGCTTTAGCTACACCCTTAAATGTTGATGTGCAATATAGTCATTATTTTTTAAGCCTAAATATTTTGCTAATTTACATTATGGTTTCAATTTTGATCCATTACATCTGTGTGTTTTTATTTTTTTATTGGTTTTAGAGAAAGGAAGATAGAGACTGACAGACAGACAGACAGGCATAGATGTGAGAGAGAAACAGATCAGTTGCCTACCGCACACGCCCCAGCTGGGGGTTGAACCTGCAACCTGAGTAAGTGCCCTGACCAGAAATCAAACCAGTGACCTCTTGGTGCATGAGACGATGCTCAACCAACTGAGCCACACCAGCTAGGTGATAATATTCTTTTTATTTTATTTATTTATTTATTTATTTATTTATTTATTTATTTATTTATTTATTTAAAGTATATCTTTATTGATTTCAGAGAGAGGAAAGGCGAGGGAGAGAGAGAGAGAAACATCAATGATGAGAGAGTCACTGATCGAGCCCGCAACCCGGGCATGTGCTCTGACTGGGAATCGAACCCCGATCGCCTGGCTCCTAGGTCCACGCTCAACCGCTGAGCCACGCCTGGCCGGGCAATATTCTATTTTAATACGCCATTTCACTATTAGTTTTCATTTTTCTTACCTCTGATATATTTTTGATTCTCTTAAAATATCATATAATGAGATTAAAAAAAAATCCAACCTGAGTCTCCAGATCATTTACTTTCATTGTGATTACTGATACGTGTGGTTATACAGCACCTTTTGTGACTTCTGTTGACCTTTTTGTTATTGCTCATTGCTTCTCCCTACTTGCTTTATATTGGGTTGACAAAGTTTTCTTTATTTTCCCTCTAGTTTGTTTGCAATACTTTCCACTTCTCTTAGTTACCCTCACATTTTTAATGTGTACTTTTGACTTAAGAAACTCTAAAGATAATGAATACACCTATCTTCCTATCAAGCAATACAAGGCCATTAGGGAATTTTAACTTCTATTGTGATGCCTGTCTAACATGCTATTATTCATTACCTCGTGTTTCAGCACAACCTTGGCTTCAGCTCCTCCCTCTCAGTAAAGGATTCTTACTTTTGACAGTCAATGTTGATCAGGTTTTCTTACATATTTGTCTACTACTTTGATCACTATTACTTCCTGAATTCCGTTTTCTTCTTCCAGAGTTTCCTTTTCCTACAGCCTAATTTTTAACTGTTCTTTTAAGAAGGTCCTGTGAATGGCAGACTTTCTCAGTTTTTGTCCACCTGAGGAACATTTCTTTTGCCCTTTCTCTTGAGTAATAATTTTGCTGGACGTAGAATTTAGAGTCAATAGTTATTTTCTCTGAATACACTAAAGATATTATTTAATGTCTACTTCTATTGAGAGAAGTTTATTGTGCTTGTAATGGATATCCGTTCCACTGATGCACTCGGCTCTTTGGTTCCTTTTCAGATTTTCACTTTTTGGTGATTTTGCAATTTCACTAGGAATGTGACTAAATTTATTTTTATCTATCTTGTTCAGGACTGGTGTTTCTTGAATATTGTTTTCTTTCTTTAACTTTAGAAAACTCCATGCAATTCTGTCTGTGAATACCTTCTGTATTCCATTTATTTAATGTTGTCCTTTAGAGATATATTGGTCCTTCTTGGGCCATTCCCCAAGCTTTTATCTTTTTCCCCCCATATTTTTTTAATCAATTTTTTTCTTTTGTTCTCTGTGCTTTATTTTTGGTAGTTTCTAAGATATATGCTTTTGATCACTAATTGAGTTGTGTTTTTGTCAAACCTTCTGTTTAGCTCAGTTACTGAAGTTCAATGATTCTAATTTTTATTCTGTGACTTTTGTTCATTTCTTTTCTAAATTTACCTCTTTTTTTTTTTTTGCCTATAGATTTATTTCTTGACTTACAGTTTCTATTTCTCCTTCATTTCCTTAATACTTTTAAAAATATTTATTTTATACTCTCATTCAAATTGTTGTCCTATTGTTTTATTAGTTCTGGTTTCTCCAGAAGCTGACCTTGAGAAGATTCAAGTACAAGTGGTTCATTTGGGAGGTGAGGGTAATGCATAGGAAACAGCCAGAACACACCTCGAAGTTATCCCACTTTCCTCTCTTGCCCGGGAGCAAGGAAGCTGGGATATTTACATTTCAGTCATTGGTTAAGGGCTGCTCTGCGGGTGTTAACTCCTTTGAACATACAGCCTGCTATGTGCAAGGACAGAGTGACTCCTGCTGCTGCTGCAGAGACAGCCCTCAGGTCGACATGCCGCCACCTGGACTTGGCGGTTGACCATGACATGAAAGGGTCCTATCCGAGGCCCAAAGCCTACGGGCAGGGCAGTCAACAACGTTGCTACAGGAAGTTCATCTTCCATTGGTTTTTTGCTGACTCTTGCATATGTGTGCTTTGTAAGTTTTAACTATGAGCTCATCTTTAGTGGTATGCTGGGTGTGTGTGTGAGTGTGAGTGTGCGTGTGTGAATTCTCTGTTTTCTGGACTTCAGAAATATTCCTCCAGAGTGGTTTTACTTTGATTTCTGCCTTGTGTCCCTAGGGAAAAATAAATTTTTTATTAATTTCTCCTTTTAGGGGAATCCTGGACTATGAAGCTAATATAAATTTAGTCTCTAAATCTGTACATGGAGGTTTGGGATTTTTGTCATTTTCTTTTCCCCTGAGCTCATAGACAAGCTTGCTTGTCATCTCCCTTGGGTGATGGTCTCTTTTCTTTCTATTATCCTTTACTCTGCGGGTGTGGCTTTGAAAGTCCTGGCTTTATGCTCAGTTTCAGTTCTAATACCTTGCTTCATATAGGTCCAAAGTTGCGTCTGCTGTGCTTTGCAGCCCTAAGCCCCTGGCTGCTGCCAAACGAGAGGGCCCTACCCCAGGGCAGCTGCAGAGTCGGCTCAGGCACTACAATTAGGGTTTTCAGTTCCCTGGCTTCTGCCACCTGAGACTTTCCTTTCTTTTTCTTTAAAACTTAGGTATCCATTACAGTTTTGACCATGTTTTTCTATTATTTCTAGATGTTGGTAGCAGGATGATTTCAGATTTATCCAAGGTGGCTCTTTTGCTGGAATCGATCATTTAAATTTTAAATATATAAAACATACTTTGAGTACTTAAAAAATATGAATGCTTTAGTAAGGTGTGTGCTATTCAAGTAAAAAAGATTCCTGGGACACTCTGTCCTACTCAGGAATCTGTTAATGACTGTAGTAGCCTTAGACAAGCTACTTATACTTTTTATGACTCAGTTTTATCATGTGAAAAAGAGAATAGATATTTGCTAAGGCCTCTTGCAGGAATAAAATTCCACCAACTAGTTTACAATCTTGTACACAATTTAAAATAATTGATGTAATTAATAAATTAAGTCTATTTGCCTACCCTGTTCATTAGACTGTGAGCATCTTGTGGGGCAAGAGAGGATAGTTTCCCCTCTATATACTCAGTGCCTAGCACAGTGTGTGGCCCTGTTTCCATTAAAGCTTGCTGGGAAATATTTAAATGTGCTCCATACATGAATTCTAATGGTATAAAAAAGTCACTATTTCTTCATACTTCCTTCCTGTTGCTTTCTCACTGCAACTAAAACACTAAGTTTATCTATTCCATCTGTTTCATGCCTTCTCTTTTAATTCTACACCTAAAATTTTAATATGATTGAAGATCCTGTGTTTTTTAATTTTACACACTTTTCCTAAGTTATATCATCTATTACTAGGGCTTCAATTACAACCTGAATGCTGGCAATTTTAAAGGCTGAAATAATACTTGAGATATATATATATATATATACATGTACATATACATACATATATATATATATATAATTAGTTTTTTCAGTTTACTATAATGAAAATACAATAAACTGGGTGGCTTAGAAACAACAAACATTTATTTCTCATACTATAGGAGAGTGGAAAGTTCAAGATCGTGGTGCTGGCAGATTTGGTGGCTGGTGAGGGTTCATAGACAGCACCTCCTTGCTTTTACCTCACATGATGAAAAGGTCAAGAGAGCTCTCAGAGGCCTCTTTTATAAGAGCAGTAAGACCGAGCCCTCATGACCTAATCACCTCCCAAAGGCCCCACCTCCTTATTAATACCATCATCTTGGGGATTAGGATTTTAACACATGAGTTTTGGGGGAACACAAACATTCAGACCATAGCAATGTTTTTTATTTTATATGTTAGTCTGTCTTTTCTTTTGAATTTTAGCCCCATGTGAGCAGGAAGCTTATCTAACTTGTTCACCATCGTGTCCCCAAAACATGGAACAGTACCTGGCATGTAGTAGGCACTCAGTAATATTACTTGAGTAAGTGGCTAATTTTGATATGTGATGCCTTACTTAAGCACAATAATTAATTTTTGTCAGCAGAGCAATACAAGTATTTCTGAAGAAAAGAGTCTCAAAAACTCAAAATAATGTCAACCCAGGGTTCTAAGAAAATGGAGATGGCAGTGGCAGTGTAGTTTTTGCAATTTCCCCCCAAAATTCAGACAGAAATAAGTAGATAGCAAAATAAAAACCCCATCTATAACCCTTAAGATAAAACTGGGTGATAAGGCATCCCCACGAACCAAAGACAAGTGGACAGGGACAGGCCACATGCAGCCACAGAGCTGAGTGCTATTGATGTTGGTGAGAGAAAGTGGAGAGAAGCAATGAGGTGCAAAGAAAAGGTGTCCCTTTCTGGTGACTTGCCGGGCAATCGAAGAGCAGCAGCTGAGACAGAAGAGGTTTTGCTCACTCCAAGAGCTGAAAACGTCAAGCATTCTCTGACTCTCGCCTAGCTTCCACACGCTCTCAAAACTGCTGCCAGGGCTTTCTTCCAGGACAGGGTCCCACAATGAAGAGACGCTGCTAGCAGTAGCATCGAGATTTAATAGAAAAAGAAAGGAGAGGTCAGTTAAATGTAGGGGGTGGAAAGCAAAGAAAAGAAATCTCAGAAGGCAGACTATATTCATTTTTATTGAGGTATAATTTGCATGCAATCCATCGCACATATTTAGAGTGTGAAATCTGACAAATTTTGGCAGGTGAAACCATCACCACCCTCAAGATGGTGAACAATCATCATCCCCATAAATGTTCTTGTGCCCCTTTGTGATCTCTCCCTCTTGTCCAACTGTGCTCCCCACTAGGCAAGCACTGATCTGCTTGCTGTCCCCATAGGTTAGATTACATTTTCCTAGAGTTTTATATAAATCAAAACAAAGTTTGTACTTTGTTCTGGCTTTTTTGTTTTGTCGTGTAATTATTTTGAGATTTATCCATGTGGTTGCATGTATATAATATTGTTCATTTTTCAATGCTAAGTAGTGTTCTGTTGTGTGAAATATGTCACAATTTGTTTATCCACTCACCTGTTGATGGATATTTATGTTGTTCCCAGTTTGGGGCTATTATAAATAAAAGTGCTATGAACTTTTGCATATAAATCTTTGCATGGACATACACTTTCATGTCTCTTCATGAGTAAAGGCCAAGAGGTAGAATGGCAAGGTCATAGGGTAGGCATGTGTTTGGGGTTTTCAAAATCTACGAAACCGATTTTCAAAGAGGTTGTAGCGTTTTACATTATCAGCAGGCTATGAGGAGTTCCAGTGCCTCCCCACGTTCAGCAGCATGTGGTGTGGTCAGTGTTTTTAATTTTAGCCATTCTAATGGCTGTGTAGTAGTAGCTCAGGTTTCAGTTTTGTGTTTTCCTAATGATTAATGATATCGAGCACCTTTGTGTCTGATCTCTGTATACCTGGAATTTGCCATCTATGCAAATTCTTGGTGAAGTGAAATGTCCGTTTAATCTTTTGCCATTTTTTAATTGGGTTGCTTGTTTTCATAGTTTTGAGTTTTAAGAGTTCTTTATATAGTCTAGTTGCAAGTTATTTATCAGATAAAACCATATATATTTATTTTAACCATACTAAAAAATAATGTAAGAAAATGAATGCTCTGTTAAGGTAAAAAAAGTATGTAAGCTAAGACCTCTTTTAAAAGTTCAGGAAAACTAAATGCATAAAGTCATCACCAGAAAAGTATTGAATTCAAATTTTATACAAAGTTACTATAAGAATAAGAGGATTAAGGGGCTTCTATGGCCCTGCCTGATTCTTAGGACAAGTCTCTGTCCTAATCAGTTGCATTATAGAATCAGAAAACGTCCATCATTAGATGTTTATTTCTTTGCCTTGATAATTTTAAGAGGAATATACCACCAAAGGGATCATCTATTGTTACCAGCACTTCAATGAACATAATTTTATGTGAGCTTTTACATTGTGATAGAAAACGGAGAGACACTTCTTAGGCAAATGACTCACTCAACAGATTTTTAAATAGGGGGACAATAGAGAGGCCCAACTGTCATATGAGAAGATTTTCATGAAGAGGAACTTGGGCTGGGGGTGTTGCACCTCGCATGGTGGTGGTATTGGGGTCAGAAATCTAGTTTCCTGGAAGACAATGGAAGAAAGATCAGAAATGGAAGGAGGCAGAGCAGTAATTGCTCACAAATTCACTTGAGGGAATCATCTGCCCTAGCAGTGGGGAAAATAGGGTAAAACAAATGTTTGTCTCTGAAGGTTAGAAAAGGGAACTTCTGCCTGATAAAATGTTTATGACTCAGGAAAAAAATACAAGGAAGAAAGCAGATGGAGAAATGAAAGCCAAAAAGCGGTGTGTATGGGGTAGGGGGAAGGGATGGCTAGGAAGAGAGGAGGGAAGAACAAAACATAGAAGATTAAAGCCATCTTTTAAAGGTTTGCTCTCTCTTTTTGAAAAATTTAAAAATATTTTCAGCAAACAACATTGGTTCTCGCGCGGCGTTGTTTTGTTCTGCCTTCCTCTCCACGCTGCTCTCTGGTCTTTGTTTTGCATCCTGGCTTTGCAGGGGGAATTCTGCCGAACCAGACAGCAAGGGAACTGCCAGCTATGTCAATCAGCTGTCATAACTAGGGCCAGAGACCAAAAAAGAACAGCATAAGCCAAAGAGGAAGAAAAAAATTAAAAAGAGACGGAGATGGTGTGTGGGAGTGTGTTGTTGGTAGGGGGAGCAGAGGGAGCTTGCTGGGCTGGGAAAATATATTTTACCCATTTCTCCCGAGTCACTTCAGTTATGCTTTTTTTTTCAGTTCTGTGGGAAATCAAGAGCAAAGGCTCAGCTTATCAGTGATTTCACTGAGCCAGGATTCAGAAAGCTGAAGGGACATCCTGTACCCAGCTCTGAAACACTGACCTCAATAGAATCCCCGCCCTGAAGATCTAATGGAAAAATATTTGCCTTGTTGTGTGTGGTGGCTCTGTAAGATATGTTGGGTGGGGAAGACAATAGGAAAATTTTAGAGTTAAGCACTGACTTCAAATAAAAGACTGGACAAAGCAGTGGACCCATTTCTCGTACGAAATGTGGTGTGCTGAAAACTTTACCAAATCCAGCCCTTTGCCTGTGTTTGGATTAGTCTCGGAAGGATAATCAGACCTGTATTTCTGCCAAACACAGCTAGGATTTGCCCATGTAGATGCCCAAATATAGACCTTGAGTCCAGTGTTGTGTCTACCATGTGCCTTCTCTAATCCAGAATGGGCTTGCTGGTCATGCTCATTCCAGACATAACATAAACCACCAGGGCAGCTGTAATTAACTGAGAATGCTGGATAACCTTTGGCTAGAACTATTTTGGCCCAACAGTTGAATCCAGAAGTATAAGACATCTAGGTTTATAACTCTAGCTGAGGTCTGATACCCACTGTGACATATATGCAGGGTGTCCCCAAAAATGTATACACACTTTGACTGCCATTGTTAATTCTAATGGGTTAAATCTGAAAAGAAAGAACTATCAATTGAGCTATCAGCTATCAAAGTGTGTATATATTTTTGGACACAATTTAAAGCCAAATGATTTCTACATCCAAGAGTACTAAGTTGCTTTGGAAGAGTACATGCAGCCTTGTTCTTTTTATGTGTAACTTGTTCCAGTTGCTGGCTCCAATTTTCCCTCAAGTATGATTAGGCAATGCAATGTTCACCTAGATTTAAGTATGCCAAGGTTTGATGGAGAATAAGAATGTATGAATTTTTGATATATCATGTTTAACATTTGATATCTTATATTAATAGATAATCCAACCCAGCTAAATAAGCAAGTGAGATACATAGCTTATTATTATTGCTAGTAGATATTAGAATTACAATATGTGTTCTTCGGGTAATCAACATATTAGAACCCGATATATGTGAACACTTTTGAGGTTAGAGTTTCTAAGGCCCTCACAAATACAAATGGTATTTCTGATGCCAAATTTGTCTTTAAAGACTTTGACTTAACTGAAATATAGATAATAAGTTCAAATAGCCACATGCCTATCTGTACATCATTATCAGAGAGCACTCATTCAGCAGAGGTTGGCAGTAACACCCCTTGATGTGTCTCCAGAGCCACATCCTTTACATACTTTATCTGAAATATTTTTATCAATTTCTAGCCAAAACCACTTTTGATCCAAATAAAATCCATTTTTTAATTTGTGACATCTCATGGGGGAAATTTGCGTCTATTTGTGATTATTAGGTTCAAGGCAAGGTTTTTTAAACAGCTACTTCCAGAGAATTCAAAATCAAGCTAGAACAGATGAGAAGGCAAGATTTCTCTTAATATGCAGTTCATTTTGAATAAAGTTGCATCCAATATATGCACCATAACAGGAAATTGTGTGCTTGCAATATTTTTACAGTGAGTAACACCTTGTCATTTGTCAACACATTTGTCTTCTATGTCCCGCTACAGCTAAATTTGGTTAGAAAAAGCCTATATAAAAAGATATCTATGTATTTATGTATTTCTAGTGCTCATCTCTGGAAGGGCAAAGCACTTGATAAGCTGGCTATTTTAGCACAGAATATTACAAAGAGACAGGAGCAGATACATGGGGAGAGCATTAGCCTTTTTGTTAAACTTTAGGCTTCTCTGAAACTAAGTTTGTTGCCAGATCAGGTTAAAAAACAATATGAAAAAGGGTAGCCTGCAGAGATACAGTGATGGCCAAGACCCATCTTTTGGCTCCAGGTTCTTAGTTGTGTTTCTTTTTTTTTTGTTGTTGTTAATCCTCACTCGAGAATATTTTTTCCATTGATTTTAGAGAGAGTGTAAGGAAGGGAGGGAAGAAGGGAGGGGGAAAGAGAGAGAGAAACAGAGAAACATTGATGTGAGAGAGACACATTGATTGGTTGCCTCCCACACGCACCCCAGCCAGGGCCAGGGATCCAACCTGCAATCCAGTTACCCACCCTTGACCAGGAATTGAACTCAAAACTCTTTGATGCTGGGGCTGACACCCTAACCACTGAGCAACACCGGCCAGGGCTTAGTTGTGTTTCTTGAAGTAAATTTATTTTTCAGTAAATCATATTCACTTTCTTTGCCAGTATGTAACAAAACTTATTTGATATTCACAACACAGTACTGTGACTTGGTGTACTGATTTCACAAAGGGGACACAGAGAAAAGTGCAGGGAGTGGTGGTCAGGAAGGATTGTTATGGAAAATGTCTGAAAGGTATAGAAAAATCTCTTTTGAGGGGTGGATCCTAACTTCTATAGTAGGATCATGCTCAAATAAGAGACAAAGTTAACTAGACCCATAATTAATAAGGTGGAATTTTTGTGATTTTTTGGGGACTTGTATTACTTGCAGCACTGCCCAATTAAAACACATGCACACACACAGTATTAACTTCCTTAAGCCTAAAGTTGGAAAATTTTGTGCCTTAATGTTTTTGCCATATTTCTTCACTGGTAAGACTTTTGTTTACCTGAATTCCAAACATTTGACTCCTTTTGTCATTTCATAAAATATTTGGAAAATTTTTCCATAAGCCTTCTCAGAGACCAGATAAAAATGTCCTTTCCCTGTTCCCTGTCTGTCACCCTCCCATTTCCTGTACACACTTCTTGGACAGCTGCATTTAATGCTGGGTTCATGTCCCGAGTCCAAAGCTCTGACTTCCAACAGAGGAAAAGTTTGAAGTGATAGATGTTTTTATCTGCACTCTTGGAAAATTATTTTTCCTTGGAGTGTTGGGTAAGAAGCTGGCAGATCAGCCCCCTAGTAAAGAAAGAGTGGGATAAGGTGATTCATCTTAAATGCCTTTGCTTGTTTGTGGAGCTAATGCTCAAAGATCATTCTTTACAGAAATTTGTTTCTCCCTATGAACCGGAATTAGGAAGAAAAATAACAACTTACCTTATCCTGGAGACAGCAGCATCTTTGATCAATGCTCAGAACATTCTTAGGCATATTTGACCTTTTAATTTATGGGATTTTTCCATAAAATAATATTGGTAGAAGAGGCCTTGGTGTTAAAATTTCAGTATTTCCCTGTAACATGGCATCATTTTTACATGAATATGCTCTCTAGAGGTAGTTCCTGGAATAATATAAATTTGTCCCAGCAACTGAGCTATGTGACAGAGTCAATGTGCAGTCCAACACCTGACCTGCTATGCCTTCTGTTGGATTGTGTGTGTGTGTGTGTGTGTGTGTGTGTGTGTGTATAACTTTATTTAGAGCCACTCGAAGTTTTCTAGCTTTCCCTAGCTTAACTGTTATCCTCATTTCTCTTAGCTGTCTACTGGGCTTTGAGGTTCTGTGCCGTATTGCCCCTTGAGTACATCCAGCAGAACCTGCAGTTCATTGTTAGCATTAACAAGGTGAACACTGTTAGCAAGGCTCTCTGTAAATTCTTACAGTCCATGGAGACAAATGGCATTCAAAGGACAGTGCTAAAGATATAAGGTCAATAGAAAATTATTCAGGGACTTGCCTATGTTTTTTTGGGCCACAACTTTTCTTCAGCAAGTTATAAAGTTCATCATTTCTTTTCATTTATTTATGGGAAAAATTTCTACTGGATTAGTAAAATGTATACCTGTCTCTTTTGCAGATTTGTAGAGATATTGTTGCTGATGTGATTTTATCATTAGTAAAATAACCTAGATTATGAAGTTCTACTTTAGGTTGTAGGCTTTTTAAAGGGAGAAAATATTAGCCATATTTGTGTCTTCCACTGCAGCTGATACAGCACTTCATGTGCAATAGGTGCAAATACATTTTTAAAAATTAATAGTCCATGTTTGGTTTTCTCTGAAAGTTTTCCTGGAAGGCTCCCAAAGTGTTTTACTAAAATAGAATGTTACCTAAAGCTCTAGGAGTAATAGATCAATAACAAGCCCATTTCATTGAGGAGGAAATTGATATAAAGTATGTCCAAATGACTTCAATGGGGCCCTAATATAGAAACAAACTAATAAATTCTAGATTTATTTTGTAGTTTTTACTTAGAGACACATAGTTTGACTAATATAACCTCTCCTGGAATGAACATATATATGGACATGTGGGGAATGAGAGGGGAAATGAAGGGAAAGACATTGACAAAAACCTAGAATGACTCATCTGGTTTAATTTTTTTCAGGAATTCAATCCAAGTTTATATTTGGTGCCTATTATAAGATCTGCACCATATTACAATTTATAGAATATGTAGAAGAGTGTTAATTCCTTACCTTCTGGAATATAAACATTGTCTCTGGAAACCTTTTTAAAAATGCAAATCTAATTAGCTTGATGAGGTAATGAATTAGTTTACCAACACCATGAAATCTGCAATGACCAGGGACCAAAAGTAAGAGGACTTGGAAAGGTAAACTGTGATGGTGGAGAGTGGTGTAGGCAAGTACATTAGACATTGTCCAGGGAAAATATGCTGGTGGTGGAAGTGGGAGGAACCACAGGGGGAAACCCCTGGGCAGAAGAGGTGGCCTGAGGATTCTGAGAGCTTCTCTGGGGAGAGGATACTAAAATAGAGCTCTGCTACACGACCTAGCTTAGACTTGGTCGAGTGCTTCTGTGGCGATGATGGGGCTGACTGGGGATTTGTTAATAAGACATGGGACATTGGATGCTTCAGGGCCCTTATGACTTTCCTGAAGAAATGAAATTAGTGATTCTTCATAAAACATCAGTCTGATGGCAAGGACTTAGTTTCTAAAGGTGTTATTCCTGACCTATTTACCTGACTATGGACAATGTATGTTGGTAGTCCAATGAAAATGTTTAGTTTTTTCATAGATATTTTCTTCTCTTCAGACCTGTACATAAAACTTGTGAAATCAGTTTTAACCATAGTCAGTCCTTTCTCTGCTCAGATTTACTTAGGAGCTCTTATTATAAAACCAAACTTCTTTTGTAAATATTTTATTTTAAATCATTATGCCACATTAGGGTATGAGCATATGTTTGCTTTGCTGATTTGAAAAAACCCACCGTACTTTCATATTAAATCATAGGTCACAATGGGGAGCTCAGTGGATAGTTTTGAATTCAATTATTATTTTAAAAGCTTCTGGGAGGAATCTAATTTTAGCTAACTGGTCTTAAATCCTGTTGGAACTTGATCGTGCTATTCTTTTGACAGATCTGAAGGGTGAGATAAAAAATGGACAAGTTTGGACTCACTCTTAATGCTTGTGGATGGGTTGGTTCTAGAATTAGATAGATGGCCAGAAAAAGGAGACATGTTTTCAGATGGAACTACTGGGAAAATATTCAAGTGCAAAACTTGAGTTTTAGTTAAGTCTCTTTGGTTGCGAGTAACAGAAAACAATTCAAACTATTTGAGAATTTATATAGGGATACATGGACATGGTTGGGTACCTGAAGCCACTGATCCCTTTGGAAAGGGATCAAAGTAGTTCTTATGAGCCAGAAAGGACTCTTTCTCCAACTCTCTCTCTACTTCAGGTACGCATGGTCACACAGCTCTCAAAGCTGTTTGCTAGGCTTCCAATCATATGCTGAGACTAACTGAACTCTCTAATAATCTAGTTCCAAATTCCTGGGGGAAGTGGATTGATCCAGCTTGGAGCAGCCAGTCATCCTTGGTCTAATCACCTCTTTCTGATGGAGTTGGGTGAGGTAAGCAGAGAACTGAAATAATGAAGACCAGCCAACTGGGAACCAGTCCTGTGAGCAATTTCCAAAGAGGCGTAAGGCAGCCGAGTTGGGCAGATACCCAAGAGTGATGAGATGGTACGGAGTTTGAAATGAAGTTCAGTGAGTTCATTGGTGAAAATGAGAAGACAAGTAAAAGAGAAGAAAATTAATGGCAGTAAAAGTAAAAGTAAAAGTAACTTTTCATCAGCCAGGATTAGAGTCAGCCGTTCTTAAACTTGGGAGCGGGACTATTTCCTCTCCTTTGCCAGTGTGAGAGTGGGGAGCGCTGTGGGAACTTCACCTCCTACCTAAAGCATTTCCTGACTGGTCCTTTCTCCCCAATGCCTTTAACGTTTAAGCTTCTACAGTGCTTGTAATTTGTACGTCACAGAACTCTTGCTAATATGGTATCTCTTGTTTTTCTTAGTGTAATGTTATGAAGAGAAATGGTGAGAATATATAAATATAACCTTCAGAGTAAGATTCTTGCTTTTGTTTCTTTATAACCAACTTGCTTCCGGAGCACCTGAGACAGTGAATCACTGAGGATTAGGTTACTCAAAGGCACTGCCCTGTCTTCACCTCTCAGCATCTATTATTATCTGCAAAATCGGAAAATGGTACAGGATGAGCTCTCAAATGCCTTCTAGCTGTAAACATTCTCTGATTCCAGAGTCGAAGATCTAAACTCTCCCCAGTGAATGGGAAACTTCGTGACAAATCATAACCATGGGGTGTCTGTGACAACTTTAGCCTGCAGGTGTTGCTGTGGTGTAAGGAGAATTCAGGGATGGGGAGGAACACATCAAACAATAGCAAGAAAAAAGATGTTTTGAAGGATTCTGTTTATAACCCACATGCAGGAGTAGGTCTGCCTGCCCCGGCATCTCTGTGAAAGGCCTGGGGTCGGTTTCCGAACAGGGCAAGAACCAGAGGGTGTGTGTTCTCTCCAGCTGGGCCTGGATATCTGAAAGGATGTCCTGTTTACATTGGGCACCAGAGCCAAGTGATTGCATTGCCTGAGTGCCCCAGAGATGAGATGAAACTCAAAATGGATTTTCAGACAAGTTTAAAAAATAACACTCAGCTGACCCTGTCATCATACCACCTGGGATTGGTTTACCAAGGGCCAATATTTAAAAAGAAAGATTCCCAAGAAGGGTGAGGCCGTGGTACCCACTGAATGCGGGTTTTGATGGCATGGAGGGTTTTCTTCATCCCTTCTCTTTCTCCCCCCAGTCTTTTTTTTGCTCCTAATACTTTTTTTTTTTTTTTTTAAATCAAAGAGAAGGGGGAGAGGTGGAAGATTGGCTGACAGCCAGACTCATTTCATAAAATGATCTGTGTAGGTAACTGAATCCCATGAACACCATACAGTGTAATATTATCACAGTTAAGCATTCAGTAAAGAGAAAATTAACAGAGCAAGTATATTTTAAGGCCACAAAAGCCTACCTCTCTCTCTCTTTCCCTTTCCCTCTCTCTCCCTCCCTCTCTCACTTTTCTAAAGAAACAATTTATCTTTAAGAGACTGTGTGGGAGGTGATGGGGGAGCCATAACTAGGAGGAAGAAAGGAATGAGAAACTAGATGCACATGTTACTGGTGAATACTCATTGTAAAGAGAGAAGCTCTTAAATACCTGAATTTGTCAGTCCCTGGAGCTGGAATGCTGTGACTGTGAGTTGTCTATTTGTTCATGGCAAATCTTTATTAGAAAAATACATTTTCTGCCCAGCTGGTGTGGCTCATTGGTTGAGTGTCGACCCATGAATCAGGAGATGGAGGTTCGATTTCTGGTCAGGGCACATGCCCGGGCTGCGGGCTCCATCCCCAGTAGGGGGCGTGCAGGAGGCAGTGGATCAATGACACTCTCATCATTGCTGTTTCTATCTCCCCCTCTCTCTCTCCCCCGCTTCTTCTTTCTGAAATCAATAAAAACATTTTTAAAAGTACATTTTCTTATACCTTCTCAAAGAGTTCCCATCCTTTTTCACAGTTTGCCTTTCTGAACCTCTGGTTTATAGTTAACAGTAAATATTGTCAGTTTTTATTATTGGCTACTATTTTGCCTGAAAATCTTTCTGGTATGAAATGAATGGGGAAATATATGTATGGATATGGTTTCAGAGGTATGAATTGTCTCTCCAATGAGATTATAAGCTTCCTCAAGGTTAGTCACCATAAAATTCCATTTTTAGACATTAGAGTGCCTACATAGAAATTAAGTAAGGAAGAACAAAACAACCTAGAGATCTCTAACTTTTGGTCTTTCCCAAAGAATTTGCACCACATTTCATGATTTCTTTGTTTATTCTATATCAGTTGTGACTAAAAAGCCTCAAATACCAATTTGTGTGGTTTTAATAATGCCGACACTGCTCTTGCAATAAGTAGAGCTAGGATTAGCAATTGAATAGCAAAGTAAATGGAGACCAGGTACTCATAACTCACCATTTATCAAGGGTTTGCAAGACAACTGCATTTATTTCAATCTACGTGTGAGAGAACGTGCCTAGCAATCAGGTCCTCGCTAGGAACATTGCACTGTATTTATCTTTAGTCCCTAAACATTGTGTGTAATCAAAGAAGTGAGATGGAGTAATAAAAAACCATTATAGACTTCTGAGAGCCCTCAATTTCATATTTACATCTTGGAACCAGCTCATTCTGACTTCATAACTCCTTAATTAGAGGCACAGTCGTTTTCTTTTCTGTAGGGCATTTTTTTTCACCCTCACAATACAAGCATACATTTGGTAACTAATACCAGCAATTAGCCTCATCTGCTATGTAAATGAGTGTAATTGCAATTAAATACTTTAGTAGGCCCAAAGGGAAAACATGCAATCATTACAAAGTAAGTAGGGGAGCCTGGTTAAGGGACATTTAGAAGTGTTAGCAGAAGTGCCTTTTCCCTGTGGTGTCAGGAGCCTTTTCTATGGTGAATTATTTCACTTGAAGCCCCAGAACTTGACTTGCATTTCTGGTTTTATTTTTCTAGAGAGAGCAGGAGAAAGCTGTCCTTTCAGCATTTCTAAGGGTTGGTTGGTTTTAGGAAAAATCAATTTGGTAAATACAGTAGTCCTTCCCTAACCACTGTTTTGCTTTCTGTGGGTTTAGTTGCCCGCATTCAACCAGAGTCCAAAAATATCAAATGGCAAATTCCAGAAATAAACAATTTATAAGTTTTAAATTGTGTGCTGTTGTGAATAGTGTGATGAAATCTCAAGCTGTCCGCCTGGGTCATGAATCATCCTTTGTCCTGTGTTTCCACTCTTACATGCTCTCCACCTGTTAGCCATTCAGTAGCCCTTTGGGTTGTCAGGTGTGTTCAAGTAAGCTTTATTTTACTTAGCAATGGTTCCAAAGTGCAAGAGCAGTGATGCTGGCAATTGGGATATGCCAAAGAGAAGCCTTAGAATGTTTCCTTTAGGTGAAAAGGTGACAGTTCCTGACTTAATAAGGAAAGAAAAAAGGCCCATGTTGAGGCTGCTAAGATCTATGGTAAGAATGAATTTCCACCCATGGAATTGTGAAAAAGAAAAAAGAAATTCATGCTAGTTTTGATGTCACACCTCAGACTGCAAAAGTTATGGCCAGGGTGTGTGATAAGTGCTTAGTTAAGATGGAAACGGCATTGAGTGTGTGGGTGGAAGACATGAACAGAGAATGTGCTCCAATTGATGGTAGCATGTTGCACAGAAAGCCTTGAGCCTCTACAAAGACTTCAGCTAGGGATGCCGTGGAATGACTGACACTAAGCCATTTACTGCAGTAAGGGATGGTCAGACATCTTTAGGAGTAGATTTGGGCTGAAAAATATAAAAATCATCTGCTGAGTAAGAAGCTGCTGCCACATTCCCAACAGAGTTGAAGAAGCTGATGAGTGTTTGGTACTATCCATGATTTCAAGCATCCACTGGGAGTCTTGAAACATATCCCCTGCAGAGAAAGGGGAACTACCAGTTTCTCTTCAGCATGGATCCAGGACTTAAAATATCAGGTTTGCCTGGTCAGGTGTGGCTCAGCAGTTGAGCATCGACCTAGGATCCAGGAGATTGTGGTTCGATTCCCAGTCAGGGCACATGCCCGGGTTGCGGGCTCCATCCCTAGTAGGGGGCGTGCAGGAGGCAGCTGATCAGTGATGACTCTCTCATCATTGATGTTTCTATCCCTCTCTCCTTTTCCCTTCCTGTTTCTGAAATCAATAAAGATATATTAAAATATATACATATACATATATATTAGCTTTCAGCTACTTTTTTTGTATAGGTTGGAAAACAGTATTATATGTACCAAAAAGACAATTTTTGGTATCAATATTTACTCCTTAGTGGATCTTAAGGTTGAGAACTGTTGAAAGAATATGACACCCACAGAAAGATGACCTTCTAGGGAGTCAAGCTGTTCTGGTACTAGCCAGTAGCACAGAGTGGCTTAGAGCCTGGAGTCTGGAGCCAGTGTGGGCCTCTAAACCTCACTAGCTGCATGCACTTGGCCAAGTCATGCACCTATTTTCCCCATTTGTAAAATGGGAAGATTAGTAAATACCTCACAGGGTTGCTGAGGATGAAATTGTCTCAAGCACATAAAGCATCTAGCATGGCAAAAAGTAAGTGCTCAATAATAAATGTTTATTGAAAAGATCTTTAGTCCTTCCATTTCTCCATGCACATTTTCTCTCTGGATAAAGCCAGACCTCAAGGCAGTGCACCTAAATGGAATCATTTTGTTCTCTACTTAGGAGTGAGCTTATTGTATTTTCAGCATTATGCCATAGGACTGCTTTGAGGGACAGGATTCCCATGAAACTTACTATTGGAGGCTTACATTTAATCTCGGAGTGATTCACACAGTAATGCAGGGACTTCTTAAATGAGAATCCTAGTAAAAACTGGTATTTTTATCTATGAACAATGAATATGTATCATTTTTCTTTCTTTGCACTGGTTGCTAGGAGTTTCAGAAACAAATATGTAGCCAATGCATCTCTAGTTATCAATACAGGACTTCCCTGTATCACAGGCTTTTGTTTCTTCCTCCTTTTATAAACATTCATGTCCTTTTTTGTAAAAAAATATTATGCTCTATGCATCTGGTAAACCACCTCAATTATTCTTATATAATTGTGTATCATTGAACAAGTCACTTTACCTCTTTGAGACACAGTTTCTCTGTCTTTAAAATGTAAGGTTGGGCTAGGTGACTCTTACATGTTTTTTTCCTCCCCTAGCTTTGAAAAGCTGACTCTTAACTTTTAAAAGATTTTGTTGTTGAGAATGAAGGCCTGGACAAATGAAGGAGAGACTATTCAGAAAATAACTGATGCATAATCTCATTATCACAGCCAAAGGAGGTAGGAGAATCTTTCAGCTCTTCTCACTTTGGATATTTCTGCTTTCTCTCTCTCATTACAAATTATCCAGAACATTTAAAGACATGATCATGAATATTTCAGTCAGTCCTTGGTTCTTTGCCAGAAGTGAAGGAAAAGGCAGAAGGCTTTGTTTTTGGCAGTGGGAGTGGATGGAGCATTTTAGTGATTTTCCCCATAGTTTCTCCTATATCCTATCTAGGGAAAGAACAATGGGACCTCAAAGAATAAAGAAATAGGAGACGTCTGTAAACCCTTTTTGCCACTTTTGATAGAAGGGGAAATCTAGAGTTCTTATCTCCTCTTGTTCACCTACCACTTAAGAGTTGCAGGGAGCGCTTCAAAGGCTTAGCGTTGTCCACTCCATTGAACTACGTTATCAGAGAAAAGACTGCCAGATGTTTAGTAATCAGACTTGGTGCAGAACATAACTTTAATGGAAAACAGAAGGGCGTTTTGTTTCCCTCCCACTGTGCTATCTATCCAAGAGACTTCCAGGAGCCCACTCCCCTCACCCTCTTTGAAAAGCACACACGCACTTTTGAATTGCTATAATATGACCCAATTCAATATAATAATAATGTGAATCTTTGCACATACTTGTGAAATAAGTAACTTGGCATCCTTAGGGAAGGAGTTTATAAAGCCTACATTTTTAGTGTTAAGACCACCTTAGAGAGCAATTAATCAAACGTAAATGGGAACATTTATATAGAACCCACCCAACAGGGTCATATTGTATTTTCCCTGTTTATATCTGGTCAGTTCCCGTGGGACCTCAGATTCAATACTTTTTTTTTTTTTTTTTTGGTAAAGTCCTGGTAACTTTTTAATGGGCTAAGGGGGTAGGAGTATAAGAAGGAAAGAGAAATTTACTTATTTTCCCTTCATTAAGATGCGTTTTAAAAAGAAAAAAAATATATCCATTATTTTTAGATTGAATGAAAAAGACACGCTTTCAGTGGCAGATCGTTTGGACCAACTTGACAATGAAGCAGACACTGCCCCGAAACTAAGATATTCCCTGAAAGCACTAGGGTGTAAAGCCTCCTCATAGCTGCAGAAAACAGATGTCTTAAACGTTTTCTAAACATATATTTGATTAAGGTGGGACTGGCTTGTTTTTAAAGGGTTTGTCTCATACCCAAAGTTTATTCTTTACAAATGTATCTACCAGTAAAGTGCCCGTCTGTGGGTCGTAAAACAGCTCTAAGACATCTGGCTGTAGTGGGGCCATGGATAAGCATAATGAAAATTTGATATCAGTGGTTACTTCTAGGTGCTGTGCATTATGATTCTTTCTTATAAAAACAACAAAGTTATAAAATCAGAAAAGGAAAAGGAAAATATGAAATAATTTTAGATTTTCTTTTTATTTTGTTAGATTTTAACCTTTAGATATAGTAAACCCAGGAAGAAAAAAAGCCTGGTATAATTGCAATATATAAAATTGGTTGGTTGAGCCAATGTTATTCCATTATTTAAGACACAGTTCCCAGCCTCATCTCAGGTTTCTTGATACTCTCCTTTATCACGCTGCTTGTCTTATTTTCCATTGAATTTAAAGTGTTAGGTAAGCAAAAGAGCCTCAGAAAATAGGCAGTGTATACTGGGTTGGATGCTAATCATCAAGACTACATAAGAGAGTTTTCTTTCACAGACCTCTGAGTACGCTCTGTAGGCCCAACTTGATTGACAAATGGTGTTTGGAAAGGGAAATTGTTCAGAAGGTAGTAAAAATATCTTTGTTTATAGTCTGACTGCAAAACAAAGTGAGAAAGTTCTCAGGACCAATTTCTAGTTCTCTGGTTCAGACAGATCACTCAGATGGCGTTGGGCCTCACTTGGTTTCCATTTTGCCCCCTGAGAGGTGAGCTTAGGCTTTGGAGGTTAGGGTTACTATCCAGACAATTCTGCCCTCCTTTCCTCTGTATTTCCTTTAATAACAGTTCCTTTCCCTGTTTAATTGCCTGTGTGGAGCCTTAGAGAAGAGCACTCTATGTGCAAATGTTATTTTTATTTTCAGTCTTAAAAAAGTGCTTCAAAGAGAAGTCAAGCTTTTGGCCTGATCTGTTTTCTCAAGTTCATAGCCGAGCTCCCAATTAAACAAAATTGTCTAGATTGGATTCCAGTGGGTATTTCCTATTTTAGGCACTCAAAGAAGGATTTGGTTTTTGGAGAAATGTGTTTTTTTTTGTTTGTTTTTTTAAAAAATATATCTTTATTGATTTCAGAGAGATGAAAGGAGAGGGAGAGAGAGAGATAGAAACATCAATGATGAGAGAGTCATTGATCGGCTGCAGCCCACAACCCGGGCATGTGCCCTGGCCGGAAATCGAACCCTGATCGCCTGGATCCCAGGTCGACTCTTAACCGCTGAGCCAAGCCCGGCCGGGGGAGAAATGTTTAATATCAAATATATATGTCATTTTTGAATTATTACTGTCAAATATTATATATGCTATTTTTCATACTCATTTAAAACAAATTCATGGCTTTGAGTCCAAGATTTGTCTTTAATCAATTCTGTGTAGTGTAAGAAGATGGTCTAGTTTCATTTTTTTGCATGTATCTGTCTAATTTTCCCAGAACCATTTATTGAATAGACTACCTTTACCCCATTGTATGTTCTTGCCTCCTTTGTTAAATATTAATTGACCATAAAGGCATGGAATTATTTCTGGGCTCTCTATTCTGTTCCACTGATCTATATGTGTATTTTTATACCAGTATCATGCTATTTTGATTACTATGGCCTTGTAGTATAGTTTGATGTCAGATAGTGTGATTCCTCCAACTTTGTTCTTTCTCAAGATTGCTGTGGCTCTTAAGGGTCTTTTGTGGTTTCATCTAACTTTTTGTAATATTTGTTTTAGTTCTGTGAAATATGCCATTGGTATCTTGATAGGAATTGCATTAAATCTATAGATTGTTTTGCTAATGTGAACATTTTAATGATGTTAATTATTCCTATCCATGCACATGGTATATGCTTCCACTTATTAGTATTTTTTCCTCAATGTTTTGTAATTTTCCGAGTACAGGTCTTTTACATTCTTGGTTAAATTTATTTCTAATATTTTATTTTATTTTTATGCAGTTGTAAATGGGATTGTTTTCTTAGTTCCCCTTCTGATAGTTCATTATTGATGTGTAAAAATGCAACTGATTTCTAAATATTTGTTTTGTATCCTGATAGTTTACTGAATTAATTTATCAGTTCTCATTTTTTGGTGGACTCTTTAGGGTTCTCTATGTACAGTACCATGTCATCTGCAAATAATTACAGTTTTACTTTTTCCAATTTGGATGCCATTTATTTCTTCTTCCTGTGTGATGGCTGTGGCTAGGACTTCCAGTACTATGTTGGATAAGAGTGGTAAAGCGGACATCCTTGTTTTGTTCCTGATCTTATGGGAAACAATTTCAGTTTTTGCCCATTGAGTATGATGTTGGCTGTAGATTTGTCATATATGGCCTTTGTTATATAGAGGTGTGTTCTCTTTACTCCCACTTTGCTGAGAGTTTTTATCATAAATGAATGCTGAATTTTGTCAAGTGCTTTTTCTGCATCTCAATATATCATGTGGTTTTTGTCCTTCATTTGCTTATGTGAGGCATCACATTTACTGATTTGTGGATGTTGTACCAGCCTTGCATGCCTGGAGTAAATCTCACTTAATCATGGCATCTGATCTTTTAAATGTATTGCTAGATTCAGTTTGCTAATATTTTGTTGAGGATTTTAGCATCGATGTTAGTCTTAAAACCATAAAAATCCTGGAAGGAAACATAGGCAGTAAAATCTTAGACATTCCTCATAGCAATGTTTTTTCTGATATATCACCTCAGGCAAGGGAGACAAGAGAAAAAATGAACAAATGGGACTACACCAAACTAAAATGCTCTTGCACAGCATAGGAAACCAACAACCAAATGAAATGACAACCCACTGAATGGGAGGACATACTGGCCAAGGATACAAATGATAAGGGACTAATATCCAAAATTTATAAAGAACTTATACAACTCAATACCAAAAAACCAAGCAATCCAATTAAAAAATGGGCAAAGTACCCGAATACACAATTCTCCAAAGAGGCCATACAGATGGCCAAGAGACGTATGAAAAGATACTCAGTGTCGACAAGCATCAGAGAGATGCAAATTAAAACCACAGTGAGATATCACCACACACCTATCAGAATGGCTGTCTTCAATAAATCAACAAACAACAAGTGTTGGCGAGGATGTGGAGAAAAGGGAACCCTCATGTCCTGTTGGTACAAATGCAGATTGGTGCAGCCGCTATGGAAAGCAGTATGGAGTTACCTTAAAAATTAAAAATAAAACTGCCTAATGACCCAGCAATTCCACTTCTGGGAATATATCTGAACTCACCCAAAACACAAATTTGAAAGAATATATGCACTCCTATGTTTATTGCAGCATTACTTACAATATCCAAGATTTAGAAGCAGCCCAAGTGTTCATCATAAATGGGTGGATAAAAAAGCTGTGGTACATTTACACAAGGGAATACTACTGAGCAGTAAAACAACACAGGAAATCTTACCTTTTGTGACACCATGGATAGACCTGGAGAGTGTTATGCTAAATAAAATTAGGCAGACAGAGAAAGTAAAAAACCATATGATTTTATTTATATGTGGAATCTAATAAGCAAAATAAACTAACAAACTAAGTTGATACAGATTCATAGATAGAACAGACTGACAGCTGTCAGAGGGGAGAGGATTTTGGAAGCTGGGTGAAAAAGGTAAGGGGATTAAGCAAAGAAAGAAAAAACTCATAGATACAACAGTATGGTGATTACCAGAGGGGAAAGGAGGGGGAGGTGTAAGAGGGTAAAGGGGAGATAAATGGTGATGGAAAGTCACTTGACTTGGGGTGCTGAACACACAATACTATATACAGATGATGTGTTATAGAATTGTAGACTGAAACCTATATGATTTTATTAACAAATGTCACTTCAATAAATTCAATAAATTTTTTTTAAAAAATAGAAAAAAAATTAATGGACAGTTTCTGAAATTAGGTAAATATTAAAAAGGAAGCAATTTACAGAATTAAAAAGGGAACAAGAACATGTTTTCTTCATTTTAATAAATTTGGAATAGTATAAAAATGAGTTGACAGTAGAGAGATGGTCACTAAAGAAGTGATATTTGTCTGATGAAAGAAAAACATATTTTAAGTAATCTCAACTATACATTCTGTTAGTTTCCAGGTATATTTCTTTTTCTTTAGATAAGCAGTTTATCTGTTTGAAATTTGGAATTAATCTATGACTGCTACTGAGACATTTCCTGTCTACCAGGTACAGAAACAGAACAGACAAATTTTAAAAATATATTTTTAAAATAGTTCTAAGTGCACAAACCATGCCTTTAGGATTTTAAACACCAAATACTTTTTCTCTCTTTGATTTTCCAGTTATGATAACAGAAATGTTTGGTTTATGGCCAAGGAAAAACTGGAGATAAACCAAATTGGAATTTGAGAACTTAGGACATAGTTGACCTAAACTTCCACTTTCCAGTCAATTTTAATGATTCCTGAAATGATGAATTGAGAAAAATGACAGAGAAAGAAAATTAAAAGCATCTTCTCCGCTGATTAGCAGGTAACCTTATGTTTATGCTCTAACTCACATAGGAGCAGGGGCTTATTGTGTGAAAGAAAGGTTAGGCTGATAGTACTGGAAGAATATGGATGCAGAATACATGGTCTTTCCCTGAAGTAGTTAACCAGAAGGGTGATTCATAGAGATCATATCTCACCCAAACTACAAAAAAAGATTAAAGCAAAGCAGTATATATAAATACTTAACAATTCAATAATTGCTTCTTGAATGCCCACCATGGCACTGTTTTGCCAAAGGATGTCAAAGAGCTGTTCTTTCGACTCTAGCAGCCCAGAGACCCTGTCCAATGTTTATGAAGGGTCCTGGCTATTACTGGAACATAGTAGGTACTTAGACATTTGTTCAATGAATGAGTGGGAAAAAATAACACAAGAATCTGTAAGCTGAAGTTTCTGTCCACCAGGAGTGCATTGCTTAAGAAAGCATTTATAGAGTCCTTTACAGTTCACAAAATCTATTGACCTACTTTATTATCTATAGTAGTCAGTGGTTCCAGCCCTGGTTTGTATTAGAATCACCTGGGTAGGCCTCTTTTTTTTTACGTGTAGAAGTTCACAGCTCAACATGACTTGGAAGATGGAAGCTTGCTGGGAAGTGGTAGAGATGGTGGGGGCAGCAGGTATCAGCAGTGCCCAGGTGATTCTGGCACACGGCCTTCCGCTGACGGAGGGTGTCATAGTGAAGACAGGCTGTTGGCTTTGGAAGCAGACTGGGTTTGAAACCTGGCTCTAGCCCTTTCTAACTTTTTAACTTTAAGATTAACTTTCCTGAACCTCAGTTTTCTCATTCATAAAATGGGGAGAGAAACAGTAACTCCCCCCTTAGGACTGTTGGGTGGACTAAAGGAGATAATCCACATAAAGCGCATATCCCAGGGCTCTGCACAGAGTGGGCATTCAATGAATTTTTGTGTGTGATCGCTAACCAGCAGGACCTGTGGCTTATTTCATTTTCAGTTCTGGACCTACACTGAGAAATCACACTCTCTGGTCTCTTGAGGGAGGACATTTGTCATTTTCTCTCATCTATTTAACCACAAGATGGTCTGAGAAGCTTGCTCCTCCTGAATCGAAGCCAGGACCAACTAGACATTTGGTGAGGTCAGAAGTGAAGAGATTGTGGCATTTCCGATCCTTATTGACTTCCCTCTAGGATGAATGCACTCGTGTTGTTTCAGGATTTCCAGCTAGGCCTGGCCTGGAAACCAGAAGCTAAAGTTATCCCAAAGTGATAAGCTCAGGAACTCCATGAAATGTTGATTTGGATCTAGTTCCAAAGGTTATCAAAGGTTCAGAAGCCAAGAAAAGGATGACAGTTTAAGGGTTGGTGGGATGGGGTGTAGCATTTTACCCACAGGGGAAAATTTTGCGGTAGAGAGAAAATGCATTTTAATTGAAGCAAGTTGCCAAGAAAGCAGGTAACTTTAAATGAATGATAAACTGTAATCTGAGTCTCTACGATAAACAAAATAAGCAGCTGTAACAGAATGAAGTTTATCAGAGTGTGAGAGGAAGGTCAGGCGTGACAAATTGGGAGACTGGGATGTTGAGCTGGCTGGTGACTCTTATATAACTAACATCCCTGCTAAATTTAAACTCGAGCAGCCTCCACTGGAGGTGTGTGGGTGGAGAGGTGAAGGGGCAGACTGAGAACAATGGCCTTTATTTCCATAATATACTTTAATTTTAGGCCAGGGTTGGATGAGAACTTTCAGCTAACTATACTTTTTTGGCAGCTCTGTGTTCTTCTGAACTGAGGCTACCCTTAGCCCTATGGAACACCCCTATTTTTCTGTCAAACTACTATATCCAGCACATTTTTCTCTGGCCTCCCTGGAAGTGGAATTGTCTCAGTCTTTCCCTTGCAGAACACAAAACATAAACATAAGGGCATTAAAATGGAAACAGGATCTTGGTTCTCACTGTTTCACCAGGCTCCTTAGCACTGACCTCTGACCCTCATTAAGATCCCATGGAAAGTCTGGGCATCTGGGGTGTGTAGCTCGCTGTGGGAATTTTTTTGTTGTTATGATTGTTGTTTTTCTCCTCCTGGATTATTTTGGCTTAACCTGGGGCTACAATGTAAAATAAGCCAGTTTCAAGAGCTTTTCCTGACCTCGTTTGGGGGTAGGGTTAGAGGATGGGATCTGACTACTGCTGCTGTCAACTCAGAGAATCCGTTTCCGAGTCCTCATCTGAAATTCATGTGAGAAAATAAAACATAGCATTTCTTCCACTCTCCTGCATTAATGACAGGTCATTTCTTGTTTTTGAACACCCACATAGACATGGAGAAGACATTGAGGCTTTATGCTTTTTTATTCACTTGCTACTTTTTTTAAAGTTGTCCTCTCTATCAGACGCCTTCTCCTGCATTTGCTTGATTTGTATTTTACCACCACATACTTTCATTAAAGAAGACACCTTTCCTGACTGTTCCATGGGAGAGATCTCAGAGAAGTTAGGGTTGCTTTAGTGGATTTTTTTTGTTTTGTTTTGTTTTCTTTGAGCAGTTTGAGAGGCCAAAGTTTAGAAATATAATTGGAAGGTAATTTTAAATGTTTTAGTTGAGTAGCTAATTTATGTACACATTTAGGAGCAATTAGTAGAGAATTTAGAATGTTTTTAATAAAAGCAGAAGTCATTACAATGAGGTAGAAAATTGTTTCTCCTTTGGTTCGAGACCTCTTTGCATGTCTCAGGGTCATAGACTTTCATTCAACAAAGTCCAAATTTCACCTTAAGCTTTTCTCATCTACAGTAGACTTTCCCATGGCTCAATTCCAGTTGCTATAAAAGTAAATATTATGAAAATGTGTTCAGAGCAGGCTGGTAGGTTTTCCTTCAGATATTTTGGATTGTTTTTAAGAGAATATTAACAGAGCCAATAATCTTTCTAGTGTTTTTTTTTCCTTGTGAAGAAATCAATATACTCTGTTATAAAGATTCTGGAGAACACATGGATTTGTTATTTTGAAATGGAATAACTGAGACTCAGGAGGGTAAGTGACTTGGCCAAGGTCAACAAGTCCTACCGGATTGTAACTTAAATTCTCAGCCTGTGATACTGGATTGTATCTATAAATAAAAAACAAAACAAACAAAAAAACACACCTCAAATATGCTCTACCTCAGAAAAGAGAAGAAAAAATTAGGAATGACTATTTTTTAAAGCTTTCTATGTAAAAAAAATATTTTTTTCAGAAAGCCCTCTTTTAATGGATGGGCATGTGTAAAATATTCTAGAAACTTCCTAATAGAGTCCATTTTTTGCTTTCATTTTATTTTAGGACTTATACTTCTAGAAGACATATGTTTGATCTCTACAACAATCAACCTGCAATTATTTAATGGGTGAATGCCAGGAGGAGAAGGAAGGGGAGAATATATAGTTGCTAAATCCAATGGCAACTGAAGGAGGCTCTGAGTGGGTCCTTGCTGTGCCACACCATCCTTTCTGCCTGAAAATACCAGTCCCTCGTGCGCTCTGCTATCCCAGGCCCAGAGCCTTTTGAAAAGTTGCTTCTTTAACAGAGCCTCCTTTATTGATACTCCTCAATCATCTGTGAACACCCAGATAGATTCATTTGACCTCACACAGAGCAGGCAGGCAATGTAAGTTTGACTATAATGTGACATGATTCATGGGCACAATAAATGACTTGAGCACATATAGGATTAGTACAACCCTCTCTCCTGTGTGGAGATGGGATGGAACCAGAGGCTGAGGGTGTCTGTTTAGTCCACGTATCTCATTCAGGGAGCTCCGGATAAGGAGCACGGTCCAACACGGCTAAGTGGAGCTACCTTTATTAATAACTGCAACTTATGTATGGATAGCTCCTAGGAAATTCAGATATTTTAATTTATATTATCTTATTTGATTCTCACAAGAAAACTAGGAGTCAATATGCATTGACTCCATTTCATGGTGGAAGAAACTGAAGCTCATAGGGATTTAACGATTTGTCCATACTCACATCTTACACGTAGTTGAAACTTGAACCTAGTGTTTTGTTTGGCTTTGTTTCCTTTTACCTCTGGGGCTCATGCTTTTCCGACCCACCATGCTGCTTCTCTCATTCTATAAAGCTATCACTGCAATGTTCATAGTTTGTGATTCTTCCTGGAATAACAACCCTGCCTCAGATGATATTTGCAATCCTATTAACCAAGAGAGCCCCATGACTACTCTATGCCCTGTAGCTTCTAGCGTAATAAAACTGTAATACTGAAATAAGTGCTCTCAGAATTGAAGGTCTCATGCAAAAGAGCCACATGTAGCTCAGACATTGCACCCTAAGCATATTGGGTTCTCATGCTTAGATCATTTTGACCAGCATGATCCTCACTTTAACTCAAGAGGAAGTTTAGTGTAAACTTCTGGGCCAACTGACCCATCAGAGGGAAGATTGGAACAGACTTTTTCCTTTTTCTCAGAACTGGGAGGGTACATTTAGTAGCACCTTTCTGAAGGAGCAGACAGTCCAATATGTATAAAATTGTCCAAAAAAGAAAATCTATTAACACATGATAGTCATTTCCATAATGTGGTTTCCAAACAATGTGCAATCACAAAACATCAATAAAACTCCAACTAAGCAATGTGAAATTACTGGTAGATTAACTCCCTCCCACCTACCCCCAGACAGCAATAACACTGTACTGTGTTTTGTTTTTTTAGCCTATGTTTGATTTCAGCTAGCTCGGACTTCATAGTCTCAGTTCTCTTAGGAAGCATAGCTGTTCTGGCTTCCAATGACCCCCTCTGCCTTGCCCACCCCCAGCTGCACAGTCCTGGTCTTCCAGATTTAGTAGAGATCATTACCATCCATAAATTTTATGTGCATTAAAGGTAGTTTTCCCCTCTTGTAATCATTATTAATATTTGATGGCTAAGGTATTATTCTTTATCGATAATTTTATAGATCATAGTTAATTTAGAAAGAAAAAAACTCAGAACTGTAATGCAAAGTAGTGCAGCTCCACTTTAGAAAGTGACCTTGTCAAAGAGATGCATTTTTACTTCAATTAAATTCAAAGTCAGCCAGTCCCATAGGTAATGTTAGCAATTATAAGAATACTTTGCAAAAGTAGTTAAAAAACACTCAGAGAACTTTTATGTGATGCTAGTTTTTAAAGCAAGAATGACTTTCTTCTAAAACTTCAATTCTTTATGAGATCATTTTGGAGTGTACTGTTACATAAAACATGAGGTCAGTAACTAAGGCTAATTAAATTTTAGTAGGAGCAAAAGTCACCAAAAGGTTTTTGCATTCATCTTACCAATTCTAAAACAGTGATACAATACACCATTAATAGCCTTAGAATTGCTAATTATTTCAACATGAATAGCAATATCAATGCTGTCAGTTTAATTTAATACACTCAGGAGAATTCCTGCAGAATGCATGATTTCTCTATTATTTCCTGGTTTTCACAACCACTAAAAGCTATAAATTTCTATTCTTTTTTTTAAAAAAATTTATTTTTGTTTAAAATATTACAGATGTCCCTTTTTCTCCCCAATGACCCTTTCTACCCCATCCCAGCCCCCTCCCCAGTCCTTCTCCCCACCATTGTCCGTGTCCTTGGGTTGTACATATATATAAATTTCTATTTTTTACTTCAGAGACAGATATTAGTAGTCCGAAGACTTCTCACTTTTTGGGGGAATGTTGCAGTTGTTATTTTTTTAAAGAAAGAGGAAAAAAAATTAGAAATTCAGGAATGAGAGGAGACCAGGTTTAATTCTGTGATCTAGTAGTACAAGGCAAATTGTTTCTAACTCCAAAAAGAATGAAAATGCTCACGACTTCTATTGACTTCCATAGACTTTCTGCCTAGGGAGTGCTCTTAGTCTTGGGGGTGAAGTGTTTTCTTTTTAGGGAGGCACTAAAATGAAAGGCTGGAGGAGTGCAAGTGAAAAGAAATTGTTTGACTGAATAAACAAGTAGGTTTTGTTCATTAGACACTTCACCAAGTTAAAAGGAAGGCGTTATCCACTCTTTTCACAAAGTACTTCATTTAGAAGGCAATAGAGTGGGCACAGCTTTCTCATGGGGTAAGAGTGAGTTAAAATTTATTCTAGAAAATATTAATTCAACAGTAACTAAATACATAGTACTAGATTAGACCCTAAAATCATGGAATCTCAGGGTGGGGCAAAATCTGAAGGATGCTCTTTTCTAAGCTTTTACTTCATATATTTCCCTTATAACATCCCTTACTAGTGATTGGCAAATCTTGGTTTGCATAATCTCTAGTGACAAGAAATTTTCTGCCTAATTTTCAGAACATTCTAATTGTTTGAATTTTTTTCTTTACACCAAATGCTGTCATCCTTGAAATTTCACTCATTTGTCAGTTTAATGTCTCCTGAAATGTGGTACTTGACATGGTTTAGGTGATATAGAGGGATCTTTTCATTTTAATGGTAATATACATTGAATTTGTGATTGGAGGTCTTTGCTGCAATAATGGGCAAATATAACGATGACCTGAGCCATGATGGAGGCAGCAGAAATGTTGAGACAGAAGTCAATTAGTGGGGTGTCATGGAGAGAATGCTATCCTGCATCTCCAAGGACTTTTAGCTTTACCTTTCCTCCAATTAGACTTCCACTTACTTCTTTGGGCCTCAGTTTTTCTCATCTGTGGAACACAGATGGTTTCTTATTTGATTACAAAACTTCTTCCAGCTCTGATTACATAAGAATCAGTGTGAATTGAAAGAAATGTGGGGGATGGGAAAAGAAAGAATTGAAGATGACGTGAGGTTTGGAGAATGGGTTACTAGCATCATTCACAGAAATGTGACAGATAAGGGAGGAAGATGGCAGAATCAGTGGTCAAGGAAGGACTGGTTTGAATCTGCCGCATTGGAGATGCCATGACATCTCTTTGTGATGTCCAACAGGTCTTTGGACACTTGAGAAAGAGCAAGACTTCATTTTCTTATTTGCAAAATAGAAATGAGGAGCTATACAGAGACCTGGGGATCACTTACATAGAGGTAGAGGTAAAACTGGAAATGGAGATGCCCACCAATAAAGAAAAGAAAGAGAAATCATTGCAGAGGCAAGGAAGTGTTTATTGAGATGCTACTATGTGCCAGGCATATTTTTTTCCCATTGTCTCATTTAAACCTTACAAAAATATCCTATGAAGTATGTATTATTCTTCCCATTGTACAGAATAGAAAAGTGATGCTCAGCAAGATCCAAAATTGCACAAGAATGAACTCATAACTCAGATTTGAACCTGTCTGCCTGACTTCTAACTCTCTGTGATATCAGCCCCATGTGGACAGACACGTGCAAAACACGGACAATGAAGGGAAGCAGTGAGGACACCGCATAGGAGTCCTCTAAGGGGTGAACGGATAGACCTTGACTGTGGGAGGTGAGTGCAGCTAAAGTTAGAGAGAGGAAAGGACAGAACATTTATATTAAATTTTGCAGAGATGTCAAAAGGGGTGAGAACTGTAAAAAAAAAATTGGTGGGTGACAAGGAGGTCAACGATAGTACCTGAGTTTTCCAATATATTGAGTTCTCTGATTGGGGGGGCGTAAGTTATGCAAATGGTAATTATAATAGTAAATATATACTGAAAACTTACTATATGCCAGGCACTTTTCTAAGTGACTTACAAGTATTAACTCAGTTAATCCTACCAACAACCGGCTTACTGAATGGGCTGAGCTATCGGTAGGGCTCAATGCAAGAAACAGTTTTATTTTTTCTAACACAGACATTCAATCTCATTGCTTCCGTTTCCATGACTATCCCTGGACAATACATTGGGCAGATGCCCTAACTTTTCTTGATCAGTTTTCAGTTTTGTATGGCTCGTGTTGAAAACTACGAGCCATACATGAATATAATAGTTACCATGTGGTGGCAAAAAGAATGAAGACACTCTTTATGTATCAAACAAACTGTTATGTAGAAAATAAAATTGAGTGAATACGATAACCTACCAATATGTAATAAAGGGGAAGCATGCATATATTTAATTCTGTATACATTAAATGCCACTTGGAATATCACCAAGGAACTAATCTAAGTACTTGCCAATGGGAAGTGGGGATTGTTGGCTGGGCTGACTGTATGTAGAGAGAGAGACTTCAATGAATGTACTTTTATTCTCATTGATTATTAATCTATGTGAATGTACTACTATTGAGCTCAGTCAGCTATTGCCACAATAAAGATGCATAATAACAGTCTTCCCAAACTCAGGGCCATGAGCATTGCCTCTTACGTTCATAGGCAGGTGGTCTGGCAGAATGACTGCTTCAGGCTGCAGTTGTACAGATTGCCTGTGGTGGGTCTGTTTCATTCGTCTCATTCTGGAGCCCTGGCTGGAGGGGAAGAGACTTTCTGTCCAGGTTTTTCTTATAGTGAGGTCAGGAGCTCCCAGAGGGGTGACTGAAAACACTCATTGTTTGATGTAAAGGTCTTAGCTTGGAACATTCACATAGTCACTTCCAACCCACGTGCTTGACTAAGCAGGGAAGCAGCTCCCCCAGGACACAGAGGGAGGTGAATCATTGCTAAGCAATAATTAGTCCAATATTTTAAAAAATTAAGTTTAGCTGAATATAATATCAACATTTTAATCTCTCACCCAATCCCAAATCTCTCCTTTTCCTGCTGCAGCTCAGGTTTGACCCACGTGTAGCAGTCTGTATGGGAAAAGGGATCATGGCCAATTTCTTCTGTTTTTCTTTCATTTTCTTTCTTACAGTTTTCTTCTTTCTTCCCTTCCTCCCTCCCTTTTCCCCCTTCCCTTCCTTTGTTACTTTACCTGCTTTCTAACTTTTAGATGCCATTTCTGGCTTCTCCAAAGTTGGGTCCAAGAAAGAAGGATGTTTAGAAAGAAAGAGCCAATTTTAATGTGGCTGCTCTTCCTCTACTGCAAATTGGGGTCTTCCGTGTGGCCCATGGAGGAGGCCATGGTTCTTTGTTTTATGAAACGCTTTGTGGGCTCTTTTGAGATTGCCGATAGGGCCCTCCTGCTCAAGGACTCCTTGGCACAGGTGAGCCACCTCCTGACTCCCGCCTCCGGTGGTACCCCACTCACAGAGCTTACCCTTCTGTCAGATCTATCAGATAGAATTCTTTCAAGTAACCATGGCCTGCTACTGTATGTGCCTCCTATGAGAATTAGCCCCCTTGCCTGCATGCTGTTGATGAAAGTGTAGCTCGCAGACGTTGTAGCCCTGTTCTCACTCTGTTCACAGAGGCAGCTCAAGCCAGCCACTCATCATCAAACTTTTCCAGGTCTAAGTCAGGTACTAGTTTTAGCATTCGTGAGGTTTTTTTTTAAAATTATTTTTTCGACTTGACTTGATAGTAAGGGACCCTGTCTGTTGAAGTGCATAGTTCTAATCAACTGTTTGCAATTTTTCTATCTCTTTTCCCCAGTCTATAGTAAGCATTTTGTTACATAGGTTAGAGATGGATGGTGGGTGAAGAAAGTGGATGGCATCCAGGAGAATGGATTCTAGAGACAACTCTGCCACTAACTGTAGAAGTGACACGATTGACAATCTAGTTCAACACCGTTTTTTCTAAAAAAGAGGAAACTGGGACTCATATACTCTACCTACGCTCCCCATTTTGGTCTGATAGTGACAAAGCTTTGCCTAAATATGTGTCTTGAACCATGGTATAATGTGTTTTCCCACTGAATCAAAGCAGGAAGTCTTTCCTTCTGGTTAAAAACCTTACTTTTGTGATTTAGGTCCTTTCTTCTTGTTCTGTTCTTGGCAAGGACCAGACCAGAAGAACAGCTGGTGACCCTTTTTCCCCCCCCATATGTGAGCATTATAAATAAGAAGCCTTCCAAACCTGCCCTAAGAGTTAGAATTTCTTTTAGAGTCTTAAGCCTCAGGGATTCACTTTTAGCACACTTAAACTACAAAGTACTTTGGTTCTGAAGATATTCTTCTGAAAGTTCCCAATAAAGATCTCTCCCTACAGTCCATTCTTCAATTAGTCCCTCTCTGGGGCTTGGGGGGAGACATGCAGAGCCAGCTGACCTTGGAGCTCATTATATTTAGAGGAAGGTGTATTTCAAACCTCATGCTTAGATTCTAAACTCTTTTCTCTGTAAGAGTTGTGTTACTTAAGTAAAATAGCATTCTTAATTCCGAGTATAAAGCTCTTCCATAGGAATATATACCTTCCCTTTTTCTTATTTTTGGATATTTAAAATTCATTAAGTTATTAACCTTTGAAAACTTCCATCCTCCCACTTCATTGTCTGTCAGCCTGAGGTCTCTCCTCCTCCTCACCACAGCCTCTCTCCCTATAAGGCTATATTCTGTTTCTTTAGCACTTCATTTCTCACACTTCTCAACATTATTGCCCTTGCATGTCTATCTTTGAAGGCTCATGACTGTGCACAGTACAGATGAAAGAACAAACTTCTAACTCTCCTCAGGTGCTGTAGGTGTCTCATTTCATATTCCTGCTTGAAAAGGTAAGAGGGGCCCTGAATCGTGATCTCGAATCATGCCTCAGAGCAGGCTTTCTTAAAAGCATAATTCCTTCCCCAGAGGACGTGAGAGAGCTATTTAAAACAAGTAATCAATCCATTTAGAACTCACCACAATCTGAAGCACATTTCTTACAATGATGAATTGAAGGAAGGGAGGCAAAGAATTCTAAAAAAATGAATTTAAAAGGAGATTTTGGACCCATCAGCATTCACTTAATCTAAACATAAAAATTCAGTTCAATTTATCATGTAGAGAAAAGATTAAGCACTTGCAGAAATCTTAAAATCAGTGTGCTGCATTCAAAGTTGTTGAATGAGATCATTTTTAATTACCACTATCTGCTCAGTATCAAACTTTTCTTCATGATTTGATTGTCTTGCTGCAGCCTGAGTTGTCTTTAATTCCCCTCTCTTCCTTTCCCCAAGTAAATTCTATACTGCCCCCTGGCAATTTTCCAGAGGGTTCAGATTCATCCCTTCTTTTGAAAAGTCAGCACCTCATGGGAAGTGACTACTTCACATGACTGTGTGCTATTCCAGCAATCTGTTTACTTTGTGTGTGTGTGTCCTGTGTGCACAAGTAAGGATCATCTTCTATAAGTATTATTTAGGGAATTCCATTCCCATGGGCAATTTACCTACTATTGCAGCTCCTACTTATTTCTTAAACCAAACCTGAACTCAGGTTTATGCTTCCCAGAATATATTTCTGTGGTGGTGGTTTTTTTTTTAAACCTCCCCTGAGGATATTTTTGCCATTGCTTTTCAGAGAAAGCGGAAGGGAGAGAGAGAGAGAGACAGAGAGAGGAACACCGATGTGAGAGAGACACACATAGACTGGTTGCCACCAGACCTGGGTTGGGGATCGAGCCTGCAGCAGAGGTAGGTGCCCTTGACCGAAATCGAACCCGGGATCCTTCAGTCCGCAGGCCGATGCTCTAGCCGCTGAGCCAAACCGGCTAGGGCTGTGGTTGGTTTTTGTGAATGTTTTTGACCACTCAACATTCATTTCTCCTGTATCATTATCTCATTTTTGTTATATTGCATAAAATCTGTCCATCAAGTTGCCCCGCCCCCCTCTGGCCAAGGCAAAGGTCCATGATCACACCCTTTTCCTGGAATTTGATGTAAGCAGAGTGGCAAAAGCCTGAAAGTGGCAGGAGCTTTTTATCCTGAGGAGCCTCTCCACCTGTCCCTGCTCCCCGCACCTCCAATGTGGCTTTGCCTCTTTTGCTGGCTGAGTCAGTTTCTTTAGCTTTCTTTATGGTACTGTGAGCTACTCAGTATCCTTCCAGTGAATTTTCTTTGCTGTTAAATTAGAGTTGTTATTTGTTGATTACAACCAGCAACTTCAGACTGAGGCATGATGGAAATGGCCTCAAATATCCTCGGGTTCCTTTGGCTTTCCCACCTCTGGCCAAGAGCAGGACAGGCTCTTTTGGAGCCATAAATTTGCTCTTTGTTTCTCCTACTTTTTTTTCTCCTTCTTCATGCTACTAAACTTGACACTTTTCATTCTTTATAACATTTCTTCAAACTTTTCAGGAAAACTCACTGCATTCAACTCTCCACATTAAGGTCCCTCCAGAATTTGCTTAGTACTCATTTGCTAGATCCCAGAGGTGGCTCTCCCTGCACAGAGATCTCTCAGCCTTTGCATCGGGATAAGCTGCCAAATGTTGAGAAAAACAAAGAAACAAAAACAAACAAAACTGAGCCATGGTGCATCCACTTGTTCACTTTTCAATAAAGTAAACCAAAGACAACTTACTGGTTAGACCAATCCTGAATTACTATTATCAAGTATAAATTACCCTTAGGAAAACCATTGCTAGGGATCCCTTCTCCTTAAAGAGCAGGAGATAAAGTACAGCATGGACAAAGCCAAATCTAGGCAGATGCTTAGTGCACAAAATTTATTTTCAATCCATACCAGCAGAATAGGCTAGTAAATGATCCTAAAAATCAGCGACTTCACACAATAAAAGTTGATTTCTTACTCATTCTGCAGGGATTTCTGTATGTCACTGCCTGTCAAGGACCAAGGAAATGGAGGCATCCTGTTGATAAACATATTTCTTTCTTTTGCTCATATTTCATTGAGAAGCAAATAACATGACTGTGTTATCTTTAGTTGGGCAGGGAAATAAAATTCTTCCATGTGCCTGGGAAAGGATAAATATGTGATAAATTGTCCTAATGATTACTCTCGATGCTTCACTCCTTATCTGTACTTCTCTTCAGCCTCAAACTACCCACCTCAGTCCAGGCACTTTTTCTGGGTCTTGCATTTGATTTAACTGAGTTATTACTTGATCTCCTCACAGACATTAATCGATAATAATAATGTATTGAATTGATAGTGTCTTTATAGTTTACACAGCATTTCTATATAAGATATCTCCTTTGACCTTCACAACCACCCAGGGACATATGTGGGACAGCGAGCATCGATTCCATTTCATACAGATGACTAAACTGGAGCTTAAGGAAGCAAAGTGCCTGACCCAAATTTCCAGTTAGAGAGCTGGGACTCAAGCATCACATATCTCCATACTAAACCTGTTGCCGAGTTTGTCTTTTCCACGCCACATTTTCACAATGAGCAAATAAGGCCTGTAGCTCTTACTAATTTTATTACCAAATAGAAGAGGACCTTGAGATGACAGAAATTCCTTCCAGGACCAAAGAAACGAAGCTATATTGACAGTCAGGGCAGCCCCTCGAGCAAATTATGACTACAGCAAGGAGGCCTTGTCCCCTGTGTTTTAATGCACCACAGAGGTGGCTGCGTGCCTCTCTATCTACTTCAGTGAATAGTTTGAGGGAAGCAAGCAGTGATGTGTGAGTGTGTGTTTCCTTGTCAGTGAAGAAGATGGGAGAGGGCCATGTAGGTGAGAACTGCTTTAAAGAAAAGCAAAGAATCCTTCTGATATTGCTAGTACAAATGAGTGGCTAAACTAACCTTATAAGAGTTCCTACCTCCATCTCAAAAGAATAGCAATGCATTCACTTTCAGGTTAGGAAATTGGTCTAATTGTAGGTCAGTTTAACCACTGAGTTACTAGGAAGTACTTTGCTACAAAAAGTTATGGTCACTCCATATCCTTTCCTGTTGCAGACAGATGTCAGCGTGTCTCAGCTTTTGGATTTGGAAATACAGTTGTTGTCACCAGGGGAAATGGAAACAGTGTGGCTGTGGACTAGGACTTGGCTGTCTCATGCCACTCACTTCCCTTGTCAATCAAAGGCATAAATTGAATTACAGGAGCACATTGTGGATTGCACAGGAACTTCAAGGTGACAGGAAAAGAACAGTTGACATATAATTGAAAACTCCACTAAAGAAGCCTATCAGACAGATGAAAATGTGAAATTGTCTTGCATCACTTGCCACTGAATATAAATCACTGCCACTCGCTGGTAAACTTTCCCAGTAACTCAGACTTGTTTCCCTGGGAGGGGTCCGCATCTCAGGGCGTGCAGCACACCTGCAGGCAGGCCTCTTCTGGCACTTGCCTACAGGAAGGTCATTAAAAGGCAGAACAAATTAGGGCAGCTCCCCCAGCAGCAGCAATTAACCTTCAGGAAACTGGCAGACATAAGTATATTTTTAGGACTGCAGAAGCCACTAACCTTGTTATGTAAAGAAGTGAGCAGGTGGAGGAAAATCTGAGATGCCCTTCGCCACCTCTCTCTTCCCTTCCCTTTATCCCCACCTCCCTGTCCTGCCATTCTTCTCTGTTTCATTCGTCCTATGGCTGTCTTTGCGTCCTGTGGGGATGGTGGCAGTCATAACTTGGTGCCAGTCTGCGAAGTTTCAACGTGGGTAGCCCTCAAGGAGGTGACTGGCACATAGTTAAGTGAGGTATTTTCTGATCTGGGTCCACCCTGAGGACTAGGCTGGGCGACGTGATGCAGGTCCTAAAGCCTCCTGGCCTGATTCCTTATGGTGACAGGTGCCACTGATGCTTGTCCACATACATTACCCCTGCTGATGCCTCTTGAATGCCCATCCATCTCCTTCCCACCCTTCTCCCTCTGGCTCCCTGGTAAAGAAGGAAGCCCGCCCTCTCTGCAGGGGAGAGCAAACAGCAAGTCTGCTCATCCGTCATTGCTTGTGTCAGGGGCAAGCTATGGATGAATGTTCAGGGACTGACACAGCAGTGGGCAGAGCCTACGTCAAATGCCCCTTTTTTCTGTTAACTAGGGGTTTCTGATTGGAAAGAAAATAATCCCTACATCATTTAAAACTGTTAACATTCAAGAAATAGCATGTCCTTTTGAATAGCTGCTAATCCAATGTCTATTAGTTAGGATAACTTACATTTGGATCCTAATGTACCAAAAAAGGAATTTTTTGGGTTTACTTTCATTTTCAATTCATGATGTTTCATCCTAGAAAAGCAACAGTGAAGATAAAAAGAAAAGCATGGGACAATGGCCTTGAGTCTTTTATTTCAAGAGTCAGTGATGTACAATCACTTAAGAGAGAGAGGAAAAAAAGAAATTTTTTTATTTCATTAAAGAACTAGATGCTGATTTTATTTTAAAATAATTCCTGAGTTATTAAGCAGCAATGTAAGAATTTAATCTGACAACACATTATTGATTGCCATAAGAAGGCACCTATGAAGAAATTTTAAGAAGGCAACTGACTTGGGATTTGATGTGGCTTGTGGCAAAGTGAGGAGATGCCAGGATGGCCCCAGCCTCTGAGGAAGCCTCTTTAATTTAAATGTGCATGCTGAGATGCAGCTGTGCTGATGAATGCAGATTTATTGGACCTGGATAGGAGGCAAATGCGTAACTAATTAAACTATCCTGGTGTCAGCTACTCTGGCCAACATCCCCCTTTTAAAAAGAGCATCACTATTTAAATGTATTTTGGAAGCAAAAAAATTACCACTCAGCTGGTTGATGGATAATATCTGTGAAGGAATACTAAGGTAATTTTATTAAGATTAGAAAAATAGAGTTTAGGAATGACTTTAATTTAGAGGTGACTTTATGACAGATTACATAATGACTGCTGATCGACTATCTTTGTTCTCTACCTGAGATCTGTGTCTTTCGTCTTTTTTATCTCATAGAATGAAAAGAGAAATTTTCTAGCAAAGGTATACAATGATATGTTAGAGCACATCTAGTTCACCTGTCCCAACTAAGGCAAAGGAGCACAGAGGGGGGACTGAGCTGTGAACTAAGCAAGCTTCTCTATTTCCCAGTGGAGAGTCCTTCTACCGTGTTACTGTTAGCCAATGAAGAATTTTATAATGCTAATCTTTAAAAAAATGGAACTGGTTAACAAAGAAAGTACTTGATTTATTTTAAAACAAATCTTGGCAAGATAAGTGGCCCTGACCAAGATGAAAGCAAAGAAATAGGACTGGTTGGCATCAGAATGCAAGAGTTCTGTTATTTCCTACACTCTGCAACACATTAAATGATTCAGACTATGCATTTATGCAGACTTTGGATTTTCATTATGTAATGACTAAGTACCGATTCATAGATCTAGGTTGAAGAGAATATTCCAATCTGGGGGGTTTCTGAGGCAGTGCAGTAAATAATACTTCTCTTCCTTGCCCAGATTCTGAATTAATCAAGAAATAAATCAGCAGTGAGCTAATGGAATACAGAAAGATCACCTTTATTACTGATAAAATTCAAACAATATATCTTAGAGTACATTCAGATGGGCTAGCTGAGCTGTATCCCAGAATCCAATGGGCTTTACTCACCAGTCATAGGTGACAGTGACCCATGGCAGGTGGCAAGGCCTGCTCCCTTGAGGCAAGGGGAGGGGCAGGGTCATATCAAATTTACTAACCTGATAAGTAACTCCATTTGCCTCTCATGTCCTCATTTTTGCTGCTGAAATAAAAGGGGAGCAAAGAGATCAGTTACTCACCTTGAACTCCCCTACAGGTAGAAATAGGTGGGGAAGGAGCCTTGCCTTCTGACAAGGTATTTGCATTTTGTTGATTTTGCTTTTTATGATGTTTTCCTTCCTGTTGGCTCTGAAAGACATGAAATCTAACATTTTTGGAAAGCACTCTCCTTATCAGATTGGGGACCAGTAAATGTGTGTGTGTGTGTGTGTGTGTGTGTGTGTGTGTGTTTTGAATGGCCTTCTCTCCATGGGCTGAGGGAACTATCTCCCTCTGAGTGAGGCTGGGAAGAAAGGATGGAGGAGCATTCAGATTCATTAGAGAAGTAATACAAAGTAGGGGAAAAAAGAGTTAATGTTCAATTTCTAATATTTAAATAAAGATTTTGACAAGTAAACTTGCAACTAAGTGAGAAGAAAAAAAGATTAAGAAAAAGAGTTTTCTTCTTTGCATGACAAGAGCCAAGCCTAGAGAATTCACTTATCCCAAATATTGTTGAGTTCTGATTATCGATTACAGACTGTTCTAAGCACTGGAGTGAAACCTGTTGATGGAACTCCGCCTTTGCTGAGCTTATAATCTGGTGGGCAGAGTTGAGACTAGCAGACCTCCCAGGGCATCTGCTCTGCTGAGGAAGTCAGGGTGGGGCTGAGTGCTGGATGCCTATGTCACTTCAACAGAAGAGTCAAGCCCCAATCAAGTTGGAATGAGCCACCTATCAAGCATACCAGCTACTGAACTTCAGAAAAAGAAGCATGATGGCAGAGACACCATCAGATCCCTAGGAGTTTCCTTCATTATTTTCTTTTGCTACTCATCCCCTAAATGTAGACATTTCCCAAAGATCAGTCAGTGCCTCAGTATTCATGCTTAGCCTTACTAATATTATATACCTCCACACGTCCCATGATTACCTCCATGAACATGAACCCCAAATTTATTACGTTGAACTGTATAACATGGACATTTTTGTAGGTTTAAAGTGGTTGGCTTTTTGCGTTTTCATATGGCTCAACCTCATATGCCTCTACTCTGCTCTTCCCTGAAGCTCCACACTTGCTTGTCCCCTTGCTTCTTACACATGTCTACATGATTAAACCAGAGGAATCTCCCAAATAACAGGTCCAAAATAGAACTGACCATCTCCCTAGGAAACCTCTGGGCTTAAAGCAGTGGCCTTACCTTTGGGTCATTCCTCATATTACGGTAACTACACATGTGGGGTTGCCTGCCTGCCACACCCACTTCCTTAGTACCGCTCTTTTGGGGGAACTATTGAGGAACCTAACACTTTATTATTTAAAGTATGGCCCCTGGACCTGCGGCATCCCCATTGTCTTGAAGCTTGTTAGAAATTAATTCAATCAGAAACCGGTGTTTTGTTTTATTTAAAGATACCCAAGTGCCCAGCTGGATGTGGCTCAGCGATTGAGCGTCGGCCTAGGGTCCAGGAGATCACAGTTCGATTCCCTGTCAGGGCACATGCCCGGGTTGAGGGCTCGATCCCCAGTCGGGGGCGTGCAGGAGGCAGCCGATCAATGACTCATCATTGATGTTTCTATCTCTCTCTCTCCCTCTTTCTTCCTCTCTCTGAAATCAATAAAGACATATTAAAAAAAAAAATACACAAGTGATTCTTGTACACATTAAATTTTGAGAAGGACTGCCTTAGAATATAGTGGTGGCCATGAGAATTCTATCTTTCTGGAAAGATTATAAAATCTTATTTTTCCATCGGCAGCGGGAGAGTATAGAGAGTATAAGAAAACCCAACATAGTATAGCCTCACATGGATAGAGTATTGCCCCAATTAAAAAACAACTGTATATTTGATAGGTGAAAAATTATATCTCAATAATGTTAATATTTATCCCTCTTTGATTACTGGTAAGCTTTTTTAATTAATATTTTTCCATGAATTCTCTGTGCATAGTATTTGGTAGTTTTTTTTCTGATCTAATTATTTGTATACTTTTCTAAATTCTACTGTTATTCTTACTTTTATTATTGGACTGTGGATGACTCCTAGGATCCTTTGCTAACCTCCTAAATTTGAACAGGAGGATTTTCAATGTGTCTGACAGCCATGCTTTTAAACTATGTAGCATTTGAAGGATAAATTGTTTTCTTCCCAAATGCTTATAGTCATCTACACAAGCCACTAGTCTTTGCTTAATTCATGAGGATAATTTGAGGAAATTAATGATTAATGGTGATTGTACAATGAATGCTACAATGCTTGACACACAGTGGGAACTGGGGACGATTCTGAACCAAGTTGCAGAGCAGAAAATAAAGTGAGACCCTAGTCATCAGCCTCTTCACCACACACACACACACACACACACACACGAGTCTAGTACTGCTTCTAGGGAGCCAAGGTGGATACAGAGGCACTGATCACTAGAAATCATGCCCTTTCTTATCATTCAGAATGATTTGTTTTCTGGTTGTGGCGATCTGGGCAACCTGGGAGGTGGCTTGACAAGGTTACTTAGGTCAGAGCAGGATAACAAGCAGCAGAAGAAAGAGTTCTCCGCTCTTTAAGAAAATAAATAAACAGCCCTGATCATGCTCCTAAAGCCGGCAGCCTCACTTTGCAGTTAAGTAAGCTGTGCTTGTCTTCCTGGCTTCTCTTTGTTTATGAGGATTTCTATGTTCTTGCTCGTTGATGGTGTAATTTGCTTAGCCAGACAAGCAGGTACTGTACACAATAAGTTCTTCTAAATAAAAGGGGTGATTAATCAAAGAAAATCAAACTGTGAGCCCTAGTACCACTCCTTCCTGGCTGGTCCCAGACTCCCAGCTTGTTTATTTAGTGTCACCCATAGTCTGTCATGGCTGACCTAAAACTATCAGGAACAGCCACGATGGCAGCCAAGCATAAACAAAAATCTGAACTGAAGGTGCAGAGGGGCTGCCATTCCGCAGATAAGATCTATTGCTGTAATAGCCCTTGATTATGAAGACCAAAGGAGAAAAAATACCAAATATACAGACACTTTTCTGTTTATTTATACATGAAGAAGGGGGGGAAGCAAATCATTTACAAAGAAGAGGGGGAAACAGGGACTAAGGTTTCAGTACATGTCAGTGTTTCTCAGTTTATACAACAAGATTCTGTGATAGCAGGGGTTTGCTTCTGGTCTCCTTTGTTTGTGTGTTGACATTTTGCAATGCTTTAAAAAACTGCACTCTGGGGCCGGAGACAGCAGGGAGAAAGAGGAATGGAGGCGAGAAAAGCAACTGTTTACCTAGAGAAAAAAGGCTTTTACTTCCATGCAACTATTCCAACTGAGCTATAGATTTAGGCGAAAAATGAGTAGCTTGTTAGACCATCTCTCATGTGAAATGATGTGTCGGGTTGTGCTTTTCAGATGACCAGGATCCCTGCCTCACTGCAGATGTGCATGCAGCATGCAGTCCTGGTGAAGTCCTCACGTCTCTGTTAGCTGCAATATTCGTTCAGGGGTGGAATCCTTTCATTTTTTCAGCAGATTATTTAACCTTAGGAAGTTTGGGAACTACTCGGAAAGAAAGTTGGCTGGAGATGCTTCTTATCAGAATGGGATAAATGTAGGTGCCAGCTTCAGAGCCAATGTGGTCACTACCTTAAGATGTAGCATGAGGTGATTACTTTTGCCCTTAAAGAGGCCCACAGTTCTGGGAAGCGATGGAAATAGATCTCTTCGTCGTTGTTTGTAGGGGCTACGCTGCTGTTGCTCATGTTCCAGGGGCCAAATTTATCCACTTAATGGAGAAGTGTGCTTGTCCTACTAGCCTTCCAATTTATAAAATGTGTTAGAGGGCGGGCAAGCTGCTTCCAGTAGGATGCTAGCATTGAGGAACACTGCTTTATTGTTCTCTGTTGGTCAATTACTGGGACAAATGGCTGCAAGAGGTTCTTCCCAATCTATTTCCTTGCAGCCCGTGCAGTATTACATTTCACTCCAAAGAGTGCAGCTCTAATGCTTTATCACATTCCAATGCTCAAAAGGGAAATTGCTGGCAAGGTACTTAACACTAAATGCATCCATTTTGGTATACTGACATTGCCTGGAACTACAGATAAATTTCAACAAATCACACTCGTACACTGAGGAATTGGGACCCCACTCTCTGAGGCACTGGTGGAAATTGAAGGCTCTGCCAAGGGAGGGCACAACATAGGGTTGGCATTATCAGGACACGGCACTGAAAAGCTGACATGTTCTCCCAGCTACTGTGAAAACCCCAACTGTGTTCACTTGCATGACTGGCCGAAGATTCATTTTCTTTTCCCTCTTGGATGTTTTGTGGTTAAAAAACAAAACAAAAAGCACAACAAAATGCATTTGGGAAAGGCTGGCATTAGGACTTACCCAGGAGTCAGAGAAAGAAGATCATGTGCTGGATACTAAACTAACAGCCAAATTTAGATGGCTCCTTCAGTCTATTTTCTCCAAACTGTTCTAAATCCATATTTCTACGTTAGCAATCTTCTGATGATTTAGCATCCAAAGTCTCCAAAACGCTTCTGAAGTACAACACTATTTCCTCTTTGCCTGCTTGAAGCCTAACATGCGCCACCTCTGATCCCTCCAGTCCTTTCTAGCAGGGCTCCACTTCCTGCCTGCAAGATTGTTTGGGCCTGGAGGTTATTTGTGGGAAGGTGCTTCTGTGCACACAGATTATTAACATAATTGAGGCCTTTTTTAGGATGAAATATGATGACCAGAATCAAGTGATTTTTTTATCATGTGCATTGGTTATGTTCTGTTTAATTTTCCTTGTCTAAAAAAATGTTTTTTCTCATATAATTTTTAAAATTCATATATTATTCACATACCATAAAATTTACCCTTTAAAAGCATACAATTCAGTGGCTTTTAGTATATTTTCAAAGTTATGTAACCATCACCACTATCTTATTCCAGAATATGCTTATCATCCCACATAGAAACCCAATTCCCACAGCAGTCAGCCCCCATTCTTCCCAACTCCTGGCAACCATGGATTTGCTTTCTGTCTCTATGAATTCGCCTATTCTGGAATTTCATATAAATGGAATCGTATTATATATGGCCTTTTGTGTCTGGGATTTCCCCCCCCCCCCTTTTTATTGAATTTATTGGCCATTTAGTGTAATACAGTCAAGGTTCATCCCTATATTGTAGATGTATTATTATTTTATTTTTGGAGCTTTTTTACGTTTACAGCAACATTGAGAGGGAGTTACAGAGATTTCTCATTTAATCCCTGCCCCCACACATGCATAGCTGCCCCCATTATCGACATCACTCACCAGAACAGTACATTCTGCCAAGAATGAACCTACATTGACACATTATAATCACCCAAAGTCCATAGTTTACATTACTGTTCATTCTTGATGTTGTACATTCTGTGGGTTTGGACAAATATATAATGACATATTCATCATTATAATATCATATAGGGTATTTTTACCCTAAAAATCCTTTGTGCTTTGTCCTAAAAATCCTTTGTGCTCTGCCTCTTCATCTCCCTGCTCCTGTCCCCTGCACCCCGGTTAACTACTGATCTTTGATTTTCTCCATAGTTTTGCCTTTTCCAGAATGTCAAATAGTTGAAATCATATAGTATATAGCCTTTTCAGAATGGCTTTTTTTCACTTAGCAATATGCAGTCAAGCTTTCTCCATGTATTTTTATGGCTTAATAATTCATTTCTTTTTAGTGCTGAATAATATTCCATTGTCTGAATGTACCACAATTTATCCATTCACCTACTGAAAGACACGCTGTTTTCTTCCAAATTTTGGCAATTATGAATAAAACTGCTATAAGCATCCTTGTGCAGATTTTTGTGTAGATTTGTTTTCCAACCTTTAGGTAAATACAAAGGAGTGTGATTGTTGGGTCATATGGTAAGAATATGTTTAGATTTGTAAGAAACTGCCAAAATGTCTTCCAGAGTAGCTGTACCATTCTGCATTCCCAGCAGCAATGAATGAGAGTTTTTGTAGCTCCACATCCTCACCAGCACTGAGTGTTGTTGATGTTCTGGATTTTAGCCATTTTTAATAGCTGTGTAGCTGTATGTCAATGATGTTTGAATTTGCATATCCCTAATGACCTATGATGTGGAGCACCATTTCCTATGCTTATTTACCATCTGTATGTCTTCTTTGGTGAAGCTTCTGTTAAAGTCTTTGTTCCTCTTTTCAGTTAGGCTGTTTGTTTTCTTATTGTAGAGTTTTAAGAATTCTTTGTACATTTTGGATAATAGTCTTTTATCAGATGTGGTTTTTTTGCAATATTTTCTCCCAGTTTGTGGCTTGTCTTTTAATTCTCTTGATGTCTTTCACAGAACAGAAGTTTTAAATTTTAATGCAGTCCAATTTATCAATTATTTCTTTTATGGATCGTTTCTTTGGTGTTATATCTAAGAAGATGACCCAAGATCATCTAAGTTTTCTCTTATTTTATCTTCTTTGAGTTTTATAGTTGTAGGTCTGTGATTCATTTGAGCTAATGTTTTTGAAGGGTATAAGGTCTGTGTCTAGGTTCATTTTTTTTTTGCATGTGCATGTCTGGTTTTCCACACCATTTGTTGAAGAGTCTATCTCTGCTTGATTATGTTCCCTTTGCTCCCTCGTTGAAGATCATTTTACTATATCGCTCAGCTTTCTATTTTGTCCTATTGATTTGTTTGTGTTTTCTTTTGCCAATACCACACTTCCTTGAGTAATGTAGCTTTATAGTAAGTTTTGAATTTGGGTAGCATTAGTTCTTTGTCCTGCTCTTTCAATGTAGTGTTGGCTACTCTGGGTCTTCTGCCTCCTCATGTAAAACTGGAATTAGGTTGTTGATTATTTTATTCTTTTTATGGTTGAATAATATACAATTGTATGGATATACAACATTGTTGATGAACATTTGGATTCTTTCTACTTTTTGGCTTCTATGAATAATGCCGCTATAAATATTCATGTACAAGCTTCTGTTTGAGCTCCTGTTTTCATTTCTCCTGGGTGTATGCTTAGAAGTGTAATTGCTGAGTCATATGATAACTCAATGTTCGACTTTTTGAGGAATTTCTGAGCTATGTTCCAAGGCAGCTAAAATATAAGTATTTATAACTTGATAGTTTATAATTTACATTCAACAACTTTCCTTATTTCTATCAATTTATCTATGATTTTAAAAATAAATTTAACTCTTCAACACAGGATATTTTTAAATTAGAGCTCCATTTTATATATAGAATAATTAAGTTGAATTTATTTTAATTTACATACCCATTCATTAAAATTTTTCTGATTTAAAATTTTTACTAGCCATTGCAGTCAGTAATAACGACAAACTCAATTTGACAAGCCCAAATAAAATTAAATTAATAATTGATAATCAATATTACATGGTGGATTGGATATATATTAATAGCTATTAATAGAAAAATACATTGATGATATTTATTAATTCTGGTTCTTTTTACTCTTTCTTGATTTTTTTTTTTTTTGCTTTGTTTGAAGAATACCCTGTTTCACTAAAATAAGGTTACCTGAGCCCACATCCCAGCTGTGAAATACTCTATTTCATTTAAACATATTTATAAAAATAAAATACATTTTAATTTACAGTGAGTACAAAACCCCTTTAAAAAAAAGAGAACACATAATTAAAAGAAAGTAACTATTAACCTTGACAGTGGAATGTTAAATTAACTACTTTGCCAATTGTTCTCTAGGCACTTAACAAATAATTAGCTAATTGATTGATTGTTTAAAGTGTCAGTCTAAACTATGTTGTTGGGACTAGTAAATATTTGGAGGCTAAATACATCTTAAAACATCTGATGATATTCAAGAAATTTTTCAGAGATAAGTACAAATATTTGAAATAAATCCTACTGTTTGTGTTTCTAGTAAAGGAGACATGGCCCTTTATTCTGGGTTTTATTGTATAATCATGTTATTTTTAATAAATTAAGAATGGGCTGGATTCTCTGCTAAACTTAGGAAATTGCCTATCTCCTAGCTTTTTACTTAGATTCGATTTAGCCAGCTGCTCAAATTTATAGCATATTTTTATGTACTATTCCTGCATACTATTTAGTGATGAGAATGGGATTGAACACCCATGGGAAATTATATGAGAAAAAAAAAAGAAACCCAAAAAAACCTCTGGGAGAGAGGATCAAGTGCATTTTAGAAACTGTTAAGTTTTTAAAAAATCAATAACTAAACATTTCTAAAGGTAAATAATACTAGACAGGAAGCGAACAAGCACCATTATGGTCAGTGGTCAGATGAGAGACATTTTCCCCAGTAAGGATCTCTTGGCTCCAGGGAAACCAATACAGACTCTGTTAAGATGCTGAAATTGTTATTCATTTAGGAGAGTGTCTCATATAAAAGATCTAGTAGAGTGTTTGAGACCACATACCCCTCTCAGGTGGAGCATTTTTTGTAGGTCTAAAAGGCTTGGTCGTTATGTGAAAGGCTGATGTACTTTTGTGGAGTAGCAGATCAATTTGTGTGGCAAATTAGCAACATGGATTTACATAGCGAGCTTAGAACAGGTAACAAAGCCTTCTTGGGAAAAGCTTGCAATTTTTAATATAAAAATAATAAATAGTTGATTCTAGCTTTAAAAGAGCATTCATTTTTCTGCTTATCTACTGTTGAGATTTATAGTGATAATGTCATCCTTCTTTTTTCAGAGGTGAAGTCTCTACTCAGTGCTGCATTGGAATATTCCTTGTTTTTGTTATAAGTTAAATAAGCAAGTAACAGATAACAATTCTAGTAACCTTAAGTTGGCAAGGACATTTCATTATAAGGATATAGGGATGTCTCATAGAACCCAGTAATGGGAAGGAACTTAGTGTTGGAAAGGAGTGGGAACTAGGTACTAGAAAGTTGTTGTTTTTTCGCCTTTGAAAACAGGTGTTAATTTCCTTTTCACATTTGTAAGCCTATATCTTCCATGCCTAGACACCCCAAAACAGACTGTCTTTAAGTTCTAAATCCAATTTCCAAGAGAAGGTACTCTGGCTGAGATTGAAGCAATCCTGGTCCAATCCACCATGGCCACGGGGATGGGGTAATAAAACGGCTGTTGGTATGTCTACCACCATGGATGGGGTGACAGTGCATGTAGGTACCTGGCAGTGTCATGTAGCGTGTTTTATGTGTTATGGGTAGAAATATTGGTTCAAGTATGTGTCAGCTGGAACTAATTTCCAGTAAGTCACATAGAATGAGAGTATAAACAGAGAACGATTTGTCCCACTCCCGAACAACAGTAGCTGTATAATACCACTGTCTCAGACAACTCTGCGTGTGGTTACTCTACAAAAAAACACAGATATTGATTTGCATGTATCTTTTTTTTTTCAAAGTGCAAATCAAAGGATGCATTCTTAAGAGAGAACATGGCAGATATTGTTTACCAATCTTTTGAATTCATACTCCAACCAGGGGGAAAATCGATTGCTTTTTAGTTGTCTTTATTAAAAGCCTTGTGAGGTCTTCAGCAAAGAGCTGTCAGTTCAAGAAATTTCAGAGCCAAGTCACTATTTATTCAAGGGCAATGTTTAAAAATGCAGCTGAACACAGCAACTGGGGGTTGTTGGAGCAACTGCTAACAGGCAGTGCACAGTGTTGCCTTTCCCCACACTTCTGAGGAGTAGAACTTGCATAGATTGTTCTTCACGTAGACATTTCAGAGGTATTCAGTGTTCTAAATACTCAAGTGAAAAAGTCGTGAAAGCACGTTAACTGTTTTCCAGAAAAGTTCTGCTTTAGGATTTTTATATTTCTTAAAAATAAAAGAGAAGTTCTTGTGTCTCCTTCCTTTGTCCATTTTGCCTTTATTTTTACAGGCATGCATTCAGCTATATCCCATATTAATCATGCAATTCCCTATTTGCAAAAGTAAAGACAAAACCCACACCAAAACCTGAAAACCAGACATGTAAGTCTTTTATATTAAGAGGTGATTTTTGCTAATTTGACAGGATTATTTTTTAAAAAAATATGTCTTTATTGATTTCAGAGAGGAAAGAAGAAGAAGAGAGAGAGAGAGAGAGAGAAACATCAATGATGAGAGAGTCATTGACTGGCTGCCTCCTGCACGCCCCCGATGGGATCAAGCCTGCAACCCAGGCATGTGCCCTGACTGGGAATCGAACCTCCATCTCCTGGATCATAGGTTGATGCTCAACTGCTGATAGGAGTATTTTTTATTGTAATAGAGGCTTCAAAGGAGGAAGGGAGGGATCATCTTAATTTGGAGAGCAGGAAATCAGAAAATGTCTTCATGAAGATGAATTTAAAATTGTGAGGGAAAGGAGTTATAGGGTAAGGAAATATCATGATTAGTGTCACTGGGTAGAAATAAATATTTTTTAAGCCAATATTATGTGACAGAGATGTTAGGAAGTATAGAAATATTTTAAATTGCTGGTAATAATGAGTATTTGACTGGAATGTGTAGTATAAAGAAGAGAGTGCAGGTTGTAGCTTTGCATAGTAGTATGGAGTCATAAAAATGACTGTGCAAGCTGAAACCATGCAAAGTGATCTTAATAATCAATGGGAAAATTTACAATTAGGAGTGCCTTTTAAAAATTTTTGTCAAAACAAAAACTATCTTTATTGTCAGTTACAAATATGTAGGGAAATAAAAAATACAGCTAATACACTAATTAAAAACATGAGAAACACTGAGAGTTAAAGTACATTATTATTTTTGTTAAAACCCTAATAGGAGTTTTAACTTGCCCTTGTCTGTCCTCTTCTTGTCTATAAATTATGGTAAAGAGTGAACATCTTTCTGTGCATTGGCACACTGTCATACTCCTAAGTTTCGATTAGCTTCTAACATTTTTTCCTCTTGCTTTCAATGTGCACAATATCCCTGAGAGCTTCTTTCATGTTGAAGTTGTTTGCCAGCATCATTTCCTCTGGACATTTTCATCTTTTTTGTCAAAACCACTTTCTCCTGTAATTTTTTAAGTTCATCTCCACTAAGTTCTCTGGTTGCCTATCCTGAGTCTCTCAAGTGGTAGTTTTGTCAACAATCCCACGGTCAACAATTTCTCCATAACTCTATTTACATTGGATTGGAGTTTCACTTTTGACGTTAAGTTCACTTCCTTGCTGCATTTCTATCTTTTTCGGCCAATTCTCTCTTTCAATTATCCATTTTTGTAAATGTCATGTCGGTTTATCGCTTGGAGACCAGGAGGCAACACAACTGTATGCTTTGCAGTCTGTGCTTGAACTGCCTAATTGTTGCAGCGGCCAATCACTGGCTGACTTTGAAAGAAGATGTGATTAGTCATTGATTATGATGCTTATCTGTTGTTTACTTAGTGACTTGTGCACTGAAGAACTACTTGTGAAGTTTGTACTTTATGCAATTACTCACAGTTAATAGACTGTGGTCACTGAAATTTGAGCCATTTTGTTGGGCAACTGGTGTAATTTAACTTAACCGTGATAACTGATATTCATGCCAGTTCCCTGTAAAGTAAGAACTGCCATAGATTAGAGATAGAGTTTCTGGAGAATATGAAAATAACGACAAAAAGGGCCACTTGTCAGTGTCTTCTAAAAAATTACTGTGAAATCATATAAAATACATTTTAAAGTATACAATTCAGTGGCATTGCTGTATTCCCAATGTTGTACAACCACCATCTCTCTCTACTTTCAGAACTTTTTCACCAAGCCAGAAAAACCACTTTGCCATTAATTAATCACTCCCCCACTCCCTGTTAACTACCGATCTATTTTCTGTCTTTATGGACTTGCCTATCTGGCTGCATTATATAAAATGAATCATACAATATGTGACCTTTGTGTCTGATGTCTTTCACTGAGCATAAATATGTTCAAGGTTCATATAAGTTGTATGTATTAGTACTGTATTCCTTTTTATGGCTGAATAATTGAAGTATGCATATACCTCAATTTGTTCTTCCATTCATCTGTGAGCATTTGGGTTGTTTCCGCCTGTTGGGTAATGCTGTTATAAACATCTGTGAAACTTTTTTAGGAACTGCCTGTACAGGTCTTGTGATGTGCAAATGTGTGCATTTCTTTTGGGCAAATTGTTGAGACTTAGGGTTTGTATCTGTTCAGCTTTAGTAGATGATGTTAAACAGTTTCCCAAATCAATTCAGCCAGTTTACATTACCATAAGCAGAGTTATAGTGGTTCCACATCCTTGTCAACATTTGGTATTGTCAGGCTTTCTAATTGTAGCATTTTTGGGATGCGTATTTGTGCTATACTGTGGTTTTACTGTTATATGTATTGTGAATATGCTCTATGGCTTACTTTTTTTCTCAAAGTTGTCTCTGATGAAAAGAAGTTTCTAATTTTAATGTCTTTCAAGTCATCAATCATTTCCTTTATGTTGATATTTTTTGTGTCTTGTTTAAGAAATTTTTGCCTTATTCCAAGTTAATGAAAATATTTCCTATGTAATCTCTCAGAAGCTTAATTGATTCTCCTTTCACTGTTAGATTTATAGTCCACCTGGAATTAATTTTATTGTATGATGTGATATGTAAAGGTGAAGATTAGGTGTTGTTTTTTTTCATATAGATCTCCACTTGACTCCAAAGACCACATTTGTCTGCATGACACTGCAGTGCCATCTTTGCAATAAAGCTGGTATCCACATAAGCATGGATCTGTTTCTGGCCTCTTTTGTTCCACTGGTGTTTTTGGCTATCGCTATGCCAGTACCACATTATCTTGAATATTATAGCTTTATAATAAATTTACATATCTAGTTGTATCAGTCCTTCAACTTACTTAGTTTTTTATCTTCAAGATTGTCATGGCCATTTTTGTCCTCTTGCAGGTTTCTATACATTTGAGAACTCATTTGGCAATTTCTACGCTCATGCATACCATGTACTCCCAAACAGCAACAACAAAATAAAACAAAACAAAAAACAACTACCTTTCCTAGTTGGATTTGATTCACTCTATGGATCAATTTGAGGAGAATTAAGTTCTTTAGAACACTAAGTCCTCCAATATACAAATGTTATATATCCCTCCATTGTTGAGGTCTTAGTGATGTTTTATAGTTTTCTGTGTAGAGGATTTGCACATTTTTTTGTTAGATTTACTCCTAGGTATTTAATAGTGTTGATGGCTATTGTAATTGGTATTTTCTAAATTTTATTTTTAATTGCTTTTGCTGATATATAATTATTTTTTGTATATTACTCTCATGTCCAGTGACCTTGCTAACTTTGTTAATTCTAAGAGTGTATATGTAGATTATTCGACCACAGTCCTGTCATCTATGAATAATGAGATTTTGATTTTCGTAAAATTTCATTCCTTTCTTTTTCCCTTTTTGTACTAGCCAGAACTCTGTTACAATTGTAAAGAGAAGTGGAGATTGCAAACTTAATTGTGTTTTCCTCATCTAAGGGGGGCAGGTGTTGGTGATTGTGTCATATAGATCATCCATATACTCAGTCCCCACCCCTTGGCTCAGATCCATACCTCTTAATAGCTCAGTGTTCCTCTTTCCTATACTTTTAAGGTACATAAACATACAGAATGCTAGTTAGAATGGGGTGACAATATTTGGAGCAACAGGCATCTTTTACGTAATATAGAAATTTTATTTAAAAACAGAAAGGAATACTCTCTAAGTCAGGGAGGGAAAAGTGATGTCATTACTCGGGCTGGTGGAAGGGAGGAAGTGAAGGGAAGCTGGGCATGATTGCCATTATCACCATGTCCTCATAAGCAAACAGTAGGGATCACTAGCCTGGCATGGGCTTAGCTCTGTTCTGAACATGGTTTCCAGTGAACTATCTGGCTGATTGATGTGTATGAAGCATGTAATATTTCCACTATCTGTGGGCTGGAGGGCCTTTCCTGGCTTCATCATGGATCCATTCCTGCACAATTTGTTGGCCATCACCAACCTTCCTTCCAATAGGGATGCTTCTATAGCCCATAAGTCCCTGAGCCTGGAGGAAACTCCCAGAAAGCATTGACGCCCTGGCCATTTCACACTTGGGGATTCTAGAGAATTGCTGACTTGGTGGGATTTGCCTAGAAACCAGACTAAACAGAGCAGAGGGGAAAGGTAAGCAGAAAAGGATCACTTTGTAAAGGGTCTTAAATGCTAAGCCGAGACCTTTGGACTTAATTGGGTGTACAGTAGAGAGCCAAGGAAGGCTTTTGATCAGACGAGTGAAATGATCAAAGCTATATTTTAGAAAAATCAATCCCAGAGAAGTGTGAAAGCTGGTTTGGAAGGGGAGGGATCAATTAAAAAATGATTTTAAGAGTCCAGCTGAGACTTAATGAGAGCCTGACCCATGGCTGTAGGCGTGGGTAGGAAAAGTGGGCAAATAAGACAAACATGGTACCCAGCCACGTTCCCTGCCCAGAGTAGGTACTCATTAACTGCTGAGGTATCAGGTAGATCCAGGACAATAGTGCAATTTACGCCTCTGTTTCCAATAGTAAAAGAATGCTTATTAGATTATCCTGTCACTGCTCTCCATCCTCCTGGAGGCCATCTGCAGCCGGTGTACTCTTGGCAGCTATACAGGACAGAGCGGCTGCCTTGTGTACATCTGCATGCAATAGAGACTGCGCAGGGCCTTTTTATTCTCATTTCCTGTTATAGGGTTCTTGACACTTTCTTCCCAGCTATCCCTACCCTGGCTCCTCCCGCTCATTTTTCATTTTTCCTGAAGCATCAAGACTAGGGGGAGAAATCCTAGGAACAGATATGTGAGAGCACCAAATTATAAAAGTAAAAGGCGGTTGACTGTGTCTGTTTCCCTTTATAGAACGCACTCCACTGCACTTTGAGGGGGAAAATGCCATGCTGAGCTGCTCTCTTAGAAACTCAATATTTACCCGCTGTTCTATCTTTTCAGCCAAATTCTTATGGCACTGTAAAAAAAAACAAAACACAGGCTCAACTAAAAGTACCCAGGGATTCAATAATTAGTCCCCCTTGGAAATCTTCATGTCCGTGGAAAGTCCTGAAGAAATGGGTCATAAAGTGAGGTAAGGGGAATCTTTGGCTTAGCCAGCTGCTCAGTGCAAAGAGAGTAAAGGGACACTGTCCACAGGCTTGTGTGGATCTGATGTCAAGCATTTGGAAAACTCAGAGGGTCTACAGTGTATAAAGTGACATTATTTGGTGGGGATGTTTCAGTCATGAAAATGTAAATGTTGCTACTGCAGAAACCTGGGAGACTCTACAGAATCAACAGATGTGAGTCCTTGTAGAAGCCAGGCCTCCAGACCTCGGGCTGTCACGGGCATGGAGATCAGTTAAACTGGAGAAGTACAAGAAAAAAACAACCATGTGAGTAGTGTTAGGTGTGAAATCTTTAGAGCACTTGTTCATATCACAGCATTGGGAAGGCATATCGATATTCAATAAACAGTGCTGACTGTTGCAGCACTTGTCCAGCCATGCCTTAACACTCCTTCTACAGGTAAAGTCTCTATGGTTACTATGGGTTATCAAGGCTTAGAATGGACTCTTGGTTAAGATAGCTCTATACGTTTGGAGGTATTTTAGAAATCTGGGCAACTAATTGCCTTATGTTTAATTTCCTCATTTTCCTAAATTATTTTCCAGCTACTTAAATCCATTTTAAAGTTTCTTGAGATTTCTCCATCTATTCACTATCTTTGAATTTCCTGGATTCTCTGGTGATAGGATACATACATAGGAAAAAAATCTTTAAGATAAACTATTAGAATTTAGACTTGATACCTTAGTCCAAGGTTGCCCTGGTGGGATTTCCGCTTGAGCTCATTTTTAGTTATAATAGCTAATTTAACACATATAACAGACATTTGTGAAAAAGATTGATAGTATCATTCTGTTAGCTTGGGGAGAAAGTGAGAATCTGAGTTTAAGCTTTCTGAGGTCATTTGAGTGATGCCTGAGCCCTAGTCCTCTGACTCCAAATCTTCACTATGTCAGTTTTGCTGTCACGTGATGAAACTTAGGTGTTCATTCTTTTTTTAATACTTCATTTTATTGCTTTGGAACATTTTGAGTCTATTTTGTTCCTAGAGGTGTCTATTTCTTTCCTCGGTGGGATTTTATACTTCCCCGGAACATGAGGAATGCTTTATACGTCTTTACACCTCTTAAAGCAAATGGTATCTTTCCTCTAAGATTTTAGCAAAGGATTTTAGTGGATTAATGCCTTTTCTAGTTCTTTTAGCGTCCCTTCTCTACTTCTCTATTCTTGGTTGGGTGCTCATTTACTTGGAGATTGTCTCATTCTCTTATCACAAATCTATTGACTTCTGGTGTATGAGGCTGCTATCTTGAAAGAGGCCCAAGGACACAAAGGCTTGTCATCATAGGGTTATGTAAGTTACACATGTCTTTGCTATAAATGTCTATGTAGCCTTGCCAACCGATTCACACAGGTGGGCATGGTTCCTCAACACAGTGCAGCAGAGCAACAGTGAAAGGTAAGGGAACACCGCATGACTTGTTTTGGATGCATATATATATACACACACACACACACACACACACACACATACATATATATACATATACATACCTACATATATATCTGTGTGTGTGTGTGTGTGTGTGTGTATATATATATATATATATATGTATATATGGTTGCTCAAATCATATGTTGTCTGTGTTTGTGTTTTCTCTTCAGTCCAGAAGACAATCTTTTGGGCAGCCTGATGGTTTTGGCTACATTGTGACTGTGAATCCCATGGTTGGCTGGTCCCAAATGTGCAGAGCAGTCAACACAAAGAGTGTGGAATCGCTCCTTACCTGCTTTGACCAGGTATGTGACCGCTCTTTCCCTCGGTGTCTCATTTATAAAATAGGAATAATACAGACGCAATTGGCGAACTGTTTCATAGGCATAACAAAGCAGAGTATCGAACATTAGCTAAGCTCGATGGCACATGTGAATGAAATTATGGGAAGCAGAGAAACAGCCCTCGATCTGCTCATGGTACCTGCGGGCTTCAGGCTACTGCTTCTGATGCTCATTTCCTACTGGCTTTTGTTCCCTGTTCTATTTGCACATGGAATGAATTTATATGCTTACATTTTTCATGTATAGTTTGGTCAAACTAGAAAGAAAAGATTTATTGAGTGTATTATTATCATTTGGGGGCACTTGTACTTTTCACCACGACTCCCCATATTTAGGGTTTAAACTAGCCTATAAAATATTTGCCCCAGAGTGAAGCTCAGCAGATGAGGTATCCGTCAGTCTTGAAGTGCGAATTTAGAACAAATTTTCAAAACCAACAGAGTGCTATTTTTAATATGAACAGGGTCTAAATTATAGTAAAGCCTAGTTCAAAGTAGCCTGTGTTAACACTAACAGGGCATGGCAATATCTTCACAAATATATTCTAATGGATAGATGGCATCACTTCTGTTAGCAGGGTCGGGTGGGCTTTTCAATCGTGCTGGCTTTTATTCAATTATGCAGGTGTATCACCACGTTCAGCTTTATCATATACCCAAATGGCTTCACTATAAATAAATATATACATTTACCTGGAGTGGGGGAACAAGAATCACTTCTCTTTTTTTTGGAAAGAATGCATTTTTAGAAATTGTGTCTCTTTTCATGAGAAATTTAAGGACACCGATTGTATCCCAGAACAGTACTCTATTTACTAATTTTGCCATGTGAAAATTGAGTCAAGTTAGTATTGGTAGAGACTATTTTTAATTTTCTTTGGTTTGGGGTTAAAAAATTAGCACTTTGCTCTGGGCTGGTAGGGTAGCTTTTGGAGGATCTCCAGTGCTTCGAAGCATCACTGTCATCAAGGGGACGGTTTGGGGTCCATTTTACAGAGAATGAAGGAGGCAGGACCTAAAGCTTTAGGAAGCCACTTGGCACACAGGAACTGCTTGAACACCGGTGATCATAGTCAGGATGACAACACACCTCTTTCTGTGCGTATGTTCACTATTTAAGGCTTTCTATTTACACGCGTCCTGCCCATTCTAAAAATGCCTCTGACACCAAGAGGAGCAAAAACACTTCCTCTCTCCTTTGTGAAAGGAGTTTGTGTTGGAGGATTTGGCTCCTTCCACTTCAGGGAAGGTAAATAATTCACGTGTTGCTAAATGCTGGGATCTTTGCTGACCATCTCTTTCTGATGGGATAAGTCCTACGGGGAGAAAAGAAGTGGAATGAAGACCAAAAGAGAGAAAGAAGTGCAAATAAACAGAGGAAGCTCAAAAAAGAACGACAGTGGGGGCAGGAACGTGTGGGCTTGTGCACCCCATCCCTAAAATTATCCGCTGGGCAGCCTATGGTCAAAGGTGCTGTGGCTGCCCTGGCCGGGGTGCTCCGTGGTTAGAGCGACAGCCGGCAGGTTTGATTCCACATCAAGGGCTCGTGCCTGGGTGGCTGGTACCTGGGTGGCCGGTTCAATCCCCGGCCCCAGGCAGGGTGCTTGGGGGAGGCAACCAATCCATGTGTTTCTTGCATCAATGTCTCTCTCTCTCTCTCTCTCTCTCTCTCTCTCTCTCTCTGTCCCTACCCTTTTCTCCCTCCCTTCCTTCTCCTCTATCTAAAAGCAATGGAAAAATATCCTCAGGTGAGGGTTAAAAAAAAAAAGTCTGGGAGAAGAGCTGTTGTCTCTTGTGAGGCTAAATTCTCAAGTACCCAGGAGCTGTACAGACCTGAGAATCAGAACCTGCCCTAAAATAGAGGCCACATGAGGATTCGTTCTACCAGCATATTGTCCATTCATTACAAGAATGAGCACCACCTTTCACGGTTCACTCAATGATGGACCACATATATGATGGTGGTCCCGTGTGATCATCATGAGCTGAACAATTCCTATCACCTAGTGACATCATAGCCATTAGAACATCGTAGCCCAACACATTACTCATGTATTGTGGTGACGCTGGTGTAAACAAGCCTACTGCACTGCCAGTTGTATAAAAGCAGAACACATACATATATAGAGCATAATACTTGATCGTAATAATAAACAACCATGTTACCAGTTCATGTATTTACTATAATATACTTTTAAAAATTCTTATTTTAGAGTGTATACCCTTGTTACTAATTTAAAAAAAAATTTGCTCAAGGTTAAATAAATTTAATTTTAAAAATGTTTGTTGTAAAACAGTATACTGTGTTACTCTAGTAGAAGACTCATCCATCTCGTGTTTATCACATCTCTTGATTGCATCATTTTTTCTGAGCTTGATTTAAATTCCTGTTGTTTTGTATAGTAACATTCTGTACAAGCTTGCAGCCTAGGAGCAATAGGCTACACCATATAACCTAGGTGGGTAGGAGACTAGACCATCTAGGTCTGTGTACTTGCACACTGTGGTGTTTGCACAATGACAAAATCACCTTAAGTGATGAATTTCTCAAAACATATCTTTGTCCTTAAGTGGCATATGATTGTATTTGGGGGCTGAATTGATGCTTCTCTGATGTTTGGACCCTTGGGTAATATGCTTATTTGTGCACTGGAGACTTAGAATCCCAAATGAGACATTGGACTCAGTAGATTGCAGGACAGAAACTCCTGTCTGTGTATTTTATGACTGGAGTCAGGCACTACAAACCATCCCTAGCTGTGGGGAGCAGGGGGTGGACATCCCTGGCACACATTTCTTAATTAACAATATAGGAATGTTGTAAATAAAATCACCAGTTTATTTTGTTGATCTTACATGAATGCATGCTTTTCTTTGACCATGTTTTATTTAGTTATGTATTAAGGTTATTACTGAAATTCAGTTATGTTCATAACAATCATATTAATATCGGTATTATCTCCCCTCCCTTTTTGCAACATTAAAATTATAATTGAAAATATTAATCATTCAATTTTCAAAATTATCTATGTCAAGTAGAACATTGACTATAGTTTTTTATTCTTTGGAAGTTATCAACCAATGGTTATTATATTTTTTCTGCAAGGATGTTAAAAACAATTTATATCCAAAGTAATGTCTTTGTTGTCATTTACCTACTTTTGCTTGCATTATTAATCTTTGCCATGCATTCTAAGTCTGTGTTTACTAGATGCCAACAAATTTAGAATTGCATCAGAGCCCAATACATTGTTTCATAAACAACATTAATAGAAAAACGAAGATGAATACAATGGCTACCTTTGTCACAAAGATAAAATATCCCTGAGAAGTGATCTTTAATTTCTTAATTATTTGATATCGACTAGAATATCAGTCTCCAAGTTGACTAGAAAATGTTCTGAAAAGCAACATTTCATTTTGTCTTAGGACCAGGAAACATCACAGGTATTTTCTATTTTCTTGCTATGCTCCTTTATCCAATTTTCATAATCCTTTAACCATTCATTGCTCCTTGTGTAATCATTTGTTGGACTCCTATATAGGCGTCCTCCTACAGCTCCCCGGCATAGTTCACCTCCTCAGGCCTCCCTTAGTCACAGTGGCTAGCACACTGCTGATGGCATCAGGCCACCACTCCTCTCTCATGGCCCTGCTGCTACAGACTGCATGGAGGGGATGTAAAGTGGGAGAGGAAGGATTCAAACCTGCAGCAGCACCATCTTTTAATTAAATGCAGTGAAAAGCCTTAGTGATCCATGAGTCCTTCCATGCAGTATATTTAGAGTTGGAAATTCTTTGACAAAATTGTCTTTGGCTTCCGTGGAAAACTGGCATTAAAAATGAACAGCTCAATGTTCATCATTCTTCACGGGCTGTTTGTGTCTGGTGGTGCTGCCATCTAATCAAGGCAGGATATCTGCTAAAGAGATATTTGTTTCTGTTAATAGATTGACCTTTCCTTAAATTGCCCCTCTGAGGAGAAATCCAGACCTGAAGCAAACCCAAATGCGTTGCCAGAAAATTAGGTCTGGCTCAGGGTGATTAAATGAATCCAATTTGAATTCATTATCCTACCTGCAGTTCCATCCTCTTTAGATCCATCCTTCCTCCCATTTCATGCAAACAAACAAACAAATAAGTAAATAAATAGTGTAGGAGAAAATTAATTTGTTACTTCTCTTCTCCAAATTCAATACATCCTCAAGTTGAAATTATATCACAAATTCATCCATTTCTCTTCCATCTCTAATACTGCCATTCTAGGCCTCGCCAAAACCATCCCTTTCTTGGATTTCTGAATTGACCTATAATCCATCTCCTTGCTTCTACTTTTGCTCTTTTTCAGTCTATTCTCCACACAGAAATAGCCAGCATGATTTTTGTCCCCCTGCTTAGAATGCCCCAAAGCTTCCCACTAAATGTGGAACAAAAATTCCAATATTTTACAGTAGGCCAAAGGTCCATAGATGATTTGATGGCTGCATACTTCTCCAACCTTTCAAATGCATTGAGTGTCTGCTCTGTGCTAGGTGCATAGCTAAGTGATGGAGACACAGTGCCTAAGATAGACAAGATTCCTCCTCAAAACTGTATGTTGCAAGAGATGAAGATATACCACAAACAAAAAGTTAAAAAGAATAAATACGATGTGCCAGAGTGGGTCCCATCTGGGATTGAGCCATGAGGGAAGGCCTCATTTAGAAGGTGGCATTTAAGTGAAAATCTGAAAGACAAGATGAAACACATATCAAAAGGAAGAGCAAAGGAAATATATTGGAGGGTTTCTGTAGGGTAGTTATGAGCACTGTTTTACATTTTTAAAAGATGATTCTGGCTGCTGTGAGAAAAATGAAATTAGAGGTGGCTGAGTGGAAGGAGGCAGCCCAGTTAGGAAGCTATAGCAGTGATCTAAGCAAGAGAAGATTCTAAATTGGACTAGGATGATGGATGGAAAAGGGCGGGTAGATTAAGGATAGTGTGTCCAAGCCAAGAGGACTTGTTAATCGATTGGATGTGGGGTGTAAGGGCCAAGAGAAATGGAATACAACTCTGATCTTTTCAGCTTGGGTAGTTAGGTAGAAGTGATGTAAATGACTGCGATGGACAAGGTTGGGTGGGGGGATATGAAAACAAAACGCCTCCATTTTGTACCTTTGGACTTACCACACCCCAGTTTCTTGTGCACATATACATAGATTTTTCTCAGCCTCAGACCCTTTGCACACACATTGCCTTTTGCATAGGATATATACTCTTTCCATGTCTTGGCATAGTAATACCTCATTTTTTAAGGTCTCATCTTTAATGGAACCTATTTAGAGACATTTTCTGACCACTTGCCTAAATTTCATCTCCCCATTCAGTGTAATTTTAGCTGCAGATTTAAAAAATTGATTTTCCCACTATTGTAAAAGCTCCTTGAAGGCAGCGATACCTCCGTTTTGCTAATCACTGTATTCACGCCATCTAGTAGAAAGTTAGTTAGTCATTTAATAATAAACACACTAGGCATTCAATAAATACTTTTTGAATAATTGCGTTATGTAGATCAGTGTGCCCCCTTACTAGTTCCATGTGAGTATCCATACGTTGTCTGACTTTAACTGGATAGATTTAAAATGAGTCAAATTTATATGTCCACCTTGGTTTATAAACTGACAGAAAGTTTAAACAAATGCATTACTGGTTTCTTCAGGAAGTAGATTGCCCTTCAGTCCATCTTTGAATGCCCAGGGCCTCACTCAGGGCAACATAAACAAGACTCTACTTTTCTCTCTAAGCCTCAGTTTCATGACCTGTAAGACGAACATAAGCATCACCTCTGTTTTAAAGTCATTGTAAAAATCAAACGGGATAATCCATATAAAGCGTATAGCACGGTTCCGAATGTACTGTAAACAGTTAATCAATGTGATCGTTGTTGTTATTATTGATATTTATTGCTGAAAGTATAGGAAGTTTGTGAGTCTGTGACAGCTAAGGACCTTATAGACAGCAAGTATGCTGCATTCTTATTGTGCATAAGCAGAAATCATTATGATAATGCTGAAAATCTGCATTCCAAATAATATTTTATAAGTGTATGTTCATCCAAGATAATTGTTAGAACTGGCATTTAAATGATTTAAATCCCTGATTCTTTCTATGACTTGAATAGATTTAATTAAAGGTCTGTCTTCTTAAGCTTCATGCTTAGAAAGGTTTTAGTAGTGTTAGGCTTTTAGAAATTCTAAAAATGTAAAAGGAGAAAAACATTTGACCCCTCAGATATGTTCAAGCCATAGAAAACAATTATATCTACTAAGTAGATTAAAAGTACATTGATCATTAGCTAAATATTCTTCTAATTTCAATATAAAAAAAAAAACACGTCAGAATTCCACATAGCAGGTTACTTCTGGGAATCGCTTATTTTCCTTCAGTAAACATCTGTAGTTTTAATGGTATGATGTCATCATGAGGTAAAATGTTGACATGCTTAAGGACTTGGCATTGTGAAAACAGAGATTTTTTAATATTTAAAAGGCTTATGCAATTGTAAATAAGGCAGTGCATCCAATATCAGAACATTCTTCATGAGAAAAAGATGCTAAATTTCCTTGACCTACTTTCATCTTCATGTTTAGGAAACAGTGTCTAAGAAGTAAACAAAGTAGTTGTGCCTCACGCAGGAGATGATTATTGTTTGAATTTATGATTCATGCCTTGAGCAAAATTTTGTTTGTGGCCTCATTTGCAACCATAATTTACAACTTTACCAGGGATATGCTGTGTGTTTGGGAGGTAATATATCAGACTTGCTTTGTACTGGAACAGTTTTCTAGCTCTGGGTATAGTATTTTCTGTGTTTCTGTTAGCTATAAAATTTCCAGGCATAACATTTATTGTAGCAAATATGGAAATTTTTAAGAAATTGTATTTCCCTTAGGAATGTCTTATTGTATTTATATTCTTATTACAGCTAAATCCAACTAGTGTTTAAAGGAGTTGTTAATCCTGCATATACCTGGCTGCAAAAGTAGAAAGAATTAACCTTTTCAGATTTTTTGAAAATAAAAATTGCCTCCTTTTTTGCATTTGGTGTACCTCTCAGCTAAGAAACTAATAAACAATATGTGACTCAGATACAGTTTGTGTGTGCCCTTAAAATCCAGAAGATTTTTTCTACTGCAAATAATAAGTAAGCTGCAATACTGAAAAATAATTTTCAGTATTTTTGCTTATTTTCTTTGATCTATGAGTTAGTGAAGAATTTCCCACAGTACTCACTGGAGGTTTTTTTGTTTGTTGTCGTTTCAATTGTCTTAGGCAAAATATCCGGAAATTCTGGGGATTTTTAAAAGAAACAAACAAACAAATAAAACTACTCCAAGTTGCCAAGACATCAACTGAATGTAAGGGTCTTCCTGGCACTGACTTACTGATTTATTGGTATCTTCTTTTATTGTCAATTTTATTAGAACGATCTTTTATTCAGAGTAATACTTATTCCCCCAAGTAAACATATAAAAATAAACTTTAAACTTCCACTAGTCTAGAAAATTTAAAGTAGCTTGATTTGAAAATAGCCATTTTCATAAATACAAATAACAAATGTGATCCTAGGCTCCAATTTAAAATTACTGAAGTTATAATTTTGTATCTGATTCTGTAAGTTTAAAGCACAATTAAAACTAGAAAGTACTGCCATCTTTACTGTCTGCTGATACGATCCAAAAGAAAGGAAGCTTGAAGCCTAAAGGAGGTTGAAGACTTTAGAAAAAAGCTGGATAGTGAACACTATTAGCCTAGCATGCTTCATGCTGCGTGTGCTTACACCGTAATATATAGATCAACCCAGGACCAGACTCCTAACAGAAGTGGTTGGGTTTTGTTTTTTTTTCCAAATCAAGCAGAGTCTTCTTGACATGAAAGTAAGTAAACTGAATAGTCCACTGAGAGGGGATGCAGTCACTTTTCTCGAGAGGCACAGTAGGGAAGGGAGAAGCAGGTTAATGCCTTTAGTCACTACGTTGGAACTTCAAAACAGAATTAAAGCTCCGTTTAGTAGTACGCAGGCTCAAGGCTCATCTCAGCACTGTTATGCATTTCTTTCTTCCCTCAGTAATTATTCATCCAGCTATTATAACTAACCACAGTCATTTTCTTAGAACAAAGAAGAGCATGGCAACGATAGCTTTAAAAATGACGAAATTGAAATGCCCAAGGTCAGAGTGTAACATTGTGATTTCCCATAAGCATTTCAAATGCTACAGGCTTTATGTAATAATTTTAATGTGAAAAATATGGAGGCCACGCTTCACTGCTCTTTGCATATACTGCAAAGAGGGGGGGAAAACTTAAAAATTGCTTAGCTTTAATTGAGCAAAAGGATTCACGTGTGATCTGAACTTGTGGCTCGTAATTCCTCCAGACAGCTTCAGTTGCCGTGTGATGATCCTAATTAAATTATGCAACAGCATTGAAAGCTAAAGGGCCTGTTGTTTCAACTCACCTGGTGATTTAACTCTGCAGGATTCTGAGTTTGGGGCTCTGGTCTTTTATCATGATTTTGTATGATTTTCATTGTTAAGGGTAGGAAAACACAGTATTGATGGAATCCGCCTTGAAAGTTTAGGCCTGTAGGTGGCAGCATTGGAAGGGTTTGGAAGCCTTGAGCTCCAGGTCTTTGCCAGTTCTAGTTGCATTCCCCCCTTACCTCACCCCCACCCCCTCACCCCCACCTCTTCAGGCCTAGCTAATATCATTACACACTCATGTCGGCTGAAACTAAAATGGAGAGAAATGTCATAGCCCCCAAATTAGGCTTTGTTCACTTTGGTCTGTGTTTCATTGTATCTCTGATAATACAGCTACATACATTTATAACTCAGACCTGAGATCCAGCTAAGGAGGCATCTCAGTAGTTGGGCATTAACCCATTGCAAACCATATGCCTTCAAAGTAGGCATTATACCAAGTACAGGGAGGGAAATAGCACTCTGAGTGGATAATTAATTTGACTTAAGCACACCTATTTTAATGACTCGGGAACAAGTCAAGGCTTCAAGAACACTCATCAGAACCGCCCTCATGAGGTCCCCACAGCAACCTTAGCATCCTGACAAAGGTTGCTCTTTCTTTGTTATTTCCTTCATCCTTTGCTCTGTGTGTAGCCACCTGTTTCAGTCAAGTTACATGATGACTTTTCTGATCTGGCCAGACAAGAGAAGGAACAAAGATTTGCTAAATTTGAGATACCCGATTTAAAAGTAACGATTCATGTGACTTTTAATAGTGTATTATGAAAAACAAATATTATTTAAGATGGTAATGATCAAAGTTTAATAAATAACAAATGCATATATACAGATATTAGTGTGGATTTCATTGACTGTGATGTTTTTCGTACAACCCACCGAGAGCTTGCATTTCCACCTGTGTCTTCTTCTGTATGAAAGTTATACTTGAAAAACTTCCCCAGGTGATCATGGAAACAGAGAGTCGAAGGACACTGGGACCACGCCTCGTGTGAAGACTTCTGTTAACTGAATCTTTGGGGAAATCATTTCTGAGGTCAAGATTGACAAAATTGTTTAAGTATTATTGAAAATATAAAACAAAATTGTTTCCTCAATAAATATAATTAGCTTTATATACTGCAGTTTCAAGAGTGAGCACTGATATTGGGACCAGCTCTTTAAATAAAATAGGACCTCTGTGGTCTCTGGAGGGAACATGCATAAAGCAAAGTAAATGATTTTCTGTCAACACTAAGTAGACAGGTGCTTACATTGAACAGCATTCTAATATGTCTCTGAATATTTATGTCTTCTTTTTCAAATGCATTGCCCATGAATGTCACAGCTGTCAAACGTCTGTACACAAGGAGATAAAAAATGAAATTAATAAAAGGCAGATCAACATTTCGTTTGTTTAGAACACTTTTCATCCATGTTTCTTTCCTTTTCCTTCCTTCCTTCCTTCCTTCCTTCCTTCCTTCCTTCCTTCCTTCCTTCCTTCCTTCCTTTTTTCTTCTTTCTTTTTCTTTCTTTCTCTCTCTCTCTCTCCCTCTCCCTCTCTCTCTTTCTTTCTTTCAACTCAGCTGTTTTTTAGGATTTTGGCACATTTGAATTTTCTAAAAGGCCAAAGGAAATGTGAGTTGACTCCTTGTATTTTGCATTGGCACCAGGGCCTGTCTCAGTGTTTAAACACCAAAATAATCATTGGAATTAATGACCAAGAGAACCAGGGTCTGAGGATTTTTCTAGCCATTTCCGCTGTCCATGTGCTTGGTTTGCTCGGGTGCCACGGACGAGATTCTGACAGGTTGTCACTGCCCCTGCCTGAAACCCAAGTTTGTGAGGTGAGAGGCTCTTAAATCTTTCTGCTTCTGTAGCCCAGAGTTTTAGCTCTACAGAGCTAGTGCCAAAACAAGCCATCATGTGCCCTCAGAGTCATAGAGGAACTCAGTTTTCAGAGAGAGATGACTAAATAGAATTGGTGGTAGATCAAAGCAATGGAAAAAGGGGCCATTTGGTCATCAGACCCCTGCCTCTCTGCTTCTCGTGGTTACTGAAAGGGCCATGTGTACAAAGAACACGTGGTCAGATGAACTCAGCAGCAACCGGACAAGCAGTTATACATTAAGAAGCAGAGCATTTTGAGGTGTCTGCTTATTACTAACTAGCCCTCAGCAAAAATATCTCTCCGGCTACTTCCATATTCACCCTGACTTGCTTGAACAAACCATTTGGCCACAAGGAAACAATATAATTTAATTGATGAACTAGGAATTTAAGCTTAGGGACTCTCTGCCCTTGTTTGGTCCTTGATGAAAATTGTCCAAAACAAAAACACTCTAAATTATCAAATAGTTGTAAAAGCCTCAGATTATTAAAGCTTAAAATTGGTTTTCCAAATTTGGGTGATCTAATTGGTATTTTATTAATAATCAGAGATATAAATCTGATGTAATAATTATTGGTTTAGCTCATATTTGATTTGGAGAACATGTAGATTGTCTTGATTTTGTTATACTTATAGAAGTAAAAAAAAAAAATCAACCATAATGTAAACTATGGATTGGGGGTGATTACGATGTGTCAATGTAGGTTCATCGTTGTAATAAATGTACCACCTTGGTGGGGGATGTTGACATTGGGGCAGCTATGCATGTGTCTAGGCAGGGGGCATATGGGAAAGCTCTGTACTTTCCCCTTAATTTTGCTCTGAACCTAAAACTGCACTAAAAAGTAAAATCAATTAAAAAAAAAAAAGCCCACATAGATTTAGTTCTAATTTGAAGAGGCTTACTGGACTCTTTTTTTCTTTTTTTCCTTTTAAGAACATTTTAGTTCAGTTGGCAGTCTGATTAAACAAACACTTGAGTATATTTATATTTGGAATTCTGCAAACATAGTTTGTCCCATGACTCAGTTCAAGTTCCTTTGGTTGGCATTGCACTATTGATAGAGATCACCTCAATGTAATATCAGCCTATTTCAAATCAGTAATTTAACCTCTTATCAGTAAAATTGGGGTGATCCTAGTGGCCTGACCCTTGAAGAGTTTCTCGAAGGTTGCTGGTGATGCTGTGCTTGAGCTAGACTTCTGTTCCATCTCTACTCTCAAGATCCAACACAAACATTATATTTTCCATCAAGTTTTCCCTCCTTCTCCTAAGACAGAAGTATTTTTCTCTTCTCTCTTTTTACATAACACTTTGTATATTCTTTAATTAAAGTAATTAGCATATTATGCTCTGGGTTATAAATAGTTATTTATGTGTTTAGTTCTTACAATATGTCATAAGCTCTTGGGGAAAAGAGGATTTGTCTGTTTTAAAATTTGTATTGTCACAGTTCTAAGTACTCTTGTTTAAAGATTACTTATAAAGGTTGTGGCTTTCAATGTTGGTTGAATCTTTGCTGTTGTTTGTTTTGTTTGTCTGCTTGTATTGGTTGGAATGGGTCATTTGGTAGGAAAAAACTTGTAGGTATAAAATACAATCTAAATGCTTACTATTGAAAGCCTTCTAGGGCATTTCACAACATAGACATAGAATATCTAAAAAATATGCAATGATTATGAGCAGTTCACTCTTAAGTTCACATTTCAAATAGGTTGCATCTGTTTCTAATAAGGTAACTGAATGATTAGCAGGAGAAAACATATGATTAGAAAGCATGCAACCCTTGCTGATATGTATTATTTTTAAAGCTCTCCAAAGCTAAGGTCAATAAAGAAATAGTACATGCAGCAAGAAGAGCTAGATTAGAGGAAGAGTTTCAGCTGTAAACCCTTTTGTGAGCTGTTGTAAAAACAGAACTAATTTAACTGATGGGTTGAGGCATTTGGGACTGACATGAGAACTAAGGAATGTGAAAATAGATGAGAAGAATGGTGACTAGAAAAATTATGAGAGTTGTAGTTGAAGAAAATAAAAATGTTTACTGAGTAAAAAGTTAATGAACAGATGATTTCATTTCTTTTTATAGAGCCATACTTAAACTCAAAGAAAGCTGGTAAGAATAATGGAAGGAAGCCCCAAGTTTGATAAAACAAAATTAACAGGGACTATTAAAGACAAGAAATGTTGGAAAGCCCTTTATTTGCTTTCATTATTAATGGGGGAAATGGCTTTCTGGAGGTAGTATATCATTTTAAGATCATACTTATCTCTTAGCTTAATCCATCACACTGAACTACCTCCCTTTTTTTAAAAATAGTTTTTGTACCATTGAGCTTGACGTTCACAGAAGGAAAGAACAAAAAGCTCTGTTCTCTACTCCTGATTTGAACCAGACACAACTTACTTCAAAACTGCATGCTGTCCTTCAGTTAATTACTCTCCTGAATTCTATCAGATGTCCCCTTCTCTGCACGCTACAGTCTGCAGCGGTAGAAAGGCATGGTGAAACTTGCCCTTGCTGACTTGCTATTTGACTAGACTTGGTATATTTTTCCAGGTTTATTACAGAAACTGGCTACACTTTTCTGTAGAACATCCTTACTCAATATAGTTGAGGCTTACTGGCTTAACAGAATTTAGTGTCTGAGAACACTAGTGTACCCTCAAAGTTATTTTGATACAGGAGGGAAGGTAATTTGTTTTGATGTAAAAGTCCATTTTGTACAAAATGCCTTATAACACTGAGATTATTATTATTATTATTATTATTATTATTTTAAATTGGAATTTCAGACCCAAGAGAGACTTAGAGTTCCAAGTTCAAAGGAACTTGAGGCCATGGGGCCCTTAGCTTTGGGAAATTTTCAAAAATCTTGTAGGGTGTGGACCTTCCAAAGGACAGGGGTAGGGACCTTGAGCCAATTTTAACTAAATGTAAAGGACTGAATTACCTCACCTGACACGGGGCTCACTTTTTGCCATTGTTTCTTGCCTTCTGGGTATGTATAAGTCTACAACTTAACTATATGCTATAATTAATTAACATGATTTGAACAATCACAAATTATAGTAATAGTTTTCTTGAAGCCTATGCTTCTGATCAAACCCAAACTTTGATAACCAAAGTTAACAGGAACTTCTGATACAAGTTTTGAAATATGTGCCTATTTCCTATATGAAATGCCACTATGTCATTTATAGAATCCTAGTGTCTAATTAAAAAAACAAACAAACACTTTAAGAACAAAAACTTTTTGATTCTTATTATTTCCATTCCAAATTATTTCTATTGCAACTTTTACCAATAAAGCTTCACATTCATGTTCAAACAGAATAGCTACAGGTCTGTTTCCTATATGACTTTCATAGGCTTGAAGACCATTTATTTCAGCCCTCAACCTTCTTTCCTGCAGCCCAAATAATCCCATGTCCCTTGATCTTTTCCCAGGGATTTTATTTTCCATAACTAATCACATAGCCTCTGAACCCATAAAATCTTATGAGCCAGAATCTGTTATATTTCATTTCTTTTCTCTCTTACTTTACTTTTTTTTGCTGATGGAAATAAAAAGGCTAAGAAATGTTTCTTCAAAAGTCATGTAAGACAGAACATGTAATATTTTTAATTTTACTACTAAAGTTGTGGATTTTCCTCAGTTTATCTTTTGCTCATGACAGTCAATAAAATCTCCTTTCTAAAATCCAGACTTCAAGTTTATGTCAATCAATTTACACCCTGAAAAACAGACCAGCTTACCTCTCTGATCAGTCACTAAGCACGTAGGAATCTGAACAAGCACTTGTCCTCATAGAACAACTCAGTTTAAGCAATTAACAATCAAGCCCTATACACATAAACACACTATAATTAACTGTTTAAAAGTGGAAGCTTGCTTTTCAAATTTTTCCTTTTGAGTATAGTCAAGGTGAATTACTTGGTTTTTCCATCACTAAATGCTACAGCAGCTCGGTCTTTTGCAAGTCTCCAGTCTCCGCATATTTTCCTATACCCACTATATTTGACAGTAAAACTGCCAAGCTCCATCATTTCCAACTGGCAGCAATTTAATACATAGTTGAGTCAGTTATTTAACTAAATAAATTGCTTAAAGTTAACTCTATTTGTAAGACCACAAGGTGTTTCTAAAATGTGCTGCCCTTTTATATCATAAACCTGGATTAGGTTTACAACCCCATTTCCCCTCAGCAGTTTATAAATCAAACAAAGAACGTAGAACAATGCATAAAAATCCCTGTGAAACCACCCTCAGAGTTTTTGTTAATGACAAAAGCATACTGGGAGCTGGATTTACTCTGTACAATGGAGAATAAAAGTTTGGTTTTAAGTAACCGGAATTTGTAAGGGTTACCCAGCCTCCTTTAAGAGTGAGCAACTTTGAACCAGAATTTTGTGAAGCCACGAGCCATCTGTTCGATGCTTTATCTGCAGAAACGGCAGGCCGCGCTAAGAGTTTGGGGCATGCTCTTCCATCTCCACTACCCATTAACAAATAACCTGCCAAATGTGCTAAAATTACATGGGAGAATAAAATTTGACTTACTTCAGATGTCTCTCCACAGGTTCTTATTAAATATAAATGGACAAATACACATACACACAACCACACAGAAACACACAATGCCTTCAATGAGCACCCAATAATATGGCTCGTTTTCCCCTTTCAGTTAATTGAGGTGGGTTCCTGAGCCAGATTAAATGTGTATCCACTGCTTCCACTGAAGATATGTTTAAAAGAGTAGAAGGAAGCTGAAGATTGGCAAGTTTTCTCTAAAAACACAATGACTAACTCTCTTTGAAAAATGAATATACTTCATTTTTATGCCTTCAAGATCCCTGTTTAGATAGAAAACTGTAATGGTTCGATCTACAAAGATTAGAAACCATAGGTAAAAAAAACCATGCCATATTTAAATGTATGTTGTTTTGTTCAGATTTAGAAATCTAACCATGGCAGCATTTTTAGGAAATGGTTTTATCTGCCAAGTGACACCCTAGGAACTCTACAGAGCAGAGCCTGGCATTTCTGGACTAGCAATTTTCTGAAAGGATAGGACTGCAGAGTAGGTATCCCTAGCTAACGAGGTACTGTTAACTCCTGGGTATCTGCACTGACAGAAGGGAGATAATTCTTAAAGCATTTGTATTTGTCTCTGGAGGGACATTTTTATATTCGTGTGCATTTGAATCTGAGCGCACTGCACCATTTAGAGAATTAAAGGTGCTCTACTCACCAGGGCTTAGAAAGTTCACCGCCTTCCCAACCTGCACGCCTCCTGCCTCACTCCCCCCCCAGGAAGTTCCATGTCACTCCTGCAGGAGCAGACTACTGTCTGGTAGACTGAACTCTGGTTAAAAAGATCTGCCTAATTTATTTCTTAATTTCAAATTCAAAAGCACAGACTTTTGAGACATGAAGATTGATTGAATAAAAATGGGGGTGTGGAGGTAGGACAAATTCTTCAACAGAAAGAAGCCTGAAGAACAGTCTCTGGCTTATTTCCTAGGCTATGGTAAATGCCTCCCTTCTGTTGCAGGCCACCACCAACTATAATTTGGTTCTGAAGTCAGTCAAAAGAGATGATGAAGATTCACTGGTGAGGTTAAGACCAAAGTACCACCTAGGTTGCCTCAATTTCAGGTTTCACTGGGGAGAGCTGAAACAGTTGTAGAAGACAGCACTGCAGAGAAACATCCACAGACACTCAGGAATGTGCACACCAGAAACTACGGAAATTCTTGTCTGAGCCAACTTTTACTTATAAGAGAGAAAGGAAATAAATACAATATTAATAATGAAAATACACAAAACACAAAATCCTAGGTTAATTAAAAAATCCTAATTTTTCAGTATAATTACCAAACTGCCAATAAGTAAGCCAAACACAGCATTCTGTGATTTATTCCCTTTTTGCCTACCTTGATTCTTTGTGGAGAGGTAAAGAAGTACAAAAATGTCAGAAATCAAACAAACAGAAAGCAATGAGTGATCTGAAGAATCCATGTGCTTATTCTACCAATAAGAGCTTGAGAGCAATGCTTAAGACAAAAATAAAACAATTCTACTCGCCACCCCCAGCCGCAAATACCCAAGCGAGAAACCTGCCCAACCACAAAAAACCTTTGATATGAGTTATCTCGATGAATTATTTCACTGTCTAGAGAGAATGAAGTTGGCAAAGGAGGGAAAATGTCACATAGAGTAATACACGTTAAAGACATATATTTTCCTACAATAACTACATATATAATACAACGAATACTAACGTACTTTGGATCTCAAAATAATTGGATCACCGTACTCTTTGTTAAAGTTTATTAAACCCGAATCGTGTAATATTTGTGTACAGACTGATCTCCTAAGAAGACCTATGTGGAAGTCCCAATGAGGAGCCGTAAGGAGGGTGACTCTCTGAGTTGCTTCCGATCTGAGTTCTGCTCCTCCTGGGCCTCCTGCCTCTGGATCACTTGTTGATTCCCATTTGTTAAGTCTCTCTCTACCATTGCTTATGTTGTTCCACATCCTAGCCACGATTTTTTGTATGTTCAGTGATGTACCACTGACATAGAATTCTCCATCTTTGTAGTTGTTCTAAATTATTAATTGCAGAACAATAACATTTGTTTGCATTTATTTCTATAGGTTAATTCTGACACTTCTGCTATTGCACAAATTCTTGCACATAATGGAGATTTAAGAGGTGTTAAGATCCTCTAAGTTCTGAAAATATGCCGACCACCGTTGCCCTTACGTGCTTTACCCTCTCTCTGTGCTGCTCTAGTGGGAAGGGATTTTTATTGTTGCCTCTTGCACAAAGCGGACACTCCCTTGAAGAGACTCCTTAGTTAAAAGCCCTTTACATCATATTTACCACAATGTAAGCTTTCTTTTCTTCCCTGTGCCATTGTTGTGATTAAAATTCCTTGCCATTTAACAATTTTATGAACTCATGATTATATCGCAATAACTTATTAAATTAAAAAAAATTTATTGGAACCAACTACTAGTGATTGAGCCAAACCATTGACTCAGATTTAGACCCCATTTTTGCTTACCATAGACTTAAACTTTAGACTATGGGATATAGACTCCATTTGAAATAGAAGATAGTCCTTTGTGGAACCAGTTTCCCATCTTGTTTTAACAGATTCTGGGCATTTTTAATTTCATAGCCAAGATCCATCAATTTGTTGGAGCATATGCTCCAGGGAACTCGATGCTGAGAGAGGGAAGTTTGTTTTAAAAGGTGATGCTAGTTTTGAGAATGGGTTGATATTTGTTTTATTGTTTGTTTGTCTTGCTGATCACTTGGATGGCATGTTTTGATTTAATTGTGTTAAGACTTTCTTTTTTTTTTTTAAGTCTGCCTAAGGGCAGTAGGGATGGGTTCATTGAGAGATACAAATTGAAAAATAATGAATTCAGAGCATATTTGGTTTCTTACTGCCCTTTGGAAAGTAACTGAAAGAATGATTTTTCTGATGTCATTTACATACTAGAAATGACATCAATCTATAGAAACAAACACCACATACCTTGGAGTTTATTGATGAAAGAGATAAATACCCATAAACACAAAGTTTCTACCATACTGAAAATACTGAAGCCCCAAGACCTCAAAGGCCTTTGTGAATAGAACGTTTAAAATTAATTTTTTAAAAACTTTACTTTTATTGTTGATATTTTAAAAAAACTTTACTTTTATTGTTGACACTATCACAGATGTCTCCACCCCCCCCCCCTTTTGCCCACATCTACCAAGCCCCTTCCCCCTATTCCCTCTGGCTATTACCACACTGTGTCTGTGTTCATGGGATGTGCATATACATTATTTGGCTAATCCCTTTACATTCTTTCATTCACTCCCCTCCCCCCCCTTTACCTCTGACAGCTGTCGATCAGTTCCATGTATCCACGCCTCTGGTTCTATTTTGTCAGTTTATTTTATTCATTAGATTCCACATATGAGTGAGATCATGTGGTATTTGTCTTTCCCTGCCTGGCTTATTTCACTCAGCATAATACTCTCCAGGTCCATCCATACTGTTGCAAAAGGTAAGAGTTCTTTCATTTTCTACAGCCATGTAGTATTCCATTGTCTAATTGTACCAAGATTTTTTTTTTAAAAAAAATATGCCTTTATTGATTTCAGAGAGAGGAAGGGAGAGGGAGAGAGAGAGTTGAAACATCAATGATGAGAGAGTCATTGATCGGCTGCCTCCTGCAGGTCCCCCGCTGGGGATCGAGTTCGTAACCCAGACATGTGCCCCAGCTGGGAATCAAACTGCAATGTCCTGGATCATAGGCCAATGCTCAACCACTGAGCCACACCGGCTGGGCCTACCAAGTTTTTTTATCCATTCATATACTGATGGGCACTTGGGCTGTTTCCATATCTTGACTATTGTAAATAAGGCTCCTATGAACATAAGAGTGCATATATTCTTGATGATTGTTGTTCGGGATTCTTAGGATACATTCCCAGTACTGGGATTGTTGTGTCAAATGACAGTTCGATTTTTAATTTTTTGAAGAAGCTTCATACTGTTTTCCACAGTGGCTGCACCAGTCTGCATTCCCACCAACAGCAAATAAGGGTTCCCCTTTCTCCACATCGTCACCAGCACTTGTTTGATGATTTATTGATGATGGCCATTCTGACAGGTGTGAGGTGATACCTCATTGTGGTTTTAATTTGTATCTCTCTGATGATTAGTGACTTTGAGAATCTTTTCACATGTCCCTTGGCCACCTGTATGTCCTTGCTGGAGAAGTGTCTATTCAGGTCTTTTGCCCATTTTTTAATTGGATTGTTTATCTTCCTTTTGTTGAGTTGTATGAGTTCCTTATATATTTTATAAATTAACCCCTTATCAGATGTGTCATTGGCTGATATGTTCTCCCATATAGTGGGTTCCTGTTCCATTTCCTTGATAGTTTCTTTTGCTATGCAGAAGTTTTTATTTTGTTGTAGTCCCATTTGTTTATTTTTTCTTTGGTTTCCCCTGCCCAAGGAGATATATCAGCAAATATATTGCTTTGAGAGATGTCTGCTGTCTACGTTTTCTTCTAGGATATTTGTGACTTTGTGACTTATTCATATACTTAATCCTGAAATTTGGTGCCAATCCTGGGTCATCTCTGCCTTATCTGGAATCAGCTTGAATCTTTCTACAATTTACAAATTCTTACTATAATAAATCTATATACCTTGAAAATTTGCACTCAAGACCTTTTGTGGCATTGAGCCAGAGTTGACATTTTTACCTGGACATTCTGGTAAATTCTGTGTTGCTTATTAGGTTGAAGAAAGACATTCTAGGATTGAGAGAAATAGACTGTTAAACAGCACCTACTGTGTACCTGTCAGTGTGCTAGGCTGTTTACATTTATTTTGCCATGTAGTTCTCATAATAGCCTTTTCCATTTTCAATGACTAGAAACTAAAGATACATTTGTTAGCATATAAAATATTTGTCAATATTTTTATCTTTAAAAATGTGTCCTTTGACTTAAAAACTTTGGGAAATCATAATCTTACTCATGATCATTTATCATATGAGCTTACAAAATTGTTAACCAATTGATTGTATAAAATATTTGTAAGAGTCCCACCCCCTAGGTGAGATTATTTTTTTAATCTATAACCTTTTTTCAGTTGTGCCAGTATTTAGTTTGCTGAATTCAAACTACTTGACTATTCAAACTTTAAAACTCATAAGCAAATGATGAAATTATTCTACCTGTAACAATATATATGCAATGGTTTTCAAGGAGTGGCTCAGGGACCCTTAGGGGTCCTCGAGATTCTTTCAGGATATCTTCAAGGACAAAGCTATTATCATAATAATACTAAGATATTTGCCTTTTTCTCCTGATTCCCTCAGAAGTGTACAGTAAAGCCTTTCAGATACAACACTTGTGCTGCTGTTACTGACCTGACAAATAGTAGCTTTCTGTTTGTTTGTTTTTTGCTGGTAAAATGTTGTTTAATAGAATTTGCTAAGGTAGTAGTGTGGAGGTATAAGCGTATATATGGTTTTAGAACTTAACTCAGTTTGTTTTGAATTATTTCTATCTTGCTCTCATCAGTTATTGTTGGCTGTGCTTCTGTAGCCTCCGTAGCTCATTGGTATTAAATAGTTACCTTCAATGCTGGCATTTTCTTTGTGCATTCACAGAAACAAGAGAAGTAAGTACAGCTCATGCCTTGTTTCATAATAAGAAGAAAAAAATTTTGACTATTAGATTTTTAATTTTTAATATGTACTACATTTAGTATTTAGTAATGTTTATTATGAAATTTAAAAATTAATATATTTTGCATTTAAAGTTGAATCATTGGTTTAAAACAAGGAGCTTGGAAGACTTGTCTTCTCAATGTTGTTAGTTGTGTGCTCCGTCTAAAGTTGCAAAAAATATGAAATCTCATGGAAGAAATTACTCCAAAGAAATTGGAAAGAAAAAACACATGAAAAAGAATGAGAATATGGCGAAAGCTATCTTTGGTTTTATTGCTGTTAGTAGTTTACCTTATTGTATCATACACATTAGAATATGTTTGAATAGTATTAAGTTACCAGTGGTGTTATAGTATTATCTGAGGTACTAAGCATAGAGATGATGAGCTCATTAGAGGGCAAAAATTTTCATTACAGCTTTTCAAGGTAGAAACAAAAAAATGAGTTGTCTTACAGGGTAAGTTATCACCCAGCCTTGTGAAGTACACACAATAGCTAGTACAGTTGACACAGGCGGATTCCTGCTGGGTGAAATGTCAGTAAGAAAAGTCATGGTGGTACCAACTGACTGACTAAATTAAAGATTTAGCTGTAAAACTGCAGGCTGACCACAAGTGAGTATCTTGGGGTCAGAACTGTATAAACAGGCAAGTCTATAGTTATGGCTGGACTAGATCTTTTGCTTTTATTTTCCCGGTCTCAGCACCAACTGAATCAAGAAGATTTTTCTGTGTGTGTGAGTACTTGGCAATCAAACAAATACTGTTGAAATATTCAAAGTACTTTAAAGTATCAAATAACCATTTGAATCTCAGAGTTTGTCCTGACCAACATTTTCTTTTCTTTTTTTTTGTGTCGTTTACACTGACCGTGCAAAAACATTGCTGAATGAAACTGCTGGTGCCTTAGCAGGAATCAGGGCAATGGCAGCCAACTCTACAAGCAGTCATTGTATTTATCACCAGCATGCACTCACAGTAAAATAAATACCAGTTTCATTTAATAACGTCCTTTGTGAAGCAATAACAGTGATTAATTTTATTAAATCTCATTCCTCAAGGCCATTTTATTTAGTAATCTATGGGAGATACCCATAAAGCACTTCTGCTCCATAGCGAAGCACAATGGCTATCTTGAGGAAAGGGACCTAATTGTTGTGTGGTTTTGGGAAACTTGTATCCATCACAGTGAGTTTAATAGTTTTCCAGTAGTTAAAAACTTTCTCAAAAGTTTAGGGTGTGGGTTTTTTTTTGGTGTGTGTTTTTTTTATATTATACAGTAAAACATGTCAACACATGGAAGATCTGTATAATTTGGCAAAACTATATTTTCTAAATGACCATTTGATGATATTACAAAATCATTATGAGTAAAAGGTTTGAGCAAATACAAAATAGACCAGTGGATGTTTAGTTATCAGAATATGAAAAGCTTATGGATAAGTTTCAGAATCCACATTGCCACTGCACTTTAAGTAACTACCAACCGTCAAGTCTTGATACGTTATAAGAATATCCACAATCATCTCAAAAGACTATTATATCACTCCTTCCTTTTCCATCTATGTGTCAGTGTGAGGCTGGACTTCTTCATGTACTTCAACCAAAACAACGTATCACAACACATTAAATGCAGAAGCTAATGTGAGAATCTAGCTCTCATTTATTAAGCCAGATATCAAAAATATGGAGAAATGACACTTTTCTCACTATGATTTCTTTTGAAAATTATAGCTATTTTTTATTTACTATTATGCTATTTATTTTACCAGCATGTCTTTATTGTTGTTATTTTAAATGACTCATATGTATATATTTTAAATAAATTTTCAGTTTTATTTTCTAACAGTGAATAGGATAGATTTAACCCCCGTAAACAAGAGCCTTTGGTAGCACTGATAGCTTTTATGAATGTAAAGCGGTCCTGAGATTAAAGTATTTGAGAATTACTGCCATAATAGAAGCAAATTAATGGTTTTTGGTTTGTTTTGCTAAAGATATAAAGCATATCCTACTAAGATCAGCATCATATTAGTCAGGGACCTCTCAGGAAATATATGACACTTAAATAAGATGACAGAAGACAGTTTAATCAAAGAACCACTTCCATAGATATAGAAAGAATTAAGGAAAACCAATTAAGAGATTGAGGGGCATACTGCAGCTAGCAGGGGCAAAGTGCCATTAAGCTTGGAGGAGCAAGAAGATGGCATATTTCCTATAAACTGGAAAGAGATGCAGCTGTAGAACAGGAATTATCAACACAAGCTGTGAGCTTTGGTGGAGAAATACAGTATCTGCCTATCTTCAATCCAGCAGGAAGGGAACCTGTACAGTAAACACCTGGATCTCTCTCTTTCCACTTAGAATCAACTGCTGGTGCCTCTCCCTGCCTGAGCACAACCAGGAACCAGGCTAGTGCAGTCCATAGAGGTCAGGACATAGAGAAGGTAGAAAATGATAGAAAGTAGATCCAGGGGAAAGGTAAAGAATATCCAAAATGATCATTTAGCAGAAACAGTAGCAAGAAATATTTAGTATCCATTATAGAGTATGAGACATAAACGCATTCTTTGTCCTCAATGTGCTTACACACTTTTATATTTTGCTCATATTAATCTTTTAAACACTAAACTCTACCTTTTATTCAGATTTAACTAGCTTTCCCACTAATGTTCACATGTTAGTTTTGATGAATTTTTGAATACGTGAATGAATGGGGGCTGAGCAAATATAAGAAAATAACATTCAAAACAGTGAGAATGAAATACATGAACAAATATGGAAAGTGAGTCAGTATGAAGGCTCTTAATATTTTTATTTTATACTTTGTCCTTCCACTATAACTGTAGTCTTTAATCTTAACCTTTTTTTTAACATACAAAAAGCTGTAGATAATTAATATATATAACTTGATGAGTTTAGAGATAATTTGTATTAGTTTCTAATTTGTGTAAATTTGCTAAGAGAGATTAATTCTGGGGAGTCAGGGATGGGGAGAGATGAGAAACTGGGATGGGTTTGTATTGTTAGGAAAGACTTTTGGTAAGTATAGACATAGGTAAGAATGGAACCAGAAGAGAAGAGAAAGATCTTTTCAGATGACAGCTATTCTAAAGTATGTGAATCATGTGAATAATAAATTGACACAGGGCTGACTGTACTGAAGGTTGTGACAGATGGAGAAAGACAAGACAGATGTTGGTATATGAAGGCAGACCTAAATTATTAAGTGCTTCGAATGACAGACGATTGTATATAACTTAATTGGCAAGAAACAGAGCCATAGGCTGTGGCCAACTTGCTATTGTGCACCAACAAAGTGTGTAATAGAATCAGAAGTATGTAATTATGGCAAGACATCTTTACAAGGTAGTAGAGTAGGCTATGGCCACTTTTTGTGTGTGGACAAGGCCACTTGTAGAAAGGGCAGTGAATCCCTGGTCATGGGTTCCTCTCTCCTGGAAGATTTTCCTGCACGTGGTCCACATTTGATCATGAACTTTAGAGGCATCTTTTTGAGGTGCCAGAGGGGCATCACTGAACTGTGTGCATTCACTCATCTCCATTTATTTATCCTTCGTAGTACTTACTTGCTGGTTTAGTAGTAAACCAGAGTAAAAACAGAGTTAATCTTAGTCTGAGTTGTCCTTCCTGCTGATCTTCAAGCACAGAAAAGACTTTGGGTTCCCTAGATCCATCACTCTTACCCTGGATATTTGGTAGAGACTTTGGTTGGAAGCCTGGACTATGGGAAAGGCAAGTCTTGAATGTAAGAAACATTGACAATCTCTTATAAATTAGAACATAAAATTTTTTAATAGATTTGGCAAAAACTAGTCTTGTAACAGGAGCAGTTTGCTTATTCATCTTTGACAAACAAAGGGAACGTGGCATTATTTACATGAGGTTCAAGTAAAAGGCCATTGTAAGTGAGGTTGGATAATGCATGAGGAAATATCAAGAGAAAAAGCATATGAGTGCAGAATACAGGCTATGGACCTTATCTTCATTATCGAAAAAGTTCTTTTAAAGAAAATAATATTCCTGCAAGAAAGCATAGTCCTTTGTGACTTAAATAAAGATTGACAGATTTTTTTAAAGGGTTAATGATACTACAATTTCATGGAAGTCATGCTTCTAACCTGATAATGAAAAATGTGTATTGGTGAAGAATCTGCCTCCTATTGGCCCATTAAAATAAATAAGATGACCAATACTTGGCAAACACTTTTATTACTGATTGCACTGTAAACAAATGGAAGTTCCATTTTCAAAAGTCGCGTTTTCAATCACCTCTTTTTCTTCACATTAGAGAAGAAAGACATCATTGAAATGAAAACAATGTTATTGCTTTTGTGTTTATAATATTGTGGTTTTTAATGTTAGGAGTTACTGATCTTCTAAAATTCTTGCCCTTTCCCCCCCCACTGAGATAGAAAATTTTATTAATAAGATTTTGTGTGTGTATGTTTTGCAAACCACATGTTCTGCATTCTCTGAGAATTTTAAGTAACAAGCTGGCATTAATGGCGAGAGCTCTATCTTCTCTGCAGAGTCCTATTCTATTTCAGGCAACACAGCAGGCCTATAGGGAGAAGAGGGCATATCATTTTGTAGTGATGAATAAAAATAATTAAAATTAATTACACAGCCCCAAAAAGTGAATGTAAGGGGAATGTACAGAAGTTAATTGGTAGGCCAAAAAAATTAAAATAATATAGATGTCTTCCTATGTATGAAACTGATACTGTTGTAATTAGCTGGTTATTAATAATAGGAGAGGAGCAAAAGGAAGGCCAGACATTATAGGCATGTCACTTGGGCAGCTTCACCAGTTAGCTGCAATTTCACACTCCCCAGGGAACCAACCACTGGTCCATTCCCTGAAGATCACTGGGGGAAGGGACTGGACAAAGGGGACATCACAAGAAGCCCACTCCCACCAGTAACCGATGGGGACAAGGACCTCTCCCCATGGATAACAAAACCATGATGTAAAGTGGCATATCAATGAAAGGCACAGACCCTAACTAGAGAGGCTGCCCAATCTGTCAGAAAGACTTTGAGGCCTAGAAATGACTACCTCATACAAACATTTATAAGAGACTTAATCTGTGCCAGTATGAAAGATAAGACAAATAAAACTTGTCTCCTGCTACTAAAGAAACTGCATTTGATGATACTTTACAAACCATTTGAGGATCATAGGAAATTCTTACTGGTGTTTGAACGACACTCAGTGGGAGCTTTCTGGACAAGAATGCAGATGGTACTCCTATGTTATGCAGATTTCATGAGTCTCACAGAAATTAGACTTTACCCAAGTGCCTAGTTTGTCAGCTCCAAACGTTGCATCGCAGGCCTTGTAAAGATACTTCAAGTCTTTTTTTTACATTTACAAAGACTTTTTAAAAGTCGATAAACTAACAGAACTTGCTTTGAGAACCCTCATAGGTAACTTAAAATTTCTATTTCCATGATGCATTTCTAAAGATGGTAACAATTGAAGAAATGACTAGGGCAACATTCTGGATTGTAAATATTTCTCTTTCATTTGTGGGTTACTTTTCCCCAATTAGGACAGCTAAATGTATTTCTGCTGCTAACAGTTAATTATATAGGACAAGAGTAAGTTATTAGCATTTAATTTTCCTTCTTACTAAACTTAAGCATATGCATTTGATATGCTGAATAAACCCTAAGAAACAGTATTAGTTAGTTAAATTAAACATGGTGGGAACAAAACTGTTAATATAGAATTAGTCTACTGATATGTTGAGGTTGTTGGATATTAACTAGTTGAAAAATACTGGTCATAGTAAATATCATACACTTTTAAGACCGTATTTTAAGTGGGCATGTTTACAGAATGTTAGAGCCATTACATTGGGGAAAGGGGAGGAAGTCACCAGCTAAAGTCATGAAACCATGTTGCTATGCCTAAACAATATCTGAAACTAAAAAGTAGGAACTGTTATGATAATAGCAAGCACTCATTGAGTGATTCTTTTGCGGCAGGCACTAAGCAGACAGATTAACTCCTTTAATCCTTGTAACAACCTTTTTTGGCCCAGGAATTATTTTTATAATTCTCACAGAGGAAAAATCCTCAGAATAGAGTGTGAAGTGTCTTGTCCAAGGATACACAGCTAGAAGGCGACACGGCAGAGATTTGAACTCGGGCGGTCTGGCCTTGAAGACCACTTTCTTAGCCATAATTCTAAGATTATTAGAATACATTGATACCTTTAAAAAAATGGTCGTAACACATTCCAATTTTGCTGATTTATAGAAACCCAGACTGAAAGAGCTAAATTTTGGACATTTTTAGATGTGTGCGAGAATATCATTATTAGTTGTAGACATTCTTATGGCCTGGAAAAGATCGAGATGAAGAAAAAAAGAAAAGACAAGTAAATGGTAAAGAACAAATGCCATGACTAAGAAGGTACTGCTGAGTATGAAAACTCTGCCCTTCAACTCAGTGTTTCAACTTAATCACGTGTAAGGTTTTTTTTCTTATAGAAAAGTCATGGAAGGCAATGGGAAAATGAGTTATATAAGTTTGCTTAAGTGACGTTTATTTAACAGTCCTCTTCTCATCCATAATATATAAACTAAGGGTTAATCCTACATACATTAATGTATATATTTGAATAGTAAGAATATGTAACTGGACAGAACAATTTGAATATTTAATGTTTATGAGTAAGAGTCGACAAGATAGCCACTGAAAAAAATGTCTTATTACCAAAGACAACTCTGAAGTTCAACTTTAAATACTCTTTATTGCAGGTGATACAATCCTTTAGCTTCTTGCATGGCCTATAAATAAATATAATATTTGTACAACTTATTTTAATTAAAACAATGATAGCTACTATTTATGGAGTGTCTGCCAGTCTTAATCACTATCCTGGGAGATGTACACACATGTTCAGGTACAACTTGCAATAACCCCATGAGTTAGGTATATTCAAATCACTTTACAGGTGAAGAAACTGAGGCTCAATGAGAGAAACTAACTTGTCCATAGCTGTATGCATCGAGCCTATACCGTTTGCTGTCCATCTGTTCTACTTGGGCAACCCTGTCCTCAGATATTTTAGAGGCTTATAAAGAAGTTATTATAGTGATAGGTAGTTTTTAAATTTCAAAGCATGATTCACTGAGCTAAAGTAAAATGAATTATAATTGCTCTAAAGGATCAGGATAATCAGTGATGAACTGCTAAAATTACATTCTCTACTGAAAAGCTATAGTAGACCAACTTACCCTCATAATGGTCTAATGACTGGTGCATAAATATTATGTTCTGTTTTCCTTTTTCATCTAGATTCTAGCTATAGATGGAAAAGGAGGGATTGTACCTACTGTTTTAGCTACTTCAGCTCAAAAATTAAATTCCTGCACAAAAATATTAGCCCCTTAGAGGAGAAATGAGCAATGGTAAGATTTTTAAAAATTAGTTGTCCTTTTTTAATAAAAGTGCTGCCAAAAAAGTGAGCGTTCCTTCAATACCCAGACACAAAGGAAACCACATTTAATAAGACAGCACTGAAACACAAACACACATATGATTTTTCTTATTTTTTGGCTCTGTCAGCAGGTGATGTGACATGCTGCGTTAAAGGGCTGATGTTGTTCTTGTGGGCGGAGACCCAGCCAGCTTTGATTGGAGTGGTGGGCGGGAAACATGCTTGGCCTTCTACGAATGTTGATAATGTAACACTGACAAATGATCACCTTATCATTAACAGGGTGTTTGATATCAGGACCTGAGTATTCATCATGTAGACACTAGCTTTAAACTTGAAACATTCCTCAATAATCACATATATCAGCTTTAGAGGAGGGCTAGAAATGACATGGATATATGGACCGTAAATTTAAATTACCCTTCTAACTTGAAAGTCATTTCATTGATTTGGAAAGAAGACCACAAACTCCATCTAGTTATTCATGAGTTGAAGTAAAATAATGTGAATGGGAATGAAGAAGCATCTCCACCCTCCAGTGCCCCATTCCTGACTCTGTGATATCCATCATTACTATTCAAACTTTCTAAAAAAGAAAATTATTCTTTTTCCAGTGCCTTTTACTACTTATTGGACATATAAGAGATATCAACTGGCACTTACACATGTGGTTATGGGCTATATAGAATCACTAAATAAAATAATTAGATGTGACTCTTTTAATGTTAATATAGTTGATGGCTTGGGTGCATTCTCGTAGCATAAATACATGGTGCAGGGTGATGTTAAAAGCATGAAGTTAAAAGCATGCCTGTGTTTGTGTCTTGGAACTACTACCTACTGGGACTGAGACCTTGGGCAAGATTCCTCATCTTCAAATAATAATAGCTACCTCATAGGGATTCATAAAGTTTAAATAAGTTAATGCATGTAAACATGTGTGCCTGGCACTTTGTAAAGACAGTAAAGATAACCTGTTTTATTTTACATGCATCTTTTGTAATGTCAATTATTCTTTATTGAGAAATTCTTTGGAATAAGCAAGTAGGATGATGTCATGATCATGTTTGCGTCCCTAATACTTAGTGCCCAACCAATTAAGGTGTCTGCAATTATCTATATATCTCCCTCTATCTCTATATCTTTATCTATCTCTATCTCTATCTCTATCATCTCTATCTCTATCTCTATCTCTATCTATCTCTATCTCTATCTCTATCTCTATCTCTATCTCTATCATCTCTCTCTCTCTCTCTCTCTTTCTCTCTCTCTCTCTCTATCTCTATCTCTATCATCTCTATCTCTATCTATCTCTATCTCTATCTCTATCTCTATCTCTATCTCTATCTCTATTTCTATCTCTATCTCTGTCTGTCTCTATCATCTCTGTCTCTGTCTCTGTCTCTATCTCTATCATCTCTGTCTCTGTCTCTATTCTATCTCTATCTCCATCTCCATCATCTCCATCTCCATCTCTTCCTATCTATCCCTGCCTTCTTCCTCCCTTCCCTCTTTCTTTCCCTCCCTCCATCTATATAAAATTATCCTGGGTCCTCTACTGTCTGAAAGGCCACATAGAGAGTCCTCTATACTGTGTTTTTAAGGTGAGGTGTTTTTACCAAAGGCATTTTAATACCACAAAAAGTTCCCAAACTTTTTGTTAGTTCTGAGGAGCTATTCTGCTTCTCATTGGAAGTCTGCTAGATGGCTGGTATTTTGGGTGGCAAGGTGAGCTATGAATGTGCTGTCAGGACGTATTTTTTGAGCACTGACTATGTGTTAGGCACAGTTCTAGGGCACTGGGGATATGCAGGCGAACAAGACACGTGAGTTCTGTTCCTGTGGAGCCTGGGGGTGAGAAGGGGCAGTAATACATTTAAAAAATGAATAAGTAAGATAAATGCCAGGTTGTGACAATTCTTGCTATTAAGAATGAAAGAATGTACTGAGATGCAAAGTGGCCATCTATGTCAGATGGCCAGATGGAGCCTTTTTGAAGAAGTAGCACTTGAGCTTTGAATGACAGGAAAGACCCAGGCGAGCGAAGAAGAAGGGAAGGGATATTTCCAGGAAAGGGAATGACTTGTGAAAAGATTATGAACAGGAGGGGAGAGTTTAAAGAAGGCTGGGAGCAAAGGGGAGAATGGAATGGGGTAGGGTTCAAGAGCCTCCGTAAATAATCTTAAGGAGTTTGGATTTATTCTGAATGCAGTGGGAAACCACTGGAGAACTCTAATAAAGACGAAATGTTTTAAACATGTCACCCTGCCTGCTATGTGGAAAATAGATCATGGAGGTGAAGAGCGTCAGACTCTTCTGGTTAAACCATAAGCTGTCTTGGGCAAAAGGACATCTACTGAAGGGTTGAAGAACCGACCCACAGGAGACCAGAGATGCAGCGGGGCCCAGGCAGGCACAACTGGGAAGCAGAGCTTTGACACTACCAGCTCTCTCTCCATCTTTTAACCCTTCTTCTCCGTAGAAACTTTATTTTCTCTGAATCCAGACGGAATTCTACCTTTCTTGTGAGGCAGCATGACTACAAACAACTCCTAAGTTTTATGTCTCCATGGATTCCACCACCAGAATGAATTAAATCCAGCTCCCACTAACAATTTAAAATATCTCAGGGGAGGACTCTAACTGGAAAGTCCTGAGCTCAAGAACTGTAGTCAGGGACCAAGCTCATGAGTCTTACCATGTAGGTATTGAGGGACGGAGGAGGTGGGGATGCCACTCTTGGCAGATCCAAGGGGAAGTAGAAGAGAAGGGACTGGGCAGGCAATTCCATATTGCCAGCACCAAAAGAAGAGTACCCTTGGGAGGGGCAGAGGGAAAGGGAAGCACTAAAGCTTACTGGAGCATTGGCTTTCCTAGGTGCTAGAAATACAGCAGCAAGCAAAACAGATGAAAAATCCCTGTATTCATGGACTCTCCATTCTAGATCCAGGGTTTAAAGAGGGCTGTTTATGGCACCACTGGTCGGTGCTCAGCACTGTTCTAGCAGCAAAACAGACACAGCTTCTCTGACCTGATGGAGGTTAGTGTATACAGCGAAGTGTGAAAGGGGAGAGGATAGGTCCAGGGAGCTCCGGCTATGCATAGCCTTCACGGATGAAAATGAAGAGGAAGGAGATTCTCAAAGTTGATTCGTCTCCCTGCCATTCCCAGGCCCGCATCACCATTGTAAATAGAGCAGCAGGAGGAAGGTCACCTTGGCAGAAGCTGCCCTGGTTATGGCACCTTCCCTGGGCCTTGGTAGCATATGCCAGGGTGAGGCCTGAGCAGGGCTCCTCAGCCTTTACAGCCAGCCTCTCCTCTGCAGGAGTGCCACGATGCAGGCAGCCCATTGTGAAACCCCACTCTTAGCCTAAGCATTGCATTTGTAAAACCATACATTCTGGGTTTGAGGCACTGGGGTGTTCACTGCCACACCTGTCAATCAGTTTCAGTCACTTGCCAATCAGGTAACAGAGGCAGAAGCCAAGAATCTGCCCAGTGCAGGAAAAGACCTAATGCGTTTGTCTGTCAAATGCATCTTAATCCTCTGTTTTAGTGAAATATTTGAATCAACTAACAACCACAGAATGAATGATTTAACTTTTTTCTTTTTTGAGGAAAAAAAGAAAAGAAACAGAGACAGAAATCCATTCTGATTGAGTAAATGGCACAATATTAAACTGACAGAGCTTCATAAGTCTAGAGTAACTGAATGATTAGACCAGCGATTTTCAATCATTTTCATCTCATGGCAGACATAAACTAATTACTGAAATTCTGCAGCACACCAAAATATATATTTTTTCCTGATCTGACCAAAAAAATGGTGTAATTCCGATTCATTCACACTGGACGGCTATTGTTGTGTTGGCTCTTACTTTTTTATTTAACAATCTAAGGGAAAAGGGGTCAGCACCCCTGACTAAATAGTCAGGTGTTGTATGTTTTAAAAATTCTTGTGGAACACCGGGTGAAAATTGCTGGGTTAGACAATTGGGCCTAAGGTTCTGGTCAAGAAAATTGTGTTAGAGCTTCAGTTGTATGCTGACTATTCCTGGATGAAACCAGAATGACCAACTAATGTTTTTAAATATCTCTTTTTTCATCAATAAGTAGAGAAGTAAATGTTAATGAGGTCCAATTTGTGGATTTGAGTTCTATTTGGGCGAATGATGTCACCCCATTCTAGTCCTGTTAACCTTTGCTACTGTGGCAGTCATCGGTTTATTACCCCTTAGCTCCAAATCCACCCACCATTGGCTGATTTGCAAAAATAGAGATGGGGGCTTCAAATATTTTTCCTTTTTAGCTTGTACCATGTTAAACTATGTCCATAGAGGGCACTGGAAAGCCGCTGCAAGAGGCAGGGGTGTTCCTTCCTGGTCCCTGGGGTTCTCTCGGCGGGCTCCTGTGACACAGGGGTCTTCTCTAGCACCCAGTTTCTACATTTAGAGCCACGTTCATGAAAACTCTGCAATCACCCAAGGCCCTGTGCTTGGTTAGTGCTCTGCTGTCACCATCTTAAAATTATCTTTTCTACAAGGGGCTCACACTTTCATTTTGAACCGGGCCTTGGAAATCATATAGCCGGTCCTGCCTGTGTGTCAGAGTACCTTTCTCAGTCAGCACAGGCAGAGCTACAGCACCCAGTTCTGTCGGCTCCTGTGGTCAGTAGCACCCAGAGTCCAACAACTCCCCCACCCTGCATCCTTGGAGGCAGTTTGGTAGCAGACTCCTCCCTGCTCTGCTCAGCACCCCAGATTTGAAGCATTTTCTGGCCCCCTTTTCCTATGATCTTAGTTTTGCAAGACTATTGAGTCCTCTTTTGACATCAGGTTGGACAAACCAGGTGGCAGCACTCCTCTGGTGGGATGTTGGGGTGCGTGGGGAGGACGGTTGTCTGAGGCAAGGAGCCCTGAAGACTGCAAGGGGCATCAGGCAGTCCTGGAGAGGAGGGACAAAACACTGAACAGAACAAAGGAGGGAAGCAGAAAGAATGCTGTGGGATCAGAGCAGTCAGGGACTGATGGTAGGAAAGGCTGGGGAAGCCATCGGGGCTGCGTAACAGCATGTTGGACACCACCTCTGAGGATGTCAGCCGCTGCTAACACATCCTAACTTTAGGGGACAGGACAGACCCATTGTCTGTCTCAGCAACACATTCACATATAGACACCAGAATAGGCTCTGTTTGCTCATCCTGCCTTCTCTGTCCCGCTTTCCTTTCTCCGTGCCTGGGCCAACCTGATGCTGTTTATTCCACTTTCACAGATGGATAACAGTATCAGGTAAAACCCTCAGGCCCCCAAACGAGCTGAAATAAAATGCTGATTCCTGAAGAACTAATCACTTTCTATCATTTATGATTCCTTTGATTCACATGTTGATTTGTTGTTGTTTTTTGTTTTTGTTTTTGTTTTTTAAAAAAATATCTTTATTGATTTCAGAGAGAGGAAAGGAGAGAGACAGACAGACAGAAATGTCAGTGATGAGAGTGTCATTGGGGATGGAGCCCGCAACCCAGGCATGTGCCCTGACGGGGAATCGAACCCCGATTGCCTGGATCCTAGGTTGATGCTCAACTGCTGAGCCACGCCCAGCTGGGCAATTCACATGTTGATTTGTATCTTATATTTGAAATAATTTGATGGCCCTAGATTTTTAAAAGAGGTACAAATCTCATTCCCTTTTAGCTTGTTTCCCTTCTATAAAAATGTGGTGAAGAAGTTTCACAAGCACTGGAGACTTCTTAGCAGCTTTAGCAAATGAGGCGCCTTCATTATGAAGCAGCACAATGACCAGTTTCCTGTTTTCTTGTAATCTGAGGCTATGAAAGTGGATTTTTCTTGTATTTCGATGTCTTACATGACAGTGTGTATCACAGTTTATGGAGTTTGAAACATGAACAAAGTTTAAGGCTAAATACATTTAAAATTGGATAAATATCTGAAGTGGATTCTACTTTTAAATTGATTTTCATGTTCTCTTCAAAAAGTGCCAGAAGTAAAGATAACTTAACAAACAAATTAAATGGTAAAAGTATTTTTAAAAATAGAAACAAGTAAAATAGATCACACATATATTAATATAAAATATATTCAGTGATGAACTAGGAGAGTTACATACATTATTTCACATTTATTGTCCATGATTCTTTTTACTTTTAAAATATTTTGAGCCCAGCCGGGCATGGCTCAGCGGTTGAGCATCGAACTAGGATCCAGGCGATTGGGGTTCGATTCCCGGTCAGGGCACATGCCCGGGTTGCAGGCTAGGAAGCCGATCAATGACTCTCTCATCATTGATGTTTCTATCTCTCTCTCCTTCTCCTTTCCTCTCTCTAAAATCAATAAAGATATATTTTAAAAAAAAAAATTTTTGAAACTCTTAAAAATAATGTAAAATTGATAAATACTTTATTTTAGACAGTTAGTTTTTCAAACTCTGTGCTTGCCATTTTTAGTTGTACAATACCTGTCTTCAATCCTGGAATATTTCCAAGGATTACTATTATTATTATTATTTTTTTTAATTTCACTTTTCTGCTATTCCACCAATTTATTCTGTTGGAATTTATATTAAATGTATGTTAAAACCTCAGAAGTTAATTTCCTTTTCTCTTCACTACTATTTCATATTATTTAACCCCTATATTCTTTGGTGTTACATTCTGGGGCAATGTCTCAGTATTTTTTTTTTTTTTACCATTTACCCATTCTTTCTTCAACTGTGTTCAGTTTAGAGTTTAATTCTTGAGATTTTAAATTTCAATTATTTTATATTGTTTTCCATTTTTCTGGATTTTTCATTGGTTCTTTTTCGCATGGTTTAATTTTGTTTTCTTTTATGTCTTTTTTTTTTGAGTACCTCTTGGGTGTTTTGTTTTGTTTTTTACTTCTTTTGACTCTAAACTTATAGCAGTCCCTCGGTTTTCCAACATCTCCACTGACGAACATTCCGGTTTCCAAACGCCTTAAACCCGGAAGGAAACGCTTCGGTTTCCGAACCCGCCTCGGAAGTCGAACGTGCCCCGTGGCTTCCGATGAGGGCAGGGTCCTGAGGCCCAGCTGTGGATCCCTCAGGTTTCCAATGTTTTAGAGCTCGATCTCCCGGAACGGATTACATTAGAAAACTGAGGTATCACTGTACTTATTTTTAAAAGTAATTTCCAGATTGTGCTATTATTTTTATTTTATATGTAGTGAATTAACTTCCCAGCTATAGATAGTGCTCCCTCCCTCCCTCCCTCCCTCCCTCCCTCCCTCCCTCCCTCCCTCCCTCCCTCCCTCCCTCCCTCCCTCCCTCCCTCCCTCCCTCCTTCCCTCCCTTCTTCCTTCCTTCCCTCAAGTCTCATTTTGCTCCCTCTCTTTGGTCGCCCCTCTTCGCCTGTGCTCTTCTCGGGTTTGCAGTTGTCCCCCCGCTATGTCCTAAGTCTCTAGCTTGAATCCGGTCTTAAAGCAGCACCTTGGGGCAGGTGCCCACAGTCCCACCAGACATTTCTTAGGCCTGCTCGCCAGGCCAAGTGGTGCGTTGGACCAGAACTAGGCTGCAAGGCTCTGCCTGTGTCCTCCCACTCCCTGTGGGGTGCGGCCCTTGCCTGCAGTGGTGGAAGCATGATTCAGGCTGTTCTGTGGAGTGCAGCTTCAGCAATACGGGGAGGGGATGGGAAAGTCCTACTAGGTGCTTGTTCTTAAGCAGTGAGCCTCGTCTTGGTCTTCTGCCTCCTGGGGGTGCATTTTTACCTCGTGATTCTCTGAAAAAGTTCAACTCAGTTCTGTATTTGGAGGGTGCCTTAAAGCATGAATTTGAATGATGGTCTTGGCCGGTAGTGTCAAGGTCTTGTGTAATATTCTTCTAGTGTGTGTATGTTTGTGTGTGCATTTTTTATCCAAATTTGGGACTAAGTGGTATACTGTGTTATGTTAATGGCTCTGAAATAAATTTCCATCCACAAGTGGTATAATCCAATCACCCAAGGACCACTGAGTGGGCCCAGACTATGAACTAAAAGTAGAACACTAGTCACTATGCGTAAAGGGAAGAGTAAGCTAGAGGCCCCCATTCCCTGCTCTCGAGGGCCAGTGAAGGAGGCAGAGTAAACAGCCTCCCTGCCCCTGACTTAGCTGCCAATTTGATCTATGCCATTTCCACTTCATTTTGAGATTTTAGGAATTACTGTGGCTCGGGTGGTTCAACAAATACATGCATTGCATTGGACAATTATAAAATGTTCTCACTAGGTCTGTGATGTCAATTACCTAAGAACATGAAAGGGTGAGACCACAGATGCACATCCAAGGATTGCATGGATTTGGTCAGTACAGCCAAAATAATTCAACTGTTTCTCACCAAAAAATCAACATAGCTCTTGATATACTTATGAAAATAACAGAACTTTGAAACTCTAATTTTTGTTTGTTTTTAAAAAAATCTGACCTCACCAAGATTAATAAGAAGTGCCCAAATTAGCTTTATTAGTAATAAATAGTGAATCAGAAGTCAGAAACACCATCAAGAGGACCAGCAGCTGTGCCCAATATGTGATGGGTTTTTTACCCAGTTTTATCTTTTATTTATATTGTTTTTGTAAAGTAAAGAGGCAAGCAAGGAGGAAAAGGCAGGCAAAGTAGAGCAAAAGACTTGAGGAGGGGAGGGAGAGAGGGAGGGAGGAATTATTCCACAAAATGAACAGCGGAAAAGTTTACTTAAGATAAGAAAGAAAATGAGACAGGAGGCCAGAAAGAAAACTAGAATGGGAACAGTGAGTTGTCCTTTCCTTCGCATTAATGGTGTATTTTATATACAGTATCCTTCTTTACCTCCCTCGCCGTCATATGTATTGAAGAGAAACATACCACAAAAGCTTGCACCTACTTCTCCACACAAGCAGGAGGATGGCTCCCCAGTAAACCCATCTCTCATTCTCCATTCCCGCAAGTCTTAAATGGACTCATCCTCCTAGGAGTAGAAATTACGGAATCTAAGGGCAAGCCAATAATCTGGAAAAAGAGAAAGGAGAGAAAGGGCAACATTTTCTTTTGTTTGCAAATCTAGTGTATTAATTGCATTCCTGGGAGGCTTTCTGGACAGAGCCTCTGGTAAACAAATTAGATATAAACCGAAGGCGAGGGCACCAAGGTCACCGTGGTGAGGGAACATCAAGTGACAGGCGCTGGGACCCCCGATGCATGGCTTGCAGAGCAGATGTTCACAAGGATGCAGTGATTATTGAACTGGTAATAAAAAAGCATCAGCTTACAGGCAGCCACGATGGATGCTGGTAATTATAAAGCATCCCCTGGGAGGAAAATGACACAAGTCAGCCACAACTCCGCAATCACCGGGGCATAATTAAAGCTCCAGTAACAGTTGTTAATAGGGTGCAAATAAAACAGGGGGAAAATTTGAACACAACCTTTTTTTTCCACTCTCTCTTTTTTTTTTTTTTTTTAAGAGACGGCAAAGGGCAATGTAATTACAGGGATAGCAGGTTTTATAATTTTGCTCCACATCAGAAAACAAAGGATTGGGACCATTAGGTGGTCATCGATATTTAAAGTATGGAAACCCAGATACACCTACGTATTCGGTACATATATATACGAAAGAGAAAAAAAGTGTGTTTGCTCTTTGAATATGTAGTATGTGGGGGAGAACAGATTTTTAAACAGAATGTTTATATTCTAATTTTCAAAATGGTAGAAATACAAATATGTAAAGAAAACGGAATACATGTAAATATTTGGCCATTTCAGCCTTTCTGGAAGATCTGTGGTGGTATAATGTGCCAAGCTATATGATACTGTTGGTTAAAATGGCTTAGATATTGTTAAATAGAGTCAGCAAATCACTTACAGTGTTGAAAGTGTCACTTTTTCACAGAACGCTGCCAGCCACTCCCTAACCTAAAACATTAAGCAAAACAGGGCTCGTTTTCCATGGGCTAAATCACCGAAGCTGTTTGCCAGTAGAGCTCCTAAGAAAAATACATCTACACCCATTGCGACCCAGTTGCTTGGGCGATTGGGCAACTAACTATGCCTCTGGGTGTGCATTACCAATTAGGCCTATGCGTAGATCTGTTTTAAGGGGCGCATGGGAGGTGCCATAGAAGGAAAAGAATCCTCTTAGCTCCTGTTAGCCAGCTTTTTATTCATGGATATTTGAAAGGTTGGTTTTGAAGGGTTGACAAATGTAGAGAATGAGCTCGATACCTTTGCACTGAACTTCATAAGAGAAGTACAGGAATACCCATATGTATCATGTTTCAATAAATTGTAGGAAATAAGCGGAAAGCGAATAGCAATTTTCAGTAGAACTTTCACTTTAGGTTTTTTACATGATCACGGTTAGCTACTGGAAAGCTTTCTGCTGCTTTCTTTTGATATTTGGAGATTGGGCCAATTACAACATAATTAAATACTGATATATTTGGTATTGAGTGGATGAAGAATAAGTTGTATTTCCAATATGAGCTGGATTCCCAGATCTGAAAAAGACCTGAGAGTTTATGGGCTTTATCACCCTGAAATACCTACTGTGTGCACTGTACCGGCAAACATGAAAGGGACTGAGAGACATGTCTGCCTTCGTAAAAGACTCGACGTAGACACAGAAAAAATTAAGAAATGATAAAAGGTGAAGTTCTGCTGGGCCCTGAGGTCATGGAAAAGTAATAAAACTTCATGAGAAACTTCTGTTATTCCAAGCAAGATTCAGAGGTGCAAGACATACTATCCCAGGTCTGTGATATTAAGAAATGTGGGTATTTTGGCCTTGGGGGACCCAGGGCTTCCTTTAATTGGGAATTAGGTCCTAAAGGAGTATAAAATGTACAACTGTAGGGCCCAGCCTGAAAGGGGTAGAACAAAGAGGAACGGGGGTGGGGGAGAAAGAGGGAAATCCTATCCTCACCTAAGGGAGAGAACAGGAAAGAGTGCTGTGCAGGTGGCTCAGGATTCTGTAAGGAGAAGGGGGGTTATAATCAAATAAGTGAGAAATGCTCTTTATTGCATCTCCCTCTTGGAGATTCACAATCACATTAGCCTATTAAATGCTTTGATAAAATCCTGCAGGGAGACTATATATCAAACTGGTTAAATGTACAACATGGCTTTGGAGCTTAAATGGTCTTAGTTTGAAACTCAGCCCTGCCAAAAACTAGTAAGTCACTTAACCTATCAAAATAATAATTAAGACAGCCGGATCCTGGGTTTGCTCAACTACCAAATAGAGAGGATTGTAGGATCTACCTCTGGGTTGTTGTGAAAATTAAGTAACACATTCCATATAAAGTATTTAGCACAGCTCCAGGTGCACAGGGAATGCTCAAAATATCTTAGATATTCTTAAAATGAAAACTATATTACATAATAAATAAACCAATGCCTTTACTTTTGTTTATGGGATGAGAAGGACAGTAGCTTTGGGGGCATCAGAAGGGTGACTGGAAGAACACAAGCAGAGGAAGGGGTTTAATAAGGAGGCAGTTAGACATTTTAGCCGGTTTCTCCTTTTGTAATTATTGGTAATGGTTGAACAACGATTGTCCTAACGGATTGAAGTTTTACTTTTAAAGTTAGCACTGTCTGTGTCTGTCTCTTAAAATTTAACCCTAGCCAGTTTAGCTCAGTGGTTAGAGCGTCGGCCCGTGGAATGAAAAGTCCCTGGTTCGATCGGCCAAGGGCACATGCCCGGTTGCAGGCTAGATCCCTGGCCCCGGTCAGGGCGTGTGTCGGAGGCAACGGATGGTTGTGTCTCTCTCATATCGAGGTTTCTCTCTGTATCCCTGTCCCTCTCTCCCTTTTACTCTCTCTGAAAAGCAATGGAGAAAATATCCTCAAGTGAAGATTAAATAAGTAAATAAATAAATAAAAATAAAAACAAACAAATAAACAAATAAATAAATAAATAAAATTTACTACGTTGCCTATAGACATTCCATTACTTATCTTTATAATGTTAATAATTTTCCCCAGGCTTCAAATAAAGTTGTAAAACCCATTCCTTAGAGGAAGAAACAATAAACTGTTCTCCCATTGTCCTTCAGTCTGCTCTTATACTCAGGAGTCTCCACTTGGACTCTTGTTTTTCTGTTTTCTTGTTTATTTCTGGGCTCTCTTTTGCCCAAAGTATGACAATGTAGAAGGGTGGAGAATGTGAACAGGGTAGGTGGACTGGTGTGAAGGTGCAAGGGGAGGGGAGGTTTGGCAGGATGGCTGAAATATAATCATGGTCTGTCATTTTCCCTGACCCCAAACCACAGTAACATAAAATAATTGAGTATAATTTTTATATCAAACTAGATGCCAGGGATAATATTGATAAGATTATTTTAAATTTTTTAAAGTGTTTCAAGAAGTGATTTGAAGATTTTTTTCTCTCTTTTTGCCTAAAATTTCAACCACTCAGTGTGCTTAGGATTCTTGCCAAGAAATTTAGCCAAATTTGTTTTAGATTTCTGATAGGACATCTCTATAGCAGGTTTATTTTTAATTCTTCCTCTAAGGGATTTGTGCTCAGTTAAAAAAAATCATATGTATCTCTCTGGAATGTTACTGATCTCCAGGTTCATATTATAAAAACCCTTTGCTTGCCCTTGTACAAAGTAAAAAGAGAACTGATAGCTGCTTCTACCTTACAGTAGTGAATCATTAAATAGTCTGTGTGTGTGTGTGTGTATAAATATATATATTCATATATTTATACACACACACACACAGGGTAGGGCAAAAGTAGGTTTACAGTTGTAAGTATGTAAAACAGAGTTTATTCTTGTATTATTATTTATTAATTCTTGTATTATTTTCCATACTAACAAGTGTGAACCTACTTTTGACCACTCCTGTGTGTGTGTGTGTGTGTGTGTATCCTCACCTGAGGATATGTTTTTACTGATTTTAGAGAGAGAGAAACATTGATATAAGAGAGAAACAGCAATCAGTTACCTCTCCTACATGCCCCGACAAGGGGTTGAACCCACAACCTAGATATGTGCCCTGACCGGGAATCGAATGAGCAAACTTTTAGTGTACAGAACAATGCTCCAACCAACTGAGCCACCCAGCCAAGGCTAGATAGTATATATTTTTAACTAATGGGGCCATAAATGTTCATCTATTCATTTTTGGTAAACAGAGTTAATGATCATATTTTATATTTCAGTGGCCATGGAAGGTATTGAGGTTGTAATAATAATTAAGACAGTGCCAACCTCAAGAAGCTTCCAGTCTATTGGCATGTGCAGAAAATCCAATATTATGCCATTTTGTGCTACTGCAGAGTTATTACAGGATGGTAGGGGGGCAGGCAGAGTAGGGAAGGCTTGATAGAAAAGCTACTATTTATACTGAAAATTAAAGGGCAAACTAGAATTACAATAGAAGTGGGTTGTGTGTGGGAGTGATGAGCACATTTGGCCCCTTTCTCTTTTCTCTCTTCTTAACTCACCTCTCCTAGTCACCTGACTGCCAGTTCCATTCATATTCATATGATTACTACGTTTATTTTCTTGTCTCTGACCTTTTCCCTATATTTTAGACTTATGTCTGTTTATCTAATATTTAATATCACATTTTACGTGTTTAAGATAGAATTGTTTTTAAGTACCTGCCCTCCAATTTGTTCCTCCTTTAGTGGCCCCCGTGGCATGAAATGGACCACCCTTCACCTCGTTCCTAGATAACTCTCTCGCACCTTTCATCCAGTCTCTCGGCAGTTCCACTGGCTTTACTTTCAGATTGTATCCTGAATCTGACCGTTTGCTTCTGCTGCTCTGCCCAGGTCATTTCTCCTCTGGATCGCTGTCATCGACTCCAAGATAGTCTCCCCGCTCTTCTTACCCTCCCCGCAGCAGGCAGAGTGCTTCTTTGGAGCCATAAGCAGATCGTGTCACTCCCTGGCTAAACATCTCCCCTGGCTTCCTGTTATAGAATAAAACCCAAAGCCCTGAACATGGCTTCTGAACTGGCACATGATCTGCCTGGGTTCCTCAGGCTCTCTCCTCGCTTATCTGTCAGCTACCCTGGCCTCCCTGCTGTTTGCTGAATGTGGATGCTGCACTTAGTACCTGTGCACTTGCTGCTCGTGTTCCCCGCCTGGACTGTCCTTTCCTCTGGAGCCCACCTGGCCTGTTTCCTCTACTCAAGCCTCAGCTCAAAGTGACCTCCTCAGGGAGATCTTCCTCTGATTAGCAATATTAGCGAAACTGCCTTCACCTAGCAGTTTCTATTCTCTTGTTAAATTCACTTTTCGTCATCACATCTATCACTGTGTGAATTTTGTCATATTTCTACATACGTTCCAGGAGGGTAGCATCTCATTTGTCTGATTTGCTGCTGTATCCGTAACACAGAAGAGGGTCTAGCACACAGTAAATGCTCAGTGAATATCTATTGAAAGAGTTTTGAGTCTTAATCTCTTGGTAGAAATGGCCCATTGTATATATGTGTATGAAATTAGAGAGAAACCTCTGGTTTGGAATAAATTGCTGAATTCGGAGAAAGGGTGAATACAGGCTGTGGAGGTGAATTCCTAGAGGATGAGAAGGGAAGAAGTCCACAGAAGCCCAGCTTTTCACTTGGTGGTCTGGTGAAAAGCCAAAGCCGCGTTAACAAAGTGGTAAAATCCCTTCCTGCCTCTGGACCAGCGAGCCTGCGCCTTCCCCCTCCCGGCCTCCTCTCGCTGCCCCTTCCTTCGGCGTAGCTTAGAATGTGCTTCATTTGGGCATGTCTCATGCAACCAGCGTAACAGGGACGCTCCACTTCAGCGGCTTACATAGAAAGACGAAAGATTAGCCTTGGCCGGTGTGGCTCAGTTGGTTGGAGCTTCATCCTGGTCCCTGGAGGGTCACAGGTTCAGTGCCCCGTCAGGTCATATACCTGGGCTGTGAGTTCAATCCCTGGTCAGGGCAAGTTCATGAGAGGCAGCCGATCGATATTTGTCTCTCACATCGGTGTTTCTCTGGCGCTCTCCCCCTCTCCCTTCCCTTCTCTCTTAAATCAATAAAATTATATCCTCGGGTGAGGATTAAAAGAATAAAAGATGGAAGATTATATATGTGTGTGTATATATATGGCATTAATACAAGTTGAATGTGCTACGTATGTTTACAGTAATGATCAAATTCTATGAGAATTTGAAGGACGAATCTAAGCTGGAGGTTCAAGGAAGGGAGAAGTCATTCAAGTTGGTTCCTAAATTAATTGGCAGGATTTATTGAGGTGGAGAAGGGGACAGAATGAACAAATGCATGGAGATAGGGGGCCACAGGGAGTATTTGGGGAAACACATTCTCAGCTTGTCAAATCATAGCCTAAGAGATCTTTTAACAAAGGAAGTTGTAGAGCATTCTTTGCTCTTATTTGCTCTTTCCTTGCATGTCAAAGAAAATAAAGTATGAGATTTTGATTGTATCTCACAGCATCATCATGTGGCAAAAGGCTATGGTTTTATTTAGCCCATATGTGTTTGAAAATCAGAGTTGCAAACCAACAAGCTGTATGGCTGGGGAAAGTGTAAATCTTGGTTTTCTGTTCTTCCCTGATTTCAAGGGTCATGTGCTAAAGGAGTTAAACCAGCAATAACGTTGCCAAACTCACCCAGACCCAAGGCCACGTCCAATACCGGGGTTTCTGGTATGATTTGAAAAGTTCCCTTTCAGAAAGGGTCTTGCTTTCAGGAGATATCTCCTCCACATTGCTCTTTTTGCAATTCTGGAGGCCGGTCTCCTTAGTTATCAGTTTTCTTTAACTGATTCCCTACATCATCACCATAACAATCATCTGGATAAATTGTTTAATATGCTGCACTTCCGATTCACTAATGGGCCCAGAAATGTGGATTTTTAGCATGGTGCAGGGATCCACCCATCAGACTTTGAGAAACACTGCCTTAGAGGCCAAACAATGTATGAGGTTGTGATTTACACCTTAGTATGAATGCACTTAAATTGTTGTCTTTGTGATAGCAATCTGAAATCAACTGGCATTTGATTAATAAGGATAAGGAATGAGGAGTGGAGTAGAGCTCGTCCTAAGTTAGGTGAGCATTGGCGAAGTGAAAGGCTGAGTGAGAGCCAACAAGGGCCTGGACAGACTGTTTGGTTGGTAAGTGGGAGAGGGATGCCCAAAGGGAAAAGAAAGCAGTGAAGATGCTCCAGTTACTGCATGGCTTTATTTGGGGGTAATTTCTGGCAATATTTCTGTATGAACTATTTCATTTGACTCCCGTCATTTTTTCCACTGGCATTTCTTACATATAGTTTAAACCATTTTGGGAATGTGCTGAAGAAACACTTGAAAATCGAATGATAATATTTTAGTATGAGAAAACTATAATGTGGAAATATTTCTGTTCAATCCACGAAGAGCCAAGTGAATTTGGAAAAGAAAACAGAATTTCTGTACAATATTATTTTCTGGTCAATTCTCTACCCAATTGTTGAAGATTTCTTTAAAACCCTATCCTATTCTATTTTTTATTTTTTATGACATCGCTATTCCTCTCTGCTTGAGGCTTATCAACTATGTGAACATATGCCTGCCTCTTAAGACCTAGCTGCTTCTCTTTGGCAGCCCTGCTTGTCAAAAAGACTTATTCACTAGTCTCCATCAGTTTAAGCATTAAGAATAATGTCTTGGGCTTGACCAGCAAGCTATTTTATTGTCTAACTAAATGTTTAATCTCAGCAGAAGCTCTTCATAACTCCTACTACATAGTAGCGCCAGTGACACTTCTTATTTTAACAGTGTCAAATTATGCCCAATTTATTTTGTTTGATTTCCTTGTTGTGAACTGTTATGTGTTCTCCAAACCTTCTTTCTGGAAGTTAACCCACAGCAGGGAGACACTTGTCACAAGGTGACTTTACTAGCAGTCCTTTCTCCTCGGTGATAGAATTGGCTCACCTGCCAGCTTCAAATAGCTTCTCCCAAACACATAATGGCTGCCTCCCACTGAGATCTGAAGCAACCTCCTACATCTTGGAGTCTGGCCAAAATGACACTGCTGAGACACACAACCAGGAACTTTGTTGTGTTCTCGGATGCGGAAATGGGACAATGGAACAGTGAACAAATCTCTCTAATGTGAGACTCTCCTTCTTGGGGAATACATGTTATAACCTTAAATTTTAAATAGGAAAAATAGTCTAGACTTAATTTGAGGTTTAAAAGTGGGGATATAACCTTGTAAAACTTGGTTTGAATAAATAAACAGTCAATTTATAGAGACTGGAGTAAAAATCCTTACTTGCGTAACACAGTGTTACCTCCTAGTAGCTTATAGCTGTTTTTATAGCATTGGGATTTTTGTTCATTTGTATTACAAAATGTTTAGTTATTTCTGTGTTATAGTTAAAAAAAGGTAAATTATTATCTTCAGGAAGATATGCCCTAAAATATAATATCTGTATCATATTTTGACTTACTATAGTTTATTGCGTTGACATCACTATAGATTAATTCTCCTTGACTGGAATTTCTTGTGACAAGAAGTTCTAGAATTTGAGTCTTAGGGAGTCAGTTCTTCTCTTTGTTTGCTTGCTTTGCATCTCATCTCAACAGTGATGATTTTCAGTTTGTTGGAGGCCAAATTATAGTGATATGCATGCATAGTTCCCATTAGTGTCAATAGGAATTACGCACAGTGACGGAAGAATAGACCCCATATGTTTATGAGAAATGAATGATTTGAAGCATCTGTGAAACATTCTTAAAGGCATCTCTGTCGCTGCATGCAATCACAGCAAGGTTTTAAAAAAAGCACAAGAATTTTCCTCATTATGTAGACTTTAAGGAGCTTATCACTATAACTAAACTATGTGTTAAAAAAACCTATAACTTTAAACAACACACTACCTAGAACACTTTTATTGGTGTGAAAGTAACTTTAAAATACAAACATTCTATTCCAAAAGTTAATTTTTCTTTTGTGTTACTTTGTGAGTGCATGTATTTAATACTGTAATAGCATTTTTATTACATAAAACTCTACTACTCAGACATTATCGAGTCATGCTTTGGCAGATAGTTTTAAAACTTTTTATTTTGGAATAATTTTAGATTTATAGAAAAGTTGCAAAGATATACAGAGAATTCCTGTTTACACTCTTTCTAGGTTCCCCTAATGCTAACCTTTTACACAATCATGGTGCATTTGTCAAAATTAAGAAATTTACATAGGTTTGATATAATTTTTAGACTTCACTCAGAATTCCCCATGTCCTTTTTCTATTCTAGTGTTAAATCCAGTGTATCATGGTGTATTTCATTCTCATGTCTCTTCATTTAATCTTCATGTTAGTTTCTCAAGTCTTTTCTTATTTTTCATGACATTGATGATTTGGAGGAGTACTGGTCAGGCATTTTCTAAAATGCCCCCTCAATTAGGATTTGTCTGATATTTTCTTATGGTTAGACTCATGTATTATGCTTCTTTTGGAAGAATATCAGAGAAGTGACGTGCCCTTCTCATCACATCAGGGTGTACATGATGTCAACATGACCTAACCAAGGGATGGAGGTTAATATCACTATTGGTAAGGAGATGTCTGCTACGTTTCTCTATGCAATACTACTAGATTTTCTTTTCTATACTCAGATTATTGTCAGTGAGTCACTAAATCCAACCTACTCTCAAAAGGAGGAAAGTTAAGCTCTACCTCCTGGAAGAAGCACTATCTATCTACATATGCTATTTAGATTGCTTCTGTAGAGATTTGTCACTTTTTACTTATCTATATATTTATTTATGTATTCAATTAATCATGTATTCATCCTGACTCAAGGATATTCATTTTATTTTTTGGTTATAACAATACAGTGGTTGTTAATTTTGAGGCTCCAACACCTCTGACCAATGGGAGCTCTCCTTTTGAAATGGGTTTACCCTTTCTTATTTCAAAGATTTTAAGCACTTCCTTATTTGCCACTAAAAGATGCTACAGGTTCTTCTTGTATTTTGTCTGTCCAAGTTCTAGAATTAGCATTTTCTCCAAGGAGAAATGGACCCTCATATTGGAGAGTGATATTTAGAAAACAAGATCTGGGTGCTGGGTGTGCTCATTGCTTTTGGGGTGTCACTGCATCAAGAACCACTCAGTAAACAATGTTAGGAAATATGTCGTGTATATTAACATATATTCCCACATCTACATTTCTCTATCTATTTACTAATATGTGAAAATAAACATGAATTTATCCTGACATCTCTGACTCTAATTTAGCTCAACAGGGTTCATTCAACTATGCTATCTCCCCTGCCCCCCCCCAAATACCCTTGTTTATTTGTAATCTCTTCCTCTTGTGATGAGAAATCTCTCTCCCATTATCTATAATTCAGTTACTTATTTGTTCAGATCTGGTATATGTATAGAGTAGATTCAAAATTGCTAACCCATTGCCCTGTGAGGAAAAAATGTACCAATTAAAGTATGGTGTTTATGTGAAGTTTTTTCTCTTTACAGGGTCAAGTAAAATTATCATTTCCAGAGTTCCCTTCCCTGGGTGTGTGTCATAGACATGTGTAATACAGTTAGACTTATTTGTTACAATCTGCATCCCATCCTGAATTTTTCAACACCCTAAATGATTTCTTAAAGTGGAACAAAGTGGAACAAATGCTATGGGTAGTTTTTCTCCATCAGCTTCCATTAGGCTTAGTTTTCTCCTCTTTCTCCAGTTTCTTAAGTTGGAAGATAAACTATTCATTTTAGATCTTCATTATTTTCTAATATGAGTATTTAATGCTATAAATGTTCCTCAAAACACTACGTTAGCCCATATACCACAAATTTTGACATGTATTTTTATTTTCTTTTTGTTCATAATATTTTTAATTTTTCTTGAGTCTTTGTCTCACTCAAATTATCTAAATAGATAATTTAGACATGTGCACCTTAATTTTCAAATATTTGGGTCTTTCTAGATATTTCAATTATTGATTTTTAGTTCAAAATTTTTATTGTTTCAGACTATACTTTGTACGGTTTCTATTCTTTTGAATTTATTAAAGTTTGTTTTATAGCCCAGAAAATGTCTGTCTTGGTTACTGTTCTATGGGCATTTGACAAGAATGTGTATTTTGCTCTTGTTGGTAAAATGTTCTATAATTATCTATTAGGAAAAGTTGGCTGATCATATTGGTCAAGTCATCAATATCCTTACTGTTTTCTGCCTACTTATTCTATCAGTTACTGAGAAAAAATTTCTAATTCTAACCATGGCCTTGTCTATTTCTTTTCTTTTTTTAACATTTATTAATATTGGCTTCATGTATTTTGAAGTTCTAAGTTAATACATATTTAGGATATTTATGTCTTTTTAGAGAATTTACCTCATTATCATTATGTAATGTCCCTCTTTATCCATAATGATAGCCCTGTTTTGAAGTCTATTTTATCTGAAATTAACATAGTTTTTTTAGCTATCTTTTGGTTAGTGCTTGCATGCTATAACTTTGTCTGTTCTTTTACATTAATCAATCTGTGTCTTTATATTTAAAGTGAGTTGTTTTGAAACTGAGTACAGTTGGGTGTTGGCTTTTAATCCAATCTGATAATTTTTGTTATTTAATGATTATGTTTACACAATTCTTATGTAAAGTGATTATTGACTCGATCGGACTAAAACTTACCATCTTGCTAGCTTTTTACTGTTTTGTTTTATTACTTCTTTGTTTCTTTTCCCCTTTTTGTGTATTGTAGGGTTTAATTAAACATTTTTTGTAATTTGATTTTATTGCCTCTGTTACTATTTATACTTCTTTTAAAAACTTTTTAGTGGTTTTTATAGAATTTGCAGTACAAATTCTAAATTATATAAGTACATATTCAAATACTGCCTCACGTTTATTTCTAGGTCCTTATAATAGTATTTCCTAATTTCTTCTTCTTATCCTTTATGCCATTGTCATTTTACATTTTACTTATATATATGATATAAAGGCATGAAAAACAGTGTCACTATTATTGATTTAAAGAGTCACTTAACTTTTATAGCAGTTAAAAAAAGAAATAAGAAAAATATTTTATTTCACCTTCATTTATTTCATTTCTACATTCTTCATTTTTTGTTGTTGTTGTTTAGATCTAAGTTTCTGTCTTATATCTCTTCTGCCTGAACAAATTATTTTAACTTTTCCTCTGGAGAAGGTCTGATGAAAGTGAATTTCTTCAGTGTTTTGTTTTGTTTTATGAGAAATTCTTTAGTCACTCTTAACTTCTAAAGGATATTTTACATGGTATATAATTCTAGGTGGACACTTCTTTTCTCTTTAAGTATTTTAAATTTTATTGTCTCCTTTTTCTTCTTCTTCTTCTTTTTTTCCTAATGAGAAGTTTTCTATAATTCGTACCCTAGTTACTTTATAGATAATGTTGTTTCTCCCTCTGATTGCCTTCAAGATGTTCTGATTATTGTTTCCAGCTATTTAAGTCTGACATGCCTAGGTATGTTTTTATTTTAAATACTTTATCTTGTTTGTTGTTATCTGAGGTTTTTAGATCTGGGGTTTGATGTCACTTTCTAATTTTGGAAAACACTTGGCCATCTTATCTTCATGTTTTTCCTTTGCCCATTCACTGTCTTACCTCTTCTTCCTTCTAGGATTCTAATTATGCATATGTTAGACCATCTAATTATCCTATAGACCTTCGATTCTTTCTTAGCTCTGTTTCTCCCCCCTACTTTGTTTCTCTTTGTGTTTCTGTTTGGGTAATTTCTGCTGGCATATCTTTAAGTTCATTTTGATTCTTTTCTTGGATGTATTTTTACTTGTGAGACTGACAAATTCTATTATATCTGTTATTGTGTACTTAATTTCTAACATTTTTAAATGATTCTTTTTTATATTTTCTACCTCTCTGCTGAGATTACCTATCCAATCTTGCATGTTGTCTACCTTTTTCATTAAATTTTTTAATACATGAGTCACAGAGATTTTATATTTTCTGTCCAATATCTGATAATATCTTAGTCTGGTTCTGATAATTGCATTGTCTCTTTTGTTTTTTATAACCTTTTCTAATGTTTTCTAGCTTCTTGTTGAAAGCGGAACATGTTGAATAGGACAGTCAATATTGAGGTTTATTTATTTTTTATACTTAGAGATGAGCATGCCTTTCCTTTTGCTAGGCCTTTGTGGGTGTGAGTGTTAATCTAGGCAGAGATGGGGCTGGGTATGTTTGTTAGTTATTGCTATGGTTACCCTCAGTGCACTAGTTTCTAGATGTGGGCCCTTGTGCGTGTTTCTGCCCTTGACTTTGTGTCTTCCCTTTGGGCTACTTGCCAGGGACAGTCTGTCTCCTGCTGCTTCTTCAGCTTTATGCCACTGTCATTTTCCCTCCACACTTAGCATGGTGATGGTGGGTGCAGAATGGAGACATTCTACAGTATTTTGATTTAACCTCAATATTAGAGAAGCCCACATGTAATGCTAGGTAGGCCTAGCAAATATTCATACACATTCCCCTAGAAGAGAGCTTCTTGCTCCTTCTCTTATCTCAGTTACGGTGGATTTCTACCGTGTCTTCAGACAGTTTTGATGTGCCCTTCCCACTGCATATCGAGGCTTCTGTACCGTAGGGGAGATGTCTTTGGGAAGAGCTTCACAGTGGTTTCTGTTCTTTCCCCCAGCTAACACCACGAAACAAGATTACCAAGGATTCTTTTTTACTTTCCTTTTGAGATTCCTAGAGTGAAAACCTGCAAGAAGGTGTATGTCTCTGGCCTCCTCGGGTTTTGTGCTTTCACACTAGTCCATACTAAGTCATTAGCATTTGTTAGAAATGTTCTAGCTTACCAGAAAGAAAATCTTCTTACCAGTTCATGGTATATTTGCAGTGTCTTTCCCACGTAACAAAGCTCTGTTTCCATTTTTCCCTGCAAGTGCCTTTCTCTAGGTTTGATGTTAGTTGTTTGTCCTACAACCTCAGTATTCTGATAAGTTCAATGAGAGTCATTAATGCAGTTTGTTCAGCTTTAGCTTTTTTTTTTTAAAGGTATAAACAACTCTCTTCCCAGTTTTCCACATCCCTGATTCAAAACTGGAAATTTTATGTGTTTTTAAAGCTCTATTCTCATGTGATTTTCAATGATAAAAACAATCCAAATCAACTTGTGCTTTTGATGGATTAGACTGTTTTTTGTCTGATTTGATAAAGCATTCATGTCCAATTAGTCAAACAACATAGTCCACGTAGTCAGGACTGGAGTGTAGGACAAACATATAATATGTGGATAGAGCCTTTATTGTCCATAGAGTCAATGAGTGCTATGTGAATTGTTTTAAATTGCTTTTTCCTTTTAACTTTGCATCGATGTTTGTTTGTTTGTTTGTTTATTTATTTATTTAAATACATCTTTATTGATGTCGGAGAGAGAGAGAGAAACATCAATGATGAGAAAGTCATTGATCAGCTGCCTCCTGCACGCCCCCTGCTGGGGATCGAGCCTGCAACCCGGGCATGTGCCCTGACCTGGAATCAAATCCTGATCGCCTGGATCCTAGGTCAACGCTCAACCACTGAGCCATGCCCGGCCAGCCGTGTGTTCATGTTTAAAAGGGAAAAAAATTCTCTCTCTCTCTCTCCCCTTCATTTTATATACACAATGTTGAGAATAGAAAATATAAGAAAGAATGTTATGAGGGCATGAGGATTTGGGCAGAATCAGCCTGGCTTACTACAGATTCCAAGAGCAAGTGGCCTGACCCAGGCTGGTGAAGGGAATAGGATCATGTGGTTTTCCTGGCCTGGATTATGTGGTGGAAGAGATGCCCCAGCATTACAGAGGACCGTTCAGACTGTTAGGAAGGGGTTGGAGAGAGTAGAACCAGTGAAAGGAGCAGACATCATCCTATCTAGAACATGAGTGCAAACCCAGGAATGTTGTCTTTATGTTTGTTGTTGTTTTGTATCTCCCAAATATTTGGTCTCCTTTTCATCTGGAAGTGTCAGCAAACCCCCATGTTTCTACTCAAGTTCTAGACTTTTGTGGGAGGCCTCTAGTATTTCCTGACTAAAATATGGGGTAGATGGTCATGCTGATTCAATTCTGCAGCTCCTTGGGGGTGCTCCTCTTCTGTCAGGAAGACAGCTTATTCATACCTGATACCTGATAGTCACAGTGATGCCTGGAGCAGGATTCTCAGATCCTTTCTTAGATTTTGGGCCAGGTACTTAGATCCAACCTCTCTCCAAATTTTAAATGTTTAATCAATAGAATTTGGAAAGGTAAAAATTCCTCAGGTCTTTAGGAAGGTTGGACAGCAAATGGTGGATGTTTCAATGATCCTTGATCTCTTTCGCACCAGTTTTTCCTAAGGAAATAGCCAATGTTGATGTATTTGTTTGAAATGTGGATACAAGGTTAGAAATCTTAAACATCTTTATTTGAATGTATACCCTTTTTTGGTCCTTGCTGTTACTGATGTGTAAAAAGTAACCAAAGCCTTGTGCTAGATTGTAGAAATTGGACCTCAGTGCACCATAAAGGCAATTCTTGTTTGTACTTACGTCACTTTTGTAGCTACCTGGTGGCTTTTTTGGTTGTGTTGGTGAAGACTGTCTTCACCTGTGAGGCTGAATCAGAGGGTCTACTTATTATTTGTGGCAGAATTACTCTTACAGGTTTATTTGGTGAAGGAAAGTATTCTTGGCACTTCTCTTTGCATCCCTGGTTGACCATGGCATGCTTTTGTGCTGTTTCCCTTAGATATTTCACAATTCCATGTGGAACCTTCATGTCTTCCCTGCTGGAAGAGTCATATCTTCCATGGCAGAGACTACTAGCTGCTTGCCAAAATTATGTTGTTTTCTTTTTCCCAATTACCCGACTCTAATACATTTCCCATCCTCCTTTGCAGTTAGGAAAAACCATCTGATTGGGTTCTAGTGAGTGAAATGAGAAGTAATCTATGCCACTTCTGAGCCAAGATTTTAAGTAGCTCTCCTGTCCTTTTCTGCTGGCTCGATGCAAATCAACCAAGAGGATTTTAGAGGCCTGTGGAGTCACAAAGTCAAGGAGCTTTGGGCCCTGAATCGCCACATGGCAGGGAGCCACCTACTTTAAACTGTCATATGATTAAGAAATAAGCTACTGTTTTATATTAGCCATTTGCTCTTGTTTATTTGCTTTTTCCTCTTTATTTTAGCTCACCCTAACATAAAGGTCCTTGCTTTCTGGTTGGGCAATGCTCTTCTGTTCTTACAAGCCAGAGTTCTTAGAAATCTTGCTCTTTGCCATTCTAGGGAATGAAAAAACAAAAACAGACCAAAGTAGCTCAATTTTTAGTTGGTGGCATATATCATGGGGTTTGACTTTCTTTGTCTTTGGTATGTTAAATCGTTGCTTTCACTTTTATTAATGGGTATGTTCATACTGATTTTTAAGTTGTGATTCTGTTGTCACTCATTCTTATACTTCCCTTAAGCCCTATTCCATTTGAAGTTTTCTATGGAGAAAGAAATCAAATGTGGAGTGTTTAAATTCTTTCCATATCTTTCTCAGTTATTTTCACCAAACCTGAAAGACTGGAACAAAATTTAAAAATCAGAAGTAGTCTCATCGTAATTCCCTTACTGAGACCTAAGAGACTGATGAAAATAAAATAACCTGACCACAGCCACTGATATTATAGTTTTTTACTTAGGAATTTGCATGAATAATCCTTCCCACAATCCTCCACTCTCACCCCACCCCCAGGGTATGGCATAGAACACTTTTTTCCCTGTATAAAAGTAATCAAATAAGTTTGAGAAATGCTGAATATTATATCTCTTCTTGTAATGTCACCAGGTATTCTAGGTTCTGAGACATTCTGCAGCTAAAATTTGCTTAACGTCATCTAGCCCATTCCCATATTAATATGAACAAAACTTAAGCATGTTACAACTATTGAAGTTATTAAATTCCAGCATCTCTCATAATAATATTTCTATTACTATTTTTATTTTTTGGTTTATATTTGCTTCATATCTTTTTTCAATTTTTCCTTTTCAATTTATAAACTGCATAAGACTACTTTTTTTTTGTAGATCCAATTTAATTTTTTTATCATTAATGGGAGATTCAGTCTATCTAGTGTAATGACCAATTCATTGATTTTATGCTTCCTGTCTTACTTTATGTGTTTATTTAACCTGTTTTCCCTCTCTTTTTTTCTTTTCCTTATTTTTATTGCTTTAAGTTGCTATTTATTTTATTTTTTCCATGGTTAATTTGAACATTCTTCTCTGATTTCCCATTTAACTTACGGTTGCATTCCCTTGCCAGCTTCCATATTGATATATATTTTTCTACTATTATTGGGAAATGAGAGAGCAATTCATTCAACAAAATGCTATATTTGCTTTAGTTCCTTACTCCCCCATAAAAATGAAACTGTTGGCATAAACATACTTCTTCTACCCTTCCCTTGCCCCACCCCACCCTAGTTTTGGAACATTATTTCTTCTTCTGCTTACCTCTACCCAGATTTCTAAATTTTGATGAAATAGTTTAGTGTTTTTTTGTCTGGATGACAATTAAAACTTTCTTCGCTATGTGTTTCTTCAGTTTCAAAAGACATAAAAACATACCGATAACATATTCTTGTCATCCTAAAGTATCCATCTATCACCTATGTGTCTACCTGTCTTTGGAAGTTCATTGTTCACCTTGGTTCCCTCTCCTCTTCATCTTTCCTCATTATGAAGTCTGCTTTTGGCTCATCTGTCATTTGGTTAGAGTCCTTACTTATTTTTTATATGGATTGAGCGATTACTCTCTGATTTATTGTATATTTAAAATTATCTTCCATCTTGATGTACGACTAATTTCTCTCCATCAGTAATCTCTAGTTGACATCCCACCATGTTGCAAATGAGAAGTGTGACGACTGTCTGATTAATTTTGTTTATTGGTAATCTTTCTGTCTCAATGTGTGATTTCTATATTTACACTTAGATTTTAGTATTTTTTTCTGACTGTGCCATATTCCATTTAAAAAGGCAACAAAATAGTAAACCTGTAATATCTGTATAAAGGAAACAATGTGCTATTAACAGAAACTCTAAAATGCTATAACTGGAAAGGAACTTTTCAGTATTACATAAAAAGACTCAATATGTTTAGGTGTCAATTACATATAAAATAATCTACACATTTAATGGCAGCCAAATAATTTCTTGGCAACTAGATAAACGGATTTAAGATATTTTGGAAGGATAGGTATCCATGAATAGTTAGGGGAATTTATAAATGGAAAGGTCACAAGAAGATTTGTACCCACTAGATGTCAGAACATATAATGCAAGTTAGGAGGGAGGAGATTAACTAAATAACTTATATGCATATATGTGTAACCCATGGACACAGACAATAGTGTGGTAAAGGCCTGGGGGGGCAAGAACAGGGTAGAGGGCGTCATTGGGGGAAAGGAGGAACATCTGTAAAACTTTCAACAATAAAGATAAATTTTTTAAAAAAGGGATGAATATACACAAATGTTTAGAAATGTATCAAAATATAGCAGATGAATGATAAATGTGACATTGTATATTAATAGAGAGAAGGTGACTTATTCAATGAGAGGGCCACTAAGAGATAAACATCTTTAAAAATTGTTTACCTCCTTACCCCCTTTCTTTGAACAAAATGCATTTCAGATAAATCCAAGATTTATATGGAAAGTTGCAACTGTTAAGTTATTAGGAGTAAATGGAGATTAAAATATTTCTCAGAGGGAGGAAGGTCTTTTTAAATGTGACAGGTAATTTAGAAACCTAAGTAAGTTGATACATTTGCATTAAAACGTTCATGGGAAAAGCATCATAAACACATTAAAAAGACAAATAATAAATTGTAAAAAATAAATTATAAACACATATTATAGAGGAAAGCCTAATGTTCTTAATATGTAAGGAATTCATCAAGTTAATGATAAGATTACCAACAACCTAATAGAACAATGAGAAAAGAACATGAGCAGTTTATTAAAAAGATAATCCAAATAGTTCTTTAAAAAGATTTTCTAAAAGCTTAATCTCATTCGTATTATTAAAAGTGCTATTAGACCTATAATGGGAAACCACATATAAAGTTTTATACATTCAATACTGTTGAGAAAGTGAGAAAATGGGCACTCTCATCCATCAGTTTTATATGAGTCTAAATTGTTATAATTTCTATGGTGGGCATTTGACAAATTTGTTTTACATTTAAAATACACATATCTTTTCACCCTGCAATCCCACTTCTAGAAATGTAGCCTACAAATATACTCACACAAATGTGACTACATGTACAAGAATATTCACTGTAGTTTTCATTACAATAACAAAACATTAGAATCAACCTAAATATCCATTAATGAGAGAAGTAAATAAATTATATTTATACAACAAAGTATTATGCGGCCATAAAATAACGTATTTTGACATGAAGAAATTTACATGATATGTTACTAAGTGAAAAAAGAAGATCCAGAGTAGAGTATATAGTATGATCTATGCAAGCCTGTCTCATGTATTTGCCTGTATAATGCATAAAATCTTGGAACTATACATAAGAAATGTCAAAGTTGTTACCTCCAGGGAGGGAACTGCTGGCTGAGGGAGAGAGGAGAAAGGGTATATTAATTTGCTAAGGCTGCCAAGGAAAACTACTACAGACTGGGTGGCTTAAACAAAAGAAATTTATTTCCTCCCAGTTCTGGAGGCTACAAGTCCAAGATCAAGGTGTCAGCAGGTTAGATTTCTTCAGTCCTCTCTCCTTGGCTAATAGATAGCCACCTTCTTGTGTTCTCACATGGTCTTTCCTTTGTGAATGCACATCCCAATTAAGATCTACCTGTACAGACTCATTTTAACTCAATCACCTCTTTAAAGGCCACAGATCCAAATACAGTCACATATAAATTTTGTGGGGGACCACAATTCAACCCATAATAAAGGGCAACTTACTTTTCACTCTAGTCCCATTTATCCCTTTTGTTTTATATCATATGATATTACACCTATTGAAAAATAAATAACTTCAAAACAACTGCTGTAGAGCAAATGGTTATGTCCCCCAAAGTTCATATGTGGAAACCCTAATCTCCAAAGTGATTGTATTTCAAGATGAGGCTCTTTGGGAGGTAATCAGATCATGAGAGTGGCACCCTCATGATAGAATGAGGTCCCTTATTTGAAGAGACAGGAGAGAGCTTGTTTCTATTGTCTCTTGTGACCACGTGAGATATGGGGAGAAGGCAGCTATCTGTAAATCAGGAAAAGCAAGGTCTCACCAGACACCAGATCTGCCAGTGCCTTGGTCTTGGACTTCCCAGCCTTCAGAACCATGAGAAATAAATGTTGTTTAAGCCACTCAGTCTATGGTATTTTTTTATAGTTGCCCTAATTGATGAACTCACTAAGATAACAGCCCGGTAATAAAGATGTCAATCTGAAAATTTGACTTCCTGTTGGCCCAATAGAAGAGGGCTCTGTACAATTTGGTGTGACAGTTAACTTGAATAGTAAAATAAACTTGAATACACATGAGCGTCAGTTTAGGCAAATAAATGCTTGGATTTTTGAAAAAGATTATTTACTTTAAAGAGTATTTACCATGTGATTCCTTTAAAGAGAAAGCTGTCCATATGACTCACTTTGCAGACATTTTCAGAAGTATTTTATTGCATAAAGAGAATTACACCTGAACATTTTTATTAATTTAACAGTTTAATACTGTCAAAGTAATATAACAAGATTTTCATGTAGAACAATTTTCATTCTGTGACATTATATTCTCCTTTGAGTTACACAGGTTATGTATCTCTTTAACAGTGAATTCACACTTACATTTGAATAAAATTTAAAATGGAATGAACAGAAATACTCTTAATATAGTAGCCATAAAAAGGCAGTTGTATATATTACTCACAGATATTGCATAGTTACCATGATAAGCTAACGACTATGTTTCCTCTGAGGTTTTAAAGAACAGCATGAACAGCCATCTTTCTGGCTTAAGCGTGGGCATGTCGAGAGGCCAGGGGATATTTGGGTGGTTCTTCACATCGCATTCTGCCTTGTGATTGCTGTGGCAACAGCTGTGAAAAGAACACAAAGGCTACTCCTTCTGTAAAGGTCAATACATAACGTGGAATGGATGTCAAACATGTTTCATCTATTAAAGTGATTTTGAAGGTATGTATAGGACTATAATAAATGTTAATAAAAAGAATGTGTCACCAGAACATAATCCATTTAGTGCCGATTTTTCATGATAGGTTTTTAAAATCTAGATTGTACTCCAGTGTCTCAAAAAATTAGAAATATGTTTATGTTCTTCAGAGCTGGCATTATATCAAGCTATGAACTCACCAGCATTCTTCATGAGAACGCATTTACTGAGAATGCAGTTTGTGAAAACACTGGTCTGCAAATGCTCTTCTTAGTTATGTGACATTTACGGTAGCTACGTGTAGAAACATTCAGTTGTAACTAAACCAAAGGGCATTTTTCTTAGGGATGAGTAACTCTTGTCTTGGAATGACATCGGTCTCATAGAGATCCTTTGCAAAAATATAAATACGTGGCTTCGTCTTTCCCAAACTCTATGGCTCCCACCTCACACTGGGCAAGTACAGCTGTATATTCCATAACAGAAAGCTGGTTCAGGATTTTGACTGTACACATAAATTTGCCCTTCACTCTACAAATTAGAAAGGCAACATGAATTCTAGACTTCAGGAAATATTAAGTACAAGTAAGGTCACAAGTGACTGATGCTTTTTAGTATATGTTTCCTCTAACTTGGACTGTCTAGTGACAGGTTCCTTCTCTTTGTGAGAATTACACATCCTTCCCCAAAGAATTGGAGTCATACTAAATGTCAAGAACCCAGTTGGAAAGAAAAATTCAAGCTTCATTAACTGACACCACCACCAGTACATTATGATACTGTGGCCATTTTGCTAGATTACTGCCACACTGGAGCCATGCACTAACCATGTCTATTTTGGAACATAGTCTATCATGTTAGAATAGATCACAATTCTGGCATTCTTCAAATAAAAATAATTTATAAGGTCAAACACTTCAAAACAGTGTGCCTGACCGTCAGTACAGCATTGAGGAGGCCGAGAGTATCATGTTCAGGTCCAACAAACACTTGTGGAGCTACACTGTAATTTCTGATGTGTCCCCTCAGCCACACAAAAAATAGAAACGCAATATTTTTGAGACAATATGTGCCATAAATTAGGTGGTGACCATTTGTTCCTACAAAAGTAATATTTTTCCATCTGCTGGCTAACAGCTTATGAATACAAACAGTGTATGATTCCCCAAATGCCTGTTCGAAAGCGTCAGGGCAGGGTTTGCTGTATTGTTTTACCTCGCTTAGATTGCTGTCTCGTACTGCCTGTGGTAGCCAAAACGGCAAAACTGCAACTACCCACCCTATCAACTCGTGTGTGTGTGTGTGTGTGTGTGTGTGAGAGAGAGAGAGAGAGAGAGGGAGAGAGAGATTTTTCTTCCTCTCAGTGTCCCTTTATTTTCCCTCTGGCTTGGCTTCTTGACTTCCTGGAGCCATGACTATGCCCATCTGTTACTGTCCTGCTTTTGAGTCAGCTTGAGCAGCTTCTAGACAGGCACACATCCTTTGCTGGCTATTGGCCTTATATTGAGATTTGTGTGTCCCCCCTTCTCTCTTACCAACATGCAGTGCGGGCCTCCTTGATCACCCAAGGACACCCAGTTCTGGCTCTAGGCCAAACCATATTCCCAATCATCATTCACTACTGGCCAGGCAAAAAGTAACACTGCCTTATTTAGACTTTTGGGGACTGAAACAATTTAAATTTGGAAAATTCATCAGCATCCTCTCTGCAAAACTGGGAATGAGTCAGTGTTTCCAAGAGTCCCCGTGACTGACGGAGTGGCCTTGGGAGGAGACTTAAGGCTCACTTTTTCGTCAGCTTTCTGATCTACAGGAAACTTGTTCTCATGAAAACTGGTGTAATGCAAACATGAGGGAGGTGGGCAGGCATGGTGCAGATGAACTGAGTTCCTAGTCTTATGGGCATTATCTTATCTCAGCCTTATAATGGTTCTGAGATACATATTTGACCTTATTTTTGTTAATAAGGTAACTGAGGTTCCTAGAAGTATATGTGACATATCTAAAGTCACAGTTATTAAGTGACGACTCAGGAGTTCAACCCACTTCTGGATTTGTGTCCACATAACCTTTCTATTATGTTAAAGCTGGCTCTGAAGATGCAAAATCAAAGCATAAACAACAAAAAACAACAACAAAATTTAAAGATACTGAAAGCATTTAGGATGTGAACAACTTAGCACAATTAGGAAGAAATTTACTTTTCTAGAAAGACTGTATCAAGGGTACACCTGTCCAAAGGATTATTCGATAGTATAATTAATCCACTGAGAAAGTATGGCTTAAGTTTTCCTTAAAACTTATAGTTTTAAATAAGATTTCAGGATAGCAGGCTATCCTTCAAATAACTGTCTCAAGTCAAGTTCTTGGCAAGGAGCTACATCCAGCTGCTGCCCTCTGGCCGAAGGACTGGTGGTTTCTGAGCATCCTGACTATGTTGTTAAACCTGGTCCCTCTCCATCCATCCGGCAAAGATAGCCTGGCAGACTCTTACAGTAGCAACGTCCCATTAGACACGCTCAGAGCTCAGCAGGCAAAGAAACACTTTGGGGTTGAATTGTCGGATTTGGGTCTACATGAGATTCAGTGAAGTTGATTTTCTTAGTCAAAACAAGATTTTTTTTTTTTTAATGCTTTGAGCTGGACTAATTTGGTACATTTACTCCTAAAATATTTTTATTAAGGAAGATAGTAAAGCTTAGCCTTTCCTTCTCCCCTTTGTACCATTAGCTATGTTTGAAGTGGATTTTAATGTTGTTTTTACCAAGGGTTCACCTTCAGACAGCATCTTTCATCACCAGGCTGGAGTCCTCGTTCAGCATTTTTAGAGCAGTCAGGGGTGAGGCCTTCCCGCTCCCACAGCCCCATTAATAAACAGAGAGCTTGCTCTGCGGCCACTGGCCACGGCTCCCAGCGCAGCCAACCCATCACAGCGCAGCAGTAAATCAGCCCCGCGTGTTTCCCTAATTTTAGTTTGGCCTGACTTAATCCATCTAATAGGAAAAACATCTGGTCTAGTTTTATTTTTAATCTGTTCTTTACATCAAGAACCTTATCGCCCTGGGACCGGGTAGTAACAAGAAATCAGTTCTTGTACCTGGGCAAGGCTGTGCATGGTCCATGCCTAATAAGGGCCTGCTTTCCATCTCTGCTTTCCAGTCCTTTATAGGCCTTCATCAACAGTCACGCAGTGACATCACAATCAGTTTGGGGTTGTAAATTTTCTGTTTAGTGAAAAGCCTGGGTTGTCCCACATTTTGGGTCAGGGGGAGCTCGGTGTATACTCTGAGGTGGGAAAGGAACTAAAGTTATTTTTCAGTAATCAATTTGCAAAGATCTGAGTGTTTAATAGCCTTCTATTGGGGATAAATATTCTAAAGCATCGTGTCTGAGCTGAGATTTCCACTTTTATGGTTGTATTATGGCATATGAAATATTTTTTAAAATGTATGGAAATATCTCAGAAGAAGCAATAAAATGCTGTCGCATGGAGTCAGTTTCTGTTTCTGTTAGGCGCACAAGATAGCACAGCCTATTTTACCTTCTTGAAAGGACCACAAAATGACTCCATTTTAACACTTTTTTGACTACAGTTGGAAGCTGTTTGCATTTTAGAAATCATTTAAATGAAAAGAGACCAGGGGTCATCTGGTTTCCCAAATAGCATTTGCTACTTTGTTTTCCTCTCAACATTCAGCTCTGATTGTTTTTCTATTTTCAGCTCCCCTCCTCCCTGATACTTTATATTCCAGAGCTCTTCCCCTGTCTCTTTGGTTTTTGAGAAAACTTTTGATATAGTGTGGAGATGGATTTTCTGAGTGACCTGAGATCAACGGCTGCAAAGATGCCTAGCTCTCTGTTTGGCTTTCTACTCCTCTGAATTGGTTAGAAAATCACGGACAACGTGAGGTAACAGGGGACTCTATAGGAATTAACTTCAAATAGCTCCGGGCCTAAAAGCTCTTCCCAAATCTACAGTATGTTAGGGGACTTTCACTCCCCAAAGTAATGTAGCTGTTTATGCACTCCTGCCTCTGAGTTCCTCTTAGCTGGGGCCCGAGGAGGAGTGTATGAGCAACATTACTTCGGCAAGCAGGAATTAATTATTGAAATCAATTATTGCTTCTTTCCGATGACTGCAGTCAGTCCTCAGCGAGTTGACATAAAAAATACTTGTCTCGATGGCTGTCTCTGTGAAAAGAGATTGAAATAAATCAAAAGGAAAAGGGACTGACTTTCGACGTCGTTCCATTTCTCAAAATCTTCGCTAGTTTGGAGTTTTTAAAAAAGATTTTAACTCTTCTTCTATGGCTGAAGAATTATGTTTCTTACATAGTAAAAGGATTTTTCTCATAATGTAGAGAGTTGTTTTGGATTTCTAACAAGGTAAGTATTAACACTGATTTGAAATTGACTCTAGCCTGGCCCAGTGTTGTTTTCTGAAAGCTAAGCCTGTATCTCTTGAGTATGCTGCCTGTATTCCTTTCCTCCTAATCTTGGCCAGGAATGTCCTCTCCTATTTTCATTTGTTTACTTTAGAAACATTAAGAATTTACCTGGCAGGCACATTCTAATGGCTAAGGTAGCTTACCATTAGTAGACTTTTTAATACATAGGGATAATATGAATGAACACCCAAAGGGAGAATTTCAAAGGGCTCTCTGGGAATGGGGGGACAGTCACCTCATGAGTAAGAAAAGTTAAATGTGAACATACTTTCAAGAATTTCAAGTGGGATATCAACTTTTTTCAATTATAAAGCCAACTTACTATCTATCATAAACAGATCAATTAGTTTTCTAGAGATAGTATGATTCTTAGAAAAGAAAAAAAAAAATAGAGCTCAAGATGGAAATACACATTTATTCCCCTGGCAAATCTACTCGATGGCAGACAAAATTTGAGGCACCCAACAAGCTTGAAGTCCTACTAACATCTGAAACTGCAAGATAAAGGGAGTGCTTTTGAGGCAAACATTAAGAGAAAGGGAGAGTTTGTCCCCTTAGAATAGAAAAGATCTCCCTGGACCAGGAAGAGGAGGAGAGTTTCAGAATAGTAATGAGAGTAGTGAGGTCAGTAAGCTCTTAGAAAATGGGGTCCAGTAGCCTGGACAGTTGGTATAAACCCCAAAGAGGGATGGGCTGAAGTATGCTTCTGGACAGCCTCACAGAGATGCCCAGGCAAGTCCCTGCAGGAAGACCCACCTGTCCAGGGAGCCTTGTGGACAGGAGTGAGGGACAAGGCAACTACAAGCTATGTGACTGCCAGTCATAGCTCCTTCCCTCCATTCCTAGTTAAAATGTCTCAAAAATACCCTGGTTTGGCCGGTATGGCTCAATGGTTGAGCATCAACCTATGATTCAGGAGATCAAGGTTTGACCCCCCCTCAGGGCACATGCCTGGGTTGCAGGCTTGACCCTCAGTCGGGGGTGTGCAGGAGGCAGCTATCAATGGCTCTCTCATCATTGATGTTTCTCTGTCTCTCTCCCTCTCCCTTCCTCTCTCTGAAATCAATAAAGACATATATTTTTTATTTATTTATTTAAAATATATCTTTATTGACTTCAGAGAGAGGAAAGGAGAGGGAGAGAGAGAGAGAGAGAAACATCAATGATGAGAGAGTCATTGATCGACTGCAGCCCGCAACCCGGGCATGTGCCCTGACCGGGAATCGAACCCTGATCGCGTGGATCCTAGGTCGATGCTCAACCACTGAGCCACGCCCGGCTGGGCGACATATATTTTTTAAAAATACCCTGGCTCTTTGTAAATCTGGGACTGAACCAACTCTGAGAAAGAGCAGTGGGAGCTCCCCAAAATATCAGGATTAAATTTTCTGCTAACTCAGCAGAATCAAGGGATAAGGCTTGAAAGGGAAAGGACGTTGGCTTATAGAAAAATGAGATAATGTATATTTCTTGCACCCCAAATTTCTGGATTATAATTTCTACCTGTTACAAATTCCATCATTCCGTCATATCCATTCAAATCCTTCCCAAGTTTCTGTAGTCCTGGACTGGCCTATGGCTGTCTCCTTTCTGCTCTCCTGCTTTTAGGGCTCACTGTTAGCAGAGACTTGTGGCACCTGAAAATTATTGCTATGTAATCTAGATTCTTAATAGAAATTCCAGGAAGCTCAGTTCTGGGCAGCATATATGAATTGAAGGGAAATAAATATTCCTTTTTCGGGGTCAAGAGGAGTCACGAGTAATTTAATTTTGGCACTCTCCCCTCGTCCCTGGTTCTCCCTGGAGTCAGTGACAATGATTAGGGCTGGGCCTCTGTCTCCTGCCTTAGAACATACAGGGACAGTGTGATATCTCATCCTTTCCTCTCTAGCTGGACAGTTACTGCCTGACCGTCTCTTCTCCTGCTCTCTCTCTTAGATCTCAGTTATTAATTTGAGTAGCCAAATGAATAAATTTAACAAATACTTAATAATTCCTCCTGTACAAGGTACTGTTTACAGCCTCGCCCTAGTGTGGTCACTATAATAAAACAAAATGTTAAAGGAGTGAGAGAGAGGCTGAGGGAAGAGGGGAGGTGAGTGATCTGTTTGTGCTGAGTTCAGAAATAACCCTCCCCAAAGTCACCATGGGAAGGATCATTGGTATCAGGAGATGACAAGAGGCTCAGCAAGTGAAATTTCCAAAGCAGGACATTTGAATTCTGATATACGAAATTATTCATTCATTTGCCACACTTTCATTTTACCATACCAACTTCCCCCCAAAACTGCCTATTAAAAACAAAACACCCCAAATAGCCATGACAATCTTGAGAAAGAAGAACAAAGTTTGTGGAATCATAGTACCAGATATCAAGTTATACTACAAAGCCACTGTAATCAAAACAGCCTGGTACTGGCACAAGAACAGACATATAGATCAGTGCAATAGAACAGAGAACCCAGAAATTGACCCAACCCATTATAGTCAATTAATATTTGACAAAGGAGGCAAGAGCATACAATGGAGTAAAGACAGTCTCTTCAATAAATGATGTTGTGAAAATTGGACAGGTACATGCGAAAAATTGAAACTAGACGACCAGCTTACACCATACACAAAAGTAAATTCAAAATGGATAAAAGACTTAAATGTAAGACATGAAACCATAAGTTCCTAGAGGAAAACATAGACAGCAAAATCTCAGACATCTCTCGTAGCAATATGTTTGATTAGGGCTGGGCTTCTGATACATCTCCTAGGGCAAGAGAAACTAAGGAGAAAATAAACAAATGGGACTGCATCAAAATAAAAAGCTGCTGCACAGCAAAAGAAACCATCAATGAAACGAAAAGGGAGCCCACTGTATGGGAGAACATGTTTGCCAACGACACATCTGATAAAAGGTTAATATCCAAAATGTATAAGGAACTCATACAACTTAACAAAAGGAAGACAAACAATCCAATTAAAAAATGGGCAAAGGACCTAAATAGACGCTTCTCCAAAGAGGACATACAAATGGCCAAGAGACATATGAAAAAATGTTCAACGTTGCTAATCATCAGAGAGATGCGAATTTAAACCACAATGAGGTATCACTTCACACCTGTCAGAATGGCTCCATCAACAAGTCAAGGAACTACAAGTGCTGGCGAGGGTGTGGAGAAAAGGGCGCCCTAGGACACTGCTGGTGGGAATGCAGACTGCTGCAGCCACTATGGAAAACAGTATGGAGGTTCCTCAAAAGATTAAAAATTGACCCAGTGATCCCACTTCTAGGAATATATCCTAAGGAACCCCAAACACCAATCACAAAGAACTTATGCACCCCTGTGTTCATAGCAGCACAATTTACAATAGCTAAGATCTGGAAACAGTCTAAGTGCCCATCAGTAGATGAGTGGATAAAAAGCTGTGGCACATTTACACCATGGAATACTATGCAGCTGTAAAAAGAAAGATCTTTTATCCTTTGGCACAGCATGGAGGGAACTAGAAAGTATTATGCTAAGTGAAATAAGCCAGTCAGAGAAAGACAAGTACCACAGGATCTCACTTATATGTGGAATGTAATAAACAAAATAAACTGATGAACAAAGTGGATCCAGAGACATAGAAGCATGGAACAGACTGAGAGATCTCAAGGGGAAGGCAGGGAGGGGGAGATGGGTGGGGAGAGCTTACTCAAAGAACTTATATGTTTATAAGCATAACCCATGGACACAGACATTGGTATGGGGAAAGCCTGGGGGTGGGATGGATGCGGGGTGGAGGGGATTAACTCAATGCGGATAAAAAGGCGACATCTGTAATATTTTCAACAATAAAGATAAAGAAACTTAAAAACAACAACAAACAAAACAAAAAAACAAAATAGAACCGTTGCTCAGATTTCCTTCATTGAGGGAGTGCCTCAGAAGCACGGTCCCACATTGTGAGGGTTAATGCTTCCTTACTGGCTGACGGGGAGCCATTTGAAGGGTTTGGAGCTTGTTATTTGCACATCGGTGCTATACATATGTCTCCAGAGTGTGGGAGCTTCATAAACAACACATTTTGATCTGAGCAGATGTACTGCCTCTCTAGAGGTTAGGAAGTTCATTATTACAGACAGCCCACCTCACATCCACTTGGTTAGGTATATTAAAATACAATGCGAGATGTCTGAATGAAAAGTTTATTTGGTGACTAGAGGGATATTCACATCTCCTCCGGACAGGGAAAACTTTAGTCCCAGTAGCAGTGGCCACATTTAAGTGATATATATTTGTAATATTGACCACTGTGCGGGTTCTGCTGATGGCTTTTACTGATTCTTAAAATAAATATCTTCTAGCAGTACTTAATAGACATGATCTTAGCCAATTTTTATATCCCAGGGAGGGACTAACGTTATTGCCCTCATAGGGTAGAAAGGAAATATGGAAGCAGACAAGAGGGATACATGATATTTTCATATGCTTTTGATTCATGTTTCACCTACGTAGTCGCTCTGATCTAGCTGAAATGGCTCTGTTCTTCCAGGAAAGAAAAAAAAAATCTACTTTAGAATTAGCTGAACAGAAAATGGTATCCCTTAAAGCAAAGGGCTTAAAGAGGAAATTATAAAATGTATTAAATTTCTCTCAAATGAAATATGACTCCTAGCATGGCGATCAATTTTTAGCTGAGAGGTAGTGAATGGAGGTTAAATCATGAATTCACACTTTCCCTTGTGATCATCAAATCAGCACTCTTAAATTGTCTTCTTTAAAGGCTCAGAGTCACTTGTTGTTTTATGCTTCTCCTATGTCCCTGGCACTAGCATATTAATGGTCTTTGCCATTTGTGGAGTAGCAAGCTGCCAGATCAATACACGTGCATAGCTGCTTGCCATTAAAATTGATCTGTACTATCCTTCCGATTGACGTCATATCCAGCTGTAAATATCATCAAGTAAGCTGTCAACTCATTTTCATTATGAGTGTTTTTCATTTCAAAAGATGGACTTCTGTTGGGCAGCGTGTTAGGATTTTTCTTCATTATTTCTGACATTTCCCCAATAGCATCGAGCACATCTTCAAAGGAAAATCAGGATTAGCTGGTAAATTTGAAAAAGGAGGGAGAACCAACAGCAACAACAACAACAAACAGAAAAGACTAAACAACTAGAGAGAAAGGCATCCAGCAAGCCCCTGATGTCAGAAATTTCCATGAAATCTGAAGTAGCAGGACTTGAATGTTCTCTTTCACGTGTGAACCAGGCCTAGGAGGCCTTTGTAAGCACCTGGGTTTATATAAAGAAAATATAGTCTTATATCCTTAGAGAGACACATTTTTACAACAGAGTTTACCATTGGGACTTCAAAGGTGTACTTGCTTATGTGATAGTTGACCAAAAATTTTCTCTGAGAAAAATTCTTGTGTTTTCTGTAAACCATCTTGAGAATTAGTGTCACATGGTGGTGAGAGTACCTACCTGGATGTCCCTTAAGGTGACAATTCTGGAAAGGTCACAATTTTTCTAATAGAATGTCAAACTTACCACATTAGTTTGGTTTCTAAGGAATATCCTTCCATTCTCCTGCAGCAATACAGAACAAAGATCCCTAGGTCTTTGCCATCCAGCTCCCATTGAAAGTCTGAGAAAAGAAGCAATATTAACTGTAAATGGTTTAAAGTTCATTTATTCCTCCAAAAATTCTAAATTGGTGTAGACATAGTAGAATATAAATGTATATATATGTATTTGCATATATGACTGATAAATTGAAAACAAAAACAAACATACAAATATATTAGGGTTGGTAAGATGCACACAACTGGAGAGCATTTTTGGATTATCAGAATGTCTGATATAACATACTTGGACTGTGCTAGTTTATCTTTTCACAGAATTCTCATTACTCCATTATTTTTTACATTAGGACTCAATTTTTTAAATTAAAACTATTACAAGAAACATTTCTATAAAATTCATAACTAAATTTGTTACAAAAGTAATAAAGACTGCAATCTATATCACTCTATATATTCTATATGAAGTCTCTACTAAGAAATAGCTTTTAGAGTTTAGTTTTTAATTGAACTTTGTTTTTTATGATAATCTAGAATCTTCTCCTTTGTTGATAATATAAATTGTTCTGTGATATTTCCCTTTAGTTTTATTTCCCAGGAAGCTTAGAATTAAATTTGAAATGCACAATAGAAAATTAAATAGGTACAATAGCATATATATGTTCTGCATATATGTGTTCTTGATTTTATATCTTTATTATTATTACCACTTTATATAATCTCCTTTTAAACGATCTGAAATCCCTTGTTAAAAGAAACAGGATGTAAGTAATTATAAACAAAAAAAGCATTGTTTATCAGGGCATCAGTTTATGTTGCCTTAAAAATTTGTCACTTCCCATAAAAATGAAAACCATGAATTATTCACTTGAAGAAAGTCTATGTTCTCTTGGACAGAATGTACAGAATTTATAGTACTAATAAGACCTACACTGTGAATGCCTACTTAGTAATAGATGCCAGAATATTTACTGTATCTTTGCTAATCTTCCCAACCACCTTGCAAATAAAAACAATGTGTTCCCATTTTCAGAGGGTCAGAGAGTTCGAATTACTTATTTAAGGTCATCTACCTGATGGGTGACAAAGCCACTGCTCAAAGTCCTCACAAGAAGTAGAGAAATAAGCTCCACAGAGTATTGGTTACAGAATCTTGTGTACCTTAAATTATAGGAATGATAATAAATTCCATATCTTTTCTATCTTTTTTTTCTTGGGTGCCAGTGTCTAGCAAAGAGTAAATGCCAAATAATGTTTGATACACAATTGAAAGAACAAATGAGTAAATTAATTATGATTAACAGAACAAGTAGCAGAAGTCATATGATATAAAATATGATGAGTAATATAATTATATAATGAATATAATAATAACAATTATCTAATGAAATACTTGGGTTCATGTTAATATTTGTATTATTGGTATTACATCATATTTAAAGTGATAAGTACCTATTATTTCACAAGCATTTCATAGGTGATTTTACACAAATTATTTCACTGAATTTCATACGAGCTTTGTGAGATAGATGTCTAAAAATCAGCCTCAGAAATCATCAAATAACTAGCTGAAGATGGTGAGTGATGGCATTGGGATTTGAATCCCTGTCTAAATCTAGAGTCATGACCATATGAAACTTTGCTGATAAATAATTTTCATTTAATTGGCCTTTAATTTAATTGTATATTTTATAAATTACCTACTGACAACTAGGTATCAACTTAGTTGATCGCTCTTTCTGGAGACACTTTCTTCATTTGGCTTCCAGAACCCCACACTCTCTCATGTTTCTCTCTACCTCACTAGTAACCCCTCTGTCTTTTACATTGATCCCTCCTCTTTTCTCCAAAGAGAATGCTGGTGTGATCCAGTGCTTAGCCCTTTGCCCCCTTCAATTCTCTGTCAACACTCATTCCTTTAATGATATCCAGTGTTACGGCATTAAAGGCAATTTTTATGCTCAGACTCCCAAATTTAAATATATAGCCCTAGACCCTTTTCCCCTAGGTTCATAAATTCACCTGGAGGAATGTTAAAGTATTAATATTTCTTTTTGGATATCTAGTAGGAATCTCAAACTCCACATGCCCAAATCTGAACATCATGGTTTTCCTCCTAAACTTGCTCTGACTCAGTTTTCCCCATCTCAGTTAAAGCAACACCATCCTCCCCAGTGCTCAGGCCAAATAACCTGTTGTCACCCCTGATCTCTCTCCCTCTCCCCGTCTCTCCCTCTTTCTCTCTCTCTCTCATACCCCACATCCACTGCATTTGCAGATCCTGAAATATATTCAGAATCATTAGATCAATTTTTATTGTCTCTAAAGCTATCACCCAGGCTTGAGCCTTTATCATTTCTCTTCTGGTCCCTGTACTTCTACCCTTTTCCCTTACCATCAGTAGAGTGGCCATGGCGATCCTTCTGAAACATAAACAACATCACATCAGTTCTATTCCTGAAAACCGTACGATGTTTCTGTATTTTATTCAAGGAAAAATGAGAAGTCTTGACAATTGTTTATAAGTCTACATGTCCTGGCCCTCCATTTCTTTTTTTAATGTTCTCTTTTACTACTCTCATCTGCCTTGTTGTTCCTTGAATATGTCAGGCAGGTATTCATTTTAGAACTTTTCTCTGTCTCTTCTGTCCGAATTAAGGATATTCCAAAGGGGACTTTCTCGATGAGGTCTACCCTGGTCATTCTATTTAAAACTGCACCCTTTCTTCTAATTACTTATACACTGATCTACTTTTCCTTTTTTTGATTACCTACTTATTTCTAATATAATACATTATTTATTTATTATGCTTACTTTTTATGTTGTTTTCTGTCTCAATATGCTAGAATATAAACTCCTCAAGGGAAGAGCTAGTTGTTTTATTTATTGATATATCCCAGTCTTCTAAAGCAGTGCATGAATCATAGTATATGCACAATAGTCATTAAATTAACAAACTAATTCACATGTAAAAAATTGCAGTGCCCTTTTACAGTTACTATAGGTTCATTGCCAACTATTCTAGCACAAATTGCGACTTACTTTTTATGATTAGAGGCAGTTACTATAGGCAGGTTCATATCACACCTTGCCTTTCAGGTTAAGTCAGAGATGTCTGAACACAGTGTGCTCATTTGACCAAAAACATCCCTAAACTTGTTAGGGGGCACATAGATGCATGCCCTTTTCTTGCCACTTGGCATTTTGCCACTCCGTTCATTGACTCTCTAATAAAGTGTAGCATTGCTTATTACAGATGGCTTCTGGTTATGTTTTAGCAGATACAGCCATGGCAAACAGAATTTCTCTTCCTGGCCTTCATTTTCAACACCTTGCTTCTGGAAAGGTATTGTCCCAAAGTGACAACTACCTAGAACATGTATTTTTTATTTTGGAAATCAGAATCTCATACATATCTGGCTTTAATTTTCACTTGTGGGTATTTTATCTCAATTGTAACTAATGGGTTGTAATTGACATATGATCCTTCATTGGTCATTAGGAACCCTCCTGATTACTTTTCTTTCTTTGTGCAGGTACAGAAATTTAAATACATCTTTATTTTATTATTATTTTTATTCCTCACCTGAGGATATGTTTTTATTAATTATTTAGACAAAGGAAGAGAGAGAGGAAGGAAGAGAGAAACATTGATGTGAGAGGGAAACGTTGATGGGTTGCCTCCCATACATGCCCTGACTGAGGATAGAACCCGCAACCTTTCGGTTTACAGGATGACTCTCCAACCAACTAAGCTACCTAGCCAGGATGAACCACATTTTTATTTAAAATATCACCCCCACAAGGCTGGGCATGCCTCAGAGGTTGAGCATCGACCTGGGATCCAAGAGATTGTAGTTCGATTTCAGGTCAGGGCACATGCCTGGGTTGCAGGCTCAATCCCCAGTCGGGGGAGCCAACCAATGACTCTCTCATCATCGATGTTTTTATCTCTCTCTTCCTCTCCCTTCCTTTCTCTGAAATCAATAAAAATATATGTTAAAAAAAAATCACCCCCATAACACAAATATTTTTATTTTAATATATTATTATCAGCTTTTGTCTACCTATGTGTATATTTTTCGTAATTGAATTTGTAAAGTTTGTTTAAATTTAATGTTTTACTTTTTCTAAACATGACCTTTACTTGTTAGGTAACCATCTATGTTGCTCAGTGCTGAAACACTGAGTGTCATAAACCCTGGAATCCAGTAACTAAAGGGAAATCTCTCTTTATATGAGACTTTTCCTTCAATTTAGTGTATTTATTTCCTTTTAAGCATCTGAATCAATTTCATCTTTAACCATGAGGAGAAAATGAAGTGATTAAATTTGTGATGAGTGTTATTAAGTACCCCAAACCACAAAGCATTTTTCAAGACCTGAAACATAGAATGACAAAATCTTAGTATTTTTCAGAATTCCACATATTATTTTTAAGGAAAATGTTTGAATTTAATTTATTACTTTATTGTTAATACTTTCCTTTCTCAAAAACTACAGGTATTGTCTTTTAATGAGTTGCTTAATTTTCTTCAGCCTTGATTAACAATTTAGATCATCTTGGGTTTTCAATCTGTTTTGTGAGCTTAACCCCCCCCTCCCCAAGTTCTGAATTCATTCTGCTAGGTTGATTTGATTCACTCTCAATTAATTAATTCCCAATTAATTAATTAATTCCCCCTTGACAGCTGCCTTAGTGGCATCACAACTCATATTAATAGTGGCGTGCCTGTTCTAATTAAAATCAATATGTAGTTCCTAATGACATGGTCTTATCTACTAGAAACACTGGAATGCTAAATGAAATGCATTCTGATTTTAGACCAAAATCCATATGACCTCATACCATTTGATAGTATAATTGTAATAAATATACTTATTTTGTGTGTTAAAATAGAATATGAGCAAGATTATTTACAAACCAGCCACTATATACCCTAGTAATCAACACATCGTCTAGAAATTAAAATGACATTGGCTTTTTCAGTCAGATAAATGATTTCCCCTCTATACATGTTGTTCACTTTAGATTTTAAGGATATGTAATGCATTCATTCAAATGACATCTAATTCCCCAGACTTTACCATGATATAAGGTGTAAATTTGTGGCAAACATTGTTAAATTTGTAGAGTAAGGGTTTCATCTTAAAAGACGTTTTAGTTTCATTTGTGAATCTGACACTGACCTAAAATAATGCATTAGGGGGAGACAGCATTACTTTTGTTTCCATCCCTACTGGTGCAGCGCTGATAAAATTTTATAGTGGGCTGGTATAAGGATTAAGTTATAGTCCCCTCCCAATTAAAGAACTGCCAGTGTGTTATACAGTGTATGGCAGAGAAAGCAGAAAGAGCTCATTTGATATTGGTTGAAATTTGGCACAGAATTTTATATAGTGTGGGCTCTGTCTAATAGGTCATGGCTATAATTTTAAAAAGATGTTTCAGATCATACGCCTTAAGCTGAAGAGAAGCTCTGTCTTTCTGAGACCAAAAGGTCTGAAATGTGCTCTCAACAACCCAATTTTCTACAAACACATTGCTCTATGCTTGTTTCTCTGACCTACTTTTCTTGTAATTTCAGCCTTATAATCTCTCCTCCTCTCTATGTGTCATATAAAAATCAGCATCTTCAGACACCATCACAGTCTATATATAAAGCTAAGTAATCAATATTAAAACAGTGCTTAATCTATGCAAAGCTCTGTGTGGAAAGCTATAAAATCTAAAGTTTCTGCTCTCAGGGAGCTAATGTGTCCATTTTCTTCTCAATGTCTATTTCTCCCTTCTCACTAGTCAGAAATGGTCAATTTTGATCTTTTTTTAAAAAAACTACCCTATTTTTTTCACTCAGACCTTTTCATTTAAGCTTCTTTTTGACAATTCTTATTTAATCTGTATTAACTCTTGTCACAATATTTTACTCTCCAATTTACAAGAGTTTCTTTTTACTTTTTAGTTTTTCAGTTTATTCTCTTTAATGAACCATTGAGCAACATAACCCCTGTCTCATAAGTAGAGTAGTTAAATCATATCTTATGTGGAATAGTGAAATCTTACTCCAGTGCAAACACCAAACAGACAGACACTAGTTCTGTAATGCATCTGTGAGATGCAATTCCAATCATTTCTCCCTCGAGAATCACTGGTTATACAGCATAGAAAAAAAGAACCTTTCAAGGCAATAACCTAACATGGGCATTTCTCCTTATCAATGCCAATATTAATCTTTATTGAAACCTACATAGAGGGTAAATCTAGTAAATCTGGTGGCCAGAGTAGTTTCTTCATTCAGTGACACATACTAAAAAAGCAAATCAACTTTTTAGGTTTAGAAGACTCTTGGGCCTTCTGGTTTTAATCAGGTTATTGATTCCCTTGCCCAGTTGCTACTACCACCAAACATAAGCACACAACTCTGCCATCTACTATTAGTGATCAAAACCAGCTACTCCCATTGACTTTCCACTTGTATATATTGAAACACTCTGGGATCTATTGTGCGGTGCTGAGAATGACTGAGATCACTGATGTGATAGTATTCTTGATTATAAAAGCAATAGCCATCAAGCAATGTGACTATTTCTCTCTCTTCTGCATTGTTTTTCTCTAGTCCTATAGGTGATTAAAACTTAGAAAATAATTTCAGAAATACAAATTGTATATTATATTTAGTTGTGAGGTGTCTTCTCACACTGCTTCAGTTCCTCTTCCCAAAGGCAAACATGGGTCTTGGTCTCTTATGCATCTTCCCATGTTGATTCCACAGTCTTTACGTATCTCTGTCTCTATCAATCTGCCCCTCATCCTCTACAAAATACAAATAGTGGCAGGTTATATACGTTATTACTAAGTGAATTTTGTACTCTAAAAAGTATTTGTTGAGCAATTCCAACTAATTGCTGTAGGTACTCCCCCTCAAGAAGGTGGAACATAATTTCTTAAGTATGAGATGCTCTTAGGGACTTTAAAGTACAGTATGAAAGGAAGTATGAAAGGGAGGAAAAGAGTAACTTACATAGGAGGAAACATTTACTCTAGCCAGGTGAGCAAGGATAGATTAGAGGTCACATTAAGTCATCAGTAATCAATTATCACATGGATATATTTACCCTTGATATCATGTGATGTTAACTGCAATTTACCTCTGTGGTCTCCCTTCCCAAATTGTATAACTCCTGTCTAGCCCATGAGAAACATCAGACAAACCCAAATTAAAGGACATTGTGTAAAATACCTGACGAGTATGTCTCAAAACTGTGAAGGTCATGGAAAACTAGAGAAGACTGAGGAACTTTCACAGTCTAGAGGAGCCGAAGGAGACTTTATAATTAAATATAAGGTGGTATTCCAGGTGGGTTCCTAGAAAAGAATAGGGCTTCAGGTAAAAACTAAGGACATCTAACTAAAGTATTGACCTTTGTTATTACTAACTTATGACTATTGGTATTTGTTGTGACAAATGTGTTGTAGTAACTGGATGTGGGGCCTATACGAACTCTCTGTAACATTCTTGCAGTTTTTCTGTATTTATAAAACTATTCTAAAGTATAAACTTTATTAAATGTTTTAAAAAGTATTTTTTGTATATGTCTGTATTTATATTGTTGTTTACAATCATAGCCTACCAACTATAAGCATTTACGTATTTTAGATAATGATTTAACTTTGGGATGTAAATTGTAATTTTAAATGGAACTCATGAATATTCAGGATTACTCTATAGACTTAGTTATTCTCATAATAATCTTCAATTTTACATAGTATATGACTAAAGAAATGTAAGATTGCTTCATTTATAACGAAAGTATTAGTAAAACCAACTTCGTGAATAATTTCCACAGCCAAGAGTATTCTACATTCATATTATTCTTGGATTATGTAGTGTTTAACATTTTCATCAATGATGAAGTTGACTCAGTTTAGATTCTAAGTCTGGATAATAGGTTAAAGTAAAAAAAGAACAAAATATACATGCTTGGAAAAGACTGGCTGGATTTAAGCATAGGCATAGAATTCACTGTGTATTATTGAGCATAATAATTTGACCCTAAATCAATCATACACAATCATTTACAATGAGCTGCAAGTGTGGGATGTGTAACTGTTGGAGTAACACCACCTGACATATGTCTAGGGTAGGGCTAAGGGAGTTCTGAGCAGGAACATAGAGCTTATCAGGCTGATCAGACAGGTACAGAGGTGCCTCTGGAAACCAGACCTTCACAGAAAACCAGCTGCAGAAGTGGGACGGTGTATAGTGAGGTAAGTGAAAAATAGATTCCAGAGAGAGGAAAAGGAACAGAGTTGGAAAGGTCCAGCCAGAAATAACTTGGAAACTCATTAAATGAGTAGAGGAGACCATAGGACCAATAAGAATGTAAACAACTGGACCATTTGCAGGAAGCACCTACTTTTCATATCTTTGTACCCTTATAAATGCTCTTTTCTCTACTTGGGAGACACTCTTCACTATTCATTAACTGTCCTTCTTTACAATTCAGTAATTCCTTTCATGGGGGCAGGGGTGGTCCCTGAACCTCCAGGTTGAGTTAGGCGCCCCTCCTTTGTGCCTTCATTGTCTCCTGAATTTTCTATCTATTAGAGACAGATCTGTTGGCCTGAACTGCATCTGTTTATCTGTGTATCTCCTGCAATTGTTTGTGAATTCCTTCCTGGCATGGACTCTGCCTTTCTGCTGTGTGAATCTCTGTGCTCCACGCCTAATACAATGTGCGGTCACAGTAAATACTCTTCCTGCTTGCAGAATAGTAGGGTTAGCAAAAATGAGTCAGGGCACCCATACTGAGGTCACTCAAGTGTTTGACAGGTCATCAACAGAGAAGGACCTGGAGTCTGATGTTTTGTGATTCAGTACAGGCATCGAGAGTCATGAAGCAATCTTTGATTACTACCTTGCATTATTCTGATCCTAACACTTGACCTGCATGTGATCTGCACACACACAATCCAAAGCAGATTTTAGGGAATTGAAAGGAACTAGTGACACAAATATGACAAACTGTAGGGAAATAAGACCCCAGAAGAGTGGATAAAGGAGTTGGTACTTTGTTTCTTTGGGAGCCTAGAAGAGAAGGCAATTTGATAAATATCTTCAAGGCTAGGATTTTCCATCTGAACTGAAGGTGGAAGACTAGAAAATGAACTCAAACTTGAGTGCAAAAAAAAATTACCCATCAGTTACAACTGTTTATCATTAAGATACATTCAGGGAGGTGGTCATACAACTACATCCTGGATAGATGCTTACTGGTTTATGCTTAATCCTGTATGAAGTTGAGTCACGGAGCGAAATGACTGCCAAGTGCTTTGTCCAGTCCTAAGATTCAATGATTCCGGTGATGGGAGTACATTTCTACTTAAAACATTGATCCTGGAGATGTGTCATTCTCAAAGCAAACTTAAAGATAAAGCGCTACGGTTTGGATCTTCCCAAATGATCTCCTTTAAGTTGGCCCACAACTCGAGCCTCTGATGGTCATGAATCACTGCTAATCTCTTAGAAACATATTTCTTCAGATAACATCAGTTTCTCCCAGAATATGTAGAGGAAAGAAGAACTGCATTTCTTTTATGCTTCTGCTGAGAATAAATATAGACATTTACTTGAGATAGAAGAAGTTAACATCACTTGGGGTTAGTATAAGGCTCTTAAACAAGCGGTTCTTTGTATATGAACCCAGCTGACCCAAAGCAGACTCTGACTTGTTTCTTGTGGTAATTATGCGCTCAGACAAACTCCTGTTATATTTTTCTTTTAGTCACATTTGCCACTCACACTAAACCAAACAAAATCTACCTTCTTTGTCAGCCCGGTAACTTATTCTTTGATGACAGCTTACAGAAATCTCTGAAAAGAAGATATATAATAATGTTAATGCCATGAGAATATTTATTGCAGGTGTTATTTAACTAGTTATGATAGCACTTGGAGTTTTATAACAGTGGAATAAATTCTATTATGCTATTATGCCATTTCAAGGACTGTGAAGTCCGTTCTAAGCAACTACAGAAGGGACGCTCCCCTTCTTCCTTCCCGTTTATTCCTGCACTTAGATCTCTGGAGCAAAAACAATCCAGATGACCTAAAAACAAAAGGCAAGATGAGCACATTCAAGTTTCCTTTTGACCTTGTACCTCTGATATGCAAGTAGCAAATTTTCACTTGAAAAAATAAACCCTCAAAGCCACCCCCCCCACACACCCTTTTGTAAGGGGGAAGAAAAGCCTGAGGCAAACATAATCAAGTATTCCAGGAAGAAGTTAAAATATGTATGCAGCCATAGGGAATTCCAGGATTTGAGCTGAAACACACAGTTCCAACTGCAAGCGGCTGTTAGGGTTACAGTGCTCTGACCACTTAGGCCGAAAGTGAAAGAGGCATTAATTAAGTAATAACGATCAGGTATGGGGCATTTCCTGGGGATTAATGACCAGCTGGGGGAGTTGATAGCCCACAGTGCAGCCAAGGGCCATTAACCCCAGCTGGTCATCAATTCCTGGGCCCTGTGTTACAGTCATTATTGCTATCATAAGCCAAAAATGAAAAGCAAATGGGTCTATGGATTACTTTTATGGATGATGCAGTTTCAATTGGTATCTACAGGGCATTCCTGGGGAACGAATGCTCTCTCCACCAGCCAATCAGGAACTTCGACATCCCATTCTATTTAGGATGCTGCCTGGGAGGAAAGGAGGGAGCATGAGGTAGGCAGCCAACGGTCGAAAAGTTTCAGGTCTCTGTTGGCACTTGAGAGCTATTGGAGCCATAAAGACCACATGAAGGAAGATTCAGAGAAAGCAAAGAAAGTGTGCTGTTGAGGTAGGTGTGTGTGTTTTCTCGTGGATGTCCCAGTTTAGTGCTTTTATTGTGAAGTGGAGAAAAATCATTGAATGGTAATGAGACTCCTAGAAGACAGAAAGTGCCAATTTTGCAGAAGGAAAAGAGAGAGATGAAAGAACAATGTAGTACTCTGTTTTTTGTGTGTGTTTTTTTTTAAACCAGCATTAAAAATAAAGACTACAAGGGACTGTCAGCCTACAGTGATCAGATTGGACAGATAGAAATTAATTATATTTGGTTTAAGAAGCTGCTTCTGCAGCCGTGGTCAATTTTAAAAAGCACATTAGAAGATATCTCAAATTGGCTTTCCAGTTACTGTGGATGGCAGCTAAGTGTGTTGTGGGGAAAAACTCATTTTGAGTGGGTAAATGCATTCGATGTTGATTGACAATATTTTTAAAAATTCATAAATTTAGTCACTGGTCAAGCTCTTTTGAAGGTGACTCGGAAGAGAGTTGACCTCTGCTAAAGGAGGACACTATTAATGGGAGCCCTTCACCATCAAGTTAATAATCTCAGACAAGAAGATGTAGTGAGGTTACATGTGACCATGGACAGTGAAATGTTGAATTGGAACTGATTTCATACCAGAATTTTAATTTTAACTGTAAAAGAATTTTGTAAAAACCAATACCCAAAGCCACCTTTTCCTATTCCTCTATAGTTATTTGAGAGATAAAAGTTTTAATGGAGAGATATGTAAGAAGTGAAGATTTAAGCACTTGTTTTAAGCACTTGTTTTTCTGAGAACAAACTCTTAAAAATATATACTTTTTCAGTGGAGAGGAACTGCTTGTGATACTGTTGTAATTAGCTAGTTATTAATAATAGGAAAGGAGAAAAAAGGAGGCTAGAGATTATAAGAATGGCCATCTGGGCAGCTTCACCAGGAAGCTGCAATTTCACACTTCCCAGGAAACCACCGGCCCATGCCCTGCAGATTACTAGGGTAAGGGATTGGACAAAGGGGAGAATGGAGGCATGCGCGAGGAAGTTAGGGTGACTTAGGGAAGGTAATTGTCAATCAAACCTTTGCTAGAAGAGATGAAGCCCATGCAAACCTGTGAAAATTTGGGGATACATAATCCTCCAAACAAAGGAGATCACTCTCTCTTGGCTCTTGGCTCTTGGCTCTTGGCTCTTGGCTCTTGGCTCTTGGCTCTTGGCTCTTGGCTCTTGGCTCTCGACTATGTTGCATTTACCTGTATGGCCCATGGCCATGCTGACCCCACACACAATGGACTGATGGGCTGTAGCAGGAAACACAAACTAAGCTAGCCTGATGCTGGATTGGACTGTACCCTAACATGGAATGAAACCTTGGGACACTGGCTTTGATTCTAGCCTTATTGAATTCATAGCTACACTTCTTCCTTGGTCTAACAAAGGGAAATGGGGCCTTGGAAACTTAGGGGTGCGGTTCCACAAAAATAAAGCTTTCTATAACATTTAATCCTCTCACGCAAGTTTCAAAAATACTTTTTCTCGGGATGTCACAAGAATTCCTCGCTCATGAACAATAGGTGGGCATGTGGACCTGTCCCTGCCAGTAATACTTGCAAAACAAAATAAAATACATTGTGTGTCCGCATACACACACACCTTCCTCCCACTCCATCAGAAGCAAGGGTTAAAACTAGACTGAAGGAAGATTAACAAAAGTGCAATGACAAAGTAATAAATGGAGTATCAGTGTTTCTGTGGCTGAGTGGTAAATGATAAAAGCATACCTTATTAAATACAAATGAAATACAAGTGGCATCACTTTGTTTTCAGGTTGTGTTTTTATCAGCATCGTTATTTCTCTGTCATCACAACATTTTGAGGAAGGAAATTTATCTTTCAGTTAGACATCATTTTAAACGCAGAGCTTAGAGTGTAGCCTGGACTCAGATATGTTTCTTTGACTCTCCAATACACAGAGAAAAATCAACCTGTTGATGGTGATCCTTCAGTATTCAAAATTTTCTTCAACTCATCTAATAGTCTTCACATGTCCCCGGATCATTAAAGATTGATAAAAGAAGTTCACAAACTTATTTGTATCATCTACTTACTCATCTAGTAATATAACAGATGTGAGGAAAATAAATCATGTTGAGTTAATTATTTTTAAATTTTTAACTTTGCTCTCCTTCAAAACATTGTCCATCCTCGGGGTTTCAGATATCCATCCAAGTGGATGACTTCCATGTCTCCATTTTCAACACTGATCTCTCACCCAAACTTCAGTTTTAAATTCGCAAGTCTTCCAGCCAGACCTTTATATCTATTATGGCCCTTCTGACTACTGATATTCAATAGCTCCTAAACTAGAATCAGTACACTCTGTTTCATGAACTAGATTTTTCCTATTCACCCAGGCGAAAGACCTTGATGTTTTCCTTGATTCTGACTCTCTTTCATCCTGAATAACCAGACTGTCCCTAAATTCTAACACTCTCTTGTGTGCAGAGCATGGCACACTTTTCTTAGACTCTTTCCTTCATCATATCTTTCCCACTTCCATTGTCATAAATAGGATGACATGAAGAGGCCTTTCTCCCAGCTGGGCTGTTCTCTTCAACATTTTAATCAATGACTTGGATAAAATATATAAGTCACTATCAAATAGACAGGTGGCAGGAGTCTGAAAAAAAATAATGACTATTTTACTTGAGAGAAACAAGATGTAGACTCATCACTCCCTTGCTTTATAAGCTCTCAATGGCTCTTTATTGTCTTTAGCTTAGAGTTCATGTTTTCAGCCTGGAACATCAACCTTTATTTCTCGCCATTGTTTTCATGTGTCCTGTGCTCTGGCCTGCCCAGTTCCTTCAGGTGTCCTGCCTTTGCACACCTGGGTGACTTTTCTTTAAGGGGTTCCAGCATCTGGAAGTAACCTTGTACTCTAGGTCTTCCTGCTCAAAACAATAGTCATTGTTTTGACTATATATCATTCAATAGTCACACTCCTTGTTATTTACCCAAATCAGTTTTAAATTTATGTCCACACAAAAACCTGCACATGGATGTCTATAGCAGCTTTATTTATAATTGCCAAGACTCAGAAGCAACCAAAATGTCCTTCAGTAGGTGAATGGGTGAATAAACTGCGGTACCTCCAGACAAAATATTATTCAGTGCTAAAAAGAAATGAGCTATCAAGCCATGAAAAGACATGCAGGGATCTTAAAATGCATATTGCCAAGTGAAAGAATTCAATCTGAAAAAGTTACATAATGTATTATTCTACCTACATGACATTTTGGAAAAGGCAAAACTATGGAGACACTAAAACAATCAGAGGTTGCCAGGGGTAAGGGGTGGGGGGGGGGGCGGGGAGAGATAAATAGACAGAGCACAGAGGATTTTTAGGAAAGTGAAAGTACACTCTCTCTGTATAATACCAAAATGTTGAATACATGTCATACATTTGTCCAAACCCATATCATGTACGACACCAAGAGTGAACAGTAAACTATAGACTCTAGGTGATTTTTACGTGTCATTGTATCAATTGTAACAAATGTGCCACTCTGGTGGGGATGTTGATAATTGGAAGAGACTATCAAGTGGGAAATCTCTGTACCTTCCCTTCAATTTTTCTGTGAATCTAAAACTACACGAAAAAGAAAAGTCTTAATAAAACAAACAAAAACTGTCACCCTTCTTTCAAGGCCTAGCCGAATATGTATTCTCTCTATAGTATTCCTTAGTACCTCTGTCTTCCTAATAAAATTAACTGCTTCCTCATCTTTGTTGCCATGGAATTTTCCATATGTATTCCATCATAGTGTTTATCATTTTAAAAATTTATTTTATTTGCTTCTCAGTGTCCTGGCAGCCTGTGATCGGTTTGATGTCATGGCATGTTATCTTATTTCTAAATTCTTAACACCCAAAGAAATGAGAGGCACAATGAGAATCCAATAGGTACCCAAGTGTTTGTTGCCCTAATTTGGTGAAATGAAACATGAACAATATTCTGTGTTGTGCTGTTCAAGGGTAGGGTGGCCTATGCTACGTAAATAAAGCTAGCAGAAGTTTAGTCAACAGAAACTTCATTGTGGAGCAATTTGATTTTAGGTGGCATCATTAGGGATAAATAAGGTATGTATAACATTGAAAGTTATAATTCCATATTCCCCTGCACTGGTGTGAAAATACCTACCATACCTAAAATGCCTATAATAATGTATCCTATAAAATGTTCAAAACCACATTTCAAAAGGAACCCAGACTAAATGAAACATTTTTAAAGGTGAACAGCAAGGATGGCAAAGGGAATAAAAAGCATGTCTAAGAGGACACTCAGAAGGAGACAAGGACCCTGATTATGATGGTCTAGCAAAAGGCTAAAGTATGAGTGGAATTAGGCTAGTTCTGTATGCCCTCAAGGCTGAAATTAGCAAGGAGGGGCTGTGAACTTCCCGGATGCAGATTTTTTTCTGTGGAGGAGCAGTTTCTGATCATCAGAGCAGTACCAAGGCAGCCCCTCTGGAGGTGGTGTCACTTGGTGTGGGTTGAACATCTACTTTTCAGGAAGGACATAGAAGAGATCAGTTAGATATTCTCATAGATCTATTTTTTGTTTGATTGGCCCATTCATTACCATAAAAATTAAAGAGTTTATATGCATTTGGATGCAGCATGAACTCATTAGTTTATTGGTTGCCATAGAGCCACCCTATTTTATTTGCATCATTATTTGCTGCGCACATTTATATTTTTACCTGCCTTGTTTTGAAGACCTCTGAGTTTGGAAACTGATTTAGGACACTTCTTCCAATTGTGAGATTTTAGGCTTCTCTTCCTCAACATAAATTCTCTTCTCTAGCTTCATGGCCCCTTGTCTTCATTGGTCCCATGTAGGTTTCCTCACCTGTGATGGCCTCTTCTCCACCCTATGTATGCTTATAAAGGGATACAATAAGGCCCAAATTCTTTAAGAACTCACCTGTATTTTGAGTCTCTTTGAGATATTTTTGTCCAAGATATCATCAATAAATAACATTTTTTATTCCCCAATATAAAACTAAACAATTTGAAGAATAAAACAAAAAGGACTGATACGCTGGGAGGACCGAGCATAGTATGAGACTAGACTGGGCTGTAGCAAATGTTTCAAATTGAGCAGAGTTATTCGCTTTATCTTAGGCAGTCAAGCTTAGAGCATGAAGGTGCAGCTGTGAACCTGAGGATTGCTGGTAAGAGGAAGAAGAGCAGAGCAGAACCACGCATGCCCAGTGATCCTTTCTGAATTAAACTGAGATAAAGCACTCTGCCTCGCCAGTGGCAGGGTGGAACCCCGAGTTACACTTTTTGAATTCCCTTTATAGGAAGGAAACATCAGGGATGCAAAAAAAGTGTTTGCCAGCTACCTCATTGTTTTCTTATAGTTACTTTATGTGTAGGTCTAATATTCTCCAAAGATAAAATGTTTAAGAGCTAGCATTTACAAATTCCTTCTTTGTTTAACTCAGAGTACCCAGAACTAAGTAAAGACTTTATAAATACCATCATACAATATAAAGAGCAATGAGTGAGAAGTCTGGAGACTTGAGTTGTAGTCCTAGCTCTGCAACTGTGAGATCTTAATACCTCCAGGCCTCAGTTTTTTATCTGTGAAATTGGGAGATTGGAAGAGAGTATAATCCAGGAGGGAGTCAAAGGCCTAGGACCCATAAATGGGGTTGAAATAGATGACAAGAAGAAATGGTCACAGTGATCTGTTCAGGTCCTAAAGTAAAATAAAATATAATTTTCCCTGATAGTGCAGAACCAAATTGTCATAATTGAATTTAATATAACTGAAAGAGCTTGAATATCTACATAAGCATCTGATAATGACATAAATGTGGTTTGTTGTTTTTTGCACAGTTTCCATTTGCAGGTGCCCAGAGCTGCCTCCCTGACTTCCTCTTCCTGGACAGGGTCATATACTCCATCATATTTTATCTTTAAAATATTAATGTTCTGATCTTGGCAAGGTGTCTTGGAGGAGAAGGATCTGGTAAGCTAATTCACACAAAGGTGAGAGGTGCACATTATATATTCATTCATAGCAGAATTTTAGGAAAGTGTGACATGCTAGGTGCGGAGGTATTTTTGGACACGTAGTCTTTTTTCCAGCATCTCTCCTACCATATTACACAGTTTCAGTCCATGCACACCCATAAACCAGGCTCAGCCTGCATCTGAGAGCGATGATGGTTGTGCACGTGCGTGGGGTTGTGTGTCACGCACCATAAAGACAGGCTGACAGGGAGGTCCATGGCTGGCTGTTCCACATCAAGTGGATTATCCTATGAAATATCCTGAAGTATATAAATCTGCTTGGATTCTCAAGAGATGGACTAGATAACTTAGTAGGTTTTTTTGTCTGCTTCTATTTCCTGAGATCTTTTCTACCAAAGGGAAAAGAAAAAAACACCAAACATTTTTTGGGTCTCACATGTTGGAACAATTATCCAAGAATATTTCATCCCTGAGAAAAATATAACCTCTGAGTTGCTGCCAAAGTCAGTGAGATCTATGGCAGCTTGCCTTCCACACAGACTTGCACATTAACACTTTCAGGACCCGAGCAGAGAGCACGTTCCACCATTTCCTGCAGCTCACTTGTGAATGAAAGAGACTGACTCAGACCTCAAGGATGGTGCCCTTTGGCACCTGAGGAAACTTTTATTACAAAGTATGTGCTAAATGGGCTCAATTCTATTTTTAGGGTTGCCAGTCATATGCTATAAACATCATTTCTTTTCATATCACTGACAACTTGAATAAAATATTTAAAAGGCATTCTTCAAGGTTGAAGGATAGTGTGACACAGATCACCAACCCATTTCCTCTACCTCCTGGACACAAAGCTGAACTCCATTTTTAGGCTCCTTTGCAGTTATGTGAGGCCGTGGAACTGAGTTTCAGCCAGTGGAATGTAATCAGAAACAACAGACCAACTTCTGGGCCTGGCCCATAGAAGCTTCCCCACTCATGACCCTTCATCTTCTCCCTTTCCAGTCAGCTAGAAGGGAGTTAGCCCCCAGAGTGACACTGAGGGCCACATATTGAAGAGGGTAGAGCCTGAGTCTCTGATTCTTCTCGTCAGGGAGATCTACCCAAGGTGGAACTCCTACATGGAACAGTTATGAGAGTGAGAAATAAGCTTTTACTGTGTTAAGCCACTGGAACTTGCAAGCTTATCTGTTACAGTGGTTAACATTGCCTTGACCAATACAATTACGATCACATTAATTTTCCTGAAGGTCGTTATTTATCTAGAGGGCTTTTAGTAGGGATAACACATTTTTGGGGTATGCTAAAATTATGTCTGGTAGGAAGTTATACTTTTTGACTTTGAGGGTCTTCCTTTGTCCACACCTGGCACATAATATCCCAATGTTTTCTGATCGTGCTTAATCTAAGCTCATATTGATGTCCATTTGCCTTCTCATTTTACTCTATCATACTTTGTTCACTTCTTTTTTCAACACTTTGGCTCCCTTTCCTCATTTGGCACATTCATTCATTCAGCTAGTATTTACTGTGTGCCTACTATGTGTCAGACATTTGCTGGGCACTGAGTGGACATTTGGCTCTGCTCTCCTCTCAAGGAGTTTTGGTATGACGTGGGGGATTGATAATAAGAAAAGAAACAGACCCATGGGGAGTACTAAGTTATGATAAGTACTATGAAGGAAATGATTATGGTCCAGGGATGGACAAGAATGATGGAGGAGTACAGATAACTCTGCTTAGAGAAAATTAGCACAGAAGAGTCTGAGGGGGTGACATTTCATCTATGAGCCAAGGAAACAGGAAAAGCAAACCATAAAAAGAGTAGAGGAGGGGCATTCCAACTTGTGCAAGGGCACTGCGGCAGGGAAGTATTTTGCAGGTTTAAAGAATTAGAAGGGAAGACCGAAGCTCTGTGGTTTATGGAGAGTGAGGTACAGAAAAGATGAAATAGGAGAGCACGTAAAGTTGTCCCGGGTTTCAAATGTCTTGGGAAGGAGCGTGGCTTTTAATATAAGTGCAGTGAGAAGTCATTGACACATTTGAAGTAGAAAAATAAAGTCACATAATTAATGTTTTTTAAAAATGCTTTGGCTTTTGCTTGTAAAATAGATGGTAGGGAGCCCAGGGTTGGAAGAATGATAATCCAGGAAGGAGAGTTTCACAATTGTCCGGGTGAAGTGTGATATAACTGGACCAGAAAGGAGGAGGTGGGGATTAAAAGATACTACGAATGTATCTGTGGCACAATTTTAAATGCCCATGTGACATTCCAGTCGAGATTTTGAACACACACTTAGATACATGTGTCTGAAGATCAGAGGAACGCTTCTGTGCTTTACCCATACATTTGGGAGTTGTGTTACTGTGCAGTATTTTAGCCACAGAGAGGTGTAAAAGACCCAAGGCCTCTACTTCCCCTCACAGTGTGCTTTTTGGATCAAAAAGCCGTTATGGAGAGAAACAGGTTCCTAGAGTGCCAACTAAACATGGCTGAAAGGAGGGCAATTTGTTAATCGACCCACAGCAACAGAGAATATTTCAAGGGGGTCCTCAGAAAAGGTGATGGGCTGCCTCGAGCTGTCCGCATTTCCTGTTCAATCATTGTTGTGACTAAAAATGCAAAATTTGCCCCACCGGGCGTGGCTCAGCAGTTGAGCGTCGACCTAGGATCCAGGCGATCAGGGTTCGATTCCCAGTCAGGGCACATGCCCGGGTTGTGGGCTCGATCAGTGACTCTCTTGTCGTTGATGTTTCTATCTCTCTCTTCCTCTCCTTTCCTCTCTCTGAAATCAATAAAGATATATTAAAAAAAAATAAAAATAAAATAAAAATGCAAAATTTATAAAAACTAGAGAAGGTTGACCTTGAGGTTTGCAAGCTTTTCTTATAGATTTCCTGAAGGAGAAAGGTGTTGGATTCAGACAGAAGCAGGTAGGAACCAGGGAGTCGCTTGGCGGGCAGCGATTAAACCTCAGCCTGTGCTGAGCTTTGCCGGCCTTGTTCTATATTGTGGTTGAATCAGCTCCACCCCAGTGAGTCAGGAATGGTATCTGGGGTGAGAGCCCTTGTGGGGTGATGTTCTACTTTCGTGCAAAATCTCCAGTGTGTAGACCCACAGATGGTGGTCACCTTAGGCTCACCACTGGAAGTGCTCCAAGACAGAGGCCAGCCCCCAGTGGAAGGAGTACACTTGGCTAAGATGTCAACCAAACCCGTCCTCCTTTCTCAGGCAATTAAAGGGCCTCGTGGCACACTTGGAGACAGTGTTCGTGCAGGCGACTCTTCTGCTATTAGAGAGCAGATTGACTCCATTTTGATGATCCTGCCCTCGTCTGCTTGGCAGGCGCAGTGTGATGTCCATATGCTCTATTGTTCCCGTCAGCAGGGCGCTAACATTTCTTTTGCTGCTGCTCTCACTTCTGTGGGGGATGTTTTTTTAGCCCCCTTTTCAATGTTGCCAACACATACATATATATATTTTTAAAACATAGCACTTATTCTGGTTCTGCAGAAGGTGTGAGAGCCGTGTCCTCTAGCCATGGTACTGCATTTTCATTCAAACTCCGCTTCCTGCCTTCAAATGCAGCATAGATTAGTTTTCCAAAGAGGTACAGATCACCAGTAAGTGGCAGTAGCCTGGCTTACAGAAAGGCTGCACTTACACTTCAGAGGCGACTGCCTGGAACTGGGAAGGGTTTGCAGCCAAACGGAATTTATTAGCGGATCTATAGAATGTGTTTGAAGCGCTCCGGTGGTGTGAGCCGGCAGGCACACAGGTTGGCCCACCATCACACAGAGTCAAGCAGGCCAACTGCTCAGGGGATTCGGCCTGGCATGCCCTGTCAGCATTTCTTTATTTCTTCCTGCAGAGAGACACAAATGGAACAAATTTTCAGTCCCAGTGACTTATGCTTTTTTGTGCATTTTCTCCCTTCCTTCGAGCTTCCTTCCATGTTCTCAGCCTCCAAGTTAGCTCCTCTCCCCCAGATGGTATTAAGGAAGCAATTGTTTCTTTAGTGGTTCCAGCTGATTCCCTCCCTGCCAGTACCTGGATTTCCTGTTGGGCTGGATTTGTAGCTGGGGAGAATTTTCTCAGTTCCTCAAGTAAAGATTTTTAAACTCCATATTTGATGAGAGGGCTGTGGAATTTGGCTTCTTTACAAGAATTAATCAATGTAAAGTGTGGGCTCCACTGCACCTGATCCTGAGAGGCCCCTACAGGAGTGGGAAAGATCATTTATTCTTCTCAGGGGTATGGAGTATTCAAAACCTGTTTCAGAATGTTGATATAGTTCCTCCAGATGACTTCTTTGCAGAAGGCCTGCCCATAGGGATCACCCCAAGTCCTCTGGAGACAGCAAGGTGTGGTGCCAGGAGGGTGGCCTGAGCAGCCCGACTCCTGTGGACTCAGATGGCAGCTCTCTTTTCCTGCCTGGGAGACTGGAAGAGCCTCAGTGCCCCTCTGAGCCAATAGGGGAGAGGATCATGGTGTGACTACAAGTCTCGGGAGTGGGGTAAAACAATCTGACATTGCAGTGATGGGTCTTCCCAGAGACAGCATTTGTAACTTTTCATCATTTGAAATTTCTGCCATGAAGGAAATCTTGCAATTTTGAAAATTTTAGAACAAATAGGTTTATAATCTTTTTTTTCTTCTTTCTCCACAATAGCTAATTTTATGCTCATGCATTTCACAGTCTACTCCATCTTTGAGAGAATTCTGAATTTTCTATCCTAGCACCCTGGACTGGGATGCTGGGTGGGGTGGGCTGTGCTCTAATCTGTGTGTATTTAGCTAAGGTAGGAAGATTTTCCCTCCAACTCCCTACCTTCCTCCCCACCAGCCCTCAGCTGTAGGGTTTAAGTGATGTAATGTTTAATGTTTGTAAAATACCCAGGAATCAACTTGAACTATCTTACATTTAAGTGGCTGAACTGACTTATTATTTCAGTTCCCATCTGCATTAAATTTTATTATTCAAACTTAAAAGCAGCCTAACTCTTCTCATTTGACAACAGGGAGAGTCATTCTCCCTCATTCTGAAACTGCTACCTCTGTTGTTGATAGGACATCCTGTAATTGTGATGGGAACTTTTTCCCTCTTAGAATTCAGGTGAATTTTATCTGAGTATGAAGGAGCTCACAGCAATAGTTGAAAAGAGAAGCATGATGATGTCTGGTCATTTTCATGAGACTCTCTGGACCATTCCCGCCAGAGGGACCCAGCCACATGAATATGCAGGGAGCCCCAAAGAGTCCATTAAAAACAAAGTTGAACTCTACCTGTTTATAGATTACTTCTCTTTGTAATCACACTATGTTTCAGCAACAAATAAGAACGAAACTTCTTAACAAAAACAACTGGCTTCCTATAACATGAATTAAAGGAAAAATTAAGGTCAATTCTGTTTCAAATAACTGTCTCAAAAGAAGAAAAAAACTCTTCATTAATCAAAAGCATGCAGATCTACTTCCCCCTATTAATCCAGGTGTATAGAAGCTCCTAACACTTGTAACCAATCTCTGTCTGCTCTAATGGATATTTGGAACCTTTATTGATTTGGGCAAATTTGCTTCTTCTAAGGTCAATAATGATAAATGAGTCATGTTCTGCATGAAGTGACTTGGTACTTTGAATTAAATGATTGTAATTATCTGTAGTTATTCTGTAACTGCTACTGTTACTGCTGTTGACAGAACATCCATGTAATTGTGATGGGAATTTTTTCTCTTGTTCTTTAATAATTTGGGTGAATGTTATCTGTATGTGAAAAAGCCCACGGCAGCTGCTGAAAAGGGAGACGGGACGGTGTGGGCACCTTCCCCTGTACTGCCACATCCCCGCTGCTCTAGCTCTGGGTTGGTGTCGATCACAGCCTGCCACCCACACACGTGGTACCTGGGCCCTTTGAGGAAGGGGCCAAGCCACGTGCTTTTCCAGTGCGAGCGAGCTAACTCAGGCTCAGAACCCAGAGATGCAAGGCTCATCCCCCACTGTGTTTCCTAGGTCATCCTAATAAGGTGTGTTTGGAAGTGATCATCCACCCTGTGGTGTTAAACACTCCCTGGCAATGAGAAAAACGCGGCCTGCTCACAGCCCTTGCTGTGCTTCCATCTGCAAGGGCAGTTTGAAGGGAGTAATCTATGTACAAAGCCCTGCATTCTGCCTCCACGAGGTCTCCCAAAATTACAGTGGGTGCAAATGTACTGTGTGCTCTCGGCTGACCTCTGGCTCCAGGGCTTTGCCCATCCACTCACCAACCTAGAGGAAATTCAGGATGGAATTAAAAGGCAGAAAGACTCACTTCATATCCTCGGGCTATATGCTTCTCCTCTAAACCAAGGGCCGCAAGATTTGCATTTTAAAAATGCATATAGCAAATTTTAAGTATTTGAAATGTGTTAAGAGAAAAACACTAAATTGGACAAGGTATTTTCTTTTTCTGTGCCTTAGTTTCAATCCCAGCAAAATGAAGTTTAAAGAAACGACTGCCTTTTGCAGACCTCTGGTTGCTCTCACCTAGGATTCTGGGACAATGGGGCTTTTAGGGAAAGGGAAGAGATGTTACCTTTGAATGAATGCAAATACAGATTCGATGTCTTCATTGTGGACCCTCCCAGCCTAGGTCATATTGTCTAATGAGGGAGGGAGAAATACCCTTTGTATGCAGCCGTTTAGAGAAGAATACTAAACAGGAGAGCAGGACACAGCTTGGGCTTCCTGATCATATGAGGGCATAGATGATAAGAACTTGCTGGAGTTTAGATGGGAGGGTGACAAGGAAGAGATGGGTGAAAGCAGAAGCAGTTCAGAACCCACGGGAGAGGCTGTGGATGCTGGAAATCTTGGTGAGGAGGAGGGCTTTGGAGCTGCATGCAAGTTGCACAGCTAGACATGAGCAGAACAGGGAAGCAGATCCTGTTGTCTGATGTACTCTCTCCTGGCCCTGCTGACATCGGGGCTCAACTGCTCTGCAGGAGCAGCTGGGAGCGGGGGCAGAGCATTTTGGACTGGGCCCCTCCCTGCCTTGACAGTCCTTTGTGGAGAAGAAGGAGCAGCAAGGATTAGTCTATTTGATTCCGGGACCTCTCCTTCCCTCTCTCCTTCCCTCTCTCCTCCACCGACCTCTCCCAACCTCCTAAGACTAGAGATTTCCAGCCGAGATCCATCCCCATTTGTTTGTGCTCTGTTTTGGGAGTGGCCCTTAAGACACTTTCATCTGTTTTCCATTTCCCATGTCAGTCTGAGCCCTCCCCCAAATGTGTTTTTTTAATTGCCATGAGACTAAGGCCATCTCCCTCACCACCCCAGCCTACATGTGCTGATGAAAAAGGAAAGTCTATAAATAATTTAAAGTCACCTTCATGTACTTATGGCTCCCTTGGATGGGGAAGGCATCTGTGACCACCTTCATGGTCTTGCTCCTGTGGGCATTGGTAATGAGGTGGGAGCCAGAGAGAGGACAGCCATGCTCGGTCACAGCGTGGCTGTGAAGGCAGCAAATGAGAAAAGCCAGTGAGAAAAAATGGCACACCGTGACAGGGCCACTGATCTCTTCTCCATCTTTTACTGCACAAACTGTTGAAACATCCGACACTGCTGCAAAGCCAGCAAAAACTGATGAACTTGTAGCAGGTGTTAGCACTTGTAGCCATTTAATTTCAGCTTAAACTCCCCAGTCCCCCGAGAATGTAGTTAGGGAGACACGGGGGAACATGAGCGCATTCCTATTTCAAGTCTGGAATCAGAGGTTTCAGCTCAGGGCCAAAGCCTTTAACCCGATTAACTCCTCTCTGAAACAGGAGAACACCAAGAAGAGACTGAATCTACTATGTTTTACAGATAAACCAAGTGGAGGGTCTGGTTCAAATAGGAACCTGTTAAGAAAGAAGAGAATTAGCCCTATGGACTGTTCTTTTTCTTCCTGCACATGAGCTGCAGCAACTCCCGCCCCAATCCAACATCTGTCTGCCAGATAATGTGCACAGCTGTATGTGGGTCATTATTTGTCTACAAACAGAGTGTCACATGGTAGATGCTGTGCACTTTGGATGAATTGAAAGGAAATCTGTCAGAGAGAGGAGACAGCAGACAGAGGTAGCCTTGCATTCCAGCTTGACCTTGATAATTGTTTTTCTCAGAGTGCGCATTTCTCACTGCAGAGTCTGAAATTTAGAAAACAGTAGAGTGGGCATTAGGAAAGTCAGCTTATTCACGTGCCAACGTATTTGTTCTTTATCACATCTCCTTGCAACAAAACACTACAGCCATTGCATATCTGTGCCCCGAACGCCTGCAAGTATTCCAGCTTGAGGAGTGCAGGAGGAACTGGGTCTGCCATGGCCTTTGTAGGCATCAAGCTTAATATCAAACAAGGAGCTGATGCTGAACAGAAAACAGCGACTGTTCAAAGTCATTGTCTTATGTTTTTTATCTTTATTGTTGAAAGTATTACAGATGTTCCCCCTTTCTTCCCCATTGATCCCCTCCACCCTGCATTCGCCCTACCCCCAGGCCTTCCCTATATTATTGTCTGTGTCCATGGGTTATGCATTTATTCATATAAGTTCTTTGATTGTCTTATTATTGGAGAGCCACGTAGCAGACAACTGGGACTTGTGGGCTTGTTGGCTGTTACTTTAACTTTTTTATCCACTTCCCAACTCACGAGATTTCTCTTATGCCCCTTCCTTTCCTTTCTTTCTTCTTCTCTCCCTGACCCACACTTCTGATCCTACATAGAAGCTTCAAAGGGAAAGAATAGAGTAATTATTAAAATTCACATGAAGTGAAGAAATGGAAAATAGATCAGATATTCGAAAACGGTGAGAGAAATACATCATGTTTCTACCTCCCAAGGGAAAAGAAGCATGCTGTCTGATATCAACCAACACTAGGTAGCCACACACATCCCAGGAAACACTTAATTGAGCCCATTTGGCCATCCCTGGTCAGCGGCAGTCTTGTAATGAAATAACTTGTAATAACCACCTTCCTTCTTGAAAGGCTTCCTTTCTGACTTGCACAGGTCAGAGATGAGGGCACAGGGAAGGCCAACATGGGGCCCATATTATAGCTGTGTTGGACACCTGGGCGAAGGTAAGGCGAGGCTGGTCACGGGGGCAGGGTATTTCCAGCCAGTTTCATTCTCAAACTATGAGTAGCCCCCTTCATTGCTCTAGGTAAGTGAGAAAGGAGAGGGCAAACAGGCTCAACAAAATGGAAGCAGTTATAAACACCAGGGGCCCTGAAATGTCCTATGGAAACACTTAACTTTTTCTACCTTTCTTTTTTGAAATGAAAGGTTGCAAGTGGCGCTACAACAGCTTTTCATATCATCCTAGAGAGTCATAGGCTATTCTGGGGAACAGTCATCTCTGATGAGGTGGTCAAAAAGCTCTAGTTATACCAATCAAGCAAAAGAAAATGTAGACTATACTGGGTTATACCTAAAGCAAACATTCAAGACATCTCTGGTTTGTTTGGCAAAAAGAAAATGCTAGAAACTCCAGCCCCTGTACCATCTCTCTTGACCTCTGATGGGAAAGGGACTCTTAAGAAAACTTATCTTCAGCAAATTATCAGTTGCTATGAATTACAAAATTAGAGAAATTGTACGTAGCTCTGGCTCTAGTCTATTTCTCCTTTTCCACACCAAAATGGAATCTTAAGTGAAAAATTACAGCAGATCCACCCTGTAATGAAATGTGCAGAAGAGATGAAAAACGCATTACTTTACCCCATGTGTATGTACTACATCATTACACCACTGAGAATGTTTCACTAATGATACAGAACATATGGGGGTCTTACATAATGAACTACAATGAGGTACATTAAAAATATAGATGAGTTTAATTTGATATATTTATTTAATTGATTTTTAGAATTTTTTTAAATCAGGCAGTTTCATAATATTTCTGTAGGTGGCAATTATTCCCATTGATGGAATTCAGACTGTGTTATGAAGTATACACAGCATAAATAGAAAGTCGCTCTGGTTAGCCAAACTGAAGACTATCCTCAGGTCCAAACTCTTGCTTGTTTTAGTAGTTTGGGTTGTGAACTCATTTCATTCATCCCTTCTTTTGAGTGTTGGCTCTAACTCTGGGCCAAGTTCTTTGGTTTAGTTTATACTATGTTTGCCGTTGATGATAAGCATTTCATTTTCCCATAGCTTGTTGCCCTCTCCCTTCCTTCCTTTTAACAAAAAAAGATGTGTGAGGCATTTTTCAAAAATTGCCATCCTAGTACCACAGAGAGATAAAAATATAATTTGATACAGACTGTGGTTGCTTTCTAATACAGCATATAATTGATTGTACACCCTTCAGGAAGTATGAAGTAATTTGGCTTATAGTTAGTATTGAATGGTCAATGTATTGGATTTAGATGACTCTTTTTTTTTATTGGATCTACATCAAAATTGTTTGTCCAGCTTTATTCATATAGTATAACCTCAGTCTTTAGTATTTTCAAGGAGTGAAACTACTTTAAGGTTTCAAAGAGAAAGAAAAAAGCTTTTTGTTTATTTTAATTTAGTTTATTTTATATAGCTCTGAGTTTTGAATAGTAGTATCCACATCCAGCAACAGGTTGCAATAATTCAGAAACCTCATCTAGCTTAAAACTCAGACTAAAACTCAATTTTATGTTGCAATAATTTTATATAACCCCTGTTCTATCTCAATTTATGGAAATAATTAGGGCAAATTAGATCACAGGAAAGTTTAATTAGCCAGGCATAGTTTTGAATTAAAGTTCATTTTCTGTGAAAATTAGAAGAGCCTGAGTACTTGGTTCTTCATTATCTGGTGATCTGGTATCATACATTAGCAGCATCCAGGGCAGATGAGGGTGAGGCTGTGGCCTGGAGGGTGGTGCATTCACTGACCCAGAACTGAGACAGTGCCTGAAAGGTGAATGGTCAAGAAAGAAAATCACTAGAAATTGAGACCCAACTATTTCCAGTGCAGTTAGCTCCAGGTTACAACTTTCTGCTCTTGGTTTTGCATTTGTGATTTTTACATTACTTGAGGAATTCATTACTTGAGAAGCTGCTATTTAATATTTTTAAAATATCAGCCTCTTTTTCCCATATCACATATGGTGGAAGCTGCAGGATAATGTTTGTACCTGGATACTTGTACCTGAATATTTAGGCATGGGGATTATATTTTATACACATAGGGGTAGCTTTTCTGATTTTACATTTACTATTGAGCTTTAATTTTTCTAATAATCATATTTTAGATTTCTTCAAAAACACAATATACACAGCATGTGGCTTAATACTTACTTTGTATACATATAGAGAATTTGGCAGATCTTTTACTCATGATTAAGGTCTTTGATTAAAATTTATTTAGTCATGGTGACTTCATTTGGACTAAGGTGGGTAATTAAGGTCTACCTTTAAAGCCTGGCTCAAATCTCCACTCTTTCAAGAAGCCTCTCTGAGCCCTCAGTTTCCCTCTCCTGCTCTCTTCCAATACCCCTCACAGTCTGCCTTGTATTAAGGCTACTCATGCGTACTTCCTGCCTTCTGTACGTCAGGCACTTTATATGATTCATCCTTGCATATGCCACAGCACTTAGCAGAGGGTTTTGCCCGTAGTAGGTGCTTAATTAATATTTATTTTAGTGATCATTAATGTGAAGAGTTGTTTATTATGTTGACCACATGGTTTTGAAACACACCTATGTGCAGTGAACATCTCTGAGTTTCTTCTTTCAGTCTTGCAGCGTGGAGAGCAGTTACCAACTTGGTAATTTAGACTGAAGTAGCCACCAGCTAAGGATCTACATGTTCACCATCATCCATTTCCTGTGACCTCTCTATCCATCTCAACTCAGGCTAATGATTTTAGTGTAGAAAGACACTAGACAAAAATCATGTTAAAGCAACATTCTGTATCATAAGTGGAAAGCCATCAGACATGGAGTTTAGCAGATCATGTAGATCAGCCATGAAATTAAATTTGACTTCCCCTGAATAGGATGGGTAAGAGGCCTCTTATACATGGGGGGTTTAAATAAATACTATAAATAATTACCACAAAAATAACTGGAAGCATTTGTTTATAAATTACTCTCAAATTAAGAATATAAATCTTTTACTTTGACTGTAATTTAACCAAGTGCATTATTTTCTGTCCCTTTTCTATAATCACAGGAGCATAAAAGCCCAATCATGGCCACTGGTTTTCATCAAACCACATATATTTTATGTTATCTGAGGTCCATGATTTAATTTTGGAGGATGGTTAATATTAATTCCATATGATATTTAATTAATAAAAATATCTATCAAGGTCACAATAGTAGAGATAGTTTGTACTATAATTGTTAGCATTTTATCAAACAGGAGAAGACAAAGGCATAGAAAATTTTTCAAGGATCACATAGCAAAGTGGGGATAGTATAATGTCAGGTTTGTCTATCTTTTGTTAGGATCTTGAGCCATATGACATGTCTGTGAGCCTCTGACTGTTATGTGAAAGCAGGTTACCTATCATAATGCCCGAAGTGGAACCGTGAATCGCCTAAATATGTTGCATCTGTCTCTGAAATGTTTTAAGATTTATTTATTTTTATTTATTTATTTGTTTGTTTGTTTATTTATTTATTTTGATTTATTTATTCTCTTTTTTAAAACTTATTTTTATTATTGAAAGTATTACAGATATTCTCCTTTCCCCCCCCCCCCCCCCGCACTGATCCCCTACCCCCGCATCCGCCCTCCCGTTCCCCCCCCACCTTCACCACACTATTGTCTGTGTGCATGGGTTATGCTTATAAACACATAAGCTCTTTGATTAATCTCTCCCCACCCCCCACCCCCACCTTCCCACTGAGATCCCTCAGTCTGTTCCATGCATCTATGTCTCTGGATCTATTTTGTTCCTCAGTCTATTTTGTTTATTAGATTCCGCATATGAGTGAGATCATGTAAAACTGAATCAGGAAGAATCAGAATATTTGAGTATTATATTTGTTTAATGAAAATTTGAGATGTTTCAAATAAAACTATGAAAGTACATTGAGAAAATATGACTTGAAGGACTTTCTCATTCTACTAAGAGGTTTACTAAACTGGACTTGCCATCTATTGAATAAGAGAAATTTGTGGTCTAAGCAACCCCCTCCCACTTTGCCCAAATTGAGGAGGTGATTAAGAATTTTGGCTAAAAGTGCCATTGAATTGTACACTTAAATGGGTGATATGAATTTATGGTATATAAATCATATTTCAATAAAGGTGTTAAAAATAGGTACAGTTTCTGGATTGCTGTAAGTGAGTAAACATAAATTGTTTGGAAGTCACCCAGATTTAGCTATTCAGAGTAAGTGCCATTTCAGACCAAAGATTTGAGAGCTGGAAGAGAATTTATAACTTCTAGTTTCAAAAACTAGAGGCCCAGAAAGGATGAGTAATTTGGCCAATATCTTCCAGTGCGTGAAAGGCAAAGGTAGGTTTTGAGGTACATTTCCCTAAACAGATGAGAGCAAAACTTATCACTTGAAGTTCTCATGAGCTCCCTGCATTGCCCTCTGTTTTTCAGGAGCCATACTTCTAAAGTTAGGATCTCTCTAAGGCATAGTGTAATCTTGTGCTTAAAACAGATCACTTGGGACTGGCCTTAGAACCTAAAAGTACCTAGATGAGATAGGCTGGGTCTAAAGAGATATGTCTGTGGGAAAGGAGACAAATGCTTCTTTCTCCCATTCCTGATTTTCATTTAATTAACCTTATTACACATATTCTTTGTTTCAAGCTACTTCAAGTCATTTTAGGAAAGGTTTATATGCAAATACAAAATTTCAAAAATCAAAAATATCAGTCATGACGTTAGTGTTGTATTGTCTACCCTGCTGATAGTCTGAAATCAAAGGTTGCAGGTCTTCAATATTATTAAGAATACACTGGAGATGTAAAACCTGCCTGCATGCTAGAAACCTGTTTTGAATTAAAACTTTTTGAACTTTTATCTGTAAACTAAAATAGATCACTACACTTGGAGCAAGTATCCATTTCATCGTACCATATTGGAATTGAATTCTCTATAAAAAGAAACAACCTTTTTTTAACCTTTATTTATTTCTAGCTCTAGGTCTAATTTCACTTGAAAAAATGTGTGCTTTGTATATGCAGCTAAATGAACTTCATATTTGCAGTAAGAAAAATGTGCTTTATTATTTGAAACAATAACCCATGTTTTACTGAGAAACTTAAAAGAAGACTGAAATTAATGAAGAGACACACCATGTTCCAATATAGAAAGAGAATTTTTCAAAGACTAAATTTTTCTTAATTTCTAGGTTTCATTCAGTTTTATTGCAGATCTTAGAAGGATTTTTTTTTTCTTAAATTTTATAATTATTTTTGTGTTGGACTTAAAAATAAAAGAGTGAGACTAGACAAGACAATAGAGAGGGGCGAGGGACAGAAATCAGAGGTAAAATTTTAAATTATGTACAATTTCTGAACATAGGATAAAAGCTATAATAAAAAACATGGTACTGGCATATAGATCAATGAAAATAAAAATGAGAAAGGGGGGGAGGGGAAGACCCTGATATATCCATCTTAGAATTTAAGTAAAATAAAAAGATAGAAAGAGCTGCATCCTCTGGAGCTTGCTTTGAATGGCAGGAGCATAAATATTACCCCTTTCAGCTCTTGCCCAGCCTCTTCTCCCCTTCTGCTTATAGAATAATTGGTGGAAATTAATTTAAACAAGGGATTTAATCCACAAATATTGAAGCCATTATAGAGACAAACAGATTCTGAAGTTCTGCCTTTTCTTTGTAAAGCTATGGCCTTAGGGCCAGGTTAGACTGTCCTTTTGGGGTATAAATGCTGTTTTAGGAAGCGGTCTCTGAGGTAGGGATTTGAGTACAAGTAGTTGATTTGAAAGGTAGTCCTAGGAAGTATTAGTAGGGTTGTAAAGAAATAAGACAGGGAGAAAAGGCAGCCAAGAAAGTTTCTGTTCTCAAGCACTATGTCATTGTGGGCAAGTTGAGCCTAATCATGCTGGGTACTCTGGAAGCTTGTGTAAAACATGCACCTAGACTCATCCACTGCAAGCCACCAAAGGTAAGAGAACTTGGTATTTACACAAGTTCTTTTGGTTGTTGGTCGAGGGTTACTGGATCAGGAGAGGGGCAGGTATTGATTTCTGGGCAAGTCCAACTAGTGCTCCCTTGGACCAAACACAGTTTGGTGGCCAGATAATGCCTCAGGCAATAAATGCAGATGTTGGCAGTTGGAAATCAAGCCAGCAACCTCTGAAGTGTTAGAGGCAAGGGGATATCCGTGAGGGAAGAATTAGCAGTATCTAATACAAAAGCTATTGCTCTGGGTGTTTACCTTGCATAGCAAAGAAATAAGCCTTTTTAGTTTTCCTGTGATAATTTGAACCAGAAAAAAAAAGTGGGGGGAAAGGCTGACAATTGCTGATCTCAGGGAAGACACATGACAGGTGAGAGAACTCAGTAGGGAGACGGCAAATTGGCATCTGGCCAGTCTAAGGAGAAATTATTGTGACAGTGATTGGAGGGTGCCACTGTGGAATTTTAGAAACAATGATGTTTTATAATGAATCTTAGGGCGTTTCCCCTTCCATGCCATACTCTCCCTCAATTATCTCCCAACTTTCAGTAGGGATCTGTTGTGCATAACAGCCTTGTGTTAGCAGTGCCTTGAGAAATAAAGATGAAGGCACTGTGTCCATGTCAAGAATGAAGCTGTGCAGAGTGGCGACAAGGTGGTTAGAAGTCTTTGACAATAGAGCAAGAGTTTGTTATGAGAGGTGAGCACTCAGAGGGGAATCCTGGGTATACTGGGGAGACTGCTAGTAATCATGTTACTTTGTCTAGATTTAATTTAAAGAATAATCCCTGAAAGCTATAGGACTTCATTCTGTCTTTATAAAATTTTGATATATTGCTCATTATGAATTTATGCATTAGTTTTTTATTTTTAAAAATAATTAACCAAAATATCATTTATCTAAATTATAGAGGTTTTCTTGGTGTCCCCTTATATTTTGCCCAGAGGTCAGTCCCTCACTAATCTCCCCCAAGTCTTGGTCCTGATAGGTCCCTTTCAGTCATATCATATTGCAAGATAGTGTCATAAATTACTGAGGAAGGGAAAAGGTAGTGGGGAAATTGATTTAGTTATTTTGAAGAAATAAAACTTAAGTTTATTCTTTGTAACAAATAAATTTTAGTATGATTATAGTGTTAAATAAATTAAAATATAAAAATGGCATTAGATCTCAGGATATAGAAGGGATTCGTTTGTAAGCATAAAACAAAGGAAACAACTACAAAGAAAAATATACATAGATTTAATTATATTAAAGCTTAAAATTTCCATATGTTTCCAAAAACTTGAAAGGTAGACAATAAGAAAATTTGCAACAAAATATTTTGAAAGAACAAAATCATTAATATGTTAACGTCATTTTTGAAAAGTAATTTTGAAGTATGAATAAAGATCCTTAAAACTGTCCTCCTCAATACAGGAATCTTACTGCTAAGAATCTAATGTGGCCAAAGATTTATATATAAATATAGTGTCATGTAGAGTAATCAGTAATAACAAATAGTCACCAAAGAATTGAAATGTCAAACAATACAGGGGTGGTTGAAGAAATCATGGCACAGTGACAGAATGGAACATTATACAAATATAAAGCTTCTGTTTCTAAATAATATTTAACCTGGTCTTGAGCTACAGCAGTGGGTCCACATAGCAGAGGAGACACCAGGAACATACCTTTGAACTGACCTTGATCATTGCAATGGAGACTACAATTGACTGAAGTACAGAGGTCTCTCTTCTAAAAGTTTCTGGATTGTGTAAGTCCTAGGTTCTGGGAAGGACCCTAAAAAAGGGGGAAATAAAAGGTGACTTAAACTCAATTTTTATCAAGTCCTAGGGATGAGTTTCTACATCAAATGTGATTTGATTCTGAAAAATAAATAGATATCACACAGGATGCATAATCTCTTAGTGATGAGATTATGGGTGATTTTTACTTTCCTGTTTACACTTTCTAGCATTATACTTAAGAATGGGTTATTGACCCTAGCGGGTCTGGCTCAGCAGTTAGAGCATCTGCCTGCAGATTGAAGCGTCCTGGGTTTGATTCCAGCCAAGGGCATGTACCTCAGTTGCAGGCTTGATCCCTGGCCCTACGAGGGCATGGGCGGGAGGCAACCAATCAATGTTTCTTTCTCACTTTGATGTTGCTCTCTCTCTCTTTCCTTTTCACTCTCTCTGAAAAGCAACAGAAAGAAATATCCTCAGGTAAGGATAAAAAAAACCCACAAATAAAATGAATGCATTCTTGGAGCAAAGGATTTTTTTTTTTAATCTCAGCTGATCACTTGGCATATTGTCCAGGTGTTTAAGAAAAACTTTCAAAAAATATTATAATTTTGAGCTCTAGGGAAATAGAGACCTTAAAATTGGAATTAGTTTTACCAGTAATTTTCATATTTTAATAATAGAAAGCCACATATGTATAAAAGGGAATGAGATATATTTTGTGCTATAGTAAACAAATGTGAAGATGGATGCCCTTTGGAATAAACTTAAAGACGATTCCTTTAAGAAGTTCTAGTTGATAAAGGATTATTCTCTGTATCTCTAATATGTTCAATTGTATGAAGCTACAGGTTGTAACATTAGGAGCACTGAACTGGGTACCAGGGGACTGTGGATCCACTGTCCTTTCTATCACTCTCCATCCAGGAGAGCTTGGCCACCATATGTCAACCTGGGCAATTCTAAAAGGAAAGATACTCTGTAACTCTTTACTGATTTTTGGTTGCATCTTTTAGAAATATTTGCAAATATGAATATTGATTTCGTAAAATCTTAGAATTCGTCTTTGGGTCTGCCTACTTAGCGTTTACAAAACACATGCCAACTAGTGATTGTATTTCTTTTCATCTTTGATATCTCCAAAGGTGGGAACATAAATGCTCACAAGATAATCTGAAAAAGCAACATTTTTTAGTCTGGGCAAATGGCAAGGAATCTCTCATTAAAAGATTTCATATATATATGAATAAACTTTTTATGCAAAGATGATGAAGATAGTGGATGGTATTTTTGTCCAATTGATGGTATTTTAACGAGCATTTTGATTTTAGGCATGCTGCAGCCTCATAAACTGTCAACAAATGTACTTTGTGAATAACATTGAATCTAGTGAGCGCAGTACCCCCATGTCACTTGCTCAGTGGGAATATGCAATGCTGTACCACAAATACAGTATCCTTCTTCCTTAAAGGAGGCTACATCCTGCAGGAAATTCAAATCCGGTATTAATGATTCTTTTTTTTTTTTTTTTAAATTACAAATGCAACATCCCCTCCCTGCTCTTTCCCCCATGGCTGGCTTTTTGTCTTGGATCCCTGACTCCATGAACTCAGTGAATCACTGTGTGCCTTTTACTATTTGACTTAAAAGATATACTGACTGACAGACTCATTTATTTTCTTCCCATTAAAAAAAAAAAAAAAGCAGCAAAGAAAGAACTCTCTTAAAAACTAATTGAAAGTCATCATTTTGTTGGAGCTCAAATATGAATATCTTAGATAAACTGAATTGAGGAAAAGAGGATGGCCATGCTGGCATACTTTGGATGTGATGCCCCTTTTCAGGTGGCTTTCATTTTCATGCCTGGGAGACGGGCATATTAAAAAAAAAAAAAGCTGGCTATTGCATATAAAGTTTAGAGAATTGAGTATTGTCTACTAAAGCAACAAGATTTACGAGAGACGTCTGGCTCAATTGCATTAAGGAAAAAAATGATTTCAAAAAAATTGCTTCCCTGCCTTTTAAAATGAAAACCATCTGCAATGAAAAATTTAAAATGATAAATCTTCTCCTTTCACACTGCTACTGATAAATGGTTAGCTTTCTTCCTTTTTCGGAGGGGCCAGCATAAGGATATAGGAACATGTGATGTTTGCATACACAGACCTTTGATTAAATACCTCTGTTCTCTTATTTCCTGGATTTTTAAGTAAGATTCCAAACTATTGTTATTATTATTATTATTATTATTATTATTATTGTTATATGATATTCTGAGAGCTATTGGATGGAAACTCCACACTAACTCTTTGGAATTGAAGCTCAATAACATTTTCCCTTTCCTAGTTATGCAAACAACCTTATTCTGTCTCAATAAATATAGTGATTTAAGATCCACAGAGTACATTTAAGTCAAGATCTGTTCAATGTAATAACATTTTAAATGGTCAATGTATACAAGTTTATATTAGATGTTAAACATTCAATAATTACTGCTTTTTACAGTGAAATATACTTCTAATTTTGAAAAAAAACATTATAGATTCTAGCACTTATTAAGAATATAAGAAAAGGAAACAATTCCAAAGTTTTTTGTGTTTGTTTTTTTTTTGTGTTTTCTTTTTTTTTTTTTGGTCCAATTCACATGCCTTCACATACATACATGTATGTGCACAGCCACACACAGAATGAGGGCAGTGCCTGAAATAATAAGGCTACATTTGGCCTTTTTTTTGTTTTTCTCTTCTGTAAAAGCATTCAGGCAAGTGTGTTATACTTTCATTTTACCCAGATCCTAACAAATGGTGAGACCCTAATAAGTGTCAATGGCTGAACTCACATTAAATCATTCTCTATTTCCCGTTGCTCTCGGTTTATTAATCTAGAGGGCGCGGACTCTCATGTGCCTTCCCCCTGAAGCGGGGGCGAGGAGAAGAGCAGAACTGTCCTTAAGGGTGGTGCCCCTTTCTTTCTCCAAATACAGGGGCGCCCAGGCTCCTTTGGAATCATACGAGTTTAATTGGAAATCCCGGCGCCTACTCTCTGAGTCATAAACTAGGTAATTGTTTCCTAATGCAACCTGGCAGTGCCACTGAGGGCAGATTATACAGAGCTGCCATCCCGAGGTGTTCTAAACAAGCGACAGATCATTAACAGCAAGCGTCTGGATCCCGGCGAGCAGGCTCTGTGGCTGCTGCTGCAGGGGAACAAGGCCGGAGGCGAGCGAGGGAGAGCGGAGCGGCGGTGACGATGGCACTGTCAGCGCCCTGTGCTGGGGGACTCAGCATCTTCACTCCCTTCTTCTCAGGGGTGTTGCTATGGGTACCGTCTCAGAGGTGTCCTGGGAAAACAGAGCAGGAGGTAGGCTGGCGAACAGCATAGGGGAGTAGAGATATGCAAGAGCATCACAATATGAAGACATCCCTCCCGCACAAACCAGCGTGTTGCCTACTTCGACAGGGGCCCATTAAATGTGCAGGATGGCATACAGGAGGGTTGGTTGAATTATCAACAAATGACACATAAAAGGTGCTTTGGAACTATTTCATGGCCCCAATTATCCATAAAGATAATTGTAGTACTGGACCTCTATCACTCAGGGTACAGTCTTTTGTCACTAAATTAATTGAGGAGCCTCTGGGAGTTGTATGCGCGTGTGGTATACGGGTGTTTCTGTGATATGGGCAAGACTTGGGAAAGCTGTTTATTATTTTAAAGGCTATGTTTTCCTGCGCTCTTTTCAAACTCCTGCTCCCTCCCGTGATCAGAGATTCTGTGAAGGTGCCAGCTCCCTAGCATTTTGACTTTGAAATTAAACATCACAGTAACTTTCCCTCCTGCAATATGTTAATCAATATTAGCCTAATTCTTTCTCTCAATGTCATACTTTAGCCTTTGAATAAAAGTCAGGGAGAAATCATTAGGACCATTTTAACAAATTGCTGCATTTCAGTGGTTCTGTTGCAGTTGTCAGGTTTCTTCCCAGCAAGTTGGAAAAGTGACATTTTCTTAAGTCTCCCAAGTTTACTTGACTTATTAGAATAGCATAAACAATGTTGAGGTGGAAAACAGTCTTGGCTACAAACTTTTATTATTGTTTTATAATTATAGTGTCCAAGCATGTGGATACGTATAGGGGACATTATTTAAAAAATACAGAGCCACTTCCCCAGTAGTTTGATTGGAAACTGAAAGTCCATATTTTATTGGTCATATGGCATTCTGCCTTTCCAAACTGGCTTGAGTAGTTCCTGTAAAAAAATATAGCTAGAATTTTTTATTGTTTTCTTCCCTTTTCATTTATTTATTTATTTGTTTGTTTATTTATTTATTTATTTTACTTTTTCTCTCCCATCTTACAGTCATAGTAGTTGCTGGGAATGTCAACAAAAATAAGATTCATAAGCTGAAACCACTGTCCATTATTTTCACACATATATCATATAACTGTCATTGGAAACCAAATTCTGAGGTGATTTGACCAAGCTCTTGGGAGGCTATTGCAGATACTTTCTATAAAAAAATATGTTTTTACTAAATTCAAACAAAAACGACCCTTGGCCCTGACCCTGCTGCATATTTATTTTTTGTAGGCATCAGTTTACTCAGGCAAAGAAATAGCAGAGGTACTTAGAGAGGGATGAGGTCCTGACTTTCAGACACTCCTTTTTCTGGCTCTGACGTAAGGTGTAGATCATTATTTGACTAGAAGCAGATATTTATGGGAAAATAAAATTGAATTTGACTAAGCAGTGAGAGCTAAAACAGATTAGAAAATATAGAGTGGACCTGGTCTTTATTCATTAATTTGTCATTAATTCAACATTTATGGAACAGTTCTTAACGCTGTGAGTAGCATGTGTGATCTGAGACCTCTAGAAATGAGTGAAGTAGTGAGGAGTGCAATTCACTAAAGGGCTCCAAAGAATCAAATGAAAGAAATGCTTTAGTTTTGTTGTTTTTTTTTGTTTTGTTTTGTTTTTTAATATGTCTCTATTGATTTCAAAAAGAGGAAGGGAGAGGGAGAGAGAGAGATAGAAACTTCAATGATGAGTCATTGACTGTCTGCCTCCTGCACGCCCCCTACTGGGGGTTGAGCCCACAACCCAGGCATGTGCCCTGACCAGGAATAGAACCGTGATCTCCTGGATCTTAGGTCGATGCTCAGCAGCTGAGCCACGCTGGCCAGGCTAGTTTTCAAAGGCTCTTTAGGTATGAAAAACAATTTGAAGCACTAAAAACAAGAGGAGTGCATTCCAAACTCTTTGCCAGCCAGGGGTAAGATGGAAGCTGATGTAAAGGATAAGGTTGGAAGAAGCCTAGAACAGATCTCAAAATTTGAGACTTTGCTACCTACATATTATTATATCCATCTTGGATAGAAAATGTGTTTTTGCTAAAAGTCATTAATTATTGCTGTGAATTGTACCATTGCATAAATAAGCATTAGGGGGTTCTCACAGTCCTTCCTGCGTTAGAGCTATATGATTTGGACATTTTCTGTAACAGAGTTTCTTGAAATCAATTATTGTTTTTTATTCCAAGTTTCAAAATTATTTTTCTCCTAACTATGATGTCAAATTACCTCTAGTCCAGCAAGAATAGTATTGGAAAGGAACTATTTGTACTGGAAAACTCCATCATTATTCAATTAACTTAAATTCTGTCACTAAATTTGGCTTTTATTGTTTGTTTGTTTTGAATTTCTCTTACTTCCACAGATTTGAAAGTTGTCTGGAGAAAGTGGAAATATTTGGGGTAATATGTGCCATTTATAAAGTTACTAGCTTAGCATGGGTACTTACTGAACAATTAATAATGCCACCTGTCATTATTAGTAACAATAAATAGCACCTATTAAATCCTGCAAGACAGCTAGAGTCCATCAAGTCATTCTCCTTAATACTACAAATTTTAGTAAATATTAAAAATTATTCAGCAATTTAAAAGTTTAATTTATGATATTTACAAACTCTAAATATTTTATATCATGATTATAAATTGCTTTGGGATTCTTTTTTTATATTCAAAAAAGGTCAGCTTTTACTACAATGTATAATTTACAGCCTTTATTGAAATATGTCTTCAAGAAAGCTGCTAAGAAATTTTCAGCAACCATTAAATACATAAACACTTGTAAAGGATAGTGTATCTCTATAGACATACATATGTATGTCTATGGGTGTATGTGTGTATTTATACATATTTATATAAAGCATGCGTGAATATACATTCTCACATTTATCTGTACATATGTCTGCCCCTGCATCTGGAAGAATATATTTGTGTTTGTAGAGAGCTGGTCCAGTGTTCATATCCAAATGCAAATTTTGACTCTTTGAAGCATGTTTCATATTTGCATCTCTTCCTTTCTCAGTAGTTTTGCCAGTTGGTGCATTTCTTTGCTTATTTCCACTTTTTCTTCCCCGGCAGCATCCCCCATGAAGTGGCGCTGAAAGATCACGTTAGCACAGTTCCATGATGTGAAATACCACAAGTCTGCAATTTTTCGGTCTTGAGTGCATCACTGGGCTGAGAGAATGGAAATCTTTCAGTAATTATACCAGTTTGTATTCGTCTCACATTTGGGACCAAATACAAATCAGATCCACTCTTTCCTCCTGTGAATATTCATAAAAAACAAGTGCCAATTCTGGGCTAATCATGTATGGAACCAAACATGTTGATGAGTCCTAAGTATATACTATATGTATGTATACATATGACTATATATATTTATACACACTAATTTTGCTTGTGTCCTCCTCGTGAATTTTGTTTGTTTAGTATAGGGCTTGCTGTTATAATGTGTTAATAAGCTGCTGAAAGCTTGGCACCTATTACTTGAAATGACAGCTATGTTAGAAGCCTATTAACACTCAGAGCAGCAGCTCTGCAGCTACTAGAAATGAATTTCAAAGAAGGTAAATGACCAAAAGAGATTCATATCTCTAAGAAAAGCAAATACCATGCCCAGAAACACATATACTTTGGAAACGTACAGTATATAAAATGAAAAAAATACAAAAACAAACTCTTCCAGTTAAAGAAACAACGGAAGAGAACATTTGGAGAAAGGAAAACTGCCTAAAAGATTTCCAAACAACCTTGAAGACATAAATGTAAAGGATACCGCGCATAACTTCCTCTCTTTGTTCCTATTGTATTTAAATTAGAACCATGTCAAACTCAGTTATAGGAATAGAACAGTACAGGTAGAGGAAATTCACTTTTCTCTCCATGAGAAAAATTTAAATCAGCTGGATTTAGCTCAAACTTTTTCTTAATCTCTGAACTTAGAAGGGCACCATTTGCTATTGTTCTCTGAGGCGGCCTCTTTATGAGTCAGCTCACCCTGCCTTTGAACTATTGTACTTAATTTTGACTGTCACTGACATTTTACAAGATGCCTAGAAGTCCTGGGTAAACTTTAACCATCATAATAAAAATGTGGTAAGTTAGGTTGGGAGTGTTTTTTTTCCTTCATGATGTTGCGCGCGTGCGTGTGTGTGTGTGTGTGTGTGTGTGTGTGCGCTTGTGTGTGTTGGGAAGGCTCTATACTGATGCTGGGAAGCAGACAGTTCTACAATTTTAGGCTAAGTAAAGATTAAACTATTAATTTTTAAGACCCTTGTTTTGAAACCAAGTGGAAGGAAAAACATAAAGATTTTACATTTCAACTTATGCATAGAAATTAGAAATCTTAGAAGATAGATTTAAGAGTTTGTATAAAACTAGTAGCCAAAGCTTATAATAGGCAGTTTCATGCCTGGTATAATTTATGTTACTGTTAGATCTTTAATATTAAGGCTGCAATGTCTTGAAGACATAGTTAAACTATCTTTGAGTTCATAGCGCCATAATACCTATTATATAATATATTGCATGCACCACACTCTTCATTATCTTTCTGTGTATGGCTCCTGTGCCCTCTAAAAAAGAAATCTTGAAAGGTCTTTGGAAGAGATAGAACACATGTGTAGACTCGAAAATGTGTATAAATGTAAACCCAAAACCATTCTCCGTGTGCATGCACACATTTGTCCATATGCTAATAAGGCTTCACAAATTAGTTGCCAACAGGTTATTGTAATGTCAGAGCAAAAAGTTGAAGAGAAGCAATTCTTTTTTCACTGAGACTCAACGTGAAGTGTGCTTTTCATATTGTCTAAATAAAGCTTCAGTTTTACAGGTAAGGAAACACTGCAATTGCCCTTTGAGACACTAACTAGAAGTGCTCTTATCTCAAATTCTATGAACCAAAACTTATGCTTACATGGCCTTCTGTACATCAACAGTATAATGACAATTGATGCTTATTAAGCTGATCCTAAAGGGACTCAAACAAGGTAAAATTTTGCTTTTTGTATCACAAACAGTTAATTTATGCCCAGTATTGTTTGTATAAAATAAATTGTATTTATTTATTGTTGACACTATTACAGATGTCCCCTATTTCCCCCCCTTTACACACTTCCACCCAGCCCCCACCCCCCTCCATCTGGCCATCACTACACTGTTGTCTGAGTCCATGGGCTATGCATATATTCTCTGGCTAATCTCTTCACCTTCTTTCATCCAGTCCCTCCCCATCCCTCTCCCTTCTGACCTCTGTCAGTCTGTTCCATGTATACATGCCTCTGGTTCTATTTTGTTCATCAGTTTATTTTGTTTATTATATTCCACATATAAGTGAGATCATATGGTATCTATCTTTCTCTGTCTGGATTATTTTGTTTAGCATAATAATCTCCAGGTCCATTAGTGCTGTTGCAAAAGGTAAGAGTTCCTTCTTTTATACAGCCATGTAGTATTCTATGTGAAAATGTCCCACAGCTCTTTTATCCATTCATCTTCTGATAGGCACATGGGCGGTTTCCAGATCTTGGCTATTGTAAATAATGCTGTTATGAACATAGGGTGCATATATTCTTTCTGATTGCTGTTTAGGGTTTCTTAGGATATATTCCCAGTAGTAGGCTCCTTGGGTCATAAGGCAGTTCCATTTTTAATTTTTTGAGGAAACTCCATACTGTTCTCCACCGTGGCTGTACCAGTCTGCATTCCCACCAACAGTGCCCAAGCGTTCCCTTTTCTCCACACCCTTGCCAGCACTTGTTGTTTGTTGATTTATTGAAGGTAGTTTTTCTGACAGGTGTGAGGTAACATCTTGTGATTTTAATTTTCATCTCTCTGATGATTAGTGACACTGAGCATATTTTCATATGTCCATATGTATATACTCTTTGGAGAAGTGTCTATTCAGGTCCTCTACCCATTTTTTATTTTGATTGTTTGTCTTCCTGGTCTTGAGTTGTATAAGTACTTTATATATTTTGGAACTTACCCCTTTATTGAAAGTATCCTTGGCAAATATGCTCTCCCATACAGTGAGTTTCTTTTTCATTTTGCTGATGGTTTACTTTGCTCTGTAGAAGCTTTTTTGTTTGATGTAGTCCCCTTTGTTTGTTTTTTCCTTAGTTTCTCTTGCCCTAGGAGATATATCAGCAAAAATATTGCTCTGAGAGATGTCTGAGATTATACTGCCCATGTTTTCTTCTAGGATTTTTATGGTTTCACCACTTACATTTAACTCTTTTATCCATTTTGAGTTTATTCCTGTGTGTGGTGTATGTTAGTGATCTAGTTTCATTTTTTTTTTTGCATGTACCTGTCCAATTCTCCCAAAACCATTTATTGAAGAGACTGACTTTACTTCATTGTATGTTTTTGCCTCCTTTGTCAAATATTAATCAACCACAGAATCATGGTTTGATTTTTGGGCTCTCTTCTGTTCCGTGGATCTATATGTCTGTTCTTAGGCCAGTACTAGGCTGTTTATTACAATGGCCTTGTGGTATAGTTTGATATCCGGTATTGTCCTAAAATAATTTTTTAAGTGGATTCTAACATATTAAAAATATGTAATTCATCTGTAAAATAAATAGTAATTATGCTATTTAGAGTTTTTATTGACCCAAAACCATATTCCATGTCTAGCAGAGAACAGGCAAAACTTAAATGAAGTTGTATTTATTGGAGTTTTCTAAAGAAATGCCAATTACTAGTTGTCTGTGAGCTGCTCAATATTGTAATATTCTGAAATGATATATGAAATGGAATCTGGTAATGCCCACGACAATGAAAACAAAGACTACATAACATTAACATTACCAAGTTGGTAAAAATTAACTTTAAAAAAAAACATATCTTTATTGATTTCAGAGAGGGGAAGGGAGAGGGAGAGAGAGAGAGATTGAAACATCAATGATAAGAGTCATTGATCAGCTGCCTCACATCCCCTGCTGGGGATCAAGCCCACAACCCAGGCATGTGCCCTGGCCGAGAACCAAACTGCGATCTCCTGGATCCTAGATCAATGCTCAACCACTGAGCCACGCCTGGCCAGCAAAAATTAATTTTATTTTTTTACTTTTAAAAATATTTTGTCTTTTATTAAAAATATAGCATATATATAGAAAAATTTATGAAGCAAAGATGTATAGTTCAACAATTTACCATAAAGGGAATGTCCATGTGGCCACCACTAGGGTCAAGAATGATCAATTGCACCATCCTAGAATCAGCCATAAGAAAGGATGAAACACTGCCATTTGCAAGAGCATGATGGACTTTGAGAATATTATGCCAAGTGAAATAAGTCAGTCAGGAAAAGCTAAGAACCATATGATTTCACCAATATGTGGGATGGAGAACTGAAGCTTGGGGACTCAAAAGCAGTGTGGTGGTTGCCAGAGGGAAGTGGGTGGGGGGTGAAGGGGGTCCTATTATATGGTGATGGGAGATTTGACTTTGGGTGATGGGCACACAGTGCAATATACAGATCTTGTAATGTAGAAACTCACACCTGAAACCTATATGACCATATTAACTAATGTCACCCCAATACATTTTTTAAAAAAAGAAAAGAATCCTCTAAAGAAACCCTTTATGAGTTATGTGTTCCAGGTATTCCACTGTGTGGTTTGTCTTCTTGTTAGTGTGTTGCAATTAACAGGTAATCTATTCAAATTTTAAAATGTCAGTTTTGTTAAGTGAATTTATCTAGATATTATTATATTTAATCTAAATTTTCAAATTTATTGGCATAACATTGTTAATTCTGTAGTATCTATGGAGATGTCACTTTTTAATATTTATATTGGTTATTTTTGTCTACCATTCTCTTAATTTTATCAGCCTCTAATGAAATTTAGCATTTCACTTAATTATGAGAGTAGTATTATTAGCGGTCTCTTTATAGTGTATGTCCATAGGTAGTATAGAACCTAGCATGCAGTAAGTAAATAACTCAATATAAATAATATTAAAATTGCATCAAAGTTTGTCTCCAAACTAGCCACATTTCTAAGGTGAACATCCTAATATTTGACTAGAAAGTGAACATGTTGCTATAATCTCTGACCATCCATTTCAGTAGTCAGACGATAGTAATGACCGGTGTATTTCACCAGTTAGAGATATGGTGAGGATGAATTCGGGAGATAGCATCTGTCCAGAGCTGTAGCTAATGTTATGTAAAGTCATCATTACTAGTGCAAGGTATACCTCTTACAATAATTACATGTAAAATATCAGGAAGGAAATAAATATACTTTATACTCTCTTTGTGCAGCTTTATTTGTTCCTGTGTGATTTTCTTAGAGTTCCATTCTGGGGTCAGTAGAGAAGAATGGATTAGACGATGAATGACAGTGATCATAAACATTTATTGTCTAAAATTCCTTGGATTTTATAGCAAACTCCATGGCTTCAAACATTTAGGCAGAACAAGAAAGTAGGCTCATTTAAAAATCTGCTTTGACATATAATCAAACACTTTGAGTAAATTTTTATATTGCAGTTTCAAAGACCAAAAAAAATCAGCTAATTAGCAAGGGACATTTTTCTAAAGTTCGGGGAAAGGATGTCCTCCACAGTTCTGTAGCACAAGGATGCTGCCCAGAACCAGAGTTTAAAAAGAATCTGAAATTCTCTTCCCTCTGGCGAGCCAAAGATCAAGCCCCAAATCACAGATGATTAATCCTTTCCAGTCTTATTCCAACATCACTTATGGAACTTAGTTTTGTATCAGGAAAACTATCTTAGGTCCCACCTAAGGCAATTTCAATACCGAAGGGCCCAAACATAAGTGTAGGCCAGGCAGGAAGCTGTGATGGTTTGGCACCATGAGAAAGCCGCACAAATAGGGTATGAAGTATATTTATTTTATTTCCTTCCTGATATTAAACATTCTTGTCCATGCTATGGCAAGTCAACTTCTTTTTCAAAGTGGTTACCTCTAACGGGATGATCTTTTGAATACAGTGGAGAAATTCTCAGAAAACTTGTAAAGCTCTGTGAAGGCTTATCCTACTGATTCACCTGTCACCTCAAGTTTATGTCTACTTGGGATTAATATGTACCTTCCTGGAGAGACTGTTGAATCCTTTCCTGAATTTAGTAACTAAATCTCAATTATATTCCTGGCAGACTCTCATTTTTTCCTGGGCTTTGTGTATTCATCTTTGGGGCAGTAGCTCTCTCTTATATCAAAGGCTACTCCTTGTAGAGAAGGGAGATGCAAAGGGGCAGAGGGAGCCCGGAACCCGACCCCATGCTTGAGAAAGTGGAGAAGTTAAAAACACTCACTAAATAATTCTCTTTAAATCAGAAGAAAAATGATTTTTTACAGTTAACAGTAAGATGCATGATGATTAATGTTTTCAACCTTGAGGGCAAACTCTGCCTGTTTAGTATGAATTTTTTATTTCTGTGTTTCAAGTGAAAAATATCCTGGGGTTCTTTTGAATTTCAAACAATTAGTCCAAATTCAAAATGTATTAGGCTAATTGTATATTTTAATCTAATTTTAATTTTCTTTGACTCTGAAACTGATAAGCTAGTATTTATTTGCTCTTGAAACCTTTCAAAGTTTATAATAATCTTATTTCTTTTAAATGGTTTTAATGTTTAATGGTAAAAGCCTGGCCCAAGGAAGAGATAACATTTAAGAACCATAGGAACTCATGGGGCCAGGGCATAAACCATCTATCTGGTCTACTCTCTTCCCATGAGTATGTATTATACACTATGGAATTTAGTGTGGGGCTTCCTACTCTGGGGGGCAATTCAATCAGATATAAGTGACAGACTAGGCAGATGTGAATGTCATTGTTAGCTGTACCACTAATTTCATAGAAAGACAAAGGAACCAATTTATATGATCTTTACATGAGGGAGTAAGAGGTAACTGCCTATTTTTCCTAGTAGGAACACAGGATACAGGATTGAGTCAGAATTCCCGCTCATTTGTGTTACTCTGGGCAAGTATAAATTTCCTCAATTGTTAAAAGTAGAAAATAAAACCTACTTTATTATGTGTACGTTAAAAACATTCTAGAAAGGTATACCACAGAAAAATAACTACTTATTTTAGGGCGGTGATTTTATTTGTCCTTTACCTTAGATAGATTTAAAAAAAATTTTTTTTATTGATTTCAAAGAGAGAGGAAGGAAGGGAGCCAAAGAGAAAGAGAGAGAGAAGCATTGATTTGTTGTTCCACTTATTTATGCGTTCATTGGTTGCTTCTTGTATGTGCCCTGACTGGAGATCAAACCTGCAACCTTGGTGTATAGAGATGATGCTCTAACCAACTGAGCTATCTGACCAGGGCTACCTTAGATAGAATTTAAATATTTTTATAACAAGAAAAACATATAACAATTTTATAAGATTATTTTAAAGTTGTGTCATTTAAAAAAATTTTTTTAATGTATCAATAAAGCTCCTTTTTGAAAAGGAATCTCACATGAAACTTCAGTACCTAAATATATGTAGGTGGAGCTGCCCTGCTGAGGTAGAGATGAGACTGCAAAGCTTCAGGCCTTGGGCCTTGCTGTCCCTCTCCAGGTGGCTCCCCAGGCACCTTCATGGAGCCCTGGGCACCAGGGAATCATGTTTGAAACCCACTTTGATATGGGTTAATGGAGACCACAAAGTAAAGGGCTCTTTAACACGGCCAGCCATGTAGCATTTACTCAAGTAATGCTAACTATTAATGTTATTATCTCTAATTGTTTTTATACTTCACTCTGAAAAAAAGTAGAATAATTTATGAGAAGGAAAATGAAATAACCATCCTTTCCTAGAAGAGCATTTACCAATTCACTGTCACAGAAGTACTCATTGGTGGGGCTGTGTTGCTGGTCCAGACTTTCTGTGTTGAGCCCAAACTGGCTGATCAGCCAGTGTTGGTGGTTCAGGATTCCATAGTTTCACTTCCTCTGATCCAAGTCATGCAGGTAAAGCAGTGCGGGGTGGCTGTAGTGTATTCAGCCCAGCTTGTGTCAAGCCTATTCAATCCTATTCATTTCACCGGGGGCTATCTGATGGCGCCCCTTGAAAGCTCAGCCTTGCCCAGTCTCTCACGATCAAACTTGACGCTTGGCAGAAGGAATGAAGGTCTACTTCACCTTTGGGGATGCAGCATCAATATTATGACTCCTTCTCTATCTTTAATCTTTCCCCTTAAATCTGAAAAGCAGGCTCCCATTGTGTGCTGGGGCTGCCCTGCAATGGCTCATGACAGCCACTTAATAATTATTTAGGAATTTTGCAAGTTAGTGGATGTTGCATAGGTAGCTTGAAATCATCATGTTGGGAGTTTTTACACTACGGAAATTGATTGGCAAACTCTAAATCACAGTCAAGTCTTTTCCCTGGAGAGCCAGTTAACCTCTAAGCATATCACTGGTTTAGGACTAGCCATCAACATGCTCCAGTTCTCATGACTGGATCTCCATTCTTCCCTGGGCCTGAGTTTCTGCCTTGATGTCATAAGATTTGGATCCTTCATTCTTGCCAGACTTCCATCCAGTGTCAGGAGTATGATCTATATCCCAGCTCTCAGATGAAATGCTGCTCTCATTTCCTGCTCCCAGATCTTTCCCAAGGCTTGCACAGCTAAAATTATGACTACATCACCATTCCCTAGTTTTTCTTATGTCGCTGGTCATGGGTCTTAAACCACCAAGTCTCGTCCTCTATTGTGTGTTATTAGATCCCATAATGCCTGTGCTCATGCTTATTTATTGAATTCCCCTTTAACTGGTGTGCTTTATCTCATAGTCTGGAATCCCTTTCAGTCTGTGGCTCTGGGTCTGTTTTGCCTTCCTTCAACCATTATTACTCTGTCTCCATTTACTGAAATAACTCAATATTCTTTCTGTAGAATTAGGAAAAAGTTTTGATTATACTCCACTTAGAAATCTTTTTCTATATTATTAGGCTCTAAATTATTTACATGCAATTTGTTAGTGGTTTTAATTTTAAAACCTAATTTAGCATTTTAATAAATAATAACATTTAATATCCATAATGAGGGTTCACCATATATAAAGTATTTAATTTCCTAGCACAGCACCTATATTTTCTCATAAAATAACTAACATTAATTGTTGCTCTCCATGTCCCAGACACTGTTCTGAGTGCTGTGCATGTATTAATTCACTTAATTTTACAGAATTCCTGTGAGACATGTAGTATTATCATTTCCACATTACAAATGAGAAAAGTGAGATAAAGAGAGGTCTTGCAGCTAACAAATGACAAGGTGATAATTTGAAAAGGAAACATGTGTCTCCATAGCCACCCTCTTAACCATTCTACTATCCTGCCTTTTCCTAAAATGAAGCACAGAGCTATTCCTTAGGAGAAACTCCATGGTCCTTTATTGTTAATGTTGGCAGCTCGCACCATATAGGGGAGACATGAGGAAGGTGTAACCCAACAGGAAATTCAGATTCAGGGAGAATTGGAGACATGAGTTGAAAGAGGATCATCCAACTATGTAGCATCACAAGCTGAAAAATAAGTACACAACCTCACTTTCTGTTGATTTTAGTTTATTTTTTCAGTTTTAACAATATTCAATTAGGCCAGCTATAGCAGATACAGAAAATTGGGGAAGGAATTGTATGCTGACTTAAGCAAAACATCTAACAAAATTCAATTCCTTTTTGTTATTTCGGGAAATATAAAATGCATATAAATAAACATGTTAATAATTATTTTACCTTATTAGTACATGTATACTATATAAATCTGTGTTCTATTATAATTTTATACTGTTTGATATAACTGAGGTTCTGGAATAACATTAAGGCTATGATACTTCTGAAAAAAATTCTTTAAGAGTATTTTACCATTTACCCTCAGAAAAGTAACACCAAATTATAACTATCCATGTCATAACATTTGGTATACTGAATAGGAAGGGATGAAATTAAATGCAACAAGACAAAGATAAAGAGGCAATAGCTCTTAATTCTAGAATATTTTCTGGAAAACTCACAAGAAAATAAACCTAGGAGCTTGAATGACCTCAGGAAACACCTGCATTTAAAAAGGGTGATTTCTATGAATCTTAAGAGCTACTCACTCTATAGCTCTAGCAAATAACTGAGTGATTCACTAAGTAATCCTAATTCCAATCATTTGTTTCACTCTGGGTATAACTTGGAGAAGCAGAAAAGGGAGGAAAGAAGGGAAAGGAAGGGAAGGGAAGAGGAGGGGAGGGAGGGGAGAGGGAATAGGGGAGAGGAGGGGGAGGAGAGGGAAAAGGAAATGCCAGTTTATGTGTAGGGCTTTTGTCCCCCTTGAGGCTCTTATCATATCTACTCATTTATGGAATTTGTAGAGAAAAACATGTGAAGACCATGGAAACATGTTAGGCAGTTGGAGTTTCTAAAATGTAATTTCTACTTTGGACCCTAAACTGGAGATAGACCCAGCAGCCCAGCAGTGAGCCTGGCCTTGGTTCATCATGTATGCCAGCCTGTGTTAACCCATGTCCTATATCTTATTGCCAGAAGAACAGTTGAAGGGAGTCTGTTGTTGTGTTGTGTTGTTTTTTCCCTCCCCTATGCATATTATCAGTGGGAGAAGTAGTTGGGCCACTTGGGTTATACTTAGATCTGCTCTGTCTAGCCCCAACAGATACTATTATCTTCAAATTCTAGATGAAGAAACTAAGACTTAGAAAAATGTAAATGGTGAAAACATATAGCTAATGTGTGGTGGATTTGAACTACAGACCAGGTATGCAGTTGCTCATGTTCGAAGAACTATTTCAGGCCACCTCTGTCATATTTTTATGAGTAGAAAATGTATGTCCATGGTACTCATGCTTGATTAATTTTTGTTGAATTGAATGAGAATGGGGGAAGGGCCCTGGCAAGCATTAGTGGCAGAAGCAAATCTTTTGTTCTTTTCCTTTTCTACCCTCAGTTGCACTTTTTTTTCCCCATTGCTCTCCAACCTGATGCCTGGGACCACCTGTCTCCAAGATGCTCAGGATCTTCTGCTTTGGTATTCTACCTCCTCCACTCAGCATCCACCACACCCCCACCCCATCTGTGCCTCAACTTCCTTTCTCCTTCACATGATAATGCCCTCCTCTTTGTCCTGGACTCTCAAGACACAAAATCCTGCTGCGTGATGGTCCTGCTGCCATCTATAGGGTATCAAACAATATCTGATTCAATTTAAATCAAGCATTTCCCAAAGGAAGAACTTCCACAGCTGAGAAGTATCTCAGAGGAGTTCCATTTTCAGGGAGGAATGCTGTGGCATGTTGAAACCAAATAGGCAGAAGCTTTAGTCCACTTATATAGAAGTCCACCCCAACACTGACATTTCTTTAAATATCCTCCAAGGATACTCGTCTTCAATGCTGCACACACAAAAATTCAGACCAAATATGCACACTGACATTTCCCCCCTACTTCCCTAGATACTTATAATATTTAAGGCCAAGCTGATGGCAAGACCCCCCTGAGAACGATGCTGCACCTCTGGGAGTTTGCCATGGAACAGCTGGCATTTCCTAATCTGCAGAAGAGTGCTGAACACGATGCTTTTGCAAAGTCTCCAGGGTTTCAGACAGCATGGAGCCCAGCGGAGCACTCTATTCAGACCAGATCCAAACCACCACAGAAGTCAAGTATATAAAAGACTGGACTCTCCTCTTTTTCTCCCATCTCCCAGCTACAAACTGCCATTTGCTTTGCAGGGGGCATTAAACAATGAATAATAACTGCTACCCCTGAGATTTTAGCATCAACAAAAATATTTTCATATCCTTGACCTCTTTTGGGCCTCACAAGTATCATTTTCTTACTTTTATTGGACCTGGGATTATGGTGAGGCTTTATATCTGGGATTATGGTGGGAATTTTTTCAAGGCCATCTGGCTACAGGTGTGACAGAATAATTTATTAAGATTTTACCTTGTGTTTTGTTTTTGTTTTTCCAACCCCATTTTGAGATGTTAGTCTGGCCTTTGTGATGTAGTCAAAATCAAAGTAACCCAAGGACAGTTTTTTTTTTCTGATCTTTTTTCTAACCTGAACTCTTTGAGGGGGTTACACCAGGGAAATGGAGAGAAGTGAGAAACATGGAGGGTAAGGGAATGATTGTTGCAGTGAGTATGAAAAGGAAGAGGGTTTCTCCACAAGAACAAGCAGCAGTGGTTTGGGATACCTTGAAATTGGTGCTCTTACTTCTCATAGAGCTGGGGTGCAAACAGGAATCAGGAGGAAATGACTGTGTAATCCCCCTGAGGAAGCTGGACCATAGGTACCAAAGTTTTCAGGCTCCACAAAGATACCCTGTCTAAGAAGACAGACACAGACCTGCCTCTGAGGGACCACATGGATTCAGACAAAAGCCATGTCAGGTGTAATCAGAAGCCAGAGAGGCCATCAGAAATGTCTGCTTGCATAAAATTCCAGAACATTTGTGTCATTCTGTACTTGGGAAAGACACCCAATAGTGACTATGATTAGACTTGGTGGGACAGGATTACTGACATTTAATTTGGTTTTAAGACTTGAGTTTGTTAGGTAAAATCTAAACCTATTAAGTGGAAGAGTTCTGGCTGTCTCTCCACACCACTTCTCACAATTGTATTGAAATGAATCTCAGTGAGGAAGATCCAGAAGAGCCATTGTTATGTATATTTGTGGCATGAAAGAGAAGTCCAGCACCTGTTTGTTTTTGCATTTTTTTCCATTTTTGCACTGTGGCCATTAACCACATTGTTCCTGGATGACTAGATCAATCAGCTGGTATCTGAGGTCTAGGATGACTGTGTGGACGTGGCCAAAGGCACCATTGGATCTACCGTGTGGACGTGGCCAAAGGCACCATTGGATTTCATGACACAGGAAGGCGATAGCTTTCTGTGGTGGTAATATACTTAAAAAACACACTGGAGGGAACTGCAGGGATTGTTTAAAAATATAATTGTTTATTGGATTTTCCTACTCCTTGAACATCTAATGTATTATAGACAGAATCATCTATATATACCCTCTGCCTTTTGATGGTGAAACAGAAATTTTATTGTTATGTTGTTTCACAGAAGAAAAATTTTTCATGATTCTTTGTTTCACTAAAAATTTTTGATCCCCAACTTAAATTAAGTTGAAGCTAAGAACTAGCCTATACATTTACATAAGGTATTTGGTCATTACACTATGAAAACAAAAACCAAAACTAAAAAGTGAAGTGGGTGTGTTAAACAGAAAAATCCCTGTTGCTAATCCCTCCATCTCTTCCTCCTTGTCTTCCCTCTTCAATATACAGACCTCAGAGAAACAGTGTAGAACCACAAATTACTGTGGGGTGCAACTCCCACTTAGTAATGACATCCCGTAAGTTAGCAAAAATCTGCCAACATCTGCAAACTCCTCTACAGAGTTGTGAGCCAGAGTTAAAAATCATGTGTGACAGTGCTGTGGAAAATACAATTGATTCCAGTCTGATTGTGTCAGTTCCAAACAGAGACAATATTGATGATGCTGAACAGTAATCTTATTGGGCTTGGACCCTACTGAACATTGGTCTTTGTCAACTCATTATTCCTATATCAGAGGGATCTTCCCAGATTGATCTTGCCAGCACCTCTTTATGTGTCTCACAAATCACAGGCAGATTTGAGAATTGCACAGTAATTGCTGAGCATTTTTCCCTTCTCTCCTTGCCTCACTCCCTGCCAGGAGACAGTGACTATATATTGCAAGTCATTGTCATATGAAAGGCCTTCTAACAAGGTAGAGTAGGGAGGTATGCAGTCCCTGGTGATGCCAGGAGCTATGGCCATACCACTGATGATTTTGGATTGGCAAAGTAAAGTATTAAATTCCGTTTTTCCCCCACTTTAGACAGTTAATTAGAGAGCTCCATGAACTTTTCAGAATTCTGAATCATTCCCTGTACCAAAGTTCAGCTGAGCACTTGAAGGGTCTAGTTGGGATGATTTGCATTGTCTCTGCATTTTTAGCAAGTTTTAAAGCATATTATCTCATCAGTAATGGTGGATGGTAGAAACAGGGCAATGGGTATACCATTTTGGACTAATGACATTTTCTTCTGTGATTTGGTCTGCTCTCCCTCTGGGCTAATTTGACATTCCCCTCTAGACATAAAAGCCTTCAGAAATCAGTTATTAGTTTAGATGATAATAAACCAAAATATAAATGGATTGCTGGTGTTCCCAGGTGGATTGGTTAGAATAAAGTTGGGCCTTTGTAATAGTGCTACAGCTAGTTTCCTTCCTGGGTCAGAGCCTCTGACAGGCCATGTGGATCTGTGTATTTTTGGATTCTCAAGCTAATTGGAAGGGAGCAGCACTAAGGCTGGTCCAGATCATGTCTTTTCAGAATGTGCATTTGACATCACAGATGTCCTCAATCATAAGAACTTGTCAGATGTTCTGAGAATTCATAACCCTTTGAATCAGCAATAGAAACTTAAGTTCCAACCATTGCAGAAAGGGCCTCTATCTTCTGTAGTTTAATCACCAGGAGCTGTGTGTGTGGTGTTTACACATATAGGAGATGGACACCAAGGCTGTTGGCTGACACAGTTTCTTCTAACTCCCTTTAGCTTTTACACTTTCTCCACTCAGTCCTGTATCTTATGAAGAGTTAAAAAGCTGAAATAAATAAACTTCAGCAAAAAGAAACCTTCTACATGCTTAATGCAAGTGAAGATCAGATACAATAAAATTTTTGTATAGTGTCTTGGAGGTTTCTGATGTTAAAAAACAAAATTCAGCTGAGTAAATTTGAAGATCTAATTGACTTTATTAAGCAATTCATCTATCAGGCAGCATCCCATCTAGCAACTAGAAGGGCGCTCTGAGAGGTTGTATAAAATGGAAAGTTTTTATAGAAGAAGGGTGAGGCAAGGGAGCTATTAATGAGAGAAAGGGTTATTTTGGAGCCAGGACATTTTTGGGGGGTGGGGGGAGAATTGGCCTAGTTTTATCATACAACTTGCTTTTCCTTTCTATGGAGGATAGATAGAGCCCGTGTAACAGATTATCTCATTGGTTTTAACCAGAAAATTCCAGACTGGTTCATTAAGATTACGTTTCTGGGAGAGGCTGAAACTGCAATTAGATAATTAAATCAAGTATTAAATCCAGGTTTGGGTATCATGAGCTTTTAGCATGAGTGACACCACTTTGGGCCTGTGGTTTTCTCTTTAACACTGTCAATGCTGCTTGTGGAATTAGCAGAATCACAGATACTGTGACTTCTTTCTTGCTGTCTGTCATTTCTGGAGTCAGTAGTGTCCTCTTGGCAGGAGCTATTCCTATACGACAAACTCCATCATGAGACTGTTTTGTGATGCCCTGATGTTGTTTGGAGACGCTGAAAGCTGTGCGCCTCTCCACTCTACTCCTTACACTGAATTGTTCTCTACTCCCCACTCTATGCCAGAAACTATAGTTGGCTGAGAGTTCATATGATGAATCAGCCTAAATGAAACTCAATTTTGCTCCACTGATTTAACTCTATTTACTTTTTATATCTCTCTTGGGTGGAGAAGCTAATTGAGTGTTGAAGTTTGAAGTCCTCCTGCTGGGGTGGCAGGCTGCATGGGGAGGTAAAAATAAACAAAAGATAGTTAATTGTGTCGGCAGATCAAGCTTAATTATTCCAGCAGAACATTAAAGTAAGATTTACACCAGAGGATTGACAGAGCAGATAACGGAGAGTTGACTGTTTAGAATCCATTTGACATTACAATCAGAGGGTCACCAGAGGTGAGGGTAAGGGCATAACCATGTTGTTTCCTCCCTCCCTTTCATGAACACTTTTATATGGGCAAAAACAGCACAACTTGGTCACAGTGGTCAGCCGGGAAGATAAACGGAGTAACAAGTAGTTGGATGAGGGGAGCATCTCAAGGCTCCTCTTTGTCTTGGTTTAGGTGAGAAGACTGTGTCTTATATTATCTTTATTTTGGTTTAGGTGAGCATCTTGGTGTTCCTGAGCAGCTGAATATGTGAAGGGACACTGGACTGAGAAGTTGTGTCTTATTCAACACTATTGATTCATCACGAAAGAACAAAATATCTCTTTCTCTCTGTCTTCAAAAGTTGGTAGACATCAGCACATTAAGAAAGCTTGATCACTGACAGCAGCGGTCCCTTGAATTATTGGAATATGCTGTGTAATTACATAGTGGTTTGAATGCTCAAGAAATCATCCTGAATCATCATTAAAAGAAAATCAGAAAATACTAATGTTTAACCAAATAACAACAACAACAAAAAGCCCATGCCTAAAATATCATTTTTTTTTTTGCCCATTTTCATTTGAGGAGTAAAATTTTATTATTTGTTTCTGGTAATGTCTCATGCCTTCTTTGTGACAGCTGCCTTAAATATATAATATATATATATTATAATATAACATGTATATAAAATATGTGCAATGTTATATATTATATATAAATAAGCATAATATATAGGTAATTATTGAAAACAAGATAATCTGGGGTCAGAGAAGGGGGGGAGTCTTGGCATGATTCCCTTAGGCATGAGGTTAATGCTGCCATGATCTAAAGTACAGTTGAGGCTGTTGGGTAAAGGAGCAGGTGCTTCTGGCCTACATGTTTTAAAAAATGAGATACAGAAGACTTTATAATGTTTAGAAAATTTAATGGTGGCTTTGATCTTATTCCAAGATGGTCATTTTATAGGGGGAACTAAAGAACAAAATAAAAATTATATAGTTCTCAAAAGACCCAGTTCAGAAAGGTCTGTTAAAAATATTTCTTGAACTCACCTAAATGAATGAGTCCTTCAGTGCCCTTCACACAGGCCTGAGTATCAAAAAGATGCCATAAAATTCTTGCTTTGAGGACAACAGTTTTTACATTAGGAATCAAGACTAACTTCAGGAGTGTTGCTGTTTCGTGCAGTTGTACAGGGCCCCACGGTTGGTTAATGCTCTGCTGTTGCCATTTTGAGATCCTTCATAATTTTTTAACGAAGAGCCCCACGTTTTCCCTCTCCCCTGGGCCCCACACATTATGTAGTCGGTTCTATTAGGAACCTTTGATTTGTTTTCACACTAAGTCGCTTTCTTCCTCCTTCCATTCTTTTCGAGTAGGAGGAAGCAGAGATACACGCAGGGAGTTGTTTGGCCTTTAAGCGGGTCTCACATCCAGCTCTCGTGTCCAGCACCCAGAAGGGCCCAGCATCATGTTCCAGGTCACACATAGAACCATCACATGACTCATCAAAGCCCCTTCCCAGTGCTCTTGATAATACTCTTCCAGTGGGACCAGTCAACCTTTTTACCCTTTAATGTAACAATTATTTTTCATTTAAAACTAGACTTCCCATTCACATGAAAATTACTTACAATAAATAAAAATAGTACCCTTTCTCCTTTGAAAACTATAAACTAAAATAAATCTGAAACCTCATAATATTCCTTAAATAAAGACAGGAAGAACATTGCCAGAGCAAATAGCCACCCTTTACACACACGCACACACACACACACACACACACACACACACACACACACACAAAAGGCCGTTCTAATTTCTAAACCTTGCCTACCGTTGTACCATTTGCAGATGTTAAATGGAAGTTATTTTATTTCTGAAAATATTTGGCAAGATGATTGTCAGGACTTCATTCCTTAGGGAGCAAATCTAGGATGTCGTTGATAGTGTTGTCAGTCCATAAGGTGGGGCTTCAACCCTGGCTTTGTCCAAGTGGGCTGTCCTTGGAAGCCCCCTCCCAGCCCTTCTCTCTATGGTGTTCAGCATCACGCTGCGGAGCCTCCCAACAATTACTGTTCCCACTTTGCAAATATTTGCATGATTAATTTTTCCTGATGTGTGTATTTCCAACCATGAGTACAAACAGCTTTTCATTTCAAACAAGAGAGGAGGCACCCTGAAGGGCAAGATCATACATTTTTATGAAGTTGCTGCTGTGGAAATTTATAATTTTTGCAGAAATTTTCACTTTTTTTTACTAGGGCAAAATGAAAATTTAATACCTGTGAAAACTACTTTTCATTTTAATAAAATAAAGTGACAGCAAGAATAAAACATATTTATATTCTTATAATTTTAGAGGAGAGCCCATACTCTATTCTCTTTACGTTTACACAGCACCTTTCCCAACAGTAGTAGGTGCTTATAATTTTGAGACTTGTGTGTACCTCTATTCCTATGAGAAAGGACTCCTGGGCAGCTCCACAAGTTATGAACATAATAAACCAAGGAAATAAAACCTAGGTTATTAAACACTTTGAGAAGCCCCTGATGTGAGGAATCAAGGCCAGGATTTTTTTGCTAATGAGGAAATCATCAAGACAGAGAAAGCATTTGCTTTTCACAAACGTAGGAAAACAGAACTTCCCTTTTGTCAGGTTCTAGAAAAATAAGTGCCATTTGTTTTGAGTTTACATTTTGAGTTACCAAGAAAATGTAAGAGTCTGTGACTTTTTAATCCAAGAGTATTTGACCATTTAAATTATTTTAGAAGTTTTAACGTAGGTGACTAATCGAAATGTTTTTCTAAAGGCAAGACAGTGTTTTTCAAGGTGTGGTTCTCACCGCCTACTGCAGGTGCATGAAAAGACTTTAGGTGCTACAGGGAAGAATGGTTTTTTTTTAACTGTGAACATATTTTAATGAGTAATTGAATGTGTATATGTTGTGTGCGTGCATGTGTGTGTGTGTGTGTGTGTGTAATGTCAACTAGCACACCAACCTGAACTTTTAGCAACCTGTTAGTACCTTAGAAATACTCAGCATCCCACCTCACCATCTTCGCACTGTACTCATGGCCCATCCCTCATTGAGACCGTAGCCTCCTAGTGACTTCTCGACTTGCCTCCCTGCAAGTGATCCTTCTCAGAGGAATCGTAGAGAAGCTTTAAAAACCTAGGTTCAATCCTGTCATTTAAAGTTATATCCTGATTTTGTCAGCTCCAAATCTCCTGGTGGCTTCCCATCTCGCTAATAATTTAAGTCAATGTCCTTGCTATGGCCCACAGCCCTGCCATTTCTTCCCTTTGGCTACTTGCCCAACTTCATCTCCTGCCACTCTCTTCTTTCTCTCTTCTCCAGCTTCCTTGCTCTTTCCCAATCATGCTGAATATAAGATGTTTTAGGGCCTTTGGAGTTCCTTGTCTTTCCTCTATCTAGACTTCACTTTCCCAAGCTATCCACATGGCTGTCTTCCTCACTGAATTAAGCCTCTGCTCAAATGCCACCTGGTTTGGCCCCTTCCCTGGTGCCTTCCCTCTCTATATCTCCTTACCCTGCTTTGTGTTTCTCCACAGCTGTTGTGCCCAGAAGGAATGGCCTCCATTTGTCATCCCAGCCTGTATCTACACCCTTTGCCACGTAACTTAGTAATCTCTCACCCAGATGCTGGGGTTGGCTATAGGACTCGCTTTGGCCAATGTAATGTTAACAGATAGGATGCAGGCAGGCTCTTGAAAGTGCTTGTGTTCATTTCTGCTGGACTGTCACGCCTGCAGTTTCTGTGAATGCATGCTGGAGGCTAAGCTTGCGGCAGAGGTCCGGATCGCCCGTCAGCCCCCGCGGCAGCGTTCCAGGTCTGCCCACAGCTGGCTGATGTTTGGCTATATGAGCCAATACAGCAGAGACTGGAAGAGCTAATAGCCAAGCCCTAAATAAATGAGCCACAGACATGGAGGAAATAAATGCTTATTATTTTTAAGACACTCAGTATTGGAGTGCTTTGTTATGCTGTATTATTATGGCAAAATATAGCCCACATATCCCCTGATGACATATTACATTTTTTAAATTTACCTACACCAGACTATAGAAGAAATGCTCTGTCAGTTATAGTTACTTTTAATGGATGAGGTTTGGCACATAGAAAATATTCATTTAATATGTTTGTTAAACTCAGTGCATTTTATGGATAATAGAGCTTAGGGTAAATATATCATCGATCGTGCGGTGGTAATCCACCTAGCCACGCAGATTGCAGTTGCAGTTGTAAGATGCTCTAGAGTTTTGGGATTGAGCAATCATGATGTTGGGCTGGTCCACTAATTTAACTCTATTAGAGTTTGGTAAACACTGTCTTAAGGTACTGGGATGTTATGTAATATCACATTTCTATGTAGTCAAGCAGAGGTAGCAATTTGTAGCTGCTTTTATTGGAACTTCCACAGACATTTCCTCTAATTCTGAACTCTGTCAAGTATGAAACGAGCATAGGGTCTCCTGGGTGCCTACTTAGCTAAGGAAGATGAGTGATGACATTTCCAAAAATGCACAATCACAAGCACTTTTACCACTGCTATCCCATATTAAGAATGGACAGTCTGAAGCAGTTCTTTGGTCAGTTAACATTCATTGTGAAATACAACTGTCTTGAGCACCTAGTATATACATAGCTTTGATCTGGGTGTAGGAAATAGAAAATCAAAACAGACATGGTTTCTTTATTAATACATCAATAGAATCACGCTTTTTGAAAATTCCCTCAAACAAACTAATCACAAATGCTAGCCTGGGAGATAGGGACAACAAAAATGAAAATACATGGACCTCTTACTAGCTATTCAGGTAACAGTCAAAAGCTAAGTCTCATTCTGATTTTATTCACTAAAGCATTAAGCCCTATGACCCACAATCACTTACCACTGAACATTTAACTACTAATTTGTAATTTGTTCAAATGCTTGTGCACAGATAGTGACTACACCATATCCAGTTTCCAGAAATCAAAAAGATACTGTAATTGAAAGTACCTAAATAGCACACTTAATTACAACAGCAGAGCTTATGTGAGAGACCTCCCTCACACAGTGTATAAGGTAGGAGAAAAAGAAATGCCTTTCTTGACTTCTTACCACTGTGATCAGGACTGCTCCACACATGCTTTGCAGAACATCATTATTTAAGTTTATATGATGATGAATATGGCCCCACATACACTGGTGCTACAGTGAATTTGATATTTTATTGCTATTGTCTCCATTACCCAGGTGTACCAAGATGGACTGAGTGACTATTACATACTTGGTCTCCCCCAAATATATAGACAATATTCATGCGTGTATAGTACATAAGAACTCCCCTTGACATTGCTGTTACTATTTAAATATTTTATTAACTCAGAAATTTATTTTAGGCACCAGATAGAATGCTTTAAAGCCAAAGATGAACCCCCTGGGGTCCTGAGATTCATGATTTATGTGTTCCTTAAATGCTATAGAGTGATCATATTAGCCATAAAATATGCACCAAATAATTATTTGTAAATCAAATTGATATTTTATAAAATGTCTTCTCTATTTTATTCATAGCAAAGGTAGCATATATTTTTAACTTTCAGGCTTGGCAACTTTTTCCACTTTGGAACTAGAAAAACTATAATTCAAACTCTTAACATAAACATGCATTGTGAATATCTGAGGGGGGGGAGTATGAGTACGTATGTTTCCCCAACATATTTCAATTAAGAAACTGCCTCTCCAACCCCAGTGGTACATCTAATTGAATTCATATTTTATAGAATATATTTTTGGAACACTTTATGTAATGTGTACATATCTTGGTTATAGCTTTATGTCCGGCCAATAAAAATATTATGGGTCACTTAGTTAACTAAGTAACAAATGCAATACTTACTGAGAATTTACTGTATTTCTGACTCTCTTCTGGGTTTAGGGGGAAGATACAAAGATAGTCTTGATACTCTTTATAATTTAGGTTGTTATATATTTTTGGTATATAGACTAGTTCTGAATTGTACTGACCAAGAGCAATAATAAAACTGAAAAGACCTGGCCAGCATAACTTAGAGGTTGAGCAGCAACCTATGATCCGGGAGATCAAGTTTCGATTACTGGTCAGGGCACATGCCCGGGTTGGGGGCTCAGGTTGGGGGCTCGATCCCCAGTGGGGGCGTGCAGGAGGCAGCCGATCAATGACTCTCATCTCTCTCCTTTCCTCTCTCTGAAATCAATAAAAATATAATTTAAAAAAAATCAACAACTAAGAAATGCATTTCAACTTATAAACCAACTAATAAAAGTAACAAAATTTGTAATTAGTTGGTGAACACTAACACAGTGGGAGGTAGAGAGAGAGACCTACCTTCCAATGGATGTGATTCTCCATTTCTCATCTTTTTTCTTGCATTTCTTCTTCTACCATTTTATGTCCCCTATATTCCTGACTCGTTTTCTGCCTCAATTTATTGTCAAAATGGATCTATCTTTCCACTATCTCTTAAATTCAGATTTCTTTACATATTGTACTGTTGACATGGCCATATTTACGTGGCATTTTGCCAACTTGGCTCTGAGTTATTGAGAGCAGGGATTGTATTTGTCACTTTTTTTGGACTCTTCAGAGCACCTTATCTCACAAAAAAATGTCCAATAATTATTTGGTAATTTGATTTAATTGAGTCGTCACTTCCATCTACCAGTAGTGCTTATGACTTTGAGCATTAGTAATCCCATTGGTGGCCTCCAGGGAAAAGGAAGGTAAATGTTGTGGCACTAGCAGAAACAGGAGAGGGTAGGATATATTTCCCATTGGGGAGGATATTTTAAGTGCATTTTGAAGTTGGCAACCTGGCTGGAGAGAAGGTATTCTTTGAGCTTGGACTGAGATGATATATTTGAACATGTATGTGCATCTATTTCTCAAGCATCTGTATCAAAGATTTTACCATGATTTAAATCTGATTCAGGTGGTGAAACATCTGGAAATCATGATGGCATTTACTGAACATCATAAAATGTTGACATTTAAAGCTAAAATTGTGTAATGTACCATTTTGTGCTAAATCAGATGCCATCTTATGCTAGATTCTCCTGTAGATGAAGAGTGGCAGGTGCCAAGTAGAGAAGAGAAAACTACCAGGGAAATTGTTTAAAGAAATTTTTTTTTTTCAAACTAATGAATTGGGAAGACTCTGCATTATTTGATTCTAGTCATGAAATCTCTAAGTAAATCTATCAGAGCCATTGTTTAAATAGCCCAAATGTGTACCCAACTGAAATTTGACAGTTTAGTTAAGAGCAACTCTATAATATTGTATTTCATAGGCTAAAAGATGGAAGTACTAGTCTGGATAAAATTATTCCCCCTTTTTAAAGTAAAAAAAAAAAAAAAGTAAAATTGGTTACAGCCCTGTTTCTGCAGTTAGAGAATTAGAAGAATTTGGGTTAGTTTGACTCTTTTGTTTTGCACATTTCTAATCCATCTTGGTATTTTGAAGGAAAAAAAAAAAAAGAGTTATAAGAGAACATCTGTTGCTATTCATGTCATTTTTCATCTACATCAGGTTACATAGTAGTTTAAGAAGGCCTTTCTCCCTTCTTTTTAAAATTGTAGTTCCCTTCATCTTTCCCTATCTCTGTCAATAAAACTCTGTTCTCCTTCCTCCCATTCCTCCCAGGTTAGGGCCTCCCCCTCCTCTCCAAAGCCCCTCCACATGTGCTGTGCATTTTCTCCTTTCCAGTTTACTTCTGTTTATATTTTCATACTTACTGCCTCTCTGTACCCCATCTCTCACTTCCTAACCCAATATTAAATTTCTGGGTTTGTTTTTTTTTTGTTTGTTTCTGTTTTCAAACATGGTAACTTAGGAATTAAATAAATAAATACTTATTAAAAAAAAAAAGTTTCCTCTTTCATGCACAAACATCTATTGAGCACCTACAAGTGCCAGGGACTATTCTACACATGGAGGATAGGCCGGGGGAACAAGGCCAGTTAGGGTCCTGCTCGGCTGGAGCATATATTCTAGCAAAGGGGGTAGGGGAGGAAAGATAATTTTTGAAAATCAGGTAAATTTAAATGTTATGTAGGATTGCCAGATTTAGTAAATAAAACCAGCTGTCCAAAAAAATTAAATATCAGATAAATAACATTTAAAAAAAAAAAAAAGTATGTTCCACGTAATATTGGGGATTAAATTAAAATGTAATAGAGATTACCTGGGACAATTAGAGGCAGTTTTGCAGCTATCCTTTCCCCAAAGACATACATGTCCAACTTGCACCCAGGTGCCTATGTTCACATTATTCTCTTTTATGCAATCTCTCGCCTTGTCCTCTAATCTCAGTTTATCTAGATGTTGCTCATTCTCAGGTTCCACCTTTTTCTTGCAATGATTCCACTCATATCATGGTCTCCTTTTATAAATCATCTTTAGAGTTACTATCCACATTACACCATTAATATAAAAATTTATGGTTCTAGTCCATGTCTACATTCCAGAATTCATCTATGTTCTTGTTACTGGTTCAAAGCCAAAGTGTCCAATGCTTCAAAAGGCCAAAACTTGGGTGGGAATGCAGACTGGTGCAGCTACTATGGAAAACAGTATGGAGGTTCCTCAAAAAATTAAAAATGGAACTACTTTTTGACCCAGTGATCCCACTTCTAGGAATATATCCTAAGAATCCTGAAACACTAATCAGAATGAATATATGCACCCCTATGTTCATAGCAGCACAATTTACAATAGCTAAGATCTGGAAACAGCCCAAGAAGGCACCAACCAAGAAGATGGGAGAACTCGTGATGCCTCAAATACACCTTAAGAAAGCATAGGGTTCAGACTTCTTTTATGTCAAATGAAAGGGAAATGGGAGGGGCAAGGGGAAATTGATGACTGAAGGCATCTGGCACCAGCAGGGGTTTGTGGAAGATTGTGCTTAGTCCGTTGACCCTCATTGATATGAATCTGGTCACAAAGTTCCTGCAGATCTTTGATAAACAAAACATATTTCCCTTATCTCCTCAGGAGAGGCACCTTCTGGCAAGGGTCTATTTTTATAAAACTCAAGTTCCAAGCAGAATTTCTCTAATGATTAGCATGTCTGTATCAAGAAGCCATTAACCTAAAGGCTGTGGGGACAAAGCAGACTGAACAAGGCGGAGTCAGAAAGGCTGAGCATTTCACTCTGTTACCTTCTGCTGCCATATCTGTCAACTCTCCTACATGTGCATTTCTTGTATTTGTAATTTGTAAGTGTAGGAATCAGAGCAAACACTCTGGAGTCAAACAATCGAGGTTCTGCAACTTACTGGTTATTGGACCTCAGACAGGCATTTGCTGTGCCTCAGTTTTATTCATAAAAAGGGGAAAATAAAATAGTACCTCTCTTTTAGAGTTTTTATAAATATTAAATATAATTATGTACACAGGATATCTGCACAATGCATATTAGTTCCCCTCCTCCTCTTCATGGTCATTATTGTTATTATTACCATAAACATATAATTTCTAGCATAGTGCAGAGTTGGACAAGACTATTGACCAATACAAAACTTCAGTATTAAATTGTCATTGAAATGAACAATGGCCTTTATAGTTCTGCTAATTTATTATATGTATCTGACCTCCTTTTTGGTCACAGTGAGCAATCAGGAACAATTTGCTTTGTATTGTTTTAGCAGAAAAATAATTTAGAGATTACACTAACTGGGGAATGAAAAAAGAGACATATTTAAAATTACTATCCTCAAAAACAACAAAATAAAAAACTATAGTATGTAAATTAAATGCTATTCATGCCTATTGTCCCTCTTTCCCTTTCAAAAATAAATTTCCAGAGGGCAGAATTAGTTTTTTAGTAAGAGGCCCTTTTCTTAAATGCACAAGATTTGAGTCACTGGTGAAAGTATTTAATAACAATTGTTGTGATTGGCCCCCTGATGATCTGTCCAAAAAAACTAGATCCTACAGCAAGTTTCCATCCTGCCATTCAGCAGGAAATTACTCATTTTATATAATGTTTTTGTAACTGATGTTTTTGGTATTATATTATTTGTCATAGCTATATCTGTAACCAAATTTGTAAATTGAATTCTCCAGCATACCTTTTATAGTTATGAGAAATAAAATCTTTCAGGTTGAAATGGTGGACATTTGGTCTTGCCAAAAAAATATGGGGGAAGCCCAGAATAAACTAATATGTCCCATCTGCATGAGAGATCAGTGAAACTGTAAAAACCATTATTGTTATAAATCTGTAGTGTACTTACATTATTATAAGTCTTTAAGTACACTTTTTGGATACAAGGATTATGAAAGAAATACCTCTGAGATAGCCCCTAAACTATAGCATAGCCAAAGATGAAAGCCAAAAATTATTCTGGACATGGTACTCACTATTTGGAGAAAATAAATCTTTGGGATGACTGTTAGAATTAAAATGACAATAAGGCCACAAATAGCAAAGGGGATCATAATAATCTCTTCTCCTCCTTCCCTTAAAAAATAACTTTGAAAAGTCTCCCCTCTTCTCAGATTATGTGATCACTCTAAATTGCATCCAGAAGCATAATGTCTTCTAGAGAGGCCTGTTGAGAGTAGTTTTAAACACACACACACACACACACACACACACACACACACACACACACATGATTTTGAGCTTAAATGCACATAAAAAGTATGATTATTTTACAACAAAAATACAATACAATTTCAATTTTTATTCATCCCATACTCAATTTAGGGATTTAATTGCTACATGTGACTGAATCAAATCATTTGATTTCTGTAAGTTGAACTGTATTTTTCTATTGCTTTCCATAGTTGAGATTTCTTGTTACTTATTGGAAACCCCAAATCATAATGAGATTTAGGGACAAAGTATAGTTGTCAGGAATGGTTTACACAGTGTGATAGTTGAGCTTATTCCATTTTCAGATAATTTCCCCAGTTCTATTTGAATGATATGGATCTATGTCGGGTAACATGAAGAGAAGGAAAAGGTCTGAACTTCCCCAAATCTCTTCCTAAACTCCAGGATATGGCATGATCAGCAACTCCTTTCCTCAATAAAATTCTGACTATTAGAATAATTTGAGGGCTAAACAAAGGCCTTGGGAACTATGATATTCTCTCCAGAGAATTGAAATATATGACCTCAGAGAAGAAGGGGAATGTGTGTGTATGTGTGTGCGTGTGTGTGTGTGTGTGTGTGTGAGAGAGAGAGAGAGAGAGAAAGAGAGAGAGAGAGAGAGAGAAGGGGCAGAAGGGACAGAAGGGACAGGGAAAGGGAGAGGGACAGGAAGAGAGATTAGGTAAAGAAGTTTCCTTGATTTCCATAAGGACCTGCTACTTTTTCTTAGACCAGGCAAAGCCCGTCTGACCTAAGTGATTTAGGATTTAGGAAACAATCAGATGAGAGGAATACTGAGAAGTAGTGGAACATTGGCTAAGGAAAATAGAGCAGGTGCAAATGCAGCAAGAGGTAAAGTAAAAGTTCTGATTTCACACTTGCTATGTGCAAAAAAGGGGGAAACCGAGACTCAGAGAAGGTACATCATCTGGCAAAGGCGCTGCAAACTGACCACCGGCAGACAGAGCTTTGGCCCCAGCTTCTATGACGCCGGGCAGGTTCTTAATATAGCCCCTAAACCAGACTGAAACAATGACAGTGATATTCGCTACTAGAAAAAGAATATCCTGTAGAGTTAACTGACAATTTATTCTAAACTCCTCCTCTGCGGCTGCCTTGGGAAGGAAGCTCCATTTCCTCCGCCTGGGCTCTGGCTGGGCCAGGCTGGTCTCTGCACCGAGTCCTGAGCGGCCTGCGGTGACCTGCCCTTGAAGAGCTGGTGTAAAAACCTTTGCCCAAGCACTCTCGGGCTCTTTGTACATCTTTAATAGTTTCCTTGACAGACTATGAAGAACTGCCAGATGACAGTTCTATTTCATTTTTGTCACTGCCTGGTGCTCCTTTTTTCTCTCTGGCTTTTTCTCAAGGGCACGATTCTATAAGTCAATGTGGCAATGCTCGCGATGGGTATTGCTCTTTCAGCCGCTGTATATTGATGCGGAGTGAGCAAGTCACGGACATGTCAAGATTTCAGGCCTTCAGAAAAGTAATCAAGGAGTATTTTATAAACTCTAATGTCCTTTCCATTGAAAGCAAATTGAAACTGGGGATTGGGATCTGATATTAAGGGTTTACTTTAAAACACGGCTGCCAGAGGCATAAAAAAGCCCCTTTGATTAATATACCACAGGACTTGTTCGCTGGGAAAGAGCACAGGCGATGTGCTTTTGTTCCCCAAGTTTTAAATAAAACATTTGTCATTCTCGCATGCTGTTTATTACTAATTGCGCAATTATTTTATTGTATGGCACCAGAAAAAAAAATGACTTGAGGTTCCTTCTGCATATTCTATGTTTTAAGTAAATAATCACTTCAGTCAAAAATTATTTATTAAATTCCTTGATTCTTTGCTAAACATAATGGAGACGTCAAGACTTTTTTATTAGTGCTGCATAATGAAATAATTGAGCAATTAGTAATAAATTTTCTCTCTCTCATAATTTAGAATAAATAAAAACAATTACTTGGGTTTTCTTTAGGAATGTGGGATTCTTAGAATTATTTCTCATAAAATTATGCTGATGAATGTCACATGTTTCTTCAGCAAAAGCAAAATGAAATGGCTTTTGCTTGTCATCTCTGCAGAATCAGCATAGCTATCCTGCACTGCAGGGATGTGCGGATTTCTTTATGTATTCTTTCTTCTGATTATCTCAGTATGTGGAGGAGAGCTGAGTTTCAAATATTAGTACCCTGATACATTCAAAAACACTTTCATAATGGTCATTAACTTTCATGTTACCAGATTTCAAATTTATAATAAGAGTGGAAAATATCTTTAAAAGCTAAGCAGTACCTTATCATGACTTCATGATCAATAAGTGCTACTATGACACCTGCTGTAAGGCATCCTCTCAGCACTGTGAGCAATGTGAAGGCAAAAGAGATATGGACCTTCTTTCAAAGAGCTCACCGTCCAGCAAGGGGATAATGAATGTACATAGATTATTAGAATGCCAGCCAAAAAATAGACATTGGCAAAGTGATATGGATTTTTAGAAGAAGGAAAAAATCTTTATGTCTTGGGAGGGAGCGATGTTGGAGGCAGGAAAGGAAGAATATCAAGGGGTTGACATGTGAGATTGAAGGGCGGGCATTAACAGAGACAGCTGACATTTACTGAGCTCTTAGGTTGCCAGACACTCTCTGACTCTAAAGTTCATTTTTCAACCACTAACCCACAGGATATGGGTATGGAGGGACACAGGGAATGGGTGTTCTTGGCAGAGGAAAGAGTAGGAGCAAAGGCATGAAGGGAAATGGGTTCTCTCTTCTAAATGATTTGTAGACAGTACCTTAGTTCTGGTGCATACAGAAGACAGAGCCACACCGTTAGGTCCCTACAGCGATGTCTAGTCAGCACACCACACTTTCCGTGTAATGAACGCCAACAGCAGTGTGTGCCCTGAAAATAATTAGACACAGCTATGCTTCATTATAGAATGTTAATAAATCATATCCACAAAATGTTTCTCTCTGTTCTTCCAACTGTGAAATTCTAGAATTAAGCACCAAATATACAATAGAAATAGAATCATAAGGAGGGCAGTCAGAGCCCTTCTTAGTCTGGCCTCACTTTACTTCTCTGATCATATTTTCCTCTTCACATGTCTTATGTTCCTGCCAATAAAGTCACTATTTCCTACATGTGCCCAGTCCCATCACACAACCCACTGTTGTTGTGTGTCTCTGGGCATCTAAAACTGCTTCAGCCTAAAGGGCTTTCCTGTGGTAAGCAGTCTCTTGGAGCCACACGAGGTTGTGTGGCTGTTGCATGGCTTGCGTCCTGATTGTATTGCTATTACAGGGAAGAGATTGCCTACTAGCTGAGAACTGATTTAGAAAGGTCGCAGGCTTATAAGTCAGCTGCACGTCAGTTCCTCCTCTCAGCCCCTTTCAGGGCCATCCTTCTCTAGTTGATATTAGAGAATAGGACCCTTTATTTTACTCACCTCCTGAGCTGCTCCCTTTCCAACATTCCACACCAATTTCCTTACCATTCCTGGTTTCGCAGAGATCACTGCTCACTTCCCTGCTTTTAATTGGCTCTCCTGTTTTCTAACTGGGAAATTTTGGGAAAACAGTTCATTCTTCATATTGCTACCATGTGGTCCATCACCCGCTATTTAGGAAAGTTCTCCACTCCTATGAATTTACCCAAGAGAAATGAAAACATGTGTCTACACAAATTCTTGTAGCAAATGTTTATAGCAGTGTTATTAAGAAATTGCCAACAATTTTCCAAAGTGGCTTAATCATTTTGCATTTCCACCAGCCATGTGTGTGAATTCATTGCCAACACTTAGCGGTGTCAGTATTTGTAATATTAGCTCTTCTACTAGGTGTGTAGTGGTGCCTCATTATGGCTTTAATTTGCATCATGTTGATTATATTATCATGTGCTTATCTAGCATTCATATATATTATTCAAGTTTTGTTCTTTTATTAGCCTACTTTTAATTGGACTGTTTTTCTATTATTGAATTGGTTACTTCCAGGTTTGGGCAATAATAAATATAGCTGCTACAAGTTTTTGTGTGAATGTAATTTTCAGATCACTTGGGTAAACACCTAGGAGTACAATTGCTGAGTCATAATGGTAAATTTATGTTTAACTTTATAAGAAACTGCCAGCCTGGTCGGCATGGCTCTGTGTTGAGTGTCAACCTATGAACCAAGGGATCACAGTTCGATTCCGGGTCAGGGCACATGCCTGAGTTGCAGGCTTGATCCCCAGTAGGAGTCATGCAGGAGACAGCCAATCAATGACTTGGTCTCGTCATTGATGCTTTCATCTCTCTCTCCTTCTCCCTCTCTCTAAAATAAATAAATAAAAATTTTAAAAATAAAAAATAAGAAACTGCCAAATTGTCTTTCAACATTTTGTACTTCTACTAGTAGTGTGTGAGAGTTCCTATGGAAATTTAAGTTGAATTGCATTGCATCAGTTTGGTGAGGACTGACATGCTAAAATCTTGAGTCTTTTAATCCATGAGAATGATATATCTCTATATTTATTAATCATCATTAGTTTTTCTCAGCAATATTTTGAAGTTTTCAGTGTAAAATTCTTATACGTCTTTTGTAAAATGTATCCTTAAGTATTTCACATTTTTCCTGATATAGTAAATAGTATTTTCAAATTGAAATTCCCAATTATTTGTTCTTAGCATGTACAAATAAAATTGATATTGATTAGGATATTCTACATAGACAGTCATGTTTTTTGCAAAGAAAGTTTTCTTTCTTTCTTTCTTCCTAATCTGTCTGCCTTTTATCTCTTTCTCCTTTCCTGTCGGCAAATATAATGTGAGTAGACATAGTGAAAGGGAATATCTTTCCCTGGTTCTTGATCTTACAAGGTTTCTCACCAATAAGTATAATGCTAGCTGTGAGCTTTCAAACATGCCTTTTAACAAATGGAGGGTCTTCTATTTCTAATCTGCTAAGCACTTTTATCAAGAGTGGGGTGTGGTTTTTTGTCAAATACTTTTCCTGTATATATTGAGATAATGGTATAATTTTTCTTTTAGTCTGTTAATACAGTGAATTATACTGATTGCTTTTCAAATGTTTAACCCACCTTGTGTTGCTGGAATAAATTCTACTGAGTCATGATGTATTATCTTTCTATATATTGCCAGATTATTATCATTTTATAGTTTGCTAACATTTACAAGAAATATTGCTTTCTAGATTTCTTTTATTTCATTTTCTTTCATTTTTTCCCCTCTTTCTTTCTACTATCTTTACTCAGTTTGCTATCAGGTCAGTTCTGGCCTCTAGAAGAGTTTGTGTAGAGTTGGCATTATTTCTTCCTTAAATGTTTGGCAGAATCAACCAGTAGAGCCAACTTGGCTTGGAGTAATCTTTGTGGAAAGTTGTGAGTGTGTGAGTGTGTGTGTGTGTGTGTGTGTGTGTGTTTGATTGTCCACTCCCAGTCTCTCAATTCACATTGTCTCACACGGAGGAAAAAGTCTCACAAACAACAGAAGAAACTGTAAATTCTTGGGAAAACTGGAGATTGTAAAGCAACCCTTATTTTTCAAAGAAAATGAACATCTCTTCAGAAAAGAAAACTCACTAAGCTGCTTTGAGATTCCTGTGAAAAGAGAAAAAAACAAATGGGACATCAAACTAAAAAGTTTTTGCACAGCACAAGAAACCACCAACAAAATGAAAAGACAACCCACTGAATGGGAGAACATATTCACCAATGATACATCTGACAAGGGGTTGATATCCAAATAAAACTCAACACCAAAGAGACAACCAATCCAATTAAAAAATGGACAAGGTCCTGAAAAAATGCTTCTCCAAAGAGAATATACAGATGGCCACTAGACATATGAAAAAACGCTCAACATTGCTAATCATGAGAGAAATACAAATTTAAACCACAATGAAATATCACAATAGACCTGTCAGAATGGCTGCCATCACTAAATCAACCAACAAGTGTTGGCGAGCGTGTGGAAGAAAGGAAACCTTCGTGCCCTGCTGGTGGGAATGCAGGCTGGCGCAGCCACTGTGGAGAGCAGGATGGAGTTACCTTAAAAAATTAAAAATGGAACTGCCTTAGGACCCAGTGATTCCACATCTGGGAATGTATCTGAAGAAACTAGAAACACTAATTCGAAAGAATATATGCACTCCTATGTTTACTGCAGCGTTACTTACAATAGCCAAGATTTGGAAGCAGCCCAAGTAGGAAGGTTTTAAACTGTGAATTCAATTTAGTTAAAACAGAATTATTCAGATTATCTTTTTTCCTTAAGTGAGCTTTGGAAGTTTTTTGTCTTCCAACAAATTTGTTGTTAAATTAATTGGCAAAAAAATTGTTGAAAATATTTCCTTATCATTTTAATGTCCATAATATCTATAGTTATGATCCATATAGCATTTCAAATATTGGTAATTTATTTTTCTCTTTTCTTATTAGTTTCACAAGAGGTTAACCATTTTATTGGTTTTTTTTCAAAGAGACCGTTTATACTTTCATTGATATGTCTCTTTATTTCATTAGTGTCTGATCTTATTCTTATTACTTCTTTCCTTTGGTTTACTTTGGATTTTTAAAAAAATATGTTTTTATTGATTTGAGAGAGAGAGAAAAGGAGAGGGAGAGAGAAAGGGAGAAACATCCACGAGAGAGGAACATCCTCTGGTTGCTCCCTGCTCACCACCTACTGAGGATGGGGTCCATAACCAGGGCATGTGCCCTCACCTGGGATTAACCATGAACCTCTTGGTGTCCGGGACAAAGCTCAACCAACTGAGCCACACCTGCCAGGGCTACTTTGGAATTTTATTTTTCTTTCCTAAAGTGCAAGTTTAGATATGATTCAATATCTTTTTTCCCTATTATAAATATTGTATGCTACAGATTTCCTTCAAAGCACTGTTTGGCTACATCCCACACATTTGATATGTTATGTTTATTTTCATTTAATTTAAAATAATTTCTAATTTTTCTTGTGATTTTTTTCTTTGACTCATGTGTTGCATAGAAATGGGCTATATAATTTCCCAATATTTGGAGGAATATTCCAGATATCTATCTATTACTGCTTTGTACTATAATTAGATTGTGGTCAGAAGAATACATTGTACAATTTCAATCCTTCGTATTTATTGAGATTGTTTTATAGCTCAGAACATGGCCTATCTTGATAAATATTCTGTGTGCATTTAAAAAAATATGTATTTTAGTATTTTTGAGTGGAGTATTCTAAGAATGTCAATTTGGTCAAGTTGATATATATATATTTTTTGAAGTCTTCTTACTGATTTCCTCTTTACTTGTTCTTTAAGTTATTGAGAAAGGGTCTTTGAAATCTCCAAGCACAGCTTGAATTTGTCTGTTTCTCTTTTCACTTCCAAAAGCTTTGCTTCCTATATGTTGAAGTTCTGTTTTTAGGTGACATACATTTAGGGCTATGTCATTGTGCTAAATCTCTTCATCTGGTAGTATTACTTACTCCGAAATCTACTTTGTCTGATATTAATATAGCTCCACTGGCTTCCTTTATGTTAGGTTTAGCGCAATGTATCTCTTTCCATTCTTTTCCTTTTAACTTCTCTGTGGTTTATATTTAAAGTGTGTTTCTTGTCAATTTTACCCTTCTCAGCCTTCATGCCGGAACTCCTTACCTTGCTTTATTATTTTAAAAAATAGTATGGACAATTCGGGAGGTATTGTGTTTATTGTTTATATCTTTCCTCCAGCAGAATGTAAGCTCCATGAGATGACAAATTCTGTCTGTTTTGTTCAGTGAAGTATCCCAGTACTTAGAATGGTGCCTGGAACATCGTGGACATTTAATAAACATTTGTTGAATGAATGAACGCACTGGCAAGTGGAAAACGCAGGGCATCATTTTACTGATTACAATAACATATATCTATGTAAAAATACTTGCAACAACTGCATGACATAAGACCATATATAAATTTTATTCTTATAAAAAATGTGATTCAATGTGGGTAAAAGTCTGTAAAATAAATATCACTCACATAAAGTCAAGTTATGCACATGTAGCAAGAGGCCAGTAAAGAGAGAAATAATTGAGAGACAGTAGAATAGGAGACTGCCTTTCTGGTATGATTCAAGGAATTTTGAGCAAAAACCTATTCTAAGCATTTTTTCTTTCCTCTTCATAACCTGAATCTCAAATTCCACCATGAGAGAGGTACACCTTTAAATTTGGGGGTATTTTTTTTTTGTAGTTGTTAGAAATTGCTATCAAAATGCAAATACCCATGAAAGGGAAGGGGGTAAACTTTAAGTATAAATTTACACTTTGGAGAAGATTCATTGGCATCATGTCAAAGCAAGCGGTTCTAAGATAGCACCTGTGTGCTGACGAGTAGAACCTTCCATGACTAACTTGACCTGTTTCATAACTCAGGCTGACGCAAACACTTTATTGACCACTGTAGCATTGTATATACACACAATGTGTAGGGATCCTGATGAGGGGGAAATTCGGGAGGGCTTAATGGTGGACAGGTTAATAGTGGAGTATTAAAAACCAGATCCTTTTATACCCTAAGCTTCATCTGTGATAAAAGAATTTAGTATTTTTAAAAATTTAAACAAATACAATGGGTTCGGTTAATTCATAAAAATTTTAAATAAGATGGACCTTGGTAGGCAATGGCAGAAACAAGGCTGTGTAGCTATTTTTCTATTTACAATGCAATGAAACCTTTAAGTCCAAAGCTCCTCATGAGTTTGTTAATCTCTAATTTGTCCAGAAAGACATCAGAGTGATGGAGGCAAATACTAGCAACTGTAACCTATCTAGAGGAGAACACACCCAAAGGTAAGGTAAGGTTTAGTGGATTCAGAGGTGAGGTTGTGTCTATGTGACTCATCCAGAGTCATGGGAATTTAAATGATTCTCTTACATTTGTAAAGTGAACTGAAAATAAAGTTTTGACACTTTTCTTTCCTGCTGCTGCATGGCCCTGATTATAAACGAGCGGTCAATTGACAGCTTCTTCAACTCAGAATTTCTCCAAAGGATTTATTTGAAAGATGAGAAAAGGGATGAATGCCAAGGCACCGGAGTAATTTTTTTAAGCAGATAATTTAATGACTCTTTTAATGAAATATTGTCATTTATATTCAGATGTCTCATCTCTTCCCATATTTTTCAGGAACTTCTCTGAGCCTCAGTGGTATTGGATGCCTGCTTGTATTCTAAGGGTCTTTAGATCTTTAGAAGTTCACTAGTGAGATGTAAATGACCCTGAGCGGACAGGGCAGTGAGCCTTCAGAAGTGGATTGGATGACATCACTTTGAAAGCAGTACAGGGCATTTGGTACAGGAGGCAACCCTGTTCACTTTTCCTCTGAATAATTAGAGAGTAAATCATTTACGTTTGCTTTTTTCTTCCTCATATTATGATTCTTCCTGTATTTTGTGTCTGACTCTTACAAGCCAAATGAGAGACTGGTAATCTCGCTAATCCATGGGATAGAAATTCTTTTTAGATTCTGAATAATTCAGGTTAATTGCAGTCAATATTCTATTTAAACCTCTAATAATTATCTGATTTCTATTTGACCACAGAGATCCCTGCTAATTTAGTATTTGTTATGTAGATAATAACAGCTGACACTTATCAAGTACTTCCCATGAGGTAGAAGATAAACTTTTAATTTTAGAATAGTTTTAGGTTTATAGAAAGATTAAGAAGATATACAGAGCTTCCACACTCAGTTCATCCTATTATTAATTAATAATATGTACATTATCATGGTACATTTGGTACACGTACATTAATATGGTACGTTTGCCACAATCAATCAACCGATATTGATACATTAACTAAAATTCATCATTAATTCAGATGTCCTTAGATTTTACCAATGTTCCTTTTCTGTTTCAGGATACTATTCTGAATGCCACACAATATTTAGTTCGTCATGTCTCCCTAGGCTCCTCTTGGCTGTGTCAATTGTTTAGACTCTCCCTGTTTTTAATGATCTTAACAGTTTTAAGGAGTGTGGTCAGGTATATGTTGCAGAATGTTCCTCTGTTGTTATTTGTCTAAGGTTTTCTTCTGATAAGACGAGGTCCTGGGTTTGGGGAGGAAGACAATAGAGGTCATGTCATTCTCATCATATTATATCAAGGGTATATACTCTCAAAATGACATCACTGTTGATATTAAGCTTTACTATCTGGCTGAGGTGATGTGTGATAGTTCTCTCAACTCCAAAGTTATAATTGCCCCTCCTCCCCAAACCCTTCCACATTATATTCTTTGGAATGATGTTACTATATACAGCCCACACTTAAGAAGTAGCAACTTATATTTCACCTCCTTGATTGTGGAGTGTCTACATAAATTATTTATTTGTTTGTTTATTTTTAATATGTCTTTATTGATTTCAGAAAGAGAGAGGGAGAGAGAGAGAAACATCAATGATGAGAGTCATCAATGGATCGGCCGCCTCCTGCACGCCCCTGACTGGGGATCGAGCCCGCAACCCGGGCATGTGCCCTGACCGGGAATTGAACCCCGATCACCTGGATCCTAGATTGATGCTCAACTGCTGAGTCATGCCTGGCTGGGCATCTATATAAATTATTTAGAATTTTTCTACATTGAGGATTTGTTCATTCTCCCTAATTTATTTATTTATTTGATCACTTTTATATCAATATGGACTCATAGATATTTGCTTTATCCTTTGGATTATAATCTAACATGATTTAATTTTCTCACTGGGAAAATTGGCCACTGGGAGCTCTGTTGGTTAGCCCCCGTGTCCCTTTCACACACCTTGATTATCGTGGGGTTTTTCTCTTTCTTTGGAGCACTCCCTTCTTCTCTGGCACTACAAGATGCTTCAGGCTCACCTTCTACGTGTTTCCTTCCCCATTCCTAAACTCAGCCGTTTCTCCAGGATCCCTGGTTCTTTCTTAGGATTAGAAACCAAGATCTGTGTGCTAGATGTGCTCATTTCTACGGTGGTGTGTTTTTCCCCTCTTAATTGACAGAGCAAGTACACATATGTGTATACTAACCTCAGTATGTACACTTATTTATAAACATCTCTACATGTAACCATCAGTATCTATATTAACTAAACATGAACTTATACCAATGTCTTCAATTCTAATTGATTACATAATTTTTAGTAGTTGCAGAATTGTTAACCCATACCTCCATGAAAAACAGTTTAACTAATTAGAATATAGTGGTTATATGCAGTTCTACTGCCTTTAGTGATGCAGACTTTTCTCATTTCCACAGTTACATAGGTAGGAACTTTCCCTCCTATCTCCTTAAGTGAGATAGTTTTACATATTTGCAATACAATTATATATTATTCTGTCATGTATTCCATTGTGGGAACCTTGAACCTCCTAAATGATTTAAAAATTTATATATATATATTAAGGTTCACTTTTGTCCTACAACATTTTATGGCTTTTGACAAATACAACATATTATGTATCTGCCATTATAATCTCATACAGGATAGTTTGGCTGCCCTAAAAACATCCCCTGTGCCTCACCTACTAACACCACCTTCCCTGATCTCCTAGTGACCACTTATCTGCTTATAATCCCTATAGTTTTGTATTTTGCAGAGTACTGTATAATTTGTATCATAAATTATTTAGCCTTTTCAGACTGGCTTCTTTCACTTAGAAATACACATGTAAGTAACCCATGTCTTTTTGTGGCTTAATAGTTCATTCATTATTTTTTTTCATGGAATAGTATTCTGTTGTATAGATATGCCACAGTTTATCTGTTTACCTCTGAAGGACATCTCGATTGCTTCCAGTTTGTGATGATTATGAATAAAGATTCCATAAGTTTTTATGTACAGGTTATGTGTAGACATAGTTTTCAAATCAGTTGGGTAAATATATACAAGTACAATTGCTGGATTATACGGTAAGCCAATGTTTAGCTTTGTATGAACCCGCCAAGCTGTCTTCCAATGGACCTATAACTTTTATATTCTCACTAGTCCAGTAATTTTTTACTGAAAGCTGGACATGTATTTAGTAATAGGAGCTGAAGTAAATAGGACTTCAGTGTGAGGATTTATGTTAATCTATGAGTTGGACTGTGTTTAATGTTTACTGTAGCTATACTATAGGTGCCAGAGGCTTCTAATTTCTCGTGTCCTAGTTTTTGTCTCTCTTCTTGACTTCAGGCTTCCTTAAATACTCCTTCTTAGAGAGAGTTTACAACTTGCACCTCTTTAGCTGTAATCTGTCACTATTATATATCAACAGAAGCCTGTTGATGTGGTGGTCAGACATGGGGAAAGGGAAGTGTTCTATAATTTCATGATTAAATCTCAGCCTTTCAGTGGGTTTATTTCCTGGGGCTTGCATTTGTAAAGTGAAGAGGTATTTCTCCATAATATAGCTTTACCTCCCTCCTTCCATTCCTTTCCCTGGCCTCTGTAGACTTTTCTTTTAATCTTCAGTGAGACAGGAAGGTTATATTGGGTACTGGTATTGGAGGGACGTCCTTCAGCTGACATAAAGCTCTGGAAAGTCTTCTCTCCTAGAGAGCAGGGTTTTTTTTATGAAGATCTAGGCTTATTACACAAACCCTGCTCAAGCAAGAGCCATGAACTGGGGATCTTTTTCTGTTCTTCGCCATAGAACATTTTGTGATTCTGGAAGGATAAAGCCCATGAGAGTTTGGAGTCCGCCCTAAGACTTCAGACCCCAAGAGTTTCTTACTCTCATGTTAATCCAAATTCAGCCTTCAACAGTTCATCAAAATCATCATTTAAGTATTTTAACCAGTTTATGGCTCCAGCTTCCTCTGCTCTAGGTAAGCAGACCTTGACTGTGTCTCCCTAGATGCACCTGTCTCTCCAGATTGTCAGTACTGGTTTGCTTTGTGACCTCAATATTCTATTGGGTCCAAAAATGTTGATTTTTAGTTTGTCCACATTATTTTTGTTATAAAGATAGGAGTGACATCTTCTAAGCTCTTTCCAAGTTGGAGTAAAGCTGGAGGTCTTCCATGCCAGGATCTTTATTTACATGCATTAATTTGATTTAATTTTTTCAGCAAGTCAATTGAATAGTTACTATTATTGCCCCCATTTTAAAAATGAGAAACACTGCTTGACCTACTGAATCTTAAATTTTGTAAATGGTATTAAAAACTAAGATAAAAATGCTTTGAAATGTTAGAGGCAGGGCGGGGAGATAGTTTATTAGGAAAATGCAACTTCTCAAAGTATTGCCTGTATCTGGTTTTGCCAAAACATGTTTCATCAGACCTTATAGCTAATGGTTTCTTTTAAGAATCAGCATTGAATGATTAAAAAGAAAGTTCCTTTTTTCTTAGCATAGTTATAACACTAAGTTACTTTTCATTAATTTCTGCCTAGGATAAAACTCATATGTGTTCAGTTTGCATTAGAACTTCATTTTCATGCTGTAATTGCCACACAGCCCTCAAGATTGAATTATTGGCAAACGTAGGTTGCGATAAGGATCTTCTAATAATCCCAAGTAATGGTTCAACATGTACCCAAAATGCCAAATTCTATAGTGGTTGTATTTTAGAAAGCTTCAGAGACATAAGCCTCAGAGTCATTCTTAATGCATGGAAGTCACAATTTTTCCATATTTGAATATATATTTTTCACTTTACCAGAGGCAGTACAGAAGCACATATTCATAGAATTAAATAAAAACTGTTACATTTCTGTTCATTCTTTTCCGTAAGTATACAGAAGTTGAAAGATAGATTGAAGAGGTTAAGTGATGTTCTCACAGATTCACTATGATGTGTAAGATAAAAGAGAACCATTAAATTGCATATCTTATTTATGGGGAAAGAGAAGTGGGCCCTATGGATTGTCAAATACTGTTTGAAATATAGCTGAGCCTAGTAATGCGTTTTTGCTAATCACTCCATTGTTTGTCTGAGCCTCAGCAGTAAGATAGTTTGCTCAGTAGTGGCTCAGTGGTGTATTTGTTTTCATAGCATTTGGGGGACTGTTTTCATAATTAATGCTTAAATTATGCTAACAAGTGGCTCATGCATTCTCTAGAGAGAAGGCCCTCGGTCACATGACACAGAACCCTGGCAGCATGCCAAGCCAGGGAAAGTTCATATAAAGTCAAAAGTATTGAAGAACCTGGAAAGACACAGAAAAATACAGGTGTGTTGTTGTGCTCAGGTGATGAAAATGAGGTTATTTTATGGCCAGTGCTCTGATGTGACCTGTCAGACAGCAGATAGTTGACTCCTAAATGGGCAGGGATGTAGCCATTGGGTAGAGACCTTACTTCCACAGTGGCTTTGGGCAAAGCCATTAAATATAGTTTCTGGGTATGAATTTAGGGAAAACTGTATCTTGCAAGTATAGTTACTAAGTGTATTCACCAAGCATGAGTAAAACTATCACCTCCTAGAAGGGAATTCTGCTGCAGATCTCTCCAAACTGTCTCTGTCCAGGGGCATTTTAAAATAAAGATGCAGGAAGCACCGTTAAAGAGAGAAGAAATAGTTTCTCTTCCTCAGCAAAAGTAACACATTCAGATACGTAAACAGAAGAACCAGAGCAAACAGCATAGATTACAATCCTAAATTAGAGAACCATGTCGCATTCCTCACTACGGGAATTCTTAATCTGAGATTCATGCTGGGCATAAGACAGGAAGGGGAAGTTTTCACAAACCTTAAATTTATTGGCAAAATTGGCCATCCAGGTCCATTTTGTTGGGGAGAGAAACAAGTGCTTTTATCAAATACTCCAAAGTAGGTGCCTATTAAACAAAAAATATAAGGAAGATCAATGAACAATGACTTAACTATATCTTCAAGTAGATACGTTTAAAAAAGTGCTTCTATGGCTTAAACTGAAAGATGACTGAACTACTGCTTTGGAGGTAGGTAGACTTAGATTTGAACTACAGCTCTCTTGCTTCAAATAACTTTGGGTAAATTAGAATTCTTCTTTGTAAAACAAGGATACATAATGATACCTACTTCACTGACTTATTGTACTTTTCTAGATGAGAAATATAAATGTAATTATAAAACACCTAGCAGACAGCTTGGCATGTAGTAGGTGCTTAATAAATGTTATTTTCAAGGCAGGATTTGAGAGTTGTTATGACATCTATAATTTACTTTAAAATGCTTCTGAAAAAAAAAGCAACATGTGTGATATATGTAGATACTGCTTAGTTTGAATCACATACTAGACAGAAATTCAATTTTCAGGGGCAACCAGATAGTATCTTATCATAGGTCCACACTCTAAATTGTACATACTGTAAGTGTTTCAGCTATATTTTTCTTTGATTAGCAACAGATGCTAAAATGAAAGCTAGAAATGAGTTTTCATTGGTGAAATTTGTGGTTCATTAATTAGCATAATGGACTATAGAAGTAAGCTTTCACTTGTGAAATGAGTGATACTCTTGGTATATGTGAAATGGAAGGAATATTTTAGAGTTACTCCCCACACTTCCATAAATAGTTATTAAGGACCTAGTAGATCCTTTGTAGCCTGTACCCTTAAGGATGGTATGGTTCCCGTGGCTCTATCCTGTATTTAGCTATTGGTGCTAATGTAAATGATCAGGGTCATGAAATCCTGCTTCTGGAATATAACCCATCTGCTTCTAGTGAGTCTCTTGTGCAAGGAAGGCATGTGGGCGCACTTCAGAGGACAGAGTCAGGGCTTCACTAAACTTACAGAACAGCCTGAACAAACTGTTCTGTGTCTGCCCACTAACAAACATTTATTCAATAAATGTCAGCATATCTGGGAGACTTTGGTCAGAAACTTGCTCTTATTGAAGAAGCTATCATTGCAATAATATATAAACAAATCATTAGAATAATTTCAGATAGTGATAGTGTAAAGAAATTTAAAAATAAAAGCATAGTAATAGAACAGAGAGTGATGGAGATAAAAGTTGAGGGATTAAATTTAGTTAGGGTGATCTTGGGTGGCTTTCTTGAGAAGGTATCTTTTAAACTGAACCTTGAATATTGAAAAGGAGGCCACGTGCAGAAAGGTATACTATGCAGAAGAAGCAGCGAGTTTAAAGCCCCCAAGTGAGAATGTGTTTGGAATGGCTGAGGCTTCAAAAAGATAATTAATGCCGTGATGGAGCGCGGAGTATAGAATATGTTGCATAAAGGGAGAGAAGCAGAAGATGAACTTGGGCAATGGGCCAGCACCAGGTCCTACTGCTGCTGTTTCCTCTTGTTCAGGAAAGCTTCCAGAAGACGGAAGTTGTTCTAAAGTTCTTTTCAAATGACTTTGGAAGTCAGGATACACATACCACTCATCTGGACGGACCGACGCTGTCCATTCTATATATTCAGCTGGTACCTACCTCATGGTTGCAGAAGTGATGCAGTAAGAAGTAACAACTATCACCAATAAGACTACCTGTATTTTGCCTAATATTCTGTAACTAAATGTTTTTGTTCAGAATAATGAAATGTTTCAAACATGATGAAAATAACAAAATGGATATAAAAATACTCATAGCCCAGTTTTGGGGGTTTTTTAATCCTCAGTTGAGGATATTTTTTCCATTGATTTTTAGAGAGAGTTGAAAGGAGGGGGGCACAGGGAGAGAAACATCGATGTGAGAGAGACACATCAATTGGTTGCCTCCTGCACATGCCCAGACCGAGGCTGGGGATCGAACCCATGACCCTTCCATGCATAGGCTGATGCTCTAACCACTGAGCAACACTGGCCAGGGCTCATAGCTCAGATTTAGTAGAAGTTAACAATTCACCACTTTGCTTCAGAGCCTTGTCTGTTTTCGCTTGTTTTTAAGTTAGATGTTATGGAACACAGCTATAGCCCATGCTCCCATCCCTTCTGCCCTTCTCCTGAGGTGGTTACTCTTCTGAAGTTGGTGTGTTCTTTTCCAAACATATTTTAAACATTTTCTATGTATATGTTTTGTCTGTAAATAATACATAATATTGCTCCATGCATTTTTAAATTTGCATAAATCGTATCATACTTCATATATATATTTTTAATTACTATTTTCCCCTCGAAGTTGTTTGATTTAAGTAAATGAGATTAATTGCTTAAGACTGTGTAGGTTGACATGTGGTGCTCCACAGTAAGAATAAAGCACAGCTTATTCATTCATTCCCCTCTTCATGGCAGTTTCATTATTTGAAATAGCGCCGCGAAGAAACCCCTGTACAGTTTTCCGTGCAGCCATGTAAATGAGTTTCTCTAAGGCGTGTACCTAGATGGACTTGCTAGGTCAAAAGGCATATGCATGTTCACTTTTATTAGGTGGAGCAGAAACCCTTAGTTGTCAAGCCTAAAACTCATTCTCCCTTGATTTTCATCTGGGCACATGGATGTCTGGAGACATTTCTCAACCTCCGTTGCTGCTCAGTGAGATGATATGGCCAATGATATGTAAGTGGAAATGTTGTATATGGCAATTCTCAGTCATTCGTCTTTTAGCTGTATAAAGTTAGCTAGCATGTATCTTTTGACTTTTCTTTTGCTATGTTCTTCTCCTCTTTACTGCAACCAGAATTATAGATGTGAAGACTAGAGGTCTGGGGGCCATTCTGGACCATGAGTATAAGGGCCCCATGGTACAGATGTCAGAACTGGAAAGAACCCGGGTACCATCTCAGAGCCAACTTACTAGCACTAGACTTCATTCCTTGAGGCTTCATTGGAGAAATATGAACTTATTTCTTGCATGAGCCCCTGCTGTTTTAGGTTTTCTGTCACAGCCAGCCAAATATAATTCTAACTAATGCAGTAATATTCCAGATTGGTTTTCACCGTACCATTTAATATCCCCACAAGCAGTGAATAAGCTGGTAATTATTACACATTATTTTATAATTGTTCAAAGCATTTTTATAATGACATCTCACTTTTATCCTCACAATACCATGTGAGAAAGAAAAACAAGGACATTACAATCCCTACTTTGTAGCTCAGAGGGGTGGAGCCCAGGGAGGTTCAATGACTGGACAAAAGGTCTTAGTAATTTAGTACCTGGTGATGGGTAAAGGGATCAAGGGTAAATATGGTATCTCATCAGCAAATGCTGTGCTCTGGAGATGTTACAGGGAAAGACATTGTCTTGAATGTGGTCTAGCTATTTTGACAAACCTTACCTGTTCTATTCTCAATTAATTTATGTAACATTGTAATGAGTCTATCATTAGCCGTTCTATTGATAAGCAAGAGCATATTGAGTTGCAGGCTAGAATACCCACTTGGGGCCTTGGCTCAGACTAGGGAGAGTTGTGCCAAGCCAAGTGAATTGGTTTACAGAGAAGGGAAGGTAAAGTATACATTTATTAGAGGGCATCAGCCAATTGCCTGGTTCCTTGGTGCTATGTCAGCCAATTTGCAGGCTGATGTTGGCCTTGGATATAAAAAAATCACTGATCTCCATGTGCAGCTGGAGGACACTGGGCTGAAAACGCAGGATTTAAAAAGGAGGAAGAAACTGAGACTTAATCCTATTTCTACTTTAATTTTCTTTCTTTTTGTTTTCTTCCATTTTTATTTTATTTTTTTTCTGTGGGTATGGAGGTCAGAAAATGGAGTGTTAGAACTATTCAGGCTGCCAGGCAGGGTGTGAGAGACTGTGCTAAAGGAACTCCTGAGGACAGAAGTAAGTTTCCTGGGCAATGTCCAGCCTGGTTGTTGACTGGAACTTGACATGGTCTGAAGATGTGCTTCTGGCTGCTGCTCCAGCACTTTAGGGCACTTTAGGGTTTGACTGATGTCAGTCTAAGGAACCGTGAGTTCCCATCTCCTGCCAAAAACATGTTTGCCACCATCACCTTCTCTGTCACCTCTGATACCATGATGCAGTAGTCCCTGGAATAGAGAAGCATGCTTGGTATCGATACATGAAAAGAAGAGACTATGAAAAAAGATGAGAGACAGACAATTTTATATATTTGGGCCTCCTGTAAGCTGAACCCCAGCTCAGGTAATTTAAAATATATTCTCTCTAAAAATTTTGCCTCTACTAAGGATGCTTTTAGCTATTATGGGAAATTAAACTGCCAGATGTTAAATCTATTTTCAGTGTCACAAAAAATTATAGAAAATAACTTATAAATCAAGCTCACCATGCTACAAAATACAATCTAGTTCACGTGTGCCCAATAAATGCCAGCCATTTTCCAAACCAGACTTAACTATCTGTGCTTGATATGTGGCGGGCAACATACATACATAATAAAAATTTTAAATTCAGGCCTTAGGGCTCAACAAATTTAGTTCCTGCCTACTGAATTTCTCATTGAAAAGAACATACTGCATTTAAAATTGAAAGTCCTGGGAACCGGTATTTCTACTGAAATTAGATAGAAAGCTCTTACTCCATTTAATCAACTGACAGGAGATGTCAGCTCTGGTTGAACCATAAAGGCTCTGTTTTTATTTATTCTTCTGCCTCCTACTGATGGGAGGCCACACAGAATGCCAGGAAACTGTGTTGTAAAATGCAGAATATATTGGGTATACCGGGGAAGGATTCTTGACACTTAATTTCCAGTTTCTGTATTTCCTCTAACTATTTCCAAAGTCTTGGGTGATCTTTAGCTTTAGTTTCCTCGAGTGTAAAATAGGGGAATGGGAGATACTCTCAAATATCTAGTCCATCTCTTGTGGTTTATGATTACCTCACAGTTTACACCACTGATTGGGATTGCTTCTGATAAGAGTATAATATAATAGTATGCTAGAGACTTTCAGTGCTGAACCATATCCAGTTTTCCTCTCCTTTCTGGATCTGTTATAGTTAGGTAGGGTCACATGACTCTCTCTGTTCCATGGGCTATAGATTTAATGTCTCTCTGAGCAATGTGAGTTCTTCATTGTCCTATCCCCCTACCAAGGCAACCCTGCCAGCTAAATGTTGAGATAGCAGAGCCACAAGATGGAAATGATCAGATCCTTAATGCCTGGAAGAGAGCTGCCCCAGAAAGCCATTAAACTTGTAAGAAACCTGGGAGAGTAAGAAATACATTTGAATAACTGAGATTTCGAGGGTTTTAACTGTAGTCATGCCTGGTTTGTAGACAACAAAAACGCATCATTGCCCCAGACTCAGACGGCTCACCCAAGACCTATTTACAATCATGCATCAAATGAATACGGTTGACCTTGAACAACATGAGGGTTAGGGGTGCCAAGCCCCCCACCATGGTCCAAAATCTGAGTATAACGTTTGAAAACTTAACTACTTATAGCCTACTGTTGACTGGAAGCCTTACTGATAACACAAACCATTTACACATTGACTCATTCAGTAAATATTTATTGAGTGCCTGTGTTGTTCAAAGCACGATGTGAAACATCGGTGATACAGGGCTGGATGAGTCCTCATGGGGTTCACCTTTTGGGACATCGGGGCTGAGTGATGGCAGGCACAGAGATGTTACAGACACTAAATAATTATTTAACTAAAATCGTGATAGGTATCATCACGGGGAACTACAGGGTGCCTTGAGACTGTATGACTGGGGGACCCAACCTAGGCCGGTGGTCAGGGAAGGCTTCCAGTTTGTACCCAAGTGGGGAGGTTCCTAGTATAATTTGGTAATTAAAAGAGTTGGCTGAATTTTTCAGCCCACACATGGAATCTTGTGACTGTGACTTCGCTGATAGCCAGGGTGGTTGTCAACGTGAAAGGAAGGCATCCTCACTGCCTTCACTTTGTGTCAGCTTCAATGCAGCAACGTTAGTCAGTCAAGCACGCTGAACTTTGCAGGACTCTGGCCTTGGGAAGTGGAGGGGGTGGGGAAAGGACTCTATCTTTCTTCATCTATGAGCAGGATTTTCACATGGTTTTGCACTGTAACCTGGAGTCCCTCCATCTGAAGGAGAATTTATTATTTTACAGATAAGGAAGCTGAGAATGGGGGTAAGCAACTTACCCAAACTCACCCAGTTAGTAAATGCCAGAGCGAGAACTTGAACTCAATCAATCGGGCTCCAGAGTGACGGCGTTTAACCCTGCTTTACACGGCGTTGCCTTTTTCAGTGTTGGGTTTATAAGAGCAGAACCATCTTGCTAGGAGGTCAAGTCCTGACATTAGTGTGTAGCTGCAAATTGCTGTTAACTACATTATCCTGGAATCTGAATAAAACCAATGTGGTATTTTTTCCTGCCAGCTTGGAAGAGGTTGCTGCCTGTTTGGATAAAGTGACTGCTTCATGTTTGGGGGCTGTGTTTGAAAGGTACACACCTACAAACAGCAGAACCTGCAGCCTGGTGAGATGGTGACTTGGAGGCCTGGTGATGCTGAGGCTGACCAAAGGGCAGACAGCATTGCTTGCGCTGATTTTAGTTTTTCTCTCCATTGGTTTTATTTCCTTTCTCTAACCTTACGTGATTGAATCTTAGCAGGTTACATATACTTTGGATGTAACACTACTGTATGCTGATTTGTAACATTTCCTAAGTAATAGCATTCTTTTATAAACAACTTTCCCCCTTTCATTTAAGTGTCTGACAAAAATTTCAGGGAATTTGAAAAGTGAGACCAGAGATTCTTTGAGTCAAGTAGGACTCAGATCATACCCCTTAGTTTAGTATTTCTGGAAAATGATTGGGATGCTGAATTTTTAAGCAAGCTTCCAAAATGATTCTCATGCAGCCTGAAGTTTAAAAGTCATCAGCATGTCTACCCTGTCTAGTGGAGAGGTTAACAGTAGGTCATTCTATCCACTGTGTTAACAGGGGAATCTGCTTTTCATTTGATCGTTTCCTGCAGTGTTGTGTCCTGGTGTTATGTCTGTGACCCCTAGCTCTTGTTTCCCAATTGTCAGATCTAATTCTCCCACATTGAGTTCAAACACTGCACTTGGAATAAGGAATTTGAGTGGCCAAAATCCACTACAAGCAAGATTCATGTCTGTTAACTGTACTAGCATCAGTCAGGGTTCATGCCTCTCAGCCTCAGAAACAACTCTGTCTGTACGGAGCCCTAAACAAATTTTCTGATTGCCTGGAAAGCTCTGGGGCCACCCAGTCAATGGGAATCTGCAGGATCAGGTGGAAAAGCAGGCAAGAAGAGAGGAACCCTGGAGGGCTGGGGACAGAAACTGAAGCAAAGATTCTGTAACAGGAACAGAGGCTGGCGAGCCTCATTTTCACCCTTCAGAGCCAACACCAAGGGTAGGTGTCTGAGCTACTGAGCCTGAATCAACGCATCTCCCTGACTGTGCTGAGGTTGGGAGAGAATGGTCTGGACTCTTAACTCCTACAGAAGGAGGTGGGCACCAATCCCCACTACGACTGCATGCGAGGGAAGGCTGCTCTTCCACGGGGAAGCTTGATGGGGTCGGAGGTCGGGCAGGCAAAAATAACAAAGGCATACACCCCCAAGCCCGCCCCGAGGCCGCCTGCTCTCTACAGGACACCATTCCTCTCCCTCCGGCCGTGACCACAACCTGTGCTCTTCTCATCTGTGTTGAAGAAATGGGAACTTATAAGGGAATATTATTAATATGAATATATGGCACCTTCAACTGAAAGCAAAATACATCCACAAAATACGTTCTTTCTCTCTCTTTCTGTGTATCAGCCGGGTGCTTGTTTCTGCTATGGAGGAAAATAAACCAATAAAGCAATCTGAAGTTGTCAGGGCTATGGCAGGCCTTAAAGGAAACACACTGATGTTTTTGTATGTTTGTTTTCTCTACTGATCAACTTCTAGGTTCCTGAGGACACTTACCATTCATTCATTCATTCATTCATTTTAGTGTCTCTTAGAATCAAGTTGTTGTTGATGTCCTGAATCCTGGCAGCAGCTTCTACACACAGTGTCTTATTTATCTCTCCTTTCTCCACTGGCTGTGACTAAGCTCCAAGTTTTGCTTGAGCTCCACTAACCTATTTCTCCTGGCTTGAAACAGTCCCACTTGGCTGTTAATTTGTAACTTTGGAAAAACTATGTAAATTATTTGGTTGAATTTATTCAACCAAATGGTGTCCTTTGGTAGAGAAGGATATTTACATCACTGTTGCTAGTTTCTTCTAACCGTAGAGACCAACTTGATATGGCCAATGGGCTGGATAACAGGAGATAGGAAGGAAATATATCTTTATAGATAGGTAAAGATGTTGAGAGAGAAAATAGTCAGAATATGTGCAAGTATTTATTAAGATATGCACTAAAATGTTTCTATAATTCTGATTTAGACTCATTCTGGAAGTAGTAGGGGTATACACTATACATAAAATTCCAACTAGTATTTGGAGGTAAAATAATCAACTGACATTGTTTGAAAGTAAAAACAATACTGTTATGACAAAGGAAACTGAGGCAGAGGTTTTTGGTTTGGAGAAGATGGCATACTTAGGTGGCAACTTTACTAAACCACATAGAGCCAGTAAAAGAAATTAACTCAGGATGCTAATGGAAGACCCTGAAGTACACATTTGCAGCCATATCTGAATATGAGGTACATCATACAACCTTTTAAACTTTGTCACCACTTACTTCCCCAAATTGAAGGTGTATTTGAAATGCCAAGCAATTTACCCTGTATATCAAGGATTACTGTCTTGCTCAAACTATATGCACCAAAAATATTGACATATGACCCAATCAATGCAAACAACTTATTACTTACTTTCTGACTGACATGTAACCCTTTTGCTTAGTTAAAAATTTCCCTCCAAATCATTCTAACGATTATCCTCCTGACTCCTCATGTATGAGAGGAAGAGTAGTCATAATCCCATTTTTACTTTTCCAAGTCAAATTCTTAGCAAATTTATTCTAGTTTCAAAAAATAATTGCTATTTTCTTTCTATCTCTTCTCATGGGGGGGAAAAAGCCTTCAAGGGCTGCCATGCCTTCCCCTCACGGTGCAGCTGGGAAACGTACAACTCAGGGCTGCTGATGCATGGAATAAATGGACAGTCTTGCTAACTCCTATTATCATCATTGTGTCGAGAGTCTATGTCAGTTCGAAACTAAAATGTCCTCCTTTGCATCCATAGCACTTTAAATATCCCAACAGTATCTGCATTTATATAATGCCCATCTGCACAGTATCAAATCATCTTGACAAATGTTCCCTATCCCCATCTCTCTTTGTGTGCGTGGCTCAGAAAACTGAGAGGTTACGCAAGAAGAACTTTTTCGGGTTATGTGCACGTCCACAATTTGCAGTCTTCACCGAGAGTCAGGGTCATGTAACTTGGAGAAAACATGGGAAAAACGAATCCAAGTAGATCAGAAATGATTAGTCAGCTCCATTTTCTTCTTTACCACACTATTTTACATCATTAATTTTAAATGTGAGAGACAGGGGGAAATTGACTTCTGTTTAATGAGGCTTCATTTATTCGACCTTGTGTTATTAGTGAAAGTAGAATATCTTGTTAGTTGGAAAATGCATTTAAAATAATGCGCTGTTTTGAATAAATTATCAGGTTGATGAATATATAAAGATAATATTGATATTACTTTACCTTTGCACACAGTGTTGGCAGTTTACAAAGCACATTCATATGCATCAATTTGCTCAATACTCATAACTCCCTGGGTATTATTTAATGAACAATAATAGACAGATAGGATCCTAAAGCTCAGGGAGGTTAAGTGACAGCTAATAAGTGAAGAGCAAGGGTTTAGTGTCTGGTTTTATGCCTCCAAACCCTTCTCAGTAGTCACTTCTCCCAAAAATAACTAAACAAAAAGAAGGCCCTCATTATCTCTTGCCTGCGCTTTTTCGACGGCCTCTTATCTACTGTATCTGGCACAACCTTCCTTGCTGCCCGCTCTTGATCTCCCCAGGAGCAATTCACACCAGCAGTCTTCCCTCACTGACTGCTCTTGGGGCTCCTTTGCCTGGAAATTAAAATTTACGCTCTTATTTTGTCGCCATTGGCTTTCACAATCAGAATTAAATTGTCTTCTACCTGGTGTTTCAGTCCCTCGTTCCCACCACGTGACCTGTGTCCAGCCACACCAGCCTCCGTATTTCCTCAATAAGCTGTGCTGGCCCACAGTGTGTGTCTCTGCACCTGTTGTTCCTCTCCCTTAGGATGTTTTTCCTATTTCCTTCTACCTAGTAAGTTCCTCCTTATGACCTGAGAAGCGGTTCAAAAATTACCTCCTCTATGAAGCCTGTTTTTCTTTCTTGGGACTCACATATATTTTGTTATTATTGATATAACATGAAGGTGAAATCATGTGCATGAACTTCCTAAAGGTAGGGACCATGTCTTACTGATCTGTACATTCTCCCATAACCTAGCACAGTGTCTGGTGTTCAGTAACTAGTTATGGAATTAGAAAATAAGCTATCAATCATTTCTTCAACAGCAGCAACAAATAGCTGCATTTATTAGATATCAAAATTCTTTTACTGCCAATATACTTTTTGGAATATACTCAAAAGAATTAAAAGCAAGGTCTCAAAGAGAAATTTGCACACCTGTGTTCTTAGCAATATTACTTAGAGTAGCCACAAAGTAGAAACAACCCAAATGTATGTCAAAGGATGAATGGATAAACAAAATGCGGTGTGTGCTCACATGTTACAACATGGATGAACCTTGAGGATATTATGCTGAATGAAAATATATGTATTGTGTGTAATTCCACATACATGAGGTATCTAGAGTAGTCAAACTCCTAGAAACAGAAAGTAGAATGATCATTGTCAGGAACTGAGTGTAGAGAGAAATGGGAAGTTGTTTAATGAGGACAGAGTCTTAGTTTTACAAGATACACTAGTTCTGGAGATTGGTTGTATAACAGGGTGAATATACTTAACACTACTGAACTGTACACTTAGAAATTGTTAAGATAGCCCAGCCAGTGTGTCAACCCAGGAAACCAAGAGGTCACGGTTCCATTCCCAGTCAGGGCACATGCCCAGTTTGCAGGCTTGATCCCCAGTAAGGGGCGTGCAGGAGGCAGCCGATTGATGATGTTTCTCTCTCATCAATGTTTCTATCTCTCTATCCCTCTCCTTTCTTCTCTCTCTAAAATCAATAAAAAATATTTTATAAAAAATTGTTAAGATAGTAAATTTTAGGTTATGTGTAAATTAAATTTTCTTTGGTTAGCCCTCACCCGAGGATATTTTTTCCATTGATTTTTCAGAGAGTACAAGGGAGGAAGAGGGGAGAGAGAAAAACATCTGTGTGAAAGACACATCAATTGGTTGCTTCCACACGTGCCCCAACTGGGCTGGAGATTGAACCTACAACCCAGGTATGTGTCCTTGACTGGGAATTGAACCCTAGACCCTTCGGTGTGTGGGCTGATGCTCTAACCACTGAGCAACACTGGCAAGGGCTATATTTTTAGTTAAAAGCCTCCTTTAGTTACATTTCCTTTTTAATTAAAGAAATGAATGAACTAAAGAAATTATGTTGAATACTGCAGTATATATATACACACACATATATATTATGTGATATAGAAGAGGAGATAAGGTGGAGCAGAAAACAAAAGAGAAATAAAACATATTTCTAAAGAGCTGGTTTTCTAATTGGTGAGATAGAAATCAGACCTATAAAGTGATGACATGATTTCAAAACAATAAATTCCCATAAATATAGTTTAATCATTACTGGCGTCATGAGATAAGATTGATAGAAGAGATCAGATTTAAATTAGATTAATCTCAGAGCTCTTCCAGGAAGAGGTAAATGTGTTACCTGGCTTTGAAGGTTCAGTTGAGCAACTATTGACAAAGTGGCAGTTGCTCTGGAAAGGTACAGAGAGTGAATAGATAAACTATTTGTGAGAGGGAGATACGTCTGCTTTACAGGAAGTAGTTTATTAAATTCTACAACAGTTATATCAAGTGAGAACTTATCTCTTTTATTTGAGTAAACTGAGGCACAGAAAGGTTAGGTAACTTAGCCAAAGATAGTGTGCAATAAATGGGAGAGCAAGGTTTTAAGCCCATGCTACCTGGCTCCAGCACCCATGTAATTATCCCACAATGTGCCTGCTCCCTAGTCAATTTTATTATGAAGTGCTTCGCAATGTGTCATTTCTATATACCCTTTTCTTACGTCCCATGGTTGACTGACAATTTTCAAAAACACAATACATTAATATAGGAGAGCTTGGAATCTGGCTGACTGAATATTTACAGATAACTTAATGAAATGAAATAATTTAGTAACATGAGAAATTCAGTTTAGAAAGAAATTCTCCGGAAAACAGCCTCTATGACCATGCTTTAGCACTCCAGCTCTATAGCTCCATGGCGCTTCTTCATATATAGTCCTCTTTGGTGAGTTATCATTTCACACAATTTCCTTTGCATCTTGCACAGTATTTTCAAGAGTATGGGCTGCAGACTGTCATCAACATGTCTGACTTTCATTATAATGTACATCTTTTTTCCCCCAAGATTGCAGCAGATGTGTTACATTACTTTCAAAAGAAAATCAGATTTGCGTAATAGGGGTTGGGTGTGTATGATTGTGGTGGGAAGGCTGGTCAGGAAAAGCCAGCTTTTCCACATTAAATCATTTATGTTAATATTTAATATGGGAAAGGACACATGACGCTCATGGAAAAGGAGACTATAATGACCTACATTAAACTATCTAAAATAGAGTCAACTAGCAAAAAGAAAAAGGTGGTGATTATTTAATCTTTATTCTGACACTAACTGGAAAATGCTTTACTATATTCAGAGGTTTCTGATTCTTCTTTTAACATAAAATAAACACACCATATAACTCAGTAAGATTTTGTTAAAATTTGAAAGTTATATTCAAATGATCAGGCGAAATTATTTGATAAAAAGTGAGAAATGAGGGGGGAGGTAGAAGAGGGTATGGGGGGATAAATGATGATGGCAGGAGACTTGACTTGGGGTGATGAACACACACTGCAACATATGGATGTGTATTATAGAATTGTACCCCTGAAAACTATATAAATTTATTAACTAATATAAACTCAATAAATTCAATAAAAAAAGTTAAAGAAAAAGGTGAGAAGTGAGAGTGCACATTTTACCAGCTTTGAAAGTAAAAAGAAACCTCTTACTATTTAAATATCACTTGTTAAACAATGTGTCCTTTGGGTCTGATCAGTGTAGATGTGTAAGACAAGAGAAAAGAAAATTATTCAAGAACCTCAGAAGCCCTTTTGGACAGCCAACCACTGACAAAATATTTCACTTCATTAAGTATAAGGGAATTAGAAATGTGTGGGTTGTACTTTCCCCAGGATGGATGGGGGCTTAAAATGTAAGGAAAATAATTTTTGGCAAATCCTATTTGGTATTTTGCTGAACCTGAACCATTTGGCCAAAAGTTTCCTTTGTGGCTAAGTTTGGAACAGAAACAGAAGGGCAGAAGGAGTGCATTGACCTACATAGAGGTGTGGGGTTTTTAAGCTGAAAATGTTTTTAACATCAATGACAACTGAAAGATTTTTCTAGGAACAGAGGAATTTATGTCAAAAGTAATGAATAGCTTCATCGTCTCTAGTCCCATGTTTGAGTGTGCCAGAAAATTCCAAAGTTTGCCTTAATAAAATGTAAAGTCCTGATATAAGCCTGAGAAATTAATAAGCTTCAGGAAACACTCTCCTTTAACAAAATATGAATTTCAGGGCTATGCCTTTGATTCTGATCTGCCTACCAGTTGTGGCACACGCGTGTCTCCTTCCCAGGATCAACAGACAGCGAGTAGGCTGGTGAGGCACGTGTGTGTGAGTGGCAGGCCCAGCACTGCTGTGCTGCCCTAACTTAGGGTCCTCTGTACTATAGGTTAGGGCAATATTTTTATTTTAATTTTTTTTCTCACTGAATTGGTTTTTTTAAATAGCAGAACATCATCTCTTTTTTTTCTTCATTTGGGCTGTTAAATGTGATATAGGAAGACTTGAATTCTAAACATATCATAATGTTAGAACAATGGGAAACCTTTGATTATTTTGAGCTATGTCTGCCTGTGACAGGACTCCTGCCTTGGGGTGTTAGGAGTAGACAGGAAGGATCAGGTAGAGTGGTCGTTGGAATCAGGTATGGCACCTTAATCAGCAGACCTTCTTTGCATATATCACGTGCTCACTGCCCTCCACTCATATGTACACACATGTATACATCAGCAGAACAAAACCAAGAACTTTTCATGTTTTGAAAATATTGTCATCACAAAGATACCACTTCAAAATAAGAGGTCTTAGAAGAGTAAACAAAATTTCTATGTCTACAATATTATGTCAATAAATGGTTTTATTTATGGTCTCTACATCAGTGACATTGCTGTTCCCCAGGAATAGTAAAGCAATTTGCTAATATTGCCTTGGAATTCCAAGATAAAAAGCTCTAGAGATGTGTCTTTCACTTTTATCTTTGGAACTTAAGACAGCCAAAGCAATAGCACAAGCAAAGAGCATTAGTCCAAGTTTAAAGCTTCAGGGTCAATTCATACTTTTGTTATGCCTCGGGATAGATGCAAATTCTGCGGGATGCTATCTAATCAATGGATGAAGGGACTAGGCTATGTATGGTAGTCAGTCCAGTAATCTACAGAAGGATTCTAGAAATCCCTTCCTCTTCATCTTTTGGCTCATTTTCTTATTTGCTTTAAGAAGTAACAAAGAAGTGCAGTTTTCTTAATGCCATTTGAAAATGCCATGTAGTAGTAGTAATAGCTAACTCCTATACAGCATTTACAATATGCAAGACAGTGTTCCACTAGTTATAGTATATTAGCTCATTTAATTATCACAAGCATATGAGGCAGTTGCCATTATTATCTATTATTTATGAAGACATTAACTAACTTAAATAAGGTCACACAGTTAGCCAGTGGTGACATCAGTACTGTAATACAGGTGGTCTGTCCCCCGAATTGGTGCTCTTAAATTTAGTCCCAGGCTGCCTCTGTGGAAGGGTGTGTGTGTGTGTGTGTGTGTGTGTGTGTGTGTGAGTGAGAGGCGGTGTGTGGTATATGGCTATTACATAGAAAACAATGACTTTTGTCACAGTAAACAGAGCCTGGCACTAAGTACTCAAAATATTTGTTGAATAGGCAAAAAGAAATTAAAAATAAATAAGTAAACCCTTTGATAGCCTTCAAGTACAGTGCCTGTATCTAATAGCTACTCAATGAATGTTTGATTGATAGTGCACTGTTGTATTTCTGTACAATTTAAGTAGAGGATTTGGAATATGCTGCAGGTTGTTCTGCTATTTTTCTTAAGATAAATGAGGGTCAGTTTTTAGAGAGGGGGCAAGTTTCCATGATTGGAATAAGATGAAATGAGCTTCAGGAATTTTATTTGGGAAGCTTCAGAAGACCAGGAAGTGGTCACCGTTCATATAAAATGCAAGTTGTTCCTATTGTTTAAACAAACAGCTAGCAAGTTTATATCCTATGCTAAGCTCCTCTCCAACCTCTGTGCAGAAGATTTTACACTTGCTTTCCAGCCTTCCTTGCATTGCTCACTGGAGAGAACATCTCATCCACTGCAGCTCCAAGTTCCCATTGTACCTGCATAGAACACAGGATATATGTCTACCTACTGTTCACATATTTTTCTTGAGAGCAGAGATAATATGAACTGGCTAGATCCTCTTTTATATGTTATTAGACTCAGCTATCATGTATTAGTTTGTCACAGATACTCATCTAATTTAATATTAAGTAGGGATTCAAATGTAGCCATTCTCAGTCATAGACTTGGGTATACCTTGTTCCTACTTAAAGACATTCAGTGAATGTAAATATGGATTTACAAACCAGTATTAAGAGGTAATTATTCTTATTACAAATAATCAACTTCCACATATGTTAGTTAGCCAGAGGCTACTTACCACAGTTCAGATTAGAGTGAAAAACATAGAAAGAATAATAAAATAACCTAAAAGCTTTTATATTATAGAAGATCATTAAGAAATGCCTCTCTTGAACTCTAGAGCCAAAGGACTAATCTAATAATCAATGCCATCAATAATTTTTTATAGCATTTAATGTCAACTATTGATTCCCAGAAAAGCCAACCTTGGTCCAAGTGTATTCTTTTAATTTATGAACAATTCATTCAACATATCATTCCCCCTGACCCACAGCAGGTGAATGAGTGTTAGGTTTACAGTTTCCTAATTATTAAGATTCGAAAGGACTCTCATATATCATCCAATTCTGACTTCTTGTTTTGTAGAAGCAAAGACATAGGCCTACTTTCATCCAAGGCTACACAGTTAATGAAGGGCAGAGCCAGGAATAGAATTTTAGTTTAGGGCTCTTTCCTGTCACCACATTCCATAATGAATTTCTTTTCATGCCCAAATCACCACAACTTAGAGTTCATTGCCTACACAATTTTGCACCATGCCTAAATTACTGTCTCCAAACTCAGATTACTCCTGGGTTTGTGTTTCTATTTTATCTGCCTTGATTCCCAACTGCAGAAGGGTCTTAGAGAGGATGTGGTAGATACCTTCCAAAGATGGTTACAATAATATTTCCCATTTCATATACTCTTCTACATTGTGACCTTGCCATTTCTCCATTAAGAATTTATTTTTCCAATGTCTCTAGATTTTTTTTGTTCATCAGTTTATTTTGTTCATTAGATTCCACATATAAGTGAGATCATGTGATACTTGCCTTTCTCTGACTGGCTTATTTTGCTTAGCATAATACTCTCCAGGTCCCTCTGTGCTGCTTCCAAGGTTAAGAGATTCCTTCTTTTTTTACAGCTGCATAGTATTCCATTGTGTAAATGTACCACAGTTTTTTATTCACTCATCTAATGATGAATGTTTTCAGATCTTTGCTATTGTAAATAATGCTGCTATGAACACAGGGGGCCATATATTCTTTCTGATTGGTGTTTCTGGCTTCTTAGGATATATTCCTAGAAGTGGGATCACTGGTCCAAATGGCAGTTCCATTTTTAATTTTTTGAGGAAGCTCCATACTGCTTTCCATAGTGGTTGTGCCAGTCTGCATTCCCACCAGCAGTGTACTAGGGTTCTCTTTTCTCCACAGCCTTGCCAGCACTTGTTGATTGCTGATTTATTAATGGCAGCCATTCTTGCAGGTGTGAGGCAATACCTCTTTGTTGTTTTAATTTCCATCTCTCTGATAATTAGCGACGCAGAGCAATTTTTTCATATGTCTGTTGGCCATTTGTATGTCCTCTTTGGAAAAGTGTCTATTCAGATCCTCTGCCCATTTTTTCTTTGGGTTGTTTGTCTTCCTTTTACTGAGTTGTATGAGCAATTTATATATTTTGGAAATTAACCCCTTATCAGATGTATCATTGGCAAATATATTCTCCCATACAGCGAGTTCCCTTTTTATTTTGATGCTGATTTCTTCTGCTGTGCAGAAACTTCGCAATAGACTGATGTATTTCAGAGGGAAGGGGGGGTTTGAGGGGCTTGAAGAGATTAACCAATGAACTTACATGCATATATTCATCGCCTATGGACAGACAATAGTGTGGGAAGGCTTGGGGAGGGTCAGGAGCTTGGTGGAGGGGGTCAGTGGAAGGGAAAAAGGGGGATATCTTTTCCCTTCCATGATACTTTCAACAATAAAGATACATTTTTAAAAATAAATAAAAATGCCCAAGAGAGGGGGAAAAAAAGAATTTATTTTTCCAGCCCCTTTGAATCTGAGTCTGTCCCATGATTGTTCTATTCAATGTACCAATTCTGAGCCTAACCCCTGGAAGTCTCTGCTTCCTACTTTTTGGAGAGTTTGCTGTTGGGACATTTGCTCTCAAAACCCAGTCGACACACTACAAGAAGCTGAAGCTGAAGCTGCCTGACAAAAACATGTCTCGATGCTCCAGCCCAGCTAAGCTTCCAGCCGACAGCCAATATCAACAGCAAGTCATATCAGTGCGCCACCTAGAACACCCAGCCCGGCTGAGTTTCAATGACTCCAGCCTGAGCTGACAGCTGCCTATAAGGGCATCATAGACCCAAAGTGAAAACTGCTCATGAGCCCAGTCAACTCACAGACCTTAAGAAATATTAATTAATTTTTGTTTCAGATCCATTAAGTTTTGAGATGATTTGTTGTACAGCCATAGGAAACTGGAATAGTGAGCACAGAAGTCAGCCATCCTGGCTGCCCACAGATTCAGGGCATCAAACCTCAGATGCACTCTCACCTCTGCCAGGCAGGCCCCTATTCCAGCTTCTCTGACTCCCGCACACACGCTTCGCTTGACAGATCCAGCGCTCCCACTCTTCCTGTTAGCGAAACCTGTCAGGTTTGAAACTGATGGCTGGGTGTGTGGATTTTTAATAGAAATTCTAGGAAACTTCGAAGTTTCTTAACATACAAAAAGGATACCCTACTTTTCCATATGGGTACCTCCCTTAGGTAACAAGGGTCAACAGAGGTCATAGAGCCCAGGAGCGAGTTGGCTATAATGTTGACCTTTTCAGAAAGCATGGAGCTAAATTTAATACTCAACATAGTAACAATTTTAGCCTGGAGGGACATGTATTTGCTTCCTTCTTCCACGAGGTTCTGATATATATATATATCTTACCTTAACAGTCTTATTGCACACATGTCTTAATTTTATGTCCCCTCTAAGTCCTAAAAGCAGGCAGGATCTAAATTACAAACAAATAATATTAAGTCCCTTCCCCTAGTCCCTGCTGGTCATGTCTTCTTCAAAATGTATGACAGAAATTCCTTCATGCTTAATGTTAATAATTATATATTTATTTTAATATGTATTGGAAAAGACAAAACTAATATATCCCATACATTATTACACAGAACAAGGCTAAGTAAAAAAGTGATTTGATTAAAATAAGTATGTTAATTCAAAAATACTTTGTGGAAGTGTACCACAGCTTTTGATCAACTCATCTACTGATGGGCACTTGGGCTATTCTAAACCTTGGCTATTGGAAATAGCACTGCAGTGGACATAGGGGTGCATAAATTCTTTCAAATTAGTGTTTCAGGTTTCTTCAGGTATATTCCCAGAAATGGAATCGCTGGGTCATAAGGCAGTCCTATTTTTAATTTTTTGAGGAAACTCCATACTGTTATCCACAGTGGCGGTACAAATCTGCACACTATGAAATGCTGCTCAGCCATAAAAAAGAAGGAAATCTTACCTTTCATGACAGCATGGATGGACCTAGAGATCATTATGCTAAGTGAAATAAGCCAGTCAGAGAAAGACAAGTACTGCATGATCTCACTCATATGTGGAATCTAATGAAAAAAATAAACAAACAAAATAGAAACATAGATACAGAGAACAGACTGACAGCTGTCAGTGGCACACTGGGTAAAATAGGTGAAGGGATTAAGAAGAAAAAACCCCAACCTCACAGACATAGAGAACAGTATAGTGATTCCCAGAGGTAAGGGAGCTGGGGCAGGTGAAGAGGGGAAAGGGGTGATAAACGGTAACAGAAGGAGACTAGATTATGGGTGATGAACACACGATACAATACAAGATGGTATAGTATAGAATTGTACACTTAAAACCTACTTAATTAACCAATGTAACCCCAATAAACTCAATAAAAATATATTTTAAAAATTACTTTGTGGATATGGACAAGCCATGAAGATGGTAAAGAAATGATTGAGAGACATTAATTTGGAATTTCTGAAAAACCTTCAAGACTCTAGGTTCCCCTTCTCTTAGCAATGATTTGTTGCTGGGTAGCTACACCTTTCTGGTTTATTGATTTCCTGCCTCTTCTTTGAGTCAGCAAGCTATTTACCTGCCACAGTTGGAACTCATATAACCAACATTTCATCTATATCTCATCTCATCAGCAAGCTTAATTCACAGTTTTTTCCATTTTAAGGAGCTCACCAAGACTAGCTCAGCAATATTTCTATGAACTCAAGAGTTGCTTTCTAGAGATGCTCTTGCTTTTCAGAAGTATCCCAGAGCTAGGTAGCATAGGGTTAGGTTTCCAGACCATGCTCGGCCTGAGAGAGCCTACGCCTGAGACAGAGACATCACTCTCTTCTCCCGTCCCCTTTCCCGCCTCGCCACAGCCTCGTCCTCAGATTCATCAGGGGAACAGGTGATCACACACTGGCCGCTGCCTCCACTGCCATTTAGTAACCACTGCCATTCGGGCCGTCACTGTATCTTCATCTACCCCCTGCCACCTTCACCTTACACATTTTATGTTCGAGTTGGAAATAGTGTCTTAACACTTCCTGCAAGGTTACAATTCATATGACTTATATAAATAAATCGCAGTTGAAAATAATTCTGAAGACATCTTTGAAAAGATGTCCTGTTATCCACGGGAGGATGAACTGTTTCCATTTCAGAACTTCACATACTGTTGAGGAACCCATGCCTCTTCAATCTTAGCATCAAATAAACTCTCCCCTGTAAGCCAGATCAAGATCCACGGGCACATGCCCTGGCCGTGGATGCCTCACAGACTTCGTCATTTAAGACCTTTGGATTTACCGCCTGCTCTGGAGACACGGTTCTCATCAATTCCCATTTATTAGCAGGTGCTTAAAAGGAGGCACTTTCTGACATGCAATAAAAAGCAAACCTAATGAGCAAGTGGCAGTGAACTTGAGGGGCACTTTAGGAGAAGGTCTATCAGTATTCATAACTCTGACACACTATAAAAGACACTTTAGTGCACCGAAAATGTGTCAGAAAAGATATTGAGTTAACAGAGGGAGAATTTTCTGGTAAAACACATAAGAGCACCCACTTCAAGTGATCCGCACTATTAATATATTTTCACCTTTGCTGACAACTCATTTACCAAGTGTCAGATGAATGGTACTGGAGACAGCGCTGATATTAACTCCCAAATGAGGTTCTATAGCAATGAAAGGTGCGCATGTATTCCCGCCTAGCATCTTCTCTGTAACTGATGTCCTTGGCCTCGCCTAGGCAGGTGATGGCACTCAACAATTATAAAAATGGTCTTTGGGAGTAATTCTCATCATGCTACAAACGGCACATTATGGTTTCTTTATTTTTCGCCCCCAACTCATCTTTCACATGATACAGACAAAAGTTAAAAGACATTTTCAGATTCTTATGGCAACTTACTCTCGATATTTCAACCCCCTGTAGATAAAATTGCATTAATATTCTTTAGTCTATGTTTTCATCCTCAGAAGAATTTCTGAAAACCAACTCAGTGAAACAAAACCCAAAACCAAAAGAACAAAGTCAAGGCAAAACCTCTGTATCACAGACCAGGGGGGTGGAAATCTGTAATCACACTTGCACCTAATTAATATAGTGATAAGCATGGCCAATAAAGTGTAAGCATTCCCTGAATCACACTGGTGCACTATTCATATAAAATAATGGGAAATTTTACTCTCTTTTACTCTCTTTTTAAATACTGGAATTCCAATTAGCTTTCCATTTTGCCCTTGATTTCTAGCACCTATATTTTGTTATTATTCTTTAAAACTATAGAGATGTGAATGCTGCAAATTATGAAAGTTAATAATAATATTCACAGAAAATGGAATAAAGTGCTTGGAAGCAACATGGATAACAAGCCTAATAAGAGTATACTGGGAGTATTACTGACACAGCTTCAGACTCAATTATTAATAGTTTTCTGCAAGATTTCTACAGGTGGCAACATGGGTTATGGAAGAGCAGCCTCTTTCTGGGAGTATTATCTCTTTTTATCTCTGTGCCATTTAAATGAAAATACAGTTAATGAAGGTAATTTGATTAAATACTTGGCTTTCTCTTGTGAAAGATAGCGGGGGAACAAAAGCAAATGAGAAAAAAAGGAAATGATTCTACAGCATTGGCCAGAATTCAAGACCACCTTAAACTCCATTTAACACTGAAACACAAAAGACTCCAATTTGGCCTGACTTACATTTCTACATTTACTATAAATTTGCTCTGAAAACCATGGCCAATTTATCCAGAAAAATTGCAACAATATACATAAGAATTTCACTGGACAATTTCAGGTCAAACTAAATCTATTCACTTTTTAGCTAGTTTAGGTAGTGAAGAAACATTTTATGTGGTCATGAATCTTTGACTTTCATCTGTAAGCTGTATTACTAAATGTGGCAATAAAAACATGCAAAGCTTTCAGGATATGCAAGGAAACATTAATCCATTGCTTCTAATATTCTTTGTGATCTCACTTCATTCATTTATTTTATTCATTCACTCATTCATTTGTCATTCAACAATAATTTATTGAGCACCTAACATGAGCCTGGTCCTCTGATAAGGCCTTGGGACTCCAAAGACTATTAGGATATCTTTATTATTACCCTTGTACAGTGTAGAGTCCTCAGGAGAAGCTGAATGGTAAAAAGATACTCTTGGTACATACAATATACACGTCATGTTAGTGCATACCCAGGGTGCTCAGTTGTGTGTGTGTGTGTGTGTGTGTGTGTGTGTGTGTGTGTATAGGTGGGAATGCAGTAATAGTGTGAGAGAGGAGGTAGCAGAGAAGGATTTCCTGGGGAGAAATCTAAACAGAATTTTCAAGGATGAATAGGAATTACCATTATTTAATGCGCATTCAGGAGATGGGCACCATTCAGCATAAGGAAACTATGAACAGGTACTTAGGGAGATAAGATGAAAAGCAGAGTAGAGACTGAAGGCAAGGAAGGCGCAAATGAGTGTACTTTGATCCCTACTTTACAGGAAAAGATATTCCAGTCCCTTAACTGGTAGTTGGTAGAAGTGGGATTTGAGCTATAGGTGAAGTGGTGAGTTTAAATGTGGATTTATGTTTGAGGCTGCAGTGGGCCATATATTGGAATATCAGATATCTATTTGAAGTTACATGTCTGAGAAATTTAGCTTCCATTCCTGTATTTGTTTATTTATTTATGTGCCAAACAAATAAATTTTTCTAGAAGTTACAGAAGCAGACATATGACAAAACTCAAAATTCTTGCCTTCATTGAGTTTATATTTAGTGGGAATAGGATGAGGTGGGGGGGCAGAAAACAAATGAATATATTAAAATTTATTAAATTATATTTATTTGTATAAATGTGTGTGAGGTAATAGGGGTGGTGGCATTGTACTTTTGAATAGGTGGCCAGGAAAAGTCTCAATGATATTATATTTGTATAATGAAAGCAGGGGAGTGAGTCATGTGGATAGCAAGAGAAGAGGGTTATAGGAGGAGGGAACAGCAAGTGCAAAGGCTCCAAGCCTGGAACATGCCTGGCAATCTCGGAAAAAGGAAGAGCAGTGAGGCTAGAGTGAGGGAGAGATTAGTAGGAGGTGAAGAGCCGGCCAGTTATATAGGATCTCTAAGCCCTTGTAAATGTTTTGACTTTTCCGCTGACTGAGACAGAACACTACTACAGAGTTTTGAGAAGGGGCATGGTATGATCTGACTCACGTTTTAACAGGTTCACTCTTCCTGCTGTGTGCGAATGGGACAAGAGATCATTGTGATAATCCCGGAGAGAGACGATGGTGGTTGGACAGGGTACTAGAGGTAGAAGAGGAAAGAAGTGGTTACATTCTGGTTAAATTTTGAAGAACCAACAGTTTCTGCTAATGGATTAGATATGAGGTGTTGGGGGCAATAGAGGAGGTCACAATGACTCCAAGGCTTTGGAAATAGCCAAATGGAAAGAGAGAGTTGCCATGAACTGGGGGAGTGAGGAGATAAGTTTCATTTTGGAAATGTTAGCTTGAGATGACTATTAGACACCTACATGGAGATGTTTAATAATAGTTAGTTGGTATATGGAGTTAGGAAGAGAGATCTAGACTAGAAATAGAAATTTATAGTCACCCATGTTTAGATGATATTTAAAGCCTTTTACAGGATGAGATTGTGAAAGGGTAATGTAGATATAAAAGAGACCAAGTCCATTGAGTGAGCCCTGAGACACCTGAGAGTTGAGAAGTCTGGAAGGTGAGAAGTACCCTGAGAAGGAGACTCAGAAGAAACAACTAAAGAAGCAGGAGAAACCCAGGAGAGTACATCCTGAAGCGAAGTGAAGAGGTATTCCAAGAAGAGGAAATGGTACCTATGTTCAATGCTGCTGATAGGTCAAGAAAGATGAGGAGCAGTCTTGACTTATGGATTTATTTGTGTGTAGTCCTTCAGGACTCATTAGTATATATGTGACACTAGAAGCCAGTTTGAAAATTAACTAGTTTCAAAGATTCATGGAATCAGAAATTAGATTACAGAGAGTTAAGGGTAAAGAGGAGGTGAGATATTAGAACAGCAAATAAAGACTGTTCTTTCCAGAAGCTTGATTATAAGAAAAGAAAAAGGCAGAAATCCTTGAGATTACTAGGAAACCAACATGTCAAGAAGAAAATACATCATTTTCTGAAGACAGGTAGGCCAGACTTTATTCCTCTGGGTTGATAAGAGGAAGGAGCTGGGGAGGGGGAAAGTTTGAAGATTTAGAGGAGAGAAGATGTGATGAACACAGGTTTCTGCCTGACTTTAAAGCTCCTTCAGCTCCTTGTCCCTACATCCATATTTGTCAGTGAATTGTCATGTGAACAAATTCTTCAGTAGTCTGATAGGGTTAGCCATTGTCAGGGGACCATAGTCCATGCAATCATTAATAAGTGTGATAAAATTATAGATATGTGTATGTTTGATTCATATATATATGAATAAATAAATATGCTAACTGGTATGTATGTGTGTATATATGTATGTTTATATGTGAATATATAATATGAATATATAACATGATATATATTCATATTATATATATGAATATATAATAGGATATATATTATAAACAGTATATATTTACATGTAAAAAATAAAAAATACATTTTCTTCCTTCCTTCCTTTTTAACACTATTACTCTTGAGAAAAGACTATAAGAAATTCACATTAATTGCTTTCACTAGGAGAAGGATCTGCTAAACTTATCCATAAAAGAATATTTGGCTGAGCTGGGACTCACTAAAACTCTATGGTTCTCAAATGAAAGCTAAACTGAATTGTTTACAATCCAATTCATATATCTAGTAAAATAAAGTAAAATACCAACAAGGATAACACAAACACTGCCATGATGGATGTCTTCAGAGACAGCAAAAGTATCTCTGATAATACTGCAGTAAGTTCAGAGTTTTATGATAAGAGATAGATTACATTGCCTTTATCTTGTAGAATAAACAATGGGATACGTTGGGTTTTCTTTATTCAGTGAAAATAACTGACACATAGAATGCAGTGTATCTCATCTTTTCCCACATGCCCAGAAAGCCAGCACAAGAGGCTGGTGTGGGCATAATGGAGGTAATTCGAGTTCTGTTTCTGAATATTTTATTCACTTCATACACAATTTGTTCACCAAATCTAAAAAGAACAACAGCAAAAAAACCCCACAAACACCCACAAAAACAAACAACAAACTTTCACATCTTAGATGAAAGCATATCTTGCTTTGGGTCATTCTTTCCAGGGCTCCAAAGTGCTGGCGTATATTGAAAATTGAACCAACGATGGCGTCGTCAGAAATAATCACAGCCTAGTCCAGCCCGCCCACTTCTATTCTTCACACAGGAGCACCCGTGCTGCACTGAACAGCCCCTTAAATCTTTATCGTATTTTGCCTCTGGGGCTTGCTCATCACGGCAGGTCTAAAAGTGTCTATTACTATCAGATATAACTTTAAAAAAATATCGCACCACTGAGCCAAGGAGTAGTCCAAATGACTTCAAAATTGTAAACTTGTAAAATGTAAGATAGGGCAAGCATTTGGGCATTTGGAATCAACTGACTACTTCACTCTGTCATCCTCGGTGTTCTTGTTTTATGAAGACTGGAAATACTAAGTGGAAGCAAGAGTACAGTACCTATAAAGCCCCTGAAGGGACTTGGGAATTCTCTTTCCTTCCTAGACACAGAGATGAACAGCAAAGGCTGTGCTCTATAGCTGGAAGCTGTTCTTGCAACCTGCTGCTCACTTCACACAGTGCTCTCCATATGCCCTGGTGAGAAAATCTGAACTGAGAAGTAGAAGTCTGTGTTTTCAGACCTAACCGCATGCATGGGCCTTTCTGAGATAAGTAAGACCACTCACCAAGTTTTGCTTCTCAGTTTCCTCCTGGCAGCTGTGAAGAGTTTTTATGATTTTTATATTTTCATATTACAGTTGTCATTAGGCCCTTTGGTTGTTGTTCTGTCTTTATGTTAGTATCTAACTGATGTAAGTTTGCTTTAAGAATGAGGTTACACGAATGGGAGTAGATGGTTTTGTCTACAAGTGAATGTCATTTTTATTAAAATAATTTACACATTTCAAGAGTAGAGCATGTCATGTTGGTCAGTAACAATATTTGGAAGTTGTGATCAACCCAAATAAATAAAAATAAATATGGTATAGAGAACTTAGCATAATAAAACAAAGATGACCTTTCTTAATTTTTTTAAATTAATATTTTTAATAATGACAAGAGAAGTTTTGACATGTACATTGTTGATGTTCTCTTTTAATGTGGCTTTGGCCTAATCATAAATGTTGTGTATATTTAGACAAGACCGAGGAGTATTATGTGTCTATGTGTGTATATAAAAATGCATATACAAATTTTTATGTATATACACATATATACGTACACATATATATATGTACATAAGTGTGTATATATATATATACACAAACAGAGAGCAAGAGTAAGCACAAGTCTTGGGCATCATTCCTTAAAACACTGGGCCTTTAGCCCACAGGTAAAACTTATTAAGAAGAATAAATTGTCCCCAGGAAAAATCTCTGGTAAACCTAGAAATACATCTCACAGGTTTATATGATTAAAATTAAGCTGCCATATAGTTGGTATTTGTGCAGGAAGATATGATTGCACAGTGTTGGAAGTTTGCACATAGGAGTTGACAGGCAACTGTGTTATTATCCAATTCAGAAACCATAAAATTTATGTCTCCAGAGTTTAATGACAAGGCCATGCCACTCTGTTTACATGAGCAAATCACAAAGTAGAGCTCATGCTCCATTAGGCCACTTCAGTTGAGCACTTGGACTCCTCTTTCCTTTAGGCTCAAGGTCATGGCCCTTATGCAAAGAAAGTTTTATGGGAGGTTTTAATTGTATCTTCAGAAATGCATACTTTTGCTTTTTGGACTTAGAGGAGCAATGTAAGGGCAATCAGAACCTTATAATTGTAAATATATATATATATATATATATATATACACACACACACACACACACACACACACACATATACACACACACATACATACATATATATAGTAACAGTTTTCTTATATTTTTTCAACATCAATAAAGCTTCTTTAACTATTATTTATTCAATACATACTGTGTCAGGCACTTGGTTAGAAGTTTAGAAAGCATTATCTTATTTAATTGCTACCACCCTGTAAAATAAACACAATTATCACTTCACAATTATATCATTTAATTGCTACTACTCTGTAAAATAAACACAATTAGCTAGCTCTCATAGATGAGAAGTTAAACATAAGAAGTACTTTAAATGCTCTGTGCAAAGTCATGCAATTTTGTGAAACCAAGGTTCAAATCCAGATTTGCCTACTTCCATAGCACATATTCTTTTAAAGAAATTATATAAAGTTTTTTAACTTTGCACTTTGAGATCATTTTAGATTTAAAAAATGGCAAAAAGAGTGCAGAAAATTTTTTATATCCCTTTGCTAGCTTCCTCTAATGTTATTATCTGACCTAAGTTTAGCTCAGTTATTACAATTAGAAAATTAACATTCACACAATACCATTTATTAATCTATAAACCTTATTCAAATATTGTCCATTTCCTCACTAATATCTTTTTTCTGGTTTACGCTCCAATTCAGAAGCCCACCTTGCATTTGTTGCTGTGTCTCCTCAACCTCCTGCAGTGTGTGACATTCCTCAGTTTTTGCCTTTCAATACCTTGACACTTTCAAAGACTACTGATCGTTTGTTTGGTAGAATGTCCTACACTGTGGGTTTGTCTGATGTTTTCTCATGGTCAAGGTTATGCATTTTTGGCAAGAATAATTCAGAGGTGATGTGTCATTTTCAGAGCATCGTATTAAGGGAGTACATGATATCAATATTATGCATTACAAAGTAGAAATTTACTTTTCTATATTATCTTTGTCTTGTAATTGTATGATAGCATTAAACTATAATCCAGCATCACAGGTCTCACAGGTGAGAAAGATTAAACAGTTCAAAGTATGCCATATTGCATCATTTAATAATAATCACATTGGCTTCCAAGTAGCCATGATTAATTAAAAGATGCTTTAAATCCTTAACCCAATTAACACTGAGTCTGTGTGTGCAGAGGAGTTCTGGTAAATGTTTAATAATTAGCTTTCTTGAAAAAAAAAAAAAAAGCCCTATTTTTTTTTGCTTTTGCTGATTCTGTGGTGTAAATACTCCACCAAGGCCCATTTCAAGCTATTATGTCATTGAACTCAGAACTGGGAAGAGATGCACACAAAAATCAACTTTCAGGAGCTGGAGCAAGCAAGCTCCAGCATAGCATTGGAATAATATGTATTTACATAGGCATTTTCTTGATTCTAGGCTGCAGTTAATAAGGGACACATACATAGAAGCACGATAAATTTTAAAATATTCAAGAATGGAATTATGATAAAAGACAAATACTGTAACTCTAAAGAGTCATAATTAAAATCATATCATATCATAATAATAATAATATCTGTTATTATTGCCTCAAGTCTTTAAAGTTACTTGATTCAAAATCTTAAAAATGTCATTTTAAGTTGTCTAATTTCTAAGTGTTATTAACTTCAAAACATAGAATGAAATAGTGCTTGAACAAGAGATGAAAAGCCACTCTCAGCCTTACCTCAATTAATTTTGGTGGCACATTTTCTTTTTTTATTGAATTTATTGGGATGACACTGGTTAACACAATTATACAGGTGTCAGGTACACAATTCCTCAACACATCATCTGTACACTGTATTGTGTGTCCACCACCCCAAGTCAAGTCTCCTTCCATCACCATTTATCCTCCCATAACAACATACCCTACCCTACCTCCCCCGGCAATCATCACACTGTTTTCCGATCCTATGATGTTTTTCTCTTTTTTGCTCAATCTCTCCACCCCTCCCACCCAGCCCCCTTACCCTCAGACAGCTGTCATCTTGCTCTCTATCTGTGAGTTTGTCCCAATTTTGCCTGTTAGTCCATTTTGTTCATTAGATTCCACATATGAGAGAAATAATACGGTACTTGTCTTTCTCTGAATGGTTTATTTCACTTAGCATAATGCTCTCCAGGTCCATCCATGCTGTTGCGAAGTATTGCTACTCCAGTTGCTGCTTTTTTAATTTCCATTTGCATGAAATATCTTTTTCCATCCTTTTACTTTCAGTCTGGGTGTACCTTTTGTTCTGAGGTGGGTTTCTTGTAGATAACATATATTTGGGTCATGTTTTCTTATCCATTCAGCTACCCTATGTCTTTTGATTGGAGCATTTAAGCCATTTACATTTAAAGTGATTATTGATAGGTCCGTATTTATTGCCATTATATATTTTAACTATATTTTTGGGTCCCCTCTTCCTCCCCCTTCTTAAAGCAGATCTTTAAACAATTCTTATAATACTGGTTTGGTGGTAACAGACTCCTTTAGCTTTTCTTGTCTGGGACCCTCTTTATACCTCCTTCAACTTTAAATGACAGCCTTGCTGGATAAAGTAGTCTTGGTTGTAGATTCTTGCTTTTCATCGCTTTGAATATTTCATGCCAATCCCTTCTGGCCTGAGGCACAATATTTTCTGAACTCCTCATTCACTAGACACCATTAGATTGGAAATCAGTTTAATAATCTCTTGCCTTCCTTACCACTTATTTTGCTAATTGGACTACAGCTGATGTAGCAGCAACTGCTAACAAGAGATTCATAAATGCCAACTTTTAATTGAAAACTTAATTTTTAAAAACATATTCCAAGTACACATTTGACTTAAAACACTTTTTTACAATTTAAATTTTTACATGCTACTCTGTAAGGAGAAACACACACACCTTATTGGAAGAATGCTTTCAGGTATTGGATTTACTAATCAAATATGAAGTTTATTTTAAAAACAACCGACAGGTAGTGTTAACATGTCATATCTTTCCTATACATATCCCAATATGCATTTAAAGGAATCAGTTTCACATGAGGGTATTTTTTTTCAAATAGGTCATTATTTCTATGTTGATTTATAAGCGTTAATGTTTCATGCACACTGTGGTGGGCAGAATGGCCCCCCAAAGATGTCCATGGCAAAAGGAACTTCATGGATGTGATAAAGTTAGAACCTGAAGCTAGGGAGTTTATCCTGGATTATTTGAATGGGCCTGTTTTAATCACAAGAGTCCTTATAAGTGGGATGCATCACGGTTGGAGTCAGAGAAGGACATGTGACAATGGAAGCAGAGGCCACAGAGGTGTAACCACAAATAAACACAGTTTTTCAAAGCTAGACAAGGCAAGGCATGGGTTCTCTGCTAGAGCCTTGAGAGGCACCAGGCTCTTCTGACACTTTGAGTTCAGCCCCATAAGACTCAGTTTAGACTTTTGATCTCCTTCACTGTAAGTTAATAAATTTGTGCTCTTTTAAGCTACTAAGTCTGTGGTAATTTAGTAGGCATCTAATACACACACAAAACACATTTTAATTGGAATTAGCTTCATTTCTCTCGTTGATGACTTATTTTAGCTTCCATCTTCCTCATTTTCCCCATTGTCTTCACTGAACATATGACCACTGAGGGGAAAAAAAGTGTTTGAAGTATTCAAAACAGAACTGATGATTCCTGCATATATCTAAAATATTTTATTTGAGCTTTAACCAGTGTTGCTAAGTGGTTAGAGTGTCAGTCTGCACAGCAAAGAGTCATGGGTTCGATATTTAGTCAAGAACATGTACCTGGGTTGCAGGTTCGATCCCTGGCCCTGGTTGGGGCAGGTGTGGGAGCCTACCAATCGATGTGTTTCTCTCACATCAATGTTTCTCTCTCTCTTACTTGCTCTCACTCCCTCTCTCTCTCTTCCTTCCTCCCTCCCTCCCTTCCACTCTCCCTAAAAATCAATGGAAAAAATATCCTCAGGTAAAGATTAACAAAAATAAATAAATAAATAAATATTTTATTTGAAAGCATAGAAAAGTATATTTTCAAAATATTTGCAATCATTATTTTAATGAGAAAGAAGCCCTTACTTAGAAAAATTAAAGTATTGTCAGAGAATTAAAAGCTAATTGTGTCAAAATGTGCATGCCTTTAAAATGTTTCTGCTCTGAGGTAAAAAAAACAACAACTTATTACTTTGTGGTTGTTTGTATTGACGCAGCCAGAAAGTAATACCATATAAAAACAATATAAGGTACTTTGGTGCGCTGTTTCAGTTGGAAATCTTTTAGCTGAAACTATCTCTATGAAACAGTAGAAATTAATGGATAAAATATGACCCTATAGTACTGTAAGATTTTGAAGTGTCCTTTGGATTAAAGTTTAAATTTTCTCATGATGTTGAATGTATTTTTTCCATGTTTGAAATCCTGGAAATTGGAAACCAGAAAATAAGATTAATCAGAATACTCTTTTCCTTTGTCACACTAGGTCAATTAGATTATGTATGATAGAATAAATTTTTTAAAATGTTTTCTGCTGAAAGAATTAAAGCCTAATTTTCACTTAAGTAGTACATATATGAATTAACATTTAGGTAACCATGATAGAATAGAAAGAACCATGCGCTAGGAATCATAAGACCTGGGTTCTAGTCCTGAATTTGAACATGACCTTGGAAAACAATTTAATATCCCTTAATTCCATTTTTAGCATTACTTGCCCCTCCTGCCTTGTAGGATATAAGTGAGATATAATAAGTTTTAAAAATACATTGTAGACACTGACTATCCAAATGAAATATATAACTCAAGAATTGTCTTGAAATATCCCATAGAATTATGATACCTGGAAGTAAATTGTCCCCCAGAAGGATTCTTTCCCTTTTGTCATTTGGAATTGTGTGTGTGTGTGTGTGTGTGTGTGTGTGTGTGTGTTAGTGTGTGTGTGTTTCCCAGGCTGCTTATTACTGCCTAACAAATTTCAAAAAACATACAATAACTATAGATATTGAATTTTAGACAAATTATTTAAGCCTATGTTTCAAAGTTAAGAAGTAATAGAGATTTATTTATTTGATGGTGGTAGACATCTAGAAACAAAAAATAAGCATAATTGTTATAAGCCTCTAAAGATGTTGTTATGATTGGAGTTAAGGTTCAGGTTGCTCTTTTTAATATTGCAAAAAGCTCACACATCATTAATCACTCAGAAGTGGCCCCGGGTCACGGTAAATGGATGGCCTCATAATCAGAAGAGATGTTTGCGATTTCCAAATTATTGCCAATAAGTGGAGTGAGGGGGTGACAATTCAGTAACTAATGCTTATTAACTGAACTTTTTATTTTTTTTAATGTGAATCAAGAACATAAGAAGTAGAAAGGTGAGCCAGAAGCATAACATATAATTATAGAAACCTGCACAAAGACAGTAATAATCATGGTAAAAGATGTGTTCATTAAAAACACCTCACAACTGTCATTATGTATGAGTCGGTCTGCAGTTGAAGATTTTGTTTCTAATTTTGTTTCTTAGCTGCTTGTACATAACAAGAAAATAGGACTCAGATCCGATGGGGCAAGAAAATAGTGCGGATGGGAGTACATATATGGAAAGCATGAAAAGGGAGGATGGCGCCTGAGCAGAACAGACTGCAGTAGGGACAATGTACGTGGGGAAATATAAACAAAAATGAAATACAGGGGAAAAGCCGATGGTAAACAGGAGGGTTAGGAGGAAAGAGGTTGAGAGGACAGAAGATGGGACTATGGTCAACACAACCTAGTTTGACAGTGAAAGAGGGTTTGAGGCTCTTAGGAAATAACCAGATATAGACAATATCTAGGATACTGTGATTTGGCAATAATCAATAAACAAGACACAGAGTGAGCTGGAGAGAAGTACAGTATGGTATTCAGCAAGGCCTACATTCTTAGAAGCCTGGTCTCCTGGTGCTATAGAAAAAGCAGGGGAGCCCAGCCGGGTGTGGCTCAGCGGTTGAGCATCGACCTAGGATCCAGGCGATCAGGGTTTGATTCCCGGTCAGGGCACATGCCTGGGTTGCAGGCTGCAGTCGATCAGTGACTCTCTCATCGTTGATGTTTCTATCTCTTTCTCTCCTTCTCCCTGAAATCAATAAAGATATATTAAAAAAAAAAAAAAAGCAGGGGAAATATGTAAGAAGACAATAAAATGAAATCATTAGCATTGGCCCCAGAAACATCTGATAATCAGAGTAAAAAGAAGGGTGCTCATGAAACAGAGTTGAGGCATCTTGGGTAGACTTGTGTAAACATGAGCTGAGAAAGAGGGAGACAAAAGGACATTACAAGACAGGGAAATAAAGCCAAAAAGCAACCACTTTGATATTCTTGGACTAAAATGGAATTTGTGCAATTACTGAAAACAAAAGCTATGGATTCAAATTTCATTTTTGGTCTTAGAGAAATGGGTGTGGCTAGTTGAGAAAATTACTGGCTTTGGAGTTAATAAACAAATAAACAAACACACCCAGGTTCAGATCCCAGCCCTAGTTAGGTAAGATATTTTACAACACAAGCTATTGAATATCTAAGATTTTTTTTCTTCTATAAAATGAGGATATTAATAGTCCCTACCTCCAGATTACTGAGAATTAAAAGTGAAAACCCATGAAAAAGTCATAGTATTTATGTTGGTGGCAACGTTAGCTACACTACTATTAACTGTAGAAACTTAGGCAAATCCCTGAACCCTGTCCATCTTAGTTTCCTAATCTATAAAATGGGCATGGTGATAATAAATTGCTGGTCTGCAGGGAAGCCTAAATGAAAGCATTTATGCAAAGCATGTGCCACACTGTAGGCTCACAGCAAGTAGTGGTCGTTCGTATTTTAAAATGCACTGGTTTCAAAATAACCCAAGTTTCAATTTGTTCAGCTAACAAAAATATATTTATAATTCCTGATTTATTTTTTAGTTAATGTGCTTGATGTATTTTACATCAAGAGAAAGGAATCCAGCACAGGTTGATACCAATATTTAGACTTAGGAAAAGCACTGAGGATAGCAACTTCTAAAAGTCATTGGACTACCAAAATTCTCTTTGTCAAATTAGCTCTAAACCTGCTTTCAATTTTTAAAATTTCAGCCACCTCTCCTTAGCCACTATCATGTCTTCTGCTAGTAAAAAGACATAAGTATTTGCCTCTGGGAAATAGAAGGTTCTGGAGATACCAGGAGTCTCAAGATTTGCTCTCTAAAAGCTTAGTTAAAATAGACAAATTAAATTTATTTTTAAAACACTGCCTGGTTTCCATTAGCTCTGTTTCCTTCACATCACCATCACTATTTCATATGCTATACTTCTTGCATCAGGCTGGGTACGTAAAAGCCATGAAGAAAATGCTTCCACCTTTGGGTGCTTAGAAACGTAAGACTAAGTTCCCATCACAATATTTTCTATTTCATTGTAGTCAAAATGCATATCAGCCATGGTTTTGTAAACAGAGATTTAGAGTAGGTGCTTAACTAAAAGCTACATTATTATAATTTATTTCCAAATTTAAAAACACGCACGCATTTAAAACAGTTATAATTAGCGCAGAATTCAACCCAGTCTTCTTTATTGGGGATCCATATTGCTGTCATTACAAATGTCACTTTTCAGCACCGTGTCTATTACCAAACAGAGCTCAATCTGAAATGCCAGTTTTTGTGAACAACTTTATCCATTTGTCCAAATGGTATTTGGACAAGGGGAGAAGTTTCTCTCTTTGGGTTCACTTTCAGGTTGTTAGCCTAACCTAAAATAGAGCTTCTTGAAAAGTCTGCCTGAATGTTTACTTAAAACAGAGAAGGGACAGCTGAGTGTTGAGCGGTAGTGTTACATCGAGTGAAGACACGACTGTAAATAACTCTGCAGTTTGGAAATGAATGATGCTTTTGACAGAGACGATTATGTTGTATTGACAACATTGATGTCAAACGTGAGTGAAAATATGAGATTGACTATCAGCAGTTTCCACCAGCGATCACTTGAAATAGCTTCTTGGAGATAAAGGAACAGCGACATGCATTCCTCCCATTCCCTCTGCTTAACACTTTTCCTTCGTCCAGTTCCACTCTGGGGGTAAAAAGGCCTCGCGTTCACACTTTGTCAAGAGGATCAGATACTCTTAGCTGCTCCTTTTTAAGTTAATCGTTTCCAGGGCATCATTAGTCACTTTTCCCTCCCAAACAAGGGAAGCCAAAATACCCAGGAAAAGAAGCCAAGCCCTGAACCTTTACAGAAGTAATTACACTTTCCAAGTCACACCGGACGTATCTGAAATAAGTTCGTAATGAAAACCTCACAGGGGGCTCTTAGCAGCCTTCAAAGTCACTGTTCGCATAACTGCTAAATGCTGGCTTACATTTCTGGGATGGAGAACACTGCGTGGTAAGTTTTCCTGTTTGGAAAATCGTCATATATTGGAGAATCTTGATGAGTAAATAATTTCTTCCATACCCATCTCTCCATTTTATGTATTTATTGTATTATTGAAGTTCTTTGGCAAGTACTTTCATTGAATAGAAATCATGCTCTGCTTAATATGCTCTAAAATATTCTCTTGTATGCTTTAATATTCATATTTAAACATGTAAAATAATTTTTTATTGTTTTTTAAAATATGTTTTTATTGATTTCAGAGAGAGGAAAGGAGAGGGAGAGAGAGAAAGAAACATCAATGATGAGAGAGAGTCATTGATCGGCTGCCTCCTGCATGCCCCTTGCTGGGGATCAAGCCTGCAACCCCAGCATGTGCCCTCCTGGGAATTGAACCGGTGATCTCCTGGATCTTAGGTCGATGCTCAACCACTGAGCCACCCCAGCCAGGATAGAATAATTTTAATTTTCATTAAAACTAAGATATGGCATAAAAGCCCAGCAGGCCATATTTACATTCTAGAGTTAGACAAATATACTGTGGGTAAGATCTGTGGGTCACTCAATCTGGACACAGTAAGAAGAATTGGGGGAGGAATTTGTGAGGCCCTAGAATGCCTGTGTGGAAAATGTTCGCCTCTCATTCTCAGAAGGGACAGTAGGCTGTTTCCCTTGGCACAGAGCAGTGCTACAGAGGCCCTTGTGTTCATCCTGCCATTGCCGCCTTTCACGGGGCCTAGCGGCAGAGATGCGGCTCATCTAGGGAAGGCACAGTTCTTGCAATAAGGCCTTTCTCTTCGGGGTGGGGAGGCAGATAGGTGACTTGTTGTTTTTTTCTTTGAAAACCAAATGTTGTGAGCTTTCTGTAAAGGATATGTGATTTTGACCTAGTAAAGAAAGTATCCAGTATATGATACTAGAACCACACTCTTTAAAGCAATTCCCCCCTGGGAAATATGTGTCAGTCTTTGAAGGCCCAAAACTTAGTAAGGGATTTATGAAATCATTGTCAGAATCACTTACACAGAGATATTCTCTTCATAAAATGAAAAATAAAATCCACAAAAGGGGAGAAACTAAGACATTTTAAAGAAAATAAAGTATTTCATTAACTATATGACCTTAGTGGATATTTTATTTCATTTAAAGATTTCCTTGAGGGTAATACAGAAAATTTTTTTGAAAAAGTAAAAACAAAATGCAAAATACCAACTAACTAAAGATTGTCTTGAAATGTAATTTGATAATTCACCTTTGCAACTGTGTTCTACAAATCTGAATGTGTTTTTTTTTAACCACAGCATCTTAATTTCTCCCTCAGATGAGATGATGGGCTATAGAAGATAGTTCTTAGTGTAAAAGCTTATCTAAAGGCTATATCTTCTGATAGACCCAGTATATTTATTTTCATTTCTAAACTTATATGTTAACTAGATTTTGTATTAGTCACTAGTAAAGTAAATATTTTTGCAATTGACCTGTCTCATTACGCAGAACTATGGGAGACCATTCATTACTGTGAACTTTCTAACTTTACCTTCATTCCTTGCAAGATGATAGAATTGAACTAGCTCATGTTCAGGGCCTTTCTGACTCAAAAATGTCATCAGTTTATAATCCTTAATCAGAGAACTAATTCACTAAATATTCTCATACAAGTACTTTTTTGTTTTAAGCTGAAATTTTTATTAAGTATTCGGTCCTTTTATTTAGTTTACTGTTTTGACAGAGCTAACAAAGCTCCCTTCTTTAAAAGGGTATTTTAAAAAATATGATTTAGAGAGAGAGGAAGGAAGAGAGAGAGAGAGTGTGAGAAACATCCATTGGTTGCCTCCTGCATGTACTCTGGCTGGGACCAAACAGGCAAACCTGAGCATGTACCCTGACCAGGAATCAAACCAATGACCTTTTGGTGCACTGGATGACACTCAACCAACAGAACCACACTGTCCAGGACTACCAAGGCATTTTAAACTATTGCCTCTGTTCAATTTAATTTGTCTCCATTGTGTTTAGTTTTGTTCACTTTCACAAAGTACTAGAAAATTTCATGTGCACCTCTTTTTTTTTTTTTAAATATATCTTTATTGATTTCAGAGAAAGGAAGGGAGAGGGGAGAGAGAGATAGAAACAGCAATGACGAGAGATTCGTCATTGATCGGCTGCCTCCTGCACGCCCCCAACTGGGGATGGAGCTCACAGCCTGGGCATGTGCCCTGACCGGGAATCAAACCTCGATCTCCTGGATTCTAGGTCGATGCTCAACCGCTGAGCCACGCCCGGCCGAGCCTCACGTGCACCTCTTATGTTGGCATTTTCTTTCAACATCTTCATTACACTCTGGTAGGTCAGAGTGATGAGAAGTTTTATATTTATTCAGATTTAGAAAGTGAATGTATTAAAAGGCCTTGCCTGGCTGGGCGTGGCTCAGTGGTTGAGCCTCGACCTAGGATCCAGGCGATCCGGGTTCAATTCCCGGTCAGGGCACATGCCCGGGTTGCGGGCTTGATCAGTGACTCTCTCATCAGTGATGTTTCTATCTCTCTCTTTCTTTCTCTTTTCCTCTCTCTGAAATTAATAAAGATATATTAAAAAAAAAAAAAAAAAAGGCCTTGACTGGTATTTCTCCCTCCTCTGTTCTGTATTCTTTTCACAAAGAAAACTCCCACAATGGGGTTCAGCAGTGTGCTAGAATATCAGTAACTAAGTGGAAGATATGTTTTTTGCCCTCATGCTTACTATATAGTGGGGAAGATATGTATTAACAAACAAATGTACAAATAAATTTATAATTACATTGAGAATGAAAGGGAGAAGATACAAAAACAATGTCTTAGTGGAAATGATTTATTCTCTGTTATTGAGAAATGTCTGTTTTAGAAGGTGGCCTTAAGTGGACTCCTGATGACAGAGCAGGAGTTGGTCAGGTGAAGGTTCAGAGAGAATGCATTGGGCTCAGGGGTAACAGTGTGTGTAAGGACTCTAAGTCAGAAAATGGTTGGTGCTTTCAAGTTGGCTAGTGTGCAAAAATATGAGATCAAGTCCTGAACTTCTATAGATGAGTTTGTAGTAAGTCATACAGAAATTTTGTATTTATTTTAAAAGTAGGGTGGTTTGTGCAATATAACTTACTGTGCAAAATGGGGCACTTTGGAGAATGAATGTAGACACTGCTCATGATTAAGTTGACAACAGGCATAAACCAGGACTTGTTCCAAGAAAACCAGGACAAATTGTTATTTACTTAAAGATAATATGAAGACAATTAAACCCTTTGGGCAAGGGAGTGATAAAATTTGGCATATGGTTCTAAAATATCATTCTGGCTCCTGTACGCAGAGTAGATTAGAGGAAAGCAAAAATTGAAGCAGACTCTGGCAATAGTCTAGATTAGAAATGAGACATAGAAAGTTAAAAAAGAGAGAGAGAGAGAGAGAGAACTTGGCAGTAGAACTAATAGAACTTGATGATGGATTGGATGTAGGTAGGGAGAAGAAGGAGATTGTCAAATGATTCCAAATTTTCCAGTGGTGTAACTGAATGAATGGAATTTATGAAGATGTGGAAAATTCAAGAAGCAGCAGCTTAGGGGCAGGAGTGGGGGAAAAAATCAAGAGTTTATTTTGGGGATTCTAAATATGAGATGCCTGATGAACCTCAATGGAGATGTCAGGTAGAAAGTTCTACCTGGAATATCAACCTATGCAGTGGACAACAATTCAAGGGCTGTAAGCATTTAAGTTTTACAGCATGAGAATGTCTAAGATTACTGGGAAGGGATATTAAAATGATAAGAGAAGATAGCCCAGGACTGGGTCCTGAGGTCCACAAAAGTTAATTGATAGGTAAAGAAGGAAGAAACACCAACACCTTGTTTTATTATTGTTGATTGTTTATTATTGTCCACTACAGGTGTCCTCATCTCCCCCAGCCCCTGTGCCCACCTCCACCCAGCCCCTGCCCTCCCTCCCTCTGTCCATCACCACACTGTTGTCTGTGTCCATGGGCCATGCATGTATGTTCTTTGGCTATGACCTCTGTCAGTCTGTTCCATGTATTCATGCCCCTGGTTTGTCAATTTATTTTGAAGTCACTTATATGTGGAATCTAATGAACAAAATAAAGTGACCAACATCTTTTGAGCAATTAAGGAGAAGCATTCAGGTCTTCTCAGACCTCCCAGGAATTCATCTTTGTACCCCTCTTGCTTACCACATTGACCCTAATAACACACTTCTGTTGCTTTATTCTCTTTGCTCATTTTACTCTACAAAGTCCCTAACACCCATTCCCATGGATTGCCTCTCACATCAACTCCCTGCGCACATATCCTCAGCTCTGGCTTTGCTTTGGGTCTGAGAAGGCAGGACCAAAGGAATAGGAATGTGAGCAGGAGAGGCTATTGTTGCAGAAGCAAAGAGGCTGTGTCAGGAAGGAAGACATGGGAAAGGACGTGAAGGCCGCTGAGTGGTTGAGCAACACAAGAGATGGTCTGGCGATATAAATCAAGAAAGAACTGGGATGGTGGGAGTGAAAACAAGATCGCCTTGAGAAGTGATGAGGTTGAATTTGGGTTTGAAGTTAAGGTGAGAAATCACAGACTAGTTGGAGAGGAAATGTGGAATCAAGGGAACATTTTGTTTTTATTCTCACTTTTTAAAATGTGAATGTTGATGAAAATAGAATGATCCACTAGAGAGAAGTAGAAGGAATGGGAAAGATGATTTTTTTTAAATGTCCCTTGAAACACTGAAAATGATAGATTTTTTTGAAAAAAGGTTACTTCCTCCTTTGTAATAAGAGGAAAGAAGGAGGTAACTAGATGAGTGAGTGCAGATGCAGATTTAATCCTGAGAAGATAACATAGTGCTTACTCTGTGGTTTGCATACTTTCAGTAAACTGTGAGTTCAGGTTACCTGCTGAGAACAAAAGGAATGGGACAGTTGGAGGGGCATAGAGAAGGTACTGAATAGTCACTGTGTGGTGAGTGGGAGACCGCTCTAATCTTACTGTTAATTGATCATTTGAGGCTAGTGATCGTTAATGAACCATGATCCCAATTCTCCGTGTTGTAAGATTTTTTCTAGCTGTGCTTAGCTCCATGGATGCTGGCCCAGAGAAACTGCATTATTTGCTTCATCACTGGGGTTTGCAAAGCGGATGTGTGGAAGGAGAAAGAGCCCAGAGCATCCAGGGTATTTGCAAAAGAGTCATTATTAGAAAGGCTCTGGAACAAGAGCTATTGAAGGGGGGAAGTAAATTCCTTAGGGGGTTGGTAGATAGTGATGAAGCAGTAAGGATAAAGGACTGCAGTTCCCTGTAAGGCCAAAGAACTGTCACAGTGGGATTGCTCCAGAAGAGGGCAGGTGTGGTTAAAAAAAAATAAAAAGAGGATCTTTAAATTTTTAACTAATAAAATATATTAGAAATAAAAGAAATTTTAAAAAGGAATGCTTTTGTTTATGGTATAGTTTCTGGTGATGAACTCTGTTGGGTATACCATTTCTCAGAATTCCTACAAATTCTGTTCTATGCTGTGATAGGGCTACACAGGGATAACTTACATTTTACTTTGCCTTAGACAAATTGCCTTTTTCTTCGCCCTACGTGTCTAAGGCAATCCTTTGAACTAGGGTTGGATCATTGTATCACCTGCTCTAGAAGGCACTGCAAATCTGATGTGGTTTTCTGAGACTCCGGGCACCCCACCTGTCTCTTGCATTACCATGGGAATTCAGGGACAAAGTAAGCTGAGAAAATCCTGATATGGAACACAAATGGCATTACTTTCAAACAGGAATTTATAATGTCCAATTTCAGCAATATGATAACTGTCATCTTATGTTCTTTCTATACCAAACTATTGACAGGTATGTAATGATATCATATTGTGTTATGATTTTTTAGAGACTTTGTATGTGTCCTTGCCTGAAATGGCTTCCTTCTATTTTTTCATTGTCTTCTTTCAAAACCTGTTCAGACATTCTCTTCTGCATGATATTCTACTTGACCATTCCTGTGCTTCCTCTTAGCCTTGTTAAGTTCATTCATCCTCTGTGCCCAAATGGAATTTTATAACTAGTTTTTTTTGTCATACTCCATTATAATAATTTATTTACATGACTGTCTGTTTTACTTGACAGTTTTTGAAGGTAAGAAACATGTTTAGTCATCTTTGTATTCTTAGTGTGTAGCCCAATTTCTGGCATATTTTAGGTATTAAGTAGATATTTGTTTAAAAAATTAAGAAATGGCCTGATGAATTCCATTTTTCTCTTTTTGAAGCATGCAGCCATCACTAGCAATCATCATGAAAGTAAATGGCATAGACAGTTATCAGCTCATCCACTGATTCCTGCATTGTTGACTGTCAGGACACAGGTGTCACAAAGCCTGTTTTCATATGAAGCATGGCTGTAATCTGCCATTTGTAACTCCTGTGCTGTTGTGGACCGAGCGTGGTTTCAGAGGAGGAGAGGAAGGGAAGATTATGCAGTACTTTCCATTTATGAGAGGACCTAGGAGCGGAGATTAAAATGCAGAATGGCAATCAGATTAAAAGGGTTGATGAGATCCTAAATACATCCCTCAAGCCCTAGGAGAGCCCGAGGGAGGAATCTTGAGAAGACTACAGACCACCGAGTAAAGGGAGAAACTAGGCTTCCCACCACGAAAATAACAAAAGATAAAATGAAACCCACTTATCTGATTTTAGAATTTTATCTGGACATAGAAACCTTCAAATTATTTATTTATACATCGTGATATCAAGCTCTATCTACTTCCACTCCAAAGGGAACTCTTAAATAATCAAATAAAATGTTGAGGTTTCCTGCCCGAGTTATTCAAAGAAGAAGGGGGAAAGAAAAACAGGAGGATTTTGAGATACTTTTTCTAATAACTTATTTTTAAGCAGCATACCAAGAATTATTAGTTGTTTTATTTTATTTAACACAGAAAAGGCTTAGTTTTTACTAAGCACATTTGTATGCATCAGATCTACATATGCTCAGTGCTACACAAGCCTAAATACAAATATGTCCTTTTATCTTTATATTATAGAAAATAAGACATTTGCTAAAGGTAAAAATCCTTCAAATAGGTGATTTTTTTTCTCTCAAAGATAGGGTTTAAATGTTTTTATATTCTCATTTACAATAAAAACTCATTTTAAATTATTTTAACCGCTTATGTTTAGCATACATCCTAGACATTTGAATAACATGCTTTTAATAATGCCAATCTTACAGTCACACCAGGTTTGACTTTAAAAATATATTTCCTTTTTAACACAGTAGCTTAAACTATTAAATCTGTTAATAGTTTTAGGAGAATAACAGAGGTAAGTGATGGATATTTTCCACATAAGGAAACTGAGGGAGACAATTTGATATATCCCAGGCCATTGCCAATGTTTGGGAAGTAAATAACTAGTTTGGGTTTTAAAGACAAAAAGGCAAATTAACAGTACACATAGATTTGGATACCCCGGTGCCCAAATAAATAGATTTTTATTTATGTGTCTGTTTTTTTCCTCCCAACTTTAAGAGTTTCTATGTTTGGAGATGAGGAAGATGGGGCATCTGTGTGGCTTCAGAATATCTAAGAATGACCTTAGATTTAAACAGGGAATAAGGGAGGAAATAGTAAAAGAGAAAGACAAAAGGAAGTAGGAAGTTAGGATGAGGAAGGAAGGAAGGAAGGAAGGAAGGAAGGAAGGAAGGAAGGAAGGAAGGAAGGAAGGAAGGAAGGAAGGAAGGAAAAATACAAGGGAAACAGATATATAAGGTTGGGATGTAGGATTCCAACGATCACCTCCAAAATCCAGCTCGGACCCTGCTCAAGTGGCCCCATTTTAGAGAAGAGGTAGGTGGAAATCTCCTGATGACAGCCAGAAGAGCCTGCTTTATCTGAGTGTCGAAGAATAATAACAAGAGTAGCAATGTCTGCCCATACGGATGGAGGCCAGGCGTCAACTGTTCCCTAAGATGGGAGCTAACATGAGCAACACCCAGATGTTCCAGGCTGAGAGGCAAAGGAAACCTCAGACGGGTTCACGCATTGGAGGAAAAGTAAAAGTAAAAACGAAATCAAATACCTTGAATAGTCTCTCCTGATTCCCATATTTCTAAACAGAAGTCAACTTCCCAATTTTTTTTTAATTGTCCCCCAATTTTTCTCCCCTTTACCCCCCACCTCCCAGCCCCTGCCCTACCCCAGGCCTTCACATGTGGTTCCTATATCATTGATTTTCCACATTTATTTGGGAATTCACTCTCCTAGATATCTTTCCACATCACTTCTATCCGTCATCCTGGCTGATTTCCACATTCGTGTGGGTGACGCATTCAGCACCCTTCCTTAACTTCTCGTACCTCCATGACTTTCCTCTTCCCTCGTCATCAGTCACCCAGTTCGTGGCTCGACCTGGCGTTCAACGAGTATGCACTAGCTGTTAAAATAGCACGACAGGTATACTGGACGCTGAACACTTCTGCCCAGATGCCCCCCCTCCCTCCGCCATGCCCCTCTGCCCCCACGGGATCTCTCCAGAGTTCTCCACAGCTCAGCAGCTGAAGGGAAGATCCCAGGTCTTGTGCAGAGGACCCCAAGATCCTGCTCCAGCTCTAGGGGCAGCGGTGCCTGAATGTCAGCCCTGCCCATGGCCATACACACAATTTTATCAACATCTGAGACTACTTCCCTTCCAAAATTATATGCCCCTGACTTACATTCTAACCCCTCGATTCTGTCTGCCCCTTTTCCTGTTCCTTTGCCCCTCTTTGCTCGCTCTTCCACCTCACCGAGCCGCCCCACTCCCTTGAGCACTGTCTGCTCTCAGACTATCAGCTCCTCTGCCTTCACTTTCTTCTCTATTAAATCTTGGTCTATTACGTTGACTCCATTCTCTCCAGCACCATCTCCTTTTATTGCCTTGTCCTTCTACCACATCTGCTCTGTAAAATTTAAATTAAATTAAATCCACAATCCATCTTCTTTGATCTTACAATCACCCAAGCTTTGGAGAGAGCTGGAGAAAACCAAATAAACTCACAGATCGTTATGTGCCTCAGCACTGCCTGGTGGCTTTTACAGTCCTGGTCAACTCCCTTGTTCCTATTACTTATTCCTAATTCTTAGCTCTCTACCCTAGTGCCTAACCCATCTCTAAGTATAGCCCCTTCACTCCTGCTAGAGATTTCACTCCAATTTTAGAGAGAAACTTGATATTCTCTGGCAGGAATACACTCATCTATATATTCTGCTATCTTGGGCTTCTGGAATTGTGACCACTTCTTTATGTTCTTCCTTTCAGAGCCAAGAGAGGATGTTTCCCTCCATTGTCAAAGGTCAGCACCTACTCATGATTTTTTTTTTTCAATTTCACCCTTTTTTATCACCTCTCTGACTCTCCTCCATCAATGATTCTGACTTTCTTCCTCTGCACCAGGTCATTTCTCTAAGCTTGAAAATGTGCTCCTGTCCCTCTTATATTAAAAGAGAAAACCCAATTCTTTTTCCACCTGATGATTCTTCTCGCTACCACTATTTCTATGAATTCATTTTATTAGAAATGAAACCATTCTAATTATGGCCAACAGTGTTGAAGTCATGCTCGATTCCTCCCTTGTCCGTGCAGTAAGCCACCAGACCCTGCTGAATTTTTGTGCCTCTTCCCGACACCCTTATCTAGTGGTACTTAGTTCAGTGGTCTCATTATTTCCCTCCTGCCTTATGAAAAAGCTTCCCAATTGGATTATGCACCTCCTTCTAGTCTTGGTGTCTTCCAATTTATCTTCTGGGAACTACTTATCTTCTTATATCATATATCTGATTATATCATGCCTCGGATAAACCCCTAATGACTCCCCATATCCTGCAGCAAATGCTCCTCAAAGTTTGTTTTGTGTATCACTTTCCATCAGAATCACCTGGAGAGCTTGTTAGAAAACAGATGCTCTGCAACCACACCAGGATTTCTGAATTAGAATTGATGGTGGTAGGACCTAGACTCTATCTTTTTAACAAGCTCCCTATGTGATTCTTTTTCACACTAAAAATTGAGAGCATCTGGCCTCCAGATCAAGTGCAAACAGTTCAGAATTTCTGATAAATACCATCTGACTCGGGCTTGTCTCCTTCGTTCCCTCAGTTCTTGCCACTCTTCCACCTACTCTCCACACTCCAGGTACGGCCAAACTTTTTGCAGTTCCCCTAATTCCAAGCTTTCTTAAGTGTTGGTGACTTTTCCCCGTGTGCCTGGGAAGTAACTGTGTGCAGTCTCATGTGAGTGGGTGTGCTCCATTCCCTGAGTCCTGGTTAGACTGAAAGTTTCTCCCAGGACAGTGTGAGCCACCTTGTCATAGGAACTGTGTCCTGAAATCTCTATTTAAAAAAACACACACACAAAAAAACCTCCTTTAAGTTCAAGTTGTGTGCAAAATCAAGGTATGGCCGAGGAAAAGCGAATTAATGTGAACTTGGCACGAACTCCATATGCAGGTACTTGACTGAGCAACTTCTGTGTGGGTAGTGACTGATTATTTGGTTGGCAATTCATATAAGCTTTTTGGGGAAGAATTTCACGTTTTGAAAATCAAAAAAAGCTCTTTTGGTCCCCTAGTCCCCTACCAAAAGCTCTAATCAGAGAAATGTTAGGAGTAATTTAATTGATATCTCTATATGGTCTGTTTACATTGACGTGCCACACTCATGAATAACCCTGGGAGGGGAGGGATTCGGGTAATCGTGTTTATCATTAGACATTGAACTAAGCATTACTCACCACAATTTGATCTATAAATGCGTAATCTTCTCTTTACAGATGAGAAGACTGACTTCAGAGATAATGAGACTTGGAAGAGGCACCTAGCTAAGAGGAGACATCTGGAATTTGAATGCAGGTATCTTTATGTTCTTTCTTCTACTAGAGCTATGTTGTTTTTTTTATTTTGGAGTACAAGGGTATGGAGATTTTGTCTTAAGTAAAACTTGGTTCAGACATTTTTTTTTTCTATGAATGGAAATATTCTATGAGGTTTTCCCAGTAAGAGATAATGTTACCCACCACGTAAATTAGTTCCTCTAAGTTTTAGAGAATGACATTAAGGATAACATTTTAATTTTGTCCCTAACTGATCTTCAGGTCTTCAGCAAACACAGAGAAGAGCAATACACTGCCCATTACTTAAAGAGGAGGTGTTTAATGCTAAGACCTATTTTCCAGATTGGTTTACCTGACTAGTAGTGACATGGGGAAAACAGAACTTGGGAGTTCAAAGCAAGGATTTCCCCACACCCTTCCTTTGCCCCTCCTTCCCAGCACCCTCTCCCTTCCCATGCCCCATCTCCAGCAAACTGGGACAGCTGGTTATCCATCTCATTTCCCTAATAGTTGCATGCTGACTCTGTCACCAAGCTGTGCATTTGTTAGAACATTTGATTTTCTTTATAAGACTGACGGGGAAGAGAGGGCAGAAGTACTGTGCATTGTTTCTGTTAAGGTTCACCATGCTGTGTGTGTGTGTGTTCGTCCCCCTAAGTCAGGGGAAACTATTAGGAGAGAGCCAGATCTCTCTAATGAGCCTAGAGGTAATGCAAAATTTATGTGCCTTCACTTGCATCTGGGTGAAGCCTGGTGCACCAACAGAAAGGGGGGAGGCGGAAAGGGTCAGTTATTTATGATTTTGCAGAAGCAGGTACACTGGCTGCTACTGGGCATCCTGACCCACTTGTTCATTTTTTAGGAAGAAGTGGATACTTTCAATGGGAGAAACTCAAGCATCAGATTTGCTCCTTGGAGCATTAATAAAAGGGCTCAGTTAGCTTCATCTCATTATTTTACTATGAGTATTGACTTTGGCCTAGAGTCATGTATAGATAAAATGGTGCAAGGGCTTGTCCTAAGTGATTACTCAGAATTACAAATCATTTCACGTGTAACTGAATACTGCAGTCTAGCTGGCACCCTGCCCCTTGCTACTCACCCCTCCCCTTTCTCTAATAGGAGCGCAGATCCAGCTTTGTCTGAAGAGGCAATTAATCTTATTCACTGAAAGCTGAATTTTAATTCGCCGGCATGTGGAGGACATATTTGCCTATCACACAGAATTAGTTTAACAGAGAATTCAGAAAAAAAATATCCGAGGTCTTGGTGTTCTTGGGCAGGCAAAATATCTTGTAGGTACATTCCTTTATTAGCCGCCTACGTATATGGATAAGCTTCTTTTTGTAATAATAGCTCTGTTAGGGCAAGCTGGGTTTATTTTGTATTTGAAAGTGGCTGATTATATTTTATTTTATGTAAAGAAACCCACAAGATGTGTGCTTTGGAAGAAAATGAATGTAAGGTGAGAAAGATAAGTCGTGGTTTACTAGAGATTCTAAAAGGCTGTTATTTTTAAGGGCACAGTTTAGAGATGATCAGAAAAATAAAGGGACACATAAAAATTCTAGACAGCCTCCATACATCCAAATCAAATCATACAGAAGGTAAGTGTAAGGGTGCAAAGTGGATGCGGACGGTGCCCCCAGAGCTGCACGGAGACTCATGTGAAAGCTGTTAGGCGAACACCAGGTTTCCCTCCTGCTTCTGCTGAGCTCTATTGTAACCATTTGACCCTGAGCAAGACCCTAGTGTTTTGTCTGAGGTTTGTTTCACATGTAGACAAAGGTGCTTTTTTTAAAAAAAAAATCAAAAAAAAAAAAAATCCTGAAGCAGTTCCTTAATACAAAAGATTTGGACAAGAATACGGTTTAATGCTTGCCCATGCTTAGTGAGATATCAAGTTCCCGTAAGGTCAGAAAACACATGGACTCTGTTTTGTACTTACTTCTGTTTAACACGACGCTCGTCAAAGGCTACCTTACGGCACAGGCAGGCATCAAAGCGTGTAGCTGCCTCCTCCCCCGAAAGAGGGAGTTGAATAGTAAATGGTGGTCTTGTAGGCCAAATAACAATTAGTAGAGCAAAAATCCTAAGGGTTTACTCCAGGATAGTGAAAAAGGCGCTTTTGGCTTTTCTGTGATCCCTTCCCCACTTAAGGTCGTCTCATCCCCTTGGAATCGCCTGTCAGGCCTGATGGCTGTCACTGCCTCTTCCACGGGGGCACCCCGAATGCTTAATAATGAGAGGGCTCGAACCGTGGACCTCTTTCCGAATTGCTCTAATGTTCTGAAAGTTGCTTTGTTTCTTGTTTGGCTTTGTTTTCACCGTTGGGGGGTGTGGAGTGGGAGTGAGCCAAGCGCAGAGTCCCCAAATGTCATGGTGGAACTGCTGAGACGAGGCGCAGGGCTTAACACTGCAAAGGCCTGCTGCCTCTCAAACCACTCGCCGCGCTAAGCCTGGCGGTTATCCGTAAAGGAAACCATTTAAAATTGTTAAGGTTTTCACATTATAACCAGAAAATATTGTTTTATGTGCCATAAAGATAGATTTTAGAAAGAAAGATTTATGTTTGAAGTGATATGAGGTCTGAGATTTGCTTTAAAATAATTGGGAGTGAGTGACGGTAGTGATGAAGCGGAGCTGGCCAGAGGTTGATGGTTGCTGAAGCTCAGTGATAGATACCTGGAAAATCATTATAATATCCTATTTTTTGAATGTTTGACAATTCCTATAATAAAATGTTTTTAAGGGTCCTTAAAAGAAAAAGTAAAAAGATAGATTTTGGAGTTCCTGAGTAAACTTTGTGATATACGTTTAGAATTTAAATTACACAGAATTGGAATGTGGGTATGTAAAAGCCCAGGGTCACACCTTTGCAAATAGGCACTTGCAAATGTTCCAAGACTTAAATGATGCTTTCAAGGTATAGCAGTGCTCATCATCATTGACTTAATTTTTGTATTTTCTGCCATTATATGAAGCGCTGAAACATATTTGAGAGAAGATGTCCTCTTTTACAATTCTTTTGACTATTTTGTAGTTATATCTTTAGTGCTGCTACTTGACCTGGTAAGACAAAATAAACACAAAGGCAGGGTGTTCTATAATTCTTGTTGCTCCTCGAATTATATGAAAAATATTCTTTGCAGACGTCACAGAAAACACACACCATATAGGGAAGGTTCTGGGTGACGCTCAACTCACTCCTCTCGTCTCAGCTTGGTAGTCCTTTCTAGTATGAAGGTGAAAAAACCCTCCACCAGCTCCTCTTTTGAATGAAGAACTTATTTATTCTTTCTCCATTAAAAAACATCCTGCTCAGAATTGTAAATATGACCCTAAATAAATAGGTATATTTCACGCAGACTTATTCCTTCAAGCCTGTAATCTTCTATCTGGGCTGTCCCAGGCATTACCAAAGTCTGTCTATTGGTGGTCTGTTTGCTAAGGCAAAATTAATTAAGGTATTAATGAAAATAAGTTTACTGCAATCAGGGCACAACCTTATGAAGCAGGTCCTATTGTATCCATTTACAGATGGGAAGCAGAGGCCCTGTTAGTTTTATGTGTCATGTAATTTGCTCAAGGTAGAGGACGTAAGATTTGAACAAGGATCTTTTGACTCCAGAGCCTATGCTTTAAGCTACTTTGCTATGTTGTCTTTTTATAAGCTACAAAGAATAAGTGATTTTAAATGGTTTTATTAAAGTGACCAAAATGGAAAGCAGAGAACTAGAGCCATGAGAAGAATTTCTTTCCTCGTCTTAATATCTCTAGGTCCTATATCTGTTGCAGCAGTAAGTGGAGATTTTCAGGTGAGTCCTTAAGCCTCTTGCTAAGCAGCCCTCACGACTTAAGGGCTTCCAGTAAGGACTGGCCGTCCACAGTACATGAAAACCACAGTACATGAAAACGCATTCCTGGCTTCACGGGGGCAGAGCAGGCAGCACTTGTTAAATTCATTTTGAGGAATGTTAGGATGTTTTACCTTGCAGTGCATCAGAAAACTCAAAAATCCCAAACAGTATGGGATTTTCTTTAAAATGTCATATAATTAAAGTCTGAAGGGGGGGGGATATCTCAGGGTTGGGTAGTCCAGCAGCTCAATTGCATCCAGGTTCTGCTCTCCCCTTCTGTCACCTTTAGATCACAACAATTACCCCTGTTGGTCTCAGTTTCAGGCATCACGTCTCCATGACACCAAAACCAGAGACAGAAAGTGCGACTGCCTGTATCTTGTGTATTTTTGTTAAAGAAAACTTTCCTGCAAGTGCTTCTAGAATATTTCTCCTCACATACCATATATTACCACCTCCAACTGGTCCCATGTCTACCCTGAAACCAACCACTGATAAGGGGAATGGAACATGTTTTTCTGATTGAGACACATTAATAATGAGTTTCTAGAGTCAAATTGGCTGCGTGGCCCCACAGCAAAATAATTTCAGTGTGCCCACGGGCAAGTGAGCTCCACTGGGTGTCCCACACACCAGCCCAGTGCTGCAGGAAGAGGGAGGAAGAAGCGCATGGGAATCGGGTGGAGAGGCCCCTTCCTCTTCCAGTGTCCCCCCACCACCCTCTTCTTTGCAAGATTAACCTCAGGCCCTCTGGCAGGGAGAAATGTTCCACTATCACAGGCCAGCAATGAACAGTGGCTTTGGAGCTGGGAGGCAATAAATTGGCAACTGGCACTGTTGGCTTGGCTGTCAAATCGTAGTTCTTTCATAAGAACATTTTGAGATGCTGACAACAGGAGCACCCAAGAGGCTCTATGAAAAAAACAAAAAAGCTTAACATACAAGTAATTAGCTTGAGAATTTACTTTAGAAGTTCTGGTGTGGGCACTAAGAGCAATAGCTGTTTTTTAACTCATACAAATATATTAGAAACCCCTACTATACATGAAACAGTTTATTCTTATTTATTATATTCCATATGAACAACTGTAAACTTACTTTTGCCCCACCCTATACTATAGTTTGTTAAATATTTTTAAAGTATATGAGAAGTGGGTAAGTTATTTTCCCTAGAAAAATAGGAAGCTTTATGCCAAAGTCTAAATAATACTGAGTTCTGAATCTTAGTGATTGAAAAACAGGTTGGAGAGAGGAGAGGAAAGGTGGAGGGAATAGCAACGTGTTTTGGATATTTCATTTGAGAGCCTATATCCTAAGGTATATCCTAGCTCCTGTTCCTTTTATAGTGCATCTGTGGAGAGAGAACACATGGGCAATATGCTAAGGTTTACCGTGTGTTCCTTCATTTTCTTAGGCAATATTTACCAAATGCCTCCATGTGCTGCTCTGTGCCTTGTCAGGTGCTTGAGTGAGGAATAGTTGGGGTGAGGAAAGAACTGTAGTAACAACAGGAAGGTGAGTAAGATTCTACATGAACTTCTGGACCTCAGTCCTGAACAAATCAGACAGGCCCTGCCAAGATCAGTGAACTGTGATGCACTCATACATATTACTTCTTCAGGAGACCCAACTGGAAAAAGATGAAAGGGGTTTAGCTTCTCTGTTACACAGCGGGTCCTAGAATAACATCGTTTTGTTATAACATCAATGAGATGCTGTAGGAACTTAACTCTTGTTTGTATCAATTAGTCTACGGTAAAATCGGTTTCGTTTTCCATCCTGTAGCTTGAAGCTGCAGAACCTATGGCCGATGCTGAGTGAGGACTTACTGTAGTTCTATGCTGTTTGTTAAATTCCCGTAACGAAGTGCTCTCAGGGAGGGGCTGCCCAGTGGAAAAGATCCCCATGATCTTTATCCCCCACCCCTTCTTAGAAGATCTCCAAGCCATAAAAGATTGCAGAGACAGCTCCCTTTTTAGGTGAATATTATAGTCATCAGTCATCCAGTTCCTTAAGACATATGGAAACCCAACCTTCCATCAAAGGAGTGCAAGTCCTGCCAGATTGTCTAAGCAGAACCATATTTCTGTTTGAAAGGACATTTAACTTTAAAAAGATTTCTATATAAAAAACTTCTGACTTACGGTGAGGTATAATAAAGCTACTATTTATCCAATTCAGTCTTTGAACCATTTTTAAGTAAAAAATGCTCAAATTTAATGTCTAAATGAGTATTCAATAAAATGTGTCATAGACCCTGAACAGAACTTCAGGGATGTTCCTTTTTTTTGCTGTTTTTAACTATTGTTGGAATAATTAAACAGACTCCTAAGGTGACTATTTTAAATATTTCTGAATATAATTACTCAAAAAGTGATTAACTTAATTTCCAATTTAGGGTGGCAGCTCATATAAAACAGATCCCCTGTCCCTCTATACCAGTACCTGGCAAATGATCCGGCTGTCAGTTGTTGGAATAAAACTTGTTGGATGCCAAGCATTTGAAAAATTAAAATGTGAATAAATGGCAAATCTATCATGCTATCATTTACAGTACCCAAAAATCAAAAAGAATATAGAAGGAGAATGGGAGAAGAAATAGAGGAAGAGTGAAGAAGAGGCAAAAGTTGAAAACAATAAAGAAAATATATTGTTTCTAAAATCCCAATACATTATTATAAAAGTTACACAGGTTACTACAGAAGAGAGTCTAGATATTTGTACGAAGAGATAATGCATGAGGCACCATTGAGAATTAGGAATGCTGACAACAGAATTTAAAATGATGTTATCCTTATTATGAAATTGTATTGCTTCTACTTATTCCATGAAATATATGCCTTTGGGGACCATGGTGAACATAGTTTGGTTGATTATGATGTTGTTTAAACATCCTGTGGTGAAAGCAATCTGGCAAACTAGCCACATTACAGGACAGATCCTAAGGAAATTTACCAAAAGAGAAAGCTGTCTGCTCTCAACTCAACTCTGTTTGTACTTGGTGGCCCTGTTGAGAACATAACTGGAAACACTTCAAGAGCTTTTACTGTGATAACTGTCAAAATACAGTAAACAATCAGCTACATCATTCTCACTACTTGTTATTATCATTTTACAACTATCATGCTTGGAGCTCTGGTTGCCATTTTAGACATGCTGGATGCAAAGGTTAATAAGGTATAAATCCTTCCAAGTAGCTTATAGTCTAGCATGCCAAATAAACATTTAGGCTTCTAAAAAAGAAAATAAAAATCAAAAGCCATGCTTCTGTGATTATCAAAGAATTGCTGGGTCTTGGAGATGATTTTTCTATTAACCTAACAATTTGAATATAGCATGTGACTTACTACTATGACTTACTGATTTAACCCTTAAGAAATTTTCAAGTTCTTTGGCATTGGTTTGAAATAGCCTAACCTGAAACTAGGGTTAACAATAAGTTGGGCATGAATACAGGGCAGGGGCATGCGAAGGAAGTTCTCTCTTTAGCAATTCAAATTGACAATTTTTTTTGAGCCTTACACATTGTGCATTAGTAGTGGATCAGGTGTTAGTGATCCCAGTCCAGGGAGACATAAAGAAGTTGGTGGAAGGTATCTTGAAGGAGTCCGGGATGAGAGTTGCGTCCTAGACTATGTGGATAAGAGCCATTGCTGACCAACATACTATTGTCTCTTTTCAAAGACTCGGCTTCTAACTTCATAAGAGCTTTGATTCCTAGAAGCCGGGGGGGGGGGGGGGGGGGAGTTATTAAAGAGTACCTGCATATACCTTTTTGAAATGGAGAATGCATATTTGCATATTTACAAGTTGCTTGTACATGGGTTTTTAAACACATTTGAGAAAAATCTAGCATAAATTGCAGAACCCTATTAATGAATCTACACCTCACGTTTCTGAACACTGGCATTTTCTTATTTCATTGCTGCTTTGGAATATAAAATAAAAATAAGGAACATTAATTCTGTACTCTGTCATATAGTTTTCGTGATAATATAAATTATTAACTAAATGTAGAGGGGGAAATCTAAGTAAACAAATTTCAAGTAACACAGGAAAACACAAAAATGTTTCAACAAAGAAATTAAAAAATATATATATTAGCAAGATGCAAAGCACCTCAGGGTGTTTTTTTCCCCCCTGTATCTTTGTCTTTGGAAGTTGTTTTAAGAAAAGGAACAGTGTGATTTCAGCCCTGAGTACATTTCCTCTTGCTTTTGTAGGATGAGAAAACACAGGTTAATATGTCAACATGTTTAGAAAATAGAGCTAATTTAGGTTATTTTTTTGTTCTGCTTTTTTCAGAAGTAAGATTGTATTTTGTGACAATTTCTGGTCTTTAAGAATATTGACTGAGGCTAAGTGCCTATTAGGAAATCAACGGTTCTTTCATTCATATTTATGAAACTCAAACATAGCACAGCCTTGTTGATGGTACATAGTAACTGTGCCATAAGTATATATTAACTGTGTTATAATAAAAACAGAAACGAGCTCAATCCAAATAAACAATTTTCTAAAAATTGGATGAAAGACATGTAAGCTTTCACATAAAGGGCTATTCAATTATATGGACAATTCCAAATTTGTCCTGTGGCACAGTTACTAGACAATTTAAAAACATGTCAATTTTCCTTTTTATTTGACCTCCTGAGTCAATTAGCTCCACCTGCTGAGTTATAGCTCCATGAAAGAGAATTCTGAAGAGTTTTCTCTTTGTTAGTTTCATGTTTGAAGTAAATACCCTGAACCTTTTATAAATGTAATGATTTTCTCTTAAAACTCACTAATATTATAATTATACTAATAAAACATAATGTATATTATTAGGTCTGAACTTTTGGCCATGGGTATCTGTATGTCTTAGAGATGGTCTGTGCATGGGTGTCATAAATGACCATTTTATAGATAGATAATGTCCTTAATCCATAATTCTTTATTGCTGATGGTTATTGCATGAGATGATGACCCATAGCTATTAAGAGTCAGTTTTTAATATCACAACCATTTAGAAAGGTTAATGGACTCAGTTTTGAGACTTAACCTCTGGATGCTGCAGGTTAAGAGGTTATATTTGTGCACTAAAATGCCAGAAAATATCTACTTATTTTCATTTCTCGATGTACTTTTAGTATTGTGGTTATGTACAATAACAGTTATTTACCAAGCAAACTGAAAAAATGTGACACATAAAATAACAACAAGTTTCTAGAGCAGTGAGATTCTTTTAAAATATACATTTCATGTTTGGCTTCTATTATTTTTCATTTAGACACAAAAATTGAAATGTGAACAGATGTAACCTAAATCAGTTGAGGAATATTTATTATGGCTGCAGAAAAAAAATAGACCAGGATTATAATTCATAGTTTTCTTGGCTAGTTTGAAAGTTCACATTTATTTAATGGGGGAACTGGTCATTTAGGAAAGTCATGAATCCCTATGGATGATACCTGTCCACAGCCCAGAGTTTTCAGAGAAATAAAATAGTGTCTATCTGGATTCAGTTAATTCCATTTCAGAAATTTAACTGGGATCCCATAGCAGCCATTTATAACTTATTTTGCCACCCATCATCCATTATTCTTCCTAATATCACCCTATTCCCTCTTATTCCATTCCTTGATTGTGACGAGGCTTTGTGGGAGGAAAATTCCAGGCTCTTCCCTTCTGTTTTCAAAGCCAGAAACTGAGTGTGTAAATAGCTACAGTAAGGATCCCAATGAACTACACATTCTCATACCCGTGCTCTTGTCTCCACTCTGTGTGGACCATGTGGCTTGTTTTGGCCAACAGGACGTATGCAAACATGATGTAAGGGGAGGCCTGGAAAGTGCTGGCACCGGAGGCTACCATCTCTTGCTTGCTGCTTTCAGATGACAGCCACAGTGTGAAAAAGTGCAGGCCATGAAGCACGAAGTGAGACCCTATGGCTCCTTGCAAAATTAAGCATCAGGCAGGGCCAGGCAGTCCTCAGCTGATGTGCCTGTCTTCCTATCCTGTTACCTAACCTCTCATCTGTCTGCGCTTCTGGACAGTTTTCCAAGAAATTTACCTTAATTTAGCTGAAATTGGTCGCTAATGCAACCAGGAACCCTAAATAACATAGGCTCTTCAACTGGGACTTGGAAAACGCACAGGGATCTCTTGAGAAGAACACAGAAACACCGTGAACGTACTTACATCTCTTCACGTAGAAGTTAAATTACGAGCGAATTCTGTGTACATTAGTTTTGGTTATGAACTATTTCTCACCAGGAAGTGCCTGATAGAACCTGCTATGGGCCACACTGTGATATTAACTTAACCACCTCTGGGTAGGAATCTGAGTTTCCATTGCTTGTTTATCACATGTTGTGTGGAGCTCAGTCTTGAAGTTACTCAAAGAGCAATTCCAATATTTTAAGATTTTGCATCCTATGCATCATTCTTATGTCTCTCTCTTTTTGAGATATAATTGACATATAACATGCTGTTAGTTCAAGGTGTATGCAACACTCTTTTAATTCTTGTATTCCCTGTCCTTTCTGTGTGTCTGTTTTTCCCTTCGCCCCATATTTTTACCTTCTGTGCCCCACGCTGTCATGGGATTCTGCTCCTACAAGCTGTCCTGTCCCAAGTGTCTTCTGAGGTGGTTCTGTTTGTAGGGTGCTGTTGCCGTCCTTTCCTATCTGCTCTGAGCTCATCATCTTGGAAACTCCACACAAAGGCCGTAGACAATACATGAGTTATCCTAAAAGATACAGCAGAGTCATTATTTTTCCGTCCACACCTCTTCTCACAGCCTGAACTGCATAATTATGGGCAAAGGCTTCTGTTTGCACCACTTTAAGGACCATATCTCATGGCCATTTTATTGCTTCAGCTCCTCAGTTCCAACCTGAGGCCGAGGGGGAGGCTGCGGTGTTCTGTGTGGACGCATGTGTGCATTTTATAGTGAGAAGGGCCTGCTCTTCGGGCTGGCTCTCACCGCCGAGAGGGAAAGGCTCACGGCGTGGCTGCCACGCGCACCGCTTCAGAGATACACTGTGCTCGGTCAGTGTGCATGGGCTTGACGATAAATGACGTCCTTTTCCAGGACTGGAGAACTGGTCCTCATTCATTCGAGAACAAAGGAACCTAGAGTTTCTGATATTATATAACAACTTCCACAGGCAAAGGGAAATTAAGCTAGTCCCTCTTGATAAGCAGATCGGCATTCCCTCACAAATGATGAGGGGCCAGGAGGAGATCAGAATTAAGGATACAAAACCTAAAATCCAAGGGGGGGAAAAGGGGCCGAAAGGTTAAATAACATTTCCCTCTTTTTTCCCTAGCATCACTCCACCGAAGCTATCACAATCTAGTCAAAGACTATAAATTTGGCATTTTGTACATTAGAAGGTGCAGTCGACTGACAACGCCAGGAAATCCATTTTTACAACTTAACAATTTCTGTCAACGTTTAAAAAATGTTTTCTGTATCCATTTCTTGGGAGACTCATAAAGCTGGCATTCCTGAGTGTTTGGGTTTCTGCTGTTTGCTCATTCTTGAACTATTTCTTCCTCCCGTTTTGAGGAGAGCTGTGGGCCATATTCTCGCCTTCTTTGGCTTTGGCCGTGATGCTAGGTGATTCCAATATAATTAGGTGAGATTTTTATAGGCCCTCAAAGGCTAACAAAAGAATAAATGTGGCAGTTCAAATAATAGCAATCATGGCAGGTCAAGCAAAAAAATCCTTTGGACTGAGATTGACAAAACCTAATGTTATCAGTTTGGAAATGCAACACACTTTTCCCCCCACCCTTATCGTTTGCTTTTTTAAACTTTTTTTTTTTTTTTTTTGTACTGCATAGGGGTATTTTCATCCCATCTCAGCTGTTCTACTTTTTTTCATTTAAATTTTCAGTACATAGGTTCTGCTTACTTAAAATTGGAGACACATATTATTGCAAAATGAATCATTTTCCTTTAGATATTTACTGTAGGCTCTTTCAAAGAACAACTATTTTTCTCATTACTCTTTTATAAATCAAGACATTACAAATTTCTTTGAAATATATTTATCCTTTTGATTTTATAGGTAATGTGTGTTTATTGCAGAAATTAAGATACTACAGAAAAATACAAAGAAGAAAATGACAATTATTTATTTTCCTAGTCATTTTCGCTTCTCTTTTGTACCCTCCTAACCTTTATGGGTCAACATATTCATGTGTATGACATACATACAACTGGAATCATGCTTTTTATTGAACAGTATGAAATATAAATTTCTTAACACATGTGTTTATAAAACCTCAAGTAGTATAATTTCAAATGGAGCCCTTTTATAATTAAAACTATTTAAACAGGACAGAAATCTATCAAATCTCTGTAGAGTGGATAGGAGTGCAGAATAGCTCTCACTGTTTTGATGGGAACTTGTCAAAAAATTAACTATAGCGTATATAAAATGACAAAGATCTCAGATGGCCCTACAAATAATATCCTTGGGTGGACTTTGATATTTAATTATTTTCCAATTGACTTTAAGGCCGCTTACCTCTCAATCCTCACCTAGCATTCTCATTCTCATGAAACTGAGCTGTTACATATAACTGGTTGAAACAAAAATAAAACTCACAGCATTTTTCTTTCATTCTTCTATCTTTTTTAAGCATAGCTTTCTTCATTTTTTTTCATCAACATTTAAAAACGTGGCTCCTGAAAGATAACAAGGAATGGTTCCATAGCCTGCCAGAGCCTCCTCTGTCTCCCCCACTCACAGCTAACTCTTTTGTTTGTACAATATTCTTTTATTCTGAGCAATATAACATTTTAGTTCTTGTAATAAATGCCTTCATGTGAAGCAGTTCGGCTAAGAGAATGTTATTAGACTGTGCTCCCAGGCAGCACACCTCCACACGATCAATACAAAGCTGGGCCTCAGCTCATTCCCTCTTTGCTTAAATTCCCTGCAAATGTGCAAGAGAAGCAGCAGAGGGTGTCATCAATCACAGGCCACTGTGACATATGCTGAAACCTGACCAGGGCCGAGATGTTTTAATAAGGCATCCATTAAAACCCTCAAATAAATTGCAATTTGAAAACAGAACATAATACCAGCCAAGTTTTCCTCATCCATCTTGTGGCGTGTCATGTAATGTAATTGCGTTGTTAATTTATCCAAGAACTTTCTCAGTACACTGTTTCGTTGGCACCACTTAATTTCCCTGTAGACTATTTGTGTGTGTGTGTGTGTGCGTGTGTGTGTGTGTATGTATGCAAGCATGTGAAGCAGAGAGAAAGCAAGAGAGCAACTGAAGGAGAAAAAGAGACAGAGTCTGTTTATTTCTGTGTTTATTTCTGTGTTTGTGTCTGTTGGTTCCTTGAGGAAATAGTCATGTTTCTGCTTAGCTTGGCATTAGCCAGAGAGCTAGGTAGAAATGTGAAATAGCTGACGTTTTGTCAATGGCCCCTGAGCATCCCAATGCTGCCCCACCAGCTCTGGCCTGCAGCTGGACCATCTCCTTCCCCAGCTCACCTTGTCATTGGTTTATACCCCTCCAGAGTGGGATCACTCCGAGTGCCTGTGGATCCCATCAGTAAGTATTGACAGAGGTGTTTAGGAGCCACCTAGGATCGCAACACAGTGACACTCAAAACAGGACAGCACTGATTTTGGTTCCCTAGCTCCTGGGTCATAAGTGAAAACTTTTGACAAAGATAAGAAAAGTAAGAAGCTATAAATCAATAGGAAAGAATGAAAAAGTATTTCTCTGAATAATGTCAAAGAGATTGCATTATATCTACATATATCTATATATAGAGATATGTATATAGATATATATATCTATATGTAGGTATATATAGATATAGGTATAATTTTTTTAAAAAGCTTGGAGGAAAGATACAGACAGGCAGGGGCTCACATAGATTTCTTTGTCTTCTAAGCATAAATCTAAAAATAAGTAATGCAATTCTTCATGTAGGGCTGCATCAGCAGATTCGTCACCTTTATTTATTCTTCTGGGTTTTCTTGATCAATCTGTTCTTTTTTTCTATAAGAGAAGCCATTGGAAAGCAGAGGGTAAACCCACTCCACACATTCCATTTATATCGAGGATGTCACAGTAACCCTGATGCCAATCCAATATTGGTTTAAAACTGTCAAATGTCTTTTCTAGGCCAGTGTTGCGTAGTGTATGTTGTTGAATTAATGACAGAGGAGAGAAGACAGTGTGACAAAAGAGAAAAAATCCACCATAAATTTACTCGTGTAAGTAGCTGTTGTTTTATGATTATTAATGAAGAACAAAATACAAATCTTTGCAATTTTTTATTTGTAGAAAAGGACAAGTCAATGTAAAGCATACCAGTCAATGAATTAACAGCCACCCTCTCTCAGTAGCTTCTTATGTCTCAAGTTGTGTTACAAGCTGACCCTCAGAACATGGTGACAGTGTAATGCAACGTACATACAACTATTCTTCCTCAAGGCGCCAACCGATCACTATGCAAACTATTAGGTAGTCACAGAGTATGGAAGGTGCCAGGGAAAGCCAAATTAGTTTCTGCTTTCTGCTAATGGATGACCTTTGTGATTTGGATCAGGCGCTGAAATTCACTTAGTCAGAAAGGCAGGAGAGTGGGGAAAACACCTAAAATAATTTTCTGTCCCTACAGAGAAGATGCCTGGCTACCACCTGCCCAATAAATGTCAATTGAGTTATTTTTCTTTTAAATAAGCAGCTTGATTGAAAGCATCAAATGCTGGGTTGAGAGGTACAGGGGAGTAGAAGGGAAATCGCTTAATCACATAAAATCAAAAAACACAAAGCTGAAACAGAACCATTGAAAATTAGATGCACGAATGCTTAATTCTTTCCTAGGGACTTTAACACCTCCATGTTCTAAGTAGATTCTTAAAGCTTTACTGAAATACGAGCTTATGTATTATGCTTAGTAGAAATCATGTTTGGTTTCCTATAGTTGAAAATATTTTGAGGTTTAGCTGAAATTTGTTTGGAATTGGGAGTGTAATACCCCAAGCAACATGCAAGGGATCAGAACCAACAGGAACTGGAATATACAAAAACACTGTTTCTTTAGCTCCACGTGAGCCTGGGTTGCCAACTCTCACATGCTTCTAATGTTAGCTCAAGTTTTCTGGCAGTCCTATTGTAAGCTCCATTTCACAGGCATCCTCTGCTATTTTGGCATTTTAACGTTGGCCTTGCTTCTTTTTATTTCCTTGTCCGGAAATCCAGTCGTTCTACAAACAGCATAATTATTATTGGATGTGCATTTCTTTTAAAGTTCCAGCTTGAGATGAATTCTTTCTTGCATTGATATTTAGCGACTACCCTTGAAATGCATGGAGAGAAGAAAACATTAAAGACACAGAGGACATGGACCTTTAATTCCTCTTGTGGATTGCGGGGGCACGGATGAAATGTCAGTTCCCAAGGTGATTGCATAGTGCATGTTGGCAAGAATGAAATAATTGTGTCCTACCCTGGGTGTGAGAAATGTATACATGGGGAGATAAAATTGTAAGGGGACAGACAATATAGGGTAAGCACATGTACAGCACAAAAGAATTCAATTGGGCGGATGACACAGGTCTTTGGCCTTTGTGGAAATCAATGAACTGCTGTTTAGGTGTCTTTTTCAAAGCACGGGGATGTTGAAAGGGTAAAGCCTTGACTCTCTGATCCACTGAGGCTTGCTCAGCTAACCTTAGGATATTTTTAAGAAAGTTGATTTGTTTTCTTCTTTTATACCCTTTTTACTCTCAGCATCTTTGAACTGATTTACAATTCCTGCATCTATTGCCGCCTGTAGCAATGCTCGCCATTATTCAGCTACCCTTTTTGTAATTAAATTCTGCTTGAATTGCTTATAGGCCTAACCTCCCTCCTTAACTTCAATGCGTGACCTCCTGTTTCTAAGTTAGTTAGCGATATTGTCCTGGGCACCCCATGAATAACCTTTCCTAGCTGCTGAAATACCTGGGTCTGAATTCAATTTGAGGCCTCATCTTTGTACGAAATTCCCTGCAAACTTGCATGCAAATTCAAAGCCCGATCCATAAAAATCTTCCAGCAATATCGTGCTAATTTCAGAAGCCTGGGGAGATGAAGCCATGTGTTATGTTATAAACACCCCAACAAAAGAGCTGTGATCTTACCATGTTATTTTTTTCCCCCAATGTAATTTTGTAAATGTTGTTGATTCTGCCTCACCATTTGGAGACTCTTGCATGTGTTACTCTTCCAAACTCCCGGCTTTAAAATTCCCTGGAGTCCCATAAGTGCTGGGTTTCTTAAAGAAATAGGTTACCCTTACCCCTACCCCCTACACCCCCCCACTCCTCCAAAAACAATCCCCATACAAAAGTGCCAATAAACTAACTCAGCCGCATACAATGATATTGTCAAGAGAACCTCAGGAGAAAACCATTTAAATTTCATGGCATAAATCTGAGCTCTTGGCCAACCTTCCGTTAGCAAGTCGCAAGCACAAGTCTCATGCTAATTCTCTACCAAACCTCTAGTTTTATGAAAGCTACATTTTATCTCTTTGGTTATTTGCCGTCTCGAGAGTTGGAAAAGGAATATTAGCACCACTCACGTTTTATTGTGGGAGTCACAGTACTTGGTTGACCCCCTTTTCAGGTCCTATTGAATTTCCTATACAAAGGAAATGAAAATGTTTTATATTTAATACAGCAGCACATAACGAGAGGCTTAGTTATTACACAGAGGGCTGCAATTTTCTGCCTTTGTTTCAGCTATTACTGTGGAGCTGAAATTTCCAAGCACATTTTTTATGATTTGTTTATTGCTGGCTTTGGAGATGACAGTGAGGGGGGATACCACCTTTCTGCTACCTTCTCCACAGAAAAGGCCTTTCTGTTTGTACTTACTCATCACATGAGAGTGGTCCAGCTTTTTACTGATGTCCCAGTTTCTTGCAGACAGATACATTTTAAAAATCTAAGAAAAAGTAACCTAGCAGAAATCACAGATTGAACGCAGAACTTTTTTTTTTTTTTTTTTAATTTTACTCCCATGTTCTCTGGTGAGAGGAAACTGCAAAGGGGCTCCTAGCACGTGCCAGGCCCTGGTGCTGAGCACTTCACCTTTGTTATCTCAATTGTTACAACAGTCAGGGTGGAATAACAACTGGGTATTCCTGTTATTATTTTTAATCTCGGCCTATCCACGAGGAAGCAGGGGCTTAGAGAGGTTTTCTAATTGGCCCAATGTTGCCTAGTCAATTAGGTGACTCCATTAGGACTGGACCTCAGGGCTATCTGATTCCAGAGCCTGCTCCTCCCCCTTTTTGAGTAAACTCATTTATTCTGTGTTAATTTTTGAAAATTTACTCTTCTTCTTTATTTTACTATTTAAATTTAACAAGTAATGTAACATACACAGCTTTCAGCAAGACTCACCAATTGTGCCATATTTGTTTTCTCTCCCGCCACGAATAATATATAAGTATCTGTGTGTATTTATTTCAAATGGTTTCCATTAAACTATCTGAAAGTAAGTTATAGTCATTATACTTTACCCCTAAAAATAAGAATATCCTCCCATTTAACGAAAATGCCATTGCCACACTGAAAAAATAACCATTCAGTAATGTTCTCTGCTCTACAGTCAGTATGCAAATTTCCCAGCTTGCCCCAAAATGACTATTTCTTTCACCTATTTATGTTGGATCCAAGGTCCGGTATGGAAGAGTCTGTTCTCTTCACTCCTCTACCTACAGCCTTTGCATAATATAGCAGGTCCTTGAACAATGTCATTTTGTTATAATGTTGATGACAAGCTGTAGGATCTTAACTCTTGTTTATATCAATTAGCCTTTGGTAAAATTGGTTTTTCTATCTGTTCTTTTGCTTAAAGTTGTAAAACCTATCAACAAAGTTAAGTGAAGACTTCCTGTACTTGATAGAGAGCAAGACTGTTACAGGTTAAAAAAGTTCAGTAAAAAGCTTGCGCCTAAGTGCAGCTGTTATATTGATTTGTACAATATCATAGTAGGTCTATACATTCTAAAGCCCCTTTCTGCTCTGACATTCTTGGAACCTATGATTCTCTGACACTGACTCTTTAAGGAGTGAAATAATGAAATAGTGCGGTGATTCTTGAAGCCATGCTGGAGTCATTTCATCTCAGAGTGAGTTTTGGCTACCATACTCAGCCCAAACGAGTTGCTTAGATGAGTCTAAACTGGCCTTAGCAAATCTGTTCCTAAGGGCAACTCCTGAAACTCCAGGATTCAAAAAGTTATTATTGAAGGAGAAGAAAATGGGGGCAAAAAGAGGAAGAACCAGAAATGGAGGGCTGGGGAGAGGATGGAAAGGAGAGAGAAGAGCAACCAGAATCAGGTGACTAATTTTATAATCACAACAACATAGGAACAATGGCCGAAAGAGATGGAATGTTTAGCACGCCTGGCAGAATGAGGATTTTAAATGTATTATTTCATTTAATCTTCACAAGTAATGTTTCAAAATAAGTTGCTATTACTTCCTCCCCATTTTATGGAAGAATTATTGAATCTCATAAAGGTTAAGTATCTTGCCCAAGGTCACCTAGATAATAAAACACAGCTGTGCTCCACCCCAGCTGAGGAGGGAGGGAGGGGAGGGGAGGAGTGAAGGAATGCTGACATTGGCAGCGGGCCCGCGGTCATCCCCTGCTCCTGCTGTGCCCTTCGCACAAGTTCCTAGTCAACACGTCCTGTCACAGGTCGAGAATCTCATTTTTTCTCTCTATTACCATCGCTTTAGTTCAAGCCAATTCTTTCTCTTAATCAGATGCCGGACAATAACTCCTAACAGGTCCTGCGCCACCAGCCTGTGGCTTCTTTAGTATCCACTCCACAAAATGGTCAGAATGTTCTTTCCCAGGCTCTTTCTAAACACGTTATTCTTTGTCCATGCCTGAGACCGGGGGTGTTAACCCTGACTGCACGTGAAAATCGCTGGGAGCACTTTAAGAAATACCAAGAGCCCAGCCTCACCTTAGGGCTTCTGGTTTGATTGTTCTGGAAATGTAGGGGAAAAATACCAGAATTTCAAGCAAACAACAAATACTTTTATTAAAAATTTCACCGGACAAAATTGTACTAAAAAATGTGTTTATCTAAAATTCTGATTTAAATGGGTGTCACGTATTTTTATTTGCAAAATCTTGTTTGTGTGTGTTGTGGGGATGCTGAGCATAGGTATTTAAAAAATTTCCCCAGGTATGTCATATATACATCCAGGGTGGAAACCACTGGCTTATAGGGAAAATTATGAATAAAATATCTTAAATGCCTTCTCATGGCATAAAAGCGCCTTCCCATGTTGGTCTTTGCCTCCTTCCCAAGTCTCACCCCCTCTCTCTCTACACCCCACACTTATTCTCTGAACGTCATATACTTTCTCATCTCCATGTCTTTGCACATGCTGCCTCCCAAGCCTGGGATTTCCTTTTGGGGCTGTTTGATCAACTCCCAGTCATCTTTAAAAACCCAAACCCAACTTCCTTGGTGAAGTGAATTTTATGGCCTCTACTGCAGGGTTTTGCTTGTGCACCTACTGCTCTGACCACACCTGCTACTAACAATTATGTGCATTGTCTATCATCCTCTCCTTACTAAGCACTGGATTAGTCATTTTACAGTGACTCTCTCAAGCTCATGATTAAAGTAGAATCATTTGTTAATTTGTTAATTCAAGTTAATAACAAACTGTTATATGAAAATAGAACCTTTACAGCAAATGTCAAACATCAATTCCAAACAAATTAACATGGATTACACTCCTAACTTTAGTATATACTAAACTCATAATACTACATATTAAATACAACATATACTAAAATTGTACATTTTTTGCCAAGACTCCTTTCCCTCCTACTCACCAGCCAACAAAACAAAATAGCTTAGGAAAACATTTGTCTCCATGGCTTCAGCATTTAAAAAGATGTTTATATTTCTAACCTCACCCCCACCCCCAGGCACAACTTCCTAGAGCCCCTGCAGTTTTCCTCAATAACCTTTTGGATATGTCCTACACTAATTTATGTAAAGCTTTGCTAAATCTAATTAAAATATTGTCTTTTTATGTTTTTTTCCCCCTCATATCTAACAAAGTAAATGTGTCTTATAATAAAATTCCCTTAACTTGTTTCTTATCAATAATAGATTATGATTTGGGTAGAGATTGTATTGTGTTTACTTCTCACATTCATTGTTTATTTTACCAAATAATTTCTTTTGGAGTTGAAAATAGGGAGAAAGGTAGAAATGTCTGCTATTTCATAATTTCTAGGTTAAAACCTAAAATAGACTTCTAGTTGAGTAATGAGGGAAAAGCCCACTGAAGGAGGAAGAAATTCAGGCGATGACGGTGGCCCCAAATATGTTGTTTACACTTGCAGTTCCCATTTAGGAGGCAGATGGAATACTCAGCAGGGTGGTTTCCTTGCTGAGCTCTGGGATTTAGAGAAACTATGACGAAATGACCGATCTTGATAAATATCTTGTCAAATTCTATATGACTTTGTAATGTTTGTCTTCTCTTTATAAAGCAACCCACCAAAGTTGGCAATGTGACCCAACTTTTTGCTTGTGGAGGTATCGTGTAAGCTTGATTGAACCTTTCCCCTGTCCTATGTCCCTTTTTCATCTGGGAGCAGGTATATAGCCATTTTCCTATAGGTACTCTTAGGTCATGTCAGGCATCTTCTGCTTGACATTAAGCCTTTTGAACTTGTTGATCAAATGCCTGCCTCCTCACTGGGTGATAACCTTCTCTGAGATAGAGACTGCCATTTACTCGATCCCAGTGCCAGGAATCATGCTTACCACAAACTGGGATTTCAGCCAATTTACTCAAAAGTTGACATATGACATATGCCGGAATACAAACTACAACTAAAAAGTTAGTTGTTATTAACTTGAAATAACAAATCAGCAAATGATTACATTTTACTCATGATCATGTGATACAGTCAATGGAAAGTACCCAATCAGTGGCTTAGCAAAAAGCAGATAGACAATGAATATAATTGTTAGTAGTAGTCAGGACAGTAGATATACATATAAAACCCTGTAAGAATAGTGAGGGTCATTTACAGGGTGGGGCAAAAGTAGGTTTACAGTTGTTCATATGGAAAATAATACAATAATAAATAATAATACAAAATAAACTGTGTGTTGCACTCTCACAACTGTAAGCCTACTTTTGCCCCATCCTGTATTTACTTTGCCTAGGGAAGTTGGCTTTGCATCTTAAAGAATGACTGGGGAGTTCAGTCAAGCAGACCAGAAAAGAAATCCCAGACTTGGGGGAGGCATCATGTACCAAGGCATGGAGATAAGAAAGTATATGGCCTTAGGAGGGTGGGTGTGAGGTGTGGAGAGAGAGGAGGAGGTAAACCTTGGACAGGAAGCAGGGAACAAAGACAGTCAAATGGTCAAGAGGTTCATGACAGGTGGTCATCACAAATCATCAGGCAAATCAAAAGCACAGTGAGATACCACTTCACATCTATTCAAAGGATATTCTCAAAAGACAAGAGATAATAAGTATTGGCAAGGATGTGGAGAAACAGCAATTCTTGTGCACTGTTGGTAGGAATGTAAGTTGGTACAGCCACTATGGAAAACAGTATGGGGGTTCCTCAAAAAGTTAAAATTAGAAGTCCCACATTATCCAGTGATTCCACTTCCAAGTATATAGCCAAAGGAAATGAAAATAGGATCTGAGATTTCTGCACTCCCATGTTCATTGCAGCACCATTCATAGTAGCCAAGGTATGGCAATGACCTAAGTGTCCTTTGATGGATGAATGGATAAAGATGTGATATACATACCCAGACATGCACACTACAAACACACACACAGGAATATTTTTTAGCCATGAGAAAGAAGGAAATCCTGCCATTTGGGACAACATCAGTGGACCTTGAGAGCATTATGATAAGCGAGAAAAAATCAGAAAGACCAATACTGTATGATATCACTTATATGTGAATCTAAAAAAGCTGAACACATAGAAGCAGAGAATTGTGGTTACCAGGGGCATGGAGGTGGAGGGTCTGGAGAGGTATTGATCAAAGGGTGTAAACTTCCAGTACTGGGAAGATGAAAATGTACTGGGGATCTGATATACAGCATGGTGACATATTTAGCAATACTGTATTATATACTTGAACATTGCTAAGGAAGATGTTCTCACCACGAAAGAGAAATGTTGATTATATGATGTGATGGAGATGTTAGCTAATGCTATAGTGGTAATCATATTGCATTATACAAGTGTATGAAACCAACACATTGTGCATCTTAAACTTATACATTGTTATAGATCAGTTATATCTAAGTAAAGCTGGAAAGAAAGGAAACATGGCCAAAACTCTGAAGGACATTTTATGTTGTAATAAAAGTTGAGATATTATTTTATTCATAATTTTCCTATTATCCAGTGGTTTTATCCCTGCATGCACACTTGAGTTACCTGTATATATTTATTCAATGACTACTTATATACTCTTTCTAGATTCAGAGTTTATTTTCATGATTCATCTGCCTAATAGCCTGATTTATTTAAAGTTGATTCTGTTAGAATAATTATAATAAATATAATTTATATTTGCATAAAGTACTCTATACCTTTCAGAACAAATAGCTTTCAAAGAAAAAACTAATTTATTTTGATCTTCACAGCAGCTTTGTGAAACAGAAGGTGTCACAAAGAAAAAAGAAGTTAAATTATCTTCTGATTCTATATAGCAAGCAAGAATACTAATAATGCCCCACCTTTTGGCCTCATTGCCTACTCTTATCACCTATTTAACATGGAATTATAATGCAAACAACAGAGGGAATATTTTAGATTTTTTAAGCAGTTGGTCTGAGAATTCCTTGAAGGGGAAAGCCTACATTTGTTGAAATTCTTCCATGAAGAGTCCCTTGAGATGATCCCAAGACTCTTAAAGAGAGAGCTAAAAGTACAATAGTCTTGTCAGACCCTATCAGCTTATTGTTTGCTAATTGTCAGGGCTTTTGTTTGAATGAACAAAGGTATGCAGTTTCAGGATAGAACTTCGATCTAGATGAATTTCTCTATAATAGAGGGCAAAAGTGCTCAAGGTTACAGATGATCATGCCTGGGAAAGGAGAAACAAGACTCAACAAGACCAGATCTCATGAAAAAAGATGTTATCTCTTTTGGGCAAGAGATGAGACTAAGAGCTATGTCTGAGGTTCACTTTCTGAACCTCACTTGTATCTCCCTCAGTTATCGCCACATTACTCACTATTAATTGTGTATGAAAGCGAAAAAGATGAAAGGATAGCTGGTATTTGGGCACCATACCATAGCCTTATAGATTAAGATGATTTACATATAGTATAAAGACCATAGATTTTGAAGCCCGACAAACATACCAGCTATGTGACTAAGGAGACATCTACTTTCTAAAATGGGACAGTGATGCCTAACACATAGGACTCATTTCAAGGTTTAAAGTAGTGATGAAGTATGTATGGAGTCTAGACTAAATTTGGGACCCTATTGCACTCAATAAACCATGACTATGCTCATCTGCATTAACAGGTCATAGAAACTCACATATTGATATCAAGAGACGCTTGGCACTGAAAATCACAGCACATGCCAGCTCTAGACAAAAGGAAACAGCCTGGGGTCAATGAGCCCTTTTTATGTCATTATCTCTCTCCACCTCCATCCATCTTTATGTGTGCTCCAATCTCATATTTTTTAAACAAGGATTAAAATCTCATTTACACTAAGGTTTGCAGATGTAAGTGGCTTACAAGGTTCAATGATATCTTTCTAGGGGTAGAAAAAGCACTTTTATGGGTGATGAAAGTAAAATGAATCTTTGATAGTGAATTTCAGGCATCAATAGCTGGGGCAGTAGAATTGAGAGAAACACATCTAGCCCGTGAAATCATACCAAGTTAGCTGGTCCCTTGCTCTACTTGTGCACGAGGTCTGTGTAGTTCCACTGTTCAGACACTTTCAGAGGGTCTTAGAGGCCTGCAATCCAGCAGCATTCATGTAGGATACGCGCACATGGGATACATACCTTTCCAAGGTCTGTGTGGCAGCAATACTTCTAAAAAGTCAATTTCGTGGTCTTCAACTTCCAAGTGAACATCTGTCTGGTAGTGGGTGTGTGGCTGAAGCATCATTCTGCTGCTTTCATAGCTCCTCTTTAACAACAGTCCTCCTACTTGACCAAAGAAAGTCATACCACTCACGGGTCTGGCCCCTCATGTCAAAAGCTTCAATAGACCAAATCAAGGGATAATTTTTAATACTGTTGACTGCAAAGCCTCCTGTAGCCGAAGTGCCACAAACTTAAGGTCTGTCTCTTTCTTAAACATTATCTTTATTAAGAATGAACAGTCATATTAGAAAGGGGCAATTTGCCCCAAGATATTTGTAAAGTGGATGACAGAGGTTATATTTTTCTTCTAAGAACCTTGTCTTTTCCTTTGCTAAGTATTGTTAAAAAAAAAAAAAAAAAAGTGATTCTCATTAGAGAGACCCTGGGGGACAAAGCATAAGAGATAAATATGGACTATTGGGGGTAATAAATTTATGACAAATGTCCATGCCTGATCTATCTTTATAACTACCAACCTGCCTACCTACCTATCTAATCTAATCTATCTTAGAGATAGAATTCACAAGTGAAATGTTGTCACTAGGATGCATAACATCTTTGAACTGAAAAATAATATCTGGCTTTTTTCTATCAAAAAATAAATTTAATTTGATTTGATTGATTAGACAATGAGAACTGGCTTTACCAAGTAAGTTAAATGGTGAACATTTTCCAAAAATGAAATGAAATGAATTTTTAGTGCCAAGTTTTGACAAAAACATATTCAAAGCATGTGATAAGAGGAAAGCATTTTATTTAAAAACATATTGACAAATGTATATTGAAATGATTATTTTTATTTTTCAAACCGTTTTTTTGAGTGTATCAGGACGCAAGGCGCTTCAGAGTAAAAGAGTAGGAGGGCTCATTAGTAATTGTTTGATAGGTATTGGTAAAGTCTGCTTGGTAAACTTCCCAGCGACTGAGGCAATGAATGGTTAATGTCTGGCAAAGCCTTTCTTAAGGCAAGTTGTTTGGAATTCTTTGCTTTCAGTAAAATTGAAGGAGCACCTAGTCAAGCCGTTAGCTGATAGAGCACTAGAAATAATTTTTGATGATAATTCACAATTTGATATTTTGGCATTTAACTCAGAAGAATACCATTAACTGAGTGGCAAATGCTATAACAAAATTCCTCCCATTTCCATTCACCTGTTAACATGGACAAGGTTTTTTCAGTGTTTATATCTATAAGTGAGGAAAGGAATGGAACGGATGCCCAAGTCTGCTTCATCCTGGCAGCAATAACTCACCCATAAATACACCAATCTACTGAAAATGAATCCAGGCCCATCCATTTCATTAAGAAATGGATTTCCAGTGAAATTTATTGTATGTATTTTTTATCCAGATTTATAAAATATTTCTGCTGTTATTCGTTTGCTAATGTTAGTATGTGTAATAACAATCAAATCAGAATTAAATTATTTAACTGTAGATCCTTATACCAAAAAATAAGATTTTCATTTACATACATTTTATTACAGAGAAGTAACATAGGAAAATCAATACAAAATCTTCAAGAATAAAAGTATATGTATGAGGATAACATTTAGTTAGAAAATTGGAATAAACATACATTTGAGGAGAAAAAGGAAAGCTGCAAAATTGTTAAAAACTCATTTTTTAAAAAGTAGATTATGGTAGATTAAAGCCTTGACACTATTTATGGATCTTGTTTTAAAAATGTTAACATTCACAGTAAACCAGAAATTTCGTATTTTTACCATTTAACGAGTTACTAGAAGCTTTAGATCTCAGCTTAAAAATAGATTTCCATCATTATTTCAGGAATCAGGAGCACACAAAAATGAAAAGTTAAATACTATAAAGGGAAAGAGTTGGAACATCTGAATCTTCTCCTTCTCCCCACTAAGTGAGGCTCTCTAGCTGCAGTTAGGTCCACGCCTAACTGTGCTCATAAAAGCATCTGCAGCACTCCTCTTGCTCTGAGAACGTGCAATAAAAATGCACCTGGGTAGCCATATACCAGCACAGTTTTAGAGGTACTGAAATTGGACCCAAATAATACGGCTCCTAAGGCAATTACATTACATTAAGATATGAATATTTCTAATATTATAGAAGCTTAGTCCCCAAATGTTCACTGTTTAGAAAGAGCATATATTGAGTTTTTAGGAAGGTACTTCCCTCCTCAGTTCCTTTATCATTCTTTTCCATTGGAATCCAACGAACATGATTGATATAAAGCTTAATGGAGACTTGGCCACAGTCCAGATATTCACTAACCACGGGGAACCTGGGACGTGACACTGTGCTGACTCCACAGAAAATCCCTTTGCTCCTATTAAGAATAGTTGATTTGGGATTTAAAGATGAGCAGCTAAATTTTATCCAGATGTAGTAGAAAACAGCATTTTCATGAATACAGATGCAACCAGAAGTGGTCACCTATAAAGATTTTAAAGACTACATCAAGGTGCAGCCTTGATTAAAGACAGATTAATGAACCAAAAAGACTGTAATGATCAGTATCCTTAAAAAATAATGGCCAATAGTTTAAGGTCTTAACTGTGTTTATCCTAAATGCGTACCCAACACTGTTTTGAATGCATTATCAACATTGCCCAAAGTAATCCTCATAACAAATCTACAAGCTAGACAGATATCACCCCCATTTTACAGATAGGACACAGAGAGGTTAAGTTACCTTGCAAAGTTCACCCAGCAAATAAGTGAAGAGTTGCAGTTTGAACGTGGCCTGTGTGGCTCTAGAGCCCTGCACTTAACCCATCTATTACACCTGACTTTATGGAAAATGCTGCCATAGACAAAGAAATGTATACTTCCCCAGGGTAGTTTTTTAAAAATATGGCAAGGGCAGATGGAGGAGGAAGTTTGGGATGTTTGGCCCTCTGCCTAGAATTAAACATTCACTAATTTCTTTTACTCTCTCCTGTTTCTCAGTCAATTGCCATACACACTTATTTTATTATCATTATTTCTATCTGACATGCTGTGCAGGAACATCACGATTTAAAATATCTTAATAACAACTCAAAGAAAGAGACTTAAAAGTAACGTTCAGAGAAAAAAACAGATGGTCACCAAGTGCAAATTCTGAATTCTTATAATTTTGTAAGGGAAGTAGATGTGGTTGGTAAAAGGTTATGCTAATAAGCAAAATGTTCATGTACTGTTATGAGCTTATTATTTAATCATTTCTGAGGTCTGTAAAGTTGTTAATAGTAACCAAATTATATTCTGGCAAAGTAAACTCTGTCTTCTTGAGGAAGATTATCTTACTTAAAAAGCAGGTCCTTGAGACTCAGTTAAAAAGTCAAACTAAAGAGTAAATGTCACTAATAGGCTGGAACAAACTCTATTCATTTATGGCATGTGCCATTAACTCATATCTGAAAATACCAAGGTGCTTGTAGAAACCTGTACTCTCCACTGAAGCTATTTTTAAGTCCCAGAAACTTCCTGGGAAAAAGCTCAGTAAATATGGCCAGGAAACTTGATTCCAGGCTCCTGACTTGTGAGGCTGTTTTCTGGTCCCAGTATCCTCAGTACAGCCATCCCCTCCCCCAACCCAGTTGACTGCTGGCTGGAGTCAGCTTCATGCAAGTTCATGCCCTAGTTCAAGGGACCTACTGTCCTTTTCTTCACCTTCTTCTGGATGACAACTGTTTCCTTCTGTTTGGCTGTGGAAATGGTGATTTTGGATTTAAAAAAAAAACAGGTCATCTCCAAAACCCCCTACACAATTCTACATAAAGGATTTATTCCTATTCCTGTTGGCCTTGTTGGTGTTATCCCCTAATCCAGCTGTAGTGATGTATTGTGCTGGCTGCTTGCCATACACACGATTCTACCTCGGGACATCCTGCTGGAGGCAAAAGGCCAATCTGGCCTGTTTCTCAGCAGCTGGGTTGACAAGTCAATGCCCCGAGGGCAATGACAATGGTATATGTGTATATATTTAGAAATACATACTCTATGTGTGCGCTCACGTGTGTGCATGTGTATACAAACACACACATAATTGTTCCACAAATGCCGTGAACTCAGTGTTTGTTGTGTGTACTTGTACATATGTATACATGTACTCAGATTCCAGATGTGGTATAAACTCCCTATTTCTAGTCTACTATGAAATTCACATGCCTCCAGCCGGATTTCTTGTCCCTCTCAGTCTAGAAGGGTGCTGCTCACTGCTCAGTGTATTCTCAGAGCCCAATTCTATCCTGTATTGTGTCGACATGGTTTCACTTTGGGAACCCTTAAAGTACTAACACACCTTCTGACGTGCAAGTGGCAAGCTTAATGCTAAACATTATGCTTTGTGTTTCTGGGCTACCCATTCACACATCATTTTATTTTTATAAGTAAGGAAAGGAAATACCAATCCAAATAGATATCAACATAAACCTTAAGCTTCCAGACCTGAAGGTTTAACGTGGATTTCCCTCTACTCTATAAATCACTGTCCTCGATTCTCCTAAGTCTAGCTAAGCAAGCTATATCAATATTTTGTCTGACAACACAGATGCAGTTTGGAAACAAGTGAAGGAAAAAAAGGTTACGAGTCCTGGAGATTCTTGGACGTTTCTCTAAATCTCCTATGCAATTAGAGAACGCAAAATTGGATGGATTTTAACAGATTAAAACGAGAGTTGTAATGAAGCCAGGATTTCCTCTAGAAGAATTTTTATTCAAAAAGTGCCTGGGATAACTGTGCACTGAGGCAGAAATGTGTAGTTTAAATGAAAAAAAATAGTGGGAAGCAAATGTTAGGGCCAGAAAAATGGAAAGTATCTAAAATAGATCTTTCTTTTTTATTGATTTTATTGGCATGGCATTGGTTAATAAAATTATAGGTTTCAGGTGTACAGGTCTATAACACATCATCTGTATATTGCATTGTGTGTTCACCACCCCAAGTCAAGTCTCCTTCCATCACCATTTATCCCCCCTTTACCCTCTTCTTCCTCTCCCCCTGCCCCCTTTTCCTCTGGGAATCGCCATGCTGTGTTGTCTGTGTCTGAATTTTTGTTTTCTTCTTAATCCCTTCACCTTTTTCACCCAGACCCCTAACCTCCCTCCCCTCTGACATCTGTCAGTCTGTTCTCTGTGTCTGTGAGTCTGTTTATATTTTGTTTGTTAGTTTATTTTGTTCATTAGATTCCCCATATAAGCAAAATCACATGGTACTTGTCTTTCCCTGACTGGCTTATTTCACTTTGCCTAATACTCTCCAGGTCCGCCCATGCTGTTGCAAAAGATAAGATTTCCTTCCTTTTTATGACTGAGTAATATTCCATTGTGTAAATGTTCCACAGCTTCTTATCCACCACCTAGTAATGGGCTTGTAGGCTGCTCCTAATTCTTGGCTATTGTAAATAATGCTTCATTGGGTTGGGTGCATATATTCTTGTGAATGAATTAGTGTTTTGGGTTTCTTAGGATATATTCCTAGAAGAGGAATCACTGGGTCATAAGGCAGTTCCATATTTAATTTTTTTGAGATAACTCCATACTGCTTTCCACAGTGGCTGCACCAATCTGCATTCCCACCAACAGTGCACAAGGATTTAAAATATATCTTTCTTGATAAAAAAGATTGTTTAAATCTGTCAATATATACTGTGAATAACTTAAATATCAAAGTAAGTCAACAAATAACTTTGAACATACTACATGGTCAAAAAAACAATTCTGCAACTCAACAGGCAGTTTTCCTATTCATTATTTTATTACTTTGAATTTAGCAACTCTTTCTATTTGAACCTGTAATCTGATGACGAAACATTTCATTCTGGGTTTTTTTTATGTAGAAATAATTTACAACAGATTTTTGGCTTTCCTGAGGCACATACTTGAACCTTGTCCTTGTGTGCTGTTTTTTTACTTCAGTGACAAAGTAAAACACACAAGTAATTATGAATGGAGGCTCATTCAAATAGCATTTAAGGTCATTGTGTGCAGAATAGCCCTCAGTTTGGGACAGAGTCAGAATAAGAAGTTTTAGTGAGAAAAACATAAAGCATTTTGAGGAATTGATCAATGAAGCATGAACATAGAAATAAGTACCATTTGTGAGTACAGTAGAAACATAAAACACAGAATGATCAAAACAGTGAGTCAGGGAAGCTTGGAGGGTAGGAGATTTTGATTTGAACATTACATTCTAGTGATCTCTATTTTTTGCTATGGCAGGTGTCTGTAAAATGGGAAGTGTCTCATTTAATAACATACAATGAACTAAAGTCACTTGTCAGATACCAATCCATGCATTATCTCCTGAAAGGCATTTCTGACCCTCAAACGCAGGGAATTCTCTCCCCTCCCCTAGTGCTATTTCTCTGCTTTATGCATCTGTCCATTGTTGCACGTATCACCCCTGTTTTAATTTTGCTGTGTATGTGTAGACTTCCTGTATTTGACTGTGAACACCGTGAGGGCAAAACTTCTCTGTGAAACCTAGTGCTGTGTCTTAATCAAAATAGGTGTTTTATGACTTGATGGATCTATAGATGGTGGATGAGTAAGTAATGGTATTAAGCTGAATACTTGGCATGAAAAGTGAAAACACTGGGATGAGATTTCCTATCAGCTCTTTCACTATGGCTTCATCTAATCATCTTTCCCCTCAAGTAGGGATAAAAGTAATGAACCTGAATAACATTTCCTTTAAAAGTTCCTTTTTAACTAGGGCTAGGAGTAAGGGATCCTGAATATTTCCAAATACCTTTCTTTTCAAATATTACTACATGAGGCATTATAAAGGATTAAAGGGACTTGTATCCTCCTTTGGGAAACAAATCCCTACATGAGAGAACCTACCAGGGACCATTGATGGCCAGGTGGGAGTTCTTTATGGTTGGCTGAATAAATCTAAGACAGAGTATGCCAGTTCTGTGGAACCCACACTATGTGAGTTATATTTAAAAGACCTCAACTTCGTTTCCCCATCCCATAGTAATATCCTACACTGATTTTTTTTCTATTCCATAGTTTATTTTATCCACTGTAACCAAAAATCTTATTTCCAGCCCAAACTGATTTTTTTGTTTAATCTTGGTGTCCACTTTTGAAGTGGTACATAGAGCACTGTCACATGAAAGAACCTGATTTTGGCCTGATTTTTAGACCTGTTAAGCAGTTGAAATTTTTTCGAGTATTTGCAACATCCATGTAGATAAAATAGTACCTTTATTTGCAATACACTGTTTACTTATGAAATACTCCTCTCCAATTCTCTTCTATATTTACTGAAAATTGAAAACAAAATGCAAGAATTTTACTTGTAGCATCCTGGAATTTTATTACTATTTTAATCAGAACAAAAATATTTCATTACTGTTTATGAAAAAACTATGTTTCACCCAAAATAGTACAGTAGTTAACTGCAATGTTGATTATAATAAGTTTTCCTTTGAACAAAATATCCTAATATAGGCCATTTGACCTTCAACTGTAATTCATGACCTTAAAGCTATAAACATACCTGAGAATTTGGGGGGATTGTTTTGTAAAAGGCTGGGGCAGGGGAAATCAGAACTTTGTTGGACTCTCAACATGCTCGCTGGCTCAGTCTTATTTGCTATATAATTTACTCAGGGTTCCCTTTTTTCCCTCAAGCCCCATCTTAACAGCCTCTCTTCTCAAAGAAGATGCTTGCCCACTAATTCTGCCACGGGCATCTTATTCTCTTTATTTCTGATCTTGATGTAAAAAGATTCCACCCTCAGACTCAGAGCAGAGATGGCTACCTACACTGCGGAACTCATGCTGGACAGAAGCCCGGCCCCTAACTCCCTCAAACTTCTCTCTGAGTCCCGGTTGAACATTTATCTTCAGCCTTAACTTCCCCACCAGTGCACTGACGTTTTGATTTCTTTCTGACTTTGAAAGTCCCCTACCTACTGCACTACTCTCTACTTACTGTCATAGCTTTGGTATTTAAAAGAATGGTGTCTACGACTTCACATACTTTCCCATTTCTTTATTCCTGAGACTCGTTGCAATATAGTTGCTAATAGTACTAGTCCCTCCCCACCAAAAAAAGCCAACAAAATAGCCTCACCCACCTTGATAAGTACTGTGGATGCTTTTCCGCTGTTGCCCAATCAAAGTATGATTAAGTCAGGAGCCACTTGGTTCTTGAAGATCATGCTTCCTTTGGTCCCCATGACCAGTGTTTTCCAGCTTTTCCTCCTCCTGTTACTCTATTTCAATGTGTCTTAGGATATCCTCTGCTCGTCCTTTTATGCCCCTCGGGCTCTGTTTATTTGTTTCTTTTTTTAGTCTTTATTTTTTCTTGTCTTTTCACTCTTTAAGTCTCTCTTCAATGAACCCACCTATTTCTGTGGCTTAGTGAATTAATTGATTTCACACACATACAGGGTGGGGCAAAAGTAGGTTTCCAGTTGTGGGTATGCAAAACAGAGTTTATTCTTATATTCGTATTTATTAATTGCATTATTTTCCATACAAACAACTGTAAGCCTACTTTCACCCCACCCTATATTTATTGAGCATGCTCTATGTGTCAGTGAGCTCCAAATCTGCATCCCTCTCGGAACCTCTTTTCTGACCGCCAAACCCATATTTATATCATAGTCACCCTATTTCATAGCACCATAAAAAGGGCCCTGTGATAAATGTAGGCATAAAGAATCAATGATTGGCTACCGAAAGAATGAATTTCCCCTGAATCTCCCCAGGAATTGCAAAAAACTCAAAATCACAAGTAAACCCATACCTTTGAAAGAGAAAGAGGCAAAGTATGTAAATGTATGTTTAGTTGTGATTAAATAAGCCCTCAAATGAACATGTACGGTGCATATTCCACAGCCTTGCATTTAGATATATGTCAATCCCCAGTTCCCCTCTCACCTATTAGGTGACCATACGTAAAGTCCTTCATTTATTCATTCAACAGTATTTGTTGAATTTCTATGTGCCTGGCATTGCATCAGTGCTGGAGGCTACGTTATTGAACAGCATAGACAAAGTTTCTCAACCTCAGTTTGCTTATCTGTAAAAATACATAATAATACCTACCTCATAGAGTTTTGTGCATACAAAATGAGAAGTTACCTGGAGTTCACCTAACACAGTGCTGGTAATCAAGCAGATAGGTTCTCAGTAAATGTCATCTATGAGAATTATAAGGTTTCACCTAGGTAATGCTGACACCTTGGGCTTTGGGAGGCAAAATGAATCCTGACTATGCCAGGCCTGTAAGAGCTTCAGCATGGAGTAAAACTTCCAGACTTTATGGGGAAGCTGGTTAATTGGGCAAACTAAGGTGAAGTAGAAGGACAAATACCACTGGATTTTGCTGGTTATTTAAGAATTTTAAGGCTTCTCTTTATCTTCTCCCTATTTCTGGCTTAGAATTTTAAATAATAGTAATAGCAGTGATGATAGTAATAATACCCTCTTCTTACTGCGCACATCCCACGTGTCTTACCTTTTGTTTAGATTGTCTCTAATACATGAGAGAACCTACAAGGAGGTAGTACTCTCTCTCATCCTTAGTATTCTATAAAAGAGGAAATTAAAATTCAAAGAACTTGATCAGTGAATCAATGTCACATGTAATAGGTACCCGGGTAAGATTTTGGTCTGGTTGTTCTGACTGAGAGCCTGTGCTGTTTCCACTTTATATCGCATTGCCTCTGTGGCGGTTTTGCTTCTCTCACACATTTTTACTCTGGTTTAAGGACCTGACTCTGATATACTTTGTTGCTGACTGTTTTAAGCTGTGTGTGTGCTGGCTGGCGGACTACATACAGCCAGGGGTCAAGTTTTGGGCAGGTCAAGGTCTATCGGAGTCTCTGTCCTCTAGTCTTATCTGTTTCTAAACCCTCCTGGCAAGCCTGGACTGGATTGTTCCATTTGCTTTCATGCTCTCTTCTAGATTTCTGAATCTCGTGCCCCAGTGGCTCTGATTAACTAGGTCATAGAAATTCAAGGAAAGAGGCCCATTGTCTTTTTCCCTGTGGCCAGTTCCAGCCTTTCAATGACAGAAAGCACCATCCTAGAGATAGTGGTTCAGGGTTATAATATTAGTCTCTGTTCTGGACCAGAGCTGGCACGATTGCCTGGCCCCAGCTCCAAGTGGGGCTCTTAGACCCTGCTTCCTTGAAATTCTCCAGGGCATGTTTCTCCGGAGACCCTGCTCTCTGAACCCTTGGTTCCCCTGATCTTTGACTCCACTAGGCCTTGACCCGTCTGAACTGTGGTGTCCTGAACTCACTTCCTGGCTATCAAGCACCAACACACACACAGCTTAACCCTTTCACTCCTAATCCATCACTCACTGACCACATAGGTCACAAATTTGACAGCTGAAAACATCTCATTCAGAGTCCCAACTTGTTCATGATTAAATTTTTGTGAAAGATGTCATTTCTTTGATAGTTTGACAAACTTTTTGTAAAAATTAGAATTAAAATTAACTATAAAACGGTATATGGTGACTCAAAAACCTATGTATTAAAAAAGACCAAGCAGATCACACATACTTATTTTTATAAGGTAAGTTAAACACATTATATTTATTTTCAACATTTATAATAACTAAAGTAGCATATACTATCTGCTTGCAATTAATTTCCTACAAGACTCTCATAGACATTTTCCATGCTAAGTATATAAAGGTGCTTACTTACAAAGTGTTCCATTAGTAGTCCTCTTTCTGCAAATTTAATTAGTGGATTCAAAAAATTATTTCAAACATATATTTTATAATATAGCACTTACTGCAAAGTACGATTTTAAAACTTAGCTCTTTAAAGCATTTTAGATAACAAAACTATGAAGAGAGAAGCTAAACCTAAGAACTATGAATGTGTAGTTAAGCTGCCTTCTGAGAAATCCCTGTGGGTTATGGGAATTTGATGGTAAATGGTAGAAGATAATGTATGTGTGTGTTTTTAATCTCAATTAACAACTACCATGTACAAGAATTTCCACCACTTAATTTGTGAAACAGAAAATAATCCAAATGTCCAACATTTGGGATATTTTGTTTTCAAAGAACATTTAATATCAATGATTTTTATTCATGTTTTTGCATTTTACAAATTTTCTGCACAAGAGCAGACAAAACAATGTGGGTAGATATTAAATCACAGTCCTTAACAGTCTTTTTTGCTTTACAGTTGGGTTTTCAGTTTTGAGAGTAGGGGGTAGAAGAAGGCCTGTAGCTATGATCTTATGTAGGAAATCAGAAGAAAAACAAGATTTATTTAGATCAAACAAAGACTAGGTGTTTGTTTAAAAGCATCTCCATTTGTACAGCAGATGTTCCATATAAAATTTCCCTACGTACATATTTCAACTCCAGCTAACAGTTATCTGGAACTTAGCCTGAAGTCAGCCAAGACTTAAAGGAATGGCCCGAGATAGTCTCCATCGAGTGGCAGGGTAGCCGACTTCAGATGAGACTTTAAAAGCAGCAGAACAAGAAAAGCACAGAAGGAGAGAACAGGACAAGTTATGGAAGAGTGAAGAAAAAATGACCAGATGGTGTGGAGGTTGGCAGAATTCACTTGTTTTGAATACAACATATAGCCTGAACTTTCACTGGCTTTGGTGAGCTCCATCCATATTGGCAGCGCAAGGTTTACTTGAATTTGTGAAAAGGTTCCTTCCTCTTGCTTCCAGGAATGAGTCTGGTATTAAATAGCAATGATATTGTAAGCATCAAACTACAGGTAAACTAAACTTTATGAGTAACACGATTCACTGAGCAAATGCATATTATTATTAAGAATCCTAAATCTTAAAAAAATAAATAAAAATCAAAAGGCAACTGGAAGGATAAAATAAAGTAGAACATTTATTAAAATCATTCACATTTATTTTTATTGAGGTTCTAAATCATCCCTAACCCTCTTTACTTTGAAGCAGTTATGACACTGACCGACATTCTATATAGTAACCTGGTGGAATAAAACTTCTCGAGTTCAAATCTTAGCAACTTTGTGTCTTAAATGCCTAGTGCCTAGACCATAATGTGCATACATCTGTTTTATACACATGTAAAACATTAGCACATTTCCAGCACATATTTTCATCTGGAAACTTGATAGGCTTCAAGAGGAATCTGGGTGTAAAAGACAAAGACAGAATGGGTGGAGGAAGGGAAAAAAGGAGAGAGAGTTGAGAGGTAAGAATGAACATATTTTTTCTGGAAATTTTCACGTGGAAGGTATAATGTCATTTCCCTGCTGAGATCTTGTCAGCCTTTCTTTTTACTTCATAAACTCTCCAGCCTATTCTAGTTGAGTTTTCCTTTGAAGGCCACCCAGAAGCTGTGACCTGGCTGGCGATGGGGAGAACAGCTGATTTAAAGACTGTCTCGGAGACCCCTACAACAACACGGCTTATACGGCCGCATTAGGGGCCTGGGTCGTATAAATGGCAAAGATTACCACTCACAGGAAGGAGTGTAAATAAGCTTTCAGGCCTCATTTTCCCTTCAGCTCACTTTCTCTCTTTACCTTAGTATTAATGAGATGCTGTTCCTAAGAGAGAAATGTTTTTAACGGCTTGGTATACGTCGATACGTTCTTTGATTTATTTTTGTAAACGTGATGATAGAGACAGTATTGAGTAATGCTTCAAAGCGTAGCCTCAGGGGCCAGATGACCTGGGTTCAAATTCTGACTTGGCCACTTCTTAGCAGTGCTTGGAAAATAAATGAATAAATAGCCTCTCCATGCCTCAGTTTACTTATGAAAATGGGAATGATAAGGATAGTGCATATTTTGCAGGGATGTTGCACAGATGAGCTGCTAGATGTAAAGTGATTGGAACAGCGAACGATATGTAGAGACCCTCAGTAAACACTGGCTATTATCATCATGTCATTGCATCTTCCTTTCTCTTCCCTGTTCAGTTGCGAAGATGTCATTCACGAGGGTTAGAAATGCAATCTGTGGCCACAAGAGCTTTACCTTTCTAGAAATCATCTGTCCGTGGGCACTTTGCCTTTGTGGTTGATCTGAGCACCAGATAACAGTAGAATGAATAGATCTGTGACATCCTTATGCTGCTTTGCTTTGTTTAAAGACAATTGGGTAGAAAGCTTTGGGGAAGAAAAAACAAAAGCAATCGATAGGTCAGAAAGTCCCAAGGAATTTGCCTTGCACGTGGCTTCAGAGGAAGCTGGCAGCCGTTTTGAAGCCAGGCCCAATCTCTCCAGGAGGATCAGGTCTCAGGGGAGCAGGTGCTGCACCGGCACATGGCCTGCTCTGCTGGGAAGCCTCTTTGCTGGTGGCTCACACCTGTGGGGCCATAACCATTACTGCTGGCAATCCACAGATTTTGGTTAAGAAAAGTGGTTTCTAAAATTTATCTGCTTTGGGATATCTACTGCCTTTTAGTTTTTTAGGACATAGCATTATTGTTTTCATTATCTTAGAATTTAATTTTAGCATCCTGTGTGAGAACAGTCATAAGGTAAAATGGCCAGTGTGATCATCTCAGGGCACAGTTTACTATTTCTAGCATGTTGGGGGCTGTAAAGGAAGAATGAAGAGATAGAAGCTAACATTTACTGAAGGGTAACTATCCTGTTTAACCTTCATAATAACTTGAGGGAATTAAAGATCAGAGAGGTTAACTGACTTGCCTAAAGTTCTCTAGGTCATAACCAGTCAAGCAGCTCAGGTCTGCAGCTTCTGTTTTCATTCCACCTTTCCCACCACCATCCAACCCATCCCTATTTTTGAAAGTCACAAATACAGCCACTTTTTATCACTCCACCTACTACTGCACTAGTCCAAGTCTCCAACATCTCTCTGTTGATTTACTACTGCAAGAGGCTCTTGGTTTTGCTCTCTGCTTCAACCATTTCCCCCTACAGTTTATTCAGCACAGAGTGTCCAGGATAACTCCATCCCCATCAGAACAGGACCAAAACCATTATGCTGGCCTGATCCTACATGATTCAGTTCTGCTAAGTCCCTCACCTGATCTCCTACAACTCTCTCACAAATAATTGCCCTTTTTATGCTCATTCCAACATATTTATTTCTAGAAATAATATTTGTATTTGCAGCTATGGGAACTGAAAGCTAAACATTTTATAGGCTGTATTTTTAATATTAGAATAAGACTGGGCAGGGATGATAAATGTGAGCCAGGTGGGATATAAGAGAAAAGAGAAATGATTTTCCTACACTTTAAAAGATAGGAGCTATGCAGAAGGGTGGGAATGGATTCTGCTAGCCTCAAAATAGAGAAAAACAGAAAAAAAACCAACTTTTTAAGTCCTGATATTCAATAATCATTGAGTCTACTACAAAAATGAATGACTTCTTTCCACCTAATTCAGGTCTGTAATCAAAGGACATCTTCAGAGAGGAGTTCTCTCACTGTTCCATCCAAAATAGCATGCCCAGCCATCACTCTCAATCCTCTTACCCACTTTATTTTTCACAGCACTTTTCTTAATGCATTAACTTTTTTTACCTTTTTACTTAGTCTCCTCTACTAAAATATCAGCTCCATGAGGACAGGGACTTGCTCATAATGGAGCAAGTGTCTAGAAGAAGTCCTAGCACATGGGACATGATAAAAAAAATATTTTTTGAACAAATAAATGGTCTGAAAAGAATTTGGAGTGGGAGTGGGAGAGACAACTGAGGAAATGCATGCTTAATTTCATCTAGATAGGGTAAGGCTCCAACTCAAATACTTGCATAAGGGCAGAGTGAAGACTAAAAGCTATCCCTCCTCAATTCATAGTGCACTGATCCTGTACTATAACAAGCTGCCTGCCTTCATAATTGGGGATATTAACTTACAGAATAATATACAAGAGAAAAGTTTCAGAAGTCTATTCTGTAGTGACAATGTCACTGTTTTAAATAATATTTCAATCTGGATACTTATACTTCAATATTACACAACTACTTAAGAGTACTGTCATCATAGATTATGCCACAGGAGAAGGAAATAGAAAATCCATGGCTCTCTAAGTGTTTTCCTAAGGAAACATTCATGTGCATTATATATAACATGACCTCTCTATAATGGCAAGAGAATACGGAAGAAGATACAGAGACGAGTGAGGAATGAATTTTTTATTGGTCTAGGTTTTCTCTAGAAAGAGATTGTAAACTAGTTTGGCCATTACCATCATCATCACTGTTTATGTTCAGATATGAGCACTGCACTAGATACATAAGTATTATAGACTTTAATTCTCACAATAATCCTACAGTCTCATTTTATAGCATAGAAACTCAGGCTCGGAGAGGACATGTTACACGGCTAGGAAGCGACAGAACTTCAACCAAATTCAGTGATCTCTCTGTAAAGTCTTGATGCATCCCACTATTGAAGATGCTAAAAATCATTTTTTAATTCTATGTCCTCCAGAGAACCTCAGCACTAGCTATACTATAGATGCTTAACAATATTCAGAATAAAACAGTTTGAAAGAGTTTTAGAGATTGTCTTTTCCAGGAAGGAATCCGACTAATCCTTTGGAATACAACTTTAGGAAAGATCTTCTCTCTTTAAAAGCAAAACTGGATAGAAAACTGAGCTCCCTTAATTGTTGGTTGATCTTTCACTATACCCACAGCCCTATTGCGTTGACTGGCATGAATATGATGCTTATAAACATGTCAAATTATAATCCTACGTACACATTTAGGTTGATATCTTGACTGTGTAAATCACTCACATTTAGTAGAATTCCAGTTCAAATCCTATTTGCCACACAGTTGGACCTTGGTGTGTGAATTTAAAAAAAATACTATAAAATTGAACTGTTAGGTTATAAACTGACCCTTTATATAATGGGTCAAATACTGTTGGCACATCTCCTGATGTGTTGTATATATATTTCCGTGTATATTACACATAAGCATAATCTGGCCATGCTCCCTACACATTGGGTATAAGGATTGTGTAAATGAGAATGGTAAATAAACCCACTTAAATCCTTAGGCAAAATTAACATTAAGGGAGAATTGTGGTGATATTCGTAAGTTCATGTTTGCTTTCCAAAAATAACCACCCTGTAGACTGTAAAAAACACTGGCCCAACCAAAGGATTATATGCCAGGTAGGGATGCCAAACGCAGTTCACACAAAGCAATTACAGTAAAAGCTGTGAGTTTTACTACTGCTTGGGGAATACTTTACACATTTACTTTTCCTCCATGAAAGAAAGAAACGTGTGCTGAGAAACCACTGCCTTCTCTATGCAAATAGAAAAAAAAAGTGGGGTACCTGAGGAAAGGGTAAAACTCAGTTACATTTGTATGGGAGCCTTTTCAAATAATTTTAAAAATCAAACTGACGTGGGGACAAAGTAACATAAAAGTGTTCTTATTTCTGAACTGGCTCTCCAAAGCCATTTTCTTCCTAGGGTATAATCTGATTCAGAGCAGGAACATACAGTACAGTTAACATTCAACTTTAATTGCAATGAGGTGACAACAGACTGGGTAATGAGTTGTTTATGAGTTGTAGATGTGTTTACAATGAGTTGACAATGTGTTGGATAAAGTGTTCTTCTAAAGTTGTAGATCTATTTACAGTGAGCAGTGGGGGATGTTCATTAGTTGTCGATTTGTTTGTTTACATTGTTTTCGATTTGCAATTGCTATGAAACAAATTGCACACTGATGAAGGATGATTGTTTGTGCGCCTTAATGATTTACTGTAGTAGCTTGTCTGAAAAAGTACTTAACTCTGCCTCATCTGTCAGTTTCCACTGCAAAAGCTCCTAGTCACAATAGTTTTATTAGCATAGCATGGACCATTTGTAAGAACATTATGCATCTAGGAAATCTCAGGACTTTGCTATTCAGCTCATTGTATTTGGGCCAGCAGACCTGAACTGAATTCTTTCTGCTTGATACACATTTATATCTTTTTAAGTTATAACATGATTAATAGTCAGTTCTCAAACTCCCAGCTACAGGAAGAATTCTACAAATCTTTTGCAACTCAAGGTACTGTGAATTTTCAACCTTATTTTTTGAGCTACCAGCTTCTATGAAAAGGCTTTTTATAAAAATCAGATTCATTCAAAGGTAATGATACAGTTTTATAAAATATATTGTAACATGTTGGAGGGCAAAAGAGTAGCAGGGGCCCTATATTTAAAAACCCACAATAAGCCAGTTCAATATACATTAATATGTATTACTTCTGTATATGGGTATTTAATAGCTTTTATTGACAGAAGGGAAGAAATGGTAAAAGAAACTGAACTCCACCCACATTTTCACCATCTCAAAATTCACTCTGCCCCCTTACCCAAGTCTTAGACCCATATGTATTCACATAAGGGAGCTAATGTACACTGTGCCTCATTTATATTGCATTCATACATTATGATAAATAAAGCCATCTTGCAATAATTTGACTGGAAAAATGTATGAGTCAGAATTAAATTCATGGGCCAACCTAACTAAAGAAACTATAGTCTTCAAAGCACTGAGAATGAAATATTGTGGTTCATTCTTGGGATCATGAAAACAACAACAACAACAACAGCAAACACTTAAGAAAATTAGAAGAGAAAAAGAAGCCACTAAAGAGAAAATAATGAGTTTAATAAATGGCAAATAATACTAATTTTAAATCATATAACATAATATCTTATTTACTCTACATGAGGACATAGAACAGACTTTTATCCCCATTTTTTACATAAAGCAACTGAGACCAAACACCTATATTTTTATGCAAAATTTGTGATTTTTAAATGTTGGCTTTAATTTTTTACAATATGTGAAGCGACTGCTGATTTTGGAAAGTCCCAAATTTACATAATAGCATATAAGAGAAACCCAATGACTTTTTGAAGTCAGACATCTAGAAAGGACAGAACCAGAACATAAACCCAAATGTTCTCATTCCAATCTAGTGTTGTTATTGTCAGTTCCTATTCTATTTCATTTTCTTTCTGCTAGAAATAAAACCACAAAATATGAGCCAATACTTTTTCTTGCTTGTCATAAAGATCTAATGATTTTTTTCTTTTACTAGTGTGTTATTTGCTATTTTACCTCCATATGAGATTTCTAACTTACAGAAAAATAAGAAAACTTGATGAAATCCCACGAAATTGGTGTTCTTCTACAGTCTTGACTCTCACTTTTTAGAAGCAGCCCCAACAGAAAGTTTCCTATTAAGTCTGGTTTCCATGCCTTCCACAGAGGGACATGTTTTACCCCCATACCTAAAGTCAGTTTCATAGGCATGGGTTTTCATGCATAGGAGAAAGAAGACATATTAATTATCTAAAACATTTAAGTTAATAGATATACCAAACACGGGTTTCTAAAGAATAACCTAAAAGGTCCGAAGTGCTAAATTGGGCTTTTGGAGACCAGGCAGGGGCTCTGAGACACTAGTGCCACTTACCACTGTGAGTCTGAAAAAATAAATTCTTAGTGCATTTCAACATGCTGACCCTAAAACAGATCTGTCATTGGAATCTAAGAAAAAGGCACTGGACGAAGTGCTGAGGTGTTGCTTCCAGGGAGTCATGTTAGCATATTCATGTTGGAAAGGATTTCATCTTGGAGGCTTCTGTTCATCTAACCAGATACTTTGCAAGTAAAAATGCATGAAATTTAAACCAGCTTTTCACATGGCCATTTTTTATGGCAGACCATTTCAGCAGTGTAACAGGGGTAGACACCTATAAATGTATAATGTGATGGATTCAATTGTAATGCAGCCTGGATACATATGGAGGTAGTGTTTGCCCTTCAGTGAAAATCCATTTTTATGTCAAAAGGAATCCATTTAAATTAATAGGGCATTATCCAAGCAATAAGTAACACTGTATATACAATGCAAAAAAATTCTAGCAGGAAGACAAATTTTCTCTAAATAATGTGAAAAATAGCCATGCTAAGAAATAGTAAATTAATGCATTAAAATGGGAAAGCATTTAATATTTTCAGAAAAAATGAATGGATAAATGACTAAGATCTTTAAACTTTATTGGAATAATATTACTAGCAAAATGAAATGTATTATTTTCTAAATCCACATTTATTTTGGACACAGGCACTCAGGTTATTTTAAAAACTATTAGTGATTGTACCAATGTTACTGTATATATTTCAGCTATGTAGTGTAGTTTACTTTGCTGATCAAGAATGAGTACATTCATTATTTGTGCATTTATTTAAAAAATACCTTGGCACTCCTATCGTGTGCCAAAAAAATAAAGTTAAACAGAGAATAGCATAATAAACACAACAGGCAGGATTATGTTCCTTGTGTTAAAGGGTGAACTTTCTAGTTTCTGAATCTTATTTCTACACTTTCCTCTGAAGCATTATTTTTAATATTGTATTATTCTTAATGAGCCCCTTGACTATTTTCATATTTTACTTTCTTACACCCAGTGTTTCTTAAAAGTGGTATGTTCCCATACTTTTGTTCTTAAAGTCACTTCTATCACTTTATCTAGTTTACACTGTTGTGTCTGCTCAACTTTTCCTTTTCTCATCCCCAAGAAGCATCTTCTGGCCACAGGGAATATAATATGTCCAGCCCTCGGCAACTCCCAAATTCCTCTTGTGCTTTGCAGAACTCAATGAAGAACTATTATAGGGAGTTGGGAAGTAGGGCTTTTCCACATACAATCAATAGTTCTTTAGTTTTTCGGTCAGGACCAAATTATGGGAGCCACTGGCCAGATCGATCTTAATGACCAGATCTAGGAGTCACTTGACTTTGGAGAACTTGACAACTGGTATCTACTAGCAGGCAAGTACTCAAAAAAAAGGGCTACAGACACATGAGAATGGGAAAGACCAGTGGTGGCCACTAAGGATTGAGTCTAGCTTTCTGAGGCATCAGAGAGGGGCAAGTAGGAAGCACAGAATCTACCAAGAGATCCAAAGCAAATGAGGGAAAGCACAAAATATGAGTTGGCACAAACAAGCCAGTTGGCACAAGACCTGAACCTGAAGAAATGGTCAAGAAAAAAGATAAAATGTTTTCACCAAGAGTTTCAGAGCTAGTGAGGCATAAGGAAGGAGGGTCAGTAAGAGATAGAACCCCAGAGAATAGATTTTAAGCAGCAGGACTATAGGTTACAGCTGAAGCTCACCAAACATTTCTTCCTTTTAAACAAATACGCAGGCTGCTGGGTGTGATCTAAGGTTAGAAGGATGTGCCTCGTTGCCTTTCTCAAAGCTGAACCAGGGCTCCTCCATAAGATGTGTGAGGTAGCCACCACCTGGGCCTACATGTGTCAGTGTCTGTCTGACCTTTGACCTCTTCATTGACCTTCAGGGCAGGTGCGCGAGAATAAGGAGACTTGATATGAGCATGCTCCAGCCTTATTGCCCTCCTGCAATTTGCCTGATGTAAGATATATTTTTAGCTATTTTGGAACTTTTAAACTACAAAATTTGTTGAATTAAATATCAGATATTTATTTAGAATCAGCAAAAGCGATTATGTACGGGTTAAAGGATGACACGGTTACAGCCTTACTCTTCTACAGAGCAGTTGTGCCACCTGCACTCTTGTGATTGTGGACCACTGGCCGGTTCAACGAATTAGTGCTCAGCAACCCCTGGTCATGCTCTGCTCGCACAGAGCCACGCATTTTCTCCAGCTCTCGGACCTTTCTAACAAGGCTGTAAAAGAAGTTTATGTGGCACTTCATATGCTTCATAAGACAATTGAAAAGCAAAATGATCCACTTCTAATAAATCGGTGATGTTATGCCCATCCCCCAAATGTCCATGAGCAGCACACCATGTACGAGGACAGATCCTTTTGTGTCAGGCTGGACAAAAAGTCGAGGATGGGTCATTTTGGAAAAAGGCAACTTTTTTTGTCTTAAAGTTGTATATTAGGAAGTGATTTTCCTGCTGGATGAGAATGTAGGAAGTTTAGTAAGTGTAGAGAAAGAGAGGCAGGATCTAGCTCGGGTCAGAGCACTTGTTTAGGGCACAGAGCTGTGGTTTTTCAAAGGTGTGCTTAAGAATTACCTGGAGCCCTGGCTGGTGTGCTCAGTGGTTAGAGTATTGCAACACCCCCACACACACTACTACTGAAAGGTTGCTGGTTCGATTCCCCATCAAGGGCAAGTACCTAGGTTGTTGCAGGTTTGATCCCCAGGCCCTGGTTGGGGCATGTGCAAGAGGCAACCAATCCATGTGTCTCTTTCACATAGAGGTTTATTGTCCCTCCTTCCCCCTCCCTTCTCCCCCTCCCCCTCTTCTCCCCTCCCCCTCTTCTCCCCCTCCCCCTCCCTTCTCCCTCTCTCTTCTCCCCCTCCCTTCTCCCTCTCTCTTCTCCCCCTCCCCTCCCTTCTCCTTCTCCTCTCCCCCCTCTCCCTCTCCCCCCCTTCTCCTTCTCCTCTCCCCCCTCTCCCTCTCCCCCCCCTTCTCTCCCCTCTCCCTCTCCCTCCTCCCTTCCACTTGCTCTAAAAATCAATGGAAAAAATATCCTTGGTTGAGAATTAGCAAAATATAATAATTACCTGGAGATCTTATAAAAATAAGGCATCCCCAGCTCTACCTTCAGAGATTCTGGTTCAAATGAGCAGGACTTTGATTCAAGTATCTGCATTTTTTATAAAGCACTTCAGGTGCTGTTTTAAGGCAGATGGTTTGTGAATCATGTTGTAAGAAACACCAACCTAGGAGTTGACCCTGATTCCTTCCCATGAGCAGGGTGGTGACCAATCCTCACAGTGATTTGAAGAAGTTTCCTAAAAGTCTCACTAGGTCTCTTCTAGGAAGGGTGGCACTTGTATTCACACAGATCTTACCAAGTGAGTCAACTGTTATATTCCTTATTGAAAGTACAGAGTGAGCCCAGCTGGTGTGGCTCAGTGGTTGAGCTTCTACCTATGAACCAGGAGGTAACGGTTCCATTCTCAGTCAGGGCACATGCCCAGGTTGCTCAATCCCCAGTGGGGAGTGTGCAGGAGGCAGCCAATCGATATCTCTCTCATGGATGTTTCTGCCTCTCCCTCTCCCTTCCTCTGTGTGAAATCAATAAAAACATTTAAAAAAAGAGAGAGAATATAGAATGAGACTTTCAGTGATAGCAAATCTGGACTAGAGAGGGAAAGGTGCATCATCTTGCCCTTACAATAATGGAAACCTCAACAAGTGGAATAAAAAGTCCAAGTAGACTATCAGGGCTTTTATTGTGAGAGGAGATACCTAGAAGTAGAACAGGCTATTTATTTGAATTGTCCTATACCCTTTAAATATCAGCTTTCTCCATGTTACTTTTCAGAGACTGTGACCTTTTAGGAAGTGAAAAGGCACCAAAATGCTATCTATATTGAAGCAGTTTATCAAAATGTCACCCAGCAGTTGATGCCAATTGCTAACAAGATATTGTGTTTCCGTATTTAATTGGCCAGCTTACCTAATTATGGCTGTCTTTGATATCTATTGATGGGCTCTTTCAGAGGGGGAAAAAAAAGCATCATCCGAGGCAATTTCATATAAATATATTAAAAAGGAGATAAAGGGAACACCCCAATAAGAATTATTAGGTAATAAAATTTACCTGCTTGCATTGGTCCCTAATTTATAGAAACACCTTCATAACATATCCAACACAGTTCTGGATAATTGCCAATTACCCATGGTGCTGTACCTTCCAAAAGTTATCTTGGCATGCAGCTCAGCAGAAAAATAGGAAGTACCCTGGAAATTACTCACAAAATGTGAATACCACATGTCAGAGTCAGTGAGCTTTGGATGAACTATAAAGGGTTTTCATTATTTAGGCCTATGAAAGCAAAGGAAACAGAAATATATCCAATAATGTAAGGCAACGGAACCAGGAAATTTATAAGGCCGCTTAATCTGTGGATTTACTTTAAAATATTGGGCCATGTTCAAACTGCGACGTGAAAAACATTATCCCCGGCTGTGGTCGTGATCACTCAGAGGTCAGGAAGACAAGGATGTCAGACTTCCCAAGGTTTTTAGACAAAGGGCTTTTAATGAGTCCTTTCCCTTAAGCTTTCCTTTTTCTTCTCTTATGGGGACATGAAAGACAAAACCTTAGCACATTCCGCAGCCACTGGGGAGGCTGCCCAGTGCCACTTATCTTAAATACTATATTAATCATATTTATTACCCGGAGGCTGAGGCTCCAGATAATTAAGTGGGCCTAGGTCAACCCCTACTCTATAAGAATGAGTGCTAATAAAAGCCCCAAATCACAGAGAATTACACATAATGATAGGAAAACTCACTGCCCCAGATGCTATCTCCAAAGCGTTGTTCAACTTTGGGAGATACAAAGATTATCAGAGGGTAGAAAATGATCTTCGCTTCTGTCTGCAGTGGTCATTAGGTTTGGAAAACATCCTGGGGAGGAAGTTTGGGCAGGCCAGGTCTAGATGATCCCTGTGATTCTCAGGAGGCTCATGCCCAGGGCTTGTTGATACCCAACAAGAACAGTATCTGCAGGGAGAATGAATCTTGTAGCCTTTAGGACATACACAAAGGGCTACAAACCTCTTGATGAAGGACCTTCTGAGTAATATATTATCCCACTTAATAAAGAGGAGACTTTGGTGTATGCTGCAAACAATTTTGCCTTAGAAGTCTCATATTTCAAGTCCTCTTCTGCTTGCAAATTGCTTGAGCTTTTGTGGAATAAATACTGGGTGAATGTGCTGAGTTCCTCTAGCTTGTTTGCTAATGTAGACTATACATGGGTTAGGTCTCTAATTTGTCTGAAGGTAGATCAGTCAGAAGCCCAGCTGGGATGAGGGAGTTTAATGCTGGATTTATAAACACATGACCAGAATCAGAAGACAAACTTGCCAAAGCCACTCACTCTGCTGTAAAACTACCTTAGGAGCAATTTATGGACTGAAGTCTCAGGCTCTTAAGGATAAACTGTTTCATCAAATTAACACTTTAAACAATCATTGATTAATAATACTTTTGCCTGAAAGTCACTATGAGAAAAATACTCAAGTAACACTTTAAAACCTGTTACTAAAAATCTGATTCGAAGTACAAGGTGCTCTGAAATGCCTTGATTATTAACACCTTGTAATAAAACTATTTAAAATGAAAAACAAAAAACTGTTCGCTGCTCAACTCCAGGGGCTAAGATGCCCCTGAGTTACCTTGTGAATAGTGTCCTACTGAGCTGAGCAACCACAGGGACATTATTTCACTTCTAAAACATTTTTTGTGCTGAACCCCAAAAGGAAATTGAATGCGGCAAATGAAGCCAGTTAAAATTGTTTAGGGTTCTAATAACTGTTATAACAAAACCAGCAACTGCTTGGGCACACCCTGAGAATGGGTAGAGGCATGAAGCTTGGCCTGAAACCACGGTACCACATAGCACATCTTCTTCCCTCATCTGGAAGTCAGGACAGACCCTAAGAATTCTCACTGTGACTCTCATCTACACTCCCTGAAAATGCCCATTGCTACTTTGGATATGAGCATTTCACTTGAACCTGTAATTCTTTTTTTTCTATCTCCCCCCATGAGCATAACTGCATTTAGGATGCATTGTAAGAAAGAGAAATACAGTAGTGCCCCCTTATCTGGGATGTTGCTTTCCATTGTTCCAGTTACCCATGATGTACTGTGGTCCAAAAAATAGTAAATGAAATTTTCAGAAATAAACAATTCATACGTTTTAATTGCACTCCATTTTGAGTGGTGTGATGAAATCTTGTGCTGTCTGGTTCCATCCTGCCTGGGCTGTGAATCATCTCTCTGCTCAGCGCATCCACACTGTAAATGCTACATGTCCGTGAGCACTTGGCTGTTGAGGTACCACAGTGCTTGTGTTCAAGTAACTCTTCTTTTATTTAATAATGGCTCCAAAGCACAAGAGTAGTGATGCTGACAATTCAGATATGCCAAAGAGAAGCCATAAAGTGTAGGTATGTACAGGAAAAAATATGGTATATATATAAGGTTTGGGACTATCCACAATTTCAGGCATCCGCTGGGGGTCTTAAAACATATCCCCCTCTGATAAAGGGGGACTACTGTAATATTTATACATGCATTCATGTATAAAGTAATTTAGTAAACTTGAAGTTTAATAAATGAAAGCTTGAAGCATTTTATAAATTCTATTAAAATGAGATGATCACTGATAATTTTTATTCTAAAAATGGTGGACTTATTCAACCTAGATTTTGAATATGGTCTGGTTTCAAAATGACAGTTCTATCTAACTAAAATAAGCAGTAAGGTTCTGTGTGGTGGTGCTGCTTTCCTGAGAATGTTGAAAAGAGCTGCTGGCTCACTTAATCACTTTCAAATCTTCAAATTAACCATGAGAGCAGTTTCAGGAACAACTATAGGAGAGAAAGGATAAGAGGATGAAGAATAACAATAGTTAACCTCGCTTACCCACTAGAATTCCCACCTCCGGCAGACCTAGGGGGTATGAATGAAACGGATCCTAGAGGGCAGATGTGACATGGTGTTATAAACTGAACTGTGTCCCTGCAAAGTTCTGATGTTGATGTCTAACCCCCAATGTAGCTGCATTTGGTATACAACATGATGACATGAGTATATTGAGAAATGATCACAAAAATAAGTCCAGTTAACATCTGTCACCATACTTAATTATTACTTTTTATTGTGATGAGAACTTTTAAGGTCTTACACTCTTAACAACTTTTAAATATACAATAAATAGTATTAATTGTAGTTGCCATGCTGTATATTACATCCCTTATACCCCCATGACTTATTTTATAACTGAAAGTTTTTGTACTTTTTGACTTCCTTTAATTTTGCTCACCCTCTACCTTTATTATTATTTTTTTTTAGATTCCACATATAAGTGATATCATGCAATATTTGTTTTTCTCTGACTTATTTCACTTAGCATAATGCCTGCAAGGTCCATTCATGTTATTGTAAATGGCAAGATTTTCTTCTTTTTTATGTCTGAAGAATATGCCATTGTAATATTCCACAATTTCTCCATCCATTCATTCTGAGGTTATTTTAATATCTTGGCTAATGTAAACAATGCTGCAATAAACGGGGAGAGCACACATTTCTTATGGAGTTAGCATTTTTTTCTTCAGATGAATACCCAGAATTATAATTGCTAGATCTATCTTAACTTTTTAAAGAAAGTTTCATACTCTTTTCTACAGTAGCTGCACCAATTTACATTCACATCTCTAAGTGTGTACTTTCCCACTAACAGCGACCTTTCTCTACATCCTTGCCAACACTTATTTCTTGTTTCTGATAATAGCCATTCTAACAGCTGTAAGGGGTTTTTGATTTACATTTCCCTGATGATTAGTGATGTCAAGCACCTTTTCATGTACATGTTGGCCATCTGTATATGTTCTTTAGAAAAATGTCTATTCAGATTCTCTGCTCATTTTTTAATTGGATTGTTTCTCTGAGATCAAGTTGTATGACTTATTTATATATTTTTAAATATTAACCTCTTATCAGATATCATTTGCAAATATTTTTCCCATTTGGTAGGTTGTCTCATTTTTTGATAATTTCTTTGCTGTACAGGGAAGGAAACCTGTTCATTTCTGCTTGTTTATTTTTGCTTTTGTTGCCTTTGCTTTTGGTGTCAAATCCGAAAGAAATCATTGCCAAGACTGATGTCAAGGAATTTACCACCTATGTTTCTTCTCTAGATTTTATGGTATCAAGTCTTATGTTCAAGCCTTTAATCCATTCAAGTTAATGTTTATATATGATGTAAGACAGTTGTCATTTCATTCTTTTGCATGTCCAGTATTTCCAACATTTATTGAAAAAGACTGTTCTTTCTCCATTGTGTAGTCTTGACTCATTTGTCATAAATTAAGAGGAGAGTGGGTTTATGCGCTATGTGTAGGAGATTATGTATTTTTAGGAATTTTTAAAATTTCTTCTAGGCGGTCCAATTTTGGGCATGTAATTTTTCATAGCATCTTATAATTGTTTCTATTTCTGTAATGTCAGTAGTAACATCTCCTAATTTCTGATTTTATTTGTTTAAGTTCTCTCTCTTATTTACTTGGTGAGTCTAGTTAAAGCTTTGTCAACTTTATTTTTTCAAAAAGCCCGTTCTTAGTTTCATTGATATTTTCTGTCATTTTAGTCTGTTTCATTTATCACCACTCTGATATTTGTTATTTCTTTCCTTGTGCTAACTTTGGAACTTCATTTATTCTTCTTTTTATAGTTCCTTAAAGGTGTTAAGTTAGGTTGTTTATGTAAGATTTTTTCTTGTTTCTTATTTAGGTATTTATCACTATGAACTTCTCTATTAGAACTGTTTTTATTGCATCTCATAAGTTTGGTATATTGTATTTCCACCTTCATGTGTTTCAAAATATTTTTATCTTACTTTTGTGTTCTTTGACCCATTGGTTATTTAGTAGCATAATTTTAATTTCCACATATTTATAAATTCTACAGTTTTCTTACTTTAACTAATTTCTTGTTTTATACCACTGTGGTGGAAAAATTTGTTTAATATGATTTCAACCTTCTTAAATTTATTAAGACTTGTTTTGGACCTAACATATGATCAATCCTAGACAAGGTTCCATTTGTATTTGAGAATACATGTTTTCTTGTTGAGTTTCTGTCCAGATTATCTATTCATTGATGAAAGTGGAGTATTAAAATCCCCTACTTTTATCACTACCTATTTCTCTATTTAGGCCTGGTAATATTTGCTTTATATACTAGTTCCTCCTAAATTGGCTGCATCAATATTTACCAATGTTATACCCTTTTGTTGGATTGATCCCTTTATAATTATGTAATTACCTTTTTCTCTCTCTTTACAGTCTTTATATACAGTCTATATATCTTGATATTATCATAGATATCCCTGCTCTGATTTTGTTTCTAGTTTCATGGAATATCTTTTTGCATCCCTTCACTTTCAGTCTGTTTGTGGCCTTACATGAAGTCAGTCTCTCATAGGTAGCATACAAATGGATATTGGTGGTTTTTATTCTTTCAGCCATTCTCTGTCTTTTTATGGGAAAATTTAGTGCATTTATATTTAAAGTAATTGATAGGTATGTACTCTTAGCATTATGTTAATTGCTTTCTTGCTGTTTTGTAGTTCTTCTGTTTCTTCTTTTGCTCTCTTCCTTTGTAGTTTAATGACTTTTCTTTAGTGATATGCTCAGATTTCTTTCTCATTCTCTTTTGTGTATCTACTATTGGTTTTGCTTATGGTTACCATGAACTTGGAAATCTTCATCAAAATCCCCTAGTAAAGAAAAAAGAAAAAGAAAATCACACCACAAGATACACTACACAGTTTCCTAAGAATCTCTTTTACTTACTATGTCCTAGAGCTTAGTATCATGTGGCAAGTGCTTTGTTGAAAAAATACTTAACATAGTATCCCTTAGACTGCTATTCTAGAAAGATCTGCTTACAAGGTTGGCTGATATTTGCAACCTTAGATTTCAGAAGGGTTCCCACCACCATTACTGACAAGAATGGCTCTCTATGCCTAAAGTATCTGTACAATGTGAGTTATACCAAACATCCACTTTTTTTTTTTTTTTGGCTAGTCTAGAATTTTGTTTTGTGAGGGTTCCTATGTGACTAGCCCCCAGTAAAAACTCCAGCCACTGAGTTACTAATGAGCTTGTCACTATTGACGTATTGCCACAATTTGTTGGTGGAAGAATGAATGCACCCTGTTTGACTCCAGGCAAGACTCTTTAAAGCTTATTACTGGTTTTCTCTGGACTTTGCCCATGTGCCTTTTCTCCTTCCTGATTTGCTTTGTGTATTTTCACTGAAAAAATCATCACCGTGAGTACAACTACATGCTGAGTCCTCCTATGTAACCAACAAACATAGGAGTGACCTTGGGGACCCCAGGCACATTCTCCAATTTATCTTTTATCATTTTCCTGTGGAACCTCTAGTTGTGCTCTTCAAATTCTACAGTCCTTTTAAAAGAGAAATCAATTGACAATATGACAACAGCAAAAATGGTGGACTATGGAGCTCCAAACTCTCCTTCCACAAAAGCAATGATAGGGTCTCCGGAATCTAATAAAAAACTTACCACAACCAGAGTAATGCTCAATAAAGAATAGCTTAATTTCAGTAAGAGAGCTCTGTGGTGGTTAACTTACCTACAACCATCTTTAACTCCCCAGTAAAATGGATAAAAAACACAATCCATCTATATAATGTCTATAACAAATTCACAGTAGATCTAAAGACACAAATAGGTTGATGGTGAAAAGATGGAAAATCACAATAACCAAAATGCAATCTACTTGTTCCATTGTCCCACTATTTAGTCAATGTTTTTCAGGCAAGGCCATCATTTAGGTGGAAACAACTCTATGCCCATCAACTGATTAATGGATAAACAAATATCATGTATCTATACAGTGGATTATTCAGCCATAAAAGGGAATGAAGTACTGATACATGCTACAGTATGAACAAACCTTGAAAACGTTATACTAAGTAAAAGAAGCCAGACAGAAAAGGCCACATATTATATGATTTCACTTGAATGAAACAGACAAAATAAGGCATATCAACAGAGACATAAAGCAGATCAGTGGTTGCCAGGACCTAGGGCTGGGGAGGAATGGTTCTGACTGCTAATGGTTATGGGTTTCATTTTGCAGTGATTAAAAAGTTCTGGAACTAGATAATTCTGATGGTTGTACAACATTGTAGTATTACTAAAAGCCACTGAATTATTCATTTCAAAATGGGTAAAATGGTGAATTTTATGTTATATGAACTTTACCCCAATATAAATAATGTAAATTAATTTAACCTTTCTTAGCTTCTTGCAGTTCTCTTCTTGTTTTCATCATGATTCATCCATCACTGTAAAGTTTTGGAAAACAATGATGATGATGATAATAATAATAGTTTGGGTATTTATTCTGAGTGATGCATTTTCTTATTTTAATCCAATTCCAATAACCCTAAATAGGTAATAATATCACTCACACTTTATAGATAATAACACTGAAGTAAGATCAGACAGTAAGTAAGTAGTAGAAGTAGAATGCAAACTAAGGAAAAACTGCATTCTAAAACATTTTTTATACTACTCTCCTTCTGGGCAAGGGAGATAGTGAAACTGTGCATGTGCATATTTTAATATTTTTTCACACTGTCATGGTACAAAGTCTTAAGGCTTAGGTTAGAGATTAATTTGAGGACTCTATGCAGTGATTTGCTAAGTTCACTCCTATTTGTCACCAAAACATCTTTGGAGAAAGCTTGTGTACAAAAGGTCTGTCACTCTTAGAGTGAGCCTCTTCCCTTGGTACAGATTCTTGGTGTGAGTGGCCTTTGACCAATGGCTTTGAGTGTCTCAGTGGTCTTAGTTTAGGGGATTATGGTAGGAAAGATTGCAGCCATCTACTTTTAGGAATTTTATTATTTTACTTATGAAGTCCCTGGAGTCAGCAGGCAGGACTTCCAGAATTTGTATTAAGTGCACAGCAACCTCCACCACATGTAAAACAGACATGTACATCAGAGGAGTGGGGGAGGGGAAAGGAGGGGGAAAGGAAGGGAGAGGAGAAAGAATGAGAGTAAGAGAAAGAGTTGGGACATGTGGTAGGCAGAGGGAGAATTTGGGCTTCTGTATTTAAAAGAAAAAAACTCAGACATACATTCTGTATAAAGAAATTATTCTGTGAACAAAGAAAATAGAAACAGACTTATGGATGCATAGAAGACTTAACGGTTGCCATGAGGGAGGGAGGTTGGGGGTGGGTGAACAAGGTAAAGGGGTGAAGAAGTACAAATCAGTAGTTATAAAATAGTCATGGGGATGTAAAGTACAGCATAGGGAATAGAGTCAATAATATTCTAGTAACTATGTATGGTGCCAGGTGGGTACTGGAGATATTGGTGGGATCACTTTGTAAAGTATACGATTATATCTAACCACTGTGCTGTACACCTGGAACCAATACAACATAATATTGAATGCAAACTATAATTGAAAATAAAATTTCTAAAACGATTTTGTTTTTTAAACATAAATGACCACTTATGGAAAAACAAGAAAAATATCAGGGCGCAATGGAAAGCAAGTAGAATGTGGAGGCTGGTGAGGCTGAGGTAGAGAACAAGCTCAGACATTTATGTGCACATGATTGACTTCTAAGTTTGGAGGTTTATAAACATGGGAGACCACCCACCTCTTAGAAGTATGAAGATTAATAGATGCAGAGATCCAAGCACCTGCCTGGCATAAAGAAGATACTGCCCCTAAGGACTGTACATTGCAAAAGTCCAACTTGAGAGTAGGAGGCAACACTAACCTATGCTAAGTTAGACCCTCTCTCAGAGCACAGGGCCTAAGTCGGGTGCCCTATAATAAATACTTGTTGCCGTCAGAGACACTTACAAACACACAACACTAAGTGGTATTAAGAGAAATGGAAGATGTATGCCAAAAAATTCATATACCCAATAAGTGCTTTCAGAGGAAAAAGATGTTTGATCCAGTTGGAGACTTGGGAAAGGCTTCATGGAGGAAGCGGGGAACATAGATGGGCCCCAGGTAGTGAGAATTGCAGCTGAGGCAGCTACTTGACCAAATAATAGGAGGCTGAAATGCATGAGGCTTGAGTAGTTGAGTTCGGCTATAGCTGAAAAATTTGTAAGTGAAAGATAATGAGGGAAAGAAAATTCGAGACTCCAGAGAGTCTTGCCTGCTAGGCAAGTGTTCAGGCTTTATCCAAAAAGTGGGACTGAGAGTTTGCGCCTCCATTTGCTGGAAGTTGAAATAAATGATGGTGAAATGGACAATGGCCCATGTACATGGAGGACCCTTCATAAGCTCAGGGTTCTGACACCTGGCCCTACTCAATTAGGATGCCATGAATCAGATTTCTTCAGGTCATAGGAATTTTTTAAAAACCGGCAACACTTGACTAGATGAATACTCAAATTAGAATTCAGCTCATAAGTTGGGTGCTGAGTTAGATGGCACTGAACAGTCTGGACTTGGAAATAGTCTCCTCCCTTCTTGAGATTTTTTTCTATCAAGTCAATATTCATAATTGATCTTTCCTTTTTTTTATTCATGAGCCACAATTGGCACCCATCTGAAATGCTGACAATATCTCTGTCACTCTTAATGATACAGCAGAAGTGAAACAATAACTTAGTAAACAGCTGTAGTTAACCTCTCCTCACTGCTCTCCTTCCTGAAAGGGGGTCCACAGGGCAAGAGTGTTGTTCCAGGAAGCTGAGGGAAAATTCCTGATGAAGTGAAGTTTAAAATTAAATTCCTCCTGCTTGATCCTATCTTCTTTTTATTTTCTCTGCAATCATCCTTCCTCACTTGTGTTGTCTGTTTTGATCATTGACTGATTCCAGCTTCTCTCATCCTTTCTCTCTCCTACACATAGCTCATAAACCCACTCTCCTCTTTCCAGGGCAAAGGGGGAATATAGAAGCAAAAATAATCCAACAGTCATTTGCTTTTTGTTTATAAGTGCTATGTTGTTTCATTAAAAGTAGACTTACTACTCGATTTCAGTTTGCTAAGGAATGTATGAATATTAATTAGCATTGCCTGAAAATCAGCCGGTGGATAGGAGGACCGTGGAACAAGTACTCTGCTGTGGAGCAAGGTGGACTAACCATGGGTTAATAACCTGCTATAGAGAAATCCCTTAAGTAGATAAATAGATATTTAAGGATTGATCAGAAATGTATGTGCCAGTAAAAATGTTGATATTAATTCATTTGGATCAGTATTATTTCTTTCTCAAATAAGTAGTTAAAATGCATTTCGCTTTCTATCTAAATAGCAGGTAATAGACTTCCAGTTCTGAACCATTATACATGGGGCACGACTGAGGATGGACAGCCATATGCATCATCCCAACTGCCTAAGAGACACTTTTACATGAATATCATCACCTCAAAATCACCTTGTTCTAAACTCCATAGAAGCTACTAGAATCTCAATTTTCTGGTTATCCAAACTTCAGATTACTTAGTACTATTTTCCCCTTTCATCAATCTCTGCTGAAGGGGTCACTTCTTTTCCCACTTAAACATGGGGTCAGAGTCAGCAGATGTCACACTATGAAATAGAAATGAGAACTGGGGTTCCCAGTCCCACATGTAAGAAGCTTGAAGTCGCCACTCTGTCCTAACAAGCACAAAGCTGAGCAGAATGAGAAATCACAAATCACCTTCTCATTGTAGATCTGTAAGAGGTGAGTGCACAGGGCAAACAGCTGCCCAGAGACTGGAGACACCCGTAGTGAACACAGAGAATAACAGCTGATCCAAGCAGTGACTCAGAAACAGAAGCACTGTGGGAACCAGCACTAGGTAGGAAAATCTGAACCGTAATTGAATTGCTGGAGGCTCAGTGTCAACAACTCTCCAAGTTAAAAACTCTGGCAGGAGGTGGGAGGAGCACAGTTTTTTGTGTGATTTACCTCCAGGAGCTTGACCAGGTTCCCACAGTAAATAGTGGAGAAAAATCTTTCTGGCAGGGAGAGGGGAAAGGGAGCCACCTTTGAGATATGCCAGAGTGCTCCGTTCTTCACAAGGACTGCCCTTAGGAGAAACTAATTAACAGGGGCCTAACCTGCGGGGCCAGTATTAGAGCCAAAGTGACCTGGGGGAAATACTGAATTCCAGCCCACTCTAGCCATCCTCTCCCACCAAAAGGGGAGAGAAAACCCTGAGACACGCTTGTGAAACTCTCAGTTCAGAAGCACAGGCTCACTGAGAGACTGAGGCTTAATCACAGGGCTAAAGAACACTTCCCTCATCCTCATACCTCACCTCCACGTTATGAACGCACTACTTACAGGAGTTCTTTTTGCTCAGTACATTATATCCAGTTATCGAGAAAACATTACAAGGCATCCTGAACAGCAAAAAGAACAACAAAAACCCCACAATTTGAAGAGAGAGAACAAACATCAGAACTAGACATTGCAGGAATGTTGGAATTATCAGACTGGGATTTTGAAACAATTACAATGAACATGCTAAGGGCTCTAATGGATTAAGTAGACATCATGCAAGAACAGATGGGAAATGTAATTAGAGAGAAAATTTAAGAAAGAACCGAAAAGAAATACCTGAGATTAAAAAAAAAACAAAAACACAACCACACACCAACTAACAGAAATGAAGACTGTCTTTGGTGAATTTATTAGTAGCCCATTAGTAGTAGACATGATTGAGGAAAGAAAACCTAAGCTTGAAGATATCTCATTAGAAACATCCAAACCTGAAAAGCAAAGAGAATAGACTGAAAAAAGCATAGTACCTGAGAACTATGGGACAACTTAAAAAATTGTATAACATACACATACATAATTCATAATTGCTTTATACATAATTGCCAAAACTTAGAAGCAACCAAGATGTCCTTCATATAAACCATGGTACATCTAGACAGCGGAATATTATTGTGCACTAAAACGAAATGAGCTGTCAAGCCAAGAAGTAACATGCAGGAAACTTAAATGCATACTACTAAGTGGAAGTAGGCAATCTAAAAAGACTGCATACTTTATGATTCTAACTATATGACATTCTAGAAAAGGCAAACTATGAAGACAGTAAAAAGAGCAGTGCTTGCCAGGAGTTGGGGGTTAAGAGAGAGATGAGTAGGTGTTTCACAAATGGCTTTTAGGGCAGTAAATATACTCTATGATATTATACTGATAAATATATGTCATTGTGTATTTGTCCAAACCCATAGAATATACAACACCAAGAGTGAACCCTAAGGTAAACTATGGATTGTGAGTGATAATGATGTTTAATGAAGGTACATCAATTGCAATAAATGTACCACTCTGGTGAGATGTTAAAAATGGACGAGGCTAAGCATGTGTTGGGGCAGGGAGTATAGGAAAATTGTGTACCATTCTCTCCATTTGCTGTGAGTTTAAAACTGCTCTAAAAAAGACTTGAAATTTGAGGACCAGAAAAAGGAATATAATACACATATAATAGAACAATATAAATACATGAAATTATTTCTCAGAACATCCCTGCAATGTCTGGTTCTTATGTTTACTCTCTCACTTCAAATTGTGGAATTTTTTGTTGTTCTTTTTGCTGTTCAGTATGCCTTGTAATGGTTTCATGATAACTGGGTATAATGTACGGAGTAAAAAGAACTGTTCTAAACCGTCCTTTAGTAATGTGGTGGTGAGGTGTGAGGGCAGAGAGAAGTGTTCTTTATGGGCTGTCAACCAAATGAGAAAATGTAATGATACTATTCTACATGTAACTAATACAACATAATTTAAAAGCTTGGAAATGCGATGCTCCATGTGTATAGGACCCAAGAAATGAAAGTCACAGTGTAAGAATTAGATAATACTTTTCCATCACACTAGCATATAATCTCTGTGGGCTTGTCTGTTTCATTTAGTGGTCTATCCCCAGTCCCTGGTGCGGTGTCTGATACAGAGTAAACACTCATAAATTGTTTGCCTTGAATGAATGAATTGCTGTCTGGTAAGAGCACACCATGCCTAATGGTCCAGCCATTATATTGATGACAAAAATCTCTTAAAACAGAGACTTAAAACCTAGAGTCCTATAGTAACATGATGAGAGTGAGCCTGGCGAGTTCTGTAGTAAATTGGCAAGAACATAGCTCGTCATGAGAATGCAGCTGCTACCTGGCCCAAATAAATGTTGCTTTCAATATGGAAGGCACAGTGTTAGTAGATATTTTGAATTTTCAGTAAAAGTTGGACTTATGGTTTGTTGTATAATATAACTGAAATCTTTAAGTGTTGTCAGCTAATGTTTGACATATTTAAATACTCTGCAGGCCCATAGAGTTTCTCACAGTCTGGATTTTGCTGGTTGCTCTCCATGCTATCATGTAGCGCACATGCCTCTCTGTCCCCTGTATTTCCTGAACAGTGGTAGTTAGAACTGGAGATTGATTGAATTCAGGCTTGGTTTTTTTTTTTCAGTAAGAATACTTCATAAGTGGTAATGTGTATTTCTGTCAGGAGCCACATTATATCTGATTTTTTTCTTTTTTAATGTTTGCATTAGGGATTGAAAATAGTGATATTCTAAATCTATCATTTCTTCCTAATTTATTGATGGATACCTCTATCAAGAGAAACTTTCCTTGTCAAGTTAAATAATTTTGTACAGGGAATGCAGAATAAATTCTCATTTCTTTCCATTTTTTTATTAGTTTTCAGAATAATGAGTTGCTTCCCTGGCATCCTTCAACTATGACAGATGAGTTGTCTTAATGTCATTTTGATCTCATGGATTTAGATATATTTTTATGCTTCAGTTGTCTTCACATAATATCCCTTATTGATGCTTAAATTGTTCTGTGTAGGCCAGTGGAGGCCTCTTTAAATTAGCTTCTGAGGTTTGGTTTGGTTTTGACATGAACCTATAATCATTGAGAATTTTCTTATTTTCTTTTTTTTTTTAATTTTATTATTGTTTAAAATATTACAGATGTCCCTTTTTCTCCCCAATGACCCATTCCACCCCATTCCTTCCCCCTCCCCAGCCCCTCTCCCCACCATTGTCCATGTCCTTGGGTTGTGTATATATGCACATAAATTCTTTGGTTACTCTCTCCCCCTCCACCCACCCCCCCTCCTCCATCCCTCTGACATTCCTCATTGTCATCTATGCTTCCATGACATTGAATCTGTTCTGTTAATCAGTTTATTAAGTTCTTTAGATTCCACGTATACGTGAGATCATGTGATATTTGTCTTTCGCTGCCTAGCTTATTTCACTTAGCATAATATTCTCCAGGTCCATCCATACTGTCCCAAAGGGTATGAGATTCTTCTTCTTTACAGCTGCGTAGTATTCCATGGTGTCTATGTCCCACAGCTTTTTTTATCCACTCATCTACTGATGGGCACTTGGGCTGTTTCCAGATCTTAGCTATTGTAAACTGTGCTGCTATGAACATCAGGGTACATATATCCTTTCTGATGAATGTTTCAGGATTCTTAGGATACATTCCTAGGAGTGGAATCACTGGGTCAAAAGGCAGCTCCATTTTTAATTTTTTGAGGAACCTCCATACTGTTTTCCATAGTGGCTGCACCAGTCTGCATTCCCACCAGCAGTGTACTAGGGTTCCCCTTTCTCCACACCCTCGCCAGCACATGTTGTTTGTTGATTTGTTGATGGCAGCCATTCTGGCAGGTGTGAAGTGATACCTCATTGTGGTTTTAATTTACATCTCTCTGATGATAAGCGACGTCAAGCATTTTCTCATGTGTCTCTTGGCCATCCGTATGTCCTCTTTGGAGAACATATAAAAGGTATCCAAATTGGAAAGGAGGAAGTAAAACTGTCATTATTTGCAGATGACATGATACTGTATGTAGAAAACCCTAAAGACTCCATCAAAGTACTACTAGATTTGATAAACGAATTTGGCAAGGTAGCTGGATACAAAATCAACATCCGGAAATCAATGGCATTCTTATACACCAACAATGAACTTTCAGAGAGAGAAACTAAAAAAGCAATACCATTTACCATTGCAACTAAAAAAATAAGATACCTAGGGGAATTTTCTTATTTTCTAAAGTGATTAAATATTGCAGGCTCAGCTTATAAATTCTCTCAGATTATAAATAAGATCTCATTTATTAACAAACTTGAGCAACTTTTCCTATGTTTATTTGCATATCATTCCTGTGTATTGCCTGTTCATATCTAAAGGTTTTTTCCCCCCCTATATGGTTGGTAATCTTTTGCTTATTTTTTTTTTTTTAGGAAATTAAAGAATTGATTTTACCATGTCTAGGCAGGCCATCAAAATGCAGTTTTTTGGCCCCAAGCTAAAAGAGAATGTTCCTATAAGAGATCTAAAAATGACTCAGTAATTTAAGATACATAAATTTCATCTAACCAAAGAATATTCCACTATAGGACTGCTCCAGTGATTCTCCACAGAGGAAACCAAATTTGGCCCAACTCCATCATAAAATTTCCACTGTTTGATTAAAATCTAAACTTGTTTTTGGCTTCAAAGGCTTCTTCAACTTTGACATTTTCCTAGAAAATTCTCAGATTAGTTAAGATCCTTATGCCTGTTTCTCACTCATCCTGAGATTTCTTAAGGCCCAGTGAGTGACCCCACACTCAACTTTGTCATTGTACCCAAAGTAGGACATATACTCCAAGATTGAGTCAGGCTAAGCCAGACCCTTTAGAGACAGGTTTTTAAGTTAGAATAAAAGCTCATTTGTTAATAATAAGGAAAACACAACACACACAGTCTTTTTTATATAGATCTATAGGGTGTCCCCAAAAATGTATACATACACTTTGAATAATTATAAAGGCAGTGTTTATTAAAATATATTTCATTTTCAAAATTGAGCTGTCAGCTGTTAAAGTGAGTACACATTTTCTGGGAAACCCTCATATATAGATAACCTATTTCAGTATTGGAGTTCCAAAGAAGCAAATAAGCGGTCAATAGGTGATCATGGTGTGTATCAATCAGAGTCTCAGGAAGAAGCAGATGGCACATACAGAGTGGTAATAAAGCCCTTGATGGTTTGGCTCAGTGGTGAGAGCATCAGCCCAAGGACTGAAGGGTCTTGGGTTAGATTTTCTGGTCAAAGGTATGTACCTTGGTTGTAGGCTCAATCCCTGGCCCTGGTTGGGGTGAGTGCGGGAGCAACCAATTGATGTCTCTCTCTCACATGGGTGTTTCCCTCTCTCTCACTCACTCACTCTCTCTCCCATCCCCCCTCTCTCTTTCCCTTCCACTCTCTGAAAAGCAATGGAAAAAATATCCTCTGGTGAGGATTTTTAAAAATGCGATAATTAAAGAATGTATAATTAAAGATTTAGACAGCTGTGATTAGGGCTTAGGGATGGTGATGAGATGAAGAGGCACCCAAGGAGTCTCAACACAATGTTACATATTCCCAGTGCAGCCAGAACCTGGTGAGGGCTTTGAAGAGAGACCAGTTAATGGAAGTTATGGTTTTAAGTAGAGGACTTTTTACACTGTCCCCCTGACCTCCAATCTCCTATTGGTGTACTCCAACTCCTACTTCATTCCCTGACCAAGTGGCAGTTTGAGTTAAAGGAGCCCTGACTTATGGACTGAAGAGGAAAGTCTGGGGCCATGGAACAAATCAGAGAAGGTTGGAGACTGGACCTGGAGGGGCAAATGGAGACTTTCCAGTTCATGGAGTTAGAGCCCATGGAAATCCTAAGTGAAGTTATACCAACAACATGGGAAAGCACAGAGAATGGTTCCTTCCTGAGAAAACTTCTACCCTCCGAGATTCAGAATCCCCCTCTCTCTCTTAAACCATCCTTTTTTAGACTTCTTTCAGACCAACCTTTTCTGCTCACACATTTTTCTTTAGAGAGGTCTCAATACAGTTGATTCTTTTCTGGTTTCTAAGTTCATTACATTTCTAAAGTTGAGGTTGTCCTCTCATTACCTAGATTGGGCTTGGACATTCTCAAAGCTGCTCAGCCACATATGACAAAGTCTCTTCCGTGATTTTCTGCAAATAGCTATTATAAATATTTGAATTATTTCTCATTTCACTTTCAGATTTCTTGTTCTTATGGGGGAAAGGGGACTCGTAGATTCTAATTTCTTCTCATGCTGTCACACTCTTAAAAACCTTCCTCTCCACGTTAAAAAAAAATATTAATATATACATATATACATATAACTGTCTCATGACATAGTTTAGTCAAAAAAGTGTTAATTGAATAAAGAGTAGGTACGGAGTCTGGCAAGCATTGTTCTATCTTTGTGCAAGAGAAAGAGAGGAAATGAGCAGCACCACTGGAAAGTTTAAGTTCACAATGTCACATAAAGTTGAATGCAACTTAAAATAATGCCAACCAAGAACAGAAGGGGTTAATTCGAGAACAGATTTGGAATTTAGAAGAGAAGGTGCATATTTGGGAAAGAAGGAAAATTGTGTATACAAAAGAAACCCAGAAATGCATGTACTGGACAACAAAACTGACCTGAAAGAGTGAAAACGATTTGGTAAGGCCAGACCGATTTAGACTTAATGCTGCAGGAACAAGTAAGTCCGTGGAGGGAGGCCGTTCAAGAAACCTTTTCTAAAGTTAAAAGCTGTGTGATTACCCACGTTTGGATAATGATCGGGGCCTAACCTATGTTGGGTTATGTGGAAACGGAAAGCAGATGTGGGTCTCTTTGTTATATGCAGCACACAGGCGGTAAGAATGAGGGTAACAGAAAACGACCGCAAGGTCTCAAGGAAAGACAACATAGAAAACAATCGAAAATTAAGAATGAATAGCAACTTGTGGGGTAGGGAAAATGCAATGGCAGCTTAGGTTCTTACATGTCCACCTTTAGGTTTTGATGGTTAATGTAAATGATACCTTTCAGGAGACAAATGATGTTTCATAACTGCAAGAGGATAAGTAAGGTACCAAACCGAGAGCAGACAAAATGAAGTGGGTGAAGTATTTCTTCTGAGTATATGAAGCCTCTAAAACAAAAAAGGAAAGGAATTTTATGAATATGCTTAGGAGGACCGACTCTCATGGCAAAGAGTAATCAGAGAATAGCAGTCAGAGAACTAGGTCAGCAGTCAGAGAACAAAGGTCAGCGTATCACGGAGGTCAGGAGTGGAATGCAATGTCAAATGCCCAGAAGAAAAAATCATTGGTTTCCAAACAACAGACCATAAATATAATGTAAGCTTCAATTTTTGAAGACTGTTCATTCTTTGTTTCCTGTATAACTACAACAATAAGATTTATTAAATATGTTGCATACACATAAAATAGTTACATCTGCCCAGTAATTATTCAGATAATAAATCCATCATCACAGCATTCAAGGTAGATTTTGCACTGCAGAGTCTAGGAAGTACTCCATTTAAGCAACCAAATTATGTTGATCCTGATATAGTAATACAGTTGGTTTTTTCCTGAATAAATTTACAAAATCTGATGTTACAATTTAAAACTTCTTTTAATGTAATGAATAACCAACAAATCAGAGCTATCCCTTTGGATGACTTGTTCAGCTGTGGTGATAATATGGAATGCTTCATGTATTTTAGCTTTTGCTAAGGCAATTTGACTACAATTTGTATATGTATGAAAGTGTAACGTGAGTGTGTGCCTTAGATCATAAAAGGGAATATGTTAGGATTGCTCTGATTGGTAAAGAGATCTTAAAGATAAACTTGAGATTCCTTTCCTAGTCATTATCCAAAAAATGCTTGTTTTGTGCTCAACTTTTTGATGTAAATGCTTCTGTGTGTGTTTTCAGAGTGGAGGGGTTTCCTAATAAGTTTTCCCAGAACCATGTTGCCATAAATAGTAATACAGATGTAAGTGGGATCAAACTTCATTTGAGAACATCAAAGACCATATCAGGAAGCCAAGTGATGCTAGATTATTATCCAGCATACTAAATAAACACGGACTAGAATTGCCCCTTCACTGAAAGCAGTGTGGGAAGCTTAATGCCTATCACTGTCTTTCAATATAGAAAATAGACTAAATGCAAGGTTGGAATAAAACTGGATTCTGGTCAAGTTGAATTAAAGATAGATAAATGTACCCAAACATAAGTTATTCACTTATGGGGTCAACCCAGTTACATGCTTCTGAATTTACTAGCTGGTAAATGTCAATCTCCTCCTAGACTTAAAAATAGTTCTGAAGAACTTAGACCACAGACATTTAGGAAGGAGATATTCATATTATTGTCTCTCTCTGTGGTTTTTTTTACAAGTAAAACTATACTTTTAGAAGCATAGTTGGGATTCTTGAAAGTCAGATATTCTATTTTACAGATCTTTATATTGTATATTACACACTAAAATTAATTTTTTCTCATATTTTATAAATTCAAAGATAAAACATGTTTGATATATTTTAATTATAGTGGCCAAACAATATCATATTAGTTTTAGGTGCACAACATAGTTATTAGACATTTATATAACTTACAAAGTGATTACCTCAATATGTCTAGTACCCATCTGACACCATACATATTTATATACATACTATATTCCCTATGCTGTATTTTACAACCCTTTGACTACTTTTGTAACTGGCAATTTGTACTTCTTAATTCCTTCACCTTTTCTACCAAGTTCCCTAACCCCTCTAACCCTCCCCCGATCTGGAAAATACCAGTTTGTTTTCTGTATCTGTGAGTTGCTGTCTTGTTTGTTCATTTATTTTGTATTTTAGATTCCACATAAAAGTAAAATGATATGGTATCTGTCTTTCTCTATCTGACTTATTTAATTTAGTATAATACTCTCTAGGTCAAACCATGTTGTTGAAAGTGGCAGGATTTCATTCTTTTTTTAAGGTAAGCAATATTTGTGTGTGTGTGTGTGTGTGTGTGTGTGATCTTGGCTATTGTAAATAATGCTGCAATGAACATAGAGATGCATATATCTTTTTGAATTGGTGTTTTGAATTTTTTGGGTAAAGACCCAGAAGTGGAATTGCTAGATCGTATGGTAGTCCTATTTTTAATTTTTTGAAATCTCCAGACTGCTTTCCACAGTGGTTGCACCAATTTACAATCCCACCAACAGTGTGCAAGGGTCCCTTTTCTCCACACCCTTGTCAAAACTTGTTGTTTGTTGATTTATTGATGATAGCTATTCTGAAAGGTGTGAGGTAGTATCTCATTGTTTTGGTTTTCATTTCCCTGATGATTTGTGATGTTGAGCACTTTATCCTCTCTGTTGACTGTCCTTATGTCGTCTTTGGGAAAATGTCTATTCAGGTCTTCTGACCATTTTTTAATTGGATTGTTTGTACTTTTTGATGTTAAATTGTATGAGTTCCTTATATATTTTGGATATTAATCCCTTACTAGACATGTAATTGGTGAATATATTCTCCCATTTAGTAGCTTGTCTTTTTATTTTGTTGGTGGTATCCTTAGCTGTGCAGAAAGTTTTTAGTTTGATGTAGTCCCTTTTGTTTATTTTGTGTGTGTGTGTTCCTTGCCTAAGGAGACATATCCACAAAAATATTACATAATTTACTGCCTATGTTTTCTTCTAGTAGTCTTATGGTTTCTGGTCTTACACTTAAGTCTTTAATTCACTTTGAGTTTATTTTTGTATATGATGTAAAAAAAGTGATCTACCATGGTCTCAGACAATAGTGGGGTGAAGGCCTGAGGGGAGGCAGAGGGGGGTCAACGGGGGAAAATAAAGGGGACATCTATAATACTTTCAACAATAAAGATATATTTTTTAAATGATCTAGTTTCACTCTCCTGCATGTGTCTGTCCAGTTTTCTCAGCACCAATTATTGAAGAGACTGTTTTTACCCCATTGTATATTCTTGCCTCCTTTGTCATAGATTAATTGACCTCATAGGCATGGTTTTCTTTCTGGGATCTTTATTTTCTTCCACTGATCTAGGTGTCTGTTTTCAAGCCAATACCATGCTGTTTCCATTACTATAGCCTTATAGTATGGTTTGATATCAGGTAGTACGGTATTTCCAACTGTGTTCTTTTGTGGTTCCAAATAACTTTTAGGATTCCTTGTTTTATTTATATTAAAGATTCCATTGGTATTTTGATAGGGATTGCATTGAATCAATAAATTGCTTTTTGTAGTATGAACATTTTATCCATGTTAATTTTTCATATCCATGAGCACAGTATATCTTCCCATTTTTTGTTTCTTCTTCAGTTTCTTTCCTCAATGTCTTACAGTTTTTTGAGTACAGGTCTTTTACCCCCTTGGTTAAATTTATTCCTAGGTGTGTGTTTTTTATGTGATTGTAAGAGGGATTGTTTTTTTCTTCTTTCTCATAATCCACTATTGATATATAAAAATGCAGCCTATTCTGAATTAATTTTGTATCCTGGTACTTTACTAAATTTATTTATTAGTTTTAATAGTTTTTTGGTGGGTTCATTGGTTTTATTTCTATATAGTATCATGCCATCTACAAATAATTACAATTTTACTTCTTCCTTTTCAATTTGGATCATTTTACTTATTTTTCTTTTCTGATTGCAGTGGCAAGGACTTCCAATATTAAATTGAATAAAAGTGGTAAAAAATGGGCATACTTGTTATTGATACTAATGAAAAAGCTTTTAGCTTTTCCCCAATGAGTTTGTCATATATGGATGGCCTTCAATATATTTTCTTATTCCTATATTTGATCTTTTCTTCTTTAAAAAGTCCCTTTAATATTTCTTGTAATACTGGCTTGTTAGCTTTTTCATTTCTGAGAAGCTCTTTATTTCTCCTTCCATTCTAGATGGTCCCCTCACGGGTAGAGCAATGTTGATTATAGGTCTTTCCCTTTCATCACTTTGAATATTTTGTGCCAATTTCTTCTGGACTAAAAAGTGTCTGCTGAGAAATCAGCTGACAGTCTTCTGGGAGTTCTAGTATATGTAACTAACTGCTTTTCTCCTGCTACATTTAAGATTCTCTCTTTGTCTTTAAACTTTAGCCTGTTAATTATGATGTGTACTGGTGTGGGCCTCTTTAGATTCACCTTGTTTGGGACACTGTGCTTTCTAGACTTGTCTGTTTCCTTCACCGTGTTAAACATGTTTTCCATTATTATTTATTTAAATAGGTTTTCAATCACTTGCTTTCTTCTTCTTCTAGTAACTCTATGATGCAAATGTTGGTATGCTTGATGTTGTCCCAGAGGTCCCTTAAAATATCCTCTTGTGGGGTGGGAGTGTTCTTTTTCTTTTTTGCTGTTCCTGTGGCTATTCTTCACAACCTACTTTTCATATTGCTGATTTGATCCTCTGCTTTGTGTAATCTGCTGGTGATTCCTTTTAATTCTTAATTTCAGTTTTTGTAGTCTTCATTTCTAACTGGTCCTTTTTTGTTTTGTATCTCCATTTTTAAGTTTTCTATCTCTTTGTCAACATTTTCACTGAGTTCATCTACTCTTCCTCTAGGTTTCTTGAGCATTCTATAACCAGTGATTTGAACTCTGGATCTGGTAGATTGCTTGTTTCCATTTTGTTTAGTTCTTTTTTGTGGAGTTTTGTCTTGTTATTTCATTTAGGACATGTTTCTTTGTCTCCTCATTTTGGTTGACAACCTATGTTTGTTTCTATGTATTAAGTAGAGCTGCTACATCTCCTAGTCTTGGCAGGTAGCCTTATGTAGTTGGTGTCCAGTGGGGTCTAGTAGTACAGTCTTCCTGGTTACCTGAGTTGAATGCTCCAGGAGTGTCCCTTGTGTGGGTTGTGTGTGCCCTCCTGTTGTAGTTGAGCCATGATTGCCATTGGGACATCAGTGGATGGGATTGACCATCAGGTTGGCTGGTGGTGAAAGCCTGCTGTGACTACAGCCGGTGAGCTGCTAAGTGGAGGCTGATCCCACAGACTGTTGCTTTAAAAGTGCTCTAGTGCCAACTGAGTCTGCCCTTGTTTGTGGAGCTGTTTGGGTGGTGCTCTTATGTGGTATGAATTTGGCCACGAGGTGTTAAGGTTCTGGAACCTCTTGAGAAGGGCTTTAGGGCAGATCAAGGTCAGCCACCACTTGTGCCTGGTCAGGTTCCATCTGGTAGGAGCTATAAAGTGATCTGTGGTTAGTTGCCACTTTTGCTGAGCTTGGAAGTGCTTGGGACAGGATATTTGGCAAGCCGAGGCTGGGTGCCATTACTGTTGGGCTTGGGACCCTTGGTGAGCACCATGATGTGAGCTGAGGCCGGCTGCCACTTATTCTGGTTTTGTGGCTACTTAGTGGGAGCTACATTCTAAGCCAAAACTGGTTGCTGCTTATGCCATAGCTGGGGCTTCCTGATGGGAGTTACAATGCAAGTTAAGACTGGCTGCCACTTTTTCCAGGCTTGGGAAGCTTAGCAAGAGGTACAGGGCACATCAGGCTAGCTGTTGCTTGTTTGGGGTTTGTGGACCTTTGAGAGATTTTAAGAAATTCTGCAGAATGAGCAAAGGCAAGCTGCTTGTGTTGAGGGGCCACTAAAGAGGTTGGGTGTTGTGTCTGGAAATCACCAGTGTGGGTTTAACAGTGTTAGCCAGGTTAATGGAGAACTAAGATTTGGTACCCATGTGCCAGCTGGGTCAGGGGAGGGCTCAACAAAGAAACAGTAATTCCTCCTTGGCTGGTATAGCTTAGTTGGCTAGAATGTCATCCTATGCACTAAAGAGTTGTGGGTTTGATTCCTGGTCAGGGCACACACCAGGTTGTGGATTCCATCCCCAGTCTGGGTGTGTACAGAAAGCAAATGGTTCATGTTTCTCTCTCACATTGTTTGTCTCTCTCTTCTTCTTCCTTCCTCTCTCTCTCTAGAATCAATGAAAAATATATCATTGGGTGAGCGTTAAAAAAAAAGAAACTATCATTCCTGCAGCACTTCTGTCCCCAGAGAGAGCTGCCCTGACCCCTGCCCCTCCAGCCCTCACCTTGAAGTAAGTAAATTTAGTTATTCCCTGTGTGTCTCTGTTGCTTTTTGAGTTGCTGCCTCTGCATTAGAGCCCAAAGCAAGTGAGTTTGTGAGTGAGTCAATCTGTGTGTGGGGCCTTTCATACCTGCAGTGCCTAGGTCTCTAGCAGCCTTCTGTCTCACTTGGGCACAATCCCAGTTGGTTTTCACAGCCAGATGTTAAGGGGACTCCTCTTTCAGGCACTGTATCCCTGGGCTGGAGAGTCTAGTGAAGGGCTGGGAGCCCTTGCTCCTCCAGAGGGACCTCTGCAACTAAGATATCCCTTCTGATTATTAATCATCACACCATGGATGTAGGACCTGCTCATGCTACATCAAGCCTCTCCGACCTGTTTCAATGTGGCTTCTTCTTTATATCCTTAGTTATAGGACTTCTGTTCAGCTGGTCTTCAGGTAGTTCCCAATAATGGTGGTTCTATAATTTAGTTGTAATTTTGATGTGGTCATGGGGGAAAACAATAACATTTACCTACTTCACCATCTTGACCAGTTGTCCAAACATATTTAAAAGGAAACAAATTTGCCATTGGGAAGAATAAAAGGAAAGACTATTTTTCATATTGAAAAGAATGTGTATTTGAAATCTTCAAAAATAAAAACTGGTTCTTAATGCCCTATACTCAAATTGTATTGCTATTTTCCATTTTTATTTGTGCCTTTCATAAAAAAAGTAGCAATTTTTATTTATAAAGCTAAATTGATATCTTGCCACTGGTGATGAGCATTGATGTGGCTAATTTGTAAAGCAACTTGGCAGTAATATCAAGGGCCTTAAAAATGTTAATTCTCCTTGACCCAGTAATTCTAATTCTGATAAAAAGTTCTAAGGAAATAATCCTAAACGTGCAAAATGCTTTATGTGCAGATGTTTATTACAGCTCTAAAAACTCCAGAAGTAACAAACTTGCTCAACAATAGAATAAGAAAACTGCTATACATAGACTTGATGGAATTGTTATTAGTCATGAAATACTATGGGGTTGAATACCAGACATTAGCTTGGAAATTTTTATGATTTAATAATTTTAAATGATAAAAGTAATATAAACCAGCATCAAAAATAGTGTTTCAGTACAGGTTCCTTGAGTAAATGAATGACTGAATGAATGAGTTAGTGAATGAATGGATTGTTAGAAATATCCAGTACCTTGTTATTTCTTCTAGGTCCTTCTTGTATCAGTTGTTAAAATAAATAAGCACTTAATTTGCTGATGCCACTTGGGCACAATCACCAAAATGAGATTTCCATAAAAAGATAAAAGAATAGTCAAATACATTGCATTTGTTCAATCTCCAATAAAATTTTGAAACTATTTTTCATTGCTAAAATAAAGTCTTAAAACAATTAAGAAGTTCATATACACTCTGTAATCAACAAAGTTCATAAATGGCAGAAATAATAAATGTGTTTTTTAAATTTTAATTATAATATGAATTCATGTGTGCAACCTAATGATTTGATAATTTTAATATATTGCGAAATTAACACAATAAATCTAGCTATGTGTCACTATATAGTTACATATTTTTTCTTGTGATGAGAACATTTAAGATGTACTTTCTTAGCAACTTTCAAATATTTAATACACTATTATTAACTATAGTCACCATGCTGTACATTATATTCCCATGACTCATTAATTTTATAGCCAGTAGTTTGTATTTTTTTACTCCTGTCAGCCATTTTACCCAACCCACACTCCCTACTGCTGGCAACTACCAATTTGGCCTCTGTATCTATCAGCTGGGTTTTTCGTTTGCTTTTTTTTAAGATTCCACATGTAAGTGAGAGCATGTGGTACTTGTCTTTCTATCTCTGACATATTTCACTTTACATAATGCCTCAAGGTCCATCCATGTTGTCAAAAATGGCAAAATTTCCTTCTTTTATGGCTGAATAATATTGTTTTGTGTCTGTATGTGAATGCGCATATGTGTGTATTATTTCATTATCTATCAGTGGACACTTAGGTTGTTTTCATATCTCAGCTATTGTATATAATGCTGCAATGAACATGGGAGTGCATATATATTTTTTTGTTAGTATATCATTTTTCTTTGGATAAATACCCAGAAATGAAATTGCTGGATGATATGGTAGTTATATTTTAACTTTTTTAAAGAAAATGACATACTGTTTTCCATAGTGGATGCACAGGTTTACATTCCCAAAATGGTACTCAATGGTTCCATATTTGCCAACATTAGTTATTTCTTTCTTTTGATAATAGCCATTCTAACAGGTAGGCCATTCTAACATTGTAGTTTTGATTTGCATTTCCTTGATGACTAGCACATTTTTATGTACCTGTTGGCCATCTATATGTCTTCTTTGGGAAAATGTCTAAACAAATCGTCTGCCCATTTTTAAATCAAATTGTTTGTTTTTATATTGAGTTATATGAGCTTTTTATATTTTAGATACTAATTCCTTCAGAGATATATATTTTCAAATATTTTTTTCCCATTTAGTAGGTGTACTTTTCATTTTTGTTGGTTTCCTTTGCTGTGCTGTTCTAGTTTGATGTAGTCCCACTTGTTTATTTTTGCTTTTGTTGCCCTTGTTTTGGTGTCAAATCTAACTATTCATCCTCAAGACCAATGTCATGGAGCTTATTGCTTATGTTTTCTTCCAAGAGATTTATGGTTTCAAATCTTGCATTCAAGTCATCATTCATTTTGAGTTAATTTTTGCATATGGTGTAAAACAGTGATCCAGTTTTATTTATTAGCATATGGCAGTCCAGTTTTTCCAGCAAAATTTGTTAAGAGAACTGTTGTTTCCTTTTGTATATACTTAGCTCCTATATTATAAATTAATTGATGATATATGCATAGATTTTTTTCTGGCTTCTCTATCCTGTGCCATAAATCTGTATGTGTTTTTATGACACTATACTGTTTTGATTACTATTGCTTTGTAATATAGTTTGAAATTAGGGATGTGATGCCTGCAGCTTTGTTCATTCTCAAGGTGCCTTTGACTATCTGGGTCTTTTGTAGTTATAGACAAATTTTAGGATTGTTTTTTCTATTTCTGTGAAAAATGCTATTGGTATTTTGATAGGGATTGCATTGAACCTGTACATTTCTTTGGATATTATGGACACTTAAACAATATTAATTCTTCCAATCAATGAGCACAGAATATCTTTCCAATTATTTGTCATTTTCAATTTCTTTCATTGATGTCTAATAGTTTTCAATGCACAGATCTTTCACATCTTTGGTTAGTTTATTCCCAGGTATTTTATTCTTTTTGATGCAATTTTAAATGGTGTTGTTTTCATAATTCCTCTTTATGATAGTTTGCTATTAGTATATAGAAACACAACAGGTTTTTGTATATTCTTGTATCTTGAAACTTTATTGAATTGATTAGTTCTAAAAGTTATGGGGTGGAGCCTTTAGAGTTTTCTATATATAAAGCATGTCATCTGCAAATGCTCATTGTTTCACTTCTTCCTTTCCAATTTGAATGTTTTATTTTATTTCCTTGCCTCATAGCTCTTGCTAGAACTTCCAATACTATATTGAATAAAAGTGGCAAGACTGGGTATCCTTGTTTGTTTCTAAACTTAGATGAAAAGCTTTCAGCTTTTTAACTTTGAGTGTGATGTTAACTGTGGGTTTGTTATATGTGGCCTTTATTATGTTGAGTTAAGTTTCCTCTATATTGAGAGTTTTTGTCATAAATGGTTATAAAATTTTGTCTAATGCTTTTTCTCCATCTATTGAGATAATCATGATTTTTATCCTTTATTTTGTTAATGTGGTTCACCACATTTATCATATTTGTGGATGTTGAACCATCCTTGCATCCCTGGAATATATCCCAGTTGTTCATGGTATATGATCCTTTTAATATATTGTTTAATTTAGTTTGCTAATACTTAATTGATAATTTTTGCATCTATATTCACCAAGGATATTGGCCTATAATTTTCTTTTCTTATGGTGTTCTTGTCTGGTTTTGGTATCCAGGTAATTCTTGCCGTGTAAAATGAGTTTGGAATTCTTCCCCCCTCCTTTATTTTTTGGAAACATTTGAAAAGGATTGATATTAATTTTTGAAAAGTCTGAATAATTCACCAGGAAGCCATATGGTCCTGGAATTCTCTTGGTTGTGAGGTTTTGATTATTGATTCAGTCTCCATTACTAGTAATTGTACTGTTCAGATATTTTTATTCCTTCATGATTCATTTTTGGTAGATCATATGTTTCTAGGAATTTTTCCATTTCTTCTAGGTTGTCCAATTTGTTGGCATAATTGTTCATAGTAGTCTCTTATGATTGTTTCTATTTCTTTCTTATTTTCATCTTATTTCCTAATTCATTTCTGATTTTATTTGAGTTTTCTCTCTTTCTTGATGAGGCTAACTAAATTTTGCTGATTTTGTTTATATTTTCAAAAAGCCAGATCTTAGTTTTGTTATTTTTATTGTCATTTAGTCTCTTTTATTTATTGCAATTCTGATTTTTACTTCCTTCTTTGTACTAATTTTGAGATTTTTTTTGTCTTCTTTTTCTAGTTCCTTAAGGTGTTGAAAAAAAATCTCAAATAACCTAATTTATTTCTTGATGTAGGCATTTTTTATTATGAACTTCCTCCTTAGAACTGCTTTTGCTGCATCTCATAAGTTTTGGTATGTTCTATGTCCATTTTCATTTGTTTTAAGACATTTTTATTTCCCTTTTGAGTTCTTTATTGAACTATTGGTTGTTCAGTATCATGTTGTTTAATCTCCACATATACCTGAATTTTCCAGTTTTCTTATTAAAATTAATTAAAAATTTTATAGAATTGTGTTTATAAAACGATGTTTGATACGATTTCAACCTTCTTAAATTTATTAAGACTTGTTTTGTGACCTAATATATAATCTCTCCTAAAGAATATTCAGGTGCACTTGAGAAGAATGTGTTGTCTGTTGTTTTGGGGTGGAATGTTCTGTATATATCTGTTAGATTCATCTGAATATAAGGCGGTATTTAAGGCTAATGTTTCCTTATTGATTTTCTGTCCACATGATATCCAATGATAAAAGTATTAAAGTCCTCTATTGTATGCTGTCTATTTCTCCATTTAGGCTTGTCAATATTTGCTCTATAATATTTAGGTGCTCCCATATTGGGTACATAAATACTTAAAATGTTATATCCTCTTGTTGGATTGACCCTTTTATGATTATGTAATGACCTTCTTTGTCTCTTATTGCAGCCTATGTTTTAAAAGTCTATTTTGTCTGATATAAGTATAGCTACTCCAGTTTTCTTTGGTTTCCTTGAGTATGTAATATTTTTTCCATACCTTCACCTTCATTCTGTGTGTCTCCTTACGTCTAAAATGAGTATTTTTAGGCAGCATATAGAAGGGTCTTGTTTTTCTTTTCCAGTCAGCCACTCTGTCTTTTGATTAAAAAATTTGCTTCATTGACATTTAAAGTATTATGTTTGTACTTATTGCCATTTTGTTCATTGTTGTCTGGCTTTTGTTGTTGTTCCTCTGTTTGTTTCTTCTCTTGCTCTCTTTTACTTTAATGGTTTTCTTTAATGGTATGCTTAAATTCTTTTTCCTTTATTTTTTATGTGTTTATTTATAGGTTTTTGCTTGTGGTTACCATAAACATTAGCTATAACAACTTATAACGGCCTATTTCTAAGTTGATAGCAAATTAAGTTTGAATGCATTCTAAAGCTCTACATTTTTACTCTCTTCTCCCCAATGTTTCATGTTTTTTATGTCATATTTTACATATTTTTATATTGTGTATCTTAACTAATTATTGTATAGTTATTCGTACTGCTTTTGTCTTTTAAATTTTATACTAGCTTTATAATTAATTAACCCAATATCTTTACTACATATTTACCTTCACTAGTTAGATTTACACTTTCATATGTATTCTTGTTGCTCATTAGTGGCCTAATGTGTCACCTTAAAGAAGTCCCTTTAATATTTCTTAGAAGGCAAGCTTAGTGCTGATGAACTCCTTTAACTCCTGCTTGTCAGGAAAAGTCTTATATTTCCTTCCATTCTGAATGACAACTATGATGGTTAGAAAAGTCTTGGTTGGACTTTTTTTTCTTGTAATATTTAAGATATGTTGTGACAGTCTCTTCTGGTTTGCAAACTTTCTGCCAAAATATCTGCCTATCATCTTGTGGTTCCCTTGTACATAACAAGTGGTTTTCTCTTGCTGTTTTTAAGATTCTCCCCTTTAACTTTTGACTTTTTAAATTATAATGGTTCTTATTGTGGGTCTCTTTGTGTTTTTCTTTGGAAGTCTCTAGGCTTCCTGGACATGGATATATATTTTCTTCCCCAGTTTAGGAAAGTTTTCAGCTATTATTTCTTCATATAAATTTTATGCCTCTTCCTCTCTCTCTTCTTCAGGGATCCCTCTAATATAAATGTCGATCTGATTGATTTTTGTCCCATAAGTCCCTTAAGTCCCTTAAGCTATTTTCATTTTTTGAACGTATTTTTTCCTTTTTACTGCTCTGAGTAATTTCCACTGTCCTGTCTTCAAGTTCACTAATTATTTCTGCTTCATCTAGCCTACTGTTTTACCCCCACAAGTGCGTATTTTAGTTCGGTTACTGTATTGTTCAGCTCTTTGACTTCTTTTGATACTTATATTTTTTATGTCTTTGTTGATGTTCTTATTATGTTTATCCATTCTCCTGAGTTTTATAAGCATCTTTATGACCATTATTTTGAACTCTTTATTGGGGAAGTTACTTATCTCCATTTCATCAAGGATTTTTTTAATGCGGTATGATTTTCTTTTATTTGGAACATATTCATCTGTTTATTTCCTTTGACTCTCTCTGTTGGTTTTATAAATTAGATTTGCCACTTACTTCTCCCAGTCATGAAGGAGTAGTCTTATATAGGACATAAATCTTATTGTTCAACCCTGCCCTAGCTCTCGGGTGACTCTCAAAGCTTTGTGATTGTCCCACCAGTGTATTTTATTTTTAATGGCTCCTAGTAGTTGAGGGTGTGCCAAGACCTAAAGAGGAGGATCTCAGTCATAATCAGGCTGATTGGAAGCCAGACCTTCAGGCAGTGGCTTTTAAGGTATGTGAATATATACCGGTCTGTGCAACAGCAAGCAGAAGCTCTGCTGGCCACCAAAGCCAGATGAGCTGGGTGGCATTCACAAAAATCGGGGTGCCAGAGGAGAATATGAGCTCCTTTATGGGAGGTTCCAGCAATTTGAAGCTAGGCAGGAAAGCACAAAGATGGTGCCTTTCAGCCTCTGTGCCCAAAGGGTACCCCAGAAGGCCCTAGATGTGCATTAAATTATATGCATACCCCTCAGGACAGTACTTTAAGATAAACAAATGAGCATCTTTTACACAATACTGGGTGCTGTTCATTTGGTTGCCTCTATGCAGGTTATTGAGTAAAATGAGTCCACATGTGCAAGCTCTTTAAAAGCTATTTCTCAGTTTGCTATAGCCTTGTGCGTCTCATGAACACAGGTGCATTTGGTTTCCAAAGCTTGATGTTTGGGGGTTCATCTCTTGGGTGCAGGTCTTAAAAGTTGGGGTTCCTGATGTGGTGTTCAAACCCTTTGCTCCTCAAGGAGAAGTTCCAGGTTTTAGTTCTCTCTCTCCTGATTGAGACACACTGGGTCAAGGGTGTGGATTATGGCAGGACTATGTCTCAGCCCCTCCTACCTGCTTCTATGTGGGTGTTTTCTCATTTTCCTGATGTGTAGGACTCACTCAACTAGTTATTAGGATTTTTTCACAGGAAAGTGTGTCATATGTAGCTGTAGGTTGATGTTCCATGGGAGCAGATGAGCTCAGAATTTTCCTGTCACCATGTTGAACCAGAACCCTATTAATAAGGATAATTTTTTAAAATTGCCAGAGCATTTTAAAAATGTCTCTTATACACATATTGCCTGTAATATAGGCAATTAGTAAAATAATTTTCTTTATATATAAAACCTAGTGATAAACTAAAATACTATTTCCACTGAAGTCATTGGAACCTCACAACTAAACTATAAGGCATCTAAACATTAGGGTCGATAGGCCCATAGAGATCATAAGTATAACAGGTGTATGTCCCTTTACAAACAGCTCTCCATCACTGACTTTACACTCTCATTGATATTTTGTCTTCAGTTTTCTATCTGTTAAAGGCCCCGATACTCACTAAGTGATCCTTGTATTGGCCTGCTGTGAATAACACCTTGTCTAACTGATTCTCACTCTTCTGTGAGAAACATGAACACATTGGAAAACTGTCATGTAGTTATTCTAGGAATGCAAACAATGCCTGAACATTGTTGATCCCTTCAATATTATATCTGAATAGAAATTAATGTAGTTTCTATCAATAATCATTTTGGCTTTTTGGCATATTCAAAATTCTAGTCCCAAAGCAGTCTCACAAAAATGATATATATATAAAACAAAAACAAAAACTGACTTACCTAATTTTTTTCTTCTGGAATTATAACTAGAGTGAACATATCATTTTTTAACCAAAACAGAGTACTTTTTAGAGTGAATGAAAAAACTTAATAATTACTTGAGGATAAAAATATAAGCTGGGAATGTCCCAGGTAAATATATGGGCATCTTAACTATAATGGTCAATATGCACATCCTTACAGAAACTTGTTAGCTCTGTGATTTATGTTGATTAATCTATAATGAAAATAGAACCCTAAAAACCATTCTCTAAGTATGTCTCTGTTGGGAAAATTTTCTGGAGCCCAGAGACTGGGAAAAACAGCTGACAACTCCATAATTACATCAAGAGTTTATTAAGGGAACTTACATACCGGGCACATCTTGGGCAGCAGTAAGATGGCATGGCTATTTTCTGTGCTACGTAGGAGGCCCTAAGGAGTTATATAGGATGGGGCAGATGGATAAGGGTACTGGGATGTGACCCACCCCAGATAAGGGTAAAATGCCTTATATACTTTCACAGAACAGAGCAAGGACCTGTTCCAGGAACCAGCACATCCAGGCATAGGGAAGGGTGCGGACAGTCTCTAAGGGGATTTACAAGAAATAATCTCTGTTCTGACCCAGATCTAGCTGGATCTAGCATGAGGCTCTAGCAGTGGTCAGGCAGTGGTCATGTCATAGAACAGTCTCTCCTTCACAATCTGATTTAATTGCTTATTATTATTCATTATTATGTGATGATGGATTCTGTAGGATATTCTAGGACAGTATACCAAATTCTACTTATAAGTTAGTGTAATTATTCAGACTCACAGAATAAAAGAAAATATCTTAGAGCTTATTTAGCATAATATTTTTATTTTTAAGACACAAAAATTAGGATGTAGGAAGGCAAAATAAATTGCCGAGTGCTATGCAGTTGATTAATTGCAGAGCCAGAGATATAGCTCAGGTGTCCTAGTTCTCACACTCATCAAATTTTTAAGCACACTACTTTAATTCCTTTATATATGCTTTTTTCCTTTAAAAATGCTACAGAGTAGAATTGAGGCACCTGTAGTATACCAACATCCCCATTGAGAACCACTAGAAAAATCACACAAAGTATAAAAAAAAAAAAAAAAAAATCTGTCAAAGACATCAAAGAGCTGCTGAAGGAACCTGGACAAGGGTGGGGGGGGGGGCAACTAGGACAGAGGGGAAACTAAAAAGCTGAGCTTAGGTTCTGTAGTCATTTTTCTTTGGAGGCTTTTTTTTAAATTTTTTGTTCTAGGCAAACTGGAGAATGAAATGAAAACTTGAGAATCCTGGTTTTCTGTGGACAGCGACTCACTGATGGGTCACAGAGAAACCAGCAATCTTTATGAGACCAGAGAGAGAAAATTGGAAACTTGAGGGCATATGATCACAATGAGAAGGGAGGGTAAAGAAGTGGGCAAGATACACGGCTGATTTTCCCCGTAAGATATTTGCTGAATTCTGACGCTGCAAGGGGCAGAAGCATATGAAACTAAACGAAACACCTATAAAAAACAGAGATTTTTTTACAGTCTCACCCTACAAAAAAAAGTGTTGAGTATAGGACAGACCCCCTTCCAGGAAGAAAAAGGGGGAGGCGGTGGTGTAGGATCCTGGTGAACATACCAGTTCCTATAATGAAAACCATGGGTAGATATCTGTACCCTAAAAGCAAGGGTGAAGTAGAGGTAGTTTGAGTTTTACTGAACCTGCTTCTGTTCTTCCTCAGCCCAGTACTTGACTGGATTAAGGTGATAAGCCTCTGATTTCTCTGCAGAGTAGAGGAAAGAGTGACACTCTGTAAAGGAAGATAATATCAACTGCAGTTCCTATGACTTTTTTAAGACATATATACAATACCTAGCATTCAGTCAAAAATAATTGGTCATGCCAAGAGAGAGAACCATACAACCCCTCCCATCCCAAAGAACAAGTTAAAAAAAAGGTCGAGGCAAGCAGGTGATCCAAATATTTTTATTAGCAATAAAATAAAAGATTAAAAATATGTTAAAAATAGAGTATAAGATGGTTAAAATAGAGGGAAAATGGAGACTTTTACATGAAAATTAGTACTATGACATAAAATCAAGTGGAAATTCTGAAATTAAAACTACAACAAAGCAAGTACTCAATAGATTGGCCCAATAGCAGATGAAACACAGCAGAAGCTGAGATTAGTGACTTGGTACATAGATGAATAGAAAATATCTAATCTAAAGCACAAAGAGAAACAATAGTGGAAAAAGATACAAGACCATAAGAGAGACATGGGACACACTGAAAAATACATATTATATTATAAAGTGGTACCCCAGTAGGATGAGAGAATGAGGCATATACAGCATTGGGGAGAAAAGTGGCTGAGGCAGTTTTCATTAGTTATTTTTAAATAATTTTCAATAACTATTAACATCCGTCTGCATGAGAGAAATAGCAGTAGAGCGCAAAGTGGATTAAACTTACCATCCTGGAATGCTAAACGTACTATGACTTCTTCGGCCAGAACCTCCTCCCTGAAGTCCCCTTGTTTCTCATGTGAGAACTTTTTCACCAGGGGACCTCTGCCTGAGCGACAAGCCGTGGCCATCCATGTTCACTATTACCTACCTCTGGGCCCATATGCATAAAGGATGTATCCAGTGGTCCGATTTTAGAGTAGCAACAATCTCTCCTTCCTCTCAGGCTGCTAAAATCTTCACTATCGAAGTCACTTCTGGGAGTTACAGCACTGCTTTTGAGGTCTTGTTTAAAAAGCAACAACGACAAAGTAAGTTTTCACATCCAAAAAACATCTTAACTCCTTTGACGGGCATACACTTTGATGAGTCTAGACTCATTCACCCGTCTCCACTCCGCTCCGTGTCCTAGGGTGTCCCCAGGTTGCGCCAATAGGCTCCCACAGCAGAAGTTGCCACAACACGGAGCCAACCACAAGCAGCCTTCTTATTTCCCACAATGTTCACACATAGTCTGCATTACACTAGGCCCATGGCTTTGCACAATCTCTCTGTGTATAAGGCCCACCCTAGACATATCTACCCGCTAAACCCCTTATACTTCCAGAATTGATCTCACTTGCCGCCTTTTTCAGGGAGCGCTATCTTATCTCATGGCCTCAGTGTACTCTTTCCCATCTGCACTCCCCTTGAGAAGTAAGGCGGGTCACAGAGACATGACCCCTGGAATCATACGGAATTTAACTTGAGCCATGGCTCCTCCGTTGACAAACCGTGTGACTGTGCTAAGTGCCGTGTTATAGCCAAAGCACAGGGCGCCTAGGAGGGGTACCCAACATATCCTGGGGATGACACAGAGGTCAAGGATGGTGTGCAGGAGAAGGTGACATTTAAACTAATAATTATAGATCAAATGGGTGGTCAAAGAAGGGAGAGATGGAGGGGATATTCATAAGTTGATTCCTCTAGTAAATGTTTTAAGATTCGATTACTACGTAGAAAGCAAGTGAACCCGGTGACCTGGTGAGGGACATCGGCATGTGCAAGAAAGCATGTCAACTTTTAAGATCTGATGATAATAAATGAAAAAAGCATGTATGTAACTTTGTGGGGTACTGGGAGGCATGAGGTAAATACCACACACACAACTCAGACAAGTAGTCGAAAAACTCAAACAGGAAGTCTCAGCTCTGCCTGGGGCGGATAACAAAAGCATGAGAAAAACTGGCATTTGAGCCGAATATTGGAATTAGAAAAACTGAACTGTGTAGCTATTTTGAGAAGATTAACTAGATTATAGAGAGCAAAATGAACAGGAGAGAAAAGAAAGAACAATTAAAAAGTTATTGAGAGCCCAGCTGGGCCTGGCTCAGCAGTTGAGCGTTGACCTAGGATCCAGGCGATCGGGGTTTGATTCCCGGTCAGGGCACATGCCCGGGTTGCGGGCTCCATCCCCAGTTGGGGTGTGCAGGAGGCAGCCCATCAATGACTGTCTCATCATTAATGTTTCTCTCTCTCTCTTTCCCTCTCCTTTCCTCTCTCTGAAATCAATAAAGACATATTTTTTTAAAAAAAAGTTATTGAGATAGTTATGGGTTAGAGATTTTGAAACCTTGTCTGAATTCCTACAACCAGAGGAGTGACTTAAATACAAGGTAGGAGGTAAGATGTTAGAAAGTAATATCCTCCTCATGCCACAGGAGAAGATAAAGATTAATGTCTGATTTTTCTTCTACTCTGTACCCCATTTACCAATTCACTCTGAACCCCCTGCCCTGCTGGTGGCCCAGTTGCCTGACCCTACAGGCTGCAGCAGCAACCGGGCTCCTTTGGCCTCTGGCTTCTGGCTTCTGGCTGGGTTCAACCAGTGGGCAACAGCAGCCAGAGAACATGTTCGGGGTATTTCTTCCCTGCTCTGTCCTTGCTAGGGTACCATCCTGCAGAAGTAGCTGCCTTCCTCTATGACTCCAGCTCTCTCTGAGCACCAGTAATACTTCTTACCCCTAAGGCTGAAGAAGTGGGAGTCAGTTGTTCCTTCTGTTGCTGGTTTCTGAGTGCCTACCATTCTTTGTTTCCTTGATCCTGGCCACATCTCTGTCGGGGAATGTTTCACAAAATTCTCTTTGTTTAAACAAGCTGGGGGATATTCTGTTTTGTATTGAGAATCAGGCTTACACAATGAAAGAGCGATAGCTAAACTAAAGGGCTATAAACCTCTTGGTTTATAGAAAATAACCAAATTATGTAATAGGTGCTCATTTATTTTTAAACATAGCAATATTTTTTGAGGCGATAAACCCTTAGCTGTTATTTTGGCCACTCTTAAGTATTAAAAAAAAAACAAAAAAACTACACCTGGGACTGGAGGAGATATGCTGAAAAGAGCAAACACAGTCAAGGGCATAGATGGAAGGGGCAGGTGGGAAGAGAAGGGAATAGACACCCAAGGCAAACTTTTGCTTACTTCATATTTTCATTCAGTGCTAATTTGGCCCTGTGCTTAAGTTGCTGATTTTAGAAAAGACTGAGAGAAAATCAGAAAAACCTGGCCAGACTGGTACTCTGGGGATGCTACACTAGGTAATGTGCAAAGCTGAGGCTTCTCTTTGATGGAGCAACACATACTCCCTTACACTTTCATTCATTTTTGGCAGTTTATAGAACCCACAGTTTTGTGTTGACTGGCTGTCATTTAGCAATTAGGTAAGAACTCAGTAGTTCCATGAAGTTTCCACAGAGACCTATTTTCGCTCATTACATAACCTTGTCATGACTTTCCTGCTCCTGGCGGCTTGAGGACTGGGTGGCAGGTTTTTGTCTCTATTTACATTTATCTACATCCTACACTCTGCAGCAACTTCCTGAACTTGGGAAACCTTTTTAGCAATTCAGACTATGATTAGCAAAGGCCGAGGGTCCCAGTTCCGCTCCTGTCACTGAGAGAGGTCACTTCAGACCAGAGACCATCTGGGAAAGCTAGAAACTCCTGGTGGGAAAAGTGCCAACCCCCAACAAGTACTGGAATAAGACCATTGCCTCTGCATTCTCCTGGGCATGGGGTAATCCCTGCTCAAGCCCTCTCCAATACAAACCTGGAGCTCTGAGGGCATCCCATGCTCCCAGAAGCCTTTGGAGCTAGACCTGGACTCAGAATGTAGCTGTGGGGGCAAAACTTGTCCTTAAGTGACTGAATAAATAGCACTCATGTGTCATCCCGTATCCCTGCTCTGCTTTAAACCAAGGATGGACAAGCCATCCTTGCTTCAAACCTTAGTGGCTCTATGTGTGTGCATTTCTTTTTCCATGATCAGCATGGATTTGATCAAATCAGAAAACCCTACATAATGTATGCCAAGCACATTCAGATTCATTTGCATGTAAATCATCGCAGATGAGGCTTTATAAAGATCTCTAAGATGCCTCTTAATAAGCATTTTCAAGCCTCTTTTATTTTTCTGTAAACACTCTCTAATCTCAAGCTCTGGAAGGTTTGCATTTGGTTTGAAATGGCAAACCCAGGAATTTTGAGCAGATTCTGACAGGCCCGAGTTCCCCCAGTCCCACTTTTCATCCAGCAGAGACTGACTCAGAATCCCTTGGCCAGACGGATGAAGAGTCCCAGCTGTCAGCTCCCGTCTCCCACTGGTACTTTAGACTCATTGGCTTTAAAAACAAGAGTGTTTTCATGTTTTAAATGCTCATTTACAAACCATTTCTCATCTCTTGAGTCTTCAATGTTCCCTCTGAGGCCTCTATGCTCCCAGGGGAATTTTCCCTGGTTTAGGAATAAGTAGGAAGGAGGGGGTGGGAAAGCAACCCTCTTCTGATAAGCTGTCCCAGCTGACAAGCCCTTCCCCTCAGACTCATCCACTTAGATCAATGAACATTTCACAGGCTTAACCAGTTATATGCACAAGACCATTATGTATCCACACAAACAAAGAGAGATGCAACATTAAAATGCTTCCCACACATTTTAAGTAGGAAAGAAATGTGAGTTTCCTATTTTATGCAACCCCATAGGATACCCTTCTCCTCTCATTCAATTGCTCTAGGCATTTTGTTATTGTTTCCTTATGATTTTTCTTGAAAAAACAAAAAACAAAACATTTTACCATTCTACTAACCCTCTCTTAAGCTATTTCCTGATTTGTCATGTATATACTTCTATATATGCAGGATTTTTCATAAACACAGATCAACAAATGTGCAGTTTATAAATTTGCTCTTTAGTGATATATTTTAGTGCCTGTGTGAATATTGAAATCCAAGCATATATAAAACTCGAGTTCGTTTTTGTAGGGTCACTGTTACGTTAACCTCTGTGATACATACTCTGTCATGTGGTCCACAAATATACATTGAATGAATGGACATAGCAAATAAAACCTACTATTGTCTGATTATTATAGTATATTTTAAATACCAGCAGAAATATGTTCTGTCCAGGACTCTGAACTGCTAAAACACAATAATGATTATATCAGTAAAATAATAGTAATTGTTATTATGATCATTACTACAATGTAACTAATACTTAATGGTCTACAAAGTCCTTACATATACAATCTATTTTCACATGCAACCTCATTTTTCATCTTGAGACACTGGTTCAATTTATTCGTAAGCTACATAGTCCCAATGTTAAAGGCATCCACTTATCTTTTGTTACTAACTCCACATGTAATTGTGGAGTTACTTCCTCTTCCTCCCAAATCTCTGATGCCAAAACAGAGAAGAGAGTTGACTGGGTTTCTTAATTTACTACGCTTTTTGTTATGTGACAAAATATGTATCATATGTTTCCTCTTGTGTCGGGCCTACTTTTTTGGTTAGACTACAGGTCAAAACACTGTAATAAAGACACTCAACGAGAGAGTGGAACAAACAAGTTAGAAGCCTATTTCCCTCTCATGGGAAGAGTCAGAGTCCAGAGCTAGAGGCCTCCCTCTCTTTCTCCACAGGACGTTAGTGTCCAAGCTGCTGGATCTTCTTGGCCATACTCAATATATGGCTTCCATCTCTGCCTCAGCTGTTGGCATTTCCCAGCAAGGGGCAAGGAGAGAGGGAAATGTTAGTTTTTAAGGACAAAACCTTAAAAGGCCACTTCCTGTCACACCCACTGCGTCACACGTCTCTTGCAGAGAAACTGGGGGATGACAGTGCTGGGCTGACTTCCCATAGGCCCTGTTGGGAAGGTCCTATTACTAACATGAAGAGAACACAAAAGGACTTGAAAGTGAGCCTTGTCTGCCACAGTTTGGCCAAACTATATCTGTGCACTGGGCATATGTGTCCTCACCTGGGAGCAGGGATGAGTAGAGGTAGATCTTAAAGAGAAACTGTCCTGAGAGGAAGCCAAGGGCAAAACTTGATCTCACAGCATTTCCTCCACCCTTAAAGGGAAAGAACAGTGCTGAGGAAGACATGCGGTTGGCCACTGGCACATCTGTTCCATCTCGGCCCCTATGTACTTATACCTGAATCTTCAGGAGAGGGAAAGATACCATTTTTCAACAAGAAACATTTGTTACCCAAAGTCTATAAGACCTGATTGGGGGGAAAAGGAGTGCCGAATTAGCTGGGTGCAATATTCCAGGGTTTCTGGATGAGGCAGGATTGGGTATGGGGGGGCAGTTCCAATGGTGACACCCGCCAGAGTGGTGCTGGGGCAGGGTAGGTGGCATCAGGATAGTGCTGTTGGGTCGGAGCTGGCATTAGCAGCATGGGGACTGGAGGTCGGTAGAGGACAGTAGAGGACATAACTCAATGGAAGGCAAGTCACTGTAATCCCAGCCACAATTCCCAGAACCATTGTGCTGGAGGATGGTTGATTAGGAGTTCTCAGGAGAGAACACTGATCCTCCGCTCTGAATGAGAAGACAAAGTTAATGTGATGCTATTGGAAAAGTTCATTTTTCCCCCCCTATAAAAACAGTGAAACACATTTTCCCCTCTGCCACCCTACCCTCCTACCCCCAGAACTGTTGACATGTGGTATTGCTTCAGCTTATCTTATGCCTGGGTGTTGGTCCTACAAGCTCACCAGTCTACAGTGATTGGGGACAGAAAATGTAAATAGCATTTACTCAAGTGACTATTTTCATTTCTTATTGAACAACATACAAAATAATCCAAAGGGCAAATCCTCAAATACAGCCATCAGCAGCTTTTCTCTAAATGACAAATATGGCACTTAGAATTGTCCCTCTCCTAAGATTATTACAAAAGCAAGCAGGACACAAGCCATTTCCCCTTTTCATATAAAAGGCCCAGCAATTTCTGTCTCTCAATACACAGTAACTCTATCTTCAAAGTGACAAAAGATGCATCTTTATGTAAATGCTTTGAACTGCATGTTGTACAGGCTTCCACATAAGAGTCAAGTTAAAATTCATTCCATATGTTCTGAAAACACAGTGTTCTACCAGATGAGTATGGGTGGACGCAGAACGGTTCAGCACATTTGATTTTCCATTGACTTGCTGTTTATGTTGGGTGCTCAATTGTTTTAAAGCATGACTAAAGAGTGTAAAAATGCTATAGGAATTCATGAGTCCAGAAGAATTCTCTGCTAGGCTGAATCCCCTGAGCTACGTCAATATGTATTCTCTAGACCTATTATTTTATTCCAAACCTTTTGAGGGTTTTGGGGGATTGCAGTGATTGAGGAAAGTGGTCATCATAAACGACAATTTTCTATTTAAAAACCTTTCAGCAAAGAAGCTTCTCTCTCTCATAAAGGTGCAGTACTCCTCAGAAATTTCAAAGGAAACAGAGTAAAGAAAGGGTGATTTTCCATAGGGCCTTGAAATGTCTCATGGATATATTAGTTGACTGTTATATTTTTATCTCTCTCCCTTAAAGCCAAAGAAAACTTCTAAATCTTGAAAATACACAGGATTGGGGACAGAGAAGTCTGAGTAAGCTTGGCAATGTAGGATAGATTCTTAGAAGTAATTGGCTTTACTTATGATTTAACTCTGAGGGAAAATGCTGCAGGAGGCTCCAGTTTTATTGCCATTTTTTATTATTTTTATTTAGTACTGGCTTTACCCTTAAAGTGTTTAACTTCTTTCACTTGCCATGATCTTCCCCAACAAGCAATTGAACACTGCGGATCACGTGGTCAGCCTTGGATAAGACAAAGTATTAGCTTAAATTTTTCCATCCCCTCTCCCCTCCACAGCCTGCTAAGACTGAGGCTCTCACATTATAATTTCAAGATTTCTTCCTTTTTCCCTTTTTTTGTGCTGGCAAAACCTGCTTTTCACTTGTATTAAAACTGTCAAAACTGCCCAAAGGGAAAAAGTATATGTTTTCCCCCTGGTACTGAAAGGAGTGAAGAGGCATATTTTGGCAGTTCGAGTGTAGGTGTGAAATTTTTCACACAGCTCTACTAGGGAGGTACACAAGCCTGGCCCTGTTGGAGCATCTGATATTTCATGGATGGCAATTTCTTTAAAAGGTATGGCCTAGGGCTAAATTAAAAGATGGGGATTTAGACTAGAAATGATAGCATTCCATTGAAACAATTGTCAATTATGTGAAAGATGCCGTGGCATATTTAGAAAACAAATGGTACCCCTTTAAATTTTCCCTGTGGCGAGTGTTATTGTAAAATAAAGATTTGGAGTTATGTATCAAAAATGTGTTTTAGCTTATAGAACCCATACCAAAACAATGCAAAATATATTAGACTGTGAGCTATTGATTTTACATGAAAGCATATCCGTTAGTGAAATGCAGAAACCAATAAAACATCGCCAGGGCTGGGTAAGAAATCTCAGGACACAATTCATTTTTGCATTTAAACCAACTGTTGATTTTGTTGCATTGAAAAAGGTGTGGCATATATTCTTAGAAGTTTTTTGTTTTTTTAATTCAATCAAATCAATTACATTGATTTCATATCCCATATTATAACAACAGTCTTAGAGTTGACCCATTTTGATGTGACTACCATGCAAGTACCAAAGGTGGGCTAAATTCTCCGGATTTCCCCCCCCCCTAGATTTTGCTGCCCAAACATGAATATAAATATTTATTTTTATTTTACACGTAGTTCATAGGCTGGTCCATTGCTGATTTTACTTCATAATTTGTTGAATAGCAATGGAAATTTATTTAACTAAAATGTTTACCACCCATTCTCTGATTTCATTAGTTTTAGAATATTAGGTTAATAATTAATCAAATTCACAGAAAAGAGAACTATGACTTTTAAGTCAAACAGGCTTCATACATCCAATACTTCACACTTAGTTGTACTGAGACATCCTTGATGGCTGAGTCTTATGTTAGTGTGCTTTGTATACCTAAAAAGTCATGATGCATACAAGGGTTACTTATTTCTATTCCTACGGAAAGATATGTGAGAAATGCTTTGGATTCACAATCTCTTTCAGTTCTTGCATATTTGATTCAAGATTTTATTTGTGTCCATAACTTTTATTTTCACTGTAAAATCAATTTGGAGATATGGGGAACCTTCTTTAGTGGAGGAATCCCCCCTTAATATATCACTCAATTGTTCATATATCACTTAGTCTTTGCTTGATTTCTCTTTTTTCCAGAAAAGACAATTATATTTTTGTAACACTCATATTTTAAAAGTGATTCTTATGGAAAAATAAAATCTTTTTCCCCATGATTTTCACTTAAATTGATTCCATCTCTGTAGCCATAGAGAATAAATCTACTCCTTATGACTATAAATCAGATATTTATAAACACACATCATACTTCCCCTTGGAGTTCGTTTCTTTAGTTTTAAAACCCACAGTTTCTTTAGTCTGTTGGCCTCAAGTTTGGAATCTCTTATCTGGGACATTTATTAACTCTTTCCTGACCATTTTGTGTTTTATCTCAATCTCCATGTTTCACCTTACCAACTTCTCTCCCTTACAAATTTCTCTATTGTTAGATTACCTTTCCATAAGTAATTTAAAGTATTTATCCTGATCTAGAAACAAGATAAAATTATGGCACAGAATTTTGACATTTGCCAAAATCACAGTTTGGGTTCCCAGAACACTGTGTACATGGATCTCTCGTCCTTGCGCATCTTGGCATTTACCACGTGCAACCATCAAACCAACAGCCTAAGAACCAGGCAGGGAATTTTTCAAATGCTCCAAATAGCTGCACATCACTACAGATTATGACTGCTTGGATTTAGGGAACATTTTTTTGGCTGGGGAAACATTCCAATGGGATAGATTAATCTATGTAAACCACATACCTCAGCTGAAACCGCTGTTCGGCATTCTCAATTGCCAGCTCTGTCTCCTTTCTGCACAAAAATGCACATTTCTTCCTATAATAAAGATATTTTATAATAGCAATAAGGCAACTCCAGGGTGTGTGGTTATCACGAGATAATCATACCCTAGAGGGATTACAGACACTTGGCTGTGCCTCATAACACCCCATGTGTGTGTTTATCTCATGATAACCACACTCGCTTTTGTATCTTATTGCCTAATTATCCTCTTCGAATGCAAAATACTAATTTTTTGTCTGAAACAATATGTGCGCGGATGCATTGCTAACAACCACAGGAGGACACTGACAAACAATACTTCTGTTTCTCTATATTCACTTCCCATAAGAAGACTGATACATACGAAGAAACTTCTGAGTGATAGGTGAACTTTCTGGTCTATTTTTTAATGAGCTGCTTCTTAGAGGCCTCTGCTTTATCCATTAATGCTAAAAGATAAATTACCCAGATATTTTTTCTCTCATTTAGACATGAGATTTCTCAATTATAATTGAAAACTAGAGAATGAACAGAAATTTCAAACCTGAAAAAAATAGACACTAACTTCATATACTTTCAAAATGTTAATGGCAGAGATCGCTTTTGATTTATCGAGTTATCTAATTAGTAAGAATATCTGTATGCTACTTAGTCACACCTCTACATATATTTCAGCTGTCAACCTTTCAAGTTGAAAATGTAGATTAAGTTTTGTACCTTACAGTAGTGTGATTCACCCAAGTCCATCAATCTTGAATCATTTTACTAACTTGTATAAAGTGAAATTATTGCCTATACAATTATCCCAATTCTATGTAATAATATTCATTATTTTTATATTACATTATAAAACAATTAAAGCTGATAGTGGTTACATGTACAGATTTCCTATGAATCTGATCTCAGAAATGAACCCTTTCAAGTTTTATTTGTAGATCTTTGAGTATATTTAAGATCCTGCAAAGGCCATTAAGAACTCTCTTGTATTTCATTACTGAACTTAAATTATTCTGAGCCAAAAGACAATCTAGTTTTTCAGCACTTCTTAAAAGTTAATTTTAGATATATTTGTGTGTGCGTGTGCATACATACCACCTGTATTTTCATAAATACTCCTTTAGAACTAGTTTCCACAGACCGTGACCATTACTCTCAAGGCCACTCCTTATATTTTCTTAACCTTACCAACTTGATTTCCTCTTCCTGATTTCTGACTTCATAAATATCACTGGGTCAAAATTGCTTCAGTTCAATAAACTTGTGCTTTCTGAACTGTCTGGTTATAGGCTGCAAGGTGAGCTATTGCTCTGTCCCTGGAGTCCTGTTCCAAGGGTACATTTTTGAACTTTGATTTTAGGGCTGGATTATCTATCTGCATTTACTAACAAAGACTGCACTAAATCTCAATCCATAACTGACCAGTAGATATTGCAGCAATTATTAGCAACTTGAGGGCAGCTTTCAATTGTTGTAAGGACTAAAAAAGTTACTTTAGAAGTTGCTACTCCATTAACAGATGAAAAATGCAGTTGATACTGAACTGTTAGTATTTCCCATGAATTACCTGCCAGTGAATTATTATTTTATTGCTTTTAGACCCAGGAATTTTTTTTTTTTTTAGAACTGAAAAACACCTTAGAGCTCATCTATTCCCATCACCTCTTTATACACCCAAGAAAATTTGACAGTACCATCTATTCTATTTACATGTCTTTCATTAAGAGCTGGAAAGGAAAATCTTTTAAATTGATCTACATAATTACCTACACCAGAGATGGTGTGAGCCTGAAATTAAGTAAATTTAGCGAAAGCAGACCTTTTTAGATTAGCACTGGGTAATAATACGCTCTCCTCCCTTAGCATACAGTGGGGAACCAGAAAGAGCTGAGTAGTCTGAACAGGTGAAAATACTGAATAACATTTGAAACTTTTCAATGCCCTGCATTTTCATTTGATTTTGTGAATAAGTTTCCAAGGGGTGTTTGGAGAAGTTTCTTAGAGTTTACTAGATATTAAGTGGCTATTATACAAAGGACCTTACTACAGGAAAAAGTAGCACAAATGTGCTGTGATGTATTGCTGATGTTGCGTGAAAGGGAAATGGTCCTAGAACGACCACATACATACATGAAGAAGAAACAGTGAGCTGACAGTCGGGTAAGAGCTTCAGGACGTAAGCAAATAGGAAGGTAAATGCTGCCCTTGGGCTGAAGGCTGATACTAGTCCTCAGATAAGGAAACTGTGCCTTAGACCCATGATTTCTATGGCAATTCAATTTAGTAAAATAGTAATAACAAAGATACATTTTAAAAGCATGCATTAGAAACTAAAAGATATAGTTCAAGATAACTCATGGTATGAAGAACAATAGCATTTAGAGAAAAAATAAACAAACAATGTAATTAAAATACCAAACAAAATTTGTAGAATGCAGCAAAAGTGATCATTTAAAGGACATTTATAGTTCTGAATTATTACATTAAAAAGAATTGCTGAAAAATAAAAATCTAACATCTAATTTAAGAAAGTGGGGAAAGAACAAGAAACATAAATATAGTGGCTAGACCTAAAACAATAGAAGACCAGAAACAGTAATAAAATCTCAAAATGACTGGCAAAGAAAACCAAAAAAATGCAAAGAAGTGGTTCTTTGAGGAGAACTCCAAGTAAAATTGATTTTTTTAAAAAGAAATAAAAAGGGAGATGATGTATAAACAGTATTGGAAAAAGGCTGACAAATATTTGTATACAGGCTAGAACTAAGTGCAACTAAGAATTGTGGATCTCTTAATGATAAATTTGAAAAATAGTCACATTTCTAGAGGAAATATAACTTAGTATGAATGACTTGAAAAGATACTGAAAAATGGTATATTCCATATTCATTAAAGTATTTGAAAAGCAGGACCAGCTGGTTTTACTGGAAAATTCTACCAGCCATTCAAAGAAAACACCATTTCAATGTTATTTAAACTTTCCTGAGGACATGAAAATAGGGGTTACTACAAGCCATAGTATAGGACTAGTATAACTCTAAAATCAAAATCAGAAAAGGTATGTACAGGGTAGGAAAATCAAAGTCCAATTTATTCATGAATTTATATTTAAAATTTCCTCAAAAACATTGCAAGAAGAAAATGCCTAATTACACTTTTTATAGGAATTCAAGGGTGATTTAATGCTAATTAATATATAACTAATTTACCAGATAGGCAGATTAGAAGAGAAAAGACAAATAATTTTCTAAGTGGATAAAGAAAAAGCATTTGATAAAATTCAATATTAACACATTTTTACAAAAGAAACAAGCACAAAATCTTTTAGTAAACAGCATGCTTACTGGTGAAACATTAGAATCATAACTTTTAATGTCAGGATGACTGTCACTTACACCATTTGTTGATAGCATTGTCCTAGAGTTCCTACTCCACAAAATAAAAGGCAAAGAAATATTTAAGGTTTAGAAAAAAAGAAACAAAACTGCTGATAAACAGTTGATAAAATGTTTCTCAATACAGACAACCACAAAGGATATACAGAAAAAATTTTGGAAGTTTAGATAAAGTAGGAAAGGCTATTAGACTAGATATAATATTATACAAAAACCCATTACATTTGTACAGAACAGCAGAAAAATAAAAGAAAGCTGTTATAATGTATAATAATAAAAAATATACCTAAAAATAAAATATGCAAGACCTTTACTAGAAATATATGCAGAGGTCAAAGAAAATCTCAACAAAACATTCATATTCATGGGTTTAAAAAACACTTAAAAATCAATGAACAGTTTCAATGTAATTTTTCCTTTTTTTATCAAAACTATAAACAGAAACATTTAAAAGAAATTGACAAAGTGATTCTAAAAGTTTTATTTCTACCTCTACACTAGGAAAGTCAAGCTACTCCTGAACAAGAATAAACGCACGATAGCTCACTCTCCCAGACATCAGACTTCATTATAAAGCCGTGGCACTTAGGACAGGGTGGTGGCAGTGCAGGAAGCGACAGATAGGGAACAGAAAACAGCCATGAACGGGCGCATGGGTTATTAACTTGCCACATGGTATATGTGTTACAGACCAGAGGAAAATGAGGAGCTTTTGATTAAAGGTGCTGTGACAACTGGTAATTTGTAGAGCCTTATACAATGAAATACAAGGGGAAAAACTCAAAATAGACTAGAATAAAATGTGTAAGTCAAAACTTTTATACTACTACATTACTTTTTTCTTAATTCTCTGTAGTTTTATTAATACTAATAAAACAGCATGAAAAAGTTGTTTTAAAAAAAAACAAGAAAATGGGCCACTGAGTATCAAGAAAAGAGAGTTGCCTTCTTGCCAGCATATAATGCTCTCCGGAGAGTTGCAAAAAAAGAGCAATTTCTCATGATTTCATTTTGTTTCCCATCTTACCTGTAGGAATCCCAGGATTCACAGTATAATCATCCTGACATATGCTTTTTCATTCATTGTATTTATACGGAAAAAGGAATCTTTAGTAAAAGGCGAAAGATTTATACAACCTGAAGAGAAACCTGGGTCATTGGGGAGAAAAAGAGACATCTGCAATATTTTAAACAAAAATAAAATTTAAAAATAAATAAAATATTAAAAAGAAAAGAAAAAGGAATCATGCATTTCCTAGCACAATATTTGCACAGCATGCCCACAACTTCAGCTGTGTATTTTTTTATATATTTGATATACAATATTATACTAGTTATATTCATTTCAGGTGTACAATATAGTGATTTGACATTTTTATACCTTATGTGATCACTCCACTAGTTCTAGTAATGATCTGTCACCATGCAAGCATCACAATATTAATGACTATATTTCCCCTCACCTTTGTTCACCCATCCTCCTATGCCTTCCATTCTTGTAACCATCCTTTTGGTCTCTGTTTCTATGAGTCTGTTTTTTGTTTTATTTTTTAGATTCCACATATAAGTTGAACTATGTGGTATTTGTCTTTCTCTTACTTATTTCGCTTACTATAATACTCTCTAAGTCCATCTATTTTGTCACAAATGGCAAGATTTTATTATTTTTTGCTGCATAATATCCCATATATATGCATGCATCTTCATCTGTAGTTGGACCCCTGGGTTGCTTACATATCTTGGCTACTGTAAATAATACTGCAATGAACATAGGGTACATATATCTTTTTTTGAGTTAGTGTTTCATTGTATTTAGATTAATACCCAGCAGTGAAATTGCTGGATCATATGGTAGTTATATTTTAACTTTTTAAAGAAAATGCTATTCTGTTTTCCTTAGTGGCTGCACCAACTTACGTTCCCAAAACAGCACTCAAGGGTTCCCCTTTCTCCATAGTCTCACCAACACATTTAATTCATTGACTTTTTGATGATAGCTATCTGACTGGTGTGAGATGGTATCTCGCTGTGGTTTTGATTTGCATTTCCTGAATGATCAGTGATGTTGAATACCTTTTCATACGTCTGTTGGCCATCTGTATGTCATCTTTGGAGAAAGGTCTTTCATGTCCTCTGCCCATTTTTTTTATCAAATTGTTTATTTCTTTTGTTACTGAGTTGTAGGAGTAACATATATTTTTATATCAACACCTTATTAGATATACATTTATGAATATATTCTCCCATTCAGTAGGTTGTCTTTTTGTTTTGTTGATGGGTTTCCTCACTGTGCAAAATTTTTTTAGTTTGATGAAGTCTCGTTTATTTTTTGCTTTTGTTTCCCTTGCTCAAGGATATGTATCTAAAAAGATATTACACAGTCTGATGTCAAATAGTTTACTTCCTATCTTTTCTTCTAGGGTTTTATGGTTTCAGACCATACACTGAAGTCTTAAACTCATATTGAGGTGTGTGTTTTTTGTGTAAGTGTAAGAGAATGGCCCAGTTACATTTTTTTGTACGTATCTGTTCAGTTTTCCCAGCACTATTTTTTGAAGAGAATGTCATTACTCCATTGTCTATTCTTACCTCCTTTGTCATAGATTAGTTGGCAGTACAAGTGAAGGATTATTTCTGGGCTGTCTATTCTGTTCTATTGATCTGTCTGCTTTTGGGTCAGTACCATATTGCTTTGATTATTATAGCTTTGTAGTATAGTTTGAAATTAGGGCGCATGATAACTCCAACCTTGTTCTTCTTTCTCAAGATAGCTTTGGCTATTTGTGGCCTTTTGTAGTTCCATGTAAATTTTAGGATTACTTGTTCTAGTTCTGAGAAGAAAATCACTGGTGTTTTGATAAGAATTGTATTGAATCTGTATATTGCTTTGGGTACAATGGTCATTTTAATTATATTATTTTTTCCAATCTATGAGCATGGTATATCCTACCATTTGTGTCTATTTCAATTCTGTTCTTCAATATTTTATAGTTTTCAGAATACAGGTCTTTCACCTCCTTGGTTAAACTTATTTCAATGTGTTTTATTTTTTATGCAATTGTAAATGGGATCATTTTAATTTCTCCTTCTGATTGTCATTTGTGTATAGTAACATGACAGATTTCTGTATATTGTTTGTATCCTACTACTTCACTGAATTTTTAAATTCTATTAATTTTTGGTGGATTCTTTATGGTTTCCTATATATAGTATAATGTCATCTGTAAATAGTGACAGTTTTACTTCTTCCTTTCCAATTTGGATGCCTTTTATTTTTTTTCTTATCTGATTGATGTGGCTAGGACTTCCAATTCTGTATAGACTATATTGTTCCTGATCTTAGGAAAAAAGCTTTCAACTTTTCACCACTGAGTACGATGTTAGCTGTGGGCTCGTTCTATGCAGCCTTTATCAAATTGAGGTATGTTCCTTTTATACCCACTTTGTTGAGAGTTTTTATCATAAATAGATTTTGAACTTTGTCAAAGGTGTTCCTTCATCTATTAAGAAAATTATATGATTTTTATCTTTGGTTTTGTTACATGATAAATCCTATTAATTGTTTTGCAGATGTTGAACAACCCTTGCATCCCTGATATAAATCCACTTGGTCATGGTATATAATCCTTTTAATGTACTGTTGAATTTGGCTTGCTAGTACTGTTTTTTTTGAAAATTTTGGCATCACTGTTCATCAGGGATATTGGTCTGTAATTCTTTTTGTTTGTAGTGTCTTTGCCTGGTTTTGATATCAGGGAAATGCTGCCTTCATTAAATGTGTCTGGAAGTGTTCCTTGCTCTTCAGTTTTTTTGGAAAAGTTTGAAAAGGCTAGGTACCTATTATTTTTTAAATGTTTGGTAGAATTCCCTTGTGAAGGCATCAGGTCTTGGGCTTTAGTTTGTTGGGAATTTTTTGATTACTGCTTAAATTTCATTGCTAGTAAATGACCTGTTCAGATTCTCTGTTTCTTTCTGGTTTAGTCTTGGACGGTTTATGTTTCTAGAAATTTATTCATTTCTTCTAGATTGTTAAATTTGTTGGCATATAATTATTCTTTATATTCTTTAATGATCCTTTGCATTTTCCTCTGTTGTCAGTTGTAATCTTTCCTCTTATTTCTGATTTTGTGTTCTCTTTTTTGTTCAATGAATCTTTTTAGAGACTAGTCAATTTTATTTATCCTTTCAAAGAAACAGGTCTTAGTTTCATTAATCTTCTCTATTGTGTTCTCATTCATTTCCACTCTTTTTATTATTTCCTTCCTTCTACTTTTGTTGGGTTTTGTTTTCCCCTCTTTTTCTAGTTTCTTTAAGTGTAAATTTAGATTATTTATTTGGGATTTTTCCTGCTTTGTGAGGTAGGCCTGTAAAACTATAAGCTTTACTCTCATAAATGCTTTTGCTGCATCCCATAAATTTTGTAAGGTTGTGTTTTCATTTTCATTTGTCTCAATTCTTTATTTCTTGTTTGATTTTTCTCTTTTGTCTAATGTCTACATATTTGTGGTTTTTTTCAATTTTCTTTCTGTGGTTTATTTCTCATTTCACACCATGTGGTCAGAAAATATGGCTGATATGAGTCAATCTTCTTGAATGTATTGAAGCTTGTTTTGTGGCCTAGTATGTGATCTTAGAAAATGTTCCATGTGCACTTGAGAAAAATATGTAATCTGCAGTTTTTGGGTGAAATGCTCTATAAATGTCTATCAAGACAAACTGCTGTAATGTGGCATTTAAGGCCAGTGTTTCCTACTCAGTTTCTGCCTAGATGATCTATCCATTGAGGTAAGTTGAGTGTTAAAGGTCCCAACTAGTATAGTATTACTGTTAATTTCTGCCTTTATGTCCTTTAACATTTGCTTTATATATTTGGGTGCTCCTATGTTAGGTGAGTAAATATTTACAATTATATCTTCTTCTTGGATTGAAGCCTTTAAATTATGTAATGTCCTTCTTTGTCTGATATGGGTATTGCTACCCAAGCTTTCTTTTCACTTCTATTTGCATTGAATATCTTTTTCCATCCCTTCATTTTCCGTCCATGAGTATCTTGCAAACTACAGTGAGTCTCTTTCCTTTTGATTTGTTGGTTTTCTTTAGTGTTTTAATTAGATTTCTTTCTCTTTATTATTTGTGTAATTTTTGTATGTTTTTCAATATTTATGGTTACCAAGAGGATCATATATTAATCCCTCTATATGTATAACAGGCTGTTTTAAGTTGATAGACATTTAAGTTCGATTGCATTCTAAAAGCACTATTTGTTTTATGTTTTGTTTTCAATGTCATGTATTATATATTTTTGTTTTATGTATCCTGATTATTTATTATATTGTTAATTTTGCTATTGTCTTTTAACTTTCAAATTAGCTTTTTAAGTGGTTGATTCACTGTGATTATTGTATATTTGTCTTTACCAGTGAGACTTTTTTCTTTCTTGTATTTTTTTATTTCTGGTTGTCTTTTCTTTTCTGCATAAAGAAGAGCCTTTAACATTTCTTGTAAGGCAAGTTTAGTTGTGGTTTTTTGCTTGTCTAAGACACTCTTTGTCTCTCCTTCAATTCTGAATGATAACCCTGCCAGCTAAAGCATTCTAGGTTTAGATTTCTTTCTTTCAGCAGTTTACGTCTCTCCTGCACTCCCTTCTAGGCTGTAAATTTGCTTCTAAGAAATCAGCTGATAGACTTCAGAGGTTTCTTTCCTTTGCATATCACTTGTTTTTTGTTGTTGTGTTGTTTTTTATTCTTGTTGCCTTTAAGATTGTATCTTTATTCTTAAATTTTGCCAGTTTAATTAAGGTATGTCTTCATGTGGATCTCTTTGGGTTCATCTTGTTTGGAACTCTGTGCCTCCTGGACCTGGATGTCCATTTCCGTTCCCAGACTGGGAAAGTTTTTGGATTATTTCTTCAAATATCATTTCTGCCCTTTTCTCTTCACTTCTCCTTCTGGAATTCCTATAGAGAATATTAGGGGACTTGATGGTTTCCCAGAGATCTCTCCTATTATCCTCATTATTAAGAATGTTTTCTTCATTTTGCTGTTCTGATTGGGTAATTTTCACTATTGTCTTCCAAGTCTCTAATCTATTCTTCTGTATTAACAAATATGCTGTTGTTTCCTTCTAATGTATTAATTTCAGTTATTATATTCTTCGTCTCTGATTGCTTCTTTATTACATTTCCTATCTCTTTGTTGAAGTGTTCTTTATTGTACTCTCAAGTTTGTTGAGCATCCTCATGACGTTTCTTTCAGTTCTTTATCAGGCAAATTACTTATCTCTGATTCATTAGGGTTTTTCTCTGGAGTTTTTTTCCTGTTTCTTCATTTGGGGCATATTCTTCTGTCTCCCCATTTTGTTTGATGTTCTATGTTTACTTCTAGGAGATGGATAGAATAACTATCTCTCCCAGTCTTAAAAGAGTGGTCTTTGTATAGACTGTGTGTTGAATAGTTATGGAAGATGGGTTATAGTCAGGGCAGGCATGTGTGGTATCTGGTGTGTACCCTGGCCTGAAGGAATGGATCTGGGTGGGGCAGCCTGGTGTATATAAGTGTCCTTGCCCTTCTAAATGGGTGGGGCTACCTGATGTAGAAGGGGCTTCTACAAGGTGTACTCTGTTGCTTTAACTGTCTATGATCAGAGCAAGGTCTGGGTAGGGCTGCTTTGCATGCTTGCTTCTATTTTTATTTTTAAATTTATCTTTATTGTTGAAAGTATTATGGATGTCCCTCTTTTTCCCCCCATTGAGCCCCCTTACCCCACTGCCCCCTAGGCCTTCACCACACTATTGCCTTGTCTATGGGTTATGCATATAAGACCTTCTGTTCATCTCTTCCTGTCCCGCTCCCCCCCTCTCCTCTGAGATTCATCAGTCTGTTCTATGCTTCCATGTCTTTGGATCTATCTTGTTCATCAGTTTATTTTGTTCATTAGATTCCACATATAGGTGAGATCATGTGATAATTGTCTTTCTCTGACTGGCTTATTTCACTTGTCATAATACTCCTCAGGTCCCTCCATGCTGCCTCAAAGGGTAAAAGATCCTTATTTTTTTACAGCTGCATAGTATTCCATTGTGTAAAAGTACCACAGCTTTTTTATCCACTCATCTACTGATGGGCACCTGGACTATTTCCAGATCTTAGCTATTGTAAATAGTGCTGCTATGAACATAGAAAAAAGAAATGAAACTAGACCACCAACTTATACCGTACATAATAAACACAAAATGGAGAAATGTGGAGAAAAGAGAACCCTAGTACACTGTTGGTGGTAAAGCAGACTGATGCAGCCACTGTGGAAAACAGTATGGAGTTTCCTCAAAAGATTAAAAATGGAGCTGCCATTTGACCCAGTGATCCCGCTCCTGGGAATATATCTAAGAACCCTGAAACACCAATGAGAAAGAATATATGCACACTTGCCTCTAAAAGTCCCACCAGGTCCACCTCCTCTCTGGGTGAGGCAGGCCTGCCTGTGTACACCACCATCCTTTGCACTAGTAGCTGTACTGCCCAGGGAGGGAGCAGGATTAGCACTTAGCCATGCCCCTTTCACTCTATAGGGGCAGCCCAGCATGTGTGCATGTGCTGTTGCTTTAATTGTACACAGCAGGAGCTGGATAGGACCACTCTGCATGTCTGAGTCTCAATGCCCTTTCTTACGGTCCACTGACTTCTATGTGGTCCCTCTTGCTTGCTTGTTGAGTAGAAGCTGTTCAATTGGCTCACAGTTGTCTCTCAGGAAGGTTTCCTCTAAATATAGGTGTCTATTTGATGTGTTCTTGTGAGGGAGAGACCTCAGTGTCCACCTACACTGCCATCTTAGACCTGCCTCTAGCCTACTACTATATTTACAAACTCAGAATTGGAAAGGTTTTCTTAGCATGACATACTCAAATGCTGAGAAGAATAAATTTTGATAAAGATAATTACTTTATGATTTTAAACCTATGTTTCTTAAAATACCATACAAATGAAAAGATAAGCTACAAACTAGAAGAATATTTAATCAATATAATATCAGAATATCAGTACTATAAATTATTGAAATAACCTAACAGTAAAATGATGGTAAAATTCACCAAAATGACGAAGTTCATAGGGGAGATCAGTTTTAAGGGAAAATGATGTTTTGGGGCCAACTGAGTTTTAAGGTTATGGCAGAAGTTGTGAATCAATCTGACCAATAGGTCACAAACTGGTGCAAGGGTGAAAGGTGTGGGGGGAAACATCTGATTAGCCTGCTGTCCTATGGGAGAGGTTCAGGGAGCTGAAAGCGTATTGAACTAGTAGCCTTCTTGTTTCCCTCCCGTCCAGCATCCTGGAGTCCCACTCAACTCCCCCCCACCCAGCACCATTCTTTGGCATGAATTAATTTGCTCCTTACTGGCCTTGCCTTTCCCAATCCCTTGGAGATAATGAATTCAACTTTTATTTTTGCTTTGTTACAAAATGTACATTTTTCTCAACTGCTGTCTTCATTGCTACCATTACCTTTGTCCTTATGAGCTTGCATTTTCTAAATCCTTTGTTGTTTACTCGGTGAGAATAAAGATAACTTTATATATCAAATAAGCCATCATTTACTTGAAATCCTCTACTTGAAACTTATCTCTAAATTATCACCATCCTCTATCAGCCAAGATCTATCTGTCTAGGTCCCAATTTTGTGTTATTATAAAAACACACACACAACATATTCTTTAGGAGTGAATTTTGGCTACAGCACTCACTAGCTATGTTAGGCAGGATACCTTAAACTCTCTTGCCTGACATTTTCTTATCAACAAAATGAGCCTTTTTGTGCACCCCACAAGTATATTTTAAAAATAAAATAATGTAAGTAAAATTCCCGGGTCAATGTACTATGTGTGTGTCATCTTGCCCTTTTTCACCTGGTAGAAGAGTAGTAACACCCCCAGTAGAACCTCACTGTAATCTAGCTGTATGTTCTTCCTGACTTTCCTGCCTGCTTTCAACAAGAGGAATAATTTCCTTTCCAATGGGACATTACAGAGAGGATTACTGTTTTGGTTGAAATGTTGGACTGATTGTGGAGATATTTTCCTCTTGAGATTATGCTTCTACCTTTCTTTTTTGATTTTTCTTTACTCTGTGGGTTATCAGCGGCAGCATTTAGCCTGAGAAAACCTTGCATCGCATGAAACTGATCACTGGGGTATTCTTCCTGGACCCCTCTTGAGGACTTCCATAGGATATCTTATAGAATTTGGCACTGTGGCCTGATACTCAATAGTTTGATGATCTGATCTCTGCCTCTTCAAGACCGCGCTAAAGGTTATATTCTTAACCCCAACTCACTGCTTTAGTTTCTTTGTAGGAAAAAAATGGGAGTGCTTGACCAAGGAGGTTTGGTCCAGCCTTGAATAAATATGAAATCTTAGGGAGGAGGCTGGGCTTATAGTGAGAAACTAATGCTGGCATGAATCCATTTAGAATGGCATAGCGTTCCCACCCCCTCTACCTACAATGTGGATTGGTTTAACACCCTTTGTTGGTGTTATTTGGCCATTCCCTTCAAATGCTAATGACCAGCTAGTTTAACACCCTTTATTGGTGTCATTCGGACAGTCCCTTCAGATGTGAATGAATAGCTTGCTTTGTTTCCATAGACAGGAGAGCCAAATAACTTCAGGGCCTAGAAGCAAATTATTCCTCTGGTATAGACCCACCCTGAATGATGAATTGGGCTCTATGGTGGCTGTTTCACTGAAGGCTGGGATTTCCCTACCCATCGCAAACCAGGCCAAAAAGGAGCGAAACCATTTTCTCCTCATTATCACCTCATTAAGCTCCTGAGCCAGTGCAGGGCTGGGGTAGGGGCAGGCTACAGGTAGCTTAATGAGTTTCTTATTTATAGGCCCCTATGCTGTTATGCAAAAGCTTGTTATTCCCAGGCCTGGAGTATGGCATTTTCTAAAGGGAGTTGAGAAATGCAATTATCAAGCACCTTAGTATGAGCTTCACACTGCTTCTTGGCCACTTGATCGACAATAAAGAAATGCTTTTGTTAGATTTGTAGAACTTGATATCTTGCTATGGTGTTTACTCCAATCTCCTTGTTTTCTTCTGCTAACGACACGGAACAGATGCTGCCCCAGATGTGGAGGGTGTAGATGTTCGCCAGCTTTAGGATAACTCCAAATTCAAAACTGCACATGGCATTCTATGGATCCCTTAGTTAGACTTCGAGGGAGAAAGTTGTGCCCCGCCTGATGTGTTTAAATATTTTTTTCTGCTTTATATGTGACTAGGGGATCACATTTAATCAAGAAGTGAAAAGCAGTCCCCATTTTTGGTTTGCACATAAGGATATTAAAAATTGCTGTAATTCATATGTGAATATACAAGACTATAAAAAATGCTCCATATTTTGAGTGTTCAAAAAACACAATAATTCAGGCACTGAATATTTATTAAGCACTGACTATGTGTCTAGCATCAAGCAAGGTACTGACAGCAAGTAAAAAGTTAAACACACAAGAAATTTATCATCTGAAGAAGTGCTAGCCATTATAACTTAGGTGTATAGAGAGAAACTTATGTTTATTCAAGTATGTGCATATGAATATGTATGCATGGGCGTATATTTCTCCACAGAGACACTGTGTATATATTGGAGAAAGTAGAGAATACTTTTAAAGCAAAATAAAACTTGGTCAGTAGAAAACAGGCCAAGTCACAGGCACAATGTCTGTTGTCATAAATGAATGATTAGTGACTTGTAATGTCAGAGCAAACATAACATAAAATGGACCTGATTAAAAGGGGGATAATCTGATTCTATTTAGACTATTATAAATAGTTTAGCAGACACAAATAGTTTATATACTTTGAATGCTTGTGCTGGAGTATACAGAAATCAATATTATAAACCCTCTCCTCATCTTGTTTATAAGTAAAGAGGGGTAAGGCTGGTGCATAGAATACTGCCTTATTTCTGTACATATAATACTGTACAGAAAGTAACTACAGAAGTAGTTATTATGCTAAAGAAATGCCAAGAAGAATTCTCTCAATTTAAGAATAAAAGAAAGCCAGAATGGATGCGTTAAAATGTGAGTTCAGATTTTATAAGATGGGCAGGTTTCAAAGGAGTGGTTTTCCAATATTTCCATGTGAGACAGACTTAGAGACTTGTCTTGAAGTTATATTTTTAGTATAGTTTCCCTGATTTCACTTGGGGTTTTTTTTTATATCTGAGGTGGCTAACTGGCCAGCAGACACAAAAATATTAGCAAAAGTAAAAGGTCGGGAATTGCAGGCTACATTCAGGAAAAAAAGATTAAAAATTTTTGGCTTAAATAATGAGGAGGCAAGGACTAGAGAAGAGTGGGCCAGTAGCAGCAAGTAAGGAGATCAGGCTTTTCTCCCTAGGCTGTGGGAAGCTTTTTCTTTTCTTCTTTTTTTATTTTTCCAAGCAATAGGATGAAATGAAATGTGGTTAATATAGAAGTGGCATGATGGATGGACTGGTGAAGAAAAATATTGAAGGTCAGGAGACCATTTAAGGGCCCATTCAGTAGCTCGAGTTAAGGTAAAAAAAGGAACCTGAAGATAATGTAGAAAGAAGAAAATGAATTCAAGTGAGAGAGTTCTAATTAAGATATTAAAAATAATTAAAGTGTTATAACACTTTCATAGTGCAGACATCAAATGCTCTGGAAAAGTCAGGTTCAATTGAGAAAAGATCATTGAATTTTTGGCCAGATAATAAGAGATGAACATGTAAATTTTAATTTATACAAGTTCTAACATATACAAAACATTCCTTCCAAAAGCCACAGAATACATATTCTTCTCCAGTGCACACAGAACAGTCTCCATGATATATGAGGCCACAAAACAAGTCTTTATAATTTTTGAAAAAATGAAATCATATCAAGCATCTTTTCCAACTACAATGCTATGGAACTAGAAATTAACTATAAGACAAAAATAGAAAAATACACAAATATGTGGAGATTAAGTAATGTGGTGCTGGACAATCAATGGGTCAAAGAAAAAAATAAGAAATCAAATACCTTGAGACAAATGAAAATATAAATACAAGATACTAAAACTTATGTGATGCAGCAAAAGCAGTTCTAAGAGAGAAGTTCATAGCAATAAATACCTACATCAAAAAAAAAAAACAAACTCAATCCTAATTCTATACATCAAGGAAGTAGTAGAAGAAAGGAAACAAAGATCAAGTGGAAATAAAGAAAAATCTAGAAACTATGCCCAGCTGGTGTGGCTCTGCAGTTGAATATCTACCTATGATCTAGGAGATGCTGGTTCAATTCACAGTCAGGGCACATGCCCAGGTTGCAGGATCAATCCCAAGTGGGGGTGTGCAGGAGGCAGCCAATCAATGATGACTCTCTTATCATTGATATTTCTCTCTCTCTCTGAAATCAATGAAGATGTCTTTTTAGTCTCTATTTTTTTTTTTAACAGAAAAGATAGATGAAAGTAAAAAAATTGGTTCTTTAAAATGATAAAATTGAAAAACCTTTAGCTAGACTCACTAAGAAAAAAAGAACAAGGACTCAAATACATAAAATCAGATGAAAGAGAAGACATTATAAATGATACCACAGAAATACAAAGGATCATAAGAGACTGATGTGAAAATTATATGCCAACAAATTGAACAACCTAGAAGAATAGAAATTCTGGAAACATACATTCTACCAACTTTGAATGATAAATAATCCTGAACAAAAATCTTGAAAATTTCTCTTAGCAATATATATATATTTTTTTCTGATATATTTCTTTAGGCAAGGGAAACAAAAAAAAAAGAACAAATGGAACTACATCAGACTAAAAAGTTTTGGCACAGTAAGGGAAAGCATCGACAAAATGAAAAAAGAATGTACAGAATGGGGAAGATATTTGCCAATGATACATCTGATAATGGAGTAATATCCAAAATTTATAAAGAACTCAGACAAACCACCCAATTAAAAAGTGGGCAGAAAACATGAATAGACACTTCTACAAAGAAGACGTACAGATGGCCAATAGACATGAAAAGTTCAGCATCACCAAACATTAGATAAATGCAAATCAAAACCACCTCACACCTCTCAAAATGGCTATCATCAATAGATTAACAAACAAGTGTTGGCAAGGATGTGGAGAAAAGGGAACCCTCGTCCACTATTGGTAGGAATGCAGATTGTTTCAACCACTAGAGAAAATAGTATGGAGGTTCCACAAAAAATTAAAAATAGAATTGGGGGTGTGTATAGTCTTTCAAATTGGTGTTTTAGGTTTTTGTGGATATATTTCAAGAATCAGAATTGCTGAACTCTATATACAGAATCCAAAAGAGTTGACCAAAAAACTACTAGAACTGATAAATGAATTCAGTAAAGTAGTAGAATACAAAATATTTAGAAAATTTTATTTATATATAAAAATGCAATCAATCAGAAAGAGAAATTAAGAAACCAATGGGGAAAAAAGGGAGCCATCTGTAATACTTTCAACAATAAAGATAATTTTTTTCAAAAAAACGTCGAAATAAATTTAACCAAGGAGGCAAAAGACTTATACTCAGAAAATTATAAGACACTGAAGAAAGAAATTAAAGAATACACAATGAAATGGCAGGATATTTTGTGCTGATGGATTAGCCTGATTAATATTATTAAAATGTTCATACTACTCAAAGTAATCTACAGATTCAATGAAATGCTTATCAAAATACCAATGGCATTTTTCACATAACTAGAATAATCCTAAAATTTATATGGAGCCACAAAAGATTCCAAATAGCTAAAGCAATTTTGAGAAAGAACAACATTAGAGGTAACCCAATACCTGGTATCAAACTATATACTACAAGGCTATAATAATCAAAACAGCATGGCACTGGCATAAAAACAGACACATGGATCAATGGAACAGAATAGACAGCCTAGAAATAAACCCACATCTATATGGTCAATTAATCTATGACAAAGGAGGCAAGAATATACAATGGGGTAAAGACACTCTAGTCAATAAATGGTTCTGGGAAAACTGGACAGATACATGCAAAAAAATGAAACTAAACCACTTTCTTACACCAAATACAAAAATGAACTCAGACTGGATTAAAGACTCAAATGTAAGACCTGAAACCATAAAACTCCTAAAAGAAAACACAGGCAGTAAACTCTCTGACATTGCTCTTAGTAATATTTTTTGGATATGTCTCCTCCGACAAGGGAAAGAAGAAATAAACAAATGGGACTACATCACACTAAAAAGTTTCTGCATAACTGAAGAAATGAAAAGACAAAATGAAAAGACAACCTACTGAATGGAAGAAGATATTTGCCAATGATAATCTAAGACGGGGTTAATATCCAAAATATATAAGGACCTCATACACCACCACAAAGAAAATGCAATTTTAAAAATGGACAGAGTTCATGAACAAACATTTCTCCAAAGAGAACATATAGATGGCCAATAGACACATGAAAGGATGCTGAACATCACTAATCAATAGAGAAATGCAAATGAAGACCACAGCAAGATGTCACCTCATACCTGTCAGAATGACTATCATGAAAAAACAAAAACTGTGGTGAGGATGTGGAGAAAAGGGAACCCTCATACACTTTTGGTGGAAATGTAAACTGGAAAACAGTTTGGAAGTTCCTCACAACATTAAAAATAGCACTACCATATGACCCAGCAGTCCCTCTTGGGGGGTCTTTATCTGAAGAAATCCAAAACACTAATTTCAAAAGATATACACATCTCTATGTTCATTGCACATTATTTATAATAGCCAAGATATGGAAGCAATCAGCGTCAAAACAATAGATGATTAGATAAAGAAGTGGTACATATATACAATGAAATATTAGCCCAAAAAAAGAATGGAATCTTACCATTTGCAACAACATGGATGGACCTTGAGGGTATTATAGTAAGTGATATAAGTCAGACAGAAAAAGACAAATACCATATAATTTCAGTTAATGAACAAACAAAACAAATGAACTCATAAACAGAGAATATATTAATATTTGCCAAATAGGAAGGAGATTAGGGGACTAGGTGAAAAAGATAAAGGAATTAAGAAGTAAAAATTGGTAGTTACAAAATAGTCACTGAATGTAAAGTACAGCAGAGGGAGTATAGTCAATAATATTGTAATAAGTATGTATAATGTCAGGCGGGTACTAGACTTATTGAGGAGACCACAAGTCATAAATGTCTAACCACTATGCTGTATACCTGAAACTAATATAATATTGAATGTCAACTGTAATTTTAAAACAACTCAGAAAAAACATTTGACCCTGCCCCCTTTTCTACCTAAGAGATTCAGATGGAAAGACCTGCTCCATGAACGGATTCTTAGCATATTCATGTTAGCATGGTAGACAGGAAGGCTCTATTGTTTCTGGGTTGCCTAGTGAGAATATGTCTGTGTGTTCCACTCTTCCTCAACTACCTGTAAATTGTCTATGCCCTTTGAAATCTCAGACCCCTGATCCTCTTTTTCCTTCATCCATAATGGCATATAAACCTCAACTGCCCAGTGCATTTTTGGTCTCATTTTTATATGGCATCCTTGAATATACATTCATATAATAAACTTTGTTCATTTTCTCCTGTTTAAATAAAGATCAAACACCATGATCAAGTGGGATTTATTCCAGGGATGCAAGAATGGCTAAACATCTAAAAAAATCAGTCAATATTCTATCCACATAACGAAATGGAGAAAATTAATGTGATCATATGAATAGATGAAGAAAATCATCAACAAATTTCCATATTTCATTTATGATAAAAACTGTCAACAGGTCCAACCAGCATGGCTCAGTGGTTGAGCATTGACCTATGAACCAGGAGGTCACAGTTCGATACCCGATCAGGGGACATGCCCGGGTTGCGGGCTCAGTCTCCAGTTGAGGGTGTGCAGGAGGCAGCTGATCAGTGACTCTCTCATCATCTATGTTTCTGTCTCTCTCTCCCACTCCAGTTCTCTCTCTGAAGTCAATAAAAACATTAAAAAAAAAAACAAAAAAATGTGTCAACAGTGTGGCTATAGAGAGATCATACCTCAATATAATAAAAGCTGTATGTGACAAACTCACAGCTAACATCATACTCAATGATGAAAAGCTGAAAGCTTTTCCTCTAACATCAGGAATAAGACAAGGATGTCCACTCTTGCTAATTTTATTCAACATAGTACTGGAAGTCCTAGTGAGAGCAATTAGAAAAAGAAAGGAATGAGGTATTCAATTTGGAAAGAAGTAAAACTCTCACTCTTTGCAAATGACATGACATTATATAGAAAAAAAACTAAAGATTTCACCAAAAAATTTTTAGAACTAATCAATGAATTCAGTAAAGTTGTAGGATACAGAATCAAAATTCAAAAATCTGTTGTATTTCTATGCAGTAATAATTATTAGAAAAAAATTAAGAAAGCAATCCCATTTATAAATGCATCAGAGATCAAAATATCCAGACTTATCCAAGGAGGTCAAAGACCTGTCTGTACACTGAAAACTATTAGAGATTGATGAAAGAAATCAAAGAAGGCACAGATGGAAAGCTATTCTGTGTTTAAAGATTGGAAAAGTTAATATTGATAAAATATTCTACACAAAGCAACCTACAGATTCAGTGCCATTCTATCAAAATTCCAATGCTATTTTTCACAGAAATAGAATAAACATTCCTAAAATGTGTATGGAACCACAGAAGACCCCAAATAGCTAAAGCAATATTGAGAAACAAGAACAAAGCTGGGGGCATTATGCTCATTGATTTAAAATAGTATTACAAAGCTAAACTAATCAAAACAGTATGTTATTGACATAAAAACAGACAAAAGATTAATGGTACAGAATAGAGAGCCCAGAAATAAATGCATATATTTATGATAATTTATAACAAAAGAGCCAAGAATATACAATGAGGAAAGGATGGTCTCTTCAGTAAATGGTTTTGGGGAAAGTGGACAGCCTCATGCAAAAGTATAAAACTGGATGACTATCTTATACCATACACAAAAATTGATTCAAAATGGATTGAACTTTAAGATCAAAACCACAAACTCCTAAAAAAAAATGTGGACTGTAAGCTCCTTGACATCGACCTTGGTGGTGATTTTACACCAAGAGCAAAGGCAACAAAAGCAAAAATAAGTGGGACTATATCAATCTGAAAAGCTTCTGCACAGCAAAGGAAACCATCAAACAAATGAAAGGGCAACCTATTGAAAGGGAGAATATATTTGCAAATCATATCAGCAGGAGTTAATATCTGAAATATATAAAGAACTCATACAACCTAGTAGCAAAAAAAATCAAATTAAAAAATGGGCAGACCTGCATGGCTCAGCAGTTGAGTGTGGACCTATGATCCAGGAGATCACAGTTCAATTCTAGTCAGGGCTTGATCCCCAGTGGGGGCATGCAGAAGGCAGTCAATCAATGACACTCTCATCATTGATGTTTCTCTCTCTCTTCTTCTCCCTTCCTCTCTCTGAAACTAATTTTTTTTAAAAAAGGGGAGACCTGAATAGACATTTTTCCAAAAAAGACATACAGATGGCCAACAGGTATATGAAAAGGTACTCAACATCACCAACCATCAGGGAAACGCAAGTCCAAACCACAATGAAATGTCACCTCACACCTGTTAGATGGCTATTATTTCTTGTCTTTTTTATAACAAATGTTGGCAGGAATGTGGAGCAAAGGGAACACTTGTACACTACAAATTATTGGTGCAGCCACTATGGAAAACAGTATGGAAGTTACTTAAAATATTAAAAATAAAACTATCAAGTGGAATAGCTTGATTGTATGGTATTTATCCAAACAAAGTGAAAACACTAATTTGAAAAAATATATGCACCCCTTCCCCTGAATTCACTGCTGCATTATTTACAATAGCCAAGATATGAAAGCAACATAAGTGCCCATTGATGAATAAATGGATATATAAACAGTAGACCCTTGACCAATACAGGTTTGAACTTCACGGATCCACTTCACCTGAAACCCACATTGTTCAATGGTCAACTATATTTTTCACCCAAGGTTGTTATTTCGCATATGTGGAGGGCCAACTTTAGTTCTACGCCGATTTTTGACTATGAGGTGGTAAGCACCCATAATCCCTGCACTGTTCAATGGTCAAGTGTATGTGTGAATATGTAAACAATGGAATATTATTCAGTCATAAAAAATGAAATATGGCCTTTTGTGACAATGAATGAAGCTTGAGGGAATTATCCTAAGTGAAATAAGTCAGACAGAAAGACAAATACTATATGATCTCACAAACAAAAGAAATGGGCTATAGATACATAACAGATTGGAGGTTGCCAGAGGGAGGGGTTGGGGGTCAAAAAGTACAAACTTCCAGTTGTAAAATAAATGTCAAAGATGTAATGTACAGAATGACTATAGTTAATAGTGTATTTCATATTTGAAAGTTGCTAAGAAAATAAAATTTAAAGTTCTTATTACAAGAAAAACATTTTTTAGCTATATACAGTGACAAATGTTAGCTAGACTTGTGATTGTTACAATATTTGCATATATCAAATCATTGTGTGCAACAATCTAATATAATGTTGTATGTCAATTATACTTCAATAAAAATATAATTTTAAAACATTTCAACATTTTTAAAAGGTAACTACCAATGTAGAATTCTATAACCAACTAGACTATCCTTTAAAATATTGGAAGAAAAAAAAAGCCCAATCAGCATGCCTCAGCATTTGAGCATCAACCTATGATCCAGGAGATCAAGGTTCAATTCCCGGTTAGGACATATGCCCAGGTTGAGAGCTCAGTCCCCAGTGGGGGCATGCAGGAGGCAGATGATCAGTGACTCTCTCTCATCATTGATGTTTTCCTCTCTTCCTTCCTCTCTCTGAAACCAATAAAGACTTATTTAAAATATATATATAGTGGCAAAAAAAATTTAGTAGTTAATTCATACTACAAAATATGCTAAATGGTATGTTTCAGGTAGAAGAAAAAATTATCTCAGATAGTGATATGGAAATTCAGAAAGAAATGATATTCCAGAAAAGATTAATATCTGAGTAAATGTATGTTTGTGTGTGTAGGAATTAGAGCACCTGAAGGATTATAATACAAAACAACAGCACAAATGGTGAAAGTTAGACAAATGTAATTTCCTTACTGTCAATTAATAAAAGGTATAATTTATAGTAGGCTTTATTTGTATAACCATTAAAGAGAATAAAATTATATAAAAAGATTGATAAAGTTAAGAAATAAGAAACAAAATAAAAACTAAAATATAGTGAATATAATTCCACAAATATTAAATTTAATATAAATTGAATAAATATTATACTTGAAAGACATTCTGTCAGACCGCAAGTTAAAGACAACATTATGCTATTAACAAGAACCACCCTTTAAATATGAGCATACAAGAAAGTTGAAAGTAAAAGGATGAAAAAATTGACTAAATATTTTTTTTATAATGTGTAGTTATACTGACTTTATCAGTCCAAGAAGAATTTAAGACAAGATATAGTACAAGAAGTATATTTAATAATGATAGGACATCCTAGTTAATCTACTAGAAAGATATCACAAGTCTAAATTTTACACAATAATATAGCCTTAGAAAGCAAAAACTGACAGAACTAAAAGGAAAAAGACAAGTCCACAAACATAAGAAGTTTTAACATATCTCTCAGTAAATAATAGAACATGAAGCTAGAAAATCAAGTTTTAACAAACTGGATCGAATTGGTATGAACAGAACCTACATCCAACAACTTCAAAATACACATTTTCAAGTGCACATAGAATATTTACTAAAACTCTTCTTAAACCAAGTCATAAAGCAAATCTCAAATTTTGAAATACTTACATCAGAGCATATGTTCTCTCACCACAGTTAAATTCAAAATCAATTAACAAAATGTTAATCAGAAAATACACCAAATATTTTGAAATAAAGCAATGTATAAAATGAATTAATCCAAAAATTGTTTTTTAGGAAGACATACAGGCAGACCTCGTACATATTGCAGGTTCAGTGTTAGAACACCACACTAGGGCAACTATTGCAATATAGTGAGTCATGTGAATTTTTTGGCTTCCCAGTGTGTATAACAGTTATGTTTACCTATATTACAATCTATTAAGTGTACAATAGCATTATGTCTAAAAAACAATGCATATACCTTAATTTAAAAATACTTTATTACAAAAAATGCTAGACATTATCTGAAATGGTGCCAACAGACTTGCTTAATACAGTAAAAACTATTTTCAAAGGACACTAAAGAAAAGCACAATAAAATGAGATATGCTTGTATAAAAGATATGCTTGGATATTTCCTCTAGAAATACCGATTTCAAAACAAACTACAACTATAACCTGAATAGGAGTGAAAATCAGTTCATTCCTTTAGATGTTACAGACATTACAAAGATAAGAGGATATGATGAACAACTTCACATCAATAAAATTGAAAATCTAGATGCAAAGGAATATATTATAAAGATAATAAGAAGAGATGGTAAACTTAACATCAAAAAATTTGAAAAATTAGATGAAATGAATAAATCTCTTGAAAAATATGTATTTCCAAAATGGGAACAGAAGAAACAGAAAACTGCGTAGTTCTAACTTTTCAAGAGACTGAATATTTAATTTATAGCCTTTCCACAAGGAAAACTTCTGACCCAAATAGCTTCATGAGTAAATTCTTTAAAATATCTAAATAAAAAAAAAAAAAATAGCAGTCATATACAAACTTTTCCAAGGGTTAAAAAAGGGAAAAAACATTCAACTAATTTTATGAGAATAATATAACCATGCAACCAAAACCTGACAAGAACATTAAAAAATTTTACAGGCCAATCTTTCTTTTGAATGCAGGCAGAAATGTCTTAAAATATTAGTAGACTCAAACCAATTACCTATATAAAAAATGGAAACACATTAGCATCAAATTGGGCTTATTCTAGGAATGCAAGGGATGTTTAACATTCAAAAGTAAATTACTATTCTCCATCTGTGGAGGTTCGACTTTAAGTTACATGTGGATATGTGACTGTGGTGTTGGTCAGGCAGCACCCCTAAACCCCCATGTTGTTCAAGGATCAACTGTAATTAAATTTACCATGTTAAAATGTTAAAGGAAAAAGTCCTATTATTTCAATAGGTCCAGAGTGTACATGATAAAATTCAATACCTGGTCATGATTTAAGTACATACGCACACAAAACCAAGTCAGCAAACCAAGGAATCTTGAGGAACTCGTCAACTCTGATACAGGGCACTTATCATTTGAAACACACACACACCTAGAACAAACCTGCTTCTATTAAATGCTGTACTAGAGATCATAATTAATGCAGCAAGTCAAAAAATAGAAATTAAAATACTTCTGGTCAAGATGGTGGCATAAAGACTGCGATCTCTACCTCCCAACACCACATCAAAATGACAACTAAATTACAGAACCACCATTATTGAGAAACACCTGAAGACTAACTGAACACAAGTGCTATAACTAAGATTATAAAGAATAAGCCATGATGATACTGGTAGGAGGGGAGGAGATGCTGAATAGGTAGGTCCCACACTCACGGTGTGATTAAAAACTGGGACAGAAATAGGAAAATATCCCCAATATCATATATCATCAGGGAAATGCAAATTAGAACCACAATGAGATACCTCACATTTCTCAGAATGTCTATCGTTAATAAACTAACAAGTTTGGATGATGTGGAGCAAAGGGAACACTCATGCACTGTCTGTGGGACTGTAAATTTGTACAACTACTATGGAAAACAGTATGGAGTTTCCTCAGAACATTAAAAATAGCACTGCTGTATGACCCAGCAATACCACATCTGCGTATCTATCCAAAGAAATCCACAACATTAATCCAAAAAGATACATGTGGCCCTATGTTCACTGCAGCATTATTTACAATAGCCAAGACATGGAAGCAACCTAAGTGGCTATAGAGGCATGGATAAAGAAGAGGTGCATTTATAAGGTGAAATATTCATCATATAAAAGGAGGAAATCTTGCCATTTGTGACAACACAGTTAGACCCAGAATTTATATTAAGTGAAATAAGTCAAACTGAAAAAGACAAATACCATATGATTTCACTTATATGTGCAATCTAAAAAAGAAAATAATGAAGAAAACAGAAACAAACTCATAGATACAGAGAACAAATGGATGCTTGCCAGATGGGAGGGGGCGTGGGTGGAGGGGTGAGGGATTAAGAAGTACAAATTGCCAGTTATAGAACCAGTGATGGGGATGTAAAATGTAGTCAATAATATTGTAATAGCTATTTATGGTGTCAGATGGGTACTAGATTTACTGGGGTGATCACTTTGTAAGTTATATAAATGTCTAAGCACTGTGTTGTACACCTGAAATTGATATAATACTGTATGTCAAATGTAATTGAAAAAAATTTTTCAGCTTAAAAATAAATATATATAAGAATAAAAGAAAAAAATAAAGGTATACAGACAGCACCAAATTCTAGTTATAAGATAAATAAATTCTGGGGATGTACCGCAACAATACTGTATTAGGTACTTAAACATTGCTAAGAGTATAGATCTTAAGTGTTCTCACTCCAAAAAAAAGGTAATTATGTGAGGTGATGGAAGTGTTAACTAACCCTACTCTGGTAATCGTTTTTCAAAATATGAAGGGTATCAAGTCATCACATTGTACACCTTAAGCTTACAATGTTATATGTCAACTGTATCTCAATAAAGCTGAAAATATTCACAGAAAATGTGTGTTTCTAAAATCTCTAGAACTCACAAAATCCAATAGAATTAATATGAAGTTAGCAAGATCATATATAATATATATAATTGATTTATTTTTTATATACTAGAAACAAACATTTAGAAAATGAAACTTAAAACAGCATAAAATCAAATCAAATACTAACAACAAATCCATAAAAAGTATGCAAATTCTCTGTGCAGAAAACTATAAAACATCACTGAGAGAGATTAAAGAAGACTAAAATAAGTGGGAAATGTAATGCTTTTACAGATCGGACATCAGATTTCCCAAATATAATCTCAATCAAAATCCCAGAAAATTTTGTGGTTCTTGACAAGCAGATTTTAAATTGTTATGGAAACACTCAGGACCAAGAATAACCAAAACTATCTAAAAGAAGTACACATCTAAAGGGTTTACATCACCAGATACAACACTTCTAAATTTACACTAATTAGCATTATCAGTATAAGTATATATAGACCAATAGAACAGAATAGAGAGTCCATAAATATGCCCACAAATATATAAGCACCTGATTTATGATAAAGTTACTGCTGAAAAAGCAGTTCCTAAACCTATGTCAGCAAAATTACCATTGTCTTAATTACAAATGTACCTAATTTCATATCAGTTTGAGAGAGATTGTCACACCACTTTACAGACAAGAAAAATATGATTCTTAACTCATTAAGGTGAATTCTCTATTTTCCTAAATATTGAAAAAAAACTTTACAATCTTCTCAAAATTGAAATCAACTCTGAAATGTTTTCAATGATATAAATTGACATTTTAGTCCATTACTTAATTATGTGTTAATGTAATTGGCATATTAAAATAACGATAGATTATAGATAAACTAAACTGATATTTATTTTCATTTCTAGCACATGGTGAAAATCTTGTTATAGAAATGTATATTCACATTCGAACTTAAAAGTATTAAACTTATTTACTTCCAGAGAATGTCTCAGAGGTTGCATGTTCCTAAATACAGATTTCACACGTCACACCATCTTGCAAACATCTGGACTTTGCAGAAACCACAGGGTAAGGAATAATTCTTCAAGATCTAAAACAGTCACATTCCTATCAGGGTAAAATAATTTTCTAAGAAAATGTTTGATTTTTCGTAACTACAACTAAAATTTAAATATGTACAGTCCCGTTCCCAATGTAGCTATCAGATCTTTGTATACTTCTGTGTGGAGGTCAAACAAACATTCTCTCTGAAGACTCACAATCCTGCCTTTACCCAGAGATCTCAGGGAGAATGTGACAGGCTAACAAAACAGACGACATTTTGGCAGCATGTAGCTGTAGCTGAATATCAATGGAAATTTAGAAAAGGGAAAAGATGCTCTTCAAAACACTATTGTCTACAAATAGTATCCTTTTATATCTTCCTGGTGCCTAACTAAAACTGAGATAAGTTTGAATATTCATCAGCCAATAAAACATAGTAAGTATATATTAATATGATAGCAACAAGAAACAGAAAAGCTTGTATGTTTAAAAAGTTACATTTATTTTCATGTTTTCATAATCAAGAAAAACTACTTAAAAGCCCAAGTCTAATAAGTCAGTCCCACAGGAGTTTGATTTCAGATTTTGTAGGCTATATCTTCTGTAAGCAGCCCGATTTTGCGTTGCCTTGGCCTACATTGAAGTCACAAGCTCATATTATAAGGGAGACGTGTGCTGTGCCTCCAAGTTGGACATGGGCTGTACTATTCCCCACTGCGGCAGGTGTTCTCTGCTTGCCGGGGGAGTCATGGGAGAGATGTCAGGGCCGAGGGATGCTCAACATGACTAATCACCAGGGAAATGCAAATTAAAACCACAATGAGATGTGACCTCGCACCTGTCAGGATGGCTCTCATCAATAAATCAACGCGCGCGCTGGCCAGCATGAGGGTGTGGAGACAAGGGGACCCTCACGCACTGTTGGTGGGACTGCAAATTGGTGCGGCCACTATGGAAAACAGTATGGAGGCTCCTCAAAAAATAAAAATGGAACTGCCTGATGTGCCAGCAATTCTACTTCTGAGTATTTATCCAAAGAAACCCAAAACATTAATTTGAAAAGATGCATGCAAATAATTTGAAAGGACTGATTCAGCAAATTCATAGAAAGCAAGACTAGGGTTTCCCATTTTAATTGAATTAGAACTTGAAGTCCACAAGACAAAAGTTTGGAGGCAACTGAATCTGAAGTAGAAGCTGGACAATAGATGTCAAAGAGGCACCTCTTATCCTGGGGCCTGCTGTCACCTACACCATTCCTGCAAACGCGGTGGGATTCAGGGGTTCAGGCTGAAGTCCCAGTGTGAGCGCTTGCTCTGCCCCTGATAGAATCTTAGATAAGCCACTTTCCCTCCAAACCTCAGTTTCCTTAAGTCCAAAATCAAGACTTTCCTTAATTACTTTTTGTTCTGAAACAAAAAAGATGTGAGAGTATTCTTTGGAATATGATCTACTTTAGAAATATGATCTTTATCTTTGTATACATTTAACAGTATCAGGGTACTGCTGGAACAGGTCTTGGGGTGGGGACAAACATGAGTGAGAACACCTGGGTTTAAGTCCTGATCCAGTTACTAACTAGTACACTGTGTCAGATGGTGGGATAGTCACCTAGAGTACAGATAAAAATCACTGGGGCTTCCTCATATTTAAGATGAAACGTGGGGACTATACAGGGTGGGGAAAATAGGTTTATATGGAAAATAATGCAATAATTAATAAATACAAGAATAAACTGTTTCATGTGTAAACCTGCTTTTGCCCCACCCTGTACATATCTACTAATCTCCAGAGCCCTCCATGCATGAGTATCCTACACTTGCAGCCTGCTGAGCCAGGGTGAGCAATCTGGTTTGCTATGGACAGTAACGTATGAGTGGAGAGTATGTATATGTGTTTCTTCCACACAGAAATTGTAAGTTTCAGCATGCGGGTTGCCTTGCTCTCACTTTTTCCACACTCCTTACACTGTCAAAGGATGTATGAACCCCTCAAAAATACCCCAATATGTATGTAGCTTGCGCAGTAAATGCATTTTGTTGTTTTAGTATTACTTTTAGTATTACTTTTTCCTACAGAATAATCAAGCTTGTCTTTATGGTAAAGCAGTGAGTTGTTTTTTTTATGAAGCTAAACTTGTTCATTTTAAAAAACTGAACTTTATTCTGAGTTTATATTCTTCTAACACTTTCATGCTGTGATAAAATGTCCTTTCTTTAAGGAAATGATTGGCATGTTGTTAGGAGTAGAATTCCAAAATGTTGGAATTACACAAGTAAGGAAGTTACATGAATACAATAAGAATATACCACATGAGGAGGAAATAATTATTTCTAATAATAGAGTATACCTTCAGAAGGTTTACCAATCGAACCACTATAGACTTTCTATGTGAGAATACAAACTAACCACTGTAGACTTTCTATGTGAGAATACAAACTAAGTTTAGGGTTTCACACTGGGAACCAAATGGTGATAGCTGTGTTCATGACCACGAAACACTACAACATGTCTCTGAATGTCTCACTGATATAATCTCATGGAGTAAAGATGAGGTATAGTAACCCTAGATTTTTTGGATTTTAATTTAATGGACAAAATTTCCAGTCTGTATGTCATATGTGAAAACTGACACACTGTTAATTTTAAAACGCTTTTAACCAAAATTGTATTATAATTAAATTAACAGGTTATTTTTGTGTTATTAATTCACTGTTATTTTTAACAAATTTTAGCAAATAGGCCATATGTTGGAAAAAACACTGTAGTAAAAAACACTGACAAATAAATATTACATATCTACAACTATAGCCTACATATTTAAATCCAAGAGTTACCACCTGTAAACAATGTTTGGCGAACGATTAGCATGTGATCACACCACATCGAGAGCAGTAATTGGTTCTGTTGTCTCCTGGCGTAAATTTTAAGGAGTGCGGGCCAATGTTCCGATGTGTGCTAAGCCGCGCCCTAGCCATGTGCTTTGTTTGCTCTCAGTGACTGGTGAATGCATGCAATTAATAGACCTATTCAGTATAAATTTAAAATTACAGTAATACATATAGAAAACTTTTCTGTGAAATTAAACTTTTCACATACATACTTTTAATTACACAAGCATGTCTATATATGTAAAAACAGGCAAACTGTGAATTTTTTAACATACCCATTCAGAAAACCTACTTTATTATTTAATGGACTTTCAGCTTTAACAGACACCCCCTCGTCCCAATTAGTGTGTTATATCAAGGATTTACTGTATATTAAATGGCTGCCTTTACCATGTTAAGGCATTTCAAGGCCATATTACAATTTACTGTCCCCAAACATCTACCCAAGTATTTATTTTAAGGGTGAGAAAACTGGTCTGTAATTCCTATATAATTAAAAAGCTTCTGATCAAATACTAAACGGTGGTGCGGGACTCAACCTGTTTGAGAGAAGTTTTAAGACTAAAATACTCAATTCTTAGAAAAATAAGGTAAAATTCTAGAACTGACATCAAAGACAATTATGGAACAAGCAGCTTCATTTAATGAGTGGACTGGACTGGAGGTGAGGAATGGAGAGGAGGTTGAAAGCTGTCGAGCTGGGTAGGGCTTGGCATTTGCCAATGCAGAATTACGAAGGGCGCCCCAGGAGCCCCCTGTGCCTTTGCACTGCTAATTCCTTGTGTTTTATTTTTCTTTCAGATGTCTTCTCAGTGGAGCTAACAGAAAAACAAAACAAAACAAAATAAAATGGTCTCCAACATACTAAACAGCTGTCTCCAAGATCAGAGAGCATCAGAAAAGACCCTAAAGAGTTATCTAATCCCAGAGGATGATCTTGTTTAAGTGGAGAAGCGCTTGCAGCAGAAACCTTGGAAATCCCAGGGAGTGGGATTTTATTGTCAGAACTTTCAATAGAAGTGCTGCCACAGATCCTGGGAGCATTAAATAAAAATCACCAACAAGCTGTCTTACCTGTGTGCGCGCCACTGAAAGGAAGGGCAAACGTGAGCAAGTCGCTCTTGTACGTCAGTCAAAACTCTGACAGCTACCCTGCAAAGTCTGACGAGCTGCCATGGGCCCGACTACCTAAGGTACTCCTAACTGAACCATAAAAAGACAAATAAATTAGTAATTGTATTCCTCCTGTCAGTGTCCGTTTTCATGAACTTCTCAAGCTGTTGGTTAACACTGTCTGGAATGATTTTTCAATATAATTTTAGCTTTTTTTGAAAAGACGGACACACTTGATTTTCCCCCAATTGTTTTTGGAATGGATTTAAGAAAATGATACAGATATTGCCAGGTTCTGGACCTTTCCCTTTACTCCCTGCTCTGCCTCCTCCCATTAGGAAATCAAACCAATGAGATTAACATAATCTTTCCTGGAATTGACTGTTCTCTTTAAATAGATCCCATGATAGACATGTGTAAAAATCAATAACAGGCTCCTCGTTTATCAAAGCTAATGACTAAACTCATTTTGAAGTTCAATAGTGGTTACTGAAGAGTGGCCACACATTATATATCTAAGCCTGTGCGTCTCTCTACTTACTCTGCAGAACAGAGAAAGGGAAGCTTTGTTGCTTGAGGCAAATATAAAAGCTTGTGTCTCTACTTTATTTGTACATATTCATTTTCCCTCCAAAGTATGACTATTTGATTGTTCGAGCTAAAGGAAATAAAATGAAGAATGATTCTTGTAACAGTTTGTAACACCTCCCCCTTTATAAACCAATTCGATTGTAAGCTCCTTCAATTATTTTCTTAACTCCTTGAGGTTATGGGCCGTGTCTTACATATTTTTAATATCCCCAGAGAGACTAACACAGCGATTGGGTCACAGGTTAGCACAAAATAAAGATTTGGTTTAATTAAACAGAATTAAATTACCCAGTGTCGTGGTCCATGGACTAGCCGTTATCTTGGAGCAGCTATTCACATGCGGCGGAGGGCGCAGAAGACTCGTGCCAGCGCCCTCTGCCCCGACAGCCGGCTGCCTGCCACCTCCCCGCCACCTGCAAAACCTCTTCCTGAACTTCCCAGAGCGTGAGGCCTGACAGGTTTGAATACAATGCCCTCCTCCCTTTGAGACACCCTCTGATTGTAGGTGTCCCCCAGCACCAACACATCCCAAACTCTAGCACGGAGATGTGGCCAGCCCCTAACTAATTAAGATTCGATTTTTCAATAATTGTTAATAAAGTTAACATCTTCTATCTGCATAATGCTTTATGCTTTGCAAAGCTTTTTTTTTTTTTTTTTTTGCGTACACTGTTTCATTTTCCAGGCCAGGTCAGAAAACATAGTATTTTTTCCCTTCCCCTGGAAACTCCAAATCGTTCTGCGTTCCTCGTTTTCTCAGGCAGTTGTCTTTTCCTGGGCTCTGGGTCGTGCGTTGTATTGCAGGCCCATTGGACACGGCCAGCTCGTGGAATCGATAGGTCGGAGACAATTTGAAACTCCCTAGGTAATGGATTTTAAAAACTGTTTGAGGGGTGGGGGGAGCGGCAGGAGGAAAGGGAGCCCGCAGAAACAGCAAGTGAAGTGGAATGATACATCCGTGATGGAGCTGGAGAGCCCCTGCGCTGCCTAATAGCTTCTCAGGGGAGAGGCCGCCCTTTCCTGGAGGAGCTGCCCTGGGAAAAGCAGAGCCACTGCCTCTCCACTCTTTGGATAAACAGAAACCTTATCAGTGCCATCCCCCTCGAGAGCTGGAGGCAGAAGGAAGGAGTTTAAAGACTTTTGAAAAATTGGGGTTGTAAGAGGAGGAAAGCCCAGCATTCAAGCTTGCTCGTTGGGAATATCTCTTGTGAAGGGGAGGGCGTTTTGCCAAATTTAGGGCCCTCTCTGAGCTCACAGATACTGACAGCTGATCTGGGCTGGGCACGAGTTTATTCTTGCTGGGGAGAGAGGGAGCAATGAAGTGAAAGGGATGTTGAATGAATTAAATACAGAGTTTGAAAACAAAAATGCGTGCCTTTAACATATATCACAGTGTGATCATATTTCCAATTTCAGCTGTTCAATGAGGGTGTCAAAGCATCAGTCATTAAATGATAAGTAGCATAAATCATTCTGGCTTAAGAGTAAGACTCACACACCTTGCAGTTTTTAATTATTTTTAGAAGCGCAAAGTACTGCATGGCTTCGTCTCTCAGCGTTACAAGACAATGTGGTTGGAAAAATCAAGGAAGCAGGTGAAACTTATACTGTCTCACATTACGGCTCTGTGGAATATATTAGACAAAAAAGGCTTTTCCCTTTCTATTCATAAAACCCTCAAAGCCTCAATTATCTGGGAGCTTAGGAGGAGAAATCTAAAGCTATTCCATGTCCAACAACAGGCTGTGTATATGGTACAAAATATCTGGGTTTACAATGGAAAGCACTGTCATGTTATTAACACCTCTGATGTACGTCATGGGCATTTTTAAAAATACATTGATATTTCTCCTCAGAGGCTGTATCCAACCATGATGTTCCTTGTTCATGTTTACCGTGGAGCAGTGGGGAGGCTCCAGCAGAACACTTACTTCTAGGGCCACTGAGCCAGGGAAAAGAGAGAAAGTGCCTCATGAGCTGGCTATTAATGTTTCCACCTGAACATGATACCAGATAAGGGAGACTTGAAAGAAAATTGGGAGAGGAAGACAACTGTAGCTAAGATGGAATTTTGCTATATGTGCTGTGATAGGCATATTACACAACTGCCTCTTTGCTGCTTAGAAAATCTATGGTAACACCTACATTTCTCATTAAGCCTTGTGTGTAGGTAGATTCTCTGGAAGGAACTCCAATGGGAACTGACTTTTATGTGTGGGTGGATGTAGTGGACATTTTCAGTTATGCAACAAAAGTATTAGTGTATTCTACTCTCTTGACACTCAGATTTCATTCAGGTGTCCATCCCTCGGTTACAGTTATTGTGCTGAAGGAAAGAGTCCCATCCACACAGTACATCTATTTTCCTGGCCGTAGCCAGAGCTCCAGTGGTGGTTATATGACCTTCGCTAATGTAATCAGGATGGAATTTAGGAATTTTGCTGGAATTCTGAGGAAAACTCTCTCACATGACCGTGAGTGGGGGGGAAAAATGCTTTACTTGAGTCCTATGATCATAAGGTTACGAAATGAACACAGAGCACTGAGAAAACAACATTGGCACATTGAATTAACTAAACTTCACTCTCCAGTTTAATTTTCCAGTTAGATAAGTCAGTAAAGCCCCTTGAATATTTAAGCCCCTTATTGCTTGAGTTGGGATTTTTATTCCTCGCAACATAAAGATTCCAAACTGATAAATATTTGGAGTAAAACTAAACACAGTACAAGGTTGTAGGAGGCAGAACCCGTGAGACAGTAAATTTTAGAAATTAACAGATATAGGCTGTGGAATTGTCTGGAGTCCGGGCTAATTATACCCTGAAATCCAAAGGGCAAGAAGGCCCTTGCTGATATATAGGTTACATTCATTTCTCTCCCACAGTGTTTCTGTAACTAATATGTAGTGGACAATAAAGAACTAAAAGTACTTTGACCTATCTCCATGATACCTGGGGAGATGTGCCCTTTGATCTGGTAGAGCAGTAGGGACCGTTTAAGTGGAGAAAATCAGAATGTGCCAGAGCGACAGGATTTGTTTTGCTTCCCTCCCCACTTGCCTGACTCCATGAATCTCCTTTTCTTCTGTTTATTGGAGAATCCTACACACGTGTCTATGACAGCACTTAACACACTGTACATGTCATATGTTTACTTGCTTGTCACCCAACTGGACTGGGAACTCTTGAGGACAAAGATAATGTTATTACTGGGTATATATTCCGTGTATAGTATAGCACCAAGACGGTAATGTGATACCCAGTAAATTTGTTTTACAAAATGAGCCTACATGTTTATATTTCTAGGCAAACATATAGAGGGAATTTGTCTCCAGTACATTCACATTGAAGTCAATACTAAAGACAGTTCTTTAGGTAGAAGGAAAATTATTTTAGGTTAAAATTCCAAAATGCAAGAAGGGATAAAGATTAACAGAATTGATAAAAATGTAGTTTAATGGCAATACAAAATAAAGATAATGATGTCTTGTGGGGTTTAAGATATATTTATAATTAAAGTACCTGACCCAAAAGGTGTGAGAGGAGTATTCTAAGGCTTTGGGATTACCTTAAAAGCGGTTCAAAATTACTAATTTATAAATTAGGTGAGACAAACAGAAAACTAATATAAGGTGATAAAGATCAGTAACTACATTAAATGTAACTGGACAATAATTACTAAAGCAGATTTTTTTAAAAAACTAAAAATATATGGCAAATATTTAAATATAAGGAAGACAAAGTAAACATTAGGCAGATTCATCACTACAGTTAAAAAGGAATGTTTCATAATGATTAAAAGTTCAATCTCTAAGGAAAAGATCATTCTAAAATTGTATGCACCTAATAACATAGCTTAAAAATATATAGTACAAAAATTAAAAGGAGAAATAGAAAAATCTGCAATCATGTTAGAAGACCATGAGCAGCTGATACATGCAATAACAACAAAGAATTCAACAAAATTGACCTCATCAACATACAAAGGACATACTCCTGAATAAAGGCAGAATATACATTCTTTGCCAGTGCACATGGAATTTTTACCAAAATTGACCATATGCCAGGCCATAAAACAAGTCTTCAAAAATTTCAAAGGACTGAAATGACACAGAGCAGTTTCCTGATCATAGGGCAATAAATTGGGTTGCTTCTGAGGGAATTCAATTGGAATCTAATCAAATTTAAATCTACTTTATTGGAATCTACACAGAAGTGGCTGAAACTAAAAATAGGTAAAGCAGAGAGAATCTGAATTGGTGTGTAAAGAGGTGTCCAATAGACTTGTCCTTTTCTGTGTGCAAATATATCTAGATATGGGGACAAATATTCAAATACTTTTAGTCGGTCAGTTAAAGGAGAAGGTGAGAGTAGCTGAACTAATCTCAAGGAGAACACACATACAGTCCTTAAAATGGTGAGAGGGCAGGCTAAGTTTGGAATGGCCCCCCAAATCACATGTACTCTATCACTCAGCTAAGCTATGCTGGATATAGTCAAACTAGTGCCAGTCTTTTTCTCCCTCCTGACTATTATTGTATTAAGTTAGGTTAGCCCCTCTCCCTTGGAGGCTTGGAGATATTTTTTTGAAACATAGGGAAGGGATTCTAAATGTTTCTAACTCGGAGTACAGGCTGTGTGAGACTTCACCTCAGTTACATCTAATCAAATGACTCAGGGTTAATTTATGGGGACCTGACCTTTTCCACAGAGCCCATTTAACTCTGCTCCCCAAATCCCAGCCACAAAATGAGTAATGAGGACACCATATGAAAAGGCAGCAATAAAGAAATGTTCGACATGATGGAAAACAGAAGGGGAAGAGAAATTTTTTGTGGGAAGAGGGCGAATCAGAGAAAATTTCATTTCAATTGAGTTCCAAAGAATGATTAGGAGTTTGACAGATGGATTTGACCATGTGAAGGGGAAGAGGCTGCCCACGAACAAGGGCACAGAGGTTTGGAAAAACATAACACACTCAAGGAAGAGTGACTGGCGAGCGGTCCACGGCGGGCGCAGCGGGGAGTGAATGAGAGAAAGGAGTTGAGAAGAAAGAGTTTGCATGCAGGTGTGGAAAGCTTTGTATAACTTATTAATATGTCTGTCTGTTACCTTGTAAGCAGGTGGAAGTCAATAGAGGTTGTTAAGTGGAAAAGAATTATGATTGAATCGAAGTTTTTCAACAATAATTCTGGTCACGGTGAGGGTAGAATGAGGAGAACTTAGAATTATGGTTTATGGGCATATTTCAGAAAAGCAATAAAGGTTTAAATCTGAGCAGTGACAGTGGACATGAGTAGAATAGGGGTTATTTGGGATCAAAGGCATTGTGAAGGTAGAATCGAAGAACTTGATAACTGAATATGTCTAAGTGACAAGAGCCAAGAAATAACGTGGATGTTTCTAGCATGGCCTATAGGGTGGACGGAGATAACGTTAGTCTATGTGGAGATTTTAAGAGAAGGGTGAGGCTGGAAAAGGGGGTACCAGGAAGGTGGTTTTGTTTGGTTACAGCTGAGACTTTTTTAGAGGAAAATGAAATGACCTCTTCTAGATAATTTTTCTCCCAAGCTTAGGCAGCAATCAATAATGGTTTTAATATTATATAAGGCTTATACTGGGATAGGCATAGTTTTTAAAAGACCTAGAAATGACAGTGGGATCAGGGTGGTAGAATGAAAAAATCATTAGATTTTAAATCAGAACTTATCACAGTCTTCTCATTAGTCACCTGGATGACCTTGGACAAACAACTTGATCTCTACAGTTCATTACGTGACTTGTGAAATGGGAGTTACGCTGGCTGCTCTTCCCTCCTCCCACTGTGTGTGAAGGACAAGTGAGATAACATTGAAAACTACAAAGTGCAGCACAAGTGTGTTGTTTGTTAATTTTAATGTGTTGTTTATTTGATAATTAATAATAAAAACACTTGCCCAGCCAGCGTGGCTCAGTGGTTAAGCATCGACCTATGATCTAGAAGCTCACAGTTCAATTCCCAGTCAGGGCACATACCCCAGTTGTGGGCTCGATCCCCAGTAGGGAAAGTGCAGAAGGCAGATATGACTCTCATCATTGATGTTTCTCTCTCTCTCCCTCTCTTTTCCTCTCCCTGAAATCAATTAAAAAAATTTAAAAAAATAAAAACCCCTGATTGAAGATAATTTCTCAAAATATTTTCAAGGAAAGATTTATATTCTATTGAAGAGTGTAGTCACAGTAGGGGTTTTCTTTCTTTCTCACTCTCTTTTTATTTTCAATTCCTAAATATAACAAATCTTCTCTTTGCCCAAACATTAAATCTATGAGGCTACAAACATAACATTGTAAATGGTATGCATTATAAAAACAAACCCTGAAACATTTGTCTGGGGCAAAATAAAAGAAACTGAAAAATTGAAGATGTCTAGCATTTTTACTTAATGCAAGATAATCCCATTATTTCTCTTCCTTTTAATAAAGTTCTCACTTAGTTGCTCTCTTGAAAACCAATTCTTCCTAAAGCCTCTCTCTTTGTCTTTAATATGACTCTTCTCTGAAGCTGTCCTTTCTACCCAGGCAGCATTATTACATATCTTACGAAATCGAGCATTAGAGATTAATTACAAGTGAAGTACATCTGATGGCTGTGGGATTTCTCTGGGTAGTAGTGAAGGCTACCCACTGGTATCATAAAAGCTGTGTAAATTTAATTAAAATGTAGCTATTTCATTGGGTCTACTATGCAAGTAGGGTCTCTGGTCTTCTGTAAAAATGAAGAATGATCTTGTATAAAAACTCATACAGTTAAAGTAAAAGGAACAAAATACTCTGTGGTGAGTGATAGGCTGCCAGAACAGCCAGGCCCAGGATGCAGAAGGCTACAGACAGAGAGGAGGTCCCCTATGTAATAGTCACTCTTTCCAACTTCACCAAGCCCTTTCCAAGTGCTTCAAGGCAGGGAAAATCCCAAGAGTGCTTTCAACCCTCTCTGGGCTTTTTATCCAGAAAGCCCCAGGGAGTTGTAAACAGAGACTAGTCTACACCATGGTGATTCATTGGTGTTCCATTCTCCCAAAGAGCAAAATGAGCCTTTCCACCCTTACTTCTCCCTGGCACTTCCCCAATATCTAATGAACTTGAATGGCTGAAAGGGTCCAGTTCAACACTGAGTCTGACCAGTAGGTCTATCCACAGCTGATGGCCTTATATACATCTGCAAAAAAATGAGTTGGAATTTTGATTCTCTGGAAAGATAAATTTCTCTGAAAGTTACAGCAAATTTGGTCGCCTCTCTTTATTTTGTCTACAAGTAGTAAGTAGCCACAGTGTGATCTGAAATTGGAAAGCGGACATTCTATAAAATGATTTCTATAAAAGCAGCACAGGACCTGTTTGAAGAAAATGTGGAATAACAGTAATAATTGCTAGCATGTATTTTGTGACGTTGTGGGCCAGAGATATACATGTGTTATTTCCACCCCTCAATCCTGGGAGAAACACCAAGTTGCAGTAAGAAGTGCAAGTTTTGAAGAGAGACACAAATGGGTTGAATCCTGGATCAGAAACGTTCTGGCTCTCTTAATCTCAGTTTCTCAATCTATAAACTAATATTTAGCTGGCAAGCTCTAAGTGATAATTAAATAAATGAGGAAAAAAATCTCCCTAATATAGTGGGAGTTCCACAATGTTAATCTTCAATGTAAGTTCTCATCTTAGTCTTCAGTAAACTATGTGGAACTCAATATTATTTTTGAAAAATTATCCAAGGATGGGGATTTTGTGATTTTGCTGTTGGTTGTAGCTTCTACTAGTGTTTAATTCATTTTATAATACAGAATTTTGTCATATTCAATGTAAAAATGTGCATAATGTGAAAGAAGCAGTTGTTCTGTGCTAGATGAGTCAGTGTTTATCTTACTTGGCACGCATAGAAAGTTAAAGGCTTACTGTGCATTAGGATATCTATTTACTCTAGTTATCTTGGTGTGTGTGAGTAAAAATAGGGACGGGGGAATAAATTTTAGCATTTAACTGGGTCTAAAGGTTCTGGCTCAAGATGGTGACATAGAAAGACCCTGAACTCACCTCCTCCCACAGCACTGAATCTATAGCTACATGTGGAACAATTTCCTCCCGAAAAAAATGTAAAAACTAGCTGAATGACTCCTGCATATTGAACAAATGAGAAAATACATTTTAAAGTGGGGTTTAGCCCGGCCAGGCGTGGCTCAGCGGTTGAGCATCGACCTGGGATCCAGGCGATCAGGGTTCGATTCCCAGTCAGGGCACATGCCCGGGTTGCGGGCTCGATCAATGACTCTCTCATCATTGATGTTTCTATCTCTCTCTCCCTCTTCTTTCCTCTCTCTGAAATCAATAAAGATATATTAAAAAAATAAAATAAAATAATAAAGTGGGGTTTAGAAATTTAGACACAATCTCACCATGAACCCCACCCCCAGAGCAGTGATCCATAATCGGGAAGGAACTCAAAACCCAAAGCTTCTCCCCACGGAGCTAAGGGGTCGAACCTCACATTGGACCCCTACTTTTTTTTTTAAACGTTTTTATTGATTTTTAGAAAGAGAGGAAGGGAGTGGGAGAGGTAGAAACATCGGTGAGAGAAACATCATCAATCTGCTGCTTCCTGCACACCCCCTGCTGGGCATTGAGCCCACAGCCTGGGCATGTGCCCTGACAGGGAATCAAACCAGTGACCTCTTGGTTCCTGGGTCAATGCTTAACCACTGCGCCACACCACCATCACTCCTACTTTTAGACGTGCATCTGAGAGACGAGCCTCCAAAACATCTGGCTTTGAAAGCCAACAGGGTTCATGTCCATGAGACCCACAAGGCTGTAGCAAAATGAGAAATCATTCTTAAGGGGCTTGAGCTCTGACTCACCCACCCCAGGGCCCGGCACAAAGGCAGCCATTTGAAAAGCAGCTAGACTTTATGCAAAAGGCTTATTTGCTTATCTTAACGCATTGGCCTGATTGGACCCGTATCTGGGAGCGTGCTGGGGAACTCTCCAGGATGAGGCTGGTAGGCACCATCTTCATACTCTCCTGCTGTTCTCCAGCGTGCTGGTACCTTATGGAAGGGAGCTTGTACCTCCTCTGGCACCCTGATTTAGCTCTCACCCAGGGGAGGACCCTTGATCGCCTGGCTCTGGAGGGCACGGTGGCCAGGGTGGCTTGTGAACCTGGATGCCATGGGACAATCTAAGCTACAGTTCTAGGGCAGTTACACCTGCAGGGCACTGCAGACAGCAGGCTGAAATACACCTGTTTTTCTGTGACAGAGGCTTATTTTTATCCTGGAGCTACAACCTGAGAGGCAGGCTTCAGGTATGGCCCACATCTAGAACCCACTGAGGTGCACTCCAGAGACAGAGATGAGTGGACAGCATCTGAGGATTCTCCTTCTGCCCCGCTCCAGCTCATCCATACATCAGGGGAGAAAGCCCGTAACATCCTCTGGCCCTGCTATATTTGCAATTGCCACCAGGGGACACCTCTCGATGGCCTGGCTCTGGTTACCAAAGGGGTTTATACTTGTTGGTCCCACAGGACTGTAACCAATGGAGAAAGAGTTCTTAACCAGCTACCACCTGCAGAACACAGCGAGGCACAACAGCCCCAGGACCCCGTCTCTCTGTAAGAGGGGCCTACAAGCTTATCTTCTCAGCTGTGGCCTGAGAGGCAGGCTTCTAATGAAACACACACATCTATGTGACCACTGTATTCTCTTCAGAGACCTCGGGGGGTGGGAATGATCTTGGCATCCTCGTCTGTACTCCAGGGCACTAGTATCTCCAGGAGGGGAGCTTTATACATGCGTCTGATGCCCTGGTTTTTACAGCTGGTCCCCCAGTTTTTGTGGCAGCAGCCAAGGAATGCCCCTTGAGCACCTGGTTCTGGTGGCCAGGAGGACCTGGGTCCCAGGGGACTATAACTTTCAGATAGCTCCTGACAGGCTCCACCCCAGGCCACTGCACAGACAGAAGGCTGAAATACAGCCTCAGTCTTTCTGTGAAACAGGCCTATTTGCATGTCCTGGAGCTTAAGGCCGGGCTTTGGCACATAACTAGGGCCCTGCTTAGGTCTACTCCAGGGAAAGAGGTTGGCGGAGGCCATCTCTGCACTCTCCTTGTGCCTCACTTCTGCTCACTGGTATCTCCTGAAAAGAAATTTAAGCAGCCATCTGGGACCCGGATTTTTATAACTGCCACACAGGGGATACCTTAATATTGACTGATTGGCTCTGGGGGCTAACAGGACTTATGCTTACAGTCCCACAGGAATGTATATATTTGCATAATTTAAAACCTGCTGCCTGATGTCTGACTTCCAATAAGCCTGAATCTAGGTGCTGACCGAGATCGTCCCTTTGGGACACTGATAGGTCTCAGCACACCCTCAACCACTGAGAGCCACTCAAAATAAAATAGGCTGGTTGGACTACTATGAAAAAGTATACATCAACATTTGGACAATCTAAGAAAGACAAATAAACTCCTTGAAACATATAATCTACCAAGACTAAATCATGAAGGAACAGAAAATCTGAACAGACTGATTACTAGTGAGGATACTGAATCAGTAATGGAAAACCTCCTAATGAACAAAAGTCCAGGACCAGATGACTTAATGAGCAAATTCTACTAAACATTTAAAGGAGAATTAATACCAATTTGTCTTAAATTATTCCAAAAATTAGAAGAAAGTATTTCTTTTACACTGCCAGATTACCCTGATATCAAACTCATTTTACTAGGCAAGCATTCCCCTCATACCAAAGCCAGACAAGAACACCGCAAGAAAATTGTAGGCCAATAGCCTTGATGAACACAGATGCAAAAATCCTCAACAAAATATTAGCAAACCATATTCGACAATACATCAAGAGGACTATACACCATGAAGAACTAGGAGTTATTTCAGGGATACAAGAATGGTTAAAAAATCCATAAGTCAATGTGACACATCACATTAACAAAATAAAGATTAAAATTAATATGCTCATACTCATAGATGCCAACAAAGCCTTGAAAAAAATTCAACATCCATTTATGATAAAACTCTCAACAAGTGAGCACAGAGGACATGTACATCAGCATAACAGAGGTGATGTATGACACATCTACAGCTAACATCATACTCAAAAATGAAAAACTGAAAGCTTTTCTTCTAAGATCAGGAACAAGACAAGATGCCTCTCTTACCACTTTTATTCAACATAGTATTGGAAGCCCTGGTCAGGCAAATAGCTAAGAAAAAGAAATAAAAGACATCTAAGTTGGAAAGAAAGAAGTAAAACTGTCATCATTTGCAGGTGCCATGATACCATATAGAGAGAACCCTAGAGATTCCACCAGAAAACTATTAGAATAAATGAATTCAGTTAAGTAGCAGCATAAAAAATTAATATTAAGAAATCAGTTGCATTTTTATACAGCAATAATGAACTATCAGAAAGAAATTAAGAAAACAATCCTATTTACAATTGTATCAAAAAGAATAAAATACCTAGAAATAAATACAAACAAGGAGGTAAAAGACCTGTGGTCAGAGAACTATAAGACACTGAAGAAAGAAATTGAAAAAGGCACAAATAAATAAAAGCATATACCATGCTCATAAATAGGACGAATTAACATCATTAAAATGTCCATACTATCAAAAGGAATCTAAAATCAATGCAACCTCTACCAAAATCACAGTGAAATTTTTCATAGAGCTAAAACAAATAATCCTAAAATTTATATGGAACCACAAAAGACCTTGAATAGCCTAAGCAACCCTGAGAAAGAACAAAGTTGGAGGAATCACGCTACCTGATATCAAACTACACTACAAAGCTATAGTAATAAAAAGAGCATGGTACTGGCATAAAAACAGGCACATAGATAATTAGAACAGAACAGATCCCAGAAATAAACCCAAGCCTATATGGTCAGTTAATCTATGACAAATGAGGCAAGAATATACAATGAGGTAAAGACAGTCTATTCAATAAATGGCATTTGAAAAACTGTACAAACAAATGCAAAAAAAATACAGAGAAAACTAGACTCTTTCTTATACCATATATAAGAATAAATTCAAAATGGATTAAAGACTTCAATGTAAAACTGAACCATAAAACTCCTAGAAGAAAACAAAGGCAGTAAACTCTAATATCACTCTTAGCAATTTCTTTAAGATATGTCTCCTTAGGAAAGGGAACAAAAGAAGAAATAAACAAATGAGAAGAAATAATCAAACTAAAAAGTTTTTGCACAGCAAAGGAAACCAACAACAAAATGAAAAGACAACCTACTGAATGGAAGAAGATATTTGTCACTGATACATTCCATAATGAGTTAATATCCAAAATATATAAGGAACTCATACAACTTAAAACCAAAAACACAAGCTATCCAATTAAAATACAGCAGAAATCCTGAGTAGACATTTTTCCAAAGAGGACATAAAAGATGGCTGAGAGTCATATGAAAAGATGCTCGACATTACTAATCATCAGGGAAATGCATATTAAAACCAAAATGAGATCTCTCCTCACACTTCTCAGAATGTCTATCATCAATAAATCAACAAACAACTGTTGGTGATGATGTCAGAAAAGGGAGGCCTCATACACTGTTGGTGGGATTGTAAATTGGTGCAGTCACTATGGAAAACAGTATAAAGATTTCTCAAATAATTAAAAATAGAACTACTATAAAACCCAGCATTTTCATTCTGAGTATTTGAAGAAATTATAACACTAATTCAAAACATTATATCCATCCCTATGTTCATTGCAGCATTATTTACAATAGCTGACATATCAAAGCAACATAAGTGTCCATTGATAGAAGAACTGATAAAGAAAAAGGGTACATATATATGATGGACTATTTCTCAGCCATTATAAAGAATAAAATCTTGTCATTTGGGACAACATGGACGGACCTAGAGGATATTATTCTAAGTAAAAGAAGTCAGAGACAAATACCATATAATTTTGCTTATATATAAAATCTAAAAAACAAAATAAATGAACAAACAAAACAGAAACAAGCCTTATAGATACAGACAACAATTTGATGGTTGCCAGATGGAAGGGGTTTGGGGAAGGGATTAAGAAGTATAAATTAGCAATTATAGTCATGGGAATGTAAAGTACATCATAGGAAATATAGTTAATAATATTGTAATATAGTGTCAGATGGGTACTAGATTTATCAGGGTGATCACTCAAAAGTTATATAAATGTTTAATCACTGTTGTACATGTGAAACTAATATAATATAGTATGTCAACTTTAATTGAAAAATAAATTTAAAAAAAGAAAAACCCCCATTTACAAATGCATCAAAAAGCTTAAAATACCTAGGATAAATTTAAACAAGGAGGTGAAATACCTCTACTGTGAAAACTATAAGATATTGATTAAAAATGAAAAAGACACAAATAAATGGAAAGATATTCTGTGTTTATGGATTGGAATAATTAATATTGTTGAAATGTCCATACTACCCAAAGCAATACACACATTCAATGCAATTCCTATCAAAAGCCCGATGATATTTTTCACAGAAATAGAACAAAACTCCTAAAACTTGTAGGAAACTACAAAAAACCCTGGATAGTCAAAGCAATCTTGTGAAAGAAGAACCAAGTTGGATGTATCATGCTCCCTGAATTTAAACTATATTAGAAAGGATAGTGTGGATTTGGTATAAAATCAGATACCATTCAATAGAACAGAATAGAAAATCCAGAAACAATCCCATGCATATACGGTCACTAATTCACTACAAGGGAGCCAAGGATATACAACTGGAAAAGGACAGTCTCATTAATAAATGGTGCTGCGAAAACTGGACAGCCATATGCAAAAGAATGAAATGAGACCACTGTCCCTTACCATATACAATTTTAACTCAAAATGGATTAAAAATACAAAATTAAAACCTGGAACCATAAACCTTTTAGAAGAAATCAGCAGCAGTAAGCTCCTTGAAATGAATCTTAGTGATGACTTTTTTTAAATTTGACACCAAAAGCAAAAGCAACAAAAGCAAGTGAGTCATCAAATTAAAAAGCTTCAGCACAGCAAAGGAAACCATCAACAACACGAAAAGGCAATCTACGAAATGGGTGATAATACTTGCAAATCATATATCTGATAAGTGGTTAATATCCAAAATATGTAAAAGACTCATAAAACTCAATTGCAAAAAAAAAAAAAAAAGTCAACAATCCGATTTAAAAATGGGCAGAAAATCTGAATAGACATTTTTTCAAAGACATACAAGTGAACAAAGGGTACATGAAAAGATGTTCAACATCACTAGTCATCACGGAAATGCAAACAAAACCACAAGGAGATAATAATACCTCACGCCTGTTAGAATAGCTATTATCAAAAAGATAAGAAATAACAAGTGTTGGAGAGGTTGTGAAGAAAAGAGAACTCTTGTACACTACTGCTGGGAATAAATTGCTATAGCCACTGTGGAAATAGTATAGCGGTTCCTCAGAAAATTAAAAATAGATTTACTGTATGATGCAGCAATTTCACTTTTTGGTATTTATCCAAAGAAAACAAAAACAGTAACTAGAAAATATATATGCATTTCCATGTTCATTGCAGCATTTTCTACAATAACTGAGATATGGAAACAACCTATGTGCCCTTTGATAGATGAAAGGATAAAGATGATATGATGTGATATGCATATAGATATAGGTACATATCTACAGATGATAGATGATAGATAGATTAAATAGACAGATTACAGATAGATGATAGATGACAGATGATAGATGATAGATGATAGAAAGATAATAGATTTACAATGAAATATTATTAAGCCATAAAAAGGAACTCTTGCCATTTGTGACAAAATAGATGGACATTGTGGGCATTACGATAAGTGAATGAAGTAAGTCAGACAGAGAAAGATAAATACTATATAAGCTCATTTATACGTGGAATATTAAAACAAGAAAACAAAACAAACCACAAGCTAATGGATACAGAGAACAAATTGGTGGTTGCCAGGCCCGAGGAGTGGCTGATAGAAATGTATGAAGGTGGTCAAAGGTACAAACTTCCAGTCATAAAATAAGTTCTGGGGATGTAATGTACTGTATCATGACTATAGTTAACACTGTATTGCATATTTACATGTTTCTAAGAGAGTGGATCTTAAAACTTCTCATCAAAAACACACACAAAATGTGTACATATATGTGATAATAGATGTTAACTAGACATTGTGATCATTTCACAATACATACAAAATAAAGTCATTATGTTGTTCATTTGAAATTAATATGTGATATGTTAATTATATATCAATTAAAATACACATAGGAAGAATTAAAGTATTCATAGCAAATTAGGAAATGTTAACCAGAGGTGAAATGTTCTAAGGTTGTTATATTGTCCAGAAAATGAGTAAACATTAACTTATGCATTCTAAAATATATAAAGTTGACCTTATAAATCTACCAAAATCAGACAATAAAGAAATGGAATGATTAAAAAAGTAATCAACCCAAAAGAAGGCAAGAGGGAGGAAAAAAGGAAAGCTACAAGAGTGGACAAATAGAAAGCACAAAATAAATGAAAATATTTTCAGTCATATAAAATATATGTCATGCATTTACATTTAAAATATTTACAGACAAGTATTTAAAAATAGCACTAAAAACAAATACAAAGCTCTCTGGTATTTATCAGAGGTAAATCTATAATATAGGGATTTAAAATGCTTGAGTAGTAAAGTGATGAAGAATATAGAATATGTGTAACAACCCAAAGAAACCTTTTCTAGCTTTGCTGTATCAGAAAAAAATGGCCTTTAAGGCAAACATAATATAAAGTAATGTAAGTTCATTTTAGTAAAAAAAAAATACATTTTTAAACTTTATGAATTAAATAACAAAAAGCAAAACATACCATGCAACAATTGACAGAACTATAGAGAGAATCTGATAAATCCACCAACATAGTGAAATGTTGTCACACACACATTTCTCAGCAATTGATGAATAATGTAGAGCCAAAAACTCAGATATAAATAAAGAAGATTTGAACAAAACAAATAAACAAACTTGATTTAATACACATATAGAAAATGTTTTACTATACCAGTAGCAAATAAAGATTCCTGTCAAGAATATATAAAACATTTATGAAAACTGATCACAAACAACCATAAAGAAAGTCTTAAATTTGTTTGACCATAATGCAAGGAAGTTGGAATAAATAAATAAAAGATACTAATAAAACAAAACAGAACAAAAGCCACGCCATACATTTGGAAATTAAGAAGCACATTTCTAAATAAGTCATGAGGTGTTGTAGTGGAAGTTAAAAAAAATTTTGAACTGAGTGATACCAAAATACTATGTGTCATAATTGATAAAGGACAGCAAAATTAGTTTATTCATAAAAGGAGAAAGAGGCCCAATGAGCTAACACCTAAATTAAAAAGTTAGGAAAAAAAACAGAAGGGGGGCGGTAGGGGTGAGGGATGAGGGGTGAGGGGGGACGAAAAGAAGGAACAATGCAGAGCAATAAAAAAAGAAAACAAACTACAGGCATTCACAACAATGTGGATGGGTCTCGTAGACATGTTTACGGAAAGACATAGGTATGAAATATTATATACTGTATGATTCCATCCCATGAAGTTCAAGAGCAGACAAAACTAATGGGTAGTGATAAAAATCATAGAAGTTATCTTTGAGGATATTAACTGGGGAGCAGCACAAGAGAACTGAACTCTGAATGTTCTATATTTTGATCTGGATGGTGGTTTCACAGATGTACTCATGTGTAAAAATTCATTTAGCTGTGTATTTAAATCTGTGCACTTTATAGTATATATGTTATACCTCAACAGAAAGGCTTAAAAAAACACCACCACAAAAAAAATCAAAAAGGAAATGAATATATAATAGAGACAGCAAAGCCAAACTTATGTTTTTCTAAAAAGACAGGAAATGTATGAGCACCCATGTGGATTGATCAAGAAATAGAAGGAAAAATAAACGATTTGAAGGAAAAAAGGTGGGGACACAACCTAAATAATGTGGGACTCTAAAAGATAAGGCATCCGGATGCAAATAGTTTCATTACAAAAAAATGAAAACCAAAATTATGATTCTAGCATTGAGAGCTGGAGATGATCTAGGAAATTATCCTTCTTAATTGTTATACAAAATCACTGGTGCCTCAGAATCACCAGGGGAGCTTTGTTGGTTGGTTGCTTTTACTACAGATATCCAACCTCCCAGTTCCCAGCACTCTCCACTAATTGCAAGGAAGCCCATTGCCCACTCCATCCCACCACCATCATTTCATAGGAAATGAGATTTATTTGTCTAACTTCACATCTCTAGTTCATGTCAGAGCCATAATCACGAAGAAAATCTAGAAGAACAGAGCGCGTTGCCTCCCTCACTTGGAGCCATTACCACGGGCCTTACTTGGTCACCACTTTTACCAACACTGCCTTTTGTGTTTTGTAACTTATGTGCCAAGAGAGAAGGACAGCAAGAGTGAAGGATGAAATAGAGAAGTTTGAAGATGATTGTGTCTTAGATGCATAAATATATCTTACACATAAACTTGTCATATAACAAGTGGAATCATGAATTTTCAAACCAGGAAATCCCTGGGTCAAATGCCACTCCCCCATTTATAATTATGTGACCTTGAGCGAGTTACTTGACTTCCCTCAAGCTCACTTTCTCTGTCTGAAAAGATGTTTAATATCATCCGGCCCCAAACCCCCACAAAGTCATAAAGTGACTACTATCAATCAAGTGCTTAGAAAAAAGGTTAATTTTCCCTCATTACCCAACGTTTATGCCTTTCTAATAGCCTCTATGAATGTTAGCTTTGGAGAATGGCTTTCTGAAAGGAGTCTAAAGTGAAAACATCAAGAGCCCAGCTGGAGATTCGAAACGCTGAACCTGTTCACCTACATTTCCAGTTTCAGTTTGTCTCCATGTCTCTTCCCATTTCCTTAAATCTGAATCTTTCTGCCATTTGAGAGCCAATAAACCCGTGAATATACCCAAAACATTGCTCTTAGAAACTATCATATACACTACGTTCTTGTGCTTGTCTAGAAAGGGAGGTATTATACAAGCACCACTGTTTGTGTTTCCCTAAAAATTAAGAAATCCTAATTTACTTGAGATTTCTTTTATTCATATAGCTGATTACTATGTGGCTGAGAGCACCAGTTAAAACACACAAAAACAAATAAAACCACCTCTTAGGGTCAGATGCTCATATGGTTTATTACAGAAATTTCAGGAAAGAACCATTTACACAAAGACAATGCTACCATAGTCCTCCTTCTGATAATAAGGTTATTCCCCACAGCCACGCTAATAAGTTAATACCATCAATATTTCCCCAGTTCGCCATTAGATTAAAGTATCTTTATCTTCCAATTAACCTGCAATTATGAGTCTTAATATCTGACATTCTTTTGGATTTTGTTTAATCCATACAATGCCAATATTTAAAGATAAGGTCCCCAGGTCAATCAGCTAGAAACCATTCCCAGAAGTTGATGCTAATCAAATTTGTTCATGCCATTCAATGGGTATATTGCCATGATAAGTTTTAGAACAGATGTTTGACACTGAAGAAAGCTCTTTATGGTAAGAATTTAAATCCCTTTTGTTCAGTAATGATAAAGGTTATTAAAATACACTTTTTGGGGGGGAGGCGGGGGTGGCCTAATTAAGGCACTCAATCAAAAACAATCAAAACAGCAGCCCCCATACAGCCTGCCCAAGTATGAGGTTTCTCAGCCTCTCAATGCAGCCCTGATGAAAGCACAGCATGAGAAATGGGTAAAATTATGATCTCGGCTGAGAAATTAGCCTTAAGCACTTGTTAATAAAGGCAAATAGAATTTTACAAACCAACATATAAACTTTGAGAGGTTATTTTATTGCCTTCTGCACCAAGGTAAAGTAGATTGATATAATTACCTCCCCTATATTCTTATTTAATTCATTTTTTAAAATCTTGGTTTATGATGGGAGGTCTAAAAATTAGAACAGATTGAATCAGGCTATTCTTTTAGCTCAAAGCTGCATGCTCCTTGATTATAAAGGCTTTTCTCCCAAAAGAAATCCAAATACACTGCTTACTCCCATAATTTTGTACAATAAAAAATGACTGTACTGATTTTCCTAGAATATTCCTGTTTTGAGAGGAATGGTAGGGCACACACACGCATAGATTCACACACATATGCTCACGTGTGCACAGGTACTTTTCTTTCTTTGATGTCCCAAACTCATCATTGTATTGAACTAGCCATTTCATGTTTAAAGTGGGCATTGAAATATGAAGCACAAAATAGTTAAACGTAAATTTTTCCGTAGCCTAATAAAAAACTAGAAAACTAAGAAATATTCAATGTACAGTCTTTAAAAGCATCTTTCCAGGAAGATAGTCCTTCCCCTAAAATATCTTCAGTATTCAGCATTTGATTAGATTATTATTTCTTTTCATCTTAAAAATGTTTCCAATCCATTATCATTTGGAATTTAGCAATGCTGGTAAACATACCTCATACACCATTGGGAGGAAGTTCATGTGTTTGTTCATTTGGTCTCTGTAGGCCGGACATTTTTAATTTATTTATAAAATCTTCTCAGGTTTGAATATGGTGTTTGTTAATCAGAAAGTTTTTGGTGAAGTTAGCATTTTTATTGATGTTTTTAATATGGTATAATCATTAAATGCTAATCTAAGAAGAGATCACCATAAAATGATCATCAAGCTAATCAAAGGTCCTTGTAGCATTTACTAATACACATCACGATGTTCTTGTCTCTTGCACACTAACCCTTCACATCACATGTGAACTGAAGTTTCCCTGCATAATTCATATCCTTTCAACCAGGTCTGAAATGCAATAAGAAATATTTGAGTGACAATCTTTGTTGTGACTCCCCATGGTGAAAATCAAATTCAACTTTCCACTATTTCCTTTACCACTTCTAAACCAGCACTTCTTAACCAAAGCTGTCAGAATATTTGTGAAAAAAGGTTAAAATAGGCTGTATCAATTAAATGCTCATGACCACAGGTCACAATATTTTGCTTCTGGGTAGAGTTAAAGCTGGTCTTTTCCTTTTAAGGCCGATAGCAATGTATGTGTCTGTCTTTACACCAAGCAAATTCACTGCAAGCTTATATGTTAAGTGAAAATCTCTGAATAAGGGTGAAATCTATATCATTAGTTAAAACAAATCCTTTAAAAAATCATCTTGTCAATGAGCTGTAGCTTTTGAAACATACCATTGCCTATCCCAAAACGGGACCTTCCCGAGATCAGAGACCTATTAAAAACCAGAAATGTTAGACATCTGTTCCTGTGCTGCATGAAGGCAAAGACAGAGATATTACTACCATATGGGAAAGAATGATTCCAAAATCCAGCTTTGCTGGTATTTCCCAAAGTAAGTTATCAGATTTATAAAGTAAATAAAATCAAAGATAAATGGTTTTAAAAACAAAAACAGAAAACTCAGCTTAAAAATTAAGCAATCCTTCTATCAAAGAATAATATATTTTGATATATGTACTATGTTATAGCAATTTTTTACAAGTGGCTCCTTGAAGCAGACCACAACTGTAGGTAGAGTACAACCTATATTCAAAGAGAAATACATGAGAAACTCTTTCAGGAAAACAGTGACTCCTGAATTAGGTGCGTGGGGGTGAAAAGGAGGTGGGGACTGGAGCTGAAATTGGATCTCAATTTGTTTATTATATTAGCAGTTCCTGGCCCTTTCTAAGTTCAAAGGTGATCAAAATTTGCCTCACAGGGCCACAATTCACTCTGTGGTGCCTCATTAGAGGCCAATAGATGGAGTATCATTAACAAGAAATAGTGTTGACTCTGCTTGAGACCTCTTAGCTTGGATTGTGACTGAGAGTTTGTCAGCTGAAAAAAAGGGGAAGGGGTGTCTTCTAACGACCCCAGAAAAGCCTCAGGGTCTGAGGAATGGGGTTCATTCTTTTGACAGAATCACTATAACACCAATTCTTTTAAGGACAGAGCAGGGAAAATATCAACCTTCCTATTCACAAGTTCGGTGGGGGAGGCCGGTGGTGACATTTAGTAATGAGAACTAGATCTTAGGAAAAAAATGCAATACAACAGTTGAATTATCCTGGTAGTGGTCAAAATGAGGAAGTAGCTAAGGCACTATCTAATTTAGGGAGAGCTCACTAACCTTGTAAAGCATTGATTAATCTAACTAATCTTGTGTAATCACATTGTTTCTGAAGTAATAACTAAGCCTATCTTTAAGAAAAGAGAGGGTGGTGTCCTTAATTAGTTTATAGCTATAATTTCCAAACAGGAAAATAGTCTTAAGGGGCAAATATCTCAGGGAGTAGATACAGTAACTAGATCTGGAGTCAGTAGAAGCAAGAAGTCTATACTCATGAAATTACAGCCGATATATTACCAAGGGACTCTTCTGGAAATGAGAAACAAAAGGAGGAATGGCTGTCTTCTTGGGGTGGTGTAATAAGGTCTCAGAGAGAGAAGCAAAGGCCTCATGAGGAAGCTATGTTCTCACGACTTCATAACTATCCATCTATTTCCAGGAACGTGGAATATTTTCTCCCATCATTAGGAAACTCATAGGAGAACATACTTGAAAAGAATCTGCAAGAAGTGTACAAACACAATGTTTAATGCTGGTTCCCCAGGATCACAGTCATTGTAAGGCGGGGTGGCATGCCTGAGTTTCCTTCAGTGTAAGTTTATGTGAAGAAAGATAAGCTTTAATTTGGGTTCAGTGTGACCAAGTACATATGGAAAATGACAGAACAAACAAAAAATGAACCTACTCTCCTTAATTTTATGTAGGTTTTCCTGGCAAATTACATGGTATACAAGTCAGCTTTTCTAGGTTACACTGAGGTAACAAACTCCTCAAATTTCAGAGGCTAAAAAGTTTAGCGATAGCTTAGGTTAAATGTTGGCTGGAGAGCACGGACTACCTGCTAACAGCTTCTCAGAGCTGCTCTCTTCCTCCTGGGCCTGTGCTGAAAGGGCAGCCTCTCTCTGGGGGGTAGCCTTCTTGCTGTGAGAGGGCCAGCGAAACCTTGCCGTGGCTCTTGAGGCTTCTGCTTACATTTCATTGTCCAGGTAAGTCACATGGCCACCTCTGATGTCAGTTAGGTGGGAAGCGCCCTCACCCCCACCACGAGCACCGGGGATCACATGGCAATACACGGGGATGGACAATGCTCTCAGAAGGAAGTTAGGGAATATTTGGGAACAGGAATACGATCTACCGCAAGGAAATTCTACATGTGGTCAAGAAAGAATCGCCCTGCCCCGCCTGGCGTGGCTCAGTGGTTGAGCATCGCCCTAGGATCCAGGAGACTGTGGTTCAGTTCCTGGTCAGGGCACATGCCCGGGTTGCTCGATCTCCAGTCGGGGGTGTGCAGGGGGCAGCCGATCAACGACTTTCTCATCGTTGATGTTTCTTTTTCTCCCTTCCTCTCTCTGAAATCAATAAAGATATATTTTTAAAAATAAAAATAAATAAATAAATAAAAATAAAAATTAGAGCCCTATCTGGTTTGGCTCAGTGGTTAGGGTATAGGCCCACAGACTGAAGGGTCCTGGGTTCGATTCCGGCCCAGGTACCTGGGTTGCAGGCTCAATCCCTGGCAACTAACCAATGTGTCTCTCTCACATCAATGTCTGTCTTTCTCTCTCTCTCTCTCTCTCTCCCCCCCCCACCCCTTCCCCTCTCTCTGAAAAGCAATGGAAAAAATATCCTCAGATGAGGATTTAAAAAAAAAAAAAAAATCAGAAAAGTTTGCTAAGTAGATGTAAATAAAAACCAAGCCTATTGAATAAATGTCACTTTAAGATAATTTCCTGGTCCCCTTCCAGGCAGATAACTGCTTCTGAATCCATTATTTCCAAACATGCTTATTTTTGTTAAAAGAGGAAAATAAATTTAAACAGTTAAAAAAATTAATTTAACCAAAATTTTAATTAGCACATTTTTTCATCTGAAATGAATCTCCTCTAATGTAGATAGAATTGATGGCCTGAGTTGACTACCTATCTACTTTTGACGGAGACATAGTTAGAGGGCTTCAAGATGACTAGGAACCATTCTTCCTTTCAGGAGCTTTACAATCTAGTCAGAGGGTTAATTTTAGTATGTGAATTGCTAACTACAATAGAATAATAAGTGACTTGCAATTCTGTGAGCCTTCCATGTTCTCGCACAACCAATGGTGTCCTGGTTACCTTGCTTTCTGAAAACAAACTAAAACGCCCTGATTTATCAGTGTTTGCTGATATCCATGTTATAAACACACCCGGCATAGCTGATTTCATGTTATCAACAGTTGAACAACTGACTCTTAAAGTTCCTAGCTGTTTAATCCATTGTTACATAGTATCAGTTATTCATTTTTGTGAGGCACCACCCAGTTCCTCAGCCTACTACTCTACCTCTATTACCTCTGCACTAACTTATCCGAAAATCCCATCCCCTTCTCCTTCTAGCCTGGCTAATTTCAATACAAATTTTAAGCCCTGACTCATGCCATTTGTTTTAGGAAGCGCTTCCCAAATCATCTGGCCTGAGAGTCTGGTTTTCGTCCCTTCTTCCTTATTTCTCCACCAGGATCCCGGGCTCCCTGCAAGATGAATCTCATGCTACTGAGAGCGCCTGTGCGCTACCCACCTTCCCCAGGGAATCACGAAGAACTTGAGTCACAATCTGGGCCTTATCTCCACCTCCTCCTCACTTGGCAGACTTCCTTTCTTAAGACCAGATCAACACATGCATGAAAATAAACACATGGGAGAAGTACTACATACCCGGAGAGTTCAAATGAGAGGGGGGAAAAGTGATCAAGAAAGGTCTCGCCTGGCCCATGTGGCTCAGCAGTTGAACGTTGACCTATGAACCAGGAGGTCGCTGTTCCATTCTGGGCAGGACATATGCCCGGGTTGTGAGCTCAATCCCCAGTTGGGGGCGCGCAGGAGACAGCCGATCAATGATCATCATCACTGGTGTTTCTATTTCTCTCCCTCTCCCTTCTCTCTCTGAAATCAATTAAGACAGACATATACACACACACACACACACACACACACATACATATATATATATATATATATAAAGAAAGGTCTCATGGAACAGATGGCACCAAGAATAGGCTTGAAAATGGGCAGAATTTCCATCGGGAGAGATTGGGAAGTGGGGAGAGCGTTCCATGCAGAGGAAGCGGCATGAACACGATGTTCGGGGTAAGACTATGGGGTGTGTCAGTGGAAAATGGACTATCCAGTCCAGGAGGAGCCAGTTACATGCTGAAAAGCACAGTGGGAAGTCAGTCTATTCGGGTGGTAGGGCCCAGGATTCTGAAGGTGAGGAACCTGCATTTAATTTGGTCAGCAATGGGGATTATAAAAGGTTTAGTAAAGCTTGAGGACTATTCTGACAGGAGAGTGAAGGAGAGGCTGTTATAAGGGGGAAGGAGGGGGCAGAACACATGAAAAATAAGGAAAATCTAAACTCAGAGGTCTTAATGAGGGTATAAATTAGGGATGATGAGTTTCAGAGATATGGCAGAGCTAGAAATTTTAGGGCAGAAATATATCAGCTGCATTTTTCTCCTTCAAATATAAATAAATTGCAAGCACACAGGCCAAACAACAGAAACAGTGAAACTGTATGTTCTTTTGCCTTCAAATCATTTCCTTCTTTCCTTCTCTCCTTCCTTCTCTCCCGCTCCTGCTCCCGCTCCCTTTCTTTTTTTGAATTTTAATAAGGATGTATATCAGAAATGAAAGTCCTTCCCTGTCACAGGAGTGATAGTAATAGCCAATATCAGTCTCTTTACTTCCAATATTTCTGCCAAAGAACCATGTATATTCTTATTAATAGGAGACTGATTTTTACATTTAAGAAATGGCATACACAACCACAATGCTTTGCATGTCCCAAGTACTATGGAATCAATTTTCCAACAGCTCTTTAAAAACATTATGTGAAATAATATATCATTATATATTGGTGAATCTAAAAGTAAGTTTATAAACAAAAATTAGAATCATGCATCCAACTCCGGGTTATAAAAGCCAGATGACATAAGTAGCAATTCTCTTGTAGCATACCATGTAATTATAAACAAACTCTCTCCCTTGACTTGATCATAAGCTTGCTCTTCAAAGCAAATTTACATGCTTTGTTTTCATCTTTAACGGATAAGTCATCTCTGAATTATAAAAATCCCAAATAGGAGGTGGTCTATCTCACTTCTCATTACAAAGATATCATTAATTTAGAGCTGATGAACATAGGGAGGCTGCTTTTCACAATACTTACTCATCAATTATTTTAATTTTTCAAGTTAAGGGTAATGGATAACTCAAAGGAGTTGATAGATGAATGTATGATGTTATAAACCCAATATGTATATTATATGGATTTTCTTAGTGGAGCCAATATTAAGTAAAAGGGCTTTAATAAATCATTGAGGCCTAAAGTCTTTACACAAAGCACAAAACTCTGGATAAACAGAGAACTAGAGCCCATTGGTACTTGGTTGTGGTAGGATTTTTATCAGGTGATCTTTATTTCTAGAGTGGAAAGAAAATGAGAATCATGATGGGGCTCTTCCTGGCCTAAATCCTCTTGATTGAGCTTATTTTGATTCTATATCAGTATTTATAAAATTACTATTCTATGTATCATACTGTATTGAAATGAATTGTTTACATGTCTTCCTTTGCAAACAGAGGATTATATTTTGTTTTTGTAAACCTCATGCTCTGAGCCATATAGGCCCTAGCCCATAGTAGGCACTCTGTAAAAGCTCATCAAAATGAACCAGTGTGTGCTCATGTTGAATTTTTGCTGTTTTACATTTATGCATGTATAAAACAGCCACTTTTGTAGCCCATTTACCCACAACTTCTAGGGAAGAAATATTAGTCGTTTCATTATGAAACCACAAGTGCTCATTAGTAGACTAGAAGACACTTAAAATACAACACAGTGTTAAGTGTTGCAATAAACAGACATCTTCTTAATGCACAAGCTTAGGTGTAGAATTTGAGGTTAATGCTAGACTCTTTTTATTGAATATAGATAAAATCTCAATGGGACGGAAATGAACTGATACTTTTAAAAATGCAATTAAAAACATAACTGTTTGTGTGAGGTTGTGGCTGCAAGCTAATGCTGGATGAAGGTAAAAGTTTAGGTCTAATACCAGCCAATCAAAAGGCAGGTCCTAGTGTGAAGCGAATCCTGAAGGCTATGCTTTTCATCACAAGAAACTGTGGTAAAGAAATGTCTTTTCAATTAGCACAACAAAAGTATACCTCTTCCCAACAGCAGTGTTGACTATAAAGCCCAAGAAGAAACCCAGGGAATAAATTGGACAGCTCATTCAAAATGTACACCTGCTAAAAGATGTGTAGTCATGAGATCAAGTACATAAAGGTATCACCTCCTAAATGTGTTTTGAGGTTTCCAACAGGTAATAGAGTAGATATTTCCCTTACAATTAAGCCTAAAGAGTAACCGATTACCCTATTCAGAAGGCAACCGATTACCCTATTCAGAAGGCAACGATGCTCTCCAACAGTTATCATTCAAGGGGAGGCTGGGGAGAGGAAGAGCCTCCCTTCTAAGAGCAGCTTCTATATGACAATTCATTTGTGAGAGACATACTCATTCACTCAAGGCTGGTATTCAAATTACCATCCTTAATTATAATTGTTGGCTGCAGTGAATAATCTGTGGATGATTTTGAATGGCTGCCAAAGATAATATATCTCCAGAAGAAGGGGAGGGGGGGAGAATAAGCTTTATGGGAAGAGAAGCTCTTTTCCCATAAATGATGAATCAATCCATTATATTTGTGATAATCAATGCCCTGGATCCTCCGCATGTCAAGGTGGGAGGAGGGAAAACCTTAGTGGCCAATCATTATTAATTCATCCATTGCACTAATATTAATCACAAGGAGCTAATGTGATATTAATGTGACTATAATGTAGACTTCAATAAAGACTATCACTTGAGAATAGGAACATAGTATAGATTTTGTTTCTAACTTAGTTACCTAACAAGGGCTTTTTAAAGATTTTAAGGGAAGAAAGAAACATCTGACAAGCTCTCTACTTGAGTATGGAATGAGAGGGAATTATATTGAGGGCTCACCCGTAAATTTTCTGGTTGGCCCAAGGATTGTCTGAGTCCGTCAGCACTTCTGACGGTGAAATGTTCTTCCAGGAAATACATATCGCTGAGACTGCTCGGGCAGAAGTGGCAGCCAAGGCACGGTTCTGGGAATAGAATCTAATCTCTAATGGTGCCTGTCATCTCTTGAAGGAGTTCGAGGGGGATGAACGGTAGGGTGATAAAGCCTGACTTATGATCTTGAATTTGAGAACCTTTCCAGACTGACCTTAATCCAATCTCTTAAAATATGCGATAGGACTCATTACTGAAGACTTCCAGGCAAAAAACCACATCCATCCAACAGATTCAATGCTTCAATAGTCAAGGAAAAAGTGATCCATAATCATTCCTGCTGGTTGAGCCCCAGGACAAGTTGCTGTCTTGCTGGACTAACTGAACAGCCCGATGATCTGGCAAACTCTTGGAGCGACAGAAGCCAATAAGGTCCATTATGATCTTACTCTCCTGTTATGCTGCTCAATTTTCTCTTAACTGCTCATGTCAAACGGAGAGGCTCAGAATCTCTCAAATGAACCATGTTGTTTCTCGCCTCCTTGCTTTGTTTACATCAACCTCTCTGCCTAGAACTTATTTTTTCCCATTCTCAGACTAGGTTCCTCCTCGAGTTTTAAAGTTCAAGCCAAGCATCACTTCCTCCAGAGAGCCCTCCCTGTTACCTTCTTCCCCTCACTCACTTCTGTGCTCTCTGAAATTCTGAGCACATATCTTTTGGGGTATTTGCCACACAGTTCGAATGGCCTTTTACCACTCTCCCACTAAACCATGAATATCTTAACACTTAGTTGGGTTTCTCACTCATCTTCCTGTCCTCAGCACTTAACTGAGTACCTACCATAGAGAATTCAAAAAATGTTAAATAACTTGAAGACATGAACAAATATGTTAACAGCATGTTTTCATATAGGCCTTTTATTTTGAAGTTCTCTTTGGTCATACTAGGCATATGAGTAGGTTCCCATATAATATTTGCCTAGGATACTTCAATTTGTTGACTGATTTTACAATTTATTAGTCTTTTGTTTTTCTTTCTGGTAATCACCAATGCTGTCCTTTTATAAGTTAACCAAGTCTCTGCTACCCAGGCTAAAGTTACACTACCATTAATTTTAGCTTTTCCAAAAAAGTATTTCTTCTGTTGATTATGTTTATATATATTTGGAGGGAAAATCTTGTGGCTGTATCTTACTGACATGATCTAACATTTTTCCATTTATAAAAACTGAAAAACATAATAATTGACACCAAATATTGTGATTACAAATAAATAAAACAAGTTGTAAAGCTGTGCTAATAAATGCCAGGCCTCTTCCTTTTCCATGCCTCTGATTTTTTCATATACCATGGAGTTTTGGCCCACTGCTCTCCTAATTTCCAATTATATATGCATCTAACATCCCATAAGTTTATAATGTTATGGGGTCTCTTCAGGATCCTCAGAATACCTGGAGATCTTCAAACATACCTCCCCCCTGATTCCTATGTGAGTCAATCACCCTGGCACTTCCTCAGCAACTGAGGGCTAGGAATCAGTCTGTGGTCTCCTTACAGTCCCCACACTTGATCAGTGAATGCTCTCAGTTCTGCCTCCAACTTATCTCTTGAGGATTCCCTTCTCTCCCACCCCCAGGGCCTCTATCTTAGTTTAGGGCCTTATCTTTTGTTGGGTTTTCTTGCAATAGGTCCTGAATTAGCCCCTGCCTCTATTATGCTCTCCTCATTCTAAAATAGGCATTTACTACATAATACCCCTACTTAGGAGCATCAAATGACCTTTTATAGGATTAAACCTGAAGTCCTTAGGCCAGTAGTGCACAGGCTTTTTCCAGTCTGCCCCCCAAACACACTTCCATGTTTATTTCATGCCATTGCAAACCCGCTCTTTCCTCTGGTCGCACAGTTAGAGCACAGTCTTCTGTACTGAGATTGGTCTGGGAAGGCAGAGAGGAATATTTGTTAAGAACCAAGGGTTACGTTTCGGTCTTAGGTTTGTTATCTCCTTTCATCCTCAGAATAACTCCATGAGGAGGAGGCTAGAATTACCACTAGTTAAAAAATTAAAAAGCAACAACAAACCATGGCCCAGAGGAGTCCCATTCTAGATTTTTCTAAAGGGTAGAGCAGGCATTCAGCCTGGGATCTGTCTGCCTCAACGGTCTTTCTGCGACACTGTGCTGACTGGTGCTATTCAAAAGTGCCTTTTGTCTACAAGGGGAGTTTCTTCTTTCTGAAGCACTCTTGTCCCCTTTACCACACTCCACTTGATAATCTGCCTCTTTGGTTTCAGTCTCAAATCCAATATCATTTCTTCTACAAAATTTGCTCCAACTTCCTTTCTCTCTTGCCTCACACATAACTCCACTCTTGCTTTTTCCATGCAAGTTCAATGGTAATTACCAAACCATGTCCCCTTCAGTGGCAAGAATATTTTACATATATTTATTTGTAATCCTGGCATCAGATATAACATTTAGCACATCATAGGACGTCTAAACATACTTTTAAGGAATTGATTGAATGAGTGTATTCCTGGAATGACTATATCAGGTATATATTTTTCTCTGAAAATTCAATCTAAAAGAAATATAAATTTCATTATCTTTTAATATCAAATTACATCTTACCTGAAGTCTCCATCATACCAAGCTGATGGTAAAGGTAATCCCACCATTTAGGGAGGCCTCAAATCTGGAAACTTTATGTGGTGACCAAAAGTCGGTGACCAGGAAAGGGCTCTGGTTTCAACCCCACCATGGCTACCTTAGATTTTCCCATTGTCCAAGCTACAGGCCCATGTGGGCAGGTGGTTCTGCTACTTGTGCCAAGTCTGAGCAGGGGATCTTTGCTGAGGCTGGAACACTAGTGCCTGGGGCCCTGCCTTTCTACATGCACCACCCAGCCATTCACCTCCGAGGTTCTGCCTCTTCTCTGCAGTGGGTCTTGGGAAATATCCCCTTTCCCACTCCTTTCACAGCCCTTTTACTTCCCCAGTACAGCTAGAACTTGCCTCTGTTCCTCATCGTAACATAATCCTTTCAGAGAGTTAGTGAGCTGAAGCTGTGAGAAAAAGCTGGAGTGAAGTGCTGGTCAGTTGAGTTCTGTTTTAGGCCCTTGACCACAACCCCAGACGAGGTAAGCAAACACAAAGGACTGAGCTGCTTCCTCTCCGTGAGAGGAAAGCAAAGGGCAGGGAACCAAAGTCAACAGTGCTTATTTTTTCTCATAATTCTCAACTGTAAAGCAAAACACAACTTAACATCTTAAAAAAATCATCTTGCCATAATTGTCTATACACTGGTTTTGGATACCACCAGGTATATCATTTGTGGAGGAAAGTGGCAATACAGTATAATCTGAACTCTGGAGTCAGGTGGCTTTAAGTTCAAATCCCAGTTCCATCATTTAACTATCATCTCTCTGTGTGCCTTTGTTTCCTATTTGTAAAATGGGATTAATAATAGCACTTTCTTCATAAGAAAATTAAATTAGTTAATGTATGCAAAGTACCTGGAACAGTGATTAACACATAGTAACTTCCTTTATGGGTTAATCAGTACTTCTATGTACTGTGTTCTTTGGCTATTTAACATCTTGCCTTCATCTCTTTTTGGATTACTCACTCCAAGATTTTTTTATCTCTGATATTTCTCCTAAATACTAGTTCTAAAATTCCAAATGAACATTGAATCATGTTTCTGGATATTTGCTGACATCAAAACTCATGTGTTAAAACCAAAACTATCATTTCATCCAGACACCTCTATATTCATTAACTTTGTTTCCTTCCTTTATGGTGGCCCTAAAAGCAAGTCAGCCCTACTGAATCTCCACTTTCTTTTCAACACCACCACTCCATCCAGACCCAATTACCTATGTCAGAGCAAATAAATCAGCATGCAAATTGCCTCAAATTAAAAAGAATTTCTAATGAAATGAAATTAAAATCACAATAGTATCAGAATTTGTGGGATGCCATTTAAGCAGTATCAAGAGAAAATGTAAAGTACTAAATCCCTATATTCAAAAAATAGAAAGCTCTCAAATCAATGACTGCACCCTCTATCTTAAACTAGAAAAAAGGAGAACAAATTAAACCAAAGTAAGCAGGAAAAAAAAATAAAGATCAGAGAAGAATCAATAGAAAATGATAAACATCAATAAAATTGAATTATCTTTCTGTGGAACCAATAAAACTGATAAATCTTGAGTCAGACTGAACAGAAAAGTCAAAAATAACCAATATTAAGAATGAGAGAGGATTCTACACTACAGACTTGACAGATACTGAAGAGATAATAAAGGTATATCATGAATAATTCTATACAAATAAATTTGACAGCTTAGAAACTTAGAGGGAATGAACACATTTCTTGAAAAACACAAACCACCAAAGCTCACAAAGAAGAAATAGACCGCCTGAATAGTAGTATACCAATTAAGAAACTGTATTTTCTGTTAATAAAAGAAAAACACCTCACAAGAAAATCTCAATCCCATATGGACTGACTGATGAATTCTACCAAATTTAAGATAGATAAAATACCACTTCTACATAAGTGTTTTCAGAAAGTGCCTAGGACAGTGCCTGACACCTGGTATTCAAAATGTCTGAAACTCCAAGGTAATAAATGTAAGCCATTATCGGCTATTGCCTTAGAGATTAGTCACTGTTTAAAAGGAAGAGACTAGGGCATAAAAAAACCATCTCCCTTAGTTCACATTTTGCCTAGGGCTTATCTTGAGTTTATGTCACTTAATAATTTATAGAACCTTATGTTATACAGTTTAAAATCCTGGAGATGATCACGACGAACACCACAATTTGTTTCTAATACCTGAATTTTGATACGCTTTTGTTTGCAAATATTTTTTACTCAGTCACAGCCTTCATATATTGAGAGGTAACTGTTGCCATTGACTTTTTTCAAACATAAATTTTAACCTAACGCATTCTTGATAAACCGTGTATGCCATTTGAAATGCAGTTTTCTTTCCTCTAAAGCAAATACAGCACAAACTTAACATTTATCTATGAACTTTAGTAGTGAGTGTTACTAGCTTTATGGCCATGGGCAAGTCAATAACATTCTGCGATCTCAGTTCCTTCATTTTTAGAGAGTAAGGCTTGGCTTCATGACTTCCAAGATCTTTGCTGGGATAGTTGATGGTGAATTATTTGAACCCTTTTTGAGTCCCATGCATTAAACAACCTTGGCTATTTCAGAGCTTATTGTTGAATATTTAAGATAATTTTGTAAGTCTCGTTAAAATGCATCTGTTTTATCATAGCACATTATTACAAGCTTATGGAGATTATTAGACAGTAATCGGCAGAGAGTTCAGAGCTCTCTAAATTGCAGAAATAACTGACTCTATCCACTGATACCAATATCATGATGTCTGAAAGATGCCACTGTTTTAAAATAAATATCAGTGAAAGGCACAAATAATGGCTGGCATGGATTGAATGATTATATTAGTTACCTTAACTTTCTTTTATTTTTCAAGTATGCACAGGATTTAACTTCCTAGTTTGGTGTATCTGGAATATCTACTTCAGAATACTCAGGTTCCTGCTATTTCAGCAGGTGACAGGATAAAATATACTTAATTATAGATGGACTTTGCAATAGCCCAGATTTTATTTTGGGTTACAAAACTTGGAGACAACAAAGAATATAGATAGATAAGTAGGATTGATGTGTGTGTGTGTGTGTCTGTGTGTGTGTGTGTGTGTGTCTGTGTGTGTGCGCACTCGCACGGGCGCACACATGGGTTTATTGCTAAGATTTAAAAAGAAAAATGCCAATAAATGGTAGACAGGTTTGTTGTTCATTTGCCTATTTTATAAAGCTTTATCTTTAAAAGGACATTGTTCTTTGCCTACTTTCCCAATTTATGTTTGTGCATATTGTTTTTAAACCCATATGAACATGCTACACTGAATATAATGCTATAGGATTCCCAACAAAATTTAAACTTAATGGTGTCTTTAAAATTTGAAAACAAGATCAGAGATAAACATATGTATTAGTAGACAAAGATACTCTTGTACTTTTTTATATTCACATCCGTGTCAGTGTGTGTGCACACAGGGAGGGACACATATGTGCATACACCTAAGAATATTTTTAAAGAAACTTGTCAAAATCATAATAGAAGTTGAAGAGGGCACTCACAAAATCTCCAAACCTCTAGATGATACCCAGAATAATTTTTTTTTTTAGAAATGGGAAAATAATTATAAAATATATTGTGTTAATAAATCAGAAAAGGCGCTTGAAATAATCTCATAAAATGTTATAGCTTAAATAATGCCCTTCATCAGTATTCTTTGTTTAACATTTTATGTTTATTGATAAATGAAGATGCATTAAATAATTCAAAGAAAACATTAGCTGCAAGCAAGGAATTAATAATTGATAGGACTGGAAGGACTCTTTTCACTTGGGAAATAGATAATATTAGCTTAATGTGGGGCTGTAGGAACAGAGGAAATGTAATGGATCTGCCGGCTTTAAACTGATGATGGTTATTGTGGTCTAAAAGTTGCTACAAAGGCAAAAGCGGGGCAGCTGGGCAAGCGCAGGAGATTTCGCTCGCTCGCTCGCAGGAGCTGACGGTGCAGACCGTGGTCCGATGCGCCAGGCCTGCAGCGGGAGGGGACGGCGTGGGCATGACACATACAAAGGAGATGAGAAAATGTCACAGCGCAAGTCAGCCAGGACTGGAAATGGAGAGAAAGCCCCTTGAGCATATCAACATGATAAAAATAAAGAGATTAGACACTTTCCTTTGTGCTGGAGGGCAGGCCCGTTGGAACACGGCACCCTGCTTTCCACAGGACACCTCCACCGGGAGGCCTCAGGTTCTCCTACAGTTACAGCCCAGGCCCCAGCTGCGTATGTGGCAATGCCAGTATCTTTGGGGGTTTGTGGGGGTAAGCGCCCCCAGATAGAAGACACACATGTCGGCTATTTTCATCTCACCTGTAATCGTCCTTCTCCAAATATGAGAGAAAATTGAGTCACACGCATCTGGGAGTTCCAGGGGTCATTAATTGTGTCCTGTCCTCTCCATCTCCTCTTTTACTCCCACTCCCTGGAGGGGACAGTTATTCTTGAGAGTGCCCAGGGAAAGTTCAAGTTATTCCCTGGTAAATTCATCTTTGCCCTTGGGAAGGACTCTAATTTGTAATCTGGCATAACTTAAATACACACCTTTAATAGTTACGCGTGACATGTTCCAGCCAAGCTGAACCTCTTACTGCTAATAGCCGTTTCCTAAATCAACCCTATTTGTCACTTTGCCTTACAAACATGAATTTCCAAAAATGCAGATTTGGAACTAATTTCAGAAAAATTACTTCTTTGCTACAATTTCAGCGACTTACAGAGTCTACTGGTTCTGCAGCCTCCCCTTTTGGGCTGAGGTGGCATTCCAAATTCTAGTATACACTCAACTCTAAGGAAACAATAATACATTTCATATTTTGACAAAGTATTTAACCAATTCATCCCTCTCCTCTCACTCCCATTCTACACACAAAATTCACAAAAAGAGCTTAGAAGAAAAGAAAGGCAAAATAAATCTCTATTTTCCACAAAGTTCTGTTTCATCATTTGAAGAAAAAAAGAGCTAGAATGGAGCCAACAATATCAGAGACCTCTTGGAGCCCCAGGTAGGCAAAACAAACCGCTGCAGTGAGATAGATGAAGGCAGAAAACCCAAAATGCAGAAAGCATAACCAACTAATGGTGCTAAGAGCTCCAGACTGTTGTTGCCATGCAAAAATAATACATTAGGTATTGCCATATAGTCAACTTTCACGAGAAGCTGGAAATGTGATTTTTATTTTTGTGTGACATCTCACAAGCTTGAAATGTCAGACCAGATACAAACAAATGTTGCTTGAATTGGTGCATGTTGTGTGGACCAAATAAAAGTGTCTACTCATCATAGATCAGGGGAGTGAGTCTAGAAAAAACCTTGGGTGCATTTGGAACTCCCTCCTGCCTTCCCACTAAGGCTTGAACTCCCGTCCATGAGGAAATCTCTCATTTGTGCAGACTTAAATCTACTATGGTTTAGATCACTCCTTTACTTTATAAGCCAGTCTTCATTTAATCAGCAGACAGCACATAGTTTATAACTTAAAGACAGTTAATTTTAATAATAAACTTTTGATCATGAAGAATGTGTGCCTACTGTAGAAAGTATAAAAATTACCCACAATTCCACCATCTCAGAGCAACCACTCTCTAGTTTAGTGTATTGCCTTTCCTTTCATTTTCCTATACATATGAATTTTACATAGTAACGTATTTAAAATCAGAACATATTTTAGTTCTGTTGAGACACTATTTTCAATTTGTTATGAGTTCTCTTGTGCAGACTAAGAGCAGTTTTTCAGAGAAGGAAATTAATTTTTGCCAAGCTTTTAAAAATATTTTTCTCCTAAGACCTAGATCCAATACCTTTATAATTGTCTGTCCTGAGGACAAACATTTTATGCTAGCCAATAAGGAAGCAAGTTAGAACTAATGTAGGTCATTCATGGCATGCTATGGACAACCAGCAGACAGATGTACAAAGAAAACCTCAAGATTAGGAGACTGCTATTAATCAGCTACACACCTCTATTCTGAGTTTCCCAATTTCTTAAGGATGTTTATTAATTCACCTATTTTTTTCTTCCACATATTCTTTCATTTACTTAGCTTTATTTTTAATCTTTTTTTTTTTTTTTTTTGGTGTTCTAGGCATTGTGCTATGTGCTGGCAACACAGAGACAAATGTGATACAAACCTAACCTCCTACCAATTTTTTAGTAGGGGAAACAGCTAAGAAAATGTATAATGAAAATCCCATAAAAGAACTAGAATAGAATACTATTGCTGCTTGAAGAACTGAAGCCCCAAACATAAATGAGGCCTATAATGCCTAAGTGGACCTCAGCACATTAGTAGTATTTCCCCATAATTTCTACTTTTTGCATTGTCCACTCAGGGCATTTGGATAGCTCCTGGCCATGTTTTTGCATAATTATTCCACATGATATTCTACAAGCCTTTGTGGCTTATTTTTGCACTCTAACTTTTTGACTTTTCTTACCTGGGATGAATTTTATTTTTTTTTCCTTTGATATATGTTTTCAATTTGTAAATGCAATTCTATATTTTCCCTCCAGTTATTAGTTTTGAGATTTACTACTCACCTCTTGATCACATATTTATTATCTCAAGCATTAAAAAGCATTTATAAGTACCAGTTCATTCATATTACTATACACACCCTGTAGAATATCCATAGTCTCCATGTCCACAGAAGCTGCATTTTAGGTAATAGAGATGCAAGAGTCTTAGGTTGACCCCTTTAGAGTCTTAGAATTTTCAAGCCAGTCTTAAGTGTATTAGAAAAGATAGAATTAAATGACCAATTTATATCGTTAAGTAACATATTTGACTTTCCAGTCTGTACTGGTAGGAGAAGGGAGTGCCTGTGTTCCAGCTGAGAGCAGACACAGGTGACACACTGCAAGCCTGTGCCCAGAGGCCTGTTAGTGCACCAAGACCCACCCCCATGACCTAAGTACTGCACCACCCAAAGGCCCCACCTCCCAATACTATCCCACTGGGCATCAGGATTTCAAACTATGAATTTGGAGAAGACATAAACATTTAGACCATAGTAGAGCCAGAGCAGACAGTGTGAAAGAGCAAGCCTAAGGAAGGAAATGTGGTAACCAGACCAGACCAGGGAGCATGCTGGCCTCTGTAGGAGGAGGAAAGGATGGGCACACTCTAGGACCCACGCACAGCTCTGTCTGTTTGTTGAGTATTATCTCAACCAATTTATTATTTTATTTTATTATTCATTTTATTTGATTATTTATTTTATTTTCTATTTTATTATTTTATTTCATTTTATTTAGCTTGCAGGGCTTTCTGTTCATGCCATAAAAGGCATGATTTGGCTTCTGATTCTAGAACTGTCCTACTGTTGACTATCCAATAATGTTAGGAAAGCAAATCTGGTCTGCAGGTATAGATTTCAGAAGCTCAGCCCCGGCCAGTGTGGCTCAGGTGGCTGGAGCATCATCCCATGCACTGAAGGGTCACAGGTTGATTCTTGGTCAAGGCACTTGCCCAGATGTGGATTTGATTCCTGGTTGGGGCATGTACAGCAGGCAACAACTGATAGATGTTTATCTCCTCTGTCCCTTCCTCTCTCTCTAAAAATTAATATCTCTAAAAAGCATATCCTCGGGTGAGAATTAAAAAAAAATTTTTTTCAGAAGCCTAGACATGCCCTGTACTTACTTATTTACAAAGCAGGTAATACTATTTCATAAGAACCACAGTTGCAATCTGTTGTAAGAGCACCTAGCAATCCTTAAGAAGTTAGAAATTAAAATAGCTTCAGTTAAATATTAAACAAAATTTAGCTAGTAAGAATATATTCAGAAATAAACTCACACATATATGGTCAATTAATTTAAGACAAAAGAGCCAAAGTATACAATGGATAAGGTCTCTTCAATAAACTGTGCTAGGAAACTGAACAGCCACATACAAAAAACAAAAATGAAACCACTATCCAAGTGGATTAAAGAATTAAATGTAATTCCTGAAACCATAAAACTCCTAGAAGAAAACATTGGTCTTGCCAATAAATTTTTGGATTAGAAATCAAAATCAAAAGTAACAAAAGCAAAAACTGACAAGTGGGTAGTCCCACTGCAAACTGAGAAGTTCTGCATGCAAAGGAAACCAACAAAATAAAGTATCCTATGGAATGGGAGCAAATATTTGCAAATTATATACCTGAGAAGGGTTAATATCCAAAATAATAAAGAACTCATACAACTCAAAACAAACAATCTGATTTTTAAAATTGGCAGAGAATCTAATAGACATTTTTCCAAAGAAGACGTGCAGATGGCCAACAGGTACATGGAAAGGTGCTCAACACGACTAACCATAAGAGATTTGCAAATCAAAACGGCAATGAGATATCACTTCACACCTGTTGGAATGGTTATCATCAAGGGAAAATAAATAACAAGTGTTGGAGGATTGGGGGAGAGGGGAACCCTTGTGCACTGTTGGCCAGAATGTAAACTGGTGCAGCCACTGTGGAAAACAGTACGGAGGCACCCCAAATCTTAAAAATAGAATAACCATATTATCTAGTTATTTCACTTCTGGGTGTTTATCCAAAGAAAATAAAAACATCGACTTGAAAGAATATCTGCACCCCCATGTTCACTGCAGGGTTATTTACAATAGCCAAGACATGGGAGCAACTCTAAGTGCCCAGCAATGGAGGAACGGATCCAGAAAATGTGATTGTATAGACACAATGCAATATCAATCATAAAGCAAAAAGAAATCTTGCCGCGTGCAGCATGGGTGGGCATTGAGGGCATTAGGCTAAGTGAAATAAGTCACATGAAGAAACAAATACTTTAGGATATCATATATATGGGGAACCTAAAACAAAACAACAGAAACTGACCTCATGAATTTCAGAAAACAGACTAATGGTTGCTGGAGGTGGAGGGGGATGGGTGAAGGGAGTTAAATACAAACTTCCAGATATAAAATCAAGGAGATGTAATATACAGCATGCTGACCATAGTTATTAATACTGTATAATATATAGGGCATCCCCCCAAAATGTATACACAATCATCTTTTGATAGTTCAATTGCCGTTTCTTTCTTTTCAGATTTAATCCCTTGAAATAATTATTCAAAGTGTGTATACATTTTGGGGGGACACCCCGTATATAGTTATAAGTTGCTAAGTGAGTAGATCTTAAAAGTTATCATCACAAGAAAAAATATATAACTACACATGGTGACATTAACTAGACTTATTGTGATTATTTGGCAATATATACAAATATTGAATCATGTTGTACACCTGAAACTAATATAATGTTATATGTCAATTATACCTCAAATTTTTTTTAAAAGTATATTAAGCTCTCTCAAATACTATGAGTGATAGCAAATAAACAGCCCCTACCTTCCTCTCACCTTCAAACTTACTGATGAAAAAAGACAATACACATGTGGAACGGTTGCAAAACAATACAGGAAGAAATTGCATCATTAAAGCCCAACACCTCTTTCTTCTCACTGGAACTTTCCTGTTACACAGAAATTTGATGCAGATAAAACAAAACAAAAAACCCCTTTCATTCCAGTTGGCCAGAGTCAACATCTGAGTGTGGTAAAGCTGTGAAAATATCCTAACCTCAGCCCTTTATTCCTGATTCAATGTGGCCTCGTCAACATTTAATGAAATTCACATGTCTGAGATTCTCCAGCTTGCCTCTCTGGCTTTGCTTGATGGGTTAAATCAAGACATGCTAGGTTAATTAGCTATTGCTGGCAAAGAGGGAGAAAGATGGATACTATGCTAAACCCAAAACGCAGAATTCAAACTGGTATCAGAAGTAACCAATCCATGGGAACCCAGCAAACCAACCCTTGGAGTTGAATCTCTTGCAGACATAATGATTCCTTATACTGAGCATACAAAGGATGGGCTACGGTCGCAGTGGCAGAAAGCAACATTTTTTTTTTTTAGCCACTGTATAGTTCCTCTCAGCACATATTGAGCTGGGTGAGCCAGCAATGACAGGAGACACATATGTCTGGGATTTTGTTTTTAAACTCTACAAACTGCTTTTAAGAACATGATTACAGCTGTTCAGTCAGCAATGCCTTGAGACCAGCGATTTCCAAGCTTTCTCATCCCATGGCAGGTAAACTAATTAATAAAGTTCTGTGGCACGCCAAAAAAATAGATTGCTTTTGCCTATCTGACCAAAAAAAATAGGTATGATTTTCACTCATTCCCACAAGACAGCTATTGTTGTGTTGGCTGTTGTCATTTTTTTATTTAACAATCTAAGGGAAAAGAGGTCAGTGCCCCTGACTAAACGGAGTCAGGCATTGCAGGTTTGAAAAATTCTGCGGCACATGGGTGGAGAAGCCCTGGCCTAGACCACAAGAAGCCGCGCAGCCAAAAAGGCCAGGACAAAGGTGAGCTACCCACAAACCGGCAGGAATCCCAGCCGGTTGTTTTCCAGCCGGATTTCTTCCATTTATCCTTCTCTTTTAATTTGCATTACCTTTTCTTAAATTGGGGGTGAGAATATATGAGGAAACTCTTTGGTAACCAAGAAAATAACTTAGGAAATAAATTACTAGAATGATACCAGGCCCATAACTTATGAACAATGAAGAACTAGTTGCTGTAACGGAAGAACATTGTAACTGACACCAGGGCAGGCAGACCTGATCTCAGTGTCGGTTCTGACACTGGTGGTTACGTGGTCGTAGAACCTCCTTTTACTCAAGAATCGTCAGCTGCAAAATGAGTTAGCACCGTCTAAAGTCTGTTGTCAAGATTAAGTGACAGGGTTGCAGCTAGGCCAGCATCACCCCTACAGCTGACATGTACTGGGTACTCAAGGAGTAACTACTATTGTCAATAATTTTCAAATGGCATTTCATTGCTTTCCTGGTGACACGATAGCGCCAGGGAGAATCGTGACTACAACCAAGAGGCCTGAAAGAAAATGCAAGTCATGGTTTTCTCATCTCTAAAATGCAGAGAGCTCCTGGAGAGCCCCAGCTTGGCCACCCCTGCTCCTGGGTGAGAATGGGCCCCCACCACTTACCTGGCTGAAGAGGGGGACCACTCTCATCTTGGTGGCAGCCCTGTCGATCCAGCCTTTGCCGTTGGGGTCAACTGTCCTCAGCACCAGCCGCTCCACCAGGTAGCTGGAAGGGTCAGAGGAGAAAAGCGAATGCCCTTCGAAAGCTTCACAACACCACTGATGACACAACTAGCTGCAGGCGGGAACCGGCCTGGGCTCCACTCAGAGCTGCCCTGCTCAGCCCCCTCCCAGCCGGAACCTTTCCAAAGTATTTGGTCTGTTTAGATTCTATGCCTTTATAACTATTTCTCCTTTAACATATCTAAGAAGATGTTTTAAAACCAAGGGTAAAATATCTTCAATTTAAAAAATTACACTTGTGTGGTGTGTGTGCAATGTAACATTACTTATTCTCTGTGGAAAGGTTGAACAAGCTCAAAAATGTCCTTAGAGGGCACTGACCCATCCCTGCAGGTTCCTGGGGTAGAATGCCTCAGGCCCCACATCCACCCATTCCTGTGCCCCCTGGTAACAAAAATGAATGATTTTTAAAAATATATATATATAATAATTATCATTAAAATATGCATTAAACAAACAAACAAAAAGGCAAATTTAGCCAGCACCCTTCACCTCAATTTCTCCATCCCATGTCCCCATTCCTCAGACATCTGATATTTTTCTCCTCTCACTCCCCCGGCAGGGCCTCTCCCTCTCCCAAGTCACTGGTACCATGACCATTTTCCCTGGCGAAAGAAGACTTCAAGTGGATGGGCTGGAGGCAGGGCGGGCAGGGCACAGGTAGGATAGGCTGAGGGGTGGGGGCATCAGGAAGTGAGGGGCCAACCTGACCAAGAAACACCCAGGCACCAGGGATGATCAAGGGCTACGCAAGGATTATACAAACTAATCTATGCGAAAATACCCTGTACAGCTTCTGTTTCAGAGTGGTACTTAGCAAACAGATAAAAATAGTGCTTCATGGTTCCTGAAAGGTAACTTCTCCTCATGTGAGAATGTGTGATGTAGACATGGGGGAAACAAAGGCTGAAACCACAAGAACTTTGCAATATTTTGAGTAAAGTCATGATGTAGAGAACCTTGCTATGAAGAATTTCACAAGGCCCTTGTTCCTCACTTTATCTGATCATAGTACAGTCTCTACATGCACAATAGTAAAAAATAAAAATAAAATATTTACTTATTGAAGGCTGCTACCGAGGACACACACACACACACACACACACACACACACACACAACAAGGTAAAATATAACAAATGGTAAAGAAATTAGGGTGAAGGAAAAATTAGAGTAGAAAAAAATAAGACAAAACCAAAGTGAAATTAATGTATAGAATGCACTTTGTAAAGTTTCCTACACTGAATAGAGGGAGACCACAGGTGTTATTCTGAGCTTGAATTAGAGTGAAGTAAGGCTGCTAGATTTTGGCTACCCGAGTTATTCTTGTCTGACATAGTCAGTAATACAAAAGTTTGTTTTCTCTTGGAAGCTCCCACACAAATATCACTACCTTCCTAACACAAAGCACAGTCCACAGAAGTTCTTTTCATTTTTTTGAAATCTTCATGATGCTTAATTAAACGTATTCTGCATCTATAAGAAAAGTGGGGCTGCACTGAGTTGGGATGTAGGCTTGGATGCTTGTCATAGCCAGGAGGGGAGATAGAGCAATCTTGCCTGATGGAAATGTGGGCCCACTGTGGCCACATTTATTTGTCAGTCCTTTCATTTGGGGGGATTACTCTGTACAGCTTCTCAGATCTACCTGTTTACTGAACAGTGGACGTAATAAAAAAAAATATGTAAGTAGATATAGAAAATGATAAAGTCAACATTCCAAACAGAAGAACAAAGTGGAAGTTCTGTAAAAAACAATGTAAAAGTTAGATAAAAATCATTTTTAGAATGCTTCCTTCTTTGATAAAATTATCTCTGAGACCACAATCAGAGCATACATTATTAGATTTTTAATTTTTTTTTTACATTTTCAAAAAAAATTTTTTGCAGGACTTAGCAAACTTTTCCAGTAAAAAATTACAAGCATCAGACAAGGATGAATGGTTAACACTGGAAATCAGGGAGTATAGGCCAAAGTGGTTCCCCACAATAAGAAAACTCTTTGAAGCCTTAATTTTATCTTAAAAGTTCATGTAAAATCTATAACATAGCTGTGTTCCTTTTAATAAAATAATAAAAAAAAGTCAAATGCAAAACAATTTCAACTATTGTACAAAATCTTACAATACAATTGATGTTCTGGAGAGATGCAATATTTCTATCCTGTGGTTTCAAGGACTTGCCAATGCTGCTAACAGCTTCCCACAAGTGTGTGTAGCCTGTTTGAAAGGCAGGCAGCTATATAATTTTCTCCAAACTCCCTAACAGCCTTTATGGGCAAGATGAGTAAAGGATATTCTTGTTCTCATTCAGCAGATATGGAAAATTAGGCTTAAGGAAGTGAAATGGTTACCTCCTACTTCCAGTTAGTGATGACTCTGGACCTAAAATCCAGGCCTTTAAATTCATCATTTTTTCCCAGTTGGAACCTCCCCACTCAGCTCCTATGCACCTTCAGTTCATATATCGTGTGAATGCTGTTCTAACTTTAGGTAGTCTTCCAAATCCTGGAGATGAAAAGGTGGTCTAAATAATTCCCAGGGAATAAAACAATTTTGTTGATGCCGATTAATTCTAAATTACTTTTGTTTCCAATAGAAGATAGCCAACATCTTGTTTGTCAGGAATTTGATGTCCTGGGAAGTTCTGCTTTGCCATTTATTTGCTCTCTGCTGATTTTGTTCACAAATGTGTAAGCAAAGGAACAATCTTCTCTCTCTTTCATGTTATAGATTGTTGAGGACAGGGATGGACACTGGCCCTACTCTTTTATTTTTTATTTCTTATCTTCACCCAAGGATATTTTTTCCATTGCTTTTCAGAGAGAGTGGAAGGGAGGGAGAGAGAAAGGAACATCGATATGCCGGGGATTGAGCCTGACGCCAGACTCAAACCCAGGACCCTTCAGTTCATGGGCCGATGCTCTAACCACTGAGCCAAACCAGCTAGGGCCCTACGCTGTTAGATGACTGGTATTAAATGGGAGAGTCTTTGAAAAGTGCCAGTTCTTCCAAAGAGATGAGGTCTTTTGAAAGAGGTTTTCCGCATGTGTTTGCCTTCTGAAAGACGAGTGGTTGGGACAGTCCATAACCCTTGCCAATAGGAAAGATGGATGAGTTTCGACTGACTCTGTGTGAGAAGCTTGGTCCTGGTCCAGCTGGCACGGGCATAAAGCAAAGTAATTACTTGAAAGTAAAACGAAAGAAAAGAAAAAGGTAAATATTGTATCTAATATCCTCCCTGCTTACTTGGGATTCTGGCTTTCTTTTTTAATTAAAAAAAAAAAAAATCATCTTTTTAGGGCCAAGAAAAGAAATATTTCATAGTATTCCAGCAGGAACTCCCATCCAACAGCGGTTTTGGGTGTTGATAGTGGTATTCATTTCTTTTGAAAATCTTTATCCAAATCATAAATTAATTGTGTGCCAGAGTCCCAGAATCTACATGGAATCATGGAAGAGAAGTGAGTGAAAGCTTTAACTAAAATGGAAAATGTGAAGCACAGTCCATTTTTGAGACAACTGCTATTCAGTATATAAGATATATTAATTCCATAACACTGTCCAGGATGGTGAAAGTCTAGAGAGAAAGTCGTTGGCAAGTAAATATGCATCAGTATAATAAAGTATGTACAATGTTGACCTGACATTGCAAAATACAATTTTTTAGTAGTTTTCAAGGGAGCAAAAGAGCAAAGGAATAGTTCACAATCTCCAAACATTTAGTGACATTACCTAATTCTTCCTATGAATACACTTGGTAATTAAATGAGATTGGGGACTATATTTCCTAATTTACAACTGTCAGAAGTGAAGCAGGAAGGTTTCATGACTTTAAAATCGCCCAACATAGGTTTATCTAACAACAATGCTGGAACAGGCTTCTTCATATACCACTAAGAATTTTATTTTTATTTTTATTTTTTTTAAATATATCTCTATTGATTTCAGAGAGAGGAAAGGAGAGGGAGAGAGAGAGATAGAAACATCAATGATGAGAGAGTCATTGATTGATCCCACAATTCCCAGGCATGTGCCCTGACTGGGAATCGAACCCCGATCGCCTGGATCCCAGGTCGACGCTCAACCGGTGAGCCACGCCCAGCCCGGCATCACTAAAAATTTTAGAATTTGGTGGAACTCAGAAAAATTAGAAACCTGTAAGAACACTGAAGCAAAAAGAAGGAAAAATCTTCAGATGTATCCGTTTTCTTCTTCATGGTTACCCTTCCCACAGTGCTTCGGGATTAAATATTTGAATAGCATTTTCAGATGCCACGTAACTCTTTAATCCTACCCAAGATGCTCTTTAGCAAAAAGGTCCCTAGAAAATATACTTTAACATTTTTAAATTGCTCTTCATAATTCACTGTAATTTAGGCGATTAAATGTTTTCCATTCTTAAGCCCTCCTTAGCAGACACAAAGCTGAGGAGGGAGGCCACCTCGCCCACAGATATTGGGTGAGAGCTTCCCGATGGGTGACAGCTACATGATGAAGGGCTTCAGAGGGCACACACCTGTATTTGAACACACAGTGTGGCAGTTAGATATGCTTCTGCACAAGGCTTGGAATCTGGGATAGCCCCTACTCTCACTGCTCAGTTGTAAAAGCTTGTGACTTATTAATAATGGTACTGTAGGAAGAGCACGCTGGGGATGGTGGGGAAATTATACAATCAGTACACCGTAGGCACTGACCAGTCACACTAAGTGCCAGCTGGAAGGGGGTCCAGGAGGCCCTTGGCTGGTCCAAGCTTCAACCTTTTAGTGTCTGGGTTATGGGAGGTCTGACAGTTTTGAGAGGATGTGAGGTGGATGGCAAAGCAGCGGCTATTTAGCAAGTATATAAAAACATCTCATTATTTTAGCTACTACTATACCTGTATCAGTTCATATTGCTGAATACTGGCCCTGGTATTATGTCGTAATATTATTGACAGATTAATTCAGTTTTCAATTTAGTATCTAAGTTTAAGTTTTCAATGAGAAAATGTATTCTGACTTCTATTTATTATTTACAAATTTTACTTTGCTATGTACAAATAAACCTCTAAAGCACAAACTGGTTTTATATTAGGCATCCTAACATTGATCTTATATTACCACCTGTGGCATTCACAAAGAGGTACATTTTGGATAATATTAACGTTTCTTAAGCTCTTCACCTACTCAAATGATAACAGTATTTTCATAGCCTTTGAAAATAAAACTTCTACTTCTTTTTACTGAATTTATTGGGGTGATATTGGTTAGTAAAATTATATGTTTCAGGTGTCCATATATGCATATCAATTCTTTGGTTAATCTCTTCCTGCCCCCTCCACCTCCTTCCCTCTGTTAAACATACTAAGACACTGGTTTACTAGCCCTTCCCTTATCAAGATAAAAAAGAAAAAGAATAAAAAGATTTGTCTTAATTCTTGTTAGCAGTATAGCAGTGTTATTTTGGATCAAAACTAATATTCAGGTAATTTCCTTGTGTTGCCCAAATACAGACTTAACCTAGAACAACAATAACAACAAAAGGCTTTTGGACTAAATCCAACTTTTCTGGTACTGTATTCAGGAAAACTGGTTTGCATGGGTAGACACCTCTAACATCCTCACAGACATCACCCTGAATGCTGAATATAATTCGTTTGTGCCTCAATGATTTTTGACTAGACAATAGCACACTACGCCAACCAGATGAGGAACAGAGAGAAAATTCCAGCCACTGCTTGATCTACACGGGAGCCAAGCTCGGGAAAGATCAATTGCTTCATTGGCTTGACTGACTCTTTTGGCAGCCTCTACCTATCTGTGGAGAGATGTAATTTGGAAAATAGCTGCATCTCAGTTTTCTCATTTGTATCACCAAACAGCACAAGTAACAACAGATTCCTCCCTTTGCAGTGATGTTATAAGTTCCCTCTGCTTCCATCACTCACCATAGAAGGAGCTACGTCTCAAGAAAAGTCTGTAATGTTAATTCAATCCTTGTGCCCTTAGACCCTGACAGACAAGACTGCCAATGAGGTGTGTTTTTCTAGTTTTGTTCATGGGTCGATGAGGATAGTGCTGGCACTGGGCTTGAGAGCACTATTGAAGGGACGTTTTTGCCAAGCTGGCTGGCATCTGGAGCGCTTGTACTGTATTGATACAGTATTTGCATTGGCATCGTGACTGCTATTCTCATTTTTTAGTGCTGATGTTAACAGAGCAAATTTTTGTTTATATTTCACTGTTAGAAGAAAAGAATGAAAATTTATTGATATTTAATCTACAGGATGTCATTTGCCAGGGTAAATTCCTTAAGCTAATTTTCCCTTGGAAATATTTGAGTTCTAATTTTTTTTTTAAGTTATAGCACTGTATTGTTTGCATTAAGTCTTGTTTAAATAAAGATGGGGAGGTAGGAGAGAAATTATATCAGTTCTACCAAATCAATTTCTGGAGTGTAACTAGTCCAGATAATCCAGGTTTTTCAACTTTGTTTTGTTTTGTTTGTGACTTTTTTTTACAAAAACATTTATCACCTCCAAAGCTATTTGTTTAATGGCCAGAAAACCTTTATTTGAATCCTCAGTTTTCTTCTCAAGCCAAAAATTAAACCCAGCCATACTGCTCTTGAAATACGTCCATCACAGGCTTCATCAGTCTTTCTTAGTAGAATTGTGCTCACACAGAGTGGTGAGGACAACTATTTAGTTATATGTGTCCACGTTTTGAAAAGCAAATAGATTTAGCTTGTGAGACTACAAAGGACAAACCATTGCCAACACATATATGTCAACATATCAATTGCCAAATTTTGATGATCTCTCCTGCTGTAATCCCATTTATAAGGCTTTTCCATTCTTCATTATCTTTTTCCTGGACTACTATAATAACCTCCCAAATATTCTCCCCCACTAGGCCCCTATATTCATCTACTTTTGAGATTCAACTGTGTAAAATATATTTCTAGTCCTATTGCTACATGTATCCCTGTCTAAAACATTGCAAATCTCATAATCCCAGGGTCAGATTCAAAGCTCCCCATGATCTGGCCTCAAATAGCTTCTCCTGAATCCTTAAGGGCAGGCCCAGTTTCTCTCCAGGTAGAACACAGGAAGTGCTCAGGAAAATTTGTTAAAGATTCCTATACCACTATAGCCATTGACTTAGCAAGACCCCATTCCTATTCTCATATCTTGATATGATATGAAAATCTTATAGTGTTTCCCTCACTTAAAATGTCTTTTTTTTACTTATTTATATATTTTTATTATTTTTATTTAAAATATTACAGATGTCCCTTTTTCTCCCCAATGACCCATTCCACCAAAATGTCTTTTCTTTATACATCTTCCAAACTACTCTTTTAAGACCCACCTCAAATGTTTCCTTGACCAGAAATCTCCTTTGACTTTGATGACTGAATAGCCCTCTTCTCTGAAATTCTTTTTAGAACATTTACAACATATATTAAATTCTGCATTATGTCATGCCTATTTGTCAATATGTCTTAATTACATGACTAAATTTTAAGTTTTGGGGGACTGGAAATTGTGTGATAATCAATTTTGTTTTACCCACACTGCCTAATATAATATTATTAATCAGGCAATAAGCAAACTCTTTTCTATTTTGAGACTAATCATGTAAGAAGCTTATTATGTAACATAACCTACCAGTTCCAATCAAAGAAATGCTATCTTGTACACTTAAATAGTGCCTTTCTAATGTTAATATCCCCTTACATTATAATGTTACAATGCCTTAAATGAAGCCCTTTGTAAGGATATTAAATAGAAATGTATTAGTTTAGATTAATGAAAGTGACAAATATATAATTCTTATATATTTCCATATAAGAATTTATTAAATTCTACTTAAAAAATATCTATACCAAATTAGTTCTTTATAATATATGTGGAGATTTCATTTTATCATTAATTGTTTCTTGGTGAAAAAAAGATCTTCCTCTTCTAGTCACTCTTAGAGTCAGGGTCTAATCTACCTTCTGTCACTTTTTGTTTCTTTATTCTTTTCTTGAGTTACATTCTTGACCTCATTGACTAGTTTTGGGTCTCTCAGGTGCCCTCTGTATTAACTTACCGGCCAACTGATGGAGTGCACCAGTTTTATGTCCTTAACTCTATAAAGACAAGTCTGCAGCTTGTCTTTTGTCACGGCCTCTGACTGTTTCTCTTTACAAATGAACAACTCGTGGGTTATCAAACTTACTCTTAAGAAGAGTTATTTTCTAGAGATCCTATTTGGAAGGAAAGGCCATTCCAGAGAACAAACCCCCCTTCTTCTGTGGTGTTTACCCATCTTCCACTTAACACCAAATGTATAACCCCATGAGTGATTGTGCAGCACACTTACTGGGAACTCAGGTGCTGCAGTCAGATGGAAGGAGGTCCAAACACTGACCCTGCCACATCCTGGCTGCATAGACTTGGACATGTTACTGAACTTCTCAGAGCTTTACAAGTCGGGCTAAGAGTCCCTGAGGTAATGTATATGAAACACTTACCCCTGTACCTAGCAGAGAGTAGGTTTTCAACAAATAGTAATTATTGTCATTATAAATATAAAGTTGGATTTGCAGCAAGTAGGAAAAAATGCTTCAGATCAAGAATCATAAAGTACAATTGAAATGATTAGAATGTGAACAAGAACTGGAAGGGTCCATCTGATCAGAAAACAAACAAACCAAAAAACGGCTTACCATTAAGATGGCAATGCATTACTCATATCTTCTCACAACCACATCAAAAATACAACTAAACCACAGAACAACCACTACTCAGAATCACCTAAAATCTAGCCGAACAGAAGTCCTATACCTAAGGATTAAAGAAGAAGCCACATGGAGACTGGTAGGAGAGATAGAGATGAGGAATAGGATGGCCCCAAGTGATGAGTAAGAATCAGAAGGGCTATCTCAGCTGCAGAGGTACTCTCTGAGGAGCAAGGGGTCCCAGTCCCACACCAGGCCCCCAACTCAGGGTTCCAGTGCTGGGAAGAGAAGTCCCCATAACTTCTGGATGTAAAACCCAGTGGGGATTTAGGAAGAGGGAAAAGGGGGGCTGCTGGAATCCCACACAGTTTCTCTTAAAGGGTCCATGCACAGATTTACTCAGACTCACTCTCTCTGAGCTCCATTTACAAATGGAATACCATGGAATACTATGTGGCTTATAAAAGAAGGATGTTTTACCCTTTGCAACAGCATGGGTGGACCTGGAGAATATTACGTTAAGTGAAATAAGCCAGTCAGAGAAAGACAAATAACATATGATCTCACTTATATGTGGAACCTAATGAATATAATAAACTAATGAAAAAAATAGGTCTAGATGCATGGATGCACAGAACAGACTGACAGATCTCAGAGAAGAGGGGGGTGGGAAGATAGAAAGAGATTAACCAATGAACTTATATACATGTGCATAACCCATGGGCACAGACTATAGTGCAGTGAAGGACTGGGACCAATTATATATATATGTATGTATGTCACATGTCAGAGATTCTAATCTACAGTAGAAAGAGACTGAGGGTAGGCGCTCTCATAAGTGTGGCAATAGTTCAGCCTGGTGACCACAAGAATGCTGGTATTGGGAATGGAGAGGCAGAGAGGTTGTGTCCAATTGAAGTGGCACTGACAAGGAAGAACCAATAGGATGTGTCAACTTCTGGGATGTGGGAAGGATGTGGACAGGTAAGATAATATCTTTAGAGAATTGTGGCTCCATAAACAGAAGCTGGCAAATTGGAAAGCAGAATTATTTTTTTCAGTGGGAGATGTCTTAGACAACGTAGGCTGATGTAACAGCATACCTTGGACCGTATGGCTTATAAACAACAGAAATTTATTTCTCACAATTCTGGAGACAGAGAAGTCCAAGGTCAAGATACTGGCAGACTCGATGCCTGCTGAGAGGCCACATCCTGGTTCATAGATGGCTATTTTCTCTATGTCCTATGAATTTTGGGGGAACACAAACATTTAGTATATAGTAGGATACAATAAGTCCAGTTTAGATAATTTCAGTTTGAGTTGCGATGAGATGGTGGATAGTAAATATCACTAAAAAATACTTTGGGTCAGGAAGTCCAAAAGAAACAGAATAGGAAAAAGGAGTGGTCAGAGAATTTGGAGAACTAGGAGAATGTTCAGTACTGCTCAGTTCATCAAGTGGTTTATAAAAACAACAAACAAACAAACAAAAACACAATTACGTTTAGATAGAGTTAGTTGGGGACCAAGGCTCTTAGAGAAATCACCGGCCAGTACTAGGTTTATGTCACTCCCAAAGAAAAGAGCACTGTGGGATGAGTGCCAGCAACCACTTTTGCTTACCCCACAATTCTGATTCATATCCTCTTTAATTTTTGAACCTTCCTAAACCTAATTTAAATAAACTCCTCTCTTGAAAGTGCTTATCACCACTTTTACTAAATTATTAACATTCCCAACACCATAGCATAGGGATGGGGAACAAAAGCAGCACTTCCTGTATTCCCAGGGTCATAAGAGGCTTTGCTGTAGAGTAGATTTCTACCCTTAGATTCAGACACACTGTGGCATCTTGCTGCAATCATATTCACAACAGAGCCGAAGTCAGTAGATGGTAGGTCCAATTAGAGGAGTGCTTCTCACCTGGGGGTAATTTTGACCCGAGGAGACTACAGGCAACGTCATAGTTGTCACCACTTGGAGAGAGGAGCTACTGGCCTCTCTTGGGCAGAGGCCAGGGATTCTGCTAAACAGTCTACAATGCACAGGAAGGCCACCCACAATAAAGAATTATCTGACCCAAAATGTCAATAGTGCCAATGCTGAGTAAGCCTAAATTAGAGTGACTTTTAAGGAATTTACTTTGCTAGGTTATGTCTTAGACTTCTTTATATACCCAAAGGACTTTGTAAATATTTGTTCATTGCTTGTTAATGTGTTGATTGAGACACCAAAATAAGAACACATAAGGTGTACTTGCCCTCAAGGTTTTCCATGGCATGACGCTAAGGCAGCATGTACTCTGTTTGGGTTTTGGAAATTGTCAATATTGAATTAAAGTCCAAGGCCCCCTTTTTCCCCCTTTTTCACCCTTAAGTGCAAAACCAATATTCTTGTTCCTAGTTTCTTTATTGAAGAGGTTTACGTGTTTTAAAAAAGAAAATAAAAGTCTTAATAATTTTAAGGATCTTACAAGGAATGCTGTGTCCTGAATTCCACTGATGAAAAGGAAAAAAAAAAAAAAAAAAGAAATAGATCAAAATGTCAGTTTGCCCTTAAGTGATGTATTAGCTACAAGAAATCTCATTACAATTTGATGCCTGAATCCCTTGAAGGAAAGATCTTATATTGTGAAGGTAGCATATGTGTCATGTGATGTAAGTACTTACTTTTATTGAATAGGTAAGTATATAATAGCTAAAAGCCCCATAAATCAGCTAAATGTTCTCTCAATTTATAGAGAATATTTGATCTGAGAACATTACTGTCTGGTGAACGACGGGGAGGGAAAGGAGACACAAAATGCAATAGAGATGGATACGGTGGGTAATTCCTTTGGATTCAGAGTATCAGGTTTCAACTCACACAGGGACAGCCTGCGCTGTTTCTGTGCTGTCCATAGACTGCCCAGGCAATTTTAAAAATTTAAGACTTGCATATTAGACGTGGTGAATGGGGAGTTACATGCATATAACCAAATCACTCCGGAGGGACAGCCAAAAATAACGGGAGAGGATGGATGTAGCATAGATATATTCGAGGAAGTCATTTTTCACTGGACTTTTTATTTAAGCAAATTGAATGGTGATGAAAGAAAAAAGCAACTATATTTGGTCAATATCTGTCAGAGAGCCTTGTTCATCAGCAGAGCAAGGACCGGCTCTGTCTGGAAGGAAGGAATGGAGAACGGATTTAAATAGCCCGGAGGGTGACCTGGCATTTGCCTAGAGGTTAGAGGAATGAACTGAGTGGGTTTTCTCCCTTTCCCATAGAAGGAGGAGCTGGGGAGTTTTTTTACCACCCATGGAAATTCTTCAATCCCTTTCCCTGTAACTTTATTTTCTAACATGTACAGACTTTCATACATTAAAAACCTCACCCCTTAAGCTTTTATAATTAGCATCTTACTTCCCTTCTCTTTTCTACTGACAAATACTTGAATAAGAGATCTACAGCTACTTTCATTTCCTCATCAACCTCCTGGAAAACCCTCGGCAACCTGACTTTCATCCCCTTGACTAATATCACTTTCTAGGCACCAGTGGTCGCTCTTAAGACAGTAGAAGTATTGCACATCATGGATAAGAGCCTTGGTCCCCAACTAAGTCTGTCTAAACGTAACTGTCTTTTTCTGTCTTTTCGTCATCTTTGTAAATCAGTCTGAAGAACTGAATGGTCGTGAACTTTCTCCTAGTTTTCCAAATTCTCTGGCCACTCTTTTTTACTACTCTGGTTTCTTTTGGACTTCTTGACCCAAAGTATCATTTAGAGCTTTGTCCCTTACCATCTGCTAACCCATACAGGCTCTGAGTTCATTTACCAATAACCTTTAGACAACATGCTTACCCTCAAGCAGCTGATGGTCTCATTAGGGACACAAGCCTTCTACGTGAAGCACAAACACAAGTCAGCATATAAACCAATGTGAGATCTACGGGGAACTTCAATGGCCAGTCAGAGAATAGTATCTAAAAAGGGTGGGTGGATGGACGGATGGACGGATGGACGGATGGATGGATGGATGGATGGATGAATTGTGACTAGTTGCATAGAAGGGGCCAGTTGAGTGCTGGAAAACTTAGGGAAGATTGTAGGAAAGTGCATGAAAGAGATTTAAATTGGTCTTGAAGACAGAATAGAATAGAGTAATGGACTGAGAGGAAAGCTTCCAGGTAAAGGCAACAGGGTAAACAAAGCTTTAGCAATAAAAATAAGAATGGATTGTTTCTGGTGCTTTCTCATCTACAGTTTTCTCATCTGTACAATGGGGTTGATAATAGAAATCACTTTATAAGATTGTTAAATGACTTATTATTTATAAAATGCTTCTGTAGTGCCAGGCACAGAATAAACATTCAATGAGCATTCCACTACGATGATTCTATTTGTAGGAAACGAGACCTAAAACATCTATTTACAATAAGATATACCAAACAGCTATCTGCTAATATTAAAGTGTACATATTTTTATTACTTATTGCTCTGAGGAATATTTGAAAAGTGCTGAAGCATTTTAGGAACGAGAGGATACTTAAAAAGACTATGTTCTTACCTGTCGATGCTTACTTTCAATAATTTAAAGTATGTATTATTTAAAAATACTGTTTATGTAGTAACCTTTACTATGATAAATTTGGGTATTAGCTGTTTCTGAACTTTTGAACCTGTTGTGGCATTGAATCCACAACCAATACAGAAATGTTTCTTGTCATTTTATAATTCATGAAGTTAAATAACTCCTGCTTGCTATGGTATTGAGGGAAAAGGTATTGAACTTGTAGGCCTGAACTCAAAATGGACCTTTCATTCACCTAGAAAATGTTGATTAGTGAAAGCTCTGTTGTATATCTTCTTGGGTTATCACCAAGTGAGATTTATATTGTGGCAAAAATTGTAGTGCAGCTCAGACCTGGCCTCTCATTTGAGGCTTCAGCTATTTGCTGGGGCCTTTTTTCTTTCTCTAAATATCTTTTTCCCCAAGATTACCTCTCCCCACAATGAATGTTAACACGATTACATCCAAATCACACAAAAATTACATTTTTTCAATTAGACTATTTTTTATTCCGAAAGCTTCTGAAACCTCATTTAGCATTAATGTATTCATTGGACACATACTCTGTAGCAGGCATGGGGCTAGGTGGTAAAAAGCATGGCTCAGCAGTTGAGCATCGACCTTAGTTCCAGGAGATCTCGGTTCAATTCCCAGTCAGTGCACATGCCCGGGTTGCAGGCTCGATCCCCAGCAGGGGGCGTGCAGGAGGCAGCCGATCAATGACTCTCTGTCATCACTGATGTTTCTATCTCTCTCCCTCTCCCTTCCTCTCTCTGAAGTCAATAAAAATATATTAAAATATATAAAGCACAATTATAACATTGCTTCTAATTCCCATGTTAGACTCTTGTGAGGCAGAGACAGAGGATAAATTAAATGACACGGTCAACCGCTAGAGCACAGACACTGAAATCACACTGGAGGAGCCAGGGAAGACTCAAGGAAGGGCTGGCATTTGAGCAGAGACTGAAGAATGGCAGAGGCAGAGGGCATGTAAGTAAGACTGGTAGGGAATGATGCCACCTTCAGTAAGGCCTGGAAAAAAGTAGAAACAAATGAGGTTGTAGAGGCAGGTAGGGTTGGGATTGGGGTAGGCACATTACAAGTGACCTTGTACAGCTAGCCAAGAAATTTGAAATTTTACAAGAAAATGATTATATATGTTTTCCAAACTGCTTCTTTCTACACATGAAACTTTGATAATTCCATCACTATGCTTACCACAGTCATTCGTCAGAGACCCTACCTCATAAATTGTATGTAGTATAAATGTGTATTTTTTTTTAAATATGTGTATGCTTTTTTTTCTTTTGAGGTATAATTGACATACAACATTGTATTAGTTTCAGTGCACAACATAATGATTCATTTATGCTTTTATTTACTCGGTTACTGTCCTTTAAGAGAGTTTAATCAGCGAAGTGTGATCAAACTTGAATAACATTCCGTTTCCTTCATAAACTATTAGGACAATTCTGTAATCACTCTGACCTCCACTTGAGCACTGAATGTTATTATAACCAGAAAAATGTGTTTATAAGTAAAAACAGAGATTCTGTTGACTTATCTCATGAATGTTCTAGTCTCTACCTCCATTTAAATCCAACTTAGTTTTATGGCTTTTTATCTAGCCAAGTAATATATTTTTTTCAATTCTAATGTTTCTTATTATTCCCATTTCCCAAGTCCTTCTCAGACTTTCCTCCACATTCAGCCGTTTGAACTGGGCTCACCTACTTATTAATGTGTATTTCACTGAGGACCCACTATGTTGCAGGCACAGCTGGATACTGAAATACTAAATTCAATAAGGCCTAGTCCTGCCTTCAAGTAGCTCATGGTCTAGTGGGGAGGCAAACATGAAAGAAGTGATCCCATGATACAGACGTCTGCACGTGGGGAGAGGCATCTGGGTTGCAAAGCTGAGTCACCGTAGGAGGAGACTTTTGAGCTGAGATTTAAAGGACAGCTTAATAAATGCTGAGGATGCAGGTGATGGTGCGCTCACAGTTCAGTGGGCTCTGAGAAGGATCAGGCCCTTATCCATTAGCCTGTACTCGTTTGGTTCTTACACCCAGGGCAAATATGACTGAAACAAAGATCACAATAGCATTTCAAATCAGGTAACTTCTAATTCATAGCTTAACTTTTACATCTTCCTATTCAAAAAGTATCTTTCAGGTTCCCAAAGAAACAAACAAGAGAAAAATAATAATAATGTTAATGGCCATGGTGTGTTTTCAGCTGATCAATGGTGTCTGGAATGACTTGTCCACCAGATTCAGAATCAGTGAACAAGGAAGTGGGGAAGTAAGTCAGACTAAACTGAGTAAGGCTCTGTAACGTACACTGTCATGTTCTTATCCACTACCTCACTGCTCTGAGGTTAGAGGGCATGCCTAGGATATTGTGTAATACAGATGGGCATGAAGTCAAAGGGCTCTTAGGGTTTAGCCCACTGTCTTCCAGATTCCCCTCTCCCCAGCTCCAATCTGTTCTAAATCTCTGTTAAGAGGGTGGGAGGAAAGGAATCTAGAGATAGTTTATTCCCCAGTATGCCAATTATTTACAATAATTCAAAAGGCACTTTAAATAAAAAGAAAGTTACACAGAACAATAGTGACCCTTTTGTGAGGTTATAGATGACAGAAAACCAAATTTTAGTTCTTGTACATTTTATGTAGACTAAAAGGAAGAAGTTAGAGGCATTTCATCAAATAACTCTAATGTTTACATGGGCCTAATAGTTCTCCCCTCTCTAGTATTTTTTAAGCATTTATTATATGTCGGGTACTAGACTAAGTCATTTGGATACACAATGTCATTTTTTTAAATTTATGTTTACTGTTGAAAATATTACAGATGTCCCCTTTTTCCCCCCATTGATCCCCTCCCCCCCATGTCCACCTCACCCCCAGGCTTTCCCCATACAAACATCTGTATGTGTCCATGGGTTATGCATATAAGCATATAAGTTCTTTGATTAATCTCTCCCCATCCACTCCTCCACTCCCGTCTTCCCTCTGAGATCCCTCAGTCTGTTCCATGCTTCTATGTCTCTGGATCTATTTTGTTCATCAGTTTATTTTGTTCATTATATTCTACATGTGAGTGACATCATGTGGTATTTGTCTTTCTCTGACTAGCTTATTTCACTTAGCATAATACTCTCCAGTTCCATCCATGCTGTCCTAAAGGGTAAGAGTTCTTTTTTACAGCTGCATAGTATTCCATGGTATAAAATACCACAGCTTTTTATCCACCCATCTATTGATGGGCACTTGGGCTGTTTCCAGATCTCAGCTATTGTAAACTGTGCTGCTATGAATATAGGGGTGCATAAGTTCTTTGTGATTGGTGTTTCGGCTTTCTTAGGATATATTCCTAGCAGTGGGATCACTGGGTCAAATGGCAGCTCTATATTTAATTGTTTGAGGAACCTCCATACTGTTTTCCATAGTGGCTGCACCAGTCTGCATTCCCACCAGCAGTGCACCAGGGTTTCCCTTTCTCCACACCCTCGCCAGCACTTGTCATTTGTTGATTTGTTGATGGAGCCGTTCTGACAGGTGTGAAGTGATACCTCATTGTGCTTTTAATTTGCATCTCTCTGATGATTAGTGACTTTGAGCATTTTTTATATGGCCATCTATATGTCTTCTTTGGAGAAGTGTTTATTTAGGTCCTTTGCCCATTTTTTAATTGGATTGTTTGTCTTCCTTTTGTTAAGTTGTATTAGTTCCTTATATATTTTGGATATTAACCCTTTATCAGATGTGTCATTGGCAAATATGTCCTCCCATAGAGTGGGCTCCCTTTTCATTTTGTTAATGGTTTCTTTTGCTGTATAGAAGATTTTTATTTTGTTGCAGTCTCATTTGTTTATTTTCTCCTTTGTTTCTCTTGCCCTAGGAGATGTATCGGCAAACATATTGCTAGAAAAAATGTCTTAGTTTTTGCTGCCTATGTTTTCTTCTATGATTTTTATGGTTTCACATCTTACATTTAAGTCTTTTATCCATTTTGAGTTTATTTTTGTGTCTGGTGTAAGTTGGTGGTCTAGTTTCATTTTTTTGCATGTACCTGTCCAATTTTCACAACACCATTTATTGAAGAGACTGTCTTTACTCCATTATATGTTCTTGCCTTCTTTGTCAAGTATTAATTGAATGTAATGGCTTGGGTCAATTTCTGGGTTCTCTGTTCTATTGCACTGATCTATATGTCTGTTCTTCTTCCAGTACCAGGCTGTTTTGATTACAGTCACTTTGTAGTATAACTTGATATCTGGTATTGTGATCTCTCCAACTTTGTTCTTCTTTCTCAAGATTGCAGGGATACACAACGTCACTTAATCTTTGCAATAATTATATGAAATATATACTAACAGTATTTTTTCCTCATGAGGAAACTGAGACTCAGTTATATCAAGAATGTTTACCGTGGGCCTATAGCCAGTAATTGGCAGAATTGGGCTCTTTGCTTAAGAGTTATTATTATTTTTTTAATATATCTTTATTGATTTCAGGGAGAGGAAAGGAGAGGGAGAGAGAGAGAGAGAGAGAGAGAGAGAGAGAGAGAGAGAGAGAGAAACATCAATGATGAGAGAGTGACTGATTGGCTGCCTCTTGCATACCCCCGACTGGGGATCGAGCCCACAACCCGGGCATGTGCCCTGACCCGGAATCAAACCCCGATCGCCTGGATCCTAGGTCAAAGCTCAGCCGCTGAGCCACACCTGGCCAGGCTTAAGAGTTATGTTTAAACACTTCCCTTTAATCCTAGCCAACCACGTTTTTTGTTTACTTACAGCATTTGCCATTTTTTTCTGTGTGTTTCAATTTTTAACTCACCATTTTGTCCTTATACCTGCAAATCTTCACTATCTAAAGAACAGAAATTTATAAAATCAGAACTTCATTATTTTATTTTATTATCTTGAGGAGACATTAACTATTCAAGAAGGTAAATTTATTTTAGATTACTAAATACATAAAATGGACTGAGTACATATAATATATCAAATAAACATATAGGATAAAAGTCATAAGGAATTCATTTCATAATAAATGAAGCAATTTTCAGATTAGTTGGAGCCTAAGGAAGGAGAGAGTAATGAAAGATGAGATTGCCTCCCAACTAAACACCATGGGGCATTCAGGTGAGAGCCCTGCCTGCTCCTTGGTTAGATGCCACCTCCTTGGCAGGAAACTGGGGTTTGTGACTGAAAATCCTAGAAGACCAGGTTTTGTTGGGAAGCCCATATTTAGCATTTCTTAGAATATACTTCAGCTACCAGTCCTGAAAATCCATTTGGATCATACTGAGAATGAGCTTGGGCAATGCTGGGCTTTTATTTCCATGGCCAAACTCAGAGCTATGTGTGGTAAAGAATGTATGACCTGGAAGGGAAGAGTGTGTTGCAGGGGAACAGAGGCAGTGACAAGGATCTGGGATTCAGGACATGGCTCTAAGATATAAAATTATATGTGAATCTATGAAAGCATCATATTAAAAAAATAAACTTACAAAAGACATTCATGAAAAGTGGTTATTGGCCTTACTAAATAGATCTACAGCTAAGGTTTTTAGATACTTGCACTTATTTCAGTTATTCTGCTCTTGTCAGCCCCAACTCTCTACTGGGACGCTGGGACTGGGACTCTGCAAGTTATGTTTCCTATTTGTTATGTTTTGTTAATAACAGGCCCTAGAGGAGGTTTTGAAGATAGGAGGTTAGGGGAAGGAACTTCAGTGTCTCTGTTTTGCTTGTTAGACCTGCCTGAGTTGCCTAAACATTGGTCTTTCCAGCTGAACAGCACCCCCTCACAGGTACCACCTTCATTCAGGTGGTAACTTTTCCACTGTGGCTAAGCCCCAGCTCCGTGGGCCCCTCCTACAAGCTCCTAAGTTGGGCAGTATTTCCTATTTAGAGCAAAAACTCCAATACATAGTGCCCCTCCTTCCACAGTGTCCCTCCTCAAGGTTGGAAAATCTATCTCCTCCCTGAGCCCGCCTCCCCAGCCCTCGGGTAGTAGGTGCTTCTTGTAGTCATTATCTCTGGGTTACATCAGTATCCCTTTTTCCTTTTGCTGCCTTCCAAAATCAGTGTAACTGTGTTCCACATTAAATCTCTCTAGTGAAATATCTCGTGTGGTGTCTATTTTTCTGACTAGATTCTGACAATATGCATCCTTAGAGAGTTTTAAAGAAAACTTCCTCTGTCCAACTTCAATGTACTAAAGCAAAGTATTCAGAAATCTCATGAAGATTTGGTCCTTCTCAAACATAAACACAGCTTTTGGATAATTGGTGTTAACCCATACGTATTACAAAGAGAGAAGAATATATCTGTATTCACCAAGTGATCTTTACCTAGTGCTTACACCTGATAGACAATCTCTTATTAATATCTGTTGTGAAATATTATAATCAAGCCCTCCCGTATTTGAAATCTGCTATGATTATTATTTTATAATGTGAAGTAAAAGTAAAACTTCCTAGGAACAATTTAATTTTTTTGCGACAAAGGTGGATTTCTTCCATATTTAGCAATAAAAATACAAATTCCTGGACATTCACTTACATTTACAAAATACCATGTGAATGTATGAAGTGCAAGTAAAGACAAATGTATTGCCCTACTGACATGGCTCAGCAGTTGAGCATCGACCTATAATCCAGAAGATCTCGGTTCGATTCCTGGTCAAGGCACATGCCCGGGTTGCAGGCTCAATCCCCATAGTGGGTGTGCAGGAGGCAGCCGATCAATGACTCTCTCATAATTGATGTTTCTTTCTGTCTCTCTCCCTCTCCCTTCCTCTCTCTGAAATCAATAAAGACACATTTTAAAAAATGTGTTGACTGTGTTCTCTTTAAATTTCCAATAGGTTGAGAGATAAAGGAATAAAAAGTGCCACGGGCAAAATGTGCTTAGGGTTTACCCAAAAACAAACTGGTTAGGGGAGGTAGGTGTGATGGGTTAGATTCACTGAAGTTGTTAAGTGAAGACAAATCACAAATAAGCCTAAATTTCTCTGATGGCTACTTTAGACCTATTCTTACTATTATCCTTCAAAAGAATAAAATAAATTCATTTTAGATCATCTATCAGATATGGTCTGTTGGCAAGGATTCCATAGCAGAAGTAGAGAACAGATGTTTACCTCTCATCTACCTCACTAGCAGGGCAAGCTTTCCACAGGCAGGTTTTACCGTTGGCTCTGTCCTCAGTGTGTCCAGGTATTGTGAAATTAACATGCCCCAATAGTGTTTGGCAAGGTAGCTAAAGAAAAATACATATTACCCCCTTGTCACTCCACAAGAAAAGGTTTTATATTTTAATTGTTCAATAAATAAAAGATTTTTTTCAAATGTGGCTAAATGTTCCCTAAATTCCTAAGTACAATAACAACAACAAAATATTTTTATTCTAGTACTACAATTTTAGCAGAAAGTCTTGTTGCTAAGTCCACGGAGAGCAATATAAGATTAACATTTTTTAAAATGAACAATGTATTTCTTAACCTTTTTATAACCCTTTAATCATTTGTTTTTGACATCTATTGCTCTTTCAAATAAAATCATAAAGTATTTCCATTAAAATTTAATAGCAGTAATATCAATAAACATTTAGATTAATAAATACTAAATTTTTTATTATGGTGGTGATCTTGGTAAGGAGGCCAGAAAAATAAACAATATAGAAATGGTTGCATGCCAATATTAAATTACAAACATGTTAAAGTAAAATGACCAACAAACAAAAAAGATAAATCAGTTAATATTCCAAATGCACGTCAACTTGATATGCCTTGCTGAATTTTTCTACTTGAGTTTCCTAAAGCAAATTCCAACATTAAATGACCTAATAGGAATTATTACGTATTAGATTGACAAAGGACTTTCTGGATTTTGATGTTGAGCTTATTTCTTGAAATGTCCCTGGCTACCCTATATCCAACTCTACTGTAACTTCAGTCCTAATAGCAAACTGATGACTTTTGACAGTAGATTATATGAAAACTGTAAAAAGTAATATTGTCCTAGAAAATATGTTTTTCTATTTTTCTCATAGCTAACTATGGTCAAGAAGATCAAAGAGTGAAAAAGAGGATGTGAGATTCCCCAAGTCTGTGGTAATAACTAAACTGCTAATACTTAAATATAATGTATCACTTCATTCTCCAAAGCAATGTGATAGATTGCTGCATATCCCTAGCAATTAGAGAAAGACTGTTTTGAAGTAATTAGTACCAAAATTTCCTCAACTCTTCTCACATTTACCTAATGTAATGAAAAAGATGTTGGGACTTAAACAGGGGTAGAAAATAAAAGTGCAGGAACTGCATTCATTTATTCACTGAATTCATTTATCCATCTAATTGTTCTACAAAGTGTGAGTGAACATCTGGGGAGCAGGAATGGCTCTCTTTCCGTGAGCGTTATTTATTGAGCACATTCTATATGCCAGGCACCTTGAGACAAAAGGGCACACAATGAAAAAACTACCTCGTCCTGCTTATAAGATCACAGTCTAATGAACTCTCTCTTCTGTTGGCTCTTACTTTTTGCCCTTTGTCATCCCTCCCACCAAGAGGCTCCATTACATTAAAGCAAGCCACCCACCCCTTGATTTCGTGACAGGCAATTCTCTGAAGGAAGGCAGTTTACATTCAACAGCCATGACTAGAATCCCATAACTGAGGAAGACTGAGAACCTAATAGATACCCAATGAATACATGTGGGTTGTTTAGGATAGAGAAAATACAGCATTAACAGGGAAATATCCCTTAGCTCAAGAGGAAAAGGCTATAAAGAAAATGAGATGAGCTTGGCTAATGTGGCTCAGTGGTTGAGCAACGACCTAGGATCCAGGAGATTGTGGTTCGATTCCCAGTTGGGGCACATGCCCAGTTGCAGGCTCCATCCCCAGCAGGGGGCGTGCAGGAGGCAGCCGATCAATGACTCTCTCATCATTGATGTTTCTATCTCTCTCTCTCCCTCTCCCTTCCTCTCTGAAATCAATAAAGATATATATATATAAAAGAAAAAAAAGAAGAAAATGAGAGAAAAGTTTAAAAAAAGGAAACAGACTTTAAAAGGAAAAAAAAAACAACAAAAAAAGGTGAAAAAGTATAAGTGGAAGAGTAATACAGATGAATTATACATACTCAGACTGGGAATGATATTAAAGTCCCCATGAAAGAACTGGAAGCCTTTTCTATTTCACTCCATTATATCTCGAGTCCAACTTACACGCAAGCATAAAGGAACAAGTCTTATTTCATTTCCACCCTGAAAAACCTAGGGTAGCTGCTGCATTATACAATCCTCATCAGTCACTGACATGGCCCTCAAGTAAATAATGATCTCTTGTTCAGTGCGATGCTGCTGCCAGTAATGAGCATATAATAGTGATATATTAGCATGTTAAATAATGACATGCAAAGTTACACTATATGTGTTGATGCCGTGTCACAGCTAACCTGCTACTTGCACTAAATTTGTCATTCTCAACCTAATTTGTTGTTCCAGATGGAAAATTTAATTTTATCTTGCTTCCTCCACTCACTTCCAGCTCTGGATAATCACAAACCTCTCCGGGCTCTCCCCTTTCTCCCTACTTTTGCCACCTCCTTTAATTACTCCATCGCTAAGAAAAACAGACACGTAGCTGGCAGTGGGCACACAGATGGACAAAGGAAAAGCCTTCTCCTGGAGACCTCACACTTGCTTTGAAGTCTGCTCATCTGGGAGGAATCCAGGTCCAGAGCCATATTTATATTTGTTATGCAGGCAACACAGCAAAAGAGCTTAGAGCGCAGAGATGGAGAAACATATGGGAAGGCTGGCTATTCTGGGTCCCTGGTGGGGTAGTGAGGCATCTCTGATGGAATGAGCTTTCAAAACCATCAGAAACTACAACACAAACAGTGTGCCACATGACACCATCTGGAAAAAGGCCTTCAAAGTTCAAAAGAAAGGAAAACAACTTAGCGTTTAATCTACAACGAAAGTTTAGACGTACATGAAAAGTTACAGGCTTAAGATTAACTGCTGTGTGATCAAAACTTCTACATGGAGTCTTTCACTGAAAGAAATAAGTTCCAAGGCAACAAACCTATGAGCACAATGCAGGCTGCCTCTAGTAGATGGTTTTGATTCTTACTAGTAAATAACACTGTTATTATTCAGCCTATTACTTCATTTCATTCTAGTAACATATACATAAAGTGGGCTTGGGACTTTTCTATTCACTTTAATGATAAGAAATGAAGGCAAGTGATCTGCCCAACATCACATCAATAGTTATTGAAAGAAGGACACCCAAGTGTCCTTTTTTTTTTATTTAATCTTCACCTGAGAACATGCTTAGAAAGAGGAAGGGAGAGAGGGAGAGAGAAACATCAATGTGAGAGAGAAACATCATTGGATTCCCTTCCATGCGCCCCCCGAATCTAATTTGCAACCCAGGTATGTGCCCTGACTGGGAGTTGAACTGGCAACATATCAGTGCATGGGATGGGATGACTCTCGACCAAGTGAGTCAGTCTGGCCAGGCTCAAGTGTCTTTTTCTTGGCATAATTTTCTCTCTTTTGCACCATTTGGTCTTGCTGCTTTAGAAATTAAGGGAAGCATGGACAATTGTAAACAAAGAAAGAGCACCTATAAGATGATGTACATTAGAAACTAGGTTTTATGTAAATCCCCATGCAGTATACAAGACCCTTCCCTCAATGGGCAAAACAATTTATGCAAAAAGTTAATAAAATAAATTAGAGTATCTGTCTTTCATATGATTTCAAGTCACATAGGCATCCTGCTTTAGATAAGGCAACTATAATGAATCACCACAAGCAAAAAATTCGTCTGAATATTTTAAACTTAACAGCTAATTATATATCCAGAATATAAGATTAGTGTTTCTCAAAAGTTGAGAGGTGTATAATCATGGTAAAATAGATAGTGAGTGTCATTGTTTTAGATAGCATACAAACTTGGTATTAAATAATGGTGGTTATCATAGTCATAAATTTATTTCATTTTTGTTTATTTTTCAATCCTTCAGATTGGTTATAGTTTTTCAATTTCTCTACATATTCATCATTCCCTTTAAAATAACGAGAGATCAGGCTTTAGTCTCAGAACCTTCAGCCAGCAAAATCACCCATCTAGAATTTAATATATTGCCTCTTTTCTTTTCTTTTCTTTTCTTTTCTTATTTTATTTTATTTTATTTTATTACATTTATTTCTTATTTTAAGAAAGTAATATTTATGTCCATTTAAAGTAGCAATATAAAATTTATTTATAAAATGTATTTATTTAATTTAAAATGAAACATTAAAAATATTAAGTAAACACATAAAATATGGCACTGAAGTTTGGGAAACCTTGGTGCTGGTATAATTTTGTCAGGAGTTAAATTTGAAATAACTGGTTAAGGATGCTTCTTTGATCTGTAAGTGTTTTTCTTTGAGAATGAGAAACTGAGGGAGGAAAACAGCAGCCCCTGGCAGCTGAGAATTGACCTGGCACCATCGGTTAGGTCCTGATATTGCCAGGAGCTGGCCTGGTACTCACAGCCAGGCCATGGTGTAATCCTGTTGAACACAAGCAATTTCAAAGAATGCCAACATCAGACAAGGCCACTCTGTGACCGTGATGGATCAAGACAAAAAAGGAGACTTCTCACAAAGAGCCAAAGCACAAAAATGATCAGGGATATCCCTAACCTGGCTGATACGAGTAACCGATCCTTTAGCTTTGCTTTACACCTCCCACCTTCTCTTCTTTGTAACATTTATTAAGATACCCAGTCACAGAATTACCCCCACTGCCTGACAGCATCCAATCCTAGGCAAAGCCCCACTTCCTTGAAACTACCCCCGAATCCCCTACCACAAGCTCCAGTCCCAGAGTCCTTTCTAATACCATCATTCTTAGAAGTCCATTCTGTGTTCTCCCTCATTGCAATAAGCTAATAAACCAATTTTGTCACCCTAGCCAGTTTGGCTCAGCAGTTAGAGTGTTGGCCCATGGACTGAAGGGTCCCTGGGAAGATTCTGGCCAAGGGCACATACCACAGTTGCAGGTTTGATCCCCGGCCCTGGTCAGGGCTCTTGCAGGAGGCAACCAATTGCTGTGTCTCTCTCACATCAATGTCTCTCTCTCTCTCTCTCTCTCTCTCTCCCCCCTTCCACTCTCTCTGAAAAGCAATGGGAAAAATATCCTCAGGTAAAGATTAAAACAAACAAACCAAAAGCATCAAACTTAGTTACCAGAGATGTGTTCCTAGAGTCCTTTGGCTAGAAGGCATTGATATAGTGTAGTAATTATGTTCAATGACCACTGTTGAAATATTAGTTCTCTCAAAAATGAATCAGAACTTGAAATGATCTCTAGGCAAAAAAAAATAATGTTTAACATTTATAATTATTTACACTTACAACCTCTTTTTAGTCTATTCAGTGAATGTTAGGGGCAGAAATAGAATAGTGGGGACTATAAGAAATAGTATTCATGCTCTATTAGCCATGATTGTTCTAGTCTGATTAGAGAAAGCACATTTTAACCTGGCTAAGAGTTGTACGCCCCAGGACAGGGGAGTTAACCTTGGAATGAGGTCCATTCTCCTTTTCCAAGAACTGCCTATCATCATGGAAAGATTAACAACCTTGTTCCAGAAACAGTGGAGTCCCAGAGGCGCCCGCCCTTTGCAACCCCCAGCCCACATTGCCTGTAACTGATAGCATTATACCTTGCCTCCTTCCCAATGCCTGTAATTCCTACTTTCCCAGGTAATCTTTGTCCTTCTATCCAATATAAGCAGATGGCCTATGGGGGGAAATAGAGCATATTTTCGTGGGTAACCTGCTGCTCTTCCATATTGCTGGCATTGTTGGAATCAACTCTCATATACGAATTAACCCTGACTCTGCTTAATTGCCTCAAGTAGTGACAGGCAACCCGGGCCCATTCCCCATCAAGTTTACTACTTCAGAGTGGACCTCATACTCTGCCTAGCTCATGTTGGTCTCTTCTTCCCCTCAAAGCATTTTGGTTGAGAATATAAATGATGTGACAGAAGCTAGCAGAATAAAATAAAATGATTATAATGACTACTGTTTCACCTGCCAACATATCAACTCTATAATAGATGAATTTTCTCATATCTTATCTAATCTTTATTATAATCTCTGAAATAGATATTATTATCCCCATATAATAGACAGGAAAACTGAGGGAGGAAAAATTAAGCAATGTGCTCTCAATTCACCTAATAAGGTGGCAGAGAAAGATCTGACCCAAGATCTGGATGATCTCCACGTTTAAGCTTGTTCCATTCCCCCTTGCCATCTCATAACTAGGAAGGTTAAGCTCAAACTCTAAAATTAAGACTAGGAAAAACGATTACATTTTGACCAAAATTATTGTAATGTTTATAATGTATTCTTCTTTTAATTGTTTAATAAAATAAAAGATGAAAACTTGTTAAGAGCCACAAGAGTAGATACTTGTAATTAAAATAGTATATGAACTGTTTTTTCAGAGAAACTTTATTGCTTATATCTAGTAGGAACATTAGTGAAAAGATAACTAATGGCAGAAAATCAGAGCCCTTGACTAGTGAAAGAATTGCTTCTTTGATCCCCTTATCCACTTCTTTTGTGATGATTCCCCAGTGAGTCTTATTAGTTTCAAGTAGCTACCAATTAACCTGAATTAATTGTAACTATTCCCAGCTTATAGTACTGCTTCTCTCAAGAACAGTTTTATAGAATTAAATTGTAAACAAATAGTTTTATAGAAAGAAATCATAAACAACACCAACAAAGTACTCCTTTATAGCTCAAAACAGTCTTAAAACATAAATATTATGTTACCACAAACATGTATAAAATAATTCTTATGTTCAAGGTCCACACTGGTTCACCTACATGATTTATTTTATTTTGCCCCAATCCCCGGGATATAGGTAATATTATACCTACTACAGAGTTTCACGATACTAAGTAATCTACCCAAGAATAGCAGATGGCAAAGCCAGGATTTGAAACTGAAATTTCAGATATCATGAGCAAACCTGGAGGCAGAAAAGGCAATCCTCTATTAACCTATATTTTAGGGTGACCCTGACCAAATATGTGAAAACACATGAGAAAAGACCCAAACCTGGCCTCAGCATGTCTTATTTACTGTCTGACCTCATTGTACCGTAGGTAGTATAGTTGATGTGCAGCCGAGTCAAACCTGGGAGGGGATCGACACGAAAGTACGCAGTGCAAAGCTCAGTGGGAAGGCTCGACAAGTCCTAGTTCCCTTAACCCTGGCATATGGGAACTATATGTCTTAGTGCTGACTCGCCTGTCTGTCTCAATGCCAGGAAACCTGAATGTGCATTCCAGAATGTATTTGGATACATTGCAAACAAATGTCAGAGCAGGCATTATACCCCCCACTAATGTACATTTGCAGGTCAAGAGGGTGATGCTGGAAAAGATTAATCCCTTGCTGAGTATTATCCATCAGAATGCTTTTAAATGTTGGCATATAGGCAACTAATAGATTATATACCATAAACACAGCTGTTGGGGGGGGGGGGGGGGAAAGGCATTTCACAAGCCATGCAATTAAAATCTCTAATCTCCAAAAGTATCAAAATAAGAGAAGGGGGAGGGGGTGGGAATGGTGAAAATAAGAGCCTCTTTTCTCGGAAAGGGCTATCTATCTCCTAATGGTACACTTCTTTGATTGTGTTGAGTGCAGGACAGTCTTATTGAGCTCTGGGTAAAGGAGCACCAGAAAGGACGGCCTCTAGATGAGCAACATGTGGCAAAAGGAACACAGACTTGGGAAGGGAGAAAAATTTTTTATCTCAAACTTGCATTTTTCCATAATATATGCAGATTGTGTGTTCATTTGAATATGCACACATAGCACTGGGAACAACAACAAAAGTCTGTCTATATTATAAAGAATTACAAAGTAATATAAGTAATGTAATTTTATCCTTCAGAAATAAAAATATTTTGTGGGACTGCATCAAAATAAAAATCGTCTGCACAGCAAAAGAAACCATCAACAAAACGAAAAAGGGAGCCCATTGTATGGGAGAACATATTTGGCAATGACACATCTGATAAAGGGTTAATATCCAAAATATATTAGGAACTCATACAACTTAACAAAAGGAAGACAAACAATCCAATTAAAAAATGGGCAAAGGACCTAAATAAACACTTCTCCAAAGAAGATATACAGATGGCCAAGGCATATATGAAAAAATGCTCAAAGTCACTAATCATCAGAGAGATGCAAATGAAAACCACAATGAAATATCACCTCTATCTGTCAGAATGGCTGCCACCAACAAATCAACAAATGACAAGTGCTGATGAAATGTGGAGAAAAGGGAACCCTATAGTACACTGCTGGTGGGAATGCAGACTGGTGCAGCCACTATGGAAAACAGTATGGAGGTTCCTCAAACAATTAAATATGGAGCTGCCATTTGACCCAGTGATCCCACTGCTAGGAATATATCCTAAGAAAGCCAAACACTAATCACAAAGAACTTATGCACCCCTATATTCATAGCAGCACAGTTTACAATAGCTAAGATTTGGAAACAGCCCAAGTGCCCATCAGTAGATGAGTGGATAAAAAGCTGTGGGACATTTCCATCATGGAATACTATGCAGCTGTAAAAAAGGACTCTTACCCTTTGGAACAGCATGGAGGGTCCTGGGGAGTATTATGCTAAGCAAAATAAGCCAGTCAGAGAAAGACAAGTTTCACATGATCTCACTTGTATGTGGAATCTAATGAACAAAATAAACTGATGAACAGAATAGATCCAGAGACATAGAAGCATGGAACAGACTGGCAAATCTGAGGGAAGGAGGCGGGGGGGGGGGGGGGGGAGAGAATGAGAAGAGATTAATCAAAGAACTTATATGCATAAATGTATAACCCATGGACACAGACAATAGTGTGGGGAAGGCCTGGAGGTGGGGCAGATGCAGGGTGGAGGGGATCAATGTGAGAGGTGAGGAGACATCTGTAATGCTTTCAATAATAAAGATAAATTTTTTAAAAATAAAAAGAAAATAAAGAGAAATAAAAATATTTTGATATATATCTTCCAATTTTTCTCAGTGTGTATACATATGTGTTTTGACAAATTGCTATCATACAGTATTTACTACTACTGTAAATAAATAATATACTGGCTGTATAGTACTTTGTCCCTTGGATACAGCATAAGTTATGTAACAAAATCCATGCTCTTACATATCTGGTGTTTCCTAATTTTCAAAACTACAAATAAATATCTTTGCATGTAAATCCATGTGTGCATCTCTAGTTATTTAATATATATTTCTAGAATAAAGTTACTGGGGAAAACAGAATCAATATAATAAATATTTTAAATGTATATTTATTCTCAACTAAGTTCATAATGAAGAGCCTTAACTTACTATTAACAAATATTCATCCTGGAATTTCAAACAATGTAGAAAAGTATAATAATTAAAAGTCATCCTAAATTCCACCACTATTATAATTGTATTTAATATTATAATTTTGTTCGATATTTTTCTAGACGTCAGATGACTAGACTTTTTGATGTGAGTGTATCTAGGGGTTTCTTGCATAAGATCAGATAATACATTCCCTTTTTAAGCTGCCTTTTTCACTCCACAGTTTGCCATGGAGACCTTTCCATATTGTTAAACAGTGACATATAACATGTTTAATGGGTGAAGACAATTCCATTTTGTGAATAAAAAATAATTTATTTAACCAATGTCAGCTAATGAACTTTTAGTTTATTTCTAGTTCTTCTGTCATAAATAATGCTACATGAATATATGTATATATATGTATTATACATATATCTTTGGAATAAATTCTTTATAGTTTTACTGAGCTAAAGAATGCATGTACAGCCTGGCCGGGCGTGGCTCAGCGGTTGAGCATCAACCTAGGATCCAGGCGATCGGGGTTTGATTCCCAGTCAGGGCACACGCCCGGGTTGCGGGCTCGATCCCCAGTCGGGGGCGTGCAGGAGGCAGCCCATCAATGACAAGTCTCTCACTGATGTTTCTAACTCTCTCTCCCCCTCTCCCTTCCTCTCTGAAATCAATGAAGATATATTTTTTAAGAAAGAAAATAATACATGTACACATAAGTGTGTTTACTGAGCTAAAGAATATATATAATGGCATAATGTATCATATTTATATTACTTACATATTATATAAAAAATTTATATTTTCTTAGATAAAGAATATCTCCAGTGTTTTAAAGTATCATTTGCTAGAACATTAGCCAATGCTTTATATTATCAGTATTTTAAATTGTACTAGTTATAAGGTAAAAGCATGATAGCTAATAGTTTTTTGTAGTTATAGAGTTTGAATAATGTTAAAAATTCTTCATTCTAAGATTATAAAGCATATTCACCAATACTTTCTTCCAATACTTTTTTTAGCATTAAACACTGATAACAGCTATAATTGAATTCAGTAGAGGAATGAGGCAGATATCTGATTAGTTTCTCTAAATGGCTAGTTTTCTCAATATCATTTATTGATAGTCTATTCTTTTCTAAATCTATTCATTTCATAGAGCTGCAAAATAAAGTACCATAAGCTAGGTGGTTTAAACAACAGAAATGCATTGTCTCACAGTTCTGGGGGCCAGAAATCTGAGGTCAAGGTGCTGACCAGTTTGGTTCCTTTGGGGGACTGTGAGAAAGTCTGTTTCATGCCTCTTCCTTAGTTTCTGGGCGTTTTCTGACAATATCTGGCATTTCTTGGCTTGTAGAAGCATCACCTCAATCTCTGACTTCCTGTTCACTTGGTATTTTCCCTGTGTGCGTGTATGTTCAAATTTCCTTCTTATAAGGACATCTGTTATGTTGGATTAGGAGCTCACCCTACTCCAGTATGACTTCATCTCTATTGAACTAATTACATCTGCAATGACCGTATTTCCAAATAAGGTCACAATGTGAGGTAATGGGTCAGGGTAGTGGTGAGGATTTCAACATATGAATTTGGAGGGGACATGATTAATGCCATTACACCAAACAATCTCTAATACCACAAGTCTTGTTGCTTTGACCAGTATGTCTATTTCTCTAGCAAAAATACCTTCCTTCAACTACTGTAATTTTTTAGTATATTTTAATATTTAATAGGCTAAGCCCTTCTATTATCCATTCTTCTGAAGAACTTTTCTATAGAGTCTTATTTTTTCATTTGAGTATCAGAAAAATCTAGTCAAGTTTTTAACACATTTTTTTGTTGTTTTTGTTGGGAACATCCTAATGGCTTCCTTTTTTTTTTTTTTTTTTTTTTTACTTTATCTTTATTGCTGAGACCATTACAGATGTCCCCCTTTTAACCCTACTGATCCCCTCCACCCCACATCCACCCCACCCCTAAGCCCTCCGCACACTAATGTCCACGCCCATGGGCCATGCCCATAAACATACAAGTTCCCTGAATTATCTCTCCCCTCCCACATACCCCTCCCTGCCTTCCCTCTGAGATCCCTCAGTCTGTTCCATGCTTCTATGTTACTGGATCCACTTTGTTCATCAGTTTATTTTGTTTATTATATTCCACATATAAGCGAGATCATTCGGTACTTGTCCTTCTCTGACCTGCTCATTTCACTTAGCATAATACTCTCTAGTTCCCTCCATGCTGTGCCAAAGGCCAAAAGGTCCTTCCTCTTCACAGCCGCATAGTATTCCATGGTGTAAATGTGCCACAGCTTTTTATCCACTCATCTACTGATGGGCACTTGGGCTGTTTCTAAATCTTAGCTATAGTGAATTGTGCTATTATGCCATTGGAATTTTTTTGACTATTGTTGAATTTATTGGTTAATTTAGGAAGCAGTTGCATGTTGATAACATTGATTCTTTTTATACAGGAAAATGGTGTTTCCTTTTTGCCAAACTGTTGTTCATGTTTCTCAGTTGATTTACAGTTGTCTTCATATAAACTCTGTACACATACTAAGTGTATTTCTACGCATTTGTTGTTATGATGACTATGAAAAGGGTATTTCTTCATTTTGTTCTCTACGTGGTTATTGCTGGTATATAAGAAAATCATTGAGGATTCTTTTTTGGATATTGACATAGTAGAGAGAGGGAGGGAGAGAGAAAGAGATAAAGAAAGAGAAAGAGCTGCTGATTTGTGGTTCCACCCATCCATGTATTCATAGTTGTTTCTTGTACGTGCCCTGACCAGAAATCAAACCCGCAACCTTGTTGTATCAGGATGACATTCCAACCAACTAGGCTACCCAGTCACGACCATAGCCATCGATCTTATATTAAACTCTCTCAGGGACTTTCTTTGATTTCCACATACACAATTGTACCACCTTCATTGGCAAGTATTTCACCTTAATTCTAGGTTTCACTTTCTTTTTCCTTATACTTTCTAGTAACCTACATCTGTATCTTGGCTTTTTGTGCTTTGTTTTTGTTAACGTGTTTGCTTTTTATCCAGCAGACCATCCTGAATAATCCTTTGAGACTTAGTTTGTGGATGGTAAAATTTCTAAGTCCTTGAACATCTGTGCTCATTCCTCATACGCACTGGAATGTTAGTTTGTCTAGTTTTACCGTCATCTAGCACTGCCATTGTGACTTCCGATGTCTGACAATCATCTCCAGAACCTGATGGAGTGGGCGGATTTCTTTTTCACTGTAAGCAAAACCCAGAATTAGGCTTCAATTAGGAATTTCTTTCTTTCATTGTTACGCTCCTTTATCTCATGAATAATCTACACTCTTGCATTTGCGTCACCACAGATAAAAACCATTTGCAGGAGAGCTTCATGCCAAGATTCTTTTCAATCATGGGATGCATCTCATCATTTACTCATTCGTTCATTCATTCCACAAATTTAAATCAAGATGCTATACTGGGTTCAGTGATTGATACAAAGATGTGGTTCCTGCCCCCAGAAGCTCAAGTTCATAACTGAAGTACAATTATGCACACCTTCCACAGCCTCAGGGACTCTACAAAGTCCAATCAATTTTCCTTGTCTTGAAAAAGACTGCACAACTCTGGAATGCTGTTTACCCTTGGTTGACAGCAAAATCAAGGCTGAGCCGCGAGATGGAGCTTGGCACCATTTAAAGGCACCAAGCAGGCCGAAGGTTCTCTCTGCCACAGGGCCTGGCCTTTGCATTTACTTTCACATTTTTTTCAACCTCTATTGTAGTCTTAAAAATAGAAACACATGCCTCTGCCAGTCCTTTCATGGGATCCCAGATGAGAAACCTTTCAAGGAAAATAACAAAATGCAATTTGAATCAAAGCATGTGAAGCTTCCCGGACACACCCAGCCCGAGCCACGGGGAAGGAGCCGGGAAGATGCTGACAGCCCACCAGCAAGGAGACTGCAGGGTCTGCTGCCGGGAGGACTTCTGCTGTCATCTTCCACTTACCAGACTTTTCCCTCCTCTCTGTTTTCTGCACATTGTTCCCCAGGCTAGAGTTTGCCCTAAGTGAGAAGAGGCTTGGGGATGGCTTCCGTAGAACAGAGTAGCAGTTCTTAACCCAAAACTCAGCCTCGGAGAAAATGATGCTGAGCGAAATAAGCCAGGCAGAGAAAGACGAACGTCACATGATCTCGCTTATACATGGGATCTAAAGAAGTTAATAAACTGATGAACAGAATAGATTCAATGACACAGAAGCATGGATCAGACTGAGGAATGTCAGAGGGATGGAGGAGGGCGGGTGGGTGGAGGGGGAGAGAGTAACCAAAGAATTTATATGCAGATATGCACAACCCAAGGACACGACAATGGGGGGGAGAGGGACTGGGGAGGCGAATGAGACGGGATGGAACGGGTCATTGGGGAGAAAAAGGGACATCTGTAATATTTTAAGCAAAAAAAAAAAGTGAAAAAACAAAACCTCAGCCCCACTGTTTCAGTGGCTCTGGCTCTGGAGCGTCTTTCTATGAGTAGAGCCAGACTGTGACTGACCCATATGATTGGAAGTAAAGATGTAATAAAAAACGGCAGAGCTTTCTCTCTTCTGTGATGTTCCGTTTCCCTCACCCTCGATCTTTCTGAGCCCCTCTTTAAAGCTGCTCCCAGGGAGGGAACTAACAATCTCAATTCCGTTCATTGTTTGCCTCTTTCAGAGGTTAGAGTTTAACAGCGGGCAAAGGGTGAAGCTTACGTGGCAGTCTTTCAACATCTACAAAATGGTGAAGGCTCTTTTCATACCCCAGATATCACCCGAGGTGAGCAGCCCCGATGGCAAGTCAACGCAAACTGTGTTCCGACCGCGATCTGCCCCTACTACATTCACACATAGCGACACGCTCTGCCGACAGAAGTCGGTCACTAGTTGTGATATTGTTTATGTCTATGTATTAACATAAAACAAAATGCTACCCAAGTCAAACACCCCTCTTCAGAGAGGCCTTCTCTGAACCTTTACAAACCCTCCACCAGCCTCCGTCTCATCTACCCTTATTTGAAGGGCTTGTCACTATCGGAAAGCATCGGATGTGCTTTTCCTTACCATCTTTTCTATCACACACACACACACACACACACACACACACTATCCCCAGAAGAAAGTGAATACCTGGCTTACAGGAAACACTCAATAAGCATCTGAGGGATGAAAGAATGTAATACCTTCATAAAGAGCTTCATAAAGAAGATGGTGATAAGGGGAGGCCAATGTGGAAAAAGAAGGCAGGGTAGATACCTCAGAGTAACTAAAGCTGACAACCCAGGTTGTGACACATGGAAAGCACTCCTCCTGCTTCCCTGGAGTTCCATTGGGAGTAGGCAGAAGATTCAGTCATCATTGGCTAGAGAGGACTGGGAGCAATTATATTCTATGTGTACTTGAGTTATTTTTATGGATTTTATCTTCTCTCTGAGGCTCTAGATGAAGTTGGGAGGCATCTTCAAATTGCCCAAAGAACCTAATATAGGGTCTTGCAAAAATTAAAGAACAAAAAATTATCTAATCTTGCTCCATGTAAACAGTCTGTGTATTGCAAAAAAAAAAATCATAGACTAAAAATTCTGTCATTAAAGTCATTCTCAGTTGGAATTTTTCAGTACACTGTATAGTATAAAGGGATTCTATTGGAAACTCCTAAGAAGGTATCCATTAGAAGGTAGGAGTCCCTTGCTGTGAAGCCTAAAACATCTCTTTTTTGCCCCAAAATGACATGCTATACAAACTCAAATAAGTAAAGCGGGTAACTTTGCAATCTCAAACATTTACAAAAGTGTAAGTCAGGCCCATCAATATATCAGAGTAAAAATTATTGGCAAATTGTATACCAAGCAAATGCTTTGCAGCCATGCAAAAGGAGGCTTGTCATGAGTGGTTGCCACAGTTGCTCTTAAATGCTGCCTGGAAATGTTTCTCAGTCTCCTGGGTTTGGTTGAGTTGGGCTGATGTGACATAAAATTACATTGCAGGCCAAGTGAATGTGAAGTTTACCTGTTCATGCTCTACCACCAGGGTCTCCCACTGGGTGAAATGCCAAGTTAGCCTAGTTAAGAAGCTGCAGAAACCAGATTATTTCCTGGATAGTCTCCCTCAAAAGAGAGTCAACAACTTAAAAAGAAAAGGGCAGGGAATCTGGATACTTAGGGTAGTCTAAAAATTTTTTTTTTAATTCACTCTTTTATGAACTATGTTTATGAAGAAGTTTTATATTACACACAACTAATTCTCTTTTTTTCAGAATGAGTTTCAAAAACTCCTTAAGTCTATCTGAAAGTGAGTGTATGTGCTTTTTTAAAAGAAAAAAGGAGGGATGAAGGGAGGGAGAGATCGAGAGAACCAGAAAGACAGAAAGAAAGATTGAACATATGTGCACAATGAGTAAGAGTTGGTGGAAAAGTTAATACTGAGTGATTTGTCCTTTATTTTGTGAATCTGAGTGATGCCAAAATGGGCAGGCAAAATAATTGCATGATGTGCCAATTAATACTTGAATTCGAGACAAAGGGATTGACCTGACTGGGAGGAAACATAAGATTCTCAGATTGTATTACAATTAAATTTGAATGCAATTTTATATTCCCTACCACTGACCAAAAAAAAAAAAAAAAAATTTGATTTAATCTCCAGAAGATTTCAGAAATAAAGTGAATTCTAATTCTCCTTCTGCTATCTTCCATTCTCCTGCACAATAGAGCTTATAGTTGGAGCCAATTTATTTTGCCGTTCACAGTGTTTCAAATTCTTGGAGAGAAGAGATTTTCTCTGCCAAGATTCACGCCAAAGCAACTTGATAGTCTTGCCCAAGAAGGATCGAGTGTGAAAGTAGATGACAATGAAAATGGTGCAATGTGCCCTTCTCTGCAGCCAGTCAAGTGCAAAGAAATCTGCGCCGTTGCACTCGTGAGGCTTTTCAAATGTTCAGAGAAAACAGCTGAGCACAGAGCTTCTGGCCTGCAGCATCGCCTCACTAACCATTTGTTTTCCTATCTGAAACTCTAGGGGGAGAAAGAAAAGGCAAACATCGCCATCCCACCCCTCCTTTCTAAATGGGGTAGCCATGCCAGATATTCTCAGTAACTTATTCAGCCCAAGGCTAATAAGCTGAACAACTTGTTTTGGCTAGACATTCCTCATCTCCATATGGAATTGCTTGTGTGAGCTTTTGGACTATTATGTGGTCAAAGGGAGGATGTTAGACAGGGAAAAAAATTCTCAGCACTTTCCTTTTTTCTCGTATAAATCCACTTTCAAGGCTGAAGTACGCTGCATGAATTGCCTAAATCCGTTGACAACACAGAACATCACACAAGCAACATCTTTAATAGGTTTGAAGGCATGCCTCTTATATTGGGCTAAATTTGCTGATAAATCCACCATATCTAAACTGGCCTACTCTGAACCTAGCCTGGGGCCTTCTTTATAAAGAAGGCATATTTCCACTGAACCAAACAGAATCTTAATTACGTATTTGCTTACCATGGATCGCCACTTGGCTCCTGAGTGGGAGTCTGTTCCTGACAATAGGTGGGAAGTGAGTTGGTATGGTATATTTTACAGAAATCTATCAGAAGATATATATGAAAAAGGGGGGAAAAACACTTTCAAATTTTCAGATAAAGGTTAGGAAATTTTGAGTTTAGCTGACTTCGTTAGTCGGCGTACTTTATGCCAAGTCTTACTAGGGAAATGTGTCAAAATTGATAGGACTCGGTTTTCTCCTTTCTTAAAGGTCCATAAATAATTCTGAAAGTGACTTCAATGTTTAAAGATTTGAAGGTTATTATTCATATATATATAGATATGAATATATGATATATATATGAATATATATTATGGTTTTCTTATAAGAGATTAATCTGCAATGAGCCTCTTCAATGGGTCTGCAGGCTTCCAGGACAAGCACTGTTAATTCATTCACTCATTCATTTAGCCATCTCTTCAGAAAGCACACTGAGCACTGAGCTAGGCACTGGGGATATAAATATGCATAATTACTACAGTCATGACACCATCCAGTCCATTTCCAGTGTGCGGCTGCTTCGACAACTCGGGCTGAGTAGCTGCCCATGATGCCAACTTCCTAGAGAGATTCTATAGTTAAAGGCCACTGCTATACTCTCATCTTCCATCTGAAAGCTCAGAAAGGTGTGCACGTGAACATATAGGTCATGGGACAGGTGCCCAAACATGTTTTTCTTCTTCTTTGCTGCTCAAACTCTGTGTGAAATATAACCTACATAGAGAAAAAGTGCAAAAATATTTGTACAAGTTAACAAATAATTTTAAAGCAAACACCCATAAACTCCATACAGGCTGAGAGAAAACATTACAAAGGCCATAGAAACATCATCTTTCCTCCATCTGTCCCTTCAAAATCTAAAGCCCTTTATTCCTCTAGAAGTGGCCACAAGTCTGATTTTTGAACTTTCCATAAATGGAATCATACTGTATGTGGGTGTTTTTTTTTGCATTTCCTACTTTTGCTTAATATTATATTTTAAAAATTAATCCATGATGTTGCATGTAGTTCTGGTTTGTTTATTTTCATCGCTGTATAGTATTTCATTGCATGAATGAAAGATAATTTATTTAGCTATTCTGCTATTGATGGACATTTGGGTGGCTTCCAGTTGTTTGACTATTGCGAATGTTACTCCTAACAGTGGAATTATAGGGCATGCTTACAGTCAACTTGAATATATATTACCAAACTGTATTTCAAACTGAATGAATGAAATTTACTATCTGACATAGCTTGAGAGTTCCTGTTGCTTCCTACGCTCACCAACATTGGTATTGTCAGGATTTTAAATTTTTAACCAACATGAAGGGTACAATTTGTTCTCTTACACCACCTTTCAAAGGTTGTGTAATTTTATCAATCATATTTAGTTTTCTAAGCCATTTGGGAATTTATTTTTGTATATGACATGTGAGAGGGTCCAATTTTCTTTCTTATATGGATGCCCAATTCCCAATGTTCCTTTTATGGAAAGCCCTTTATTTCTCCAATGATCTGCCATGTCACATCTGTCATATATCAAGTATCATGAATACCCTTTATCTGGTTCTCGTTTTCTGTGCCTATGCCAATTATTTTAAATCTTGATATCTAGAATACTAGGTTCCCCTACCTTGTCTTCCTTCTTCAACATCTTAGCTTCTCTTAGCCCTTTATATTTCCATATATATTTTAGAATTAGCTGTAAAGTACTAAAAAAATCCTCCTGGGATTTAATTGATTTTACATTTTATGGAGCTATATAAAAGTCTCAGCCTCTATGCCCACTTCAGAACAAACCTGGAGGCCATCCCACCTCCAGGACTCCCAGTAGGGACTGCTAAGGACTTGGTTATGGCTGCCTCACAGTGCAACTCCTCCCTTCCAGTCCTCACCCCTCCACTCTCCCACAGGTGATCCCAAGAGCACTCCTCAATAAGCATCCCACATACAAACCTGTCTCTGAATCTGTCTCCCATTAAATTCAGTCTGACACAGATTAGACACACTCTGGATTTGAGGGGTTTTTCTCTGCCTGTCATGCTATTTCTAACACTAAAACCTGTGGAGTTTCTGAACACTCAGGAAATCCTACACACTATTGCTCCTGGTCAAGGAACAAACTTTGCAGCAAAATAAGATGCACAATGGGCTAAATTCCATAAAGGTCACTAATTTTAACATCCATCTCATTGCACAGAAACTGTTTACAAAGAACAGAAATGTTTGCTCCAATATATGATGTTGTTTCTTTTATAGCCATATTCCAAGCATCTGGAAATCAAGCCATGGATGGACATAAGAGTGGTGGCTCTTGCTTGTCTAAGTAATGACTCATTAATAACCTTTGACCCATTCTTCTAACTCTTGGTTCTACCAGTTTAGAAGTTCAGTACCCCTGAGACGTATGCTTCCACCATGGAGCATTGACAACTTAATGATAAGCTGAGAGTGGAATCTAATTACAGAGTCTTTGTACCAAAAGGCAAATGGTAAAAAGAAAGGATAAGATATTGGCTAAGGGGCTAATTTCAATTGTCAAGGGAAAGATTTTGTAAGTGCCATACAATGGGAAGTGTTTAGATGGAACCAGATTTCTGAAATACCTCTTTATATGATGACCTCTAGTGATAAAAAGTTAGTGAAAGTTACTACAATGCTAAATAATCAGGACTATCATGCTGCAATATCATTTAAGTAAATACTGTTTTTGTTTAAATATTCCAGGGTCACTTTTTGATGCTTGAAACAAGAACCTTGACAAATACAGAAATGTGTATACTAGCAAGATAATATAAGGACCTACGGGCCCAAAATATAAAAATAAGATAAAATTTTCCTACTTAATTCATAGAATAAATATCTTTAGGTTAACTATATTAGATGTGCCAGAAATGCTGAGGTTAAGATCACAATTTTGACCCTGTTTTACATAACTTTTTCCTATTAAGTTACAGTCCCCAGAGTTCTACCAATTTGTCCAAATTCACTTCTATCTTCATACTGCTTAAAATTCCTAAGTGAATTCTAAAATAATATATTTTCTCTCTTTTTAGAAATTCTCTATGTAAATTTACTACTACTTGACCTTTCTAACTTCTTCTTACATACCTTTTTCTGGTAATTGGAGTGTACATTAGAACATTATAGTGTATTTGTGGGGAAAAATATGTCAGCAACCAATGTAAGCAACCAAAATCTTTATTTTTTTTCTCAGTGGCAAAGGTTTTCTCAGTATTTACTGAAACATGTAGATATCAGATAACTGTCTCAGGCCCAATAATCATCAGCAACAGAGTGGATTATCCCTCTGCTAATCATTCTATTCCCAGCCAAATGGTTTGTTAATTTACCTGATGGCCAGTGTTCTGATTATGATCTCTTGACATATGCTTGAATTGGATGACATTCTAATCATTGTTACACACTAGATAGTTAATTTACTGAGCATGCTGTTATAAAATTCCCCACTCTAAAACTCTATTTTCAAGTTGGTAGGTCATAGGTTTAAGGTCTGATATTGCTAGTAGATATTCTAAATTTAAACCAAATTGACAAACTAGATGTTGATAAATCACCAGGATTAAGTGACCTCTGTCTAACAACTTTGGGGAAAGACTCACAGTGAAATTATTGAGCTCGTGGCTGAGTCTATAACCTGTAATTCTAAAGTGTCTGGGCCAAAGGTCAGTCAGATTGCTAATGTAACTCACACATTTTGGTGCGTCCCAGAATGTTTGAACTAATAAGCAATTTCATTAATGGAACTGTTTATAAAATAAATACATAAAAACCAAGCAGTCCTCTATTATACCATCAATAAATAGTTATTCTATTTAATAAGAGGAAAATCATCAAAAATAGCAACCACCTAAAAATAAAACAAACAACCAAAAAGCTTAATGGCCCAAAGGATGAATTAAAAAATTATAGATTTGTAGGAATAAAGGTATAAATATTTCCTGAGAAATAAATATCATAGTTTAGGAAACAAAACAATATTATCATATGTCAATTCTGAAATTAATATGTAATATAGTCCAATTCCAAACAAAACGCAGTGATATTTTTTATTAACTTGTCAGAATAATTCTTTTTGATAACAATTTTACTGAAGTATATTTTACATATTTACTCATTTCAGGTGCACATCCAATGATTTTCGGTAATCTTACTGCATGATGAAGCCATGGACCTAAGTCAGTTTTAAAACATTTCATCACCCCAATAAGATTCCTCATGTGCATTTACAGTTCATTCTCTTTCCTACCCTCAGCCTCCATGGAACCACTAATCTACTCTCTGTCTCTATAAATGTGCCTTAGCTAGACATTTCATCTAACTGTAATCATACATTATGAGATCTCTTGTGTCTGACTCTGTCACTGAGTACAATGCCTTTTGTAGGTCATCCTTGATGTAGCATGCGCCAATAATTTGTTCCTTTTTATTGCTGAATAATATTTCGTTGTATGAATATAGCTAGCTACCAAAATAACTGCAAGATTACCATGTGAAAAGAGCTAAAAAAAATTTTATAATTATAAAAGATGAGGGAATCTTATCCAAACGACTATCAATCTGTAATAAAATAAACAATGTAATATTATTACAGGAAATGACAAACATAGCAATGGAGAAAATTATAATATTTAGGCTTAAAAGGCAGTATTTATAAGAGCTTAATATATGGTAAGAGTGATAGCTCAAATCAAGGAGGAAGAGAATTGATTATCTAATAAGTGCTGTTTAGACAACTGGCCAAAATAAAAAATAAGCTTAAATTCTAACTGCACATCTGAAACCATACAATGAAATTAATCCCAAATGGTTTAAAGATTCAAATATAAAAAGTGACACTATATACATACTGGGTGAATATTTATACAGTCTTTAGTCTCATAGGAAAGGTAGAAACCATAAAGAAAAGGGCTTAATACATCAAAGTTTTGAAAGGTACGAATGACCTAAATCATATAAAGTAAATGGCAAATGACAAAAAGAAGAAATATTTACCAAAATAAATGCCTATAAATGGTTCCTATTTCAATATGTAACATTTTAAAAGTGCTTGCAACTAACTGAGAAAGGAATTCAACCCTAATACAAAATATATCAAATAACCATACAAGGAAATGAGAAAGAAAGAACAGAGAAAGCCAGTAGAAATGATTTCAACCTTATTAGAGTAAAAGTGAAAAGTAGGAGCATAATGAAGTATGTATGAAATAGAATTTAAGAGTGGAAAGGATTTTTTAATGCTAATCCCTAGGATTATCTGAGATGTGGGCAAAAACCACTCTCATGTTCTCTTGGTGACCATGAGAAGTGATATAACCCCTATGGAGGATAATTAGGAAAAACTTCACAAAAGCTATAAAATGATGCATATTGTCACTGAGCAATTCATTCCTAGTATTCTAAGGGTAGTTTATAATATGAAATTTGAAAAGCACTAGAATACCTAGCAATAGGAGAGTACTCAATAAATTATAATAAATGCATACAATTTAATACTCTTCAGCAAAATGATGACACAGGATTATGTGGAGTGACAGGAAAAGTTGCTAAGAGTATTGTTCTACAAAAGTAGATTTTAGAATCATTTTGGCTATATGATCCTATTTTTGTTTTAGAAAAAAAAAATAACACTTTTCAAAATATAGATAAGTGGTAGAGAGAGACTGAATCAGTAGTGGTTATGACCATCATAATTCTTACTCATGGGAGGATAATGAATATATTTAGAATAAATTTAAAATACAAAATTATTTGGTTCATTTGTATTTTTCAAATTTTCTACAAGAAACATATATTACTTCTATCAACAATTATTATTTTTAATAAAATATTATTTAAAAGTATATTAACTGTCTTGGCTAAGTGACCAGAATCATAATAAATAATTAGCTTAACGAGAGTTGGATTAGAAGTATAATCAAAGCCTTCCACTGGATATTACATAGGGTATAAATAAGTATATAGAAAAGGATTTGTTTAAATTTTCAAAAACTATTTAGATAGGATTGTACATCAGCGAGCTTGTTCTTACCTCTTTCTGCTGCTTCTTGTAAATGGCTTCCATCCGTCTTGGTCATTTACTAGAGTCCTCTCTGCCATTTCTTTGCCCTAGGCTTAGCAGCGATGGACTCAATTTCCTCACTGAGAAAACCGATAGGAAGAAAATTTTCATCCAGCCCTGACTCCCCTCAGATGACTCCCCTCTCTCTTGCTCTTTCCGTCAAACTTCTGGAAGGAGTGCCCTACATTCGGCTGACGTCTCCAGCTTGTATTCATTCTCAGCCCTTCCAAGTCTGGCTACGGTCCCAAATATTCTGAAGCACCTTTTGTCACCAAGTTTACAAATGCTTTTCTAAATGCCAAATATTTTCAAAAAGCTCTTTCCAGGCCTTCAGGGTATAGACCTTCTCTTAAACATTTTGATTCCCCTCAAGCCTCAAGCACAGTCTTTTTGCCTGTGGTAAATTCACCTCTGGAGCCAGGCATTTCTCTAGTGACCAGAGACACAAACCAGCAACAGAGGAAGAAACAGAAGCATCCTTGCGCCCACAGAGTGTGTAGTCAGCTATCACAGCATCTCCTTTGCTGTGCTGGAACTGTCTTTACTTATCTCTCCTGTCGTTGAAAGGATTAAATGAGGGAATGTATGTAAAACATCTGGCACACAGACTGTCATTCAAACTAAGAGTTTGCATTTCAAAAATATGTTTTACCTGGGAATCACACTTTGTTGCCACCTACATGACTGATCCTACCATGTTTGGGTTTTATATTAAATTTATTCAATGCTATCCTATGTTTCAGCACAGAGTTAGGTCCTGGAGCTGTAGAGACAAATAATAGACAGTCTTTGTCCTCAGTGGGCTCACTGTCATGTTGATGGTAAAAGGAGAGTTATAATGTGGCATAAGAAACGTGATTACAGAGTTATTCATCTTACAGACATGAGCTGATGCTTAAGCTTTTAAAATCTAATGAACCCTCAAACACACACATACATGGATGCCATTGTATCTGTATAAACAGGCATAGACATAGTGTGAGTAAAAGACTATACTTAGCCCAGCATCTTCAATAATACAATAAACAAATGCACTTCTCAAACATTTCAGCATGAATAAATTTACCAACTGAAAGAGTGGAAGAAATTTCTAGCCACGATATTGGGTCACCAGTACTGAGAACAGCTAGGTTTTTCATCCAAAACTGCAATTTGGAAGATATACATAAAATGACTATAAAAAGTCACAAATACCAATGTACGTATTTGTAGGATTTTAGATGCTTTGTTCCTTCAGCTTTCTAAGGTTTTAGAGAAGCGGAATTTGGTGGGATTATGTCTGCCATGTCTGTATTCAGAGTGAGACATTACAACCTATTTAACAGCTACAATGAAAGTGTATTTAGAGACCTGAATAGTTGAAGATCTATAAACCTAAGATTTTTTAAACTCAATAGGTTCAATACTGTTTGTTCTAAAGGGAAAAGGAAAGTCTTTCTCAAATCCTCATGACTCTTTTGTATCTGACCAGAGAAATCTCAGTTACTTCCTGGGCCTAAGGCTGAGAATAAGTTTTTCTTCACGCTCAGACCACAAGATCACAAGTAGACAAGCAAGGCCATAATTTGGAAGTTAAAACACTTTGGCAATAGCCAGGCCAGCGTGGCTCAGTGGTTGAGCATCAACCTATGAACCAGGATGTGGAGAAAGTGAAAACGCTTAGACTTTCTCACCACCTTCTCCAGGCCAAGGCCCCAGTTAAGTAAACATGATATATCATGGTCGTAACAGATGCCGTATTAGTTGGCTAAAGTCTGAGCCATTGCTGGCAGAGAGCCACTATTGTCCTGGCTCCTGTAAGACTGGCCCAGGACTTTCAGAGGGGCAGTTAGTTGTCCAAGGGAGCGGTTTGTCCTCCAGGGGTCCAGTCTGTCCCCTGGGGTGTAGTGTGTCCCCCGTGTATGCCCAGCTGGCCCTCCACCGGGAACATGGTTTGTTTCTCTATACATCAGCCTGACCGTTAGCTAAATAAAGTAAATGTCTCAACCCATTTCGGCTCCATGGTCTTCTTTGGATTGTCCAGATCTAGAGTGAAACTCCTTGGCCCTGAGTGGCTGCTACAGTTGCTGTAGTTCTCTGCATTACACAGGAGATCACAGTTCAATACCCAGTCAGGGCATGTGCTCGGTTTGCAGCTGATCAATGACTCGCTCTCACCTTTGATGTTTCATCTTTCCCTCTCCTTCCCTCTCTCTGAAATCAATAATAATAATAATAATAATAAAAACATTTAGGCAATATATATGTGGGTGCAAGTGTGTGTGTCGGGGGGGGCACATATGTATGTGAGTGCAGGTAAACGTTCCTAAGTCATCAGGTCCCTGGGGCAGAGGCTGGTTCTTATTTTTCTTTATATCCTCAGTATTTTTCTCATAGTAGGCACTTATTAAAAGAGAATCAATAATTTAGTAAATGGATAGATGAAAGAATATCCAGCTGGTATGTGTGGTGATTAAGATATAGTGCTCCATCACTTCAATATTAAAATAAACATGAATTCAACCACATGTGTGTATCTTAGTAAAAGCCATAGGAGAGAGAGGAAAAAAGACAGAGAGAGGTGGGGAGGTGGGGGAGAGAGAAACAGATCTGACAAGTCTGAAATATTTGTTGCCTCCAGGAGTTTCTTTAAATCTGCAACCCTGATTAAACCAAGCGTTTGTCTTTCATACATTCAGTTAAAATTGGAGATGACTCTTAATCTTCTTTAATTATGGGTACCAACACTGGTTTCCACAAGTATGTTTGTAAACAAGCAAGCATCTTTGTTGGATAGACTTTATCATTCACCATGGTTTCCCTTTTCCACATTCTTGAACCTTTCTCTCTTTTTCCTATTTCTAACTTTGCAGATATGGGCAAAAAAAATTTTAATGTTTATAAAAATAAATCAAAAAAATGTTTTTACTATCACCAGTCCAAATTAAAAAAAAATTTAAACACCAATTCATTGACCATTGAGCTTCACAATGTTTGCTGAAGTTAGTTTCAATGTGATTGTCATCTCTGACTTAGAAGAGAACTTTCCAGAAACAATGGCTAGGAGTGGGGGGGAGGAGCGCAAAAAGATATGGAAGGCTGTGATACAAGAAAAAAAGTGGAAAATGCCTTGAGCATTACTCAGTGCCCATCTGTCTAGCATGACTCAATTATATGCATGAAAACATGTGTGGCTCATAGGATCATTAACGAGAAAGCAGTGGCTCTTTAAGATTCCAGCCGTAAACAGTGTGGAGGAGACTTTCTGTATCTCTTCCAGTGATCATTAGCACAAAAGATGACGCTTTTTAAAAACTCAGATATCACGGGGATTTTTCAGGATTTACTTGAGAAACATAAGCCATGGGGCAGTCAGTTTGTGATTAGTCCCAAATCCAGTGAGTTTTAGTCTATTGGGTTCCGTACATTATATCTCCAAGGGTTGCATGCAGCACGGTCCCTGTCCCTGCGAAGGCTACAGCTGTCACGGTGCTCCCGTGACATGTCATTGTCTCCTGTGATCATCCTTGCTCTTCAGCCCCTGCGCCTCCTCGCCTTGCCAACATGGCCATCCGGAGAGGTGCTGTTGCTTTAGTATCGCATCTGAACCAAAGGAGAGAGCAAAACGAGCCTTTATCCATGGATGGTTTGGCCTGGATACAAGATACCAGCTCATATAAAATGTCACTACAAATAGCACAAATCACTGTAAACAAATACTGCCTCTGCGCCTGGTGTAAAACATCCACAGATAAGACTAAGACTATCAAACACAGCTTTGGGACATGCTTTTGTCCCCTTCATCTTTAAGCTCAGAGCTCAATCCAATTATCCACCATTTTAGGTCCTGTTTCTGATTTATGTATACTAGGGTTGTTTTAAAAATATTTTGGGTATGACAAATTGAAGATTTCAGCTCATAAGCTAAGATTACCTCCAAATAAATATGTTAAACAAAATCCACAAGATATGGACGCAAGGACACTTGGCACAGAAGAAAGTGAAAATATATTTTATCATAAGGAATTGAAATTATTAATAAGATTATTTACATTCTCACCACTTAGGTTGAGAATGTCCAATTTGTGCATTTTCCATCAATTTATACTGTTAAGCGTAAAGTGTTCCCCTAGAAAAAGGACTCTGAAAAGATTCTTGAAATTGCCTTCTGTAGTTTCCTTCCTCACTGTAGCTAAATATAAAATCCGTACACTGTGTAACTAAAATGCTAGATTCTTTCCATAATTCATATTGATTTTTGCATAAAATGCCTATTCTGAGCTGAGAACTACATAATCAAACACAACCATCAGTTTCTGATGCTAAACAAAATGATCCCTTTGGGGGGATTTATTCACACCTTCTCTGGAGATAAAGAGAAAAATAATCATCACACTTCCTGAAACGTTATAGCTTTACATTAGATAAAATAGACACCTCTATCTGGAGTCAATTTCCATGTCAGGTAAATCAAACCGTCATAGCTCCACAGTAAAAGACTAAATTTCATCTGTAAGTCAAATTTCTAGACAGTTCCTGAGGCTTTTTTAAGCCTTCAAATATTCAGAGAAGGAGGTGGTCATGAAGGAGCTTATAAAAAGTAATGTTTTTTCCAGAGATATTTTCTCTAGCATCAGCCAGATGCTTTCCCCTTCATGTTTGCCCTTCCCCAAAACAAACTGAGACTGCCAAATTAATCTCTGGGAGAATTCCTCTTCTTAGAGGGTGTACTCCTAAAACCCTACCACTTCTAGTCTTTCACATCCTAAGTTGCTTTGGGGAACAATACACAAGCCATCTCCTCCCACTCCCCTCACTACGAGAACCCCCTCCCCGGGCACACACACATTGCCTTTCCGCCCCTTCTTGGCACACATCAAACAGCTTTGACACTTGTGTCCTTCCCTCTTCCTGAAAAGTTTTGTCCCTGTACATTCTAACTGGGGCTTTGTCACATTGTTCAAGTCTCAGATTTGATGTCCCCCTGTCAGAGAGGCCTTCTCCGACCACCCATCAAAGTGACTTCCCTTTGTTTCGCTGACATGGTAATATTCATCAAGATTGGAAACTACTTGGCCTATTTGTTTCCTTGCTTATTATCTGGCCTCCCCATTGCCCGTCGGAATAGACATCCTATGAGGACAGGGCTTGTAGCTGTCCTCTGTCGTGTTCTAGGTCATCATCAGTGCACAATATATGTTCAATAGGCTGGAGACAGAAGCAGATGCTGTTGTGTCTGGGAGGAAAATATACTCTTAGGCTCCTACGTCTCCTTGTCCCCAACCTCTTTGCTTCCTCACCCAGATCAGGAATTTTCGTCTCTTTACCAGCTGAATTGCTCAGACATCCTCAAACCACCTGACTTTCATTTAGTCTCTGCAAAACGAATGCTAGGTTCCAACCATACATTCCATCGGTCCCTACCAAATTAATATTCCCCGATTCCCTGAGGAATTTCCCTTCCTCTCAAGAAGTACACTGTGCCTTCAAGGTTACTAAACACGAATGCAAGCACCATAGCTGACAACTTCCACATATGGCATCAAAACAGCCATAGCGACTCGTCTAAATGATATCATATCTCCTGGCGGCTGGATTTTGGTTTGTTAACTTTAAAATGAGAGGCAGGTTTAAAGATTAACAATTTGCTTGGATAAAGGAAAAGGGAAAAATATAATTAATCATTTGCCTGTCCCCCAACACTAGTTTACAAAACCATGGTGTAACTTTATTGAGCTCAAAATTGAAGGGTGGCAAGGTTAATATGTAGCTTTAGACCTCACAGTTTCATTAACAAACACATTACAGGCTGTAAAGCTGAACTGACATTAATGCTAGGCCCAAACAAAGTAAATAATTACTGGCTTGGCAAATGAGGAAGTACTTGCAGAGTTTGTTTACATTGGGTTTTTGGAAAATTCATGTTGGCAACAAGTCAAATCCAGTTTGACTAGTAATTGTGACAATTGCTCACAGATGCTGCTGGAAGAACAACAAAAGAATGGATTTATGGCTTTTCTCTCCCCCTACATTTCCCCCTTTGTTGCCTTTTTTTTTTTCTTTACCATTTTGGATCAATAAAGAACTTGCAGCCACAAAGATAAGTGGGTTACATGGCAGATGGGCCTTGGAATGTTTAAAAATCTCATGTTGCATTTTGTCTCTTGGCCCTAGATTGGAAAAGACACAGCTGCATCCAAGCTGCAGTCATAAAATCCATGCTCCTTGAAAATGCTGTGGGTCCTCTCAATAGAACAGAGTAGAGATGAGGCCTGGGTAGAAATTTTCCAATAGAAAGACTGGTTTGCACTGTTAACAAGCCATTGAGTTAAGGAGAGAATTCTGACTGACTAGAATCCATTTCATTTTCCCGACCTGGATTGGAAGAGTATAAACAGAGGTCAAGGAACAAAACAATTCAACAAACTAGGAAATAGTTCTGCAGAGCAATTGAGGTCTGTGACATATAATTTGGAAAACAATTTTGGTTTCCCTCATCAAAGATCAGTATTTTGCCAAGTAAAAGCTAATACTTGACACACACACCCCTACATCCTAATCTTTCTAAACACTTGAATCTAAAACTCTTTATTCTTGGAAGATAGAATATCAGTGATTTTAAGTATAAATGTAAAGCCTGGATCTTTCTAATTCTATTTCTACTAACTTCAAATGGTAAGAGCTGGAATATCCTGGGATTTTATAGTGCTTAACTGAATCATTCAACATGAGAGTCTAAAGCCTTCATTATTATTTAAGTGCCTTATCTAGATCCGTGATATCAAAGCTATATCCATTGTCTGTTCCAACACATTGTCCTATCATTCTCTAAATCATGTCTCTCTTAATACTCTTTTGGGTGATCATTGCATAAAACGGAATAAAAGTAGATCATTATTCGTTAAATAACTAAAGTAGAAAGAACTACATGCCCCAATAGGCCTTCTTTCAACCACTCAAACATTATGTCCATCTATCAATACTCAATTCACATCATCCAGGTTTTCAGATTTTTCTTACCCCTAACCTTAAAACTCTAAATATTCCTTAGAAGGAGAAACTCTTCCTGTGAAATTTACCAGCGTTAGGTGAAACACAAAAAGCTATAATGTTTTAAACTCTAAAATTTCCTAACTCTCAACTTCCTCATTGCCTAGACTTCTCTGACCATGGGATATGGAGGCCAAGGGCCGGCATGGGCAAAGATTGGCTAGAAGCAAAATTCTTCAGATCTATCATTGGAATCTTTGACTCACGTCTGAATTATCATTGGCCATTAACACACAGCCAGTGACAAAATTTCTCTGATGTGTTTAAATATACTTGACCTAACAATTACCAGTGAAACTTTCTGATATGCTTTTTAAATTTTAGGCTAATTTTCAATGGCAACATTCAGGGTAACATTCCATTAAATAATGCATCACACATGACTGAGATCATTATAATGACCTTTTAATTAGCTTTTTTGCCTCTAACTTTTCACTTTCCAATCCTTCTCCCATACTAAGGACAGCTACAGATTTGATCATGCTCAGAATTCTTTGAAGATATCTTACTGCAAGACCAAGCATCCACACATTTATCTGAAAGCTGCACAGTATAACCCCGATTTAGCTTTTGCTATCTCCAGCCCTACCCCTTACCCTCCTACTGTATGCTCCTTCAGGTCTACTTGGCATTCTCTTAAGACTCCCTGCACTCTACCTAACTGAAAATTCTGAAGCAAGAGAGGGGCTTCTCTTGTAGGCTGATTTTTGAGTCTTTTTACCACCCACCTGTTTTTAGTGGGCCACTTTAAAGATTTGGAACATTATTCCAGTGAAATTCCTAGACCTTTAAGTTTGTAGTTATATCATAAAGTCAAATCCTAAATGTTTTTTTAAATGTTAAAAATCTTGATTTTTTTTTTTTTTTTTTTAAAACAGAGCATTTTTTACAGTACAGATTTGGAAATATGCTGACTCGATCTTATCCTCTGTCTGATCATTAGTTTATGCAATAGAAAATGGAACTAAATATTCATATATACAACAACCATAAAATCACAATATGATACCTGTCTCTCAGGGTAACATTTGTGGAGTTATAAAACTGACTCATTGATTGCACTGAAGTTATATTGTTGAATAACTCACATGGGGGGAAGCCAAAATTACCAGCATAGGTAAAAATGGATACATTAAAGGTGAATTTTAAAAAAAGTAAAAAAGAAATAGAAAGCAGTTATAAGGGGAGCACTTAAAATTAGGTATGAATGGTTTACACTATTGATTAAAGCATTTTAAAAATCGATAAAAGAACACTTTGTACCAAGTAGCTTTCAGGAACCTTAGGTAAAACCATTTGATTCAGTTCAAAGTTTGGAGCATCTGCTTCAACAGGTGGTTCCATCTCTGTTTTAAAAGAACCAAACAACTACAAGTTCAGAGTCTAAAATCAAGTGTTATGATCTGTTCTGGTCAATATTTTTTAAGAAGCAAGCTATGTTCAAAGTATGTAATATCTAAATTAATGTGAAAATTTAATATCCTTTCATTATATTTATTTCATTACATATCTTATAGCATCCATCTAATTGTAAAGTCCTTAAGGGAAGGATCTCTGTACTACATAATCACAAAATTTGACACCATATCCCCGTACGAAGTAGGCTGGCAATGCTTATTTTGAGTTCGACTATACAGCAGGTCCTTGAATAATGTCCTTTTGTGATAATGTTGATGAGGTGCCATAGGAACTTAACTCTTACTTATATCAACTAGTTTATTGTAAAACTGATATTTTTTGTATGTACTTTCCCTTAAAGTCACAGAACCTACTGACAGTATTAAGTGAAGACTTTATTCATTCAAGAAGTCTTTTAGGTCTTCTCACACTTTCTGACTCCATGAGCCTGTTTCTCTCTCTTTCAACTAAAGAATATGTTTTAGAGATGAGCTACAGGTGGTCGTATGTATGCCTCTCAATCATGTCACTGGGAACCCATTTGTGATAGCCCTACCACATCCATCTGACAACAAACAAATCAAGGACAAAACTCTAACTACTTTCTTTTCAGTTCCTCAGAGAATGTTTAAAATACCCTCCTGACTCAATATACATCATTACCAGGGCTTGTAATAAGCAGATGCAGATGCAGATGGGTTAATAAAAAGATGAACTGGGGGAGAATGGTGGCAAAAGCTCCCTACCCAACACCTAATCTAAAAGCTCATTACATATCTGTGAAGAACAGTCAACTGGGACCTTGCCAATGATCTAATTTTGGCTAGAGTGGGACACAGTTAAAAGCTGAGCTGTGCCTAGCCTGAGCTGAGGAAGCAGGGAGGTAAAAATTCTAAATTTTCATAGGAGTTTGGGTATATAATATTAGGCTGGGTGATACCTTCTATTAGCTAAACAATTGAATGTTTACTAACAGCAAAGAATGACCAGAAAACCTGCAAAAGTAATCCAGGGTAGGGAAAAAAAAATGAATAAACATAACCCTGAATGATGTAGAAAAAGAAAATAAAACATTTTTAAAATAATTTTATCTCCAATAGACCAGTTTGTTCCACAACTTTGTTGTAATGTATTTCTTAGCTTTGCCTAATGCTCGAAAGGCACTGTCAAGAAATCACTTATTATCTGTGCTGGGTCATTGTACTTGAATTGTTAGGACTCCTTCAGCTAAATAAATAAATAAATAAATAAATAAATAAATAAATGAATGAATGAATGAATGAATGAATAAATAAAGTATTTTTTAAATTAACTATAGAGTTCTTCTTTTTCACTTGATTAAAATTGTGGAAAAATATGTTGATACATGTGTATAGGAGCACATATTTTTCCTTTGGCCTCAGGCTCAGCAAGGCACTGCAGATCAGTAACTTCTCGAGTCAAGACACATCATCCGATGCAGGTATCTTGTATTTTGTAGGGACTGATGTTTATAGTGTTCTCCTAAAGCTGGTGCCACAAATGGGCATTTACTTCTGGGGTCTCTTAGGCAGGATTCATGTGGCATCCAGAGGCGCTGAGAGAATAGCATACAGGACCACAAATTCTGATGAAAGGGAAACATCCAGAGCAATGAAGGAGATGGAGCCTAATCAGCAAAACTGAAGATGCCCTGAACCAGCCTAAGCAGCACAAGGGTATTAAATTCCCCTCAAGGGGAGAGGGGTCGCACCAAAACTGGAGGGAGGAAGATGAGTGTGAAAAAGAATTTTGCCTCTGGGTCATAGTTGTACTTGTGGTCTTCCATGCTAATTCCTTGTACTGCAAAGGTGGTTTGTCATGTGTCTATTTGTTCAGTCATAAACTAAAACCCCTACACAGACATTGTTAACATCATTTCACATTTTTGTCTCTGTCTTTCTTTCCTTTTCTTTGTGGAGGCTGGGATGCATTTCATAGAAAGAAGTTAAGAATACATTGGCTTCTCATTTGTTTTCTCATAACATAAAATAACTCTTTAAAACCGCCGCCCAGATATAAATGATAACTGCTGGATCAGCCTGCGGTTGCTATGTCGTTGATAAAACAGAAACCGAGTTCACTGTGGATGGCAGTCTCTTCAGATGCTAGCCCTCTGCCCCCCAGAGCAGCGCAGTATGTGTATGAATGTTAATTCGGCTTCTTTTGGATCTGTTTAGCCAGCTCGTACATATCTCTTTTTTGGTGAACATTACATAGGAAAGCACAGGATTGTTTGGCTCGCCGCCTTCTTTTCAAGTTGAAGGGGACCTGAGCATTGTGACAAAAAGAGCGTTAATGTGATTCATGTCATAAATAACAGTTCCAAGCACTACTCCAGCACAGCCTGGCCTCCTCTGCAGCAACTCAGCCCGGCGGCATCTAATTTGTCAGCGTTACCATACAGGCTGATCTCTTCTCAAGCAAATGTCACATCTATAGCAATTAGGTCAGAGCTGTTCATTTCTTCTCCCAATCTGTTCTGACTGACTTCTTTCTGGGTAGACCGAGAACTAGCTCTAATTTTAGATGTTCATAAAAGCTTCTCTCGCCTTCTCTTATTCCTCTCTTCACCTCCTCTGACCTGCTTATTATTGCAAAAATTCCACAGTAGGAATGTTCCTGTAACTCCGCGATAGGCAAAATGTCTCTTAAAACGACCAGATAATCAATATTTTAGGCTTTGTGGGCAATACAGCCTCTGTAGCAACTACTCAACCTTGCCATTGTCGTGCAAAAGCAGCCATAGACAAGATGAACTGATGACTGTGGCTGTGTTCCCATAAAACTTTATTTGCAAAAATAGGTGGATTTGGCCCCTGGGCTGTAGTGTGCTGGACCCTGCTTTAGTTTAAGGCTCTGAGCTTGGCAAAAAGGAATAAACACTTGGGAGAATTTTGTTTAATTACCAACGAATTTTATTTTCTTTATCAAGAACTGATGTTTAACAAGGAGATGACCATTCAGGAGGTACTGAACACTGAGGAAAGCGTTTGTTTTTATTTTTTCTTTTAAGAAAAATTCTATACTTTGCCACATATGATTTTCCCACAAGTGAATTTTTAGTTGCCATTTCTTAATATGATACCTTCTTGTTTTCTGAATGAGAACAGTAAGCTGGAGGCAGAAAAGCATTGTAAGAACTTGTTCAATTATAAACCTGAGATGAGTTGCAACTGACAAAATAGCTAATGAAATAGTAAACAGTGCTAAAATATATGATCTGGGGACTGGGAAGTGATAGTCCCTCTCAACTAAATATTTATACCTGGTTAATCTTAACTTCAGTCCTAGGTGTCAAGAGTTTGAGTATCATTGAAAAACTAAAACAGATTTGCAATCATGTTGTGTGAGGAATAGAGAAAATGGGGTTGTTTAGCCAAGAGAAGACTTGGGGTGAAAACAATACCTTTTTTATATATTTGAAGAGCGGCACTTAGGATAGAGTACATTTCCTTAGTATAAGTTCAGAATTAAAAGCCAACAATATAAATTTTTAAGAAAATCTCCACTAAATTTTTTTTAGAATTTTCTAAGAAAATTGTCTGAGGGTGAAAAGTGGGGGCATTTCTTCTTTTTAAAGATGTTTAACCATAGTCATAGTATGGTGGGCATATTGCTGAGGAAATTCAAGAATCAGATGGGTCATTTTATGAGATCAATGATTCTCAGACATAAACATCATGGGCAAAGAACACATATACATGAACTGAAAAAAATGCTTACTAATATTTTATAATGCCCAAGAATGACCTTCAAACCCAAACTAATTATCAACATCATTTCATGAAATAAATTATGTTTTAAATAAAAACCAAAGATGATGTAATATTTGAATTAAAGGCAACCCTCAAAAACAAATAACATTTTTATAAAGGATAGTTCCTAACTTCATCAGATAATAATTTAGCTAGCTAAATCAAGAGATGACATGGTTTTTCTTTTTCTCATGTTGGTACAGAACAGCGAAACTCATCATAGATTAGCATAAGCCCCTTCCTGGATCTTCATTTAGTACTTACTGAACCTTTTAAGTCGCAGCAAGTGTGACAATACCAAAGTGTGAATTGGGTCCCTCTTCCCAGCAGAGAGTAGTGATCTGGCAAAGGTAAAAATCACCTTCAAAATGCTCTGCCCTGTGATCTTATTATTCTAAGTGATTTCATTCCCATGCAAGTGGCAATGTGCTACACCATGAGCAAGGCATAGCTTTACCAATGTGTTTCGCTGTCTGTGGTATGGTAATGAAACTAAGACATAAAACACATAACTTGATAAATACTAAAGAGTAACTAGGTACCTCATAATTATGTCTCTCACTCTCTCCTCAAAAAGGCTTAACAAATTAATATACTAGCCTTGATAATGTCAGAAGCAAAAAGAAAAATCCAAAGGCAATATGAAATGAAGAGTGGGCTTATCCAGTAAATTTTATAATAGCACTTGACATTTCAAGAGAATTTAACCAAATTATATTCTCAACTAAAATTTGAGCTGAAGAGAAGTTAAAAACAATGTTCAGAAGATCAAGCCAATTTTAAAACTCTATTGCAAATTATTTTACCCCTTTCCTCCAATTGTCTTCTGGTCATACATTGTAAAACTTTGTACAAATGATTTTGAGAAAGATTTTTGTGAATTCAATGCGTAGCTGGATTTTGTAGCCCTAATGATCAAACATGTGCATACACACACACACACACACACACACACACACACACACAGACACACACTGGCCCTAGTAGGAGTGAGGCATAGTGAATAGTGAAGGGGGCAAACACTGCACCAGCATCAACCCACTGCTATGTCAAAGCACATAAATTCTAATTTGTAACACCCCTGCAGTTCCATTGTATGGCTCCATTAGTCTAAGCATGAATTATTCACACATGATAGATCATAATGGCATCAGAACCATTTATGATATCAATTCATACTATTATAAAACAGGTGATCTTCATCTGTCCAACACAACATGTGTTAATTAGATCTCTAAGAAACTTTGCTAGTCAATCACCTTCCTAAAGCCCAGTTCCAGCCTCACTTCCTCCAATACATCTTCCCATCACTCCATCCTTACATCCGTCTTCACTTTTGGACTACCATGGAATACCTGGCATAATTTATTAGTTTCAACTACATTTCTTAGTGTTGTTCTTTCCTTTGCTTTGCAAATTTAACTCTTGTATCCCTGAATCGATTATTTGGTTCTCAAGGGATGGCACCACAATATATGGTTATTTTATAACTTCCACAATAGTTAGCAATGTTAGGCATATAGCAAGTTTTCAATAAATACTAATTGACTGCCATGCAAACAGATGCAACTCACAAATTTTTAGGTGTTAGGCTACTTGGTTTAGCAGATTTCAATGTTTTGAATAATCACACGAGTTTTGGTAGTGTGGTTTATTATTTTGTTATGAAATGTTTGTTTTATTTTGTCTTTTTCATTCCAAAAAATTCTCTGAAGAAACAAATTATTTTTGTGTAATATTATTAAAATCAGGATTATTGTGAGGTTAGGAGAAATACATGTAAATTTTCATGGCATGGTAAGCGACATAATACACAACGTATCATCACCATTATTATTTTGCCACTCTGTAATTTTTCAGGGCATATAACTATGGGCATTTACTAGCAGAGTACTTGTAATAGAAAAGCAATTTATAAGAGAGACTCACATAGTCCAGTCCCATGCATTTAGTAGGTACTTAATAACATATAAGTAAACTCTATAGAAAAATTACACACATACAGAAACATGTAAGTACTTCCAAAACACAGTCCTCAGGTATGCTCACAAAGTGAACATACCTGTGGAACCAGCATCGAGATCAGGCCTCTGAATATTACCAGCACCCCAAAAGCAACTTCAAGTCCATACCCATTACTCCTGTACTTAATAGTATAACCAGTATCCTGACTTCTTATAGCATTGTTTAATTTTGCCTGGTTTTGAACTTTACATAAATAAAGTCATACAATATGTACTCTTCCATGAGTTGCCAGGCGTTAGACAACTCAAGGACACATAACACACCTTTATCCATTTTCTAGTATGTAGGTTGTTATGAAATGTACTGTTTACGATATTAAGCATGTCTATGGGATATTGTGTCTTGTATACATTTGTACTGAGTATCAACATAGGATGGAAATTGCTAAATTATTGTATTCGTATTTATTATATAATGTAATTCAGTAGGTTTAGTTTCACAGAAATTGTCAAACAAGTTTCCAAATTGCTTTTGCCAATTTTCTCTCCCACCAGCACTGAAGAATAATTGAAATTTCTCCACACGCAACAATCCTTAATGTTAAGTGTTCTGTTGTTGTTTTTTAATTATAGCCATTCTAGAGTATGTGTAATGGTATCTCAGTGTGATTTATATTTCCATGATGACTAATAGAATTCATTGTTTCTTGGGTCTATTGGTTATTTAGTAATCCACTTTAGTGAAACACCTAGTCAAATATTTTGCCCATTTCTCTACTGGGGCATCTTCCTTTTCTTAGAGATTTACATTGGTTTTTTTGTATGTAATCACTGATGCATTTAAATTTATATCTACCATCTTGCTTTTGTTTTTTTATTTGACCTACCTGTTCTATGTTTATTTTTTCCTCTTGTCCTCCTTCAGGTTAATAAATAAAAATGTATTAATATCACCCTATTAATATTTTAGTTGTACATTCTTTTATTATCCTATTTGCAATGTCAGAGATTGTAATATACATTCTCCATCTAGAACAGACTACTAGAAATTATTACTTTTATCTCTTGACCAATAATGCTAGAACTTTAGAATACTTTAACTTCATTTATTCCCCTCTTTTGCATTTTTTTAAATACATTCTTATTGATTTTTTTAGAGAGGGTGGGAGAGTGATAAAGAGATAGGAACATCGATGAGAGAGAGAAACATCATCGATCAGCTGCCTCCCACTTGCGCACAACAGGGGCATGTGCCCTGACCGGAACCAAACCATGACCGCTTTGTTTCTGGGTAAACACTCAACCACTGAACCACACCTGGTCGAGTCCCTTTTGCATTTTTATGTTTACTTCTGGGACATTTTTTTCTGGTTGAAGAAATTCCTTAAGTATTTGTTTTAGTGAAGGCCTGCTGTTGACAAAATGTCTCAGCTACCATTTTCCTGAGAAAATGTTTTTATTAATGAGCAGAAATTCTTTTTTAACTTAATTTTTACTATTTTCACTTACTGATGAAGAGTGTATTCTATTTTATCTTATTCATTTTATTTTTGCTATTGATTATTTGACACTTTTCTTTCAGCACTTTCCATTTTCTATCAGCTTCCATAGTATGTATTGAAAAGTCAACTCTAAGTTTGTTATTTGTGTACAGTGTCTTGCTCTAGATACTTTTAAGATTTTTCTCTTTGCTTTTGGTTTTTAACAGTCTAACTATAAAATTCCTAAGTCTTGTTTTCTTTGTATCTCTTTGCTTTTCATTCACTGAGCCTCTTGAATTGGTGAGTCATTATATTGCATCAGTTTTGGAAAATTATTCAAATACTACTTCTGAATCATTATTTTCCCCTTTAAGGAATTCCAATTACATGTATGATGAGACTTGAAATTGTTCTACATGTGTTTTATACTCTTTTCTGTATTCTCAATTATTTTTCTCTCTATGCTCCAATTTGAACATTTTTAAATTCTATCTTTTGAATATGTAGATAAATGTAGCTATTCAGTTCATCTCAGATATGTGATTTCAGATTTAGAAAGTCCATTTATTCATTACTTGATAGATTTTATCTGGTAAAATACTCTATCTTTTCATCTATATTTCTTCATCTTTCATCTAGTCCTTAATATTATGCATCTTTGCCAACTTTAAAGTTCATGTCTGCTAATGCCAATATGGGGATTACCTTTGGGTCTGTTTTTTATATTTTTGTCTCCTAATTATTCTCTTGGGATTCAGTATCATCATCTTGTCTTTTGGAAGGTCTAATAACTTTAGATTTAGTGCCATAAATTTGCATATAGACATTGTAGAGACTATGAATTAGCTAGTCCTCCAGAGTTATTTAACCCTTTCCTCCACTAGGCAATGCAGGAGCTTATCAACATAATCTAAATAGGCAGTGAGCTGAATTCAGTCTAATTTTGGTTCATTTCTTTATACAGCATAGCTCACCAGGGCTTTCAATGAGATTTTTGTGTGTTACCAAAGTCCTTTTCCCTGGCAGGACATGAAGTCTTTGTATCCTTACTATAAAATTGTAGAAAACTCTGTTCTGCTTTTCTATTTTCTGCTTAGCTGCTTATCTTCCCACACCCTAAATTTCAGAATTCAGCAAGTGTCTTAAGGGGAAAACTAACTATGAATTTGAGGTCTCTCAAGTTTCCAATTTTGTTAATGCAGTCTTGTTAGATTGCCAAATGTTCTGTTGACTTCTAAGTCTGGCAGCAGACTACTCTCTCCCTGGACAAAGCCCAGGAACTCAGCTTCTTGCTCATACACAGAATTTTCAAATATAGCCACAGTAAAAGAAACTGCAAAACATCAGCCTACTACTTCATGGTTCTTCTCTTTCCATTTTCCTACCCTCTATCCCTCATTGCTTCAACAGCTCTCTGATGCTGTTAAACATATGATCTTTTAATTAACCTGCCTTTTCTAGTTGTTCTCAATGAGAGCTTTGGTATGGCAACAACTATTCCATCTTACTTTCATACGAAAGCCCATGCAATAATGTTTTTGATTGAATTAAAAGATCTATTTATTAAAATATGCAATTGTATTTGAAAATTTTGCAGATTGCATCAGCCCATATGAACATAAAATGTTGATGTGGAATATACAGTGATAGCAAAATATTTTGTTATTTAAAAATAAGTTTTAAAATTGAATAGTACACACAAATTTAATGAAGACACTATCTCAATTTTTAATCTGATTTCAATCGCCCACTTATACAGTACCAGCAAAAACATCTGTGAAGGTAAATGATTGTTTTGTGGGAAGACCATCTTATATTCTGAATATATGTTAACAATTCAGCTTTTCTAAGTATTAAGCAATCTGTAGGGTCTGGTGTACTCAGCATTCTTAAATAATCATTGAGTGAGTACACAGGCATTTTTCAGAACTAGATATGGAATCAGAAGTCTAGATATAAGACTAAATAAATTTGTTATTTTAAAAACACACTAGCTATGGCTCAACATAATTCAAGTGTATGCGGAGCTTAGGTGCCTAATTTTTTTTTTTTTAATGTTCTTTTATAATTTTATGTTACAATTTTGAATAGAGTTCATACAATCTTTACGGCCACAATTTTGGGATCCAAATCATGTGGCAAGAAACTTAGTCTAAAACATGGTGGTGCTATCTGGCAGTTGATTAGAAATTATGAGGATATTACCAGACCTGCTAAATAAACAAACAAAATGTTATATATTTATTTTTCTAAAACTCTTATGTAATTTATGAGGGCTGCAAGTTATACATTCAAGGTTTAGTGAAAACACAAATATTACTGTTGAAGCCAATGGATCCTCAACTAGATCCAAAGTTGCTGTTATTTTGTAGATCCAAAGTTTAATTGTTGATCAACTTTTTCTTGGATTTCATGATTCAATAAACTCCTCCTTTCACATAGTCAAATTAGATTTGTCACTTATAAAACAAACAAAGAAAACCAGAGGTCATATAGGAAAAATCAAGTTTAAATAATCAAATGGGAAAGATACTATATATTGGACTGTAAGGACCAATCATTAATAATCAGAAAAAAAAGTTGCTGAAAACTTCCAGAATTAGTAAGGACTGGGGCAACAAATTGTATTTGTCTCTGATTGAAAGTGGGGATAGGGCTTTTTGAGGTATGAATTCAGTGATTGTTCACTCTACCCTTTCTTTCTTCAAAGGAGGTTTTCCCTCCTAGAACTGAGAATTCCTCTGACCTTACAAGCATTTATTCAGAGGGCATTTTGCCTAGCTATTAATTCAGTTTTTGGTTTTGGGTAGCATTTGCTGCATCTGGTATACTTCTTAACCTTAGACAGCGTGACTGCTAGTAGAGAATTCTAGACGGGTGGAGAAAAGGAAGGGGGATAGACATGGTGAGAATCAACATTTTGTTGAAAACATTTTGGCATTCTTAAATAACACCAAATCATCTGTTCTACTGTTTTTATTTTCTCTCTTAAAATATTAAAGTATTTTTTTGACTGTTCCATAGATACAAGATGCAAACCATGAAACACAAAAACACTAGAGAGAAACGCTTTCGTTGTGTTGTTAAGAGTATTTTGATTCTCCCTTTAAAAATTGAAAAGAAAGAATGTTTTTAAAAGTTAATTTTACTTTAATGACTTTAATTGAGATTTTTCTGGAACTTGGCAATGAAAATGTAGGCTTGGAAGTTTCACTTCAAATGGACCTTTACAAACTATTTTCCCATAAAATGATCACCAAATTCTTGAATTTTTGTATTGCATTAAGATATTGATTAACCCATCATTTTGCTTTACTACAGCTTCTCTAAGAACACACAAAATAAACAGAGGAGAAAATATATTACAGTGAAAGATCACTGTTCTACTTTTGACCTGCCAGGGATTAGACTTGCAACCTTGGACAAGTTGTTTAACGTTTCTGAGTCTTAGAATCTTCTTGTAAATAATGAGGAATTTGACACCTCCCCCAATGGGTTGTTTTAAATATTGAATTAACAAGCCTAGAGTTTTAGTGTAAGGCTATATACTGTCCATTGCACTTGTTCTCTTCCCCTTTTCCAAAAACACACTCAGACACCTTTGGAGCATGATATAGATATAAGAAAGTCCTCATAAAATTGTGTTTTACTACTCTTTAGACACAAAAATCATACATTTTTAAAAAATGTTTACGTATCTAACCATACAATAACTATGAGGGAGAGAAGGAGAGATCTGGGGAAATATAAAAAGATAGTTTTTAAAAATAACCCAGTCATTGGGAGAACTATAGACACTAAGTGAATGCCATATGCCACTCATATCTTTGACTTTTTAAATTATAACACTAATGGTTGAATGCTTACAATGTGTCAAGTACTGTGTGAGATGCTTAACTCATATTAGAAACCAATGCTATGAAGAAGGTACTCATATCATTCACATATTATAAATGAAGAAACTGAGGCTCAGAGATGGTAATTTTCCAATATCACATAACCAGCAAGTTGCAGGGCCTGGGTTCAAATCCAGACAGTCTGCCTTCAGGGTCTGCTGCTCTTAACATTATGCTGCTCCCCATAGACGGCCGACCCTGGATTTCTCCAAGCACCCATCCCAAGCACTGGCTGGCGCCCACACATTTGTTCCTCCTTGTGACCTGCACAAGCCATGTACACGGTGTACAATAAATAGTCAGGTCCTCTCCTAAGAGAAGGATTTAGGGGATATCAGCAGGCCATACGAGAGCCCTGAGAGCCTGAGAGGATTAAAAGCAGGTACCAAACAAGGATTAAAAAGGCAGAAAATGTAGGCTCATCTTCCCAAAGCATCATGACATTTTGAAGTGGAAGGGACAAAAATATTGAGGCCCAAAGAAGTTAAAAACATCATCCCAAGTCACATTGCTCATGTTGAGTCAGCAATAACACCTATGGGTCTGGTACATTCCACTTGGAGGTCTTCAAGGAGACAGATTCATGCAGGTTAGAGAAGAATATGAATCCTGACAGCAGTAGAATAACCAGCTTTCTAAGAATGAAGACCTTTCCAGTATATTAATGGACTCTGTCTAATTCAATGACAGAAGAAAAATACTTAACAAATTTCTAATAACTTTCAGGATTAGATGAAAGCCAGATGAAGGAAAGCAAAGGCAGGTTTCAACTACAAGAAATAAGATTTAATCACAGTCTCAGAACTTAGTTTGGAACCTGAATGAAGGAAGGGCTGGTCCAGGTGCATTTAACAAGATTCCTAGACTTTCCTTGTGGTGAGCTGGGGAACTGGTGAGGATTTATGATAGAAACTGATTAACTGAGCATAGTAACTGGGTACTGGGCCAAATGAATAACTAATATTTTTTAAACCTATTGAGTATAAGTAAACCCAGGGGGCATCTGAATCAAATCAGTGGACTATATCAATGTCAAGACCCTGGTAGTGATGTTATACTAGAATTTTGCAAGATGTTTCCAGTGGGGACCTTGAAAAGGATATCTCTGCATTATTATTTTTTTAATTTTTATGTATTGATTTTAGAGAGAAAGAAGTGAGAAAGAGAGTGAGAGAGAGAGATTGATTTTTGTTCCACACTTTTATGCATTCATTGGTTTCTTGTATGTGCCCTGATTGGGTTTCAAACCCACAACCTTGGCATATTGGGAGGACACTCTAACCAACTGAGCTACTCAGACAGGGCCTCCCTGCATTATTTCTTATAATGATATATGAATTTATAATATTTCCAAATAAAATATTCACTTAAAAATATGTTACTGATTGAAATATAAGATGCCAATACTTAGCACAGTGATAGTGGAATGAATGAATTATTGATATTATCAGGTCATTTTGTGATGTACTTAAGTTCACCATATAAAAATATAATTTTTCAACTTCCCATTAACATCATTCGTGAGCTGTTGGAATAGCTCTCAAATTGGTCTTATTGTTTTCAAAGTCCACTTTGCACATGACTACCAGATTTCTTTTTCTAAAATACAATTTTAAACATTCTTCCCATCTTTAAAAGCACCAATGATTCAGCACTGTCTACAGAGTAAAATTAAATAGCTTTAACTAGGCATTTAGAGTTCCGATCTTTCTAGGTCCCTAACCCAATATTCCTATGAGTTTTCTACTCCAGACAAGCAAATCAGCTTCCTGTTGCCAGTGTACACCTTAACGCTTTCTATCCAGATACACCTGGACTCGCTTGGCCCTTATCAATTAAGTGACCTCAGGGAAACGACTTCTTCTCCCAGTCTGAGTTTATTCACCTGAAAAGTGGATATAATCACAATTACTTGCAGAGCTTTATAAGGAATAAGATAATATATTCAAAATTCCTAACACAATGCCTGGAACATAATATGATTTAGGGAAATAGTCATTTTCTTACCACCTTTCACCTTATAACCAAACTAACCCGTTTCCTTTGTGCCTACTGCGGCCCTTCTCTCACAATGTATTTTATAACTACCTACCTCCAATAACTTCTCTAAATCAATTTTATCTTTGATAATCATTTATTGAGAATAAAAGCCTGTTAGAGAAAGTAACCATTCTCCTTAAAGCATTCCAGTACCATCTTCTTCTGCAGTAAAACTTTGTTCAGCTCAAATGCACACCCACGCAATGTCAATCCATAAAGTAAAAAGTGTCAGCACCCCATTGGATTAAAATCTGATGAAAACAGAAACTACAGATTGGTGTTTTCCCAGGCAGGTTGTAGCTGCTGAATGAATAGCATTGAGCTAACATTGAGGAAGCTACTCAGCTTTCTAATATTGTCATGTGGGCTGCTTTAGGGCTATTTTAAGAGATGATAAGGAGATATGACATGCATAAATTCAAAGAACAGTTCAGACATAAGTGCTGCCCGAATGAATGAAGGAATTGAGATCTCCTAATGTAGAAGCTCTAAATCCACATAAGTAAAATAGCATTCAATTGTCCTCTTAATAAAACAGGACTAAAAGACAGACAGTCGTCCCCTCTGCTCCCCTTTCCAGGCCACCATGCTCACATACCTTCTCCTCTCCTGGGTGAAATGGAAGAAGGATGATACTGTTGTGAGCTCCTCAGTGTAGACATCCTGCTACTTTTCTGGGAGGTGAGAGTCAAGAGAAGAGGATGAGAGGCATGGAGAAACAAAGACACCTTCAGAGAGATTTATGCTATTTTTTTAAAGCGATTTACAATAGCTTTACCCAGAGGCAGAGAGGAGAACTGTGCTTCCGGAGGAGCATTTTGCAGGAAAAAGGCTTTGACCAGGGTTGAAAGACCCGGGGTTCTGGCACTGGCTCTGGCATTTACTGATTCCACGGCTCCAGGTGTTTCACTGCTCCTCTCTGGGTTTCACTTTCCTTGCTAGTAAAGTCAGAGAATTGGACCAGGTTACCTCAAGGCCTCCCAACAATGCCATTGGTTGCCTTAAATTTGGGCCTATTGATTTTGCCTATATTAGCTAAAGGGTCAGTTCTACTTCATGTGAGAGAAAAACAAGAAATTCCTCATTATCTTAGTTACAAATGTATTGGTTGGAAATCCAACTGAAGATAAGAAAGATTAAAACTAAAAAGAGATAACATAATAAAAGATGGGCTGTGTTTGGAGCAGAAGAAAAAGGCACAAAACCAAAAGTGTTAGGCCTTAGGAATACATGCTCCTCTCTCACAGTGGGAAGGCTTCTCTGACAGCAGTGTAAAACTAACAGAGATGAGCTGCTTGCTGGCTCGGAGAAGGCTAGCTTTCTTTCTGAAACGTTAGACTGTGACTGGGATGAGATATCGCCCTGAGCCTGGGGAGCTGCATGAAGCAAAGTTAAACAGTGATCAAAGAGGAACACGGTGATTTTTCCCTTCCTCTGATGTCCAGGAAGGAGATGACTCTATAGATTGCTCATTTACTTGGTCACATTTTGAGAGAGCGTTTTCCCCATCAAGACATTTGGGAAAAGGAGATAAGTCATGATGTTTGATTCCTTTATGATCTTCAGTGCAGCACTTGCTCAGAAGGAACAAACTCCCCATCCTTTCCAAGAACTTAATTTCGTTGTCAGGTTTTTCTTCAAAACATCTTGGCAAGAACTGTGGGGAAAAAAGATTATCCAAAGGAACAGTGGATGGCAGTATTGGTTTGCAGCTCTAGAGCTGAAAGCAATGAAAAGTACTATTTTTAAAGAAGAAAAGTAGCTTATATTCAATTTTCTGAAAGATCATCACATGGGCATGGGTCTAAAAACCATGAAAAATTTGTGTTTGCAGTTTTCAAACCCGTTAAAGCAACTATGTCAGATGATTTGAGAGTATTGCATTATGAAATGTGAAGAGAGAAAACGATGACCCAGAAAAAAGCAACGGACTTTCACAATGATCTTCAGAGTAACTAAATAGTAGTTACCACACAGAACTAGCCAGTCAATAGACTATGACCAAGACACGCAAGAGGCATTTTAAAGCACAATAGTAATTGTGTGTCTTTTGTGGGGTAAAAGAGAGGCCCAGAGGGAAAGGGGAGTAGGATAAAGTACAAACGCAGCTTGTTATGAGTTTCAGTTTTAGTGATGAAAATACATGTTTTTGTACTTAAATAGCATCTGTACCTCAGGAATGCAGATATTATTTTTGCCTAATTTTCCTTCTTTCTGAGTTGCTCACGTCTGCCTTTGTACACTGTTCTGAATGCTGATTTGCTCATGCATTTCTCTTCATCAAGGCACCGGGCAGCTCCAGCTCAGTGTCTTCCAAATCTTCCAGCTCCTGCCCCCATTAAAATTCCTCACAGCATCATCTGGAGTCCTTTGACCCAGTGCCCATTCCTCTGTGGTGCCCACTGGCCTGTAGAAACTCACACACCTGTGTGTGTGATGGAGCCCGCTTTGCCTCTGTTTCCCTGGTCCGGCATCTCTTTCTAAATACTTTAGTCCTGCCCAGGTAGACGCAGGGCAATGAACGAGTCAGCTGCCCGGCCAAAAGACAGGCTGAGAAAAGAGACACTGGTCTCTCTTCTTGCAAGTGCCCTCACTTCGGGGGGCACTCCGCTCCCATAGGTTTGCATTATAAAACGCTATATCCAGAAAGGATGGTGCATGGAACAAGGATGCGTGAGGCGAGGCCCCGGCAATGCGCATGGTGGCCCGCTCGACGAAGGCTGAGAAAGGAGAGGCCCAGGCGCTGCGGGCGCTTCCAGCAGCGGGCGCTTCGTGGCGGTGGCACCGTTCTCTCAGCAGACAGAACAGGGACCGTGTGGGCGTGAGAAGGGACTACACACGGTTTTGAACATGAGATAATGGATATCCAAATATAAACGGGCTTAATGGAGTGTCAGGTAAAACTAAAACATCAATAAGAATTACAAAATAAGTTGAAAGAGATTCCAAATCCAAATAGAGAACCTAGGCTTTGAGGAATACGCAATGAAGAAAACCCAAAAAGAATAGTGTGCAGAATACTCTGGAAGGTCTTCCTGGGATGCTCTCAAACTGAAGGAAACACTGACGAGAAAAGGCAAACAAGATCAAACTCAAAAGTAAGGCGTTCTGAACAGGGAGAGATTAGGAAAGAGAAGAATAAAAAGAAGTATTTTTAATTGAGCAGTCCAAAAATAATAGGGGGAAAAAAGTGGGATAGATAATAAATAAGAGAAGAAACTATTCACTTCAAAATGCTCACATTCAGGTTTGTTTTTAAAGTCATTTAAAAAGGCAACAAACACATGGACATTAATCAAAGAACAGTGAAGGTATAAAAATAGCTTCAAATAATCTTGAGCAAGGAAATACTTGGGAAAATATACAACTTTCAGATAGATCACCGGCTGTTTAAAAAAAAATTTGCGATCTGGAGGTATTATACAAATCTAATTCAGTGTTTTCATCGGCTAAATGACGAACTCAAACCTCAAGCTGCATTCACGAATTGTATAACTAGTGAGGATTAAAGGCTCCAGAGAATCCAAATCTCCTGAGTCCCCAGCCAGCCTCTTCCACCAGCCATCACCATCCTCTCCCCTAACCAATGTAAAGTGTCACTAAAAGGCCACTGCTAGAAACTCTGAGGCATCTTTGAGATGAACCAGTGCAACAGCTTCCTTTTATTAAATGACTTTATCTTTTTTAGAGTAGTTTTAGGTTTATAAGAACATTAAAGCGGAGATACTGAGATTTCCCATGTTCCCTTCGCTGGCACACATGCAGAGTCTCCCCCATTATTAAGATCCACTCACCAGCCCCAGCCCCAGAGCATCCACCTGAGCACCAAAGGGTTGCAATTCAATTCCTGGTTGAAGGCACATACCCGGGTCACAGGTTCAGTCCCTGGCCCCAGCCAGGGTGTGTACAGGATGCAGTCAATCCATGTGTTTCTCTTCTCTTCTCTCTCTCTCCTCCTTCTTTCCTCCCTTCCACTCTCCCTAAAAAAAACAACAACAAAAAGACAAACAAAACAAAAAAAAACAAAAACTATGGCAAAAATATCCTCACATGAGGATTAACCAAAAAAAATAAATTAATTAAAAAATAAAAAACAAAAAATAAAAAAGATACACTTGCCAGAATAGGACATGTTTTTCTAAGGATGAACCTACATTGGGACATCATAATAACCCAAAATCCATAGCTTACCTTAGGGCTCAGTCTTGGTGTTGTACATTTTATGGGCATGGACGAATGTATAATGACACATACCGATCATTAAACCATACAGAGTATTTTCACTGCCCTAAAAATCCTCTGTGCTCTGCCTATTCATCACTCCCCACCCCCACCTCTGATAACCACTGCTCTTCTTTTTATTTTCTCCATAGTTTTACCTTCTCCAGAATGTCATATAGTTGAAATCATACGGTATGAAACCTTTTCAAATTGGCTTCTTTCATTTAGGTTACCAGCGGCTTCCTTTTTAAATAAAGAGTGAAGCAATCTAGGAAGCGTTCCCCACCATGCCCACCCTAAACTCCCCATAACATTAATTCCTAGACTATGCCACCAACCTGCTAACTTGATTACATGGAAAACATTCAAGTCTCCAGTCCTTTAAGAAGGACACATAGATTTTTTTTGAAAAATTGGTTTGTGTATTATGACCAGTTTCTATTCCTGGTGTTTATTAAAAATTATATTTCCGAGCAAAATAGAGTTTTAGTAATACCTAAAAAACCAGCTGCAGCAGTCATGATTTTCCTTTTCTACATGGTATCATTTAATACAAAAAAAGCTTCCTACAGTTTTTAATGAGATTGTGACATGGAAAGACAAATAGTAGTTATGGCCCCTGAACCCTCAAGATTACCACTGATTCAGTCAATAATTTGCTGTATTTGAATATCAAGTAAATAAGCAAAATATTTAAGGATGCCGCAAGTGGCTGCCTCCCATGTTTTTTATATGTCTGTTTGCCAATTCACTTCTACAATGTAAATAGCTGGCAGCAGCAGTGTTGTATGCTAAAATATCTCATTACAAAATGCTAGAAAACCAGAGAATTACTGACAATTAGGGGCTGGTACACACAAGTGGCCAAAATTACAGTTTACGAAAGAATGATAATTGCTCAAGAAGATAGAATTGATGCATATAATTGGATTTGGTCATTTTACTTTTTTCATGCATTTGCATTACCTCAGATGGATAAATGCAGTTGTTCTATGAATTAACGGCACCGTTTTGTGTCCCAGCTTTCCTTTCCACACCACTGCCCCTAACCTTCAGCTTCAACTACACTCAGGGTTTTGACTTGCTGTTTTGACTCCCCTATCAGTGCTTTCTCTCCTTTTAGCTCTCTGAGATAGCACTGGCAATAGAGTTAGCAAGTTTCCAAAAGCAAGAGAGTTATAAATATTCAAGTTAATATACATATAATGGAACAATGCTTAATTGTATTCAATTACTGACCAGTGGTAAAACTGAATTTCAAAGTGTGGCATGAAGACCACAGGTTGTATTAATATTCGTAATACCACTATGTTTATTATTTTATGAGTGTCATCTATTAACCGTTGCTTCATTTGTTCCTATCAATCACATAAGTGTTCTTAACATTCTTCCTGGTGAACAGTCTTATGGTTTTCAAGAAGATGTGACTGACGGCCCATGCGGCAAATCGAAGGGGTGTCATAGCACGCTGCAGGGGTAAAACAAAATAGAAATTGTTGGAGAAGGCACAGGGAGTTTGAATGGGTGGAAACTGAGGGAAGATATGGCTAGTCAACCAATTTTTGAAAGAAACATAAAAGAAATAGAACAATTAGATGAAATCAAGCAAGGGAATACTCAGGCTATGTGTTAAGAAGTAGGTCAGAGGGAAGGTGGGGGTGGGAGGGGTGGGGGGAGATGAACCAAAGAACTTATACGCAGATGTGCATAACCCATGGACACGGACAATAGTGTGGGGAAGGCCTGGGGTGGGCGCTGCGGGCAGGATAGAAGGGGGGGGGCATCTGTAATACTTTCAACAATAAATATAAATTTTTTAAAAAGAGTAGTTTCTGCCCAGCCGGGCATGGCTCAGCGGTTGAGCATCCACCTAGGATCCAGGCGATCGGGGTTCGATTCCCAGTCAGGGCACATGCCCGGGTTGCGGGCTCGATCAATGACTCTCTCATCATTGATGTTTCTCTCTCTCTCTCTCCCTCTCCTTTCCTCTCTCTGAAATCAATAAAGATATATTTTAAAAAAAAAAAGTAGTTTCTAACATCTATGTTTTCTGGACTCTGGAAAAATCACCCTTTCACCTTCACCTCATTTAAACTGGATTGGATCAAGTTTTCCCTCTGGGGGTATAGGTCTATTTGGATAGCCTGTCCGTGTATGCTTCTAAGAAATTGCTTTTACTTCTGATTTCTGAACCAAAAATTTTAGGGTATCTGGCCATTGATTCTGCAAATTAATTTTTTCTTCTACAATATGTCAACTCTTTTTTTCTCTTCTACCATCCTTATGATCTACTTTTATTTTTTTTATTTTTGTTAATCTTCACCCAAGGATATTTTTTCCAGTTTTTGTTTTTTAAGACAGAGTGGAATGGGGGGAGGAGAAATGAGAGAGAGAGAGAGACAGAGAGAGAGATTGATGTGAGACAGACACATTGATTGGTTTGCCTCCTGCATGCGCTCCGACGGGGCTAGGGATCGAAACTGCATCCTAAGTATGTGCCCTTGACAGGGAATCAAACCCATGACCCTTAGGTGTGAGGGCCAACACTCTAACCACTGAGCAACACTAGGCAGGGCCTTATGATCTAGTTTTAAAAGATATATAAAGGCAATATAGTACTATTTCATTATTTTGCCAGAGTAAAATGAACTAAATAATAAAAGTATTTAAAAGTAGTCAATTTTTGGTTTGGAATATTTGGGGAATGAAAATTTTTAATTGTTAAGTAAGAACTAGCCATTTTATTGTAGTTAGGAAAATGTTTACCATGAATGTTATAATTCTAAAGTATTGTAGAATTCAAGTCTAGCTACAAAATTATCAATTAAATCGATCACTCAGAATGGCCTCCATCCAAAGGCTATTATTACATAAAAGATGATATGAAACCTACAGTTTTATTTCATATAATAAATATTGTTTATATAATTATATGTATAAGTAATATAAGCATAATATATAAAATACATGTATATTCTCTATAAGTACTATATAGAATTTTTATAATAATGATAATAATTCCCACATTTAATAACCTAAGGTGCTATCAAACCATGTTATTTCCTTGGGCTTAATAAAATTACACAGCTTTTCTACGCAACCAATAAGAAATTTGCAGACAGAAAAAGAAAATTTTGTTTGCTGTAAAATAGATAACTAATTTTGTATGTTGAAATTAAAATAGAAACTATCATTTCCACATTTGTCCTTCAACCTATTCCAATGCTATGGTGTGTGAGGAAAGGAGATTTCTCAAATACAAGTGAGAAGGGGTTACCTTATCTCTGGCCAGGTACCATGAGGGATTTTGATGGGGTCAACCTTACCAAAACAACTTGGGACCCCGAATGAACGATCACGTCTTATAAACAAACAATAATTGACTGATGTTTAACAGCTATTTGTGTTGCTGTTAGGGAAATTGTCCTCGAAGCCACTGTCCATATCTTCTTGTGGACCAGCCTGAACCAAAAACATTTGATCACTCTGGGCAAAGAGCAGGCTTGCTGACACAGACTGTTTTTTATAGTGCTGAGCATAATGACGTTATTTGCCTCCTCCTTCAAATGAAAAATTCAGTAATCTAGGCGTTTTCTAATCTGTTTACCAGCTGCACTGATGAGCTGGATTTATTTAACTGTTATCACCACCCTGACCTATGTTACAATGACAGATAATATTTCAATGAACAAAAGTATCATCTTTCTCAGGCTTTTCTTTTCTATGAAAAGAGAAATTTATGTTCAAAGATTCCACTTTTCCCTACTCTTTCGATGTAAATATGTCAGAGATATATTAAAATGGCATTCAATATAGACTACTATTTTTAAAACAAAGTTGTCATTTAACTCCTGGTGAATTGCTCATAAATTCAGGACTGAATAAAGAGATCAGATTACATTAAATGCATTTTGGTATCTATAACTTTCTGCAATGAATTAAAACTGGCTGATCATGTCTCCAGTGCATTTCATTTTCTGTTGATTCATGTACTGTAATATAACCTTCAAAATTCCCTTATGCCAACAAACTCACTCAGATATGCTGAGTGCAGGAGGAGATTAAAGTGCCTATAAGATTGAAAACTGTATGAAGGCATCAGATAATGCAGGAGAGGTGTAATGAAAGTGTAAACAAAGCCGGTAAAGGTAGAAATTACTGTTCATATAATCCACTGTTGAAGTCAATGGAGAGTTTAGCTCCCCGCCAAATATATATTAATACCAAACAAATTGGCAAGATCAATACACCAAGCCTCTTTCATTCCTATTAAGGCCCTTCTCTCTTTGAGTCTAAGCATAAGCAAGGCATGCCATTCTCCTTTGGAAAATGTAATATTTCCCCAATAGGATTTTATCGTTCAGGTATATGCAGACTCCCAGCTCTGAGAAACTCCCATCAGATGATATTCCTCTCCGCTATAAAATTTAAGTTACTTATAGAAATAACCTTTCATATTTTCAAGAGCAGTAGCGTTTTGTTTCTGCATTGTGGAAGCCAATCCATCCTTTAAATGCTCTTTAAGCTGGCAAAAGAAAAAAAAAAAGGCATTATTACTGAGCGAGGAGCCTCTATTGTTTCAGTAGTAGCTAGGGCTATGGATGAATGCTTTCAACAGAAGTTAAAAGAGATAATGAGTCTTTAATGATACAAAATCAGAGCCTTGTGTGCCTAGTGAAGCCTGACACAAGCTCCAGCTTGCAGCTAGCAAGGAAAGCTCATCGCTATCTGTTTTGGAGGCCAAAAATACCCACAAAGTGCCTTCTTGGAAAATTGTGTATCCCTTAAGATAGAATCAGTGGTATTTGTCTGTTAGGTTAAACTCTTCTGAGATGCAAAACAAAATAGGATGACAGGCTATCTTCTCTCTCTCCAGACATCTCTTTAAAAGTTTAAGGTGAACACACCTCCATCTGCAAAGCAACAGTTTTTATTTTATTCCAGACTTTTTCAAGAGCAACTTCCTTTTGTGTGTATTTTTATTTCTCTTCCTCTCCACCAAAACTGCAAACAAGAAAATTTCAGTGTCACCTGCCTGGGCACACCCTCTGCTATGCTCACCAAAGAGATGACTTGGCTGAAAGGAGAGAGATGTTTGTTCACCAAGTATTAGGAAACTGGGTTGAATCTCAGCTGTGCAAATGTGTTAAGTCCCAGCCAAAAACTTCTGGAGAGCAGTGGGGAAAAAAACTCCTCCTCGGTGAACACAAGCCAGGCTCCTTGATGTTAAATCAGATTTGCTTCTGAAAGGATTGGCATGTCTGATATGATTAGGAAGCTTCAGTTGTGCTGATTATAAATTAAAATTAAGAAAAACAGATTGATCTGGAAAATAAGAAACATAAGGGCCCATTGCTGCACTCCAGTCTTTGCAATAATGCTTTAAAAGTGATGGATATGGGAGTTATTTATTGTAGGAATCCTAACCAGGCTATTGTATAAAGATTTGCATGCTCTCATCCTTGTATTAAGGTGCCAGAATCAGTTACAGAAATGAAGAAAGGAAAACATCAACATAACTTGACTTGGAGTATATTTAGCATGCATTTTTCTTTCACTTTCATGTAATGTTCATGTTAGGAGCTGGGGGAAGGTGGGACTAAGTATGCAAATAGCCCATAATTTATTGAAAGGAACTAGCATATTCTGCCTTTTTTTTTTTTTTTAGAAAAGAAATTTATTTTATTTTTTCCTCTATTCTCATTTATTTTCTTTATTCCTGCTGCCAGCCATTCACCTACTCCTTTCTGGACACATTGGTGCTGATGAGAAATAATAAATTAAAGTTGCAAATAGAGAAATGGAACGTGGGGGGTATTTTGAAGAATTAAAATGTAGAGAGAGCAGGGGGAAAAGAGGACAGAAGTGTATTTGTTTTCCTGAATTGCTATTTTAAGCCATGTTATTATTGACACAAATAAATAATAATTGTTGATACTGTGGTCATGTTTTTAAGAACTGATTAATTTTAACTTTATGATGGTGAGGTTATAATCTATTTAACAGAAAATATGGCTATAAATAGGTAAGTGTATTCTCAGAAAATGTTCTATCATCACCAAATAATTGGGGTCTCTTCCTTACAGAAAACGTAATTGTTAAGTGGGAGAATTGTCATAATTATGCACAGCTTATAACTTTTCTGGAACTAGAGAAAACACCAGGTAACTACATAGAAACTCCAGGTCTGAAAAGAGCTCTGACTTATTTTTCCCACCTCCTCTCTCAGATTCTCTCAAGGATGTTGGACAATAGATAAGGCCATGTGAACTGTTCCCTTTCATCAGTAGAGTATATTGGATGCAGTTTTCTTAAACTCAATTAATGCATCAAGGACTGTAGAAAGCACCTCCTTCCCCCCCAAAATAAGCAACTTTCTTCTGGAAAGAAATTTTCTTCTGTATAATCTTCTACCTCTATAGAGCACAACTTAAAGTATATAAAAACAAATTGATAATTTCTGAATTCTGAATGCAGTACTTCGCAAAACCACATAAACCCAGAGATGGGCAGGACAGCTTTGCAAAATCAACATGTTGCTGCTACCCGAACAACCAAAATCCACATGCATTCTCTACTTTAAAGTGGTGTCCAGAAATAGAATCTTAAAGCACAGGAATAATTTAATTTATTCATACAATAAATATTTACCAGGTGCCTACTCTATTAATCAATCCAACTTAATTAATTAGTTAATTAATTTATTTATTTATCTATTTTATTTATTTATTTATTTATTTATTTATTTATTTATTTATGTCGTTCACTGTTCTGCATGCTGAAGATATAGTAGTGAGCAAAGCAGACGAAGCTCCCTGTCTTACACTCCAGGCTCTGCAGGATACTGGGAACACAGCAGTGAGTAAGATCAAAAGAGCTCCATGCCCTCCCGACACCTGAAGTCCAAGGGATGTGATAGTCTCTGAGCCAGTAAATTCGTACAAACACAGGCACATACACCCAGATACAAAGCAGATAAAGACTGTGAACAAGCAAAACAAGAGGAGCAGGGCAGGCCCGGAAGAAACTGATGTCTCATCTGGTTTCGACCGGAAGGTAAGCCTTTTTGGTGCTGGAAAGATCGAGACTTTGGGAATCTTTTTGAGACTTTTGTCCCATAGCTATGACGGACTTTTCCAAAGAAATACTATTGAAATGCAATTCTATCTCATTATTTTCCCAGAGTAAAATGAATCAAATAAGAATATTTGAAAGGGATGATATATTTTCTAAGAAAATTTGTAAGAAGCTTTCTTTTTAAAACACAAGCGAATACATTAAGATACATTCTTATCTTAAAATATTTAAACAAATTAGAGGGTTTAGATGCTTATCTAGGTGATGCTAGAATACTGTTTGAAGGGAAAAACATGATTAAAGTCCTGGGATTGAAAGACTCAGATTTGTCACATACTTCAGGTAGATTTTCAACTACTTATTTCATGTTATTGAAATATATGAAATATTACATGTAATATTTTTACAAATCCAGGGACTTTGCCAAAGATGTTGTTTCTAGTGTTCTGACTGTGTTTCCATATATAATGTTAAATGTTAAATATTAGCTTAAATAAAAACAAACTATTTAAAAACTCATATACAATATAGTAATCCATTTAAAGATCCCATAAAATTTAAAGATGGGAAGACAGTTGAGTTAGTCATTTTGCCATTCCATTCGGACACTTTAGTTTTCCATAACATGTATTCCAGGATTTCCAACATAACTTAAATGACTGTGTCACTAAACATATTTCACTGTTATGATCTTTCCTTATTACATTTTAAATATTACATCCAAATAATATAGAGGTTTTATTGATTTATATCATTTCCTACTATTAATAGAAAATATTATTACAAAGTATTATAATTGTAGAGCTCCCTTAATAACAGCAATAAAATTACAAAAGTTAACTAACAAAACAGTGAAATACATATTGGGACTTAACGTTCTTTGTTTAAGAATTAGATCCTAACTTACAGCTTATATTCAAGAATTCCAAATTTGTTTCAAGACCTAAATGTCTATACAACACTCAATAAAGAGAAGATTAGTTGGTTTCACTGGCTCAAATAAAGAAGTAAACAAGCTGATGAATGATAAAGAGAATAGTGCCTTCTGTCAAAGAAAATAATTTCAAACTGAATATTCTTGCTTTGTTTTCTGATCATAATATTTGATAATATCCAACCATTTTCTTATTTGTGAGCATATAGATCCTATGGTATTCTTGTTTTCCTTCCTGTTTAACCGATATTTGTAAAAGCTTGCATGTGAACTTTTACTAGGATTATTAGTATTCTTTTCATCTCTCATAATCAATTACTAAATAAAGAAATGTTTTTACTATCATCCAACTCTTTCATTTCATTGTATTAATAATTTCTAAGTAAGTAAAATCAATGTGTATGAGTAATCAGAACTTTATTAATTAGCAGCAGAAAGTGAATTTTTGAAGTGTGCATTTACAATAGGACATAAACAATATTATTCTTTTTCACGAAAATATATTTAATGTTATATTAGTGTAATACATATTATACTAATAAATATAGATATTGTTTCCTGCTATATGTCAGGTGTTTTGTTCTGCTCTAGAAAAAAGATAAATATGAACATCAAGCTCTTCTCTTTGAAGAGCCTGTAGTACATGGTAGCATTAAGGAAGGAAACGGCAGTAACAGCAAATGTTACAAAGGCTTTGACAGAAGGAGCACTTGATTTTGAGTCCCAAGCCAATACTTATTATTTATGTGATTTCCTTTGGCTCCCAGCTGTGTCCATTTTAAAAGCTTCAGCGTAGGGCTCCAGGTAAGTGGACCAGCAAATGAGATCAGGAGAATTGTCATGGTCAGGAGGACAGGGAAGAGCTGGGAGGTTGGTGGCTCTCACAACAATAGTGAGCAATTTCAACAAGAGGAACAAGAATAGATGAAAATTAGCTGAAAACTAAACGTACGTTAGCCTTTATTTTTTACTCTGCAGTCTCCACAAATCAATATTTTCATATGTCTGAATATCAGATACTTTAAAAACATAAACTGAGAATATGATATGAATTTATTCATTAAAGTTTCCCTTAAATGAGTCTCCCCTTAAACCATAATATCCATTCCCTTCATCTTTTACTACAGTTGATAATCAGCCAAAGAGCATGTGCTTCCTACTCTACTGAAGAAACATTAGACATAATTAGTGATAGTTACCAGCCTTTAATATTGCATTGTTTAGAACTGCTGCTTTATTAGATATCCTAGCACACATTTTATAGCTCATCTCTGTTTAACTAAACATTCATTGTAATTTAAATCTCTCCTGTAAACTTTCCAAAGAACATCCATACCAAAGTTGGACCACAGACAAAATTTTGATAGATACTGGTTTCCTGAAAACATCTACTATATTAATAAGGTAGCCATTTCCAATGAAAACATTTGCCTTGCCAGTGAGCACGTAATAACATGTAGTAAAGATTTTGTCAGGAGAAGGAAGTGCCCTAGCTTACCATTTCAAGAAGGGAATTTGCATGGAGCAGATATAACGTTTTAGTTATCACTGGACACATATTCTTCCTTAATATTTAAAATCAGCCACACTTTCTTTAACCAATCTAATTTATTTTCATTTTAAAAATACATATACAAGGTTTCAATTTCACCCAGGAAGTATTCCTGGAAACTTATTTTCACAGTACAATCCATCAGAACTTTAAATAACTCTCTGCTGTTATTCTCATTTTTTGCCTTCATTGAATATCTCCTTTATTCAGGTCCTTCTATCATACCAAAGGAATGACGACTGCTGATTATACCTAATGCAAAATAATAATGTTCACGTAAGTACCTATATATTTTAGAACTCTTTTAATAGCAAGCAACAGAACCCCAACCAGAACTAGCTATAGAAAAAAAAAAGGAGGAATGTTGCCAAATCTAGGGGAGGGCAGGTAGAAATCAGTGCAGTCTAGTGCTATCCGTTGCTTCTGCTCTCTGTGCTTCAGCTTTAATCCCTCTTACTGCAGACCAACCGTTTCCATGTAGCCGAGGGTGCCCACTGACAGCTTCCACAGTCCGTCTCAGGTTGGACGGCACCAGTTTGAAAGTCCCCGAGGAAGGACTCCAATTGACCTAGTTGGAGTTCTCTGCCACTTCTCAGAGCAGCTGTTCTCAACAGGAGTAATGCTTTTCCTAAAGAGGCACTTTGGAAATTTATGAGTGTATTTTTGGTTGCCACAATAATTACCATTTAATAGGCAGAAGCCAGAGATAATGGATGCCCTGCAATACACCGAACAATCCCAAAAATGAATGTTCCAGCAATGGTTTGCCCAGAGTCACTTCAGTCTCACTGTGTTTTTCTCATAAGAGAAACAAACTGTCTGTGGGTGTGCCTGTGTAACAAGTGTGTGTAATAGTACACATGTACATCATATATATAAATATCAACACATAACACACTTACCAAGATGGCTGTGTGTTCTAATTAGACAAAATTGCTTTCTTATTCATGCTATGCAAGTTGCAAAATTGGCTGGATGCCCTGAAATGCAATTTAAAGTGTCATATAAGTTATCATGCTCTGTTCTGTTCTTATTTACCAAGAAATCCCTCCAAACAAAATTGACAAAATGGGTTCTGCTATTTCTTTTGAAGCTGTCTTCTTGTCAATAAAGTTTACACATTTAAATGAATACTACTCTGTATAATTTTCAGATTATATTACACATTTGCAGCTGGAACAGATACTAAAAACTGCCATAAAGTGTGCTCACTTTCTACACATAACAGCTGCTTTAAGAACCTTGATATCCTACACATTTCCATGTTTTTCTTGTTTAAATGCACATTTTTTTGAGAATTTTGTTTCTGAGGGTAGGGGATTCTTTCTTTGGATTAAGGTTGGGAAGAGAATTACAAAATTTGGCACAAAAGTATAGTATTAATCTGTGTGGCTGCTTAATAAATATACAGATTTAATGTTATCAATATTTAAAGTGATTAAGTGTGAAACTCCATACCAGAGATGAAAATAATTCCAAAGATAGAGATAATGACAACAAAGGTGTTCACAAAATGAGACTTGTAACCTCAAGGGTGTTAGAAAGCTAAGCTTCATATCTTCTCTGTGGAACTAAATTAACTATATGATCATGGCTAAATTATTCATTCATTCTCGACCTGTTTTGTTATTTGTAAAAAACAAACAAAAAATGATGCTTATCCACACACCTAGCACAATGTATTAGGCCAGCTTGATGGATTTACATCTTTGTCTAATAAACCCTGTATGTTATATGTTATTGATAATACAGTTCTGTAGCTGCACACTCATCCCACAATTATGTAAAGCGTGCCTTTCTTCAGAAGCAGTCATTGATGGCCATCTTCAAACTTAAAATCCTAAGGAGACTCAAGATCGTCACAAAATTCACCCAAAAAAATCATTTTGTTATCAGTGGTTTTGAAGCATTTCCTCAGGTTTCATTCCCATCGTTGAGAAACTTGAATAGAAAAGATTAGCTAGTTGATAATAACAATAATCATATTGTAAGTGCTGCTGAATTCTGAGTACTCCTGAATTCTTGAGCATTCTGAGAAATTAAGTAATCCAACATCTTTATAACTGCAAGAAATCTAGTCATCTTACAAATATTTCTGAATTTCACTAGGGGAGAAATTCCATATCATTACTCAAACTAAATATTTGCTCCTGGTTTTCTCCTTGAGAACCTCTACTTATGTCATTTCTGCCTCTCTATGCTTCTATGGTCCCTAACCCCAAATCCAGGATTTGCTTTGCCACAAAATAAAATGAAGGTTGAATTTTCATTGATTCATAATTCATGCATACAGAATATTAAAAAACACTGAAGAAAGAAATGTTTAAAAATACCTAAATAAATGGAGAGATATTCTGTGTTTACACTGGAAATTTCTAAATTGTGAAGATATTCATCTTTCCAACTTGATCTATAGGTTTAATGCAATCCCAATAAACAAACCCTTGAGCTGTTTTGTATATATCAACAAACTGACTCTAAGGTTTATATGGAAAGCAAAATGCTAAGAATAGATAACATAATACTGAAAAGCAAAGCTGGAGGACTGACATTACAAGACTTCAAGATTTACTATAAATCGAGAGTCATCAAGAGAGTGTGGTATTGATTAAAAAATAGACACATAGATCAGTGGGACAGAATAAAGAGCCAGAGATAGGCCCACACAAATATAGTCAACTGATTTTTGACAAAGGAGCAAGACAGTTCAATGGAAAAAGAATAGTCTTTATAAGAAATGGTGCTACAACAGGACATCCGTATAAAAAAAAACAAAAAACACCAATTTATACACTGCTATGGACTGAATGTTTGTGTCCCCTCAGAATAAGATCATTCTAAAATAAAAAGTTTATTTAAAAAGGGGGTGCAGTCAGTGGCACGGCCATGAGTGCCCAGAGGCTGCAGTAGCAGCAGTGAGAGCAGGAAATGTTCAGCGATGCTGGCACTAAAAGCTGGTCGTGGGATCTTGGCTGAACCTCACCTTTATTTCTCCAGCCATTCTATTGATTCGGAAATCTGTAACGTCTTTTTCTACCTAAATTAATCTGGGTCAGGTTTCTGTTGTTTGCAGATAAAAATCTTGACTCCTAACAAAATTGGTAACAGAGAATGAAATGCAGACAAGAGAACCTTAAGGAAATGAAGAGAATCTTAGAATAGTTATTGGGACCAGTTAAAATTAAACACAGATAAAGTCCAATATTCCTTGGAGACTACTACTCTCTTCTTGAGGCAGTTAACAAAAGATAAATCAGTCCTTCTTCACTCCCCCATCCCTCCACACATATGCACTCCTCCTTACTGTCTCCCAAACTCCAAATTAATCCAGAATCCAGCAATGCTCATAGAGAAATTATGAGAAAGCTGATACTCCAAGTGAATTTTGGAGCTTTGTTACTTTATTTTGAGATATTTGCTAATTGAGGGTATGTGTGGGGAATAGATCCAGAGTGTAAGAGAACAAGAGAAAACAACTTTTGAATTGATATTATTTTATGGAATAAACTTGTTTATTTGAGCAACTGGAAATAGATTAGTTGATTACTTGATAGTATGGCTAAATTCCAAAACAATAAAGATCCACTCTAAATTAAGATGAAATGCCATAGTCTCTTGGTTTAAAATAAAAGATAAAATCTAAAGAACTAGGGAGACAGATATACTAAAGTTGGTTTATCATGTGTCATGTGCCTTCCAATAAGTAAATTGTATCCTCCAAGGGGATCTATAAACCTCTCAAAGAAACCAATAAAGAATATAAAAATAATCTAGGTGATCCCTTGGGGTGCCTCCAGGCCTTTCTATGTCTGGAGGTAAAAGTAAATGAAAGACTACTGAAGCTATATAGCTGCACTGTCTAATAAGCGTCTATTTAGCATTTCATTAACATTAAATGCAATTAAAAATTCAGTTTCTCTGCCTCATTAGCCTCATTTCAAGTGTCCAATAGCCACCTATGGCTAGTAGGTACCATACCGGAAAGTTTGTTTGGAGATATTTGAGATTATGTGTGGGAATAGATTCAGAATTTGACAGAGCAACTTTTGATTGCATTATTTTAGATTACAGATATGGAACAGTTCCCTTAGCATAGAAAACTCTCCTAGACAGCATTGCATAGAGACAGAATTGTCAAGGTCCCTTGTTCCTCAGGAACAAAGATTTGGGATGCCCCACTGGATAAGAATCCCAATTAGATCAGATATTGGCTGAAAGCAAAAGAAACATGAAAAGTGGCAGAAAGTCATAATACTACTTAGGGCCTCATTAATACTCCAGGAACAAGGTGTGTAGCATCTACACAAACTTCTTCACTTGCTAGTCACATATAGTTAATTTGGCTAAATAGTTCCTTTCCTTTGTTTTTCCTTCACAATTAAATGTCAGATATGTTGGTTGTTAAACATATTTTAGTTCATAAGGTGCAGGAGATTAAGATCAGATGGTGAAAAAATTCAGAGATAATGACCCATACTCTTAAACTTAGACTTCAAGCTTGATATAGTCATTATAAGATTTTATTTACTGTTCTCTTAGGAAGAGAGTAAATAGATTTTTATTTTTTTTTATTGCACAGAAATGATGTCATTGTTACTGCAACTTTTATCTTTAATGTCAGAATGTTTGGAGGGGTGGAATGGTAGGTGGGACTGTTAGCAAACATGTTGGCAAAAGACATTTGTTTCTTGGCTGCTTATAATTTTAAAATCTTTCTTACTTACAGCACATTCCAAAATAGATGAGAACAAAAGCCTAGTATAAAAGTGCAAAATCAGTTACATATTCCTTTTTTCACCCAATCAGAGGTGAGCTTGCCTAGAAATTTAAAATATTGTAGAAATAAATTCATGGCATGAGGCATGCTATAATTTACTTTTTGGTTAATTAACTGGAATGTGGGGGTTTTTTCTGTTGTTTCTTCAAAATAGAATTACCTAAAATAAGTTTGTGAAACTAATAAGCTTCTTCCTTGATATCAAAAAAGCCCAAATGCTCTCAATATGTTTCCAGAATATAAATTTACTTCAGGTCCTGTAATTTTATGAAAGGACATACAGCCATCTATGGAGAAAATAAATAACACAGCAAAAACCAAAAAAAAAGCATTTACTTTAATTATAAAATATAGGAAATTACTACCCAAATCGAGGAACATGATGAAGGACTTGGAAGGAAATCCTTCCTTGTCTTTAGCAACCCTTTCTGGATACTAATAGCTGACTCTGGAGAAGAGAAAATGATACATAGTCACTTAAAAGAGAGAACTTGGCAAATAAATTGGGAGATTCCCCCAAAAAAGAGCATTGTAGAGCAAAAGGCAACACTCAGGTGCACGCAAAGTTCCATATATCATAGAGATAGTTCATTGTTGACTACAATAGTATCCAGCCTTTTCCTTTGAATTTAAGCCGAAATCTATTTACATCTAAATCTATTTGAATCTAAAGCTATAGCTGTATAGCAAAACACACCATAAATAAGCTCAAAAAATAATCGCCTCTTTGGATCATGATACCGTAGGTTAACAATGAGGCTGGACTCAGCTAGGTGGTTCTTCTGCTCTGGGCTAAGCTCACGGATACATCTGATGGGACACTGCCTGGGACGGGCCATGTGTATCTCATCATGCAGCAGGTTAATCCAGGTGTATTTTCTTGGTGAAAGCAGAGGAATAGGAGAAAGAGCAGATATGTGATAGAAAACCTCAAGAGGCTTAGGCTTAGAACTGACTCACTCTCAGTCCTATTGTATTCTAGTGATCAATAGAATTCACAGCTCACCAAGGCCGGACCAGGTTCAAAGGACCTTGATGAGCGCATATACAGGGACAGGTAGACCGTTAGGGTCATGTTTGTATTTATTCTTACTACGTACTTATAATCAGATCAAAATTTTACAAAAAAGAGAAACAGAGGAAGGTGTAGGCCTATAAAACAAAATGTTGCAAACCTAGCTTACATTATCACAGCCCTGCGAGGTCGGACACATAAGATATACGAGATGTCAAAGGTAGTAAACTAGATTAAGGCCACTAAAGGTGTTTGGTGGCAAAGCTCACCTCCTTTTCATCTGAGTAAAAACAAGTAATTGGTGAGACGAGAAGTGCTATCTAACACATAATGAAAGGTTTTTGTACCTAAACAGTGAAATAATATGGTGAGCAAGAGTGAAATATTTCAGTGTGCTTGATTAACTGGAAAATTCACATTGAAAGTAAATATCACATTAAGACTAGAAAGAGAAATCACACTTCTATTATCCATCAAACAAAAACCTGTGATCTACAATATCCAAGAAAGATGAGGGGAGCAATACCTGTTTCCCAATGGGATTTTTTTGTCTTTTATTTTTTTCTTCTTTTTCATTTGTTTGCACAAGTAATATTTTTCTAAAGAAAACAATCTAATTTACATTTTTTTATATATCAAGGAAAATACTTAGGCATCACAAAAGAATACATAGACATAAAACAATCTGAACATACAACAAGAAAAACATGGGTATTTATTTTTTGACTATGTGGCTATTGCCATGCTCCCTCCAAGGCAAAATGAAATTCCTTATCAAGAGTCCAAAATGTTAGGTAAACCCTAAAAATGCAGCAGAACAAACAAGAAATAAATTATGAATTATTGTTTGGTCACCCTTTGAATTCTCTACAACAATGTGCCTCCCTTGTTGGTTGTTACAAGCCTTTGAATTTCTGGATTTCTTTTTCAATCAGTTGTGATATCTAATTTTCAAAGAAAATATACAGCAAAAGAAGAAACTTCACATGCTACCAAGGTCGTGATAACCCCCAAATAAATAAGTTCTTTTATTTTTATGAATTGAAATCCATGCATAATGACTTCAGTAGAATGTCAAATCCAGGTGCTGGGCCCAATTAAGAGGCAAAATGTTAACACTAAGAACTTTGGTCCTCTGTTTTTAACCAGAAAATATTCTGAATTAAGAATCTTGAAAATATCAATCATTTCCATCTTGTAAATTCTATAATATTTTGTGATCTGATAACTTTTAATAAATGGTGCAGTTTATGTCACCAAAATCTAGGAAATAAGAAATAATAATGTAACATAATGCCTGAGGTGTTATATTTAAGAGAAATTTTATACTTTGTTCTCTCTAACTTTTAATTTTACTTTTATACTCCAAGGGGCAAGCGTATCAATTATCTGAGCTGAAATAAACTTTCTTAGAAATGAGGTATACAACACTGAGCAACGATCTTCAGAAAATAATATCTTTCATCCTGAAATGATTCAATGCTAGAAGTGTTGATAATAAAACCCTGGTCCTTGCTCATGAGTGAAGCATCCACCAGTGTCTATTCTCACTTTCAGAATCACCCACTAGGGTTTATGGATGGCAAAGACATAAATGAGAAACTTGCTCTCGGAGGCCTGGTGGGTTTGTCATGAAGCTTTTCTATATAAATAAAAGAGACACTGAGAATGGAAATTACATTATTTTTAGTGCTGTGTTAAAGGGAAAGGTCAAGTTAACCCCTTAAGAATTCAACGAGCAACATGATGTACTATGTGTCCAGCAAAGCAATCCCCGAATGGCCCTTATGGACATCTGGTGTAAATCATCCATCTTTTTGCCCCATTAAAATCAGTGGCACCTCATTAAAACAGTTCAGCAGCTGAGTGCACACATTATTTGGTTTTCAAGGAGTTAACGGAAATAGCTGTAAGGATCAGGAAGGTTTTTGTCTTCAAGTGCTTATAGTCACCCAGACAAAGAAGCTAGTTGAAGCATTTCAAGAAGATCTACTTTCCCTGTCAAGGTGAGAAAGGTATAGCCATTTTTGAAATGAAATTTTTTTAAAAATCAGCTCTATCTTCCGCAGCCCCTCGTATTGCTGGCAATTACATCTTTGGGGTCTGATAATTCTCTGGTCAGTAACAGTGCTGTCACCGGTACCTTAACCCTGACCGGAGAGAATCAGTGAGTTGCTAAGAGGATATTTCAACCAAACCAGATGAGTATTTTGAAATGTTGCATTGTGGTGACCCCAATCACTCAGCCTGCATGGCAGGGAAGTTTGGTGACTGGAAAGCAAGGCCCTGCACACTTTCTTTGACCCAACAGAGTGACGTAAGGGCAGGATCAGGTCCAATTATTCAATGCTAATCTGAAACTGCCCTTCCTTATGCTCCCTATCTGTCTACATGTTTCTTACCATTCCCTTGCTAAAAATATTTAAAAGCATGTCTACTCTGGCCTTAGAAAGTAATTGGGTGAGCTTCTTAAAAATCACTTTTAAAAACCCCTTTAGTTGAATAGTAATAACAATAATGGAAAATAGCTCCAGTGGCATGTACTATGTTGCCTGCTACATAGAATCATGTGTTCATAAAAGTATCCACACACCTTATATTTTCATAAGGTAAACCAAATCCAATTCAGTTATAAACTATCACCTGCTACTGTATAGAGTAAGAAATATTTTTTTTATCTCAATTACACTTTCTGAATAAATTTAGTGTTCTACCTTTAAAATAGTATAGATAAGCAATAAATCAGTAAAAATAAATAAAGCCATTTGTTCAACTAAAATGTATTGCCAATTTAGTTAACCCTGTAGCTCCATATAAGCAGGTTATTAGTTCAAAATTCTCTCAGCTTTAAGAAAAAAATCCTTTATACTCACTAGTATCTGCAAAGGTACTACCTCATGTCTACACATCTGTACATGGGATGCACCTTATAGCGAGCATTTTGTACCCATCATATTGACAAAGTTCTAATAGTAACAATGATGTTTTTGTGAGCTCAAGAACTTCTAGTCACTATTAGGAGTATAAATTGGTATACATGTTTTGGAAGGCACATAAATGTATCAATAACTTAAAAACATATAAACACATTCGTCACCAAACTCACTTTTCAGAATTATTCCTGTTGAAAATATTTAAGAATATGTGTCAGGCCTTATGTACAAGGTTGTTCATTACAACATTGTTTATAATAGTAAAAATATATTTATAACTTAATTTTCCAGTATAAGAAATTGGTTAAATTATGGCATATCCATGCAACAGATTATGAAACCATTAAAAATGGGATTGTAGTATAACACTTAATTATATACAAAAAATCATGCCTATAATTTTAACCAAAAAATCACAAGAAATGTATGTTTAAATATTTCAATGTACACTTGTGTACATATACAAACAGAATTAGGTGACTACACCTATGTATTCCATAAACATATGATGTTGTATGAAGATTAGGATTATAAATAGAATGTATTTTCTTCTCTTTGCTTATTTCTAAATTTTCTACTGTTAACAGGTGTGCCATTATTATCTTTGCAGTTTCAGAAAACCCAGCCCAAACTAGCTTATACAAAGAAAATACATTTGGGGGATCGGATAACTGAAAAGTCAGATAAGACTCTTTCCAGGCAAGTTCCCATCTCATAAATGGAGGGCTTTTGTGAGTCCACAATGAAATAATATCATGAGCAGGAGTGAAATGTTTCAGTGTGCTTGATTAGCTGGTTAACTCAAAAGTAAGACTCTGTTTTACCTTTTCTATGCTCTACTTTTGTGCTGTTGACCTTTTCTGAGGCGTTTTCTGCCTTGGCAATCCTAAAGGCTCTTCATATGCTTCGCTTTTTTCTTCAAGTCCAGAAGAGAAAACAGAGTCCATGCCCCAGCATTCCAAGCAGAAGTCTTGGGACTCCCACTAGACTTAAAAGTTTTCAAGTGTCCACTCCAAACTCATTCCCTGTTAAAAGATGTTATGTAATATGCTGATTGGCTTAAACTATTCAAGGTCATCCCTAGGAGCGGAGTGTGGCATCGATCTCATGCAAACCACTTAGCTGAGCCTATGAAGAAAGGTGATTTATTTTCTAAAAGATATTAAGGGGCTGCTCCCAGAAGAGATGGAAAGGATTCTGGGAGAAAAGACATAAACATCCACAACACCCACAGTAAACATACAGGATATTTATAATATTAGAAAAATAAAAGTTACTATGTTGAAAGGTATATTTAGTCTTACAGTACCATCTGGATCTGAAGGACATAAAGCAATTCCCCACTTGAACAAGGCAGGCAGCCTTCTGGAGCCAGCCATCAATAAAACAGTGGAGTCATTACAATTATTCTCTTATTTGGGCTTTATGCATCTCTCACCTTTCAATGTTCAAGCTTCCCCCAAAGTTTCCTGCTGGAGTAAGCTCCTCAACCTTGCCCAACACAGACAGTGGCTCCTGTTTCCAACACCCCTGTTTTGTTTGTTCTGTTTTAAACATATCTTTATTGATTTCAGAGAGACGAAGGAGGGGGAGAGAGAGAGATAGGAACATCAATGATGAGAAAGTCATTGATCGGCTGCCTCGCCCGCAACCTGGGCATGTGCCCTGACTGGGAATCGAACCCCAATCTCCTGGATCCTAGGTCGGTGCTCAACCGCTGAGCCACGCCCGGCCGGGCCCAACACCCCTGCTTATGCTCTCCTGATCAACAGCCTCCAGAGCTTTCTAGCACCCTGAAAGGACACACACACTCAGCGAATCCAGCTAATGTCACTAACATCTCTCTGGCTTGAGCATATGATTTGTGTAAGGTGAAGATTACCTCCAATTCCAACAATACGATGGCCCCACCAGGTAGGTAACATTATCCCCATCTATAACTGAATGAGGAAAGAGAAGCTCAGAAAGTTAGAATTTTCCGAAGTTGAACTTTTAGCAAACGGCACAGCCAAGATTCAATCCCAGCTCGTTTGGAATCTGAGCCTCGCTCTAACCCCATGGTGCGCTGTGCCCCTGGGTGAGCTTTGCACCCTGACCAAAGGCTCCAGAAGCTAGGAAGAAAAAGTCCTTGTTAAGGTAAAAGATAAAGGGAACTCTTCCTAATTTATATTTCTATTCTACCAAGCAGAAAGAGTGAAGACATTTAAATTATTCTTTGCATTAAAATATACAGCCCATACCCCAGATTTAAAGGGAAGACGCCAGAATCAGGATTATAATGACGGTATGAGTCAAGTCAATGTGAGTTTGGATGAAAGTACATATATTCAAAAAATAATATATTTTATAGAATCATAGAACATGATGGAACATATAGAGCCTAAAGGGATGTATTACGGATAAGAACATAGGGATTCACAGAAGCTCAGTGTCTGATCCATGATCGGAGTTCTTGGAAATGCCACCACCACCATTCTGTCCCCCAGAGTTGGATGATTTTTTTGATTCAATCACAAAACCTACTGTTCAGATAACCTATGTTTCCTTAATAACTTAAGGTTGTCTTAATTGTTCTTTTCTAAAGAGAAATATACTGAAAATTAAAATACTACACAGTGAATTTTTACTAAAATATATAAGAAAAGTAAATTTTACTTCTCATTCAGGTTATTTATTACCTATAAAATCACTAAGGATGAATAAAATCCCATATAGCTTTAAAATTCCATGATATGATAATGTCTTCTTATTTCTTTTAGCTAAAATATTTGGATTTGTTCAAGCCCAATATATTTCTGAAAACTTGGGTAGCTTAGTAAATAGATTTTTTTTTAAAAGTTTACTTCAAGATTTAACATGTTTCCTTCACTTGTTCATTCATTATGTCATTTAGTTGCTGAGGTTTCAGAATATAATTTCTCCTGGTTTTTCTTTAAAGAAGCAAAAATAGTATCCTGCCTTTCAAATTACATCTTCTGTTTCCGAGTGCATCTAGCTATGACAAAGTTCTTGTCCGAAACTGTCACAATGTAAAGTTTCCTAGTCTTCTAGTTTCCAAATAGAGTAAATTCTTAGGCAGGTGAGACATATAGTTGAGTACTTAGATGATTTTTCCAGAAAAAAAATTAAAACCACTTTATTTTGCTTATTCATGATCCCAATAAAGTTCAACAAAAATTCATGATCTAAGCATCCAAAGAAAAGAGTAACATTCAAAACAGAAGTTTGTAGCTTCCTCTCCCCTAGATCAGAAAACAAGTAAATGTAAATTATGATCCTTGCTGCGCCTTTCAGATTAAAGACACATGACACAAGAGTTGGCTTTAAATCCAAAGGGTCAGAATGGAAAGTGTAACTTCTAAGTAATTCATCTTCCAGCCCTGGTATCAGACTACTGTTACACTAGAGGAGACACATGCAGAAAACCTGTGGCCTCTCCCGTAAGGGCTTTGATGTGGATTCTTCTTTTTTCCTTTTCATAAAAACGTAACTTGAAAGAAAAGAATAGCCCTACCTCTGAAAAACGATCCCGCTCTATTAAGAAGCAGACAAGGCAATAAGTTTAAAACAAAATTTAGGTGGGAGGGGGCCAAAGAGCCGTAGGAATTAACCTAAAAGTTCAGCAAACCTTGCCAAGACATGTGACAGTGCTTAACTGGCCCGGAGTAGGGACTCTCCTTGGAGACCTCTCCAAACATTATCAAAAGCATTCCCTTTGAACGAGGCCAACTCCTGATAATAATACAAGGGAATCAAACTCAGGCATCTCCCCATAATGGGATTCAGATTCCTCACAAACGCGGGAGTGTTGAAGGTTTAATTACCCAGTAAAACAAGGAAAATGCATTATACAGTAGAGATAAATGAATAGGAACACTGGGGAAACATGTTTCTCCATAAGTCATTCGGTCACATGATTTCTTCCCCATTTCCTTTCCCTATTATTATAGCCATTTTATTACACTGCCCCCAAAGACAGAGGGCAAAAAGCAAAGTACTCCTAGCTTCCTTGAAGTACCTCCCAGACTGAATGTAATCGAGTACGAGTTTCTGAAATAGCTTAAAGCTTTATAAAGGTTCCTTTTTAGTGTTTCACAGATGGGAAAAAGCTGGCCACCATCAAGTACCATAAAACCAAGTAGGAGCTAAAAAGTGACATGAAAAAGACAGTGGGTGGAATATGTTCATGCCTCTCCCCTCTCTCTCTCTCTCTCTTCTCTCTCTCTCCAGGAGTATTTTTCTTGTGATTTCATTATGATTCTTTCAAGGCTAGATTAATCATTAAAAAAATACCTAAATTAGGCTATAGAAGTCAGCAGCAATGACCAAGAACTAAATTACTCCTTTAAGGTTTAATTTTATTTACGGATGTTAAACCAAGCTTTGAAATAAGGATTCGACATTATGCGATGCCGATATAACAGTAATGGAAACTAAAAAAAAAAAATTCCATTCAAACTATGGTGGAGGATTGAAATATGTTACCAAGGAAATGCATGATAACATAGATTTTCAAAGTTACACAATATGAAACCAATTAGTTTTGAACACAAACAAATGAAGGGAGAGGAAAAAGAGGAAAACAAAGTAGAAAAGAAAATCCTGTTGTATGGCCGCATTAATAATTTTCCCCAAAAAACATGAAAGAATAAAATAAAACATTAAATATTATTAGGAATAAAATGGTTTTAATATTGCAAGAATGGACAGCCATATAAAAACATACTCCCCCATAAAACTCTTTATGATTTCTTTAGAGAGACAATATGTGCAATAAAATTGAGGACTGAAATGTAAGAAAGGAAAAATGCTAGCTGTTTCTGTTATAAAGTAGGGAGAGAAAAAAACACACCCTGAAGCCTGATAAATACATATGAATATCTTAGTATGAATATTTTGTAATTAAAAAGTAACAAAAGGAAACAAAACCTGAGAGCATATTTTAAATAGAAAAAAATTATAATTCATTTGTCTAAAGTTGTGACCCCATCTAAAGAATAAAATTATAAAATTCTTACAGGGCAACTTAGCATCTTCAGTTCTCCATGGCTGTAGATCATTCTTATAAGAATTCTCAAGTTAAAATTAAAGAAAAAGTCATCATACGCAGGTGAACCTAAGTTAAGATGCGCCCACAGTTATTCTTGTATTGAGTTAATAACTGTTCATTGCTTAACAGCTTAAAAGCTCTGAAAACATTTCCAATCAGATTAGTTTTCCCTTATCTGTCTTCTTTTCTGTCTTTCCAAGGTGGTCTTCATCAGCATCCTAACAGCGCAGAACGATCTAGCCAAAACGGCCTACAAAAGGGTCTTTATCTTCCCGTGGCTGCCAAATCAGAGCCACTTGCCTGTAATCCCAGAAGTAATGACAAGCCTTGAGACTGTCATTACAGTACTCTAGGCAAGAAAGTCTAAACTGGGATTTTTGCTTGTGCATGTGTAGGACGGAGCTAATTTGTAGTTAGTGCAGTCAGGAACCCTAAACAAGCTGTCTAATGTGCCCACTCCATTTCTGATTCCTTTCCGGTTGACTACAAAGTGCAGAGATTAGTACCCATGCCATGTCAGCGAGAGCGACACGGGTCTGACCTTTCCCCATAATGGGAGAGAGACAGCGCTTCCGCAGCCTTTTCCTGCAGGGGCTCCTGGCGGGGCGCTGTAACATATCATTACCAAGACATCACTGCCAAGGGTTGCCATTTCAAAGAAAACATACAAATGGCTCAATAATGGGTCTCTTCATGCGTCAATGGAAGCCAGCAAAAGGAGCTTTGTTTGTGTTCTTATTGTCTGATGTACTGGAACTAGAGTGCCTTTTTGACCTTTGCATTGTCATTCGTATCGCTCAAACACAATACAGCCAGGCTAAGAATTGAAGAAAAATTGTTTGTAGAAATCAGCGGTAACAGTGTTGTCCCCTCTGCCCAGGCCGGGACCAAATGTGCAATCGAATGTCCATTCGCAGTGAGCTAAATGGGAATAGGGGACTCAGGATTTATTTATTCCCTCTGCACGTAGAGCTGGCCTCGTGGGTGAGTCAGGGTCCCCGGTCTCAGTGTAGCCGCTCATGTGTTTTGTCTTCCTGTGTCCAAGCATGTCAGCGTGGGCTTCGGTACAAGTGAGGCTAATGATAATACCTCCGCCTCGGGGCTGCTGATGCAAAGAGGTGGTAGGCGAGGAGATGGTGGTGTTAGTTCATGAATATACTTATATGTAAATAATTCGAAAGTAGAGTATTTCAACCTAGAAGAGACCTGTGGCCTTTGTCACTCCAAAGGATGCACATTGAAGAAAGGGGATGGCTGGTTCATAAGCATGTGGTAAGCGTGCTTCTTTGACTCTGGCACCTATTGCCTGTATTTCTGGCCATAGTCTGGATTTGGTCTGGGCTCCTCCCACCTCCCATCTCAGCCCAAGTGCTTGGGTGGGGCTCTACCACTATCTCAGCAGTGGTGTGTGTGCCAAAGCCCTGAGCCAATCTGTGGGTGGCATTTTTCTGCCACAAGGCCTGGAGGAGAGGGGGGAAAACAAAAATCCTTAAACACACATATGCTCATACAAGCATTTACAAATCCAGGGTTTGAACCATTTATTGATTTTAGTAGGCTTTTCATCTGTTTGAATAACGTCGTCAGAAAGAGGGAACAGGACTTATAATTTTTAAGTTTCTAAGCATATCTGCTAAAATTAAGAGCTTCCTGTAAGAAACCACACAATACATTTTGTTCAACAGAACATTAGCTTATGCATTGCGAACAGTGTTGAGTGACATTCCAGGTTGGGAGTGCCTTTATAAAACCCAGTTGCTAAATAAGAGCTCTGCAGTAAATCCTCGGTTTTATTATGCTAAGCGTGCATCCCTACCACCTATGGCTTATTTTCCTTTTTTTTTTTAACTTGATATAAATGGAATTATACCATATATATTTTCTTTTGTTCCTGGATTCTTTCACTCAACATCATCTTGCACATAGCTCTAGTTTGTTTATCTTAGTTAGTGTATATGCATTATTACTACATGACACTTTAATTGTTTCTAGTTGTTTTCTATTACTAAACTTTACAGTATTGCAACAAACATCCATATTGTTCTATACACATTCTTATACAAGTCTTTTGGAACACAGGTATGCATTTTTCTTAGGTATAAATCTAAGTGTCAAAGTATTTATTGCGTCTTTAGCAGATGAACCAGGCAAACTAGAGTACCAAACCTATATCTCTTTAACTTCAAAACCAATGCAATGCACAAAACTTCTAAGATATACAACATTAAAATAATAGAAATAGATTATATTTTTATAAATTTGTATTGACCATTGATGTATCAAGACAACTGTTTTTAAATAATAATAAGTAATGTCAGTAACTTTCTTCAATATTAAGGAGAACAAAGGATCTAAACATTGAACAAAACCAGGGAGGTGATTTTCTTGGGTACTGATATCAATTATGTTAGAGAAATTTCTGAGATTTTCATTTATCCTGTTTTGTTTTGTTTTTTATTGATTTTTAGAGAGGGAAGGAGAGGGAGAGAAACATCAATCAATCTGGGATCGAACCCACGAACTGGATATCTGCCCTAATTAGGTCTCGAACCCCAAACCCTTCCATACACAGGATGACACTCCAACCCACTGAGCCACACTAGCCAGGGCTTTCCTGTTCTTAAAACAGGCAGATGCAATGAGACAATGAGTTTCAGCATTTTACATTTCAAGAGATCAATACAACCAAAGTTTTATAAATCTACATTTAAAAGTAGCATTTTCCCTTGGCCTCAGGTTCTTGGACATCTATAGTGAACTAGCAGCAGGCCAATAGGAGTGTCCTAGGAGAGAGAAACAAGGTGGCGGCGTAGGCAACAGCGGCACCCGCCGCCTCCACAACCACATAAAAATCACAACTAAAATACAGAACCACCGTCACTCAGAGCCCCTGAGATCCGGCTGCACAGAAGCCCCACAGCCGGGGAGCTGAAGAAGCATCGAGACCGGGGGAGGGGCGGAGACGCGGGCGGATGGGGCTGAATCAGAGACTAGCCGCAGGCCGACACCCGGTCACACGGTTTAAACCCGGGAGGGAATCTCAGCGGTGGGGGTTTCCCGGAGGAGCGAGGGGTCCCAGCCCCACAGGAGGCCCCCAGCCCAGGGCTCCAAGGCTGAGAAGAGACGTCCCCACAACCTCAGGCTGTGAAACCAGCAGGGACTGTCCCTGAGGGTCGTGGAGGCTGCGGGAGCCCCAGCAGCTCCTCCTAAAGGGCTCAGCACGGACTCCCTCGGACGCTCCCTCTGAGCCCAGCACCGGGCAGCGGCCGGAAAGGACCCGGGACACTCGGGGAGGAACTAACCTGCCTGAGATCCGGGCGAGAGGTGGAGGGCGGCTTCCTCCAGGCAGAAGGGCTGGCGGAGGCCATGGCTCCTTTGGCGAGTCCTCCCCGCACACAGCCAGCAGGCAAGCGCCATATTTGAACTACCAGCACCTGACTCACACCTTTGGCCCCGCCCCGTGATTCCCGGAGGCCCCGCCCCTCCCCACCTGCAGCTCATCCAGGCCATTTCCAGGGGCTTTTCTGTGCAAGTGGCCTCTCGAGCCTCATGCTTAGACTTTCCTAAAATCTCTCAAACAAGCAGCAGCATGCCCCATATAGCTTGATAAGTGGCCCCAGGCCTGGCACTAGCAGCAGCTGCATTGGCTCATTGCTTGGCCTCTCTTGGACAACGCCAAGCCCAGCACAAGTAGCAGCCAACCATGGTTTGCTGTGTAGCTCATGCTGGGTGGCCCTGGGCAAGACACTGGCACAGGCTGACTTTTGCACCTCCCCGGAGGCCCCAGAGACAGTGCACCTGGTGGTCAGACTCAACCACGCTGGATTACAGCTCTACCACATCCACCATGACACACTCAACGGGTGCACTTGGTGAACCAAAGCACCACTGAAGTAAATCCTGCTCCATAGGGGTGTCTCCAGCACAGCAGCTCTTTGGCTGTAGCTGCAGCTGGTCCTCACAGCTGATTGGCCGGGGGGTCAATTCCTCCCAGTGACGCTAACAGCAACCAAGGCTCAACTACAATAGGACAGTGCACACAGCCCACACAGGGGAGCACCTAGAAGGCCCAGCTCAGGTGACTGGGGAGGCTGAGCCACTGGACCCTACAGGACACCTACTCCACAAAGCCACTCTACCAATTCCAGAAGACATAGCAGCTCTACCTAATACATGGGAACAAACATCAGGAAGCAGCCAAAATGCTGAGGCAAAGAAACATGTCACAAAGGAAAGAACAGAAGAAATCTCTAGAAGAGGAACTAAATAGATCCAAGCAAGCTAACAGATACAGAGTTCAGAATTATGGTTATAAAGATGTTTAAGCAGAATACTAGGGAAAGAACTAAGAAAATCGATAACATAATAAAGCACCAATTTGAAATGAAGGCTACAGGAACTGAAATGAAGAATAATTTACAGGGAATCAACAGTAGAGTAGAGGATGCTGAGAATCAAATCAGCTATTTGGAACATGAGGAAACAAAAAACACCCAACCAGAAGAGCAAAAAGAAAAAAGAACCCAGAAATATGAAAATAGTATAAGGAGCCTCTGGGACAACTTCAAGAGGTCCAGCATTCGTATTATTGGGGTGCCAGAAGGAGAGAAAAGAGACCAAGAAATTGAAAACCTATTTGAAAAAGTAATTACAGAAAACTTCCCCTACCTGGGGGAAAAAATAGACTTACAAGTCCAGGAAGCACAGAGGGTCCCAAACAAGAGGAACCCAAAGAGGCCCACAGCAAGACACATCATAATTAAAATGCCAAAGGTTAAAGACAAAGGGAGAATCTTAAAAGCAGCAAGAGAAAAGCAATTAATTACATACAAAGGAGCACCCATACGACTGTCAGCTGATTTCTCAAAAGAAACTTTGCAGGCCAGACGGGAGTGGCAAGAAATATTCAAAGTGATGAAAAACATGGAACTACAGCCAAGATTGCTCTACCCAGCAAAGCTATCATTTAGAATTGAAGGTCAAATAAAAGGCTTTGCAGATAAGAAAAAGCTAAAGAAGTTCATCACCTGCCCGGCTGGGCGTGGCTCAGCGGTTGAGCATTGACCTACTATCCAGGCTATCGGGGTTCGATTCCCAGTCAGGGCACATCCCCGAGTTGTGGGCTGCAGCCAATCAATGACCCTCTCATCACTGATGTTTCTCTCTCTCTCTCCCCCTCTCCTTTCCTCTCTGTGAAATCAATAAAAATATATTTAAAAAAAAAAAAAAAAAAAGAAGTTCATCACCACCAGACCAGCACTACAGGAAAAGTTGAAGGGTCTTCTTTAAGAAGAAGCTAATGAACAAAAGAATCCAATGAACTAAATAGATCCAGAGACATTGACACATGCAACAGACGATCATATCTCAGAGGAAAGAGGGAAGGGGGAGGGTGGGAAGAGATTAACCAAAGAAGTTATATGCATATATGCATAACCCATGGACACAGTTAATAACGGGGTAAAGGCCTGGGGAGGGGGTGAGAGCAAAGTGGAGGGGGTCAATTGGGGCAAAAAATGGGACACCTGTAATACTCTCAACAATAAAGATAAATTAAAAAATAATAATAAAATTTTAAAAAAATAAATGAAAAAAAAAGAGTGTCCTAAATCCTAGTTTGCTTAGTTCACGAGGTTAACTAGTCAGTAAAGACAACTGCTACACTGAACCCTAATCTCATAGAAATGTCATCTCCTACTCTTTGATTTAGGATGTTCTGTATTTTTAAAACAGATTCATACTGTTATCATTTCATGCGTCTCCTGAATGGTCAATTCATTCTTATAAGAAATTCAAGCTTACGTTTGCCAAGTAAAATAAAGGACACCAGTTAAATGTGAATTCAGAGAAACAACAAAACATTTTTTGTAAAAATATGCAATATTTTTATTTCTTAAATCTGGCAACCCAACCCAGCCTTAAGCTTCCTCATGCTAATCTGTCTTTATCACCATTATATGCTTTTATCTATCTCCAAAGTAGTTATGTTTCCAATAGGAAACATGAATTAATGAAACCTGACCATTTGCTACAGCATGGATGGACCTAGAGGGTGTAACGCTCAGTGAAATAAGCCAGTAAGGGAAAGACAAATACCATATGATTTTTCACTTTTATTTGGAATCTGAAGAACAACATAAATGAATAAAATTGAAACAGACTCATAGACACAGAAAGCAGACAGGTGGTGCCAAAGAGGAAGGAGGTTAGGGGACTGGGTGAAAGATGTAAAGATGAAAGATGTACCTCTGAGGTTAAGAGGTACAAATTGGTAGTTACAAAATAGTCATGGGATCTAAAGTACAGCAAAGGAAATACAGTCAATAATATTGTAATAAGTATGCATAGTGCCAAGTGGGTACTGGAAATATGGGGGGGGACATTTTGTAAAGCATATTGTTGTCCGACCACTGTCCTGTACACCTGTTGCCAATACAATGTAATATTGAAAGTTAAAAAAATAAGAGGTTCTATTGTCCTCACTATTACAGAACTGGCTTAGACTATAGTGTTCCTGTGACAACTTTAATATTTATGGTAAAAGATCCTCAAAAATAATATCTAGAGTTTACTAATATATAAGCCAGATGTCACGTGGAAACTCCATGCCTCTAGGAAATGACTGAATCTGACTCAGTGATCGCCATCTCCCCACTGTCCCAAGGAAACATGAAATACAAGCTCCTTGCCAAGATTTCAGCACATTTCTGATGACTTGACTTTCATGACCCCCTCTTTCCCTGAGCTCTTATCTCCCTGTTTATCAGCTCAAATGATGCCCCACAGTGACCTCAAAATAATATTCAACCTTCCTTCAACTTCTACTAAAGAGTCCATACACACAAGCTTCTCATGAGTAGTTAACTTTTCATAGTGGGTTCCTATAATAGCAAAGAGAACAACTTTATAGTAATATTTTTGGTTTGTTTTTAAATAATGATATTCACATACCACTGAAACTCCTGACTTCCAAGGGGGGTTTACTGGCCATTTAAGTAGTCCAGGACTCTTGCGATCTTAGCCAATTCAACATGAAAAAAAAATTCCCTCTGTTTTATACAAAGAAGCTACTGACTAAGCATTCAGGGGGGGTCATAATGGTTTACTGCATGGCTACTTTTTGCAGTATTGCTTGTACCAGTGAAAACTCATAAGCAATGTAAATGTTTAACAATAAGAAACTAAATAAATGGATAATTTTCATCAATAAAGTCAAATACTATTAAGCTATTAAAATGTTATGTAGAGTAACATTTAACAATATGAGAAGATATTTTGATATGTTATTGAATAGAAGCAAATTTAAAAATACTTGTAAGATATAACACCAATTTTTTTGTCAATCTCATCTAAAAGACATATATAAAGTATATATCAAATAAATATTAATTACCTCTAATGGTGAAATAAAATGCAATTCATATTTTCTTATTAATGTTTCCAACATTTTCTGAAATTTATATTATATATATAGTTCCCTTATAAAAAATAAACATATAATAATTATATTTTGGTAAAGAGGCTTGGACATTTTCACTGTGAATTTATATTCAACTAATAACATTAATTTTGTGATCTCCTGTCTTTTTCAGAAACCAAAATGCCTAATTTTTACTAATGAAAAAAAAAACAACAACCCAAGTTGTCACCACACACACTTTATTTTGCATGACGTGACTTATTACTGTTGAAGGTGAGCCATCAACAAAACGTATGAGAAGACAGGGACTTTGCTTATTGCGAATGCATTAGAGTGTACATTTATTTCATAAACAATAAGATTTTATTTAAGAACCCTTCATTACCATCTGTCCATATTTTATTCATTCAACAAAATGTTTTGAGCATCTGCTAAGCACCAGGCAAAGTTTTACATACCAAAAAGATAGCAGAAAAAATCAAAGTCCTTCTTCTCACACAACTTATTATAGTGAGAGGTGACAGACACCACAGAAATACATGTATAATTTAGTATAACTGACATTTAAGTCCTATAAGGAAAAATAAAGAAGCGCGGTGAAGGCACACAAAGTAGGAAGGATTCTTGCTATTTTACAGCAGGCTGCCGTGACAGGCCTTCTCCTAGATAACATTTGAGACAAGACCTGAATGCAGATATCAGCGCGCAGAATGTGGTCGATGCAAAGGCTCAAGAGACAGCGAGGAACCTTCTTGCTAAAGTGGAATTAGAAAAGGAGCGACAACTGTATGCATTTTTACAAGAAACTCTCTGTTTACGGAACCTGAGTAACTTGAAAGGCTCTTCCCCTCTTTCAGTACCTCATGGTGAGCAGTGTCTATCCCCACTCCTTCCCATGACTCCTCTCTTAAAAATTATGGACAATTGTTTTTTCTTTCCATCCCATATGGCTATCATTTATCATACTCGACAGTGTCTTCTTTTAGTACCGAAAAGCATGCCCTCATAATGACAATGTTTACTTTATATTGGGCTTTGAATTGCCTTAGGGTGAGCTATCAATAAAATTCATAGAGTTGAATAGGTTATAATACATAAAACAAGAACAGTCATTAGAAAGCATAATGATTTTAAAATACCAGCATAAAATTACATAAACTCATTAAAAAATACAACATTAGTGTAGGAGCCAAAAAGCAGGTTTCACCTTTTTTCTAAAGGTTATCTTGCAGACAGAATTCATTAAGATCAGGAGAAGATGGGGTCTTTTTTTAGTAGGGATGCCACATTCTTGACAAGAAGATTCTGCTTTCTGCTCTCCTTGGACTCCACAAAATAAAAGTGATATAGGAGGAACTTGGCATCTCGGGGACAAACATTTGGTCAGTTGCTGCCCATCAGAAATTAGAGCTCCTTCTCAATCCCTAGATATTTCTATGGAGCCAGACCTCAGCCAAGTTTTCTTTCCCCTTATTTTGAGACGCAAGACTCCTCTCATGTAGAGTTAACATCTAGTTCTGACACTTTTTGATGAGCTAGAAATGATTTTGCCCACTGAATTTGAAAAATGACCCAATGATCTGTTAGCCATTTATGGTGCTTTTTTGAAAAAGTTCAGGGAGCTGTGCCCAACTAGTTGATTTCCTCAGGATCACTTTCCTCTAATGAATCGTTCTGAGCGGTGTTTCATCATTACATACAGTTTTATGTGAGCTCCTTCCGTGTGGATTGTAATTATGTGCTCACCTGTATAGCCTCCTGAGAAAACAGGAAAATGACAAAGTTGTCATTTGTGACTACCAGTTCTGTCCTCTTGATCAAAGAGGTTTTTTTAAATTGGGATTTTGCGAAAACGACAAAAGCCTTAATTTAAAAGAACTGAACCTACACTATCGAAGCAACTTTATAGAGATTACTAAATCTTTGTTTGTACTTGTGGATACAAGTACAGTAGGGTAACTATGTGGAGAGCTGAGTGAACTCTGCGCTAAGTTTTGGTGTGAACCTTCACTGGTATGACCAGGGGTCACATGTCTCGCCGGTGACTGTGTGGCAGCTTTTCTTCCTTTTTCCTACTTCTATGTTATGTGTTTCTATATTGTGTGCAGCACTGGAACTGCTAAAGCTTGCTTTCTTTCTCTTGTGTATTTTAAAAATGTCCTCTGAAAGTCTTCTGTTAACGCCTTCTGCACCTGTCCTGGTAGAAGTTTCCTTAGAGTTCAGTGAAAGGAGGCATGTTCTGGACTAAAATGCTATGTGGAATATTCTTCTCCATTTCCCAAGAGGTGTTTGTTTTATAATTCTTATTGGTCACCTGGCTGTATGCTTAGAATTAAGAGCAATTCCATTTGGTCTGATTGCAACTTGTAGAGTTTTGCATTTAGCTGTGCCGTTCCTTCCTAAGTGAGAACTACAAGGTATACCCACACGATGATTAATGAAGCAAAGATTTAGCCATGCTTCAGGGTTGGGATTATGTGCGACAGTCTTGCTAACTCTCGTGACTCAAAGTGGACTGCTGCAGTAGCTCACAATCTAGCCAAGCTCCGTGTATTACCTTCATCATGCTTCATTCATCAGTTTAACTAAAATGTGAGCGCCTACTATGCAGCGAGCCCCACTTCGGGTTTTGAAAAAGACGGACACAGTTCCTGGCCTCATGGAGCTCATGATCAATCTTATGTATTACCATATTTTCGCGCATTGTTTAGAGCACACGAATACAAAAAAAACTTTGAAATATAGCAGCAAAACGAGTAGATAATGAATGCCCTAAGATTTTCGTAGAGATGCTGTAGTTTTATCGATAAAATGGTTTATCTGAGATTCATTCCAGGTCCTGGGTGTTTGTCCAAATGGCTAGGAAATTATTTACCTGAACCATACCATTATTTTACTTGCATTTACTTGGTGAAATGAGGTCTGTCCTTTATATCTCTAAACCATTCTTGTGGAATATATTTTCAGTTTAAATAGTTTATGATTTCAGCATGTCAGAAGTTTAAATTTACACAGTTAAGAGTCTTTCTAATGGGGCTCAATAGGGCATGTATCCAAGCAGAATTCTGCCGACTTTAATCTTGAGCTTTATAGTAAGAGTTCACTGTATCTATTTAATGTGAGAGAATGTGAATTGCAGTACATTATTCCATCCATTATATATTTATGAGGCCTGCTTATTCAGAACTCACAGCCCAATCATTCCTCTGTCCAGAAACCGTATTTCTAGGTTCTTGTTTTCTGCTCGTGTACAGCTGTAAACCACAAGTGAAGTTTCTAATGTTAGACAAGGTGTATCCATTAGTTCCACTAAAAAGCTCTAACCACCGGAGCTCATTGATTTTTAGTTTCATATATCTTTAATGAGGAGATTAAATACTTGTTTAGGAAGCAGAGCCTAGCTTAAGTGGTGTTTGTTCCCTCAGCATGTACAGTTGAAGACCTCCATAATCTCTCCCATAGGTCACGCCACGGAGCAAGCCCTAAAACATAAACTTAAAGTACCTCTGTAATTGTATAAATGAGCATATTATAATCATTTCTTTAAATAATTCAAAATTAATAACCACAGGAGAGGAAACACAGATTTCTAATAGTCTGGTATCTGAGCATATCTTCTAGGCTGTCTATTATTAATTCTCCATAAATGCTTAGCAAAACACCAAGTCCAGTTTTCAAGTGAAGATAAAACATATCTGGATCCAGAATTGATGTTGACTCTGGGTAAGAGAAATTAACTCAAGGCCAAAAGCAGGTCCTAATTCTTCTGGGTCATCAAGAAAAAACTTTAAAAACGTGTCGGTACCTAGAATATAACTTAAGCATATAATAACCATAAAATAACTGCAGTAAGAGATTATGCCAATTCACTGTTGTCAAACTAAGCAAAGTGTGATCAGAATGAGGAGTCTCAAGCCACATTGCTTAGCTGATTATGCATCTTAACACTAAGTACTGGATGCTGCAAGTCCCTTAAAATAGGATCAAGCAGAGTGATATTAGCATTTTCTGCATGCAGAGCCCTTTGTGTGTGGTAAGCAAACCATACACTAAGAGATCTGCTGCAGGTCCCTAGGTAATCTAACCAGACGGTGGGAAGCGAAGATCAATTGATTGCTCCCTCTACTTGAAACAAAGAAAAGTTTTCTCCTTCAGGGAAAAACAGAGAGCAGGTGGTAATGGGCAGCGAGGGGCATGTGGAGAAAATGGAAGAAGCAGGGTTATCCAGTGAAGACTAAATTAGCTGAAATGTACCTAATGACCTTAGAAAATGTTTTGTCATACATTTAGTAATTTTATAATTAGTTCTTCATAGTACTGAAGAAATTACTCATAATTTCTGAGTACAAAATTGTTTTTATTTTAATAATCTATATAGTCCTAAACTGGGTGATTTAAACAAAATTATTTAGCGGTGATAGCAGCAAGATACGGAGACTGAAAAAATAATACTTCCCAGCCTGGGGGAAGGTATTTTAACAAATCCAGAGGAAGTTAATATCCCCAATATAATGAGCTTTAAAAAATATCACTAAGAAGAACACAAACATTCTCAAAGAAAAATGGGCAAATGATGGAGTTATGAGCAAAGAACATGAAAAAAAGTCTCAGGCTAATAAGCATATTTTAAAGCATTAAACCTCGCATAATTTCATAAAGTATTTTTGAAAAGCAATTTGACGATGTATATCAGAATCCTTAAAATGTTGAACTTTTGGCTCAGTAATCCAGTTGTAGAGAAATTCATCCTAATGAAATAATTAGAATTATTTCTAACTATATAGAAACTATATACCAAGAGGTTGGGAAAACTTTAAATGTCTAACAAAAAAAGAAATACTGAAATATGTTACAAGTTCATTTATTAAAATATTCTTCAGCCATTAAAATTATATTGAGTGAGAATTTTAGTGACATGAGAAAATGCTCAGGTGAAGAAAGCACTTATTTATAGCGTGATCATGATGGGGAAATATATGTAGAAAAAAGAAAAGAAATATCTCAATATTTTACCAGTGGTTATATCAACATTGTGGAAATTTATCTGTAATTTTTTTTTTCTTTATAACTTTGTGGTGTTTTTCCCCCTAAGTTTTCTAAAATGACCCTGTATTGCTTCTAAATTGTTTTTAAGAAAAAAATAACAACAACCAAAATGTCCAAGAAATCCGTCAGTCCTCTAAGGAGAGTGGAAACACAGTTATATCTATCTGGCAAGTGTCTGTCTACTGGCAATATCCCAAGATTTTTCATGAAATTAAAATTTAGTTAAAATATATCATTTGAGCTACCTCGCAGGATATGGATGTTGAAAAATAATAACATATTCTAACAATGAAGATTTTGTTCATATTTATGGAAATTTTTCACTTGTAGAATAATATTAAGCATCTTCCACATTAATTCTTGTGCATCCCAGAAATAATTGTCAGTGGACTCAGTAGCCAGGAGGACCTTTCCTTATATGCACAGATAAAGAGGCCACGTCTGTTTTTCATAAAGTGAATAAATGAGCCACAATTCAGCATAGAAAAGTCCGAGGCATTGAGGAAGATATACATTCACTGTATTTCCTAAGGGCAAAGCCACAAACACTGGCGGCGCAGCTAGTGCAATAATCCGGGTTCAAAATTCTCCGCTTCTAAAAGGCTTGACTGATCCAGAGGTTGGCGCTGTGCGGGGGTTCAACATTCCCGTTTAATCTTTGCACAAGTCGAAAGTAGCCTTAATTTTGTTCTCATTTTCTTCTTTCCCCTCATTGAGCTAACAACACTTTAGAAGATGATTCAGAAAATTATCTTTAGCACGCCTACAGGCATAACAATGATGTCCCTTTCTACTGAGCCCTGACCCCTAATATTTTCCTAGGCAAGACCTTGAGAGAGGCAGAAAATTGAGAGGGTGAAGGGGGAAATCTTCAAAAGCAGCATGCCTCTAAATTGATACCGTGTAAACCTCTCCTAGCATCGGGAAACCACTGCTGGGGGTAAATGAAATGAATTCACTGGGGCATCTAATCCTATTCCTGGAACATTTAAATGCTTTAAATGCACTGGCGAGCAAACAAACTTCAAAGCAATCATTACACCCCAGACACTGTTGCTTGTGTGGCTGAAATCTTTATGAGATTAGCCTCCCACAGGGAGAGAAGTTAAACATGACCAGAGCCACTTTGAAACCGTCGGGAGGATACCCATTTACCGGCTGAGAATCGGGGCAAATGTGCCTCGTTCCCAAGGAGGTTTTGCCACCTCTCAGAAGTCACCCCGTGAGCCTAACACCCCAGCCCACTCCCCGGGCCTGCCTTCCTTTCTCTCTTGGAAACCACTTCGGCTCTGACAACACGGGACCCAGCATAAAAATTCAAAGTTCTTGAATTCCCTGGGTAGGAATTAAATGCTGGATGTCATCTATTGAACCAATATTGTAAAAGAGCATAATTAAGAGGTTTTAGTTGTTGTTTGGTTTTGTTTCAAATATGTGAAAAATGGTGAAAAAAATGTATTATTAGTTGTTTGTTTGGTGCTTTGTTTCTTTTGTCAACTTTTAGGCTCTTTCTTTTTTTATTCAAGGCAAGCATGCCCTCAAATGTTTTTGCTTCCTCATTCCAGGTCTTAAATTTATAATGCAAATATATTTCATTAGTCAGTAAACTTATGAATAAAACTTTTGGTTATTCCTGAACTAGCAAAATGATTTTTACTTATGTAAATGGGGCTAAAAAAAACCCCACAAAACTAAACAGCAATATTAATTCATCCAATCAACATTGACTTGCTTACCATAACACACAAGCAAAATTGATACCAATTGCTGTACAGACATAAATCAAATAGAACCCTTCCACTGTCGGGCTCCAGGACAGTGGTGGGCATGTTAAAGCAGATGAATCTGAGGATTCCAGGTCTGTGTTTCAGGTCCACAAAGGAAGAAAAAAGAGATGGTGATGGCTTGAATACATTTTCTCTCCCTGATCTTTTTATTCTCATGGTTCTTAATTTCTGAAATTCTACATTTCTTAGAGGAGTTTGTGCTATCAGTTTTTTTAGACTCAGATTTCAGAGATTGGAGTTATTTCTATTTGGTTTGTCTTTTTCAATTCACACTGAAAAAATTATAAATCAGTTTTTATTTACTCCCTGACACGACACTGTCAAATTAATTTGACTCTCTCAGAACATCACGGCTGAGAAGATGTTTCCCCATATCTTTAAAGGGACTGTTATTGAGCAAAATGTTGGCACATTCTGGGGTCCCCTCTGTAGGGAAACATGTTCTTGTTGCTCCTCGATTTTCATAAAAGCATGTTAATCTCATCCCAGCAGGACAAACAGTTGAAGCTTATGGTCAGCCAGGCTAACCAGCTACCTAGACCAGGTACTTAAAAATTTCAATCTCAAATGAAAAAGAAAGAAAGAAAAAGAAAAATGAAAGAGAGAGTCTCAAGAGGATGCAGAGCCCATCCAGTCCCCGGTATACTTTAAAATCTGTCTTTCATTATGCCATTCCAGCAGGAAGCATCACCCCTCGAGCACATTCTATTAGCTCCCCAAAGATTTATTACTTTGTTGCTTTGGGGTATAATTATATCAGGCTACGTAGTAGAAGATTACAAGTAAGCTCATTGTGAACGTACTGTAAGACTTTTGTCTCCCATGTTCCAGTGCTCTCTCTCTGTCTGAGAATCCACAAGAGAAATTAATCTCTAGGTATGGAATGGGGGAAAAAATAGAATATTCATGAGCGATGACCTGGTTTGTTTTTTATATCATTAAACACTGTGAATAATAAAACTGATTGGTCTCCTTTAAGTTGGCTGCTCAAAACTTCAGAGCCATATCCATGGCCCAATTCACTCAAGAATGAAAAACTCCCAACATTTCATGTAGACACGACTCTCAATTCCAATTTATCATCTTTCTACTATTATTGTTCTTTACTCCATTCCTGCCTCTATTTTAAATGTTTGTTCTATCTTGTTGAATTGTGTGCATTTTGTTAGGTAATTTTACATCTTGTTGAATGTAATATTTATACAAAATAAAACTAACAATTATCACCATTCTCAGACATGCCCCTTTCCCTCTCATCCTTAGAAGTCTCTAGTTTTTGTTTCCTATCTGACAACGCTACTAATATTTGCCAATCCAGCAGAAAGTTTTACACAAATGAACTGCCGTAATAGGATGTTAACCTATAATAAGAGTTTGTCACATCACAGTCACACTATGGGAGACCTGCCATTGATTTTCCAGTAAATATGGCAAATGGTGAAAAGTACAGCATGTGTTCCTCAGCACTAAATTGTTCAGTGACTGTTTTTCTTTTCTGCTGCTTTCTACTCCGCTGTCTTCAGGTGATATTGAATAAAATGCTCTTTTCCTTCAGCATATGAGATTATACTGACATAGCTAATGGGGTCTATACAGAAGCTATCATCTGTTTTGCCATTAATGCATTTGTAAGGCTTGCCTCCATTCTTTAATAAAGCACCAAAAACAAATTAGGTGGAAAAAAATGACCGTGTCATGGATTTAAGAGCAAGCGTGGCCCATGTCTCCTTTGGGTCATTTAGGTTATTCAGATCTACATAGGCCCAAGGACAGTTTTTTAACATCTCAAAAAATGAAACTCAAAAGATGATAAAAGTTCATGGCAATTGTTAGAAAGTTCTCCCCATTTAGCCTAAGTTGTTCCTTCTGGAACTTCATTCTGTTCGCGTTGAGCGTAATCGCTACTTCTAATTTGAACCCATTGGGCGGTCAGGTATGATGAGGTAAGGATGTCACTGGAGGACTAATCTCTCACACAAGATGTCATTTACCTTACAAATCTGTTCTATTCCAGGGTCTGGTCCTCTGACTTGTACAAGCTCAGAAGGTCACAGTTGGATTCCTCGTCAGGGTACATGCCCAGGAGGCAGCCAATCAATGACTCTCTCATCGTTGATGTTTCTCTCTCTCCCTCTCCCTTCCTCTCTCTGAAATCAATAAAAACATATTTAAAAAAAAAAAAAAAAGCCATGCAAGATACCTCCAGAAATGTCTAGTCTTCTAGGTAGACATAGACATATAAGTGCAAATTTAGTAATAGTATAAGCTGTAGTTGAAAGTCTATATCATGAATGTTCAAAGACTACATCAAGTCAGGCTCTGTCATAGGAAAACAGGGCTTGCCTGTGGAAGAGAAATATTTGTTGTTGTTTTTTGTGTTTTTTTTTTTTAAATATATCTTTATTGATTTCAGAGAGAGGAAAGGAGAGAGAGAGAGAGAGAGAGAAACATCAGTGATGAGAGAGTCATTGATCGGCTGCAGCCCGCAACCTGGGCATGTGCCCTGACCGGGAATCGAACCCAGATCGCCTGGATCCTAGGTCGACGCTCAACCGCTGAGCCACGCCCGGCCAGGCATGAAAGAGAAATATTTAACATCTGCTGTCCAAGGCTCCCTCTTCTAAAAAAAAAAAAAAAAAAGTGATTGATTGGATCTAATTCTCTGTATGATTATTTTATAATTGATCCTTCAGAGAGAAATCTTCTTTCCCTTACTATCAATTATCCCCTTTATCTACATACATAGGCCCAGCAAGTAAAGCAGTTTTAAAGCCATGGTTGTTCATCTCCTCTTGCTTACATGACATAATTAAAAATAAAGATCTTTAATGGCCCTCTGTTGGCTGGAGAATAAAACCCAAATATCAGTGTCTTTCCCACCTTATGTTTTTCATCTACTTTCCCCTCACTTGATGCTCTTGCTGAGTAGGCTGTTTACTTTATTCAATCAGTCTGCACATATCTGTTACATACCTACTATGTGCCAAGTACTGTCCTCATGATGGTAAATAGGAGAGAAGCCGACAGATCATGCTTGTTCCCTCCGCCAGGAAGGTGATCCTTGTTCCATTTGTTTGTTTAAAAGCTATATATTCAAGGTGTAGCTCAAGTTTCACTTCATCTACCCAGCTGAAAGAAATCATTACTTGTTACATATTCCAATCCTCAATCCCAGGGACTTTCTTGTGGCACGTAATTACCTCCTATTTATTTTTGCCTTCACTCGTCTGCTAGTGTGTAAGTCTCCTGAGAGCAGGGTTTGTATATAATTCCTCTCCCTTCCCTTCTGGCACGGTAAACGTAGTAGTTGCACATGGAATAAATGATACAGCCAATTTCCGTCAGCATTTCTGGAGCTGCCAACCTCATGGTGTAACGGTTTCAACACACCTCCTCACTAAGCTTTGGGTCCTCTATGGATACGGCAGTGTATTTTTATTTTGTCAAAGAAAAAAAAAAAAATTAACATCGCTACTGTCCAAATATGCCATGCCACTTCGGCTTGTCTTTGTATATTAAGATAAATGGAAATGTTTTCTCGTTACTTGTTCCGCAGCTTCTATTACAGAAAATGAAGTTTTTCTCTTTTTAATACCAGCTCTACAAAAACGTTAGCGGATCATTTCCTCCCAAAAGCTACACTGATTTTCATGGTCCTTCTCGGGGTATTTCACGCGGCGCACGCACCACGAAGGAAATGTGTCTTTGAACAGATTTGCTGCTCTGTTGGCTGTTGGCTTCAAAAGGGTCCCAAGGCATTCATTGCTGGATAGCTTTACACCATAAAGAAATTAAAATAGAGTGTCTTAGTCTCAAGTTGACTCAAGAGAGGAGGAAAACACGAACCCCAAGGAACTGTCATTTAGGCATTTATGATCAGATCAGTGTAAATTTTATTTCAGCAACTGCCGTTCTCCTTGTGTGAGCGTCTTGGATGCGGCGGGGCTGGGCCTTCAGTCCCCCCGAAAGCCGTGTGCGTGGAGGGCCGGGGCCGTCTCTTCCTGACCTGTCCACACAGCTCCTTTCCCTTCCAGCTGCTTTGTGCGAGTTCATGCAGCCTGGCTGCCCTTCCTTTTTATATTACATTTGACACCCCTGGTTACAAAGAATCGGCTCTTCTTTTTTGTCAGAGAAGCTCCAAACTTGCCCTTTTAAATACCAGTCCCAAAGGCTTTCTGTCTTCACCACCAGATCTGACTCATTTCAACCCATTTTCCTGGAGTCCTTCCTCAAAGGGTCTGGCAAATAGGGTATTCATGAGAACATTCTTTGTCTGATGCCAGTAGGGCCTGAACCCCCCTTACGTGGTAAATACTTTGAAACTATGGGACGTCCATTTACTATCAACCAACATTATACTTTTTTTATATTCTCAGTGACTAACTTCAGGAATGTTTGAAAATGTCCACATGATCATTTTTAATCTCGAGATGATTTTCATTCATCTGGTTTACTTAGATAAGGAAACGATTTCCCTCCAAAAAGCTTACCAATGATAAAGTTTATAGATGTTGGCATCGCCTACCTAGGAAAGAGGAAGAGGTAGGTTTTACAATGAAAAAGAACTCTCCTTTTTCTTTTCTTTTATTTGAAATTAATTTATTATGAGAGGCATTTTAGGGAGAGCGGCTTTAAATATCAACTTGGCCCTTCTTGCTGAATTAGGTAACACTGAAAGGAAAAAGAGGGACCTGTCAGGGGGAAAAAGTTTAAATTCAGTGAGAATAGAGTTTTTGGAAGGAGTGACTCTAGTTCTAACAGAATTTTATTCCAAGAATTTGAGTTCTTAAAAGACTAAGACTAGAAACCTACATCCACAAAGGGGAGCTGCCAATTATCCGGTGAGTCGAACTGTTAGTTATCTGCTGAATTTAGTCAATTTGGGGGGGAAAAAAATCTAGCCTCAAACTCCTACTTTCTCCTCAATAGTGGATTACTTTTATTTGAAATATCTGGCTAATTAATTCAGTTCTGCACTTCATTTTGTCTCTGTGGATAGAGGTTGAATGTCACATTCTGATCTAATTCCCTGAGGTAGGGAGGTGTTGGGAGGGCATCGTTTACATTAGAGTTTCTCAGAATGACATTATAGTTCAGTGAATTAATATAGAATTAGACTAACTTGCACATTCAAACAATTTTTGATTACTTATGAAAATAAAGGTAAAAAGCCTGGCATGGATTACCCTAACCCACAGGCATTTGACAGAGAATCAAATTAGGCACCAACTCAACTGTTATGAAAATTTCCATTTAAAAGGAGAGTTGTGTTGAATATATTTGTGTGCCAACTCTGACACTTCTGTAAATGATTTTAACATCTCAAAGTCCAGAGGAAAATATTATAATTGCTGAGAAATAGGAATATCACTAGCAAACGTAAGAGGATCCTTTTCTTCTTGGTAGTAGAGAAATAGGTCCAAACATTTTAGTGCTGGTGAGACTCATGCAAGACCGTAAATCAACATGTGAAAGCAATGACTACAAATTCCTCTCTTCTTGCTTCCTTTGCTCAACCCAGATGTAAATTCAAATTATAGAGCAGTAAAATAGTTAAAGGAGTAGTAACAAAGTCAAGAGGCACAAAACTGAGCCAAGAAATAAGCCAGATAATTCAGTTCTGCATAAGTCAAAATGCTTCAAGAAGCTTTTTAGGAAAAATCATGATACACAGGAGGAAAAAAAAAAAAATCCCAATCTTTAAATAGTCACATTATATAACAGCAAGCTAGCCTATAATTTCCCCCATGAAATTTAATAAAGTACAGTAAGCCTTTCAAAACCTTTAATAATTCTATAAATGCAGGATTAAAATAATTTATAAAGCAGCAGGATTCCTTTTTAAGGCTAGCCATTTATACCAAAAACAACCACAAAAAGATATTGGCGGTTATTTTGCACTTCAGTGGCCTTACTTTGTTTGGAGTACAATGAGCTATAAAGATCTTTTATGATGCAGATGTTAAATGGCAACTTGGCTTACCTGGGGCTAAACCACTCTCTGAAACAACAACCCCAGCGATAGTCAAATGCCTGCCTCTGAAAATTAAAACTTATAAACTGCTATAGACTTTTGGTATGTAAATAGCTACAGAACCATCTAGTAAAGGGAAAGGCATACACCATTCAATGACAAAGTTCATCTCGCCTCAAACCAGCCAAACTGCATTAGATAAATGCCTGCCAGATTACACGTTTAGCTGGGGGCCATGAACATCCTGCTATTCTCCAGCAAAAACCTGAACAGTGTATTCTAACACTCTACCCCATCCCCACATTAACCATAAAAAAATATCAAAGAGATTATACACAGTCTGTTGTTTGGCAAGACGTGGCAAATTCTCTACACTTTCAAGTATAAGTAAAGCATACAAACTAGATAAGGATTATTATATATTTTTTAAATCTATACCATAAAAGGAAGGAAAAATTGGTCTAATGAGATGGAGGAAATGAAACCTATAAAAATTATTTTTAAAATAAAATAAATGAGAAAAATTAAGAATACATCTATTTTAGAATGCATTACTTTGTGTTCTCAATAAAATATAAGAAAACATAAACTTTATCAAACAAGATAAGATGAAAGAGGGCTTTATTAAAAGATAAAGTATAAAGCAAACCAGCTGCATTAGGAATGAAGATTGTGGCATTCGTTCAGCTTTCCTTCACTTCTATCACTCACATGAAAAAAAATAATAAAAAGATGAAAACAATAATCTCCAACCGTATGAAACCAGGACACAGTCACAACCCCAGGTCCCAGGTTATAAAAAATAGCTGCCAAGTACGTTGACTTTAGGATGACATTGAATAAGGGCCCTGAAAGCGTGCACAAAGCTCTACGGTCCTTTAAAGAATGTGCTGTTTCTTGAAGATTCTAGATGCTTCATGCTCAGAGTTAGAACAAGCAGATCTGTGGTGTAGGCAATACACACGTTGGTCCAAACACTTCTTCACACCAGGAAGCGCGAGGTGAAGTAAAGTCAAGGGGAAATTTTTTTATATAAGCCACCTTTGGAAGAACCAGGTAGAGAGACTATCAAGGTATAGGAGCAACCAACTTGGAGCCAGCTAATGAAAATTTTTTAAAATGTGCTAAATTATGACATAAAGTGCATTAAAATGATAAGATTTCACTAAGGACCACATATATCTTCTACTGTGATGAAGAGTAGAAATCTATTCTATAAGAGAGGAGTGATATGCAAAATATTTTTTAAACTCTATAGCTTATATGTTAACCAATCAAAATCAAAGGAAATACATGAGATATGCATACTGGAAAAAAGAGAGGAAATTGTCTCTACATGCCAAGAGTATTATTATACACATGGAAACTTCAAGAGAATCGACTAAAAAAACAAAAACAAAAAAGTAAAGCATAATAACAATTCACCAAGGTGGTATATACAAAATCAATAGCTTTCCCATACACGTGAGTTAGAAAATATAAGGAAAGAAGATGCCACATTTTAAGAACTAACAAACAAAACCAAAATAACTAGAGATAAATATAACAATCAATATGTATGGCTTATTTGGAAAAAGAATGATTTAAACTATTAACCTAAAAGAGGTGAGAAACCAGAAAGATAAAACCTGTCTTTAAATAGATTAATACTACATGGACAAAATTCTCCATAAGTTAACCTAGAAATCAAATGTAATTTCAATGTAAATAACAACATGATCACTGAAATGAAAAGGGGTACCTGACAGCAGTCATGAAAATTCTGGGCTTGGGGGCAGAGAATCTGAGCATTCACATAAAATAATAAAATATATTTTAAAGCTACAGAAATTGAAACTAATATTTATCCAAAAATATGTAGCATATTAACTGAAGAGAACAGAGAGTTTAGAAATAGAAATAAATACATTGTTCAATATTAGTTTATAATTAATATCACATTTTAAATCAGGACAGTAGGGGAAAAGTGATTAGTTAATAAAATTGAAACCAGACACAAAGGGTCTGAGGCCGCCTGTCACTACTTTAGCCAAATTAAGCAGAGACAGGGTTGAATCATATGTGAGCGTTTATTCCATTATTGCCGCAAAATGGGAGAGCAGTCGGTCACCCTGGAAATTCTGCTCTGACTCCCCTCGCCAGTTCGCAGGGTATATACCGGTGAGGGAGAAGCTAACTACATGCTGCTGTGAGCTAGAGGTGTAAGAGAGAAAGGGGAGGGGAGGGTCTGCGGTCCGGCCTTCAGGAGCTCAAGGTCCAGTCAATAACCAGGGGGCTAATCTATGATGCTACAAGCAGCTCAGCCTGTTCCTGGGACCAGAGAATGGTCAGCGTTCCTGAGGCGAACTCCCGGAGGGGCTCAGGGTGCAGGCACAGCAACGAAACCAAAGTATGTCCTGTCCTTGGTCTGTTCTCAGAATGTATTTCTTTCCTGAGTAATGGACCCACCGAGGCATCTTATCTTTTCACAGCCTTGTTTCAGCCTCCAGTTTCCCAGGGTCTGTAGGAAAACTTCTTACCTATAGTTAGTAAGGTGGATGGTTATTAAACAACTGTGGCTCTGTCCTTTCCCCACTATCAAAATGATGTTGGAATGACCAGTTTACTATTATAAAAACAAAAAGCTAAATCTATACCTAACTCTTTATACAAAATAAATTTCAGGTTGATTCAACTTATACATGTAAAAAAAACAGAACTGGAACAGTCCTAGAACAAAATATCTATTTTTAACAAATAGCCTTAGAGTAAGACTGCTTTAAACAAGTTACAAAACAGCAAACATGAAAAATTACTGCATTTTATTTCATAAAAATTTTCAATATAATAAGTTTTTTACAAATTAATAGGAAAATGTGAATGTAATAAACATGAACAAAACAATGGATTAAACATTTATAAAAATTAAAGAATGCAAACAATGATGATACAGGGAGGAGTGAAGGAAAACAAGTTATGAAAATTGCTTAAACTCTCCCTCTTGAAATTAAGGAAATACATGTTAAAACTAGTGTTTTCCAAATTTAATTTTGGGAAAAAGAATAATTTTGATAATATATAATGAAACATTTACTTGTTTCATGAGCAAGTAACAAGGATTAGAAGCTTGTTCAAAGACCATCGCCAGAATAAAAATTGTTATAAACTCATTGGTGGGAAATAGGCACCATCTATATAAATTTAAAATACAGATTACCTTTCAACGTATCAATTCAGTTCTAGAAATCATTTTATAGTTATCACCTGTGGAAATGGAAAAAAATCTATGTAGAAGGATGTTCACTGCAGCACTGTTTATAATACCAAAAGACCAGACACAATCCAAGTGTCTGTTCCGAGGGAATGGCCAAATAAAGTATAATAAATGACTGCAAATTAGTAGCATACAGTGGTTAAAAAGAATGTAGCAGTTTTATGTATGTCAAGGTTACACTATACTAATATAATACAACTTAATTACTATATTATAGTTTTACCATATGCAAGTACCATTTTCATGTTTTAAAAATGTTAATTAAAATGTTATTAAAATATTTTTTAAATATGTAAATAAAAATAGTTGGGCTATATAAAAACACATCCAGGGAAATAAAGAATGCAATGGGGAAGTCAACATTCACATATGGAACAGGAAAGGGCAGAGGAACAGGCCTAAGAGACGATTATGAAAAAGGACAGTGGCGCTCAGTGCTACATGTTGCCCCTTAGGGCAATGGCAGGGAGGGGACAGATACAAACAAAATATATTGTTAGAAAGTATAATGTACTATTTCATCAAACCTGAGGTTGCACTGATTCTAAAACATATCATTATTTTCAGGTGCACTATGAAAGAAAAAATTCTGCCAATTAAACTATGACACAATTCTTCCTAATTATTGACTGAAATGAGTTACAATATTCATCTTATAATTGATGAAATACTGTACATGAGAAATAGCTAATACCTAGAATTTTCCTGGCAGCATTTTTAAATTTCAACAGTAAATACAAAATTCTCTCAGCAACAATAAAAGAAAAAAATTACAAAGAAATAAAAATTAAACCAAACTTAGCTTCCCTTACACTATTGAGTGTCAGAAGAACTGGACTTGTCTTGGGAGATCTGAGTAGAAGCAGATAAGATCCAAAAATTCCGTGGTCGGCCATGATATATATATTTTTTTATGTACAAAGGCAATGAAAAAAATGTTCTCAAATGGAAGGCTCAGAAAATACGTTACTATGTTCCAGGAAACTTGCTAAAAAATAAAAAATTGCTCCTGATGATCATACAGTGAATCAAAGGAGAAACACAAGTCAGAGTAAACACCAAAGTAATTATTAATTCAACCAAATTAGATTTTTAAATACATTAAACAAAAGTTAAATGTCAAATTTAATTTTGAAATTTTGAATAATATTGAAAATTTTCATATATAATGCCAAAAATATTAATTTAATAATTAATAATAATTTCAAAATAATATGACCCCCTTACTTTAAACAACATTCACTATCTTAGATAAGAAAAATTGTCCAATATTACTGGTGTCACGGTATTTAACATTAGTTTTTATACTTTAAATTTTGAAGTAGGAAACAAATTGACCCACAATACACATACATACAAACACACAGGCACACAGCCTTCAAAAAATGTTTATACGAAAGGTCTCATACTATGTGCACTAGAGAATTATCTGTTTTGGTCCAGATTATACTGTTCAAAAGTTGTTTCAGTTTATCAGCCTTCTTGTCACTCTTGGTAACACATTTGTTTTTTCCAACGTACAAGTCCCATGTGGCTTCAAAGTGAAGTTGGGAGCTGGCCTTGCCTTTTTCCATGTCTCAAGAATGGACATAAAATCAAAAAAAGCAACAGCTTCCCTCCATGCTATTTAAGACTGTTAAAAGAGAGGGCCCGCTCCTCACCTGAGATTATGAGAAATTAATTGTGCCATGAAGCCCTGGGGTGGGGGGCAGGTACAGGGTAGAAAGGGTCAATGGAAAATAAAAGGGGACACATGTAATACTTTCAACAATAAAGATAAATTTTTTAAAAAAAGACCTAAAGAAGCCTACAGTTGTTGGTCATCTCCTCTGCCATGTGTCAAAACCTTTCCTGTATTATTCAGAGCAGGCTAACTGCTATAACATATAGATCCAAAAATACATACTGGCTCAAACTAAATAGACATTTATTTGCTGCTCACCTACACGTTGAAGATGAGCCCAGCTTGGAGAGAGTGGTGGGAGAAGTCTGATCCAAACGGCAGTTCGGGGATGTAGGTTGCCAGAGGTCCTGCTGTCTTCAGCAGCAGGCTTTGGGGGTAACTGGGCATGAAGGAGAAAAGGCTAGGGTTTGGGGATGTAGGCCTAGAAGTGGCTCAGATCATTTCCACTCACATTCCACTGACTAGAACCCAATCACATGGCCACACTGAACTATAAGGAAGAGAAACATGGTCCAGCTATGTAACTGCAAGAAGAGGAAATGGGCATCGGTGAGCAACCAAGTCTCTGCCACCGGCTTCCACTCAACCGGTGTGGCCTCCAGCTAGGGCCCTGGACCCCTGGGCAATGCACAGGTCTTCCCGTCAGGCTCAGATGCGCTTCCTCAAAGTCAGGTACCTGCCAACTCCAACCCAACATGTAATGGGAAAGGAAGAAGGTAACGTCGCTGGAATTGCCTGACTTCTTGGTGGATGAATCTTGGCTTTGCGTCAACTTCTCCCAATTTGTTAAATGTCCTGTGTCTCCTTAATTAGGATGTATTCTCTTGGACTCACTTCTGAGAGGTTATCCTTGACTTTTAAATCATCTTCCTAATTTAATTTAGAGGCCTGAATCCAAGAACTCACTATTTCAAGATTTTTTTAAATGAGCTATATTAGGAACCTCCTGAGTTAATACTACTCTCCCTGCATTTTCTTTTTCTCTCAGAGATTTTTGAATCATTTATTTCAGCTCTTGAGCACCAGTACTGGTGAGCCTCTACTTGGAAGAGGGGCATGAACTCTGTGAGATTATGAATGTTTCACCTTAATGCCCCGTTTCCTCCTGGTCAAGAGAAACCAATATGGGGAAAGGCTAAATTTTTACTTTTTCCACTGTGATCTTTCACTAATAGGTAATGGTTTCATAGGGGAGGAAAATTAATTTTCCCTCTACCCTTCCTAGTTCCTGATTAAGGCTCCCTGCAATAAAAGGCATATCAACAAGAGAAAAACAGAAGTTTATCAGCAGGGAGATACCCAGAAAAACTAAGCAAAAGTCTTGAAAATGGTCCAGGCCATCATCTTAACTACCATCTTTAGCTAAAGACAAAAGGAAGATGTTGGGCTGTTCGCAGAGAGTGAGAAGGGGAAATGTTTGAGATGAGATGTTATATAGCTAATTAAAAATATGCTTTCAAAGACAATTTAATAACATTAAAAAAGACATAATACTATTGCTAGTACGTGATTCCAATTATTAAACCATATAAAGCCTGAGAGGAAATAAAACTAATATTAAACATAGTTATCTCTTATTTTTAAAATTATTGATTTTTTGTCTTATTTTTATTTTACTATTTCAAATATTTCTCAGATTTTCTATACTTCATATCAAAAGTATTTATACACACACACATATACATATATATGTGTATATATATATATACAGTTTCTTCTGGTCTGAAAAAGTTATCAATACATAATTGATGCACCCTGCATAATTCTAGGGGAAAAAATGAAATAAGATAATCAGTTCATCAGCAGATAGGCTGTGTTATTTCTAGTGCCCAAAGGACTTTTATGAGCTCAGTTTACACTTGTGTTATGGGGAAAGGCGAGGGAAAGAAAACACAGCGTGAGAACAGTGTGAGGCATGTTCAAATCCACTGCTCACAGCAGGGAAAAACAATTGCTTCCTCTCCTTTTCCAGTGACCTAGCTGTGTGCAGATCACAGTGTCAAAAAAAGTATACAAAATTGCCTTCCACATGGCTTCTCTCTGTTATTTTTACATTAGTAAATGCCTAGTCCAAAGGACCCTCTGAGAAACCTCAAGGCCTTGCACTGCCCTGGTTCTCTTTGGCTGAAAGTCTTCAAACAGACATCTGCTTATTTTATGAGACAGACAGTTTCATAATCGGAGTCAAGGACCCCTACAACTACCCTACGACCGGAGAATGATTGCATCATTAATTTCTAAGGACATTGCTAAACTCTTTAAAAGAAGTCTCTGTGATTTCAGACCCCTGTAGGCTGGAAGAGCTCTTTTGCAAATATGTATCTCTTATTTGCAAAGAAAAAGAATTTGGATATTATTCTCCCCAGATCGCTTGTTTACTGCTCCTACATCAGCCTCCCTCGCGAAAGCTTTCAGCGTCGGTGCCAAGAACAAAGGTGAAAGTACGGGAATTTAAATGTTTGTTTAGAAAGATGTTTGAAGGGATTAAGTTTTATCTGCCCATTCAAATAGGATTAAAGGGATCAACTTGAACAATAAAGGCACATTATAAATACGTATGTTGTCTCTAATTAATAGGTTCAGATATGAATATAAGACCTGTCACATTATTACAGAATAGCCTATGATTACATTATTTTCAAATAATTGAAAGGAAACTCATGAGTCATTAGTAAAGAGAGGACTTTGAAATGAGGCAAACTCATTCAGCAAATATAATGCTTTGCAAGACACATTTCCTATTTATATGTACAGTTAATAACATCTATTATGCAGTCCTAGCCCTAGAAAGCCTGTGTTTGTTGAGAGAAATACTTTAAAACAGAAGCTTAATTACATAGTGCTCAAGTTTCTCTGGCAACATCAAAAGGGAGAAAGTCATTTGTGCTTTAATGAATATTTTGAAAGAGAAAATAAGTTCTTAAGTTAAGAACTTTATAAGTTAGAGACAAGGAGAATGTAGGAGAAAAAAAGATGTTAGATTCTAATTTTTTTTCAGTATATGACAAAAAAACGCTATAAGGGGAGAAAACTGATATATATATATAAGCTATATATAGATATGTATGGAAAAGCCTACATATTTAAGCTTATAAATATCTATATCATCTGTATCTATATCTATATATCTAGATATAGACACATTTAGATATATAGATATATATGGATATATAGACATTTAGATATATAGATACATAGATATATAGAGAGAAAGAGACTACAAAAGCTTCCTAGTGCTTATCTCAGGGTTCTGCATTTTGCCCCTCAGAATTACTTAGGCACATTACAAATAAAAATATTTATTTTCAAGGAAAAGAGTCCCCTTTAGCTCTCTTTAGGAAGATTTCCTCCAAAACTATACCTATCTCATTTTGAAGAAAACTGCAGAAGAAATTTAGTGACCCAGCCCAAAGGAGCCAGTAGGTGAGAGTAGCATTTGGAAATGGTTTTAAGTTGACTCGTGATTTTGACAAAAAGAAGTACACAAATTAGTATTAAAAAATGATCATCACTGGGCATGCTGACAGCAGGAGAGATAAACCTGGCGCTGTCCAATCCCACTTGCAGCTCTTAGACGTGGAGGGATAGGTTTCATTCTTTGGTACAAGGTACTTTAGAAGGTAGAAAGTCGTGAGACACCACTGAAGGCCCTCATTTGACAAAATAGGGACAAAGATGCTGACAAAGCACATGACAGCCAACCTCTAATCTGCGGTGCCTGGGTCCACCAGCGGTCCACTAACTAGCATACTTATCTAACAAAGAAAGTTACCAAAATTTTTTGAAGGAGGGGTATTTATCTTAAGGGCCATTTGCTAGAACTTTCCAGGACTGCGTTCAAGCCCAGCCTTAGACAAAGCAGAGAATGAAATCAAAACCAGTGTCCCTCCCTCTTCCTCCCCCAGGGGCTGCTGGCGGACCCCTTGTGCCTGGTCCCGTGAGCGCCCCGATCTCAAGCTGCAGCACCCTCAGGCCACCCCTGCTCCTCTCAGCACCTTTTTCTACCTCCTGACCTCCTCAATTTTTATAATTTAATTTGCACAATGCTGTGAACAGTCACAGTTCACCTTAGTGTAGAGTATTCGCTTTTAAACTTGGAGCCTGCAATGCACAGTATCACATCACAAAGGAATTGAACCCTTCCTTTCTCCTTTCCTCATGCCTTATTTTGTTTTTAACCAGGGAGGACACCAAAATAGCCTACTAACTTCCGAACATTTCTATCACATACTGAACATTTCTGTCATAAACACGCCATCTGTGCAAGAAAACCAAGGGACTATGCGTTCTTTAAAAAAAAATAAAATAAAATAAAATATATATATATTTATTGATTTCAGAGAGAGGAAGGGAGAGGGAGAGAGAGAGAGAAACATCAATGGTGAGAGTCACTGATGGGCCACCTCCCGCAGGCCCCCACTGGGGATGGAGCCCACACCCCAGGCATGTGCCCTGACCGGGAATCAAACCTCAATTTCCAATCATAGGTCGATGCTCCACCCCCAGGCCACGCCCGGCCAGGCGGGAAGAAGCTTCCTTAAGCTTCGTGTGGAATAATCCTCAGCTAGGAACGGTTCTTGGGTCACTCTGATGAAATCCCACCCATGAGAACGTTCTGGAAACCAACCAGCAGCACCGGCCCCAAAGCTCCGGGACGCTGAAATCAGCAGCAACCTTCTGCCTGCGCCTCGAGTGGCCTACAATACCTAAAATAAAATGGGAGCAATAGGCCGATTTTCTTGCTTTTCTCAAACATTTTGCCTGCCTCTTCTGCCTCTTATGAGGATGCTGGTTTATGTATTTTCCCTAAAAGTGGTGACACCTCTGCCCTCCCAGGACTTGGCCCTTGAAGTCCCTGATTAAAAGGGGATACCAGGTAAGACAGAACCTGATGGTCACAGTGGTGGTTCTGGGTTCCTCGTACTGTGAGCACACACGATACTACACTCGGAGGCTCCAAATGTACCTCAGTTATTGCAAAAGAAATCAAAAAGAGGACCAGATCATCATTTAACACTGTGGCATTCAATTTTGAGTTTCACATCTTGGGCTCTCGCGGTTGCCTTATTTAAAGCCCTTCCCTTTCGCCAACACTTCTTCTGAACTCTGAGAGATGCATCCATCATGATGCGAGATTGGATCTGTAGCTGGAGGAACAGGAATAATCATCAGAGGTGTACATATAAACTGGAAACCTCCGCATTCCTCCCAACCGCCCCCTGTCCCAGGAATGCTAAAATAATGCTAATGCAAGAAAAGATATTCCAGTGTCATTGCAGATTTCAAGCAGTGCGCACTCGTACCCACGATTATGTCAAAATATACACAGAGGCATCATTTGAGAGAGAATTTATTATAAAAGGAAATATAAAAAAGCAAAGCTAGCCTGACCTTGCTTTATTTATTTTTTTTAAAAATCAGTGCTTGAACTGGAGTTGAATAAATTTGTCCAACTTAACATGAAATTGTGTTGGTCTGAGAATAAAAAATAAAACTGGTAAGCCTATTCATGTGGAGTGAAAAGAAGAGACCATAAAAGAAACATAAAACATCTCCCTTCTGGCATTAAAAAATGCATTTTTTTTTTCCAAAAAAAAACAACTAAACATGCTTTTGAATAATATGTTTTATGTAAAAAATAAAGAATTGGAAGCTTCAGAAGCAAGGAAATCCACGTTTACCTCCGGGGATCTCTCCCTAGGGTGAAAAAGAGAAAAGTATAAGAATTGATATTTGTGTGGGGGTGGTGGTTGTTTTTGTTTTTTTAAGTCTGGACTGGACTGCAAGAGACAATAATTAATAAATGTTTTTCCTTTCAGGTTTTCATACCCTTGTAATTTTATTCACTTCTCTTATACCCAGACTTGTGTGCCTAGGAAAAAAAAATAATTTTTTCGAGGGATTCCTCAAATCATTTATTTTAAATGAAGTAGAATTCAAGTGATTCCAACTTTGCTTTCTAGATCCAAACATCAATAGGACTAAGGTAGTATTTCTACTTAGCTTGTTGCTTGCTTTTGAAATGAAATATTCTGTGAAGTCAGTGTTTCCTTCCATCAAAACTGAAAGAAATAGGCTTACATTGATTCTTTGTTATTTTGTGTTACTTTTTAGGACTGTTTGTTTACCATCATTAATAGATGCTCTTTGGACCAGACTGCTAGAAGAGTGGCATAAAGGTATATGGGTATGGAAACTCAGAAATGGCTAAGAAATCTGTTTTAAAAACTCTCTAATTTCAGGAAAGAATTTCTAGTTATTACTAATCCATAGCCTTTCCTCGGAGTGTACTTGGTGAAATGTTATGGTAAAGATGAGACACTTGCAACCTCCAAGACCTCATTTATTTCTAAATAGTCCTCTAAGGCAGATATCTGAGATTTAAAGGCTCAAGTTCTGTAAGCTAGAAGTTTATTAAGCAAAACTAAGTTGAAACTAGAGGGGAAATCCTCAGTCTAACATTCCTCATGTCAGGTCATCTTTAAGCTCAGCTGGACTGATCCTTCCTAGGAAGGAAGGAAGGAAGGAAGGAAGGAAGGAAGGAAGGAAGGAGGGAGGGAGGGAGGGAGGGAGGGAGGGAGGGAGGGAGGGAGGGAGGGAGGGAGGGAGGCAATAGGTAAAAAGATCAGAATGTACTTTCTTAGTTTCAGCCTAGAGGGAATTTTTAGCCTTAAGTTATAAATTCCAGAAAATAACAGTTTATAAGGGAAACAATGACAGAACCTTAATTATGGCTCTGCACAGGGCAATGCTGCAGGAAAAAAGAAACGAAAGCAACTACCCCTGAGATGAAATCCTTAATCTTTGAGTGAGATGCGGCCTAATAACTCAGACACAGAGTGGTGCGAGGATTCAAGTCCTCACCTGCAACAGACTGCTGTGTGCCCTTTATGAAATTCACTGTCACCTTCCACTCCTTCCTTCCTAACTAAGCCCCACTTCACTCTGGACCAGGTAGAAAAGAAAGGTCACAACAAACCAAGCAATGGTCTGTTACCATTTTGGCAAAAGCTGTTTTCCTAACATGTGCGTCAAAGAATCAGCGAAGCTGGAAAGGACCAAGAGGGGCCGTGTGGTCCACGCTCCGTCTCTCTGCAGATAAAGCCTAAATCACTGAACCCAGATTGAGAAGGTAGCCCAAAGTTTACCTCTGTGATGAATGAGGGGGAATTCATATCCTCCCTCAGAAACTCTGTGCTGGCTTTAAAGTCCAGAAATCTGTTACTTGAAACCCAATTCTTAATGTAAATGACTCCCTTAGCCTCACACCATTGTCTGTGAACATAAAGTGCCCCCTATAAACATGCTTCGGACACTTGGAGTAATTCATGAACCCAATGCTTAGCATGTTCTGCCTGTCAAATAATTCCAAGTCCCTTAATAATTACCAGTACAGTGAAGGGTCAATTTCCTAATCTTTTTTAAAAAGTATTTTCCCCCTGGAATGTTACTGGTATTCCCATCTTTCTCTTACAATGTATCATTATAACGCAAACATCTAACACAGTGCTTAGTCCATAGTAGACATCTAGTAACCGTTTTTGTGAGAGGGAATAAATGGCAGGAACTAGAAAGTAGGTGCTCAAGTGGACATTAAGCAGCCAGCCAATTAAACAACAGCACAAAAAAGTCTTTTTGCAATCCAAATAGCCATTTCCCTAGCTTCAGTTCCCTTGATTTAAATCTTCTCTAAAATACAATTAATGCATCGTGTTTCTTGGTTTAAATGTTACATTGATACATGCAAACTGTGTATCTGTCTGGCAGCAGTGATATGACACAAAGAAATTACATTTTTATGCCCCACAGAGCAATATGTTCAGAAAGCATATCAATTCTCAATGGTCATTGTTTCACTCCTGGGAAAGCAAAGCAATACATCCGCAGCTAGATGTGGCGCGTAGCCCATTCGCCCTTAAATCTGAGTCCCGAGACTGAGTATTTGCAGCAGTTTGCCAGGACTCTAACCTCATGGCCGGGATAGTTCTGGCTGCACAGCTCCAGGCACTTCTTCATACCAAAAACTCACTTAAGAAACTCCTGCAAGGCAAGACAAACCCATCACGTTTCAGGTTCATACTGGAAAAGCCATAGAGAAGACGGGGAACAGAGGGGCAGCCGGGACCATCAACTGAACTGAGACTTGACCTTGATTGTTCTGGCCCCATTTCCTTTCCCCAGATGAAAGGAGACTCCTGGATTTCTATTGTCTTGAAGAGAAAAAGCCTCTACCTGAGCCTACAGTGAGCTTTGTAATAAGTGTCAGAACCGACCAACCCTCTCAGAATTCCTCAAGAAAACAACCTGGCAATCCTCTCAACAGAGGCGGTTGTCCTCTGGCTAGTACTGGGGGAAACAAGGAGATGAGATCATCTATAGTGCATCAAATCTGGGCACAAGGCGGTATTTTGCACCAGCTTTTATATTCCTGTGTCTTGCACAGTATTTTACTTTGATATACTTTTACGTGATACCTTTTAAATTTCAATTTGCATTCCCTTTTGGAAACAGTGAGAAGGTATTATTTTCCAGTCCCAGCAAAGAACTGACACAAGGAAGGAAGAGAGGAAGGGAAGGTGGGAGGGAGAGGACCTTTTATAAATTTTTAATTTTTCTTAAAGAAACAATAAGTAGTCTTCTGCTTTCTTCTTTTGCATGATAAAATGTTTCTAACTGGAGCAAATAAAAAGATGCTTAAAATATTTAAAAGCAAATAGATACCTGGGGGGTTACAACTTTCCATAATTACTATAAGCTAGAGCCAGGATAAAATATGCCCAGCTGCTACTAAGGTATCAACTTTCCAAGTTAGATGCAGACAGATAGATACAGGAACACATCTATACACCTACACATCCATCTGTGTTTACGCATCAAACATTACAGCAGGTGTATATCAAACAAAGCTCACACCCCAAATACTAGATTCAGCTCTGGTCATGAAAATTGCAAAATTTGTGAATTTTTTATGTACTTTGTACATAAAATTTAACACTGCATGTGATAGACTTATTGTGACATATAATACAGTATTCTGAGATAGAACATGAAATCTTCGCATTTTGATCTAAAGTCTATCAGTATTATTTATGGCTGTAGATAAGGAGAGAGGCTTTGCAACAGAGAATCTCAATGATCATTATATTTTATTCTTTTTGTCATGAATGTTAATGATCATTTGGGGACAAGAGCTGTATTCACAAATACTAGTATACTGGAACAATTATGTAGTTTAACAGCAAGCATACATAGCAGTAAAAAGCCTTACCTTAAATAAAAATAGTTTTCTGCACTACGTGACTTGGTTACAGCCATGTCGGAATCCTCAGACTCTCATGAAATCTGAGTTGTTTGTTGATAACATCAAGTTCAGAAGCTTGAACCTGGATGACATTTTGTAGATCAGCCACCTGCCATTCATGCTTCCCAGCACCCTGTTCAAACTTGCTTGAAAGAATCTCATCTACTTTAATCTTCTAAACCTTGAAAAATGATCAGTGTGCCACAGGCATTAAACCTGTAAACTTTTTTTTTTAACCTCTCCATTAAATACCAGGAGTCATAGTCTGATTCTGGCTGTGACCTGGGTAAAGATTTTAATGCCCATTTGATGCACACACATTTTATTTATTTTTTAACCAAGAGTACTCACTGTCTCCTTACTTACAATGCTGGAAAACTGGGAACAACATAAATGTCTATATAAAGGAATCAGTTGTGGTGTGTCCACATGGCAGACTATCAGAAATCCATTAAGGATTAAATGTTTAATGCTAAAATATGACGAAGATTTAAAAACTTGCAAACCAACCTAACTTTAAAATTATGAATGTAAAAAATACCCTAAATAAAATGGTGACAATGAGTACATTTTGCACAGTGATTCATTCCAGGAATTCAAAAGTCTTTCACTCTTAAAAACCCATTAATAAACTTGATCATATAAATAGGTCAAAGGAGAAACTATGATTACCAAGAAAGCTGTCGAAAGCATTTGATAAAATTCAAATATGCTTCCTGCTTCAAAAAAACACACACCTCAATTTTTAAAAAAGGACATGCATATTCCCCCAAATTAAGAATCATGCTAACTAGTGAACCACTAGAAGGATCCGCACGGAAGCCAGCGATATGACACGGAGACGGTCTTTTATAGCTGTTATTTCAAGCTGTCCCCACAGGGTGAGCCGGGTGCAGGCCCAGCTCCCTGCTCCACGGCTGGCGCTGGCTCCCTGCCGGTAAACACCCAGCGCATCTGGGGAAGGGCTTTGAAAACAATTCGACAGCATGGAAAGTTCCAACAATAAAACAACTCTTTACGTTGCAAAACAAGCAAATAACTCGGGCCAGTGTGACTGAATAAATCCTGAGCTTCTGTCTATGACGGGATCTGCCGAAGGTTCTTCAGCTCCTCTGTGTGTGTGTGTGTGTGTGGGGCTTATTTTATATGAGATTTGGCATATTGCATGTGGCAGGCTGTTGAAAAATAAATAAAGACAGGGGAGAAAAGGCAATGCACATCCCATTGGTAATGAAGGCGAGCCAGGTTGCTGGCTGCCCATGTGCCAGTTCTCCAGGATTGCCCACGGGCTCCCGAGATCATTTCTTTGCCCCCAGATTTTCATGTTGAATTATCACTCACAATCTCTAAATGAACATGCCTCTTATTTTATTTAAGACACGCTGGGCCCCGGTGTTCGACTTCCTGCTAGGCAATACAATATTTAGTGTAGGCTGCATACACAAAAGGGAAGAAATAAAGAATAGCCATATAAGCATAATTTCAAATTTATTTTTTCCCCATTTTTTTGCAAAGAGGTATCTTTGCCCTAAGCTTTCAAAAGACAGACATCAAATAAAAAGTATTTGTTCTGTGCTGATTTTTCCTGAGAAACTCTGACCAGCAGGCCTACAAGGATTCATCAAGAGCTGTAGGCTATGGCCTCATGGCTGTGTCCTGAGGCAAAGCTGGGGGCAAAGGACTTTTCATGTGGGGGGTTATGAGTGGAGCAGGAGCTCATCAGGCCTGGATTCTCACAGTTGCTTTAACTGGTACCCAGAAGCCTCTCTCCTTAAGACATGCTTGTCTGTTCTGGTGCTCCTGCTAAAATAGAAAAGAGCAGCATCATAACTTATTTGTGACCTACTTAGGAGAAATTCAGATTTGTCTACAATGGCCAGAAGGAATGCAGGTTGAGAAAAACAAAAATGTTTTCTCTCAGTGTAGTAGCCAAAAGGAATACTTTTTTTCTTAATATGTGAATGTCACAGTTGGCTTCAAATGACCACTTCTCTTTTTATGTAGTCATCTTTTTATCTTTTATTTTAACTTTTCCCCATCACCATTTATCCCCTCTATGACCGAGGAGGAGGTCATACATTTTTTTAATTTTAAATGCCTGGTCATGAGGCAGTGCTTTATCTAATATAATAATAATTTTGTAAATAAAAGATCTGCATATCTAGATAACAAGGTACCGTCCCTTTTTATTTCTTTAGCTTCATCCAGTACTGGAAAAAGAATCTGCCAGGTTGCCTATTTGTTAAGTGCTTCTTAACTCATCTCTGACCCAAAGGACACTCTTGTCAGAATCCAGGCCTATCAATAATTAATGGTTCTTTTAAACTTTTGATCTCCAGACACAACATTTTTTAAGGCTCTGATTATGATTTTAACTACCTGCAAAGAGAGGGAAAGGGCACCTTACAGGTTCCAGAAAATGCTGTGCTTTCTGGTGTTGGCAATAGTGCCTTACTGCATTTCCTGGGCTGTTTTTGTCTTTCTATATTTTTGCCCTTGCCCTTGGACTTCCCTTGCCCCATTCCCTAAGAGAATAACAGCTTTACTAAAAAATGATGCGAGAAGATGAAAACATTTAACACAATAACCTCTCTCAAACATCATATTTTTAGTAAAATTATGTGCTCCATTTCAAAACCCACTTTTTTTAGAAAGAAAAACAAATTTCCAGAAAGCAATAGCTGAGATATGGTCTATTGCCACTGCAAATAGACCAAGATAGTGTCAAGGGTAGGCTAGGAAACCAGCTCTGGGCCAACCGGAATCTGAATGTTAAAGCGAATGTGGTATCCCATAACGCTTTATTATTGGAAATGTGTGGGGTTTTTTCTAGTAAGGAAACTTCAGGTATTCTGTGCAATTATGTCAAGTGCTACTAGATTCATTATAAACTAAATGTAGACTTTAAAAAGTCCAACCTTCCAAGCAATCACCTCCAATAGGCAGGGAGATATATAAAACCCGAAAGAGTGGAGATATGGGCTCAATAATGGTCTAGTCACTATATCTCTACACCTGAAGAGTTGCTCTGCCTCAAATGGAGGAATTCATGTGGTTAATCTTAGGAGTTTAAGTCTATAGCTCTAGCTCTAAATACAACAGACAGATTTGGCTCACTTTCAGGGTCTGCCTACTATTCAGCTCAAAAACAATTAGGCCACTTTCCCATTACCAATTCCATAGGTTAAAAATAGTACACTGGCCCAGCCGGGGTGGCTCAGAGGTTGAGCATCCACCTAGGATCCAGGAGATCTTTCGATTCCCAGTCAGGGCACATGCCTGGGTTGTGGGCTCAATCCCCAGCAGGGGGCCTGCAGGAGGCAGCCGATCAATGACTTTCATCATTAATGTTTCTATATCTTTCTCCCTCTCCCTTCCTCTCTCTGAAATCAATAAAAATATTTTTTTTAAAAAATAGTACACTGGACAAGCAGTCACGGAATGGGAGAGTCATCTGCACCTTTCACTAAATGACTATTAAATATTCTTATGGGAGGTTGCTATTCTCTCAATTCTAACTTTGGTATATCATTGTAAAGTGTGGTAAGAAGTGGAGTTGGAACTGAAAGGGAAGAACGCATTTAGGATCTTCCAAACATCTTCTGTAATTTTTTCTAAAATTAACCATAAAAATTTCCAAACATATGGAACAGTTGAGAGAATTATACAGCTATCACCCATATATCCACCACTGATATTCTATAACTAACATTTTGTTATTTTGATGTATTACATATCTATTCATTCATCTATTTCTCTATTATCTATCAATATGTTTAAGTTTTGATATAGTTCAAAATCAGTTGCAGATACAGTATACATTGCCCCTAAACATTTCAGCATGCATATCATTAACTAGAGTTTAATATATACGTTTCTTTTTTTAGGTAAAATTTGCATACCTTGAATTGCACAAATCTTAAGTGTGCCATTTTATACGTTTTGCAAATTCATAATTTGGATAACCCAAACCCCTATCAAGATGTAGAAAATTAACATAACTGCAGAAAGTTCCCTCAGGTCCCTTCCAGTCATCTTCTCTGCTAACACCTTCAGAGGCAACTGCTTTGCTTTAACACTGTACACTTGTTTTGCCTATTCTAAAAACATATAAATAAATTACATGATATGTACTCTTTGTATAAATTTTCCTTTACATTGCGTAATGTTTTTAAGACAGATTTGCCCATTTTGGTATTTGGATTGATTGTTCATACTTTTTAATGCTGAACAGTATTTCCACTGTATAAATATATCACAGTTCAGTTTTCCATCCTCTTGTTGATGAGTATTAGATTGTTTTCATTTTTTCTATCATAAATAAAGCTATAATAAACATTTTTGTGTAAGACTTTTGTTGATATGTTTTTATTTATTTAGGGTGAGTATCTAGGAACGTAATTTTTGGGTCATAGAGTGGGCATATGTTTAGTTTTATGTTCAGTTGCTAGCAATTTTTTCAAAGTGCTTGTATCGTTTTAAATTCCCACCAAGTGTATGAGAGTACTAGTTACTTCTTTTCAATTTTCAGACGTTCTGGTGGAGGTGTAATGCAAATTTCATTGTGATTTCACTTGCATTCTCCTGATGCCAAATGATAGTGAGCACATTTTTACACCCTTACTGGTCTTTCATGTATCTTCCTTTGGAGAAGATCTATTCAAATTGTTTGCCTCTCCTTTGGAGAGGGTCTATTCAAATCGTTTGCCTGTTTTTGACTGGGTTGATTGCATTTTATTATTGAGATATAGTAGTTCTCTATATATTGCAGATAGAAATTCTTCATCAGTCATATGTTTTTAAAATATTTTTTTCCAGTCTTTGGCTTGCCTATTTGCTTTCTTCATGATGACTTTTAATGAGCAGAAGTTTTTAACTTTGATGAAGTCTAACTTTTAAAAAGTGATCATTGTGTTTTCTGCTTAAAGAGATTTGCCTATCAGCAAGACACAAAGATTTGCATTTAATATTGGCCTTCAGAAGTTTATTACTTGAGTTTTTATGTTTAAGTCTATGATCTGTCTCAAATAATTTATTATGTGTAGTGAGGGATAAAGATAGAGGTTGGTCTCTCACTGCATATCTCTGTACCACTCTCTAGATAGATAGATAGAGATAGATGATTCTGGAAAAACTATATATAGTTGCTCCAGGGTCACTTGATGAAAAAGATCATTATTTTCCCACATATTGTCTTAGCCCCATTGTTAAAAATCAATTGACCATATCTGAGATTTTCCTTCACTTTCTATTTTGTTTCATTGATCTACATGTATACCCTTTTACTAATATTCACTGTCTTACTATAACTTTATAGACAGTTGAAACAAAACAAGGTACATCTTTTAACTTTGTTCTTTTTAAGAAAACATTTTGTTTATTATACACACTTTAAATTTAATTTCTGTATATTTTAGAAGAGACAGAAATTGCAGCATTTCCTTTCTCAGCTCCTTTCCTGCTGGGCTGTAGTTTGACAGTTCCACTTGGTCACTCATCTCTTATAGCTACAGCTACAGCCTCTGGATTAGGGACAGTTCTCCACCTCTTGCCCCTTCAGGCCAAGGGGTGGTAACAATTCATTGCTGTTGGTTAACAAGGGCCTTTTACCTTCCTTTGTTGATTATCTTTGGTTCTGTCCATGCCTTCGGAAAGTGTCCTGTCATTGAACATTCAGTACAGTTCTTTTTCATCTACTATATTTAAGTATGTAAAATCTTTACAAGGCTAGCTCTTTTATCTTTTCAGCCACAACTTCAATATCACTTTCTTAGGGTAACTACTCTATTGAAGTAGGTCCAGCTCCTCTCACAGTTTATCACATTCCTACGCTTCTCAGCATTTTATTTAATTTCGTCGTAGCTCATCAGCATTTTTTTGTTATTTACCTGTTATAGATAATTTCATGAGGGCATGGGTTATATCTATTTTATTCACCATTATGCAACCAGTGAATAGCAGGATGCTCAGCAAATATAAGCCAATTAATAAATATTTATTGAATTGTCAGTACCTTATAAGAGAATTTGGCAGAGTTTATGCTGATAAATTCCACTAAATTGTTATAGTATTAATTAAAGTCATCACTATTAACAGGGTAGATACACAGCAATTATCTTACTTCAAGGGACAACAGATTAGTTGGAAAGATAAATGGCATTAAAAAAAATACAAAATCTTTTCAAGAATTTTCATATAACAAAAAGTAAAATTCAAAAAGTATGGTATCACTAAAAACATCTGGCAAATAAATATGTTTAAAAATAAATTCTGTTTAAAAAATTTGTTATACTCCAGCAAATGATTTTTTCCTAATTTGCGATTTATTTTTCTATACTTAGAAAGAGTAATTATTTCCTACATGAATTCACATGTTTAGAAAAATGCTTAGAATTCCTTAGGGAATTTAGGAGGACACTAGGATGCCTTTTGAAGCTGCCATTAAACCCTCAAAAAAGAAATTGAGACTGTACTAATCTCAGGTCTTTGAAGAATAGCTGCCTTCCCTTGGACCTCCCCTCTGGACTTTAATCATCTCCTAGAAGGTCTTTTTACCTCTAGTTTTCCTTTCTCAAGTTTTGTTAATTATGCATTCCTTTGCTTAACTAATCTTCTTAAAATACAATATTCTTCATGTTTTCCAGTGAAAGAATCTGAAATTGTTCTTTACTGTTTCTCAGATCAAGTTTGATATACCCAAGTAGTCAACAGATATTTAAAGTCTTCAACCAACTGGTAAACCAGCTTCTTCACTACTCCCTCATGTCCAAGGTCAAAGGAGCCAGCCCTCCACCATGCACCATTCTGCCATCGTCTTTTTCATGCAGCATTTCTTCATACCTTGTCCTAACCATCCCGGCCAGGATGACCTTTGTTGCTAAATGAACTCTCAAAATTTATTTTAGATTATAGTTCTCATAATTCATGAAATCTTTTTTTGATTACTGTAATCCACAATGATCTTTTAATTAGTTCAATTTCCTGTTATAATTATCGATAAATATGTATTGAGTCATCTATCATATGCAGGACACCTAAGCTAGGCCCTATATATACAAAGCAGAAGATTCAGTGCCCAAACTCAGGGAGTTTTATGTTCATCTAACAAGATAAATGATAATGCAGAGACAGAAGGCCTTATAGATTACTACCTAACAATGTAGTCATGCTACATTGATGAAGCCAAATATTACACAGGTAGATCAATGGAATGGGAAGGAGAAAAAAAACCTGGTTCCCTGAATTCCCCAAACTCCTTGTTAGGTAAGAAAAATGAACCCCTGGCTAAGCAATTGTTTTTAGGTTTCTGCTTACATGCAGCTTAATGCAATCCTAAATGATACAACTTATTATCAAACTTTGATTCCCAGGAAGAAGTTCATTCAGTTTGAAAAAAATAGCTAAAAAGTGTTAATAAAACCCCTAACTCTACACATCCACTGTGTGCGGACTTTTTTTTTTTTAGAGAGAACTAATAAAACTTCCACTTGATTTTTTATTTTCAATAGAAACAAATGTTTTGTTGCCATTATTATCAGGGTAAAATAAAAGGAAAGACAATTAAATGGAGGCTCCTACTATCTCTGAGCCAGTATTTTTGAAGCTCAATACACTTTGACTTTAGGACAGAAAGCTCACATCAATAATAGGGTGATTCATCTTTCCTTAATCAATGAACAATTAATCTTCATTAGTATACTAAGGTCAGTTTAAATGTGCAATGAGATGCTGGATCTTAGCAAGGAAGCCTCAAACACAATGGAAGTCATTAAAATTACATTACATCTGGCATTCTCGATGAGGCAAAGCTGGCACCAATTCCACAGTCATCATAAGCACTGAGGCTCATGGTTGAGTCATTTGGAGAATGTGGACAAATGTGTTAATTTAAGTATCATCATTCGTCCCCAAGGCCAAAGTACAAACTGCCTGCAACTGAGAGGGCCTGAGGCTGGTTCCCTTAGCAACCCTTAGACACATCACACTTTTGCCTTACTCACCTTTGCTGATACTTAAGGGCCCACTTGATTCTGATTTCTGACCTCTAAGGTGCATTCTTCAAACACTCCAGCCTGTAGGGGTGCTTCTATTAATCTAGCTATTTTCTGCCTCTCACATGGGAACATTATTATATCATCATTATTATCACGGCTCTCATGTATTAAATGCCTAGGATGTATGAGGCTCTCTCCCAGGATGTTGATGTTTATCATTTCAAACATAAAGTTGATGATCTTATTTCTACCCTGCAGAACTGAAAACTCAAGTTCTAGTTAAATAACCAGCCCAAAGTCAGTCATGGGCCAACCAAGCCTGTCTGCCTCAAGACTCCCTCCACTCCACCGCACTGCCTTTCAATTAATCACATTGTCTTCCTTTGCTGTATTTGCCTCTTGCCTGCACACCACGCTGTCAGTTCCCGGAGGGGAGTGATTTTGCCATACATTTCTAGGTGTCTCTAGATACCAGTACAAAGTGGACACAGTCTGGAAAAGTTTTGATGAATGCAGTGGACTTGGCTTTAGTCCAATCCTACTAATTCTCGGAGTCTCGAATCAACTTATTTGATACAAGAATTATCTGTAGACTCGGAAAGTGATTTTTAAGACTGTATCGCTGGATTTGGTAGATAGCAAGCTTTCATGGGCTGTTTATCCCTCTAACCATAAACATAAATAGAAGAGGGGCCTGGGTAGGGCCTTGAAAAGACCAAGTGGGCTCATCAGATATATGTCTCTATCAGTCTTTTGAAACAGGCAGTCTTTTTTTTTTTAAGACTTCAATTTAATTAGAATTCCTTCTCCCATTGAGATAACATCTTCAACTGATTTAATCCTTTCTTCTACATTCCTTGCATCCTGAGAGGTAGTAATGGTTTTCATTTTACATTCTGGTCTTAAAGCATGATCAACAGCTAGTGTCAGTTTTGCTTCCCCCAGCCGGCGGCTGCGCCGTGGGGGCAGAGGGAGGTCAGGGGGCGCCCCCAGTCATCTGTAATTCTCCGCACCCTCACTCGCCACCACTCCAGCCCCTCTGCCTGCGCTTTGATGCAACCTTTTGTTCTCAGAGATTGGGTGGCTCTAGTTCGAATGCTAAAATCCTTTCGCATTTTACAGATTATTTTTATTATAGGCATTTATGAAATAGCAAGCACCCTCTTCAAATGCATTTCAGTAACACTTTTTTACATATAGGTCCCTTAAGTATATCTCTGTTTTATTTACTATGAAAAACTGCTAAGAGTTAAAGCTGGTTCTATAGTTTTCCCTCCTAATTAGGTATTATTGAAAACTAGAAGTTTGAGAAAAAATACAGTAAGGCCACAAAACAGAGAGTGCAGATTTTAAATGATTTCAAACACTGTCTTCTGTAGGGTAATACAAATCATACGAATATATCAATAAATGAACTATATAGCAATCAGCATGTCATGGATGTCTTGGAGGACTGACTCTTCAGACTAGGGATGCATTTGGCAGAGCCTCGGCCGCAAAGTGTTAACAGCTCTAAATGACACCTCAAATTTGATTTCCATTGTATCTAATATGATTATACAGCCCCAACTGGTTTTAAACTTTTCCCATTTGAGTTCATTTCCAAGGGCGAACGTTTCCATTGGGAAAATTGTAGGATATTTATCTCTGGGAAGTCGTTATGCCAGGAGAAGTTTTGTTTTCTCTTTGTGTACAAAGAAACGATTTCACTACTACCATTTTTCTTCTACGCCGAATTTTTAAACTAATTCGCTAGCAAAAAGCCACTAGATATGGCATAAAAAGTATATGACTGTATTAATTTACTTATTTCAGGAAAAAGTAAAAGGTAAGCAAGCTGATAGAGTCCCACACTGGTTTAGTGACCGGCATGAAAACAAACCACCAAAATCTAAGCTCTTGCCTCTACTTCTCTCTTTAATGAATCAAGTTGTTAAATAAAAATTGAATACATAACTATATGTTTTATAGATCTCTAATTTATAACATTTTAGTATTTTGTTACACATAAAACACAAACTAGGGAGACAAATGATGTATTGTTGATAAGCTAATTACTCTGTAACTTCTATCTAAAAGAGAGCTTGGGCTTTTGACTTAGGCAACCTTAAGTCTACCTTACAAGTAGTATGGAGTTAACCAAGTTATTTAGTCTCCCTGAATCTCAGTTTAACTATCTGAAAAATGGGAATAACAGTATCTATATCAAAAAGTTATCTTAAATGGCCAGTAAGATTAGATAACATTCTGAGAGGCAGTCCAAGACACTAGTTAAGAGTGCAGAACCTGAGCTGGGCAACTTACTCTACCTTTGTGTTTGTGTTTCTTTATCTGTATAATGGAGATAGTAATAGTTATGGGGTGAGCTGTTAATATATGGAGAGTACTTGAAATAATGATGGAGTCTAGTAAACCTAAGTGTGCTCAAGTATTAGTATTATTGTTATTATTTCACATGAAAGCACTTAGCATAGACCATGAAACATACAAGTGCTGCTTTCCTCTTGCGTTGTCATTTGCATCTTGTTTTCTCAATTATTATCACCCAACAGTGGCACCTACAGAATTTCTAATAAGAGTTTCTGGGGGTGGGGGAAATGCGGTAGGAATTTTGAAAAGCTGTGAGGTTTGTTTTAAAGCAATGTTTGCACAGTGATTTCAGTAAGATGAAATAGGAAACTAATGGGTAAGGCTACCGCCAGGGCTAACACCACCTCGAATTGTGAGTCACACAGATATTCTCAAGTAGCAGAAGGAACCATCGATATAATAAAATCTCAGTAAATCAACCCAGCATTTTCAGCATAACCAGATGAGAACATCTGTGGGGTAATGTGATCCCCTGCTCAGCACAAGACAATAATGGGCACCTCAAATGCATGAATTGATTGGGGTTTAGTGCATTAAGCGACCCAGATAAGTTATTTCTACCCAAGACATTGTATCTAAGAAGTATATATAAATGGCAAGGTCTTCATTTATTATTAATATCAAGTTTCAAAGTATTTCAATCTTTAGAAAAATTCATATCCAATCTGAAACATCCCATTTTACCTTTATATGAGTCTATTTAACCCTTAGAACAGATTCTACCACCACTCAGCCAGAAATACTAACACATACACACACACACACACACACACACACACACACACACACACACGCATGCACCACACTTTCATTGCCATTTTCCATAAAGTGTAAAGCTCTTTGGGAAATCTTACTTGGTAATTATTTGCCTGTTCCCTCATTCAACAAAATTTTACAACAAATCATAAAATCATACTAGTCACAAGGGAGGAAAAGCCATAAAGTCTGGCCTTAAGAGGAGTCTTTGTGGGGGAAAGACAAGTAAACAACAAATGTTAAGGACAAATACTCACACACATTTTCTCCACTACAGAGGCCTATGGCCAACCCTTAGCAATGAGCACCCCTAGTACTCAGAGTCTTCTCTCCCAATACCATTTCCTACAAAAAAGGAAACAGAAATTCTTTAAGAAATTGCTAATTACAGACCTGGGGCAGGAAATACAGGGACAGGCAAAAGTAGGTTTATAGTTGTGAGTACTCGAAACACACAGTTAATAAGGCTACTTTGATAATCACCACCTGCATGTCTTTTTCCACATGAACAACTGTAAGCCTACTTTTGTCTACCCCTGTCTATAGCGCTATCCTGGCATAAGCAGGAAAGCTACCAACCCGCCTCAGGAGCCCACTTGAGTAAGCCCTCCTTTGCCAAATATAGAGCAACTGAGTATCAATAAATATTACATCTGAAATGCATTGAAAGACAATAAATATGTTTAAATACAGGCATCCTTGATAATGCTTAAATAAAATTGGTCATCTCTGGAGCATCCTACATATCAACTCTTTATTTTAAAAACTGATAAAGGGAAAAAATAAATAATTGATTCTGACTTTCTTATATGAGCTGTATTTCATAGTAAACAAATATGTGACCAGAGGAAATGTCTCATTTTAGATGTGTTAAGATAATAAATTAAGAAGAAATAATTGATTGAGGTTAAGTGGAGAGTGTGTAGACAAAACAATAGTTGCCATAAGAGATAATTGCTAGAACAGGGAGGTGGGCACATGAGCATTACACTGCTATGCTATTCAGTCTATTTGTATATGTTGAAAATTTTATAATAAGACGTTAAAGAGGAACAATATGTTCTGATTAGTGTAGCTTTACACTAAGTCTTCAAGTAATGTAGTGTAGACCCTCCAAATGCATTTTTATTTTTTAGGGCTATATATTGACTATTCTTGTTTGGTTTCATATATACTTTAGAATCAACTAAGCTATTTCTACAAAACAGAGATTTTTTTTCATTGCATTGAATTTGTAGATCAGTTTGGGGAGAACTGCCATTTTAACATGAGCATCTCTCCATGTATTTAATCTTCTGTGAGCTCTCTCAGCAGCATTGTGCTCTCTCTGGTGCTTGCAGAGAGTCCTCAAACATCTCTTGTTATATTTATTCATGAGTATTTTGTCTTTTTACTATTTTAAATTGATTTTTTAAAAATTGATTTTTATTGTTTTTTGTTTGTTTTTTTCTAAATATATCTTTATTGATTTCAGAGAGAGGAAGGGAGAGGGGGAGAGATAGAAACATCAATGATGAGAGAGTCATTGATCAGCTGCCTCCCAAACGCCCCCCACTGGGGATCGAGCCGGCAACCCAGGCATGTGCCCTGACCGGGAATCGAACCACGATCTCCTGGATCCTAGGTCGATGCTCAACATGCCGGGCCAGGCTAAATTTATTTTTATTGTTAAAAGTATTTTTTCCACCCATTGATCCCCTACACCGGGCATCCACCCCCCACCCCAGACCTTCCCCACACTGTGTCTGTGTCCATAGGTTAGGCATATATGCATATAAGTTCTTTGATTAACATGCCCCCACTCCCCACCCCCACCTTCCCTTGGAAAGTCATCAGACTGCTCCATGTTTCTATGTCTCTGTATCTACTTAAATTTTACTTTTAATCATTTGCTACAAATACGCAAAACTACAATTGATATTTGTATATTGGCCTTGCATCCTGCAACTTTGACTTATGAACTGTGCACTTATTGTTGGCAGTTACTTTGTAGATCCTTTATGATTTGATATGTAGACTATCATAAATGCACACTTTCACATAGTGTGCAAATACAGATAAAGACAAGACGGGGGAGGAGAGGGAGGGAGGGAGGGAGGGAGAGAGAGAGAGAGAGAGAGAGAGAGAGAGAGAGAGAGAGAGAGAGAGAGAGAGAGAGAGAGAGAGAAGATCGATTGGTTGCCTCCTGCTTGTGCCCTGACTGGAGATGGAATCTGCAGCCTGGCTCGTGCCCTGACCAGCAATCAAACCTGCCACCTTTTGGTGCATGAGGTGATCTTCCTACCAACCGAGCCACATCAGCCAGGGACTGTTTTGCTTTTTCCTTTCTAATTTTTATTCCTATAATTGCTTTGTCTAACCTCATTACAAGTACAAAATTAAATAGGAATGGTGGAAGCTGGCATCCTTGACTTTCTCTAATCTTAGAGGGAAAGTCTTTAGTCTTTAACCACTAAGATTGTTGTTAGCTGCAAATTTTACATAAATTCTGTTAACAGACTGAAGGAATTCTTTGCTATACTAAGTTTCTTAGGGTTTTTGGCAGGGTAGAGAAGGGCATTTTTTGGGTCAGATTTTGGTATCAGAAGTATGCTAGCCTCATAGAATAAGATAGATAGTGTTCCCCCTTTATTTTCTGAGCATTTTACACTATTTTCTGTAATAATGCTTTTATTTTTTTCAATAAATGTTTGACAAATTTCACCAAGGAAATAATCTGAGCTTGGAGTTTTCTTTATAGAAAATGTTTTTATCATAAATTTAATTTAATACATTTATTACATGTTTATTAAATAAACACAGTTTTATTCTGATTTTCTATTTACTCCTGCCATAAGTTTTAGTATATTTTTTTCTGGAATTTGTCTATTTCATCTAAATTGTTGATTTTATTGAAATAATGTTATTCATAATATTCTCTCACTAGTCTTTTAATATCTAGATCATATAGAGCAATGTCCCTTTTTTCAATTATGATACATATTTCTTTCTTTTTTTCTTGTACAGTCTTACTAGGAGTTTATTAATTCATTAATCTTATTAATATTTTCAAAGAAATTACATTTGGCTCTTTTTATTTCTCTATCGGTTATTTGTCTTCTATTTCACTAATTTCCACTTTTATATTTGTTATTTCCTTCCTTCTACTTACTTTGCATTTAATATTCTCTTTTTTATTTAATTTCTTAAGGTAAAAGCTTAGATCATTTATTTTAAGCCTTTTTTATTTTTTCTACTATGAAATATTTCACTCAAAGCATTGCATCACATAAGTTTTGAGATGGCGAATTGTAATTATTACTGAGTTCAAAATATTTCCTAATTTTTTCTTATAATTTTTTCTATATAACCTATTGGTTACCTAAAAAAAATTCTGTTTAATGTTCATATACTTGGAGCATTTCTAGATGTCATTGATTTTTAATTTAATTCCAGAGGATATCATCTGTAAGAATTCAATCTTTTAAAATGTAGAACATTTTTTAGCCCATTGTATCCTCTATCTCTGTGAACAGTAACGGTCATTTGAAAAGAGTGTGTATTCTATAGCTGTTACATCTAGCATTCTATAGACGTCTGTTAGGTCAAGTTGTTGCTTATGTTGTTCAAAGCCATATTCTCAACAATTTTTCAATTAAAATATCACATATTTTACAAAATAATTTTATACAAAATTTCCACATCTTTATCATTGGTATATTGGTTATCACCAGGACCAGTTATTTTTTGTCTCCATGTCAGTCTCTTTTCTTTTTTAATTACAGTGGACATACAATATTAGTTTCAGGTATACAACATAGTGATTAGACATTTATGTAACTTACAAAAAGATCACCCCAATAAATCCCGTACCCCTCTGACACCATACATAGTTATTACAATATTATTGACTATATTCCCTATGCTGTACTTTACATCCCTGTGACTATTTTCTAACTACCAATTTGTATTTCTTAATCCTTTCCTCCTTTCCCCCCATCTCCTCAACCCTCCTCCCATCTGTCAAATATCAAAATGTTCTCTGTATCTATGAGTTTGTTTCTGCTTTATTTATTTTGTCTTTTAGATTCCACATGTAAGTGAAATCATATGGCATTTGTCTTTCTCTATCTGACTTATTTCATTCATCATAATAACTTCTAGGCTCATCTATGTTATTGTAATTGGCAATATTTCAATCTTTTTTATGGTTGAGTCACGTTCCATTGTACATAGGCACCACTTCTTTTTATTCATTCAGCTATCGATGTACATTTAGGTTTCTTTTATATCTTGGCTATTGTAAATAATGCTGCAATGAACATATGAATGCATATCTCCTTTCAAATTAGTGTCTTGGGTTTCCTCAGATAAATACCCATAAGTGGAATTGCTGGGTCCTTCTTTGTCTCTTGTTACAGCCTTTGTTTTAAAGTATATTTTGTCTGGTATAATTATAGCTAACCCAGCTTATTTTTTCCTTTCGATTTTCATAAAATATCTTTTTCCACCCCTTTACTTTCAGTCTGTGTGTGTCTTTCGATCTGAAGTGAGTCACTTGTAGAGAGCATATGTAAGGGTTTTATTTTGTTATCCATTCAGCCACCCTATGTCTTTAGTTTGGAGCATTTAATCAATTTACATTTATAGTAATTTTTGACAGATATATAGTTATTCATATTTGTTATCCTTTTTTGTTTTCTTCTAAAAGAAGTTCTTAACATTTTTTGGAATACTGGTTTTGTGGTGATGAACTGCTTTAGCCTTTTTTTTTGTCTGGGAAGCTCTTTATCTGACCTTCAGTTCTAAATGATAGCTTTGCTCGGTAGAGTAATCCTGGTTGTAGGTCCTTGCTTTTCATCACTTTGAATGTTTCTTGCCAATCCCTTCTGGCCTGCAAAGTTTCTGTTGAGAAATCAGCTGACAATCTTATGAGTGCTCCCTTATAGGTGACTAATTGCTTTTCTTTTGCTGCTTTTAAGATTCTCTCTTTGTCTTTACCTTTTGCACTGTAATGATGATGTGCCTTAGTATGGGCCTCTTTGGGTTCATCTTGTTTAGGACTGGCTGCACTTCCTGAGCTTGTATGTCTACTTCTTTCACCAGGTTAAGAAAGTTTTCAGTCATTATTTCATCAAATAGGTCTTCAATTCCTTACTCTTTCTCTTCTTCTGGTACCCCTATGATGTGAATGTTCATACGCTTGATGTTTTCCCAAAGGCTCCTTACACTATCCTCATTTTGGGGGGCATTTCTTTTTTCTTTTTGCTCTTCTGATTGGATGTTTTCTGCTACTTTATCTTCCAAATCACTGATTCTATCCTCTGCTTCATTTACATTGTTGTTGATTTTTTTAATGTATTCTTCATTTCAATTATTATGGTCTTCATTTCTGACTTTTTAATGCTTTCTCTATTTTTATGTTTCTTATCTCTTTGTTGAAGTTTTCACTGAGATAATTGAGCATTCTTATAATGAAGTGTTTTGAACTCTCCATCTAGAAGACTGCTTGTCTCCATTTTGCTTAGTTGTTTATCTGGACTATTTTCTGTTCTTTCATTTGGGACATGTTCATTTGTCTCCTCATTTAGGCTGCCTTCTTGTGTTTGTTTCTATGTATTAGGTAGAGCTGCTATGTCTCCTGGTCTTGGTAGAGTGGCTTTATGTAGTACATGTACTGTGAAGCCCAATGGCTCAGTCTCCCTGGTCACCTAAGCTTGGTTTTTCAGGTGGGTCCCTTGTGTGGGTCATATGTGCCCTTCTGTTGTAGTTGAGCCTTGATTGTCGTCGGCATGTCAGTGAGAGTGATTGACCCTCTGGTTGATTAAATGTTAGGACTGGCCATGACCACAGTAAAGGAACTATTGCACAGGGGCTGACCCTATGGAGTGGGATTCACTTTAGTGAGGGTCTGGTGCCTACTGAGTCTGCCTTTTTAAATGTGTCATTTGTGGAGGTGGTTGGGTGGTACTCTGTTGTGGTTTTAAGCTGGTCTAGAGCCATTGTTTGAAGTCAACTGACCAACTCATCAGCATGCCCTCTCTATTTACTTCTGCCTAAATCACTTGAGATACAGCCCCATTTCAATCCACATATAATGCTGACACTCACTGTTTTATACAAAGCACTTGTTCACATTTCATTGAAACCCATTATTTGTTTATGCACATGTATAGTCTTGATTTCTACAATTGAATTGTGTTTATCTAATTACATCAAACACTTGTAATTTTAAGGTCATGTATCATGAAATTATTACTAAATCTGTGTAAAATGTGTCCCTTTTGGGAACAACTGATTGAGCTAGTTTCAGGCTAATGTATGTTTCCACAAATAATCACTTGTGTCCAAAATAAAATTGCTGAGAAAATATTACATGAGATGAGAGACTTTGCAAGGACTTGCTTATAAAGTCTCTTCCTCCGTATGTGTGTGAACACATTTTACCCTTTTCTAACACAGCATCATTATTAGTTCAAAACTAAGCTACAGATCTTTAGTATACTCAGTTTTTCTTGTGTCCCTCTTATTGGTAGGGCATAAATGGCAAGCCAGAATTTTTATCATGAGCTAAATACACTGCACATTCAGGTGAATAAAACAAATACAGCTTTGAATTCAGCTTGTTAACAAGTGGAAAGGCCTAATGAAATACACAGATAATCCTCAAACCTCATTTCAGCCATTAGTTTCAATCTTGTCCCCTGCTCCTGCTTTGGTCAAAATTGCTGACAAGGAGTAAAGTGGGCCCGACTAGGACTTCACGTCCTGCACACCTCTGGGAGAGGTGCTAATGAACTGCAGGATGGCCACAAGGCAGCTCTCCCAAAGTAGAAAGGAGGCAAGAGAGTCAGGTAATCCTGCAGCTGAATAATAAACCACTGATAATGCCAGTTTAATCTCCACTTCCGTCATCTATCCAGAGGCAGCAATCTTATCCTTCTACCCATAAGTACTGAATAATTAGAAAGGATGGAATTTAGCTATTTTGTATTCAATTATGATCATTTTCAGTAAAAGATTTAATTTAATATGAGCCTTTTAGCAGAACATATAGCAAGGTATATATCAATTGTTCATTTACTTTACCAATTAAAAGCACAGTAGAATGATCTGCTAACCAAAGACACTTTGTTCCTACTGAAATCGTCTGTTGGTTTAACTGAGCTGGCATAGATTTAATATCCTACCAAGCTTGCCTTAATGATTAGTAGAAGGATATCCTGCCTCCAAGCTGTATTTATTAAATATATATAGTGTCTACATTACCAGGATTTATAACAGACGTCAACAGATAAAAATTAAGGACTGTAATGTATCCATTTATATTATAGTACTCCAAAAAAATTCGGCATAATTATGTAATTTATTAAGCATCTGAGAAAATACATATATGCTGATAGTGCTTGACTTTTCTTGTTTTAGAATAAACCCACCTTCTACACAATTCCATTCACATCCTTGTTAAGGTATTCTTAACCACAAATTTAAGTTTCCTCTAACAGATTATTACAGGCTTCACAAACCTTCATATACACTGAAATGTTTTCTTTCAATGACTAAAAGCTTGTTGAGAATATGGATGAGGCCAGGAGTATGAAACCCCCAAAACATCATCACTCGATGAGCTCATGGAAAAACAAAAGTGAAACTGATTAGAAACAGGCAAAATATAAAAGAAACCAACCAATTTAGTTTCATTACTCAAATTGAGTGAAACGCAAAACATAAACAATGTATTGGAGATGCATGTCCTTTGTATTTTAGCAATTCTTAAATTTTTAATGATTCTGGGTTTTGTGGTAGCTTGGGAGAAATGTTTTAATGTAAGATTCATCTGGGCAAGAATGCCTATAACAATGGTACTGCTTAGAATAGTCCAATTAAATTTTTCATATTTGGTAAGTTTGCATTATATAAAAAGTACACAATGGAATATGGATCATTACCACTTTTCTTTCCTAGAATCAAAATACTAAATGTTGCATGGCATCCAAATTGCTCCTCCTACCCCTGAAAAGCCCAATTCTGAATATCAAGTAAGTTAATGAAGTTCACATGGGGAGACAAGCATCGGGAAAGGCTTACTTCTTAAAAGAAAATATATAGATTAAAACCCACATATGTTAGCTTCCATTATTTTTATCTTTGTTCAACTATTTTTAACTACATAATTATTTGTTTTTATTGTCACCCTTCTCCAGATTGTACACTGTATAAATTGAATGACTGTGTCTGTGTTCAATTTTTTTAACTATTATATACCCAAATGTCCAGAATTCAAGGTTAAAATATGGCAGAAAACTAAGCTAGTTCTCACCCTAATTTATCTAAATAATTGCATCAGCTCCTCACATCTCTAGGACATTAGAGAGTCAGCTGGTAGGCTGATTCTCAGCCATCTAATCTCTAACAGTGTCATCACTTGCAAAATTCCATTTAGTTCTAACACCTCCTTCTCTCTACCATGTACCCCTGGATTCCTGGATTCTAGACTGAACCAAGAAATGTCCAGTCTGATGTAGGGTAGAAAATGTTAAAAAGACAGCAATTTTGCATATAAACCATGCACAAGACCCGCTTCTGAGGTAGTTGCCCTCCAAAGTAGTTCCACAGCATTACTTTACCACTGATGCAAGTTCTCTACCAATAATCTCCCCATTACTACATAAAAAGTTATTTGGGATAAATCAACTTTGCCATCTCCTTGCATAAATAATTTAAGTCAGGGAAAAATTTAAAGGACTTTCTTCACAACACTAAAGACCAGCCTTGATATCCATGACCCATGCGTCCCAGACCACTATCGAACTCATGAAGGACATTTCTGGAAAATCTTAGCCCATACTGTTAATATTGCCTATAGTCATCTTCCAATTCAAGTGACTCACAAAACTTCATGGAGCTGCCAAAGATTCTGTAGTAATAAGTAACAAAAATATTAGTGAATAGAAAATTGATGGTGAAGTAGGTTGCATTCCAGAAAGTTCCTAGCATATTGTGGACACAGAGTAAACTCTCCAAGCATGACTTCTATTCCTCTGTGTCCCCACAAGCCTACTGCAAGGCCAGGCACAACACTAGCTGGTTATAAATAGGATTATAAGGAAAAAAAGTGGAAATGAAATATCTTTGGAGACTGTATCTAAGTCTTTTCTCAGTTTTATGATTAAATTAGCATGTTTTTATCAGATAGATGTGAATAATATAACAAACATAGAGTAATTATGGTTTAAAAAATGTCTTGCATGTTGTATTAAAACTCACAAAGTTCAAAGCTTACCAACATAAAGATGTTGTCTGAAAAAGAAAAGTTAGATGACATAGATAAAGATCTTTTAAAATGTTATTTTGTTACCCTTTGAAACCTTTCCATATTCTCTTAAAAATATTTAATGATACTTGAAGCCAGAGATTTTTGCTCTTTCTGCTACTTTATAGGCTGTCTTTGTGTTAAATAGCATACTTTAGGAATGATGTAACAATTGGATTTTCACTCCACTTACGGGGTCAGTCTCAGACTGGAAACCGGTTTTCCTCTGGGGAGGGAGGCTCCAACATGCCTCTTACTTGGTACAGATTTCATTGTAATCTACTTCAAGGAGCCACATCGTCTGGCAAAAGTTGAAGGAAATGTCTGTGTCTGGCTTCATTATCACCCTGCCTCCGGTAGGAGTGTTGAAAAAGTAGACTCCCTGAAATTGGGGCTGTGGTTACACTTGGGGCACAGCCTGCTGATAAAATGTCATCATTGTTTGCTTCCTCCTTATTTCTGACCTGGGGGGGTGGGGTGTCCTCTAAGGAAATTCTGAGGGGAAAATAACATGTATGGAGGGGAAAGTTTTTGCTTAAAGTAGATCCCAAGCCCTGTGGGAAAATATTGAACTGAATATCAAATAACATGATGTGGGGCACCAAGGATTAGAACTCTTTGAGGTCCCCAGATTTCAGTCACTTGGGATAAAGGATGCCAAGTTAGCAGTAGTCACACCAAAGCAGATTGTAAGATAAAGACGGTAATTTCTTGAGGAAAAAATAAACAGAATGTGTAAAAATTCTTAGGTATAATGTTCCCCCCACTTCCTTTGGCTATATTTAATTACACTTAATTAATTATGAAATATGGTTTGTCACTTATTACCACTTAAAACAAGATATTTTTTCACTGCAAACAAGTAAAAAAGAAATAAACAATAGGTATAATTTTAATGATAATGGAAGAGAGGGACAAACACACTTTGACATTAACTGGAATAATGATTTTATATTTGAAACACATATTTGCCAAGACATTTTGATAAAAAGCAACGTATCTGTTAAATAAAGCATTCACAATATTAAAATGTGGGGTTTCCCAACAGGAAACCTTCATTCAAAGGAATTATGCTGGTCTTTTAGGGTTACCATAACAAAATACCACAGACTGGGTGGCTTAAAACAGAGAAATTTCTTTTCTCACAGTTCTGGAAGCTGTTAAGTCCAAGATCAGTGAGTTGGTAGGTTTGGTTTCTGCTGAGGCCTCTGTCCTTAAGTTGTAGATGGAAGCCTTCTTGATATGTCCATACAGGGCCTTTTATCTCGGCTCACCCATCATTTCTCTTTCTCTTCTTATAAGGACACCAATTATATTGAATTAGGGCCCCACTCTGAAGGCCTCATTTTAACTTAATCACATTGTTGAAGACCTTCTCTTCAAATAGGATTACATTCTGAGGTACTATAGTTGGAATTTTAACATATGAATTTTGAAGGGACACAGTTCAGTCCATAACAGAAATGCGTAGGACAGAGTATAAATTTCAGCTTTGAACCAAGAACCTCTTTCAATAGTTATTGAGGACAGGAAATGAATCGGATTTAAACATTCCCTCAGCAAATATTTATTAAAAGCCTACTCTTCAGAATGCATGCCAACAAGGTACTATGCTAGATATAATACGAGTAGCAAATTGTCCATAGTCATTTAGATGTTTATAACCTATTGTGATGAGGAGACACTTATCCTAATAGGTCCTGTGATCTCTGTAATGAGACAGTGTCCCATTTACCAAAGACTTTCTCCCGGTCATAAATGCTGCTCAAATAATGGGAAGAAAGAAGGGCTTTTCCAATTAAGTAAAAACACTCTTTTTGGAAACTTTGCCCTATTTCACTATTTTGCCTAGATTGAACATTCATGTATTTATGCAGTCTTTTTTTGCCCAACATTTATCACACGACCACTACGTTCTAGGCACTAGACTTTGTAATGATGCCAATGGCATGAGTAACAATTGGATAAGATTAAAATACAGAGTAGTTTCACTGTCCTAAAAATCCTCTGTACTCTGCCTACTCACTCTTCCCTCCCCTAACCCTTGATCCTTTTACTGTCTCCATAGTTGGTCTTTCCAGAATGTCATATAATTGGAATTATATAGTGTGTAGCCTTCACAGATTACCCTCTTCTGCTTAATAACATGCATGCATGTTTCCTCCATGTCTTTTCACGACTTAATATCTTATTTCTTTTTGTCACAGAATACTATTCCATTGTCTGGATGTGTCACCGTGTCTTTATCCATTCACCTACTGAAGGACACTTTGGTTGCTTCCAAGTGTTGGCAATTATGAATAAAGCTGCTTCAAACATCAGTGTGCAGGTTTTTGTGTGAACATGTGTTCAGCTCCTTTCGGTAAACACCAAGGAGCACAATTGATGGATTTTTAACTTCTAGGAGTTTTATAGCTTGGCATTTTACTTTTAGGTCTATGAACCACTTTGAATTAGTTTTTCCGAAGAGTGCAATATTTCTATTTAGATTTTTTTTTTTTTTTGCATATGAATTTCCAGTTACTCTAGTACCATTTATTGAAAAGACTATCTTTGCTCCATTGTATTGCCTTTACTCTTTTGTCAAAGATCAGTTGACTATAGTTATAAGTCTATTTCTGGGATTTTTATTCTGTTCCATTGATTTATTTATTTTTTCATCAATACCACACTTCCTTGATTAATATAGCTTTATAGCAAGTCTTGGAATTGAGTAGTCAGTCCTCTGACTTTGTTTATCTTCAATATTTTGTTGGCTATTCTACGTCTTTTGTCTCTCCATAAAAACTTTAGAATCAGTTTGTTGATATCCACAAAATAATTTGCTGGGATCTTGAGTGGGACTGCATTTAATCTATACATCAAATTTCTAAAGAACTGACTTTTTTTTTAATCTTCACCCAAGGATATGTTTTTATTATTGATTGGAGAGAGAGAGAAAGGAGAGAGACAGACAGACAGAGATAGAGAGAGAGAGAGAAATATCAATGTGAGAGAGAAACATTGATTGGTTGCCTTCTGCATGTACCCCATCTGAGGATCAAACCCTCAACCTATGTACCTTGACTGGGAATTGAAACCACAACCTTTTGATGTACAGGATGATGCTCCAGACAACTGAGCCACCCAACCAGGGCAAAGACCTGACATTCTGACAATATATCAACGAACATGGAATATCTCTCCATTTACATAGTTCTTTGATTTCTTTCATCAGTTTTGTAGTTTTTCTCACATGGATTTTTCACATATCTTGTTAGATTTATTTTATTCTGGGAATTGCTAATATAAATGTTATTGTATTTTTAATTTCAAATTCTACTTTTTTGTTGCTGATATATAAAAATTCCAGAGATTCTCTGTAGGTTTCTCTCAGTTCTCCAACCCTATCCACAGGGTTCCTATGGCCTCACATGCCTGTGTCTTGTGGCATGGAGGAGAATCTCTTTCTGCTTGGGCCCTTATCAACTACATGAAACTTTATATTACAAAAAAGATTTAGTGCAGGGACCCAGGACTCATACCAGCCCCATCTGGTAGCAAAGAAGCACTTATCCCCTTCCCTGCCAGTGTAGAGTCAGAGGAAGTCAGTAAGGACCTTCACCACCAAGCACTTGTATGTAACAAGGCTACATCCCTGTGGTATCAGTGGAGGACTAGTGGGGAGCTGGAACCTCATTCCTACCCATTAATAATGAAGAGCCTCTGTTCTATTTGGGTGTGAACAGAGGCTGAGTAGTGAACATGGATTTCTCTTTCCACCTGCCAGTAGCAAAGCAGTGCTTTCCACTTCCCATAACAAAATATAATTAAAGAAGCCAGATAACACAGAAGGGTAAATCAGATTCATAGTGTTACAGTGTCATAGCCAAACATCCAGATTCATTATAAAAAATCAGTTACTAAGAAGCAGAAAAAATTCACTTCAATAAAAATGACAATCAATACTTGCCAGCACTGTGATTATAAAAATGTTAGAATTATCTGACAAAGATTTTTAAAACAACTATCATAGAAATTAAGCAATTACAAACACTCTTGAAACAAATAAAAAAAAAGAGAGGTCTCAGCAAAGAAATAGAAAGTCTAAGTAAAGAATGTAAAATATAAAAAAGAACCAAAATGAAATTTTAGAACTGAAGAATGCAAACTTTTAAATAAAACAAAATTCAATGGATAAGCTTAACAGTAAACTGAAAGAGGAGACAGAGGAAAGAATTGGTGAACTTGAAAATAAAACAATACACCTTACATTTGTCAGAACGGCTATCATCAATAAATCAGCCAACAACAGGTATTGGCAAGGATGCAGAGAAGAGGGAACCCTTGTGCACTATTGGTGGGAATACATATTGGTGCAGCCACTGTGGAAAACAGTATGGAGTTTCCTCAAAAAATTGAAAACGGAACTGTCTTATGACCCACTGATTTCACGTCTGGGAATATATCCGTAGAAAACTGAAACACTTATTTGAAAGACTATATACACTCCTTTGTTCATTGCAGCATTATTTACAACAGCCAAGATTTGGAAGCAGCCCAAGTGTCCTTTAGTAGATGAGTGGATAAAAAGCTGAGGTACATTTACACAATTGAATACTACTCAGCTGAGTAGTACAGAAAGAAGGAAATCTAACCTTTTGTGACCGCATGAATGGGCCTGGAGAGTATTATGCTAAGTGAAATAAACCAGTCAGAGAAAGACAAATACCATATGATCTCACTTATATGTGAAATCTAATGGACAAAATAAACTAACAGACAAAATAGAAACTGACTCATAGAAACAGATGGGAGGAGTGGGGCTGGGTGAAAAAGGTGAAGGAATTAAACAAAAAAAGAAAAACAACTCATAAACACAGGCAACAATATGTTGATTACCAGAGGGAAACAGGGTTGAAGGGAGGTAGAAGAAGGTAAAGGGAGAATAGTGACAGAGGAGACTTGACCTTGTGTGGTGAACAAACAATACAATATTCCGAGGATGTATATTGTACAATTCAGGAATTGTACTCCTGAAACCTACATAATTTTATGAACTAATGTCACCCCAATAAATTCAATAACAATTAAAAAATAAAAATAAATAAAATGAAGAGAGAAAGAAAATAAAACAATAGATGTTACTCAGTCTGAACAACAGAGAAAAAATAGACTGAAGAAAATTAACTGAGTCTCAGCAGCCTGTGGAACTATCACAAAAGATCTAACATTCCTATAAATTGCAGTACAAGAAAAAGAGAATAGAGAGGGCAGATTGAAAAAGTACTCTAAGAAATTTAGCAGTTTCCCAAATTTTGCAAAAGACATGAACCTACAGACTCACAAAGCTGAGCCAACCCCAACCAAGATATAACAGAAGAAATACATGCCAAAACAACTCAGTCAAACTTCTGAAAACTAAAGACAAAAAAGTCTTGAGAACAGCAAGAGAGAAACAATGTTTTACCTATAGGGAAAAAAACACCAATGTAAATGTCAGCATATTTCTCATCTCAAGCTATGGAAGCCATCAGGAAGTGGCATAAAATTTATGAAAGAAAAGAAATCTCAATCTATAGTCAACAGGCATACCTTGGTTTATTGTCCTTCACTTTTTTGTGCTTTGCAAATAATGAGATTTTTACAAATTCAAGGTTCGTGGCAAACCTGCGGCAAGCAAGTATATCAGTGCTATTTTTCAGAGTCAGATAATTGTTACCATTTTTTAAGCAATAAAGAATTATTTTTCATTGTTCAATTACAGTTTAAATTCAGTATTATTTTGTATTAGTTTCAGGTGTACAGCATAGTGGTGGTTAGATAATCATATACTTTACAAAGTGTTCCCTTCAATATTTCCAGTCAAAAGAACCAAATCCAGATATAGCCCAGATGTTGAAATAATTAGAGAAGGCTTTTAAAATAAATAAATATGATAAAAATGTTGAATCTATGGTTGAAAGACACAAGTGAGCAAATAGAAAATTTCATCACCAGGGAAATGGAAACTGTATAAAAAATTCAAATGAAAATTCTAAAACTAAAAAAAAAAAAAATTAAAAAAAATAGTATAACCTGTCAGAATTCTTTTCATTTACTCTTATCAGCAGACTAGGCACAAAAAAGTAAAAAAATAAGTGAGCTATAAGAAATGCTCATAGAGTTTATCTAAGAAACTGCAATGCGAAAAGAAAGTGTAAAAAAAAAATACAGCATCTGATATCTGTGGAACAATATCAAATGGTTTGGCATATGCATAATTGGAATAATATAGAAAGGAAAAAGAGAAAATGGGGCAGAAAAAATATTTGGATAGATAATGATGGAGAATTTTGCAAAATTGATAAAGTCATTCACCCAGTTATAACAAGCATAGTTCCAGTGTATTTACCTTGAGCCGGATAAATACAAATAAACACGTACCTGTACACATCATAGTCAATGTCCTGAGAGCTAAATATAATCTTGAAAGCAGCCTGAGAAAAAAAAAGTCACACCTTATGCACCAGTGAACAACAAGCAGAATGAAGTATGACTATTCATCACAAACAATGGAGAACAGAAGAAAATGGAATGACATTTTTAAGTTCTGAAAGAAAAAACTGTCAGCCTAGATTCTGTATCCAGTGAAAATATCCTTTATGAAGGAAAAAATAATAATTTTCAGACATACAAAGGCTGAAAGAATTCATCACTAGTTGACCTGCACCACAACAAATACTAATGGAAACTCTTTAGTTTAAGGCAGATACCAGAGAAAAACTAGTCCTTAAGGAAGGAACAAAGAACATTAGGAAAGATACATATGGATAAACATAAAGATTTTTAAAAATTAGATAGATGATAGATATGTTAAACAGTTGACTGTTTAAAGTCAAAATTATATTAATGCATTATGGTGTTTGTAGTGTATGTCAAAATAAAACATATGACAAGAGAACAATGGGCAGACTTGGCCAGTTATTGGAAGTATGTAGGTTTAGAGCGCTTACACTGATTATAAAGATGAATATTTTAATATCTAGAGCAACCACTAGAAAATAATACTAAGAGGTTTAACCTAAAAGCAGAGAACATCTAATCTAACATTAAAATATACTCATTTCACTCAAAAGCAGGCAGAAAAGGTAAAATGGATGAACAAAAAGCAGATGGGACAAAAAGAAAACAAACATCAAGATAGTAAACCTAAATACAAACATATTAATAATTAAATGGGATGTAAATGGACTAATTATTTACATTAGAAGGTAAAAATTGTCAGGCTGCAAAAAAAATAAAAACAACTCCTAACTACATGCTGCTTACCAGAACATGCTTAAAAGATTAGGACAACGATTGGCAATAAAAGGATGAAAAACTTATATCATACAAACACTAAATATAAAAAAAGTTAACACTGTAGATGAGTGTCAGCCAAAGTAGACTTTGAGAAGGAAAGTACTAACAGATAAAGAAGGATGTCTCATAGGGTAAAAACATGAAGTCCTAGCCGGTTTTGCTCAGCGGTTAGAGCATCCACCCACGGACCAAAGGGTCCCAGGTTTGATTCTAGCCAACGGCACATACTTCAGTTGCAGGCTTGGCCCTGGAGGGGGCTGGAGCAGAAGGCAACCACTCGATGTGTCTCTCCCACATCAATGTTTCTCTCTCTCTTTCTCTCCCTTCCACTCTCTGAAAAAATAAAATAAAATCTTTTAAAAAAACCCACAAAAATCCCCACAAAACATCAATTCATCAACAAGTCATAACAATCTTCAATGTGCATGAACCTAATAACTAAGCCCAAAAATATAGGAATCAACAATTTACAGATGTAAATGAAGAAATAGACAAATCCACAGTTGGAGATATACCCTTATTTTTGGTAATTAGTAAGAAGAAGTAGATAAATTAGAAAGGATATAGAAGATTTGAACAAAATATCAAACCTTGGCCCGATATGCTTTTATAGAATACTATACCCAACAGTAACCATACACATATTCTTCCTAAGCGCAAATGAGTCATTCACCAGGACAGACCATACTGAGCCATTAAGCAAGCCAGTGAATTGCAAAGGATCAAGTGATGACGTATATTCTGCGATCAGGACAGCATTCAGTTAGAATTCAATAACAACAAGAAATCTAGAAAATCTCCAAATATTTCTAAATTAAACAACAGACTTCTAAATAACTCAAGGGTCAAAGAAGAGCTCTCAAAGGAAATTAGAAGCCTAGTAAGCCTCAGCTACCTTTACATCTTCCTGGGAGTGAGAGTATCAGAACATTTCAGAGAGCAGGTTTTAATTAGTGGAACACAAATTGGAGGAGCTGCAGCTAAGAAGAGAAAACCAATGAACATAAGAGCTAGAGGATTGATACTGTTACTTACTGGCTGTGGGACTTTAAAAAAACCTCTTAGAGAATGCATTTGTTCATCTGAAAACAGGAATAATAACACTTGCATCGTCGCATCTTTATGAAGTTCAAATGCAATGTTTGCAAAAGCACCTACCAAGTGAAGGGCTTGGTCCATCCTAGTAGAAGCTCAATAAATACTGGTTGGATGAAAAAGTAGCTTGGAGCTACCCAAAAGAAGCTTTATAAATTTGCCTAGGGCTTAGCCTAGCAAGAGAGAGAACAAAATATATTAGTTACACGTGAGGAATTCAATTCATACCTAACTAGCCCATGAGAGAATTCTTTAAGGATAACTGAAAAGACGAAAACTTTTTAAAGATATCCCTTTGGAGGGAACTAGGAGTTGAGGAAAGCACATGTGTTCATATTCTCCTCTCTCTCTCTCAACTGAACCAATGCATTCCAGCCTCTTAAACAAACAGAGTTTCCACTTCATTGCAATTTACAGCCATAGCCTAAAGCACAAAGATCAGACTCAGTGTCTGATTAAACCAAGTTTCATAAAGAATGACAAAATAATTGGTAAAAACATTTCAGCTTGGGTATGTAAAATAGAAAAAAACAAAGTAGCAAACGTTCAAAGCACAATGGGTTTGGGGGAACAACACTGTCTTTTCTCTTTGGCATTTCTCTAGGATTCCTATCTTGGCTGGGTGACAAAAACCTGTCCATCAGCTGCAAGCCTGAGCCTATCAGCCTTACAAATCAGAGTTAATAAAAGTCAATCAGTGATGGTTTAACTTGCCTGCTACTGCCTGAAGCAGGATTCAGCCCCAGTGTCTGTCATCCACTTAGAAAACACTTTCTATGGCCGCCTATAAATTCTAAAAATTTACTCATCTACATATCTATAGATACAAAAAAGTGATTTCTATAAATATGTACCAGGCCAACAGAGACGTATATGAACTCCCTATAGGTAAATGCACAGATGCAAATTTATTCCTTCACAGCTGTAGATACATAGAAAGATACCGTTTTCTTAAACCAAAAAGAAAAAAAAAAAATTACTCTTTTTACTTCAGAGTTTTACCCTGTACATACATACCTTTCTGAATAAAAGGCACATGTGCCAAAATTGCCTTTACATATATGTTGGCTTGTGACTTTTTCAATAAATTATATATGTTGATGTACTCATTGCCCAAAACCTTACAACAATGTCCACCAAGATTAGGATATTGGATCTAAAATTCACAAACTCCTAGAGCTACTGTTTAATCCTGTCAGATCCAACTCTTTGTCTATCTACATGGACGACAGCTGACTTTTCTGCCTCAATCAGGAGATATCTACAGCCAAATATGTGTGTACCCACCTCTCAGAAAGGTCAATTAGCACAGAACCAGGAGAGGACAAAAATCCCAGAGAGGCTGATAGGACAAATATTAATCAAGTTCCTGCCTAACCATAGATCCCTTCATTTTTGAGCCAAATTTAAAATCCAGAGGTCATGTCAAACAGAATCAAGGTAGACTATAACATGTGCTCATTTATTCATTCAACAAATATTGGCTGAATGACAACTGTGTGCCTTTTATGCCTGTGCATTTAACATAAGTATGATGTGAACCATGTATGTCATTTTAAATTTTCTAATAACCACATTTTAAAAAGTAAAAAAGAAATGAGTAAAATTAATTTTAATATACTTTATTTAACCCAATATATCTATGCATTGTCATTTCAATATGCAATCAATATAAACATTTCTTAAAGAGGTATTTGTCATCACAATTCAGACCAGCTACATTTCAAGTGCCTATAGACACATGTGGCCAATGGATGCATAATGAACAATACAGTTCTAGATGCTGTGGGTACCACAGTAAACAAAACAAAATGCAGGGTGGGACAAAAGTAGACTTATAGTTGTGAGTATGTGAAACACAGAATTTATTCTTGTATTATTATTTTTTAATTATTGTGTTATTTTCCATATGAGCAACTGTAAACCTACTTTTACCCCACCCTGTACTTGCCCTTGTGGAGATTAATGATTGTGGGGAAGACACACAGTAAACAAATCAATATAAAATATCAGGTTATTAACATGACTTCAAAAGCCATATGTGATCTGGTCCCAGCTACCTCTCCAAACTCATCATCCTCCTCCTCCTCCATTGCTCCCCTGCACCGACTGGGCCACAGGCACCCTGCCCTCCTGCCTGTCCATGAGCCATGAGCAAGCCTGCTAAGCACATACCACCACAGGCTATTTCCATCATCTGGACTATTTTTCTTCAAAACACACAAGCACTTTCAAACTTTAAAAGACAATGTACCTCATAATAATAATAAACACAGCTATAGAGTGTTTACTATACATATTACATACATATGTAGTGACTGCAGAGGGGAGGGAGAGTGGGCGAAGGTGGAAGAGAGTATAGGAGGGATAAATGGTGATGGGGGGAAAATAAAAGAAAAAAGAAAAAAATTATATTTATGTTCAATGACTATTGCCTTAGAATTTATTTTTAGAGGTAGAATTGCTGGGTCAAAAGCTAGGGGCACTTTGCCCTGGCCAGTGTGGCTCAGTCGGTTGGGCACTGTCCAGTGCACCAAAAGGCTGCTGGTTCGATTCCAGGTGAGGGCATAGGCCTGGAATGCCGGCTCCATCCCCAATAGGGGGCATGCAGAAGGCAGCTGTCGCATCCATGTTTCTCTCTTCTCCCTTCCTCTCTCTCGAAAAGTCAATAAACCATTCTTAAAAAAAAAAACAAAACCAAAAATCTAGGAGCACTTTTAGGCTTTAGGGATATATTGTAAATTACTCTACAAAAAAAGTATACCAATTAAAGTCCCACCAGCCTAAGCAATAGCCTATTTCCCATATCTCTCATTGTTTTCAATAATGTGTTTTCATTATGTTTTATCTTTAGTAGTTTGGCATGAAAAAGATTGCATCTCAATGATGTTTTAAATGTTTTCAGAGCTCATACAGCCTTTGTGCAGAGCAACCCCACCCCATGTCACTTTAGAATCTAGCTTCCCCCATCTTCCAGCAAAGCACTGGTTTCATGCATTCACCTGAGGTCACTACATTTTTCACAAATACCTGACAGATTGTTAGAGAGGTAATAGAAATGGAAACAGACTTTAAGTGTAGGAGAGAGAGAGCACTAAATTAGAAGTCAGATCCCTACATGCTAATTCTGGTTCTGCTATTAACTGCATGGTCCTTACACTCAAGTTTTCTGGACCCACCGTTTCTTATAAGATAAAAGGATTGGTACAGTGACCCTCAGCTGCATTCAAAGGCTAACATTTTTCATTGACTGCTAGGTTATGAGTCTTCTTTTTCATCTGGCCTTGGAAGAAACATATTCCAAAGTACAGAAGGGGTAATCTAATTATATGACCCACATAATGAGAGTTCCTGGCATAAATAATTCTGAATGAGGCTCAATGGTCTAACTTTCTGCTTCTTAAGGCCATTTATTGTATGATAATACTGGGAAATCAACTTCTCAACAGGCCAAGATGTTATTTATCAGTGAAGAGAGATGATCAAAGCTTGGAATTTCTCTATATGGTCATCAATTCAAGCAGGAATTACTTCTAATTCAGAAATATAACAAGTAATAGAGAGTTGACTTTTACCTGAATTAGAAATAACAAATTTTATTGGGCTTGGAATCATCAGTAAAATATTAAGCTTCTCTTTCATATCCTACCCAATGAATAATGAACTGCTTCATTGGACTTGAACTTATTTTTGGACGTGAATTTATTGGACAATTTTCTGAGGTTAGAATTCCAGGCCAGAATTATATGTTAGTAACTGAATACAAAAGTTGGCCTTTGTCTAGTATAGAAACTGCCACCTCTTCTAAAATACAGAACAGATTTTCCAGTTCGTTTTGCAGAAATGGCTTTCATGGGATTTGACAACACAAGAGTCATTCATTAATCTAATTGTCTTCTGCATGAAATTATGCTTAATGTTAGTAATGTGCAGACAGTAATATTATAAAATATGAACTGCTAAAGTAGCCTGAAATACCCTGGCAATTTCCAACCACTTGATGGATTAATGTCCAATTCTGGCAAATTTTAGATACTGATTGATGGGGGCTATTTAAAAGCAAATGTAATTAGTTTTAAACTTTATTTACCATTAAATTCCACATCTTTAACCCCTAAATATAATAACAGGTAGGAATGAGAAATTCCCATCAGAAATGACCATTTAAAATAAAGAGAATCATTCCTATTGAACTGATTGTAATATCAATCAGAATCCAATCCTAGCTCACATTTTCTCCTGTACTGTTTTCTAGCTAACATTATCTTGGCAGTATGAATTATAAGAGAATTTGTCCACATACATCCACATGCCTACATATATGTTCAGTTACTCTTTTTGCCTTTTTTGGAAACTGCTATAATCAGAATTAATCTAAAGTCATATTTTTTCAACATATATTTCCCCTGCGGGGAAATTATACATTTTCCTAATTTTACTAAATAAGTTTGATAAAAGTTAGGTGTTTGGGCCTAAAACACCTAAAATTTTTGAACCTTTCAAGCATTATTCACCTCCACTTATAACATGTAAAATCTGTGTATTTGAAGTGTCAGGCATTTCCGACAAATGTCTCAGCCTAAAGATTGATACTTGCAGGTTTATTTTGCTCCGTTAATCTTGAGCTTGTTCACATGTGAGCTCACAGAATATCTTAATGGTGTAGTCTCACATCAAAGAAAGAGGTCGCGCGGTGTTTCTGTGGTGAACAATGGGGAGAAGGCATTTGCCAGCGTCCACTGCTCCCCAGGATGCCCTCAGCAAACAAGTGTTCCTTCTACCCTCAGCACCATCACTGGCCCTTCAAGTCCCTTCACATTCCCTCTGGTCAGAAACAAACAATAAAGTCAAAGAGTATTAGCTGAAAGGGCTTTTTAGGAAAAGATTTTCGTTATGCTCTCCCCTTCCCTGAAAGGAACAAACAAACAAAACACCTAGTTGCTACGTGCTGTGTGACTCCAGGCATCTGAAATTACTGTCTCAGTTTATCTTTTCAATCCTGCCATCAGCTCATCTTAAAGGAATGCTGCAAAATGACATATCCTAGTAAGGTCCTCAGAATCAAGCAAAGCCCAGATAGGACAAAGCCCTTTGGGTGGAGTGTCAATCCGAGTGGACAAACACACAGAGGGGGTAATGAATGCAGTGCAGGGGGCCTGTTGGGTGCACAGTGTTCTCCTGGAAGGAGCAGGCTCACTCCACAGAACCCCACAGTTTATGTGTTGCCTTCACTCTCCTTGCCACCTGAAGAGCAACTGAACATAATAAAAATGATCATAATAACTTCTTAGAGCTCTCATCCATTTAGAGCTGAGTTAAGTAATTTAAATCAGTTTTCTGATGATTCCTCACTACAATTCTATGCAGCTACAGAGGAGAAAATTAGAGTTTAGTCTAAGGTCATACTATGAGTAAAAGTTGGAACCAGAATTTCAGCCAAGATTATCTGGCTCCAGGGGCTCAACTAGGAAATACAAGAGGAAAAGTAATCAATCTTTCTAAACTATTTTCCTGCCTACAGGTGCTTATAAAAAAGTTGGCAAAGATAACGTCTCAGATTTACCCTGGAAAAAAATGTTCCCATTACTTTTAAACTAGAAATTATCATTTGATAATCTCTGAGAAGATACAGTAAATGGAAGTAGACAGCCAAACAAGAAAATGATAAGGCTAATAACCTCTCATTGCACTCTTATTAGGTACCAGATATTCTTTTAAATGCCTTCCATTCACTAGTTCAGTGATTTTCAACCTTTTCATCTCAAGGCACACATAAACTAATTACTAAAATTCTGTGGCACACCAAAAAAACATGTATTTTTGCCAATGTGACAAAAAATATGTATAATTTTGATTCATCCACACTGGACAGCTGTTGTTGTGTTGGCTGTTGTCATTTTTTTATTTCACAATCTAAAGGAATAGAGGTCAGTGCCCCTGACTAAATTAGTCAGGTCTTGCATGTTTTAAACATTCTTGCAGCACACGGGTTGAAAATCACTGCTTAAATTTATTCAATCTTCTCAGCAGTCCTTAATGTCGGTACTCATATCACCTCCATTTTACAGATGACAAAAATGAGGCTTGGATATGTTTCTGAGAAACTCATACATGTTAAAATATTAATAATTTTATATCTAAGGATAGAACTTTTGCCTTTATAAAAAGCGCAGTTATTTAAACTCTAACTTCTTCCAGTTATCTTTTATTTTACCAGTCTGATGTTTCTACCATGAAGTCTGAAAATATTTTAAACAACTTTTTTATTATGAGTGGTCTAAGGAAGGAAAGGGGGGGATACATATGTCCGCCTCACTCGCCACCCTCTAGTCTCTTGCCAGTGCCCATCACTAACAAAACCTAACGAGAAGCCAGGGGACAGAGGAGTGTGCTTCATGCAGCCCCAGAGCAAGAAGAGGTGGAGAATGAATTAGAGAGAAGACTGGGACACCAGCATCACCACTCTCCTAACAGGAAAAAGGGTCCCATAAAACACATTCAATTTGGTGCCTGATGTCCACCTAGAAATAGCAGAAGTGATATGGGAAAATTTCTATTGCCTGATCTGCAAATAAGTAAAGTAATAATAATACCAATGTGTAATTTTTTAAAGTTCTCTGTATAGTATGTATATATACACCTAACTAAATACTAGATATCAGGCCCCATTCCCTCTTGATTAGGGAATAACCCTTAGTCAGTGTACTGAGGAAATAGTTCTTAAGCCCTTTTTTGTGTCTTCCACGTGGATTTGTACCACCCTGTTTGGGAAGACAAGTATTTTAAATTTGGGGTTAACCACAGTTGGTAATATGGCTTCCTAAGCATATTTAAATCCTTCCTTCTTCTCTTCGTTAATATTGACTTTATTTTTTCTATAATAAATTCTCAGCTGCTGAGCCCCATGTTCACCTAAGTACAAGCATATAGCTGTCATCACGCTCCGCATTCTCTTAAGTGTCCAATAAATGCTATTTGATTTAAATACATGAAGAAACTTTTACAAAAATTGAAATAGTTTGGTCGTCTTTATGAAAATTTGAGATTGAAGGGGTGAAAATTACAGTTCTATGTTTGTTGTAATCATTTAGTAAAAGTGTCATTTTGTGTCTGAAGAATGTGGAAAATTGTCATGTAGCTCCGTTTCAGCTGGCTGTGAAGAGCTAGCCACATTTTTTTTGAAAAAATATATGACTTGCCATAGGCTAGCCCTTTATGTTATCTTGACTACGCATATTTCTTAAGTCAGATCTCCAAAGTCAAGGTTGACACAGAGGTAAGACATAACCACTGGGCAATTCTACCTTCATTGCAATTATGTTGCCTGCACTTCTTAATTTTCAGTGTGAAGACCGAGCACCCAGAAACCAAAGAACACTGGCTCCAGTGTTATTTTTTTAATCAGAAAATTATTTTTAATCATTCTAGCACAAAAGGTTTGGAGAAACAGAGATTCTGATATAGTAGTGGTGAGAATATAAATCGGTAATTTGACAGTGTCTAGTAAAGCTAAACATGTGCATGCCTGATGACCTAGAAATCCCATCTTATTTGTATGTGCCTCAGAGAAAATATACTTGTGAACAAAGACACAAGGCTAAGATGTAAATGTATTCATACAACAAAATACTATGCCACAGCTAAAATGAGTAACTTATGGGGCGGGGTGGAAGGGGTCAATGGGGAGGGAAAAGAAAGACATCTGTAATATTTTGAACAATACAAAAATAAATAATAACTTAGATCTACACGTACCAACATTGGTAGCTCCCAAACATACAATGTAGATGAAACAAACAAAACGCAGAAGGATGCATATGGTATAATACCAGCTTCAAAAAGTTTAAATACATGTAAAATAACATATCTGTTGCTTGTAATTGCAAAAAATATGTAGCAAAAGTAAAATAACTAAATAAAGCATTTATATGCATAAATTCATGACAGCTATTCTCTCTGAGGAGAGAGAGAATGGTAGAGCATACATAGGAGTCCTCAACTGTATCTATAACATTTATTTCTTAAACACACACACACATCTGAAGTGCAATGTTAAGATTTGATAAAGTTATGTTGTAGGTCCATGGATTTTTATTATATTATTCTCTATACTTGTCTGCATGTTTGAAATATTTCATTATGAAAATATATTTTTAAATCATCCAAGCACAAGAGTATTTCTCATAGGGATCACCAAAGCAAGGAAAAATAAAACATCTCACTCAATGTCTTTTCTCTATAAGAAGCCATGAATTATGGAGCAAGGAATGCCTTGTATTTATGAGAGGGGCCCTTCTAAAGGCTGCCTCACGTTCATAAGTGAGTATCCTTGTAAAGATCGCTGCTTTCTCATCCTGAATTCCAGACAAGGATATCCCACGTTGGATTTGGTTCAAGCGTATGATCCCCAAAGCATTAAGGCTAGCTCTGCTTAACATTTTATTTTTTAACAGAACACTTCAGGAATTCAGAGAGAGGATCACCCAGCTAGATCAGGGTGTTACCCTGCCCTTGGAGCAGCGGGGAGATAAGATAACTGCGGAAATGAATGATGGAGTGAACTGAGCCCTCAGTTTGCTATGTTGTTTATCATTCTTGTAAGACCACAGCCATCAGAACACGTGCGTGCATTTTCCCCTTAAAACATTTTTTGAGTGGTAGTTGTGTGAAACAATGATCTGTTGAATTTAATTCACAGATCAAAGAGGGAGGAAATTAACCAACACAGTAAATTGATTATTTCATGGGTGACATAACCAAGGCAATGATTTATCTTAATAAAGAGCAACTTCCCTCTAGTCCTTAACTGAATTCCAGCCAATGCAATAATACTCGGCTGTTAATGACTTTGATGTTGATGTGGAAAAGTGAATGACTGCATAATCACTGAAATGGGACCTCATCACAGTTGGAAACGTTTAAGCCAAATCATTTTGGACTGTGAAAAGAGCCCTGAGTGGTGGAGATTGGCTGGGTCCCAGCTCTTCAGTCTTAACTAAACAGGGCCTGAAAACTTTATCATGGAGCACTGCTCTGGGCTGGACCATAACTCTGACAGCTCACAGGGACTTGAGCTTAATGTATACGTCTGTGGCCTCACAGAGGAAAAAAGAATTCCAGGGCTTACAGCACCGATAATAAATACACGTCTATCAGCATTCAGCTGAAAGTGTAATTAGTTAAATCCGTCTTTGGGAGAGGGAATAGAAGAAAGGAAACAGAAGTCAACTTTAAAAAAAATTTGAACCAAAAGCTTATTTTTATACCCCATGTTACTAAATATGGCTTAAGAGCTTGCAAGACGGCATTAGTCATAGATGGCAGCCTCCGCCTCCTCCCCTCCTCCACTCCCCATCTCTAAATAATAAAATGAACTAAAATTAGAGCTGTTTTCAAGTATGTTCACTTGGTTATTATTATTTGAGTTACAGCTGAGAAGCCTATGAGGAGAAGGAGCACCCTTGGGAATATGAGTGACTCCCCAGTGCCCACGTTTCGACTTCCACATGGGAAAAGGGAAAACAAATCTTAGGTCTCAGTCCAATCACCGTCAGCCAACCCAACAGATTTCCTCTTGTGCTAATCAGATCCTGGATAACATCAGCTTCCTAGAGTTAAATTATTACATCCATGTATTATAATTTCAGTCTTTAGCAAGTCTCTCTAATACACCCCTATTCTGTTCCCATCCCCTTGTCTCCACCCCGTTCACCCTCCTCGCCACCTCCCACTGTCCCCAGATGCTCCTCAGCAGAAGTTCCAGGGAATTGTTCAGGAGAAATAAGACCAAGCTCTGCAACCAAAGCATGGTGACTGGGTCTCACAAGAAACACAGCTGCAGGTATAGCTGGAGGAGTGCCAGGCACTTGCCTGTTTAAATACCTCAGAGTCCCCCTGCTCAAGATGCCTCATTCTGATCATTTGAGGGGGAAAAATCTTTGTTTACAGGCAAGGATTGTTAAAGTGCTCATCCAGGCCTGCAGCTGGGGTTGACTCAGAGTGCAAAGCTGGAAAATGCCCGTGTGGCAAGATTAGGAACTCATTTGTGTGGTTTGTGCGGCCTTGCCGGGAGCCTCCCCCTTCCCTCTCCTCTCTCCTTTAATCCAAGCCTTGATCAGTTTATTACTTTCAAGACACCCCTTTCCTGCTGGGAACCTGGCCTAGCTGTGTCCTGGCAGCCTTTCCCCAGGGCACTCAGGACCCTCAGAGGTTTCATTCCTGCTCAGCAATCTCCTCGTGTGAGATCATCTGGGAAACTTTCAAATAGTCTGTATATTTTACTCTCTTTTTTTTTTTTTTTTTTTTTGCCCTCCCCAAACTGTCCTCCCTCTTGCACACACAATTCTTTTGTTTCATTCCCTTTCCTCAAGTTCGATCTGAAGCCAAGTGCTTTTAATTTTTAGCTGCATTTGCAAGCCTGGACTTTCAGGAATATATGTTATGAAAGCAGGGAAAGAAAAGACTTTCTTGTCATCAAAACCATAATAATTATGTGTCAAAGATAATTACTGCTTGGTGTGTAATACATCTAATACCAAGTGACAGAGAAAGTAGTCTACCGGCAGACAAGAGTAACTGCTGGCTGGCTGAAATCGGATATAAAATTAACCACCAGGCTCGAGCTCTCTGCCCACTGGATTTTACCAGATAAAGGCCAACTCCACTCCCAAAAAAGGAATTCATAGCAATGGCTGGTCTATTTGTGTTTGTTATTGGGGTATTTTTAAGAAGTATATATATATATATATATATGCATATACATGAACATAAAGATAGACTACATTTCAAGTGCCTGAGCTGCTGTTTGAGGAGTAATATTATTAATAAAACAGTGCAACCAAATGCTGGGCAATAACATGAGAAGCTTTCAGGGATATGCTGATAGTTTTGCTCCATAATGCCTAGATTTTAATCTAAGTCTCATCTGGGAAACCCAAGCTTGGAAAGCAAAGCACTTAAAATGTTTAGAAGATGGACTACACCACTATCGGAACAAAGGGAGGTAAGGAGAAATCTGGAAATGCAACCAAAGTAAGGCATAATGTTTGAGAAATTTCCCTACCTGAGGCTGGGAATGACGCAGAGTAAAGATAACTATTAAGAACAGCAAGCATGAGAATTCTGCTCAAAAGTCCCTCTGGGCAACTTTAGAGCTGAGAATGAAGCCCAGCTTCTCTTGGCTCCATGGTCTCTCTGCCCCATTTCAGCATGAGCAAACTCAGCTGTGCCAGGGAAAAGCTGGCTTGAGCCCAGCAAAGGCAAATGTTGGTTGCCAGTAGGCAGGGCTGCATGGTTTATGCATCATTTGGTGTAGATCTGAATCTTACCTACCTCATCAGCAGCAAAAACTGTATCTGCAACAGCAGGAGAGGCCAGAAAGTTAGAAAAAGGACCGAGTTGTTGCCAACTGTTCCCTGATTAGTTGAAATCACTAATCATCTTGCAGTCTGCTCAGTCTCATGCAATGAATGGGCTTGGGTTCAGTTTGTACACAGAGGCACAAATGCAGGAGTTTTTAGAGGACTAAAGTGACCCTCTAAGGTTCCAAGGTGACTGGTGGCCAACTATCCTCTCAGTCAGGACTAAGCCTGAGTCCAGCACAGCATCACCCCTGCAGCCTTACAAATAAAACCTAAGGGTGCTTATTGAGTTCACACTCATCCCCATCAAGAACCCTGCTATTGCTTTAGTGAAATAAATCATTTTGATTTAGTGCTAAACTGCTGCTGTACTGCTGTTCTGCATCAACTATACAGGAATCTCTCATTAACTCTGGGGTTACATTCTTGAAAAGTACTGAGATTGTCAAAACTACATTTGGCAAGCCCAATAATCAGAAAATAATTTAAATGGTGTTAAAGACATATACCTAATAATAATAATAAATAACATTTCTAGAAGACATCTGATTTCAGAAAACTTGATTAATTAGCATTTGAAATCTCCAGTTGGTAACCATTTATTTGCTTAGGAAATGCTGCTTTATCATCTGAGGCAGAGTCACTTGCAAATTTTATGCAACACAAACTGTAGCATCTCAAAAACAATTTTTTTAACCATTCTTCACTGGATTGAAATTCACTGTCCTTTGCACTTAGGTACTTGTTTCTGTTTGTGCTGTGCCTGCAATATTCTTGTGTAACCATCTCTTCTTTGTCTAGGCATCGGCCTGCTCAAGTGCACATAACAGAGAGTCCTCCTCTCCTCGAGGAGATAGAGCATAAATAATTCTCTCTACACCATTCTATAGACCCTAACACATGGTCTGCTGCGGGGGTGGAGGGAGAGAGATGAACTGATTTGAATTGCACATAAGGAAAAAGATCGTTTTTAAAAATATTTAGTATATAAATACAAAACTGTGCTGATCTCAAACCCAATGCTGGTGAAAGATTAAAAATTTACCTTCCCCCCTCACCTCCAAGATTTTAAGATAAAAACTAAAGCTGTCTGCTAATTTGGCTGCTCACAAGAGAAACTAAGGATGGTGAGAAATGAAACGCTGAGACATGAAAGGAATGATACAAAGTCTCAGGGAACAAGAAAAATATTCATATCGTGGCTTCTGTGTTAAGTGTGTTTTGGAATTTTTTCACAACATATGAAAAGTATATTTCCACTATGGTTTTCTCAACACAAACTACTATTTTAAGCCTACATTGCTTCTCTGAAGAATACATATTTTTTGAAATGGTTTAGATTTTTTAAAAATGCCTGACCAAAAGATATGATTTCCAGCAAAAGAAAAAGTAAAATAGTCTTTTGAATATATGTCAATATTTACATATTTCATGGATATTAAAATATTAGGTTGTCCCAATAATATTCTTAGCAAACCTATTCTAATTCTAATATTCTTAGAATTTGTGGTAGGCTTAAGATCAAAGGTAACCACCAATATAGACTCCACAACCCAGAATGTAGACAAATAAAAACAAATAGAATAAAAGGTATAATGAAGTTAACCAAAATAGGTTCTTGACATTTTTTTATCACATGGATTGTTTAAAACCTTAACAAATGAAAAATAGCCATCAGAATATAGTATTGTGTTGTATAAGGTATCCACATACAGTCAGCAAAATAAAGCTTCTCTAAGCTACATCACTGTGAGCCACTAAGAGTGGATTTCTATCTGGTACTCAAAATAATATTTAAAAAATTTGTCTTGGGCATACATTTATTTATAGTCTGGTTTCCGATATACCAAGTTATTAGATGTCAGTTCTCAATTTACCAAGCATAAGGTATTACCTCTACTGAAAGGCCATGGCATACCTGACTTAATGTTCCGGCACACTCCGCCTACACTGAATGTCGATCCCTGGGCCAGCCTTCAGCGATGCATCATTCCTGGCATCCACTTTCTTGAGACATCTGATTGGATTGAAATGATGTAAAGAGAAAGAGAAAATATACAAACCAGGGAAATTCATACACACACACACACACACACACACACACACACCCCACGGGGCTTCTCTTACTCTCATTGTCACTAAAGAAAAGTTTTCAAATGAAATATATTTCTCTTCAGCCACACATGAAAAGAAATAACCTTGGAAAATTGTTAAAGAAAAGCTGGCAAGCAAGGTACAAATAACAAATGGCTAAGATGCTTGTTTTTGCAAATCACTGTCACAACACAGTGCAATATCATGGCTGGCATGTTTTGTGAACCTATGTCTGCCTATCACATGATATGATACATCATTCAATAAAAAACAGTAGATGTTTGGTTAGTTTCTTTGTTTTATTTCCAACAAGAAAGCAATAGCAGTGGCCCCTGGATAAAAAGTGAGAAAGTGACCAAGGCTGGTGTCAATTGCTTTGTCCAGTGGGATGAATGTGTAGGAAATATTTCTGGGTGGCCCTGAAGTGTCACCTGGGCCACATCCTATTCAAGTGTCCTAATAATACCTTTCCTCTCTGATATGAACTTTTGACTATCTGGTTTACCTGTATTTAACTATCTCATGAGTCATAGTTAAGTCTAACATCTTCCTAGATTTCTTTAATTATTTTCTAAGGATAAGGGCTACAGTAGTTCCCATCTAATAGCTCCCACTGTTAGTTCCATACAGTTTGTGAAATATAAAAACCCCCTAAGAGTCCAAAGGAGCTTTATATGTTACAACCCTCTGGGTTTTTGAGTAAGGAAGGCTCATACAGTGTATCCATTCAAATGCTCTATTTTTACTAGCACTTTTCCTCTTTGCTTGGAAATGCTTTTGTTTAGAGTGATGTTAAATATCATCTAACCAGACAGTGACAGGAGCATTGATCTGCTTAGCCTTGCAATGAACTGAACATGGCTCATTCATTCCCACAGCCAAAACCTGGGCCAAATGGGTGAACGGCTCTGACAGGGAAAAGTGGGAGCTTCCCTGATTAATGGCTAAGATGCAGAGTATTTGAAAAAGAAATTAGAAGAATGCATTATCTGGAGACATTTCCTGCCACCAAATCACCCCCACTTAGGCCGATGACTGAGAAATCCCAGAAGGCCTTCTCCTCCGAATGTGGCCTGCGTCAATGGCACATTTCTGAATTGTCAGGCTGAAAGCCCATCAATAGTCATAAAGAGAAGGATGTGTCCTCATTGGGGGTGTGTTGATGGATCTGATCCAGAACATAAGAGGTGATTCCTAGGTTAGTTGGATGTTGGACATATTTGGGTCTGGTGACGGTGCTTCTGATTCTAAATCAAAACCATTCTCCCCGCTTCATTCAGTGCATTACATAATATGAGTGGGGCTGTCTATATGCATAATTATCACCGCTCATGAGAAACAGGCCCAAAAGAATTCTCTGACCTTGTGCTGATAAATTGTGCTGAAGGAACAAGGGGCTCAGAACTGCCAGTCTCAGTTACAGACTCTGAAAAATTAAGTCGGACTGAAGGGAAATCAAGCTTCTGCATGGCACATTTCTCAGTAGACTGATGCTCTAATCTATTGAAGTCTGTTCCTCAGGACCCCGGTTCAAGCCCTACCTCTGCTCATCAGTCAGCACATCATTCCCGGCACTAAACAACATGCTTGTAATTTCCAACCTGACTGGAATTAGCTCCTGAGAGGAACAGGGAGGGGGAGTGTAGGGGGAAGGAAGTTAGAAAGAAATGGTTCAAAAAGTACTCTTTCTAAATCAGAAACATCTGCTGGAGTCATAAATGGTTTTAAGTAGAAACCAGTGACAAGGGCATCCACGTAGGAGACGCAGAAAGGAATGAAGCCACCCCTCCCTGAAAGTTCCCAGGTAACGGAGACAAATGATACCATCATATATTAGAGCAAACTTTTGAACCTGCTTGGTGGCTGACACTTTGGCATTTGGGGTTTGGCTCCTATTACAAAGAGCCATGTAATGCGAAGGACCTCTGCGTGCAGCTCTGAATGCCTGAAATGCCGGGCCGACTTGGCTACCTTACATGTATTTGTGGTCACCCATTAATCTCATGGAAGACCCTTCTTGTTATAATTCCGCAGGGACTTTATCGAGAAGCAACGCGGGATGAGAGGAAGGCTCCTCTCCCTCAGCCCTGATAAAATCGCACTCAGATCTGTGGGCCGCAGAGAGCATAAAATGCCTCACACATGGGGTGCAGGGCAGGGGGTGGGCCTCTGCCTCTCTGGCGTCTCTGTGTCAAGGTGCAGTTCAGACAGGCCTTCAGGTGGACAGTCTAGAAGGAAGCTGTCAGCTCCCAGGCTTGCCTTGAGAAACCAGATCAGAACTTTTTTTCAATTAAAGAAAAGGCAGTGTGAGTTCAACACCAGCGTTGCCTCCAGCACAGGAATTCTTTAGTCGTGCTTTTTATAAACTCAGTCCCGTCACACACAAAGTATAACTCTCTTCTGAATTCACGTTTTCATTACATTTCAGACATTGTCAGAGTCCGGTGGCCAGCGGCCCGACGTGTTGCAGGTGTTTGCCCCAAACAGAAAGCAGGCCCAAAGCAACAACCAGGCACTCCGAGGCAACGGGGGGGGGGGGCTCAGAGGTAAAAAACAAACACAATTTTCACACCATTGGCATTACGGCAACAAACGGGGGATTACTAGGGAGTGAAGAATAGAAAGAGTAGAAAACATAAACAACATTGTTTTCGTCCAGCCCTGGAAACCTGAACAGGACGAGAGTTGCTTTGCTATGAAATAGCTGGAGGCAGGGGGAGGGGAACCGTGAAATAAAGAATTTCTTTAAAAGCAGACATCAAATTGCAACCACATCAATCATTCCCTGGTTTAAAAAAAATAAATGAGTGCTTTTCTCCACAGTTGGAAATTTCATTACTTCTGTATGTTCTCCTCTTTGTTTATAAGCTGACCAAGAACTCCTGGAAGTTTTGCTTTCGTTTGGGAAGAGGGGTCAGATTTTTGATGGCCCCAAATGTACCCCAGGGATTCTGCCCTAAGACTAAAGTTTAACTTATTTTTCCTTCTCTTCTTGCTTTTTCTTGCGGGGGGACAATAAATATATCTTTCAAATATACCATTATAAAACAGGCTCCCTGCCATGCTATAGTATCCAAAGAGTCACTCACATTATGGGGTCCTAATGAAATACAGATCCTTCAAACTCACTTCTGAAATGTCATTTTGCACATGACTAGTTTATTGCATAAAATGCAGTGGTCAAGCAAGCAAATAAGTTATTATATTGAATAAAAAAAACAAAAAATTATGATCTTTTTAATAGATTGCAAAAAATTATAAATTAGTAACTTGCTGTTTTTCTTGACTACACAGGTTTCAGAAGCCATAGAGAACGTCCATAGAAGGGCAAGAACAAAAATGATTAATGAAAATGGTGCTAGGTTTCTATAAAAGAATAGATGAAAATTCTGGAATTAATTATCTCCAAAAATAATACAGTAAGGAAAACACAAGTTGGAAATGACTTTATAGCAGAAGTTCCTCCTACAGAGCCCAGAGTGGAGGCAGAGAAAGAAAAATAAATGGGATAATAAATGATGCAGACAAACACCAGCCAAGTGTCTTTCCAATGATACTAAAACACATTTGGCAAAATGCGTAGGCTCTTAAAAATCTTATTTTAAGATACAGGTGGAATATCAGGAGACCTAGAAGTAATTTATATCAGATGACCTGCAAGTACCATGTTTTTCTAGGATTATTTATGGTTAATGTTGACCTTTAAAGTACTGTTACCATACCCCTTTATGGCACTCGATTCAGGAATACACTGAGATAAAGCAAATAGACCCTTTTAAGGTAAAGTAAAGATGTGCATATCCTAATCCGAATCCTGCTCTTAAGAAAACTCCTTGCATGGACCTACCTTGTTTCATTGCACTATGCTTTACTGGGCTTCAAAGATCTTGTGTTTTCTTTTGCAAATTGAAGGCAAGACCCTCCACCAGAAAAAAGTTCACACCTCACTTTATTGCGATACTCTCTTTATTGTGGTGGTCTGGAACCCGACCTGCAATGTCTCTGAGGTATGCCTGTCATTAAATGTGCTTTAATTGTTTCTTACCATATTGTGCGTGTGTTGATTATAGAGGTAACGGGGGGGGGGGGGGAGCACACACAAAAAACCCTAATTTTACAACAAAGGGATTTCTTGTTCACTTTTTTATTTCTGGGAATTTCATATGAGATGGTAGTGGGAGGAGAAAGCCAAATAGCTTTTATTCTGCTGAGTGATCACTCCTCTGAATTCATCCTTAGTATTACTCTCTAAAACGTTGCTTGTCATTTGATTCCTGGAGTAGCTCTCCTTTCTCACCCGAGTCTACCTCTGCAATGCCTGGAGTTGTGCCTCATCGCAGTGATTGCATATGATAAAATTGTGTTACAAATTTGCACAGAATAGAGAACACCACAAAAGCAGTTCAGGTGTTTTTCTGCCAATCCTCTCAGTGGAATTTCTTACCAGCCAGCTTCCTCCTTAAGCCCACTGCTCACTGTGACTCTGAAGCCCTCTCCTATCTCCCCCTTCCAGGATCCACAGCCTCTGGTTTCTTGGCGGTTCTGCTCTTCTTCACTGGGCCAGGTATTTTGGAAATACCTCCCAAACTTAGTTTCCCCTACACTTAGGCCATCTTTCCTTTTGTTTGTTTTTTATCTCCATTCATGAATAATACTTAAGCAGCAAGGCTGAAGTTTGGACACAGGAGAGTAGGAAGAGAAGTCTCAGCTACAAAGTAAGAGAGAAAAAAAAAAATTTTATATCTTACCTCCTTCAGCCCTAGAGGGTTGTGAGAAGAAAAAGCAGAGGAGGCATGGAAGGTGGGGATAAGAAACGTGGATTTCCTTCTCTGAATTCAACCTGGGGAGAGCATGGGATACTAGATAAACGGAGGAGAATATCCAGCCTGAGGGGCTCTGGGAGGAAATTGGCTCACACAGACCAATGGAGTGGCCATAGAAATGTCAATGTCATAGTGATTGACTGGTAATTGGACATAAGAGTTGCTACGTTAGCTTTCCTGGGCTATTTGTCTCCTCTATACCGTGGATGGCACCTAGCAGTCTCTGGAGTATGGGGAGCTCAGCAAAGCAGCTGCGCTGAAAGCGCAGTTGTAGTATAAATACATTTTTCACAGTTTTTCTTTTTTTTTTATAGAGTTTTCCCCTCCCTACTTCCTTTTATTAACAATTTCCACTTAAAAATTTTCATAAACGAAACGATTAAAAAACCTTTGAGGTAAATGCTGCCCCTTCTGCTCCTGAGACGAGGCAGGCTTCATTTTTCTCTCCCCTGCCCGCCCTCCCTGCCCTGTCCTTTCTTCCTTCCTTCCTCCCTCCTTCTTTCCTTCTTTCTTTTCTTTCTCTCTCCTTTTGTTCTCTTAAGCTATTTTTGTTGTTTTTTTTTTTATACAAGATAGTCTTACCATGGGGGCAGCATTTCAGTCCTTTTCCGTGTGGATCCCTCTCACAAAAAGGATCTGGGGCAAAGCTAGCAAATATCTTGAATTTCCTCGCTGACCATGAAGCATGCTTCCCTACTCGTTATCTGGTGGGCAAAACCAGTTTCTTTTTGGGAGGTGGGTTCCATGTGTTGTTATTCTTAACAGCTAATAGGCATTTCAAAGACAGAAAGCAAATGAGTGACTAGGGAGACCCCAGACTTCTGTTTGTTTTCTTAAAGCTAATCGCTAAGATTTCTCTACTCCAAACTCTCTGATTTTTGAGAGCCAATGGGAAAGTCTGAAACCCACAAACTGATTTTCTTATATCTGCAATTTTAATATATCACAATAGGAACATTGCACTTCAGTATCATCGGCGCAGTCCTGGCTGTCTTGGCCCGCTCCCTCTCCGTGATTGCTCCCTGACCTTCAGGACTGTAAAGGTTTCAAGGTCTCCTTTCACTCTTCTTCATTAGTCAAGAGCTCACCTGCTCTTGCTGTGTCTGGCACAATAAAACTTTGTTTCCAAAATATTGGCAACTCGGCTTGACAAAGCTGGCATTATGTTCCTTAAATATCAATGCTTTTTGAAGGGAATTAACTTCTGGTTTTGTGGGTTGCTGTTTTTTTTCTTTCCACAAAGACCTTGTAGTTACATCGCACATTTCCCTGAAGAACACAAAGTGATTTACAGGTGATAACTGATTCCTGCTTAGAAAGGAGTTGTTGGAAGACGCAATAGTTTAGTCCCAATGTTAGAAATGAAGGAGCAGAGAGATCATCACTTGTATGAAGTCAGAAAAGTGAGAAATAAAAATCTGCCAATTGAATCGCAATTTTACCTCCTCTGCTCACCAAAGAGAGGCACAGTACAAGAACATATAGAGTCAACGCATCGGCTAAGCTAGCTTCACTGGATCTCAGCTTCCTATCTTTAAAATTATAGTGCTCCATTATTAAGTTTGGAAGCCCATGAAACTCAAACCCGATCATTGTTATATTCAGCTAAGCATACACATACACACACTTGTTGCTTAATTCGATTAAGATGAAATTCTGCCCTCAATTTTTGTGTTAAAAGCAAAAGCCATTTGGTCACATTAAGTAGGGGCAAAAACATATTTTGTTATTTTGTTTATTTCCAGAGAGAAATATGGCAAGAAGACAAATACCTATACTTCTTACAGGCTTTCCATTCCACATCACTTTCTGTTCCACTCTTGCTCCCCCAATACACAAACATTAGCAATATTGATTTCCTGCTTAAGTACTGATGTAATAAGTCAAATATTTCACAATTTTGGTAATTATATCTTTATAATTGATTTTCCATAATTAAAATTTTGAGCACTTACCATTTTTAACATGCTGTCTCATATGCCCATTCTTTAGCAAGAAAAAATGTGAAATTTGTGAATTCCAAGGGCAGAATTTGTTGGTTTTACCTTTCGGTGCTTTGGGTCCTTCCTTTGGGTCCCGCATGTCTGCGAGTGTGGGTGGTTACACAGCCAGCACCACTCCTCTTCCCTCCCGCCTTTCTCAGCTGGTTCTGCAGTGAGTGATCTAGTACCTACCTTGGACATCAAGACCCCATGATGTTCTGCTCTACTGTTCAACTGTGATCACTACCTTTTCCACCCTGCAAGACAGCACTACCCCTGGGAGATGGAAAGAGCAATTAATGATGGAAAACGATTTTTCTCAGCACAAGACTGAGAAAACTGCAGGACTATTATCCTTCCTGGGACCATATTGAAAATGATAAAAACATGCCGTGTTTGGTGCAGATGTCAAATTTTTCCAAAGGTACACATTTAATTCAGTTATGTATTTCCCACACACTTACACAATCGGTTTTTATTAGCATGCACTGTTTTGTTATATGCCCAAAATGTTTGGGATACAATTTACAATCAAGGGGAAAAATAATCAGAGTGGTAGATCACATGGAGTTGCTCTTAGCCGCAACATGGGAGCTAGGACCAGAAACAGCGGATTTTTTGTGTGTTTTTTGTCGTTTGGTTTTGGTTTTGGTTTTCAATCTCTTTGCTCCCAGAAACCTTACACTACACCAAAATGAGATCACAATCTTGATCAACTTGTGTCTTAAGTAGAATATGGCGATAATCTAAATATAGTAAAAAACAAATGACTGTCACTGATATCCAGGATAAAATATTTCAACCTTGTTTTTTAGAGGATGGGATTATTTTAAATATCCCAAATTAACCTCAACAGGAAAACTGCCTTATTTTGGGTAAATCAGGAAAACAGAATGAAATTTATGAATAGCAAGAATACATAGTCATTCTAGACAATGGACTTTCTTTTCTGAGGAGATTTTTTTTCCCATCTGCTTGAATCGATTAATGGGAAACAGAGGTAGAACAAAGCCTAAATTTGGGGATTCCTTTCTTGCAGGCAGATATATTCTTGCTGTTAGTGGGGCCAAAGTGGGGAGAATAAATAGCTGTGAGAAATAATTCTTTTAAAAGGATCATATACATATATTTTAATATTAAACGATGATTTGTCAAATAGAGACCCATTAGTAACTTTTCTTTTCAGAATAAAATGTTGAAAAATGAAGATGATTAAATACAGTAAGTAATCTAACTCACCATGAATTCATCTTCATCACCGCTGATAATGATAGTCACTCACAAAACATATCCTGATTTCCTTTACTTAGTCATTCAGTAACTAAGCTGGCACATTATTACTTAAGCACATGGGTTATCCATGAATATCAGGCATATGACTCTTAAGTTATCCCAGCTACGGACCCATATTTTATATAAAGTGTAGAGCGTGAGATTTTTATATACTGGCAATTTGGGGGGCAAAGCTTAAATCGTCATTATAACTTCTAGTCACCTAATTCTAAATGACTCAGACTGAATTTTTCATGATGTGTATTAGACTAAAAAGAAAAGGTACTTTTGCTATTTGAGAATCTAAAAATTCTGAAATTCGTCAAATACAGTTCTTACAGCAATGAGTCATCTTCTAAAAATAGTATAAGCGAAGTTCTCTATTCTTTTAAGAGTCAACACATTCCTACTGACACGTATTCCTTCTTAAACAGCCTCAAGTTCTTTTCCATTATGTTAAACAATGATTATTCTCCAGATCTGAACTAGAAAAACTGAAGTACACATCATTGAAAGTCTTGCCATGAGTCATTTGGCAATTACCTGAGAATCATTATCCTTGGAACTCTGAGTCACAAATAATTTAGCTGTTCCACCCACCTTCTTTGTGCAAAAGCTTAGTTCGAAATGGGAACCAAAGAAATAAAATAAACGTCTGTCTCCAATATTCAGAACATCTGCATGAGTAAAAATTATTCAAAAAGATACCATGAATTTTTTAAATGAAATGCAGCATGTAAAAATTAAGCACCTGGTCTTTTCCTTTATATTTCATTAAAAAATTCTAAATAGACTATCACCAGCTGTACATTTTACTGCATTTTATATTATGGCAGACAGTCAAAGCAATACTGCATCCTTTCTCATCTGAATTCCACATAAAAATTAATAAAAAGAAAAGGTAAAAAGCAGAGCATGCCTTTTATCAGATGCACTGAAGAATTAAGGATGCTACACAAACCAATAACAGGCCATAAAAATGATCCCAAAACAAACTTGATTCCAAATAAAAGTTTGAGGTAGAGCAAAAGTGATATTGTTTGATTTTTGTTAATGCAGACTTCCTAAAAGAAACATAGGAATCTGGATAAGAAATTTCATTTATCTTTGGAGACAGTATGTGCTTTATAAGTAAAAACTAAGGAAATAGATGAAGTCATCTTACTGTTTATTTTTTGTAATATAACCTGATGATTCCTAAAGCAACCAAAAAGAATATACATGTTATATGCCAGAAAGCAACACTCTCTAAACTTGATAGTTGGTTGGCACATACTATAGTGTCAGTACCAATCAAGTTTCTTGTTTTTGAGAGAAACAAGACACAATTGGGGGAAATGGTCCTAAGATAAACAAGAATCATTAAGTCTCAAATAGGCATATAAGCTTAAGTAACAATTGGCATTTCTAATTTTTTCATGAAATTGATTAATCAGAGGATTTGAAAAGTTTCCCTCTTGAATTTAAAAATATTCACTCTGAAATTTTTAAATATTAATACTGATAAAATACATTGTAAACAATGCAGAAACAACTTAATTGTGTTTTATTTTTAAAAAGTTTAATTTTATCAGATTTTCTGTATCTACAGTCACGAGTTATGAACATCAGTCTCTTCTATATTACTGTTTTTGATGACTTCTTTTTTAAAAAAAATTTTTATTATCCTCACTCGAGGATATTTTTTCCATTGTTTTTCAGAGAGAGTGGAAGGGGAAGAGAGAGAGAGAGAAAGAAACATTGATGTGAGAGAGACGCATCAGTTGGTTGCCTCCCACTTGCATGCTGACTGGGGCCAGGGATGGACCCTGCAATAGAGGTAGGTACCCTTGGCTGGAATCGAACCCAGGACCCTTCAGGCTGTGGGCAGACACTCTAACCACTAAGCCAGACTGGCTAGGGCTGATGACTTCTTTTTATTTAAAAATAAAGGGGAAATTCCCTAGCTTGGAATCAAATACTTCAATTTAAATTCACCTTTACCAACCATGCCTCAGAAAATTCATTCATTCACCAAATATGTACTGAGCACATAGCTGATGAGTACACACAGTAAGCAAAACAAACATGGCCCACACCCTCAGCTTCATCTGTAAAAATGAGAAATAGTATTAAGATAGCATCTCAATTAAATGTTAGTTTCTTGCCCAGATGGCGTGGCTCAGTGGTTGAGCATCGACCTATGAACCAGGAGGTCGTGGTTCGGTTCCTGATCAGGGCACGTGCCAGGGCCGCGGGCTCGATCCTTGCTGGGGGGCGGGCAGGAGGCAGCCGATCAATGACTCTCACCACTGATGTTTCTCTCTCTCTCTCTCCCTCTCCCTTCCTCTCTCTGGAATCAATAAAAACATTAAAAAAAAAAAAAAGAATGTCAGTTCCTTCCTCATTCCCAAGTCACAAGGCCATGCAGAATGAAGACAGGATAGAGAAGATCCTTTAGGTAAGTGACAACATGTGCCTACTGCTGGCTTTTGAAAATGTTTATTGCCTCTAACAATATTGGTTATAGTCCTAGTCATATAAGGTATGAAAATAAGATATTATTGTATTTTTCTCTTTTAAAAATGTCATTGACTTTTTAAGGTAGATGTATCATATTCTTAGATAACAGTTAATTTATTGCGATGATTTTAACCATTGCTTTAACCCCAAAAGGAGATATAAAATTTTTAATTAAAAACACTGTCACATTATTTCAACTCATACTCATATGAAAATAGTCAGAATCTTTCCCTACTAAACAATTCAACTGTTGGTTAAAAATGTTGAGACTTGCAGTAAATCGGAAGCTAAAGAGAACCTATGATGTTTTAGGAATGCTATAGAAACACTGAACATCACTATGGTATCTTATTAAGTTCCAACATACTGTGTATATTCATTTTAAGACATATGTATGCTGTAGTTCATGAAAATAAATGGAATGTTCTGTAACATTTGAGATGGGAAATAAAAGCATGGCTTTCCTTCTTGGATACTTAGTTGCAGTTGCTCTCTTATTTGTAAAAGCAAGTGAAAGGTGATGTTAATATTGTAGAATTGAACAAATTTAAAAGAATATAACTCTGCATTGTTTCCTATTGCCTATGACATCCTAAGAAAACAGACCAACAAAATTATTTCTAGGAAATTATAATAATAACTGACAGTATTTCAAGATTTCTTCTACTTACTAGGAGGAAAAGTAGAAAAAGAGGATGAGAGTGTGATGCTTTTATTTTAATACCACACTACTTCACTTTAGCATATGGCTACCTTAGGACTGATAAAACTGTGTGGGTTTTGTTGTAAATTTCATTTAAATTAGAATTTTCTCATGTGTTCGACCTTGTGGACTGCTAACATTTGATCTTTGTGTGAATGATCGGTCTTTTGTTTTCCTTTTTGGTGTTCTTGTTATGACTCTTTATCAAATTTTGCTACCATCTTCCTGAAAGAAAAAAAATAATGTTTCTTAATATTTGGGCTTTTAAGAATAAACAGTTTCAATGAAAAAGGAATCTTAATGGCCCTATTTAATTTAAACTATAATTTCTCCGTGCCCCCTGAAGAATGGCAAAAAACATTTTCAAGGAAAAAAAGCTATTTTTCGTGACCTTTTGTCCCTCCCTAAGAGGAAGAGGTCTGACAGGTAGATATATGGAGAGTTTGTTATTGTAAATTCCAGATCTTGTGATTATCTCTGACTCACCTTCTGGGGTTTTATCTGGAATTCCTGTGAAGGGTCAACAAGTGTATTACTGCCTGTCTTCACCTTCTTGTGACCCTAATTTTAAAACTACACTTTATAGGATTCAGAAAGTACATGGCAGTGCTGCATTTCAGCAAACTGGAATGGGATGCACCTGAAAATATGTAATTAGCTCAAGCAACAAAAAGTGTGTAAGTTTTTGATATATTTATGCTTGCCCACTTTTGTTTATCTTTAATTGCAGAGTTTAAGGGGAAAAAATCTAGTAACTTTTTTACTTCAATAATTTTTTAGAGCCAAATGTTCCATTGCACTATTTCTTTTGGAATAAAATTTTCTTATGGTATTGCTATAATTAAGCGCCTTCCGATATGGATAGATAGATGTAGATGTACTTACATAAATACATCTTGATAGATAAAACCATGGTGAAGATCCATATTAAAGTTTTTTTAAAATAGAGAAATGCAGATAAAGCAACACATTTTAACAATGAAACTATCTCTATATATTAGAAAACTGAAATGAGCAATTTCCAATAAATTTCAAGTATAAACTGAAGTGCAGTGGTCCCAAGCTTCCCATCATTGCTCCATTGACCTTCAGCACCAGTTGAGAACGGCAAGTACTGTTACAGGGTGATGGAGATGGGTTTGCTAACAGGAACTCTTGTAAAATCGGTAACAAATGGTGGAAACAGATGAATAAGAAGAAAGAAAATTAAAGATGAATATTTAGAAAACTTCCTAGGAAGGAAGGATTTCAGTGCAATGCTTAAAGTGTATGGTTTTTGTGCTGTGAAGTAGGGTCCAGATCATTTGCTAGATGTGTGATCTTAGGCAGGTCATTTAACTTCTCTAAACCCATTTTTCCATCAGTGAAAAGAATATAAAATTGTGTCTATCTTACAGGTCTCACATGAGAATAAAAGGTTACACATTTGGCACAGTTTCTGGCATATGAACTTTTGTTTCGTGAAAATGCCCGTTGTAAATTTAACAAATAAAATAATTGGATGACAAACAAACCTTCCAAATATTATGGATAAACCCAAGTGTTACTATAGTTTAGATATAAGGTCCCAATTAATCTCAAATGCAGTTGTGGGATAAAATTAAATTCTTATTATTAGAAAAGGAAAATAATTTCTATAAAGAGCAAGCTATGAATTTGGTTTATTGTCTGAAGCAGAATAATACATGGAAATCATGAGCTATGGGTGCAACCGTCCTTTGTGTCACACTTTTTTTTATTCCTTTGACGTTGTCAAAGACTTATGACAAACCAAAAGTTGAGAACATTTGAAAATTAAAAGCACAAGAAATGCCAAGAATAATAATTATGTGAGATGAAGGGATCTAACACTTTTTATTTTTACCAGCGATTTTTTAGTTTCTTTTCATTTGAGAAAAATTTATAGTGTTAAACATATTTTTCAAACCAATAGAATCCCTTCCATAAGACTGAGATGTGGAAAATCTATGAAACCATCTCCACTTACGATCACACAAAAAATGCGAGAGCTTTCCTTTTCATCAAGTTTTGATGGCAAATTTTGTCAAGCTACATCTAAATATACCATCCTGATTCTAATTCTTCTTCCACACATGCCTTTTCAGTCATTTTGGTTCAAATGACTGTTAATGGCTCAGTAGTCTTAAAAAGGGTAGTCAGCATAGTCAAACTAGATATGCAATTAGCAATAATAATGGAGAGCTCACGGCCATGTGCACTACACACGGTGAGCTTGTCACTTGGCTGGTCTGGCCCCGTCTGAAATGAAATATTTTTTACCTACTTTTGTGTTCTCTCTTATGTTATTGTTCTAAACAATTAACTAAACATTATAATTGTATATGTTTATTTCATGTTTCAAATATTTATAGCCAAATCTTTTGTAGGTATCTTAATGAAGTAACCTCATTATCTATATATTTACCAGACAAAATAATAGGTTGTCAACATTTTTTTGAGATCTCTGATTCTGATTATTGTGTACCACTGATAATTCGGCATATTGCCCTATCAAGAGAAAATGGAATCCTGATTTTCATTTAATTAAGGCATATTTTCTATAACAACTAGGACTCAACTAAGCCCAGTATCTTTATTTCTCCATTTCACTTTTCATTTGATTGATTAGTTCATTTTATGTACCCAGTGTTTGGAAAAGACATTGTATATCGATCTCAAAATATCAAATAGATCATGATGTATACATTTATTTTAACCAAACTTTATCATTAAATAGTCTTAAAGAAGAATGCATGTAACATACAAGAAGCTAGTTTAAACAGTAGTAATAAAATGAATACCAGTGTTCCCACTGAACAATTTATGTAGTTGGGACCTTACAGATATCTCTAAAGCTTCCTGTGTCATCCTTGCTGGCAATTCCTACTCTCTTTTCAGCAATGACCAATAAATTTTTTTATTATTTATTCTCTCTTTTCTTTATTGGTTTTGCCACGTATCTTTATATATTCATACAACCTGGGGGGGTGGCTAAATTTGAACTTAACATAAATGAAATCATACTGAAGAAACTTTTCTGGTATTTGACATGATATTAAATTGTGAGATATGCTCATGTTTATAGTTGTGTATCATTCAAACTTAATATGATTCTATTGTCTTTATATATCAAAATTTATTTATGCACTGCTGATGGACATGGGGGTTATGCTCTTGTCCGAATCTCCTCTGTGAGCATGAGAGTGATTCCAGGAGATCTATTGCTGGGTCACGTGTTAAAATTTACGTACATTTTGAACTTTACTTGGAAAAGGCAAATTGTTTTCTAAAATACACCAAATTATAATTCCCGAAGCAATTAGAGTTCCCACTGTTCCCCAAGTCTGAGAATATATGGTCTTATCAGGCATTTACATTTCTTTATATTTATATCATTGAGGCTTTTACTGATATTATCTTGATAACTAATAAGCTTACACATCTTTCATATGTTTATTAAAATTTGAGTTTCCCTTCTAAGAAATAACTGTTCGTAACTTTTTTATACCTTTCCACTGGATTGCTGGGTTATCTATTTCTTTTTGATTCATAGGAATATGTATGACACTAATATGTATAACACCATATACACATAGATATATATACATGATACTAATCTCATTTTACTTGTCTTCCACCTTTTTTAATGAACAGGGGTTTTTAATTTTAATGTAGACAAAACATTTTTAGTTTATGTTTTGGCCTTTTTTTAATATTAAGAAATAGTCTTCTACTTCAAGTGCATAAAAATAGTCTCTATGATTGATGCCAAAATTTGAAGTTGTTTTTTTTTAATTTATCTTTATTATTGAAAGTATTACAGGTATCCCCTTCCCCCCCACACTAACCCCTCCTCCTCACTCCCCCCCTCCAGGCCTTCACCACACTATTGTCTGTGTCCATGGGTTATGCATACAAGTTCTGTGGTTTTCAGAAAGTGCTGCTTTTCAAAGTTAAGTTTTTATCCATCTAGAATTGATATTTGTGCATTCTGTGAGCTACAGATCTAATGTCCTATTATTTAATAAGCCATTCATTTTCCAGTGCCACCTCTGTTCTGTATCAAATCATAATATCTACACAGGTTCACTTCGGGGCTCTCTAATGCAGTTCATTAATTTAGTTGTTCATCTCTGCAAAAATACCAAACTATTGTACCATAGGTTTATTTTAAGTCTTAATATGTCCTAGAGCTTAGATTTAACAAGCCAGATACATTGCTCAGAGACAGAAGTCAAAATGTTGTCATCTTTATTTCTAGGGATGTTTCTACCTTACAATCTATTTAATCTCTTTCAGTACAGCTGTACACACTTTGGTTTGTTTTCAGTTGTGTCTCCTACAAAGAACATATAACCAGATTTTCTTTTTAGTTCCATTTTGACGATCATGTACTTTATTGAGGAATTTAGTTTATTTAAGTATCATTGTAATATCCATATCAAATATTTGGAATTATTTGTATCAACTTTTTTGACTATGTTTCATATCACATTTCCTTTTATTTATTTCACACCTCAGTTTTAAATTTCTGGGTTTTTTAGTAATTACCTCGATATTTAATTTATGTCACTGAAAAGGTTCCAAGGTTGAGAGTTTCATTACCTTAATAATAGCATGTAAGCTGGAAGGGAGCTAATTAGAAGAAAGCAAGCTTAGGTCCTTGCATTATTTGAAGAGAAGGTCATGTCTGGGCAAGTTCACATCAGATATACTTTATACTTACGTTTTTACTTTTTGTGTGAGACCACATAGGTAATATGACTTGGGGCCTCCAACTGGCAGTAGAAAAGAATTGTTAGAGATTCTCATGGGAGGCTTTTTTCATTTGCCCAGAGCTGAAGTGTCCCCACAATTCCCCTCTGCAGGGCAGGTTTCTTGTTAACATTGTTTATTTTTCATTTTTTGCTTTTTGTTGTTACAGTGTTGTTTATCTGCACATGTCACCTTTGCAAGAATATCAGATATGATCTTCCAATATTTTTAAACCCAGCATTTTTTTCAGTCTCTGAGCAATGCCTCAGCTTGTTGAACGTAATCTTGGTCACTGCTTCTCAAATTACCTGAGATACAGGACCATGTTTTTTGTTGTTGGTTTTTGTTTTAAATTTCCAATCCTTTGCAGACCAATAATTTAGTAAGAAGCATTCAAAATATTGAAGCGATGTCAAATTATTTTGTCAAAGCAATGTCAAAAGGTTTTTTTTACCTTTTTATTTTAGAGAGAGAGCAAGGGAGAGGGAGAGGGAGAGAAACATTGATGTGAGAGAGAAACATAGATGGGTTGTTTAGCAGCAGGTGGGGAAAGCCACAAGGTATGCTATACAAATAAAATCTTTAAGTTCCTTATGCTCTATATTGCCAAAAATGGAAGTTCCATATTTATTTCTCTATTCTTGAAAAGAAAAATTATTTTATATAACTATGCTACATGCTGAAGTTAATGTCAGAAATTCTTTCCTGAAAATATTGTACTACTGACTCTGAATTTAATTAAACTCAGTTTTATGTCAGTTTCATGATGAAGTAACTGGTGACTTTAAACTGCACTCTTTATAATGGTTAATATTTTTTGTCAATGCACATGATAGAGGTGAAGCCTTTTCCTTCAGGGAGTACTTTTTGATGTTATAACAGGGTCAAAGTACTTTATGTTTACACTACACATAGAAACAGGTTTATAAATTTAATTGTTTTGAAAAAATATTTTTACTTAAGTAAATTGTCCCCAAATTATCTTACATTTAAGATAATATTTTCTTATGTATTCTACATATCAAGATCGTTTTCAATGTAATAATTAAATGGAAGGGGGGAAATATGATGACACAGACATGCAAAATTTGTGATAAAAGAAAACTGGGCAGAATGAACCCTGCATTCTAAATTATATACAGTCAATAACTGTTATAAAATGAAAGCATGATCCTAGTATAATTTATAAAATTTTACTCTATTTGTCATGTTGTTACAAAACACAAATCCAGACAAGAAATAACTTCTTTCTGATATTGTGCTTCATTGAAGAAATTAAAGAGTTACAATGTCATGACTGCTGACAAAAGTGCAAACATCCAATAGAAAAATTAACCTGCGAAACATGTTATCTGACAGCTAATACTGAACCTGTACTATGAAAGGTTAAAGATTTTTAAGGTTATTGCTGATAATGGAAGAAAACGAAACAAGCAGAGGCCCTGATGTATAGCTTTTAAATATATGATGTGAAAATAAATCTCGGATTTGAAAGAATGACTTGCTAACCCATTTCCATCCTTGGAGGAATGTGCAACCCTCTCAAAATTTACCAGCATATTTGCTTTATTGTTATCTTTTATGTTCTGGCTATTTTGAAATGATGCAACAATCATCTAACATAGCAGTGAAAAAAATGGGCTAAGACCTTATCCGAAGGAATTCACTGTGGCTAATGTGGATGGAGCTAGTACAAATTTTTCCTGCCAAATTTTATATTTAACCTACTGTTTTAGAAATCATTTGTAAGAATTACTGAAAATTTTACCTGCTAATGTTGTATCTCCGCCACCACTCCTTCCTAAATGTTATCAATTACAAATCTTTCATTAGACTAGAATAAGTACATTTCTACCAAAACACTAATTGTGTTTATTTTTGTTATTCCCAAGACCATTATAATCTAATTTTAGTGCATTTTAATAAATAAAGCAGAATGAAAATTCATTACAGCCTAAAGGCTCAGATTTTATTTCATTACTAAATGAACGTGATATTTTAACTAAACAATTCTACATTGTTAATATCTATTAAGATGGACAGGTGGTCATGGCATAAAGCACCTGTACTTTTGTCCAACAGGAGATGAAAAACAGCATTATAACATTTCCAAAACTACTGATACTCTGTAGAAATCTTGGAATAATTCATGAAGATGCCTCAGCTGTTTTTAACCAAACATTTTGTCAACTGTAAGATGTTCCATTCAAAGAAAGATGTTCATCTAGTCATTCACATGAACTTCTAACAAAGTATATTCAGTAAAGTAAGTTTGGTATGGATATGAAAACTGTCTCATAAAATTTTATTTAACATTAAATATACAACTTCCATGTTTTCTTTCTGGGTATATTTATCAAGGAAGCATTCTTCAGTGATACATTATGCTATAAACGATATGAGAACTATACTGTCTAAAATTTGATAATATGTCAAAGAGAATATGTAAAAGTAATAACTGAAAATGTTATGTTAAAAATTATTAGATAAATATTATTTTATACTAAAATTTTTTGTGTATTTTAATTCAGTGTAAAATCTCTATAAAAAGATTTAATATTAATCAAGTCATTCGTAATCATTATATACAAATGCTTTAAAATTGTTCAAAACATTATCTCTGAGACTGAGATGTACCTAAACTTCAAAGAAAAATTTTAGAAAAGTTGCAGGAGGCATTGAATAAAAATAGAGAAATTATTAAAGTTGGTTTGATCATTTTAAAAAAATTTGGAATGTCTATTTAAATGAAGATATTATTTATTGGACACATTTTTATGTGTTTAGCAATTTAAATTCTATACTTGTTTTAAGGTATCTTATGTCCCTGCTTCTACCCCTGCAACCACAATTATGTCTTCTCACTGGAAAAATATCCTGAGTACTGTCCCCCAAAAGAGAATTATAGAATATGTTGAAACAGTATATTTTCCAAATATGAATTAAGCACTTTATATAGCTAACACTGCATGAAGTTCTCTCTGTATAATGCACTGCATTTACTTCATGCATTCATAATTGCAGCTCAATTTCCCCCCCAAAATTTTTTTCTTAAAAAAGGGAAATAATGATAAACACCTGTTGAAGAGAAAAAAAATGTATAAAAAGAATTAGGCATGCCTTCACCAATATTTTGGCTTTACAATAGGTAGAAAAATCTCTTCCATGCTACTGAAATCTCTTGTTATTTTCTTGCTGTCTTTCCAGTGTCACCACATATTACGAGACCCAAGTGGTGACATCAGAAAAATTAAACTCAGAACATTCGGGCATACTGCATCCAAGCATACACTAGCAACGGAGCAACCTGACCTTTAAGGAGGACAGTTCACGCGAGCACATCTCATGCCTGTCTGCCTTCCACATACTTAGCAGGCTGATGATTGCTCCCAGCTATGTTGATATTCTTCTATCCACTTCACTGGCTGTGGATAGGAGGCAAGTGATCTGTTAAAAGGTGATCTTCTTTGTAGATGTCTCACTTAATCAGAGCAGGATACCGGTAAACATAAGCAGGTGTGCTACTTTATCTAGTCCCACTGCCACCTGCACCGCTTTCACTTGCCTTATAGAAAAGGCCACTGCAAAGACTGCTGTGACAGGGCTCAGGGAACGAGCCCCTTCAGCAAGGGCCCTGCGGCAACGGGCCATATAGGAAATCAAGTGCATCGCACGTCTTCCTAGATAGCCCAGCTATACTGTTGGTTTAATTCCCTCAAGAAAAGGAATGTTTTCCACTACATACTAGGTTAAGCTGTATGAAATTGCCAATATGCAAACATTTTTGATCCATAAGAATGCTAACGTCTTATGGTTTGGCTTAGTATGTACAATAATCTAATATGAAATTTAGAAAAAATTGGCATTTCCTTTTTTTCTTTCAGATTTCTATGCTATTGAAAACAGAAATTTCTGTCTGGTGACCTACATCTCTACCTGAATTTTCAGAAACATCTGAAAAATAATCACTGTAGCAGTACTCCTATAGCATTTTCTATCAATACCAGCGGTTTTCTAAGGAGTGATGCGAGTCCCACTGGGTAGGTAAGGTGAATTTCGTGGTACACTGATGAATCTGAGAGCTATTAGAAAATATGCAGCTAGCATTTCAAACTAGTATGCTTTAAGACAGCGATTTTCAACCTTTTCATCTCATGGCACACATAAACTAATTACTCAAAGTCTTGTGGCACACCAGTTGAAAATCACTGCTTTAATGCATAATATCACTTAAAACAGTTAATTTTACTGAAGTTTTAAAAAGTGGATCATTGGAAAAAATGTTAAGTAGATAAAAATACAAGTAGTAGTCATGTGGATTGTGAAAACTGTGAAAAGCACTGGACCACATGACAACTTTTCGTGTATTACCATGTACTATATTGCTTGTACAGAGTGTCCCCAAAAATGTACACACATTTCAACAGCTCATAGCTCTATCTTGAAAATCAAGTGTATTTTAATAAACACTGCCTTTATAATTATCCAAAGTGTGTGTATACATTTTTTTTTGAACATTCCATTTTTCCAGGTTTTTCCAGGGAAGATCAAAGAGCTTATATTTGATTGTACCATTTGAAATTGTCATTTTTGCCCATGAAAAACAGACAAACACTGGCAATTTCATATGGTTCAACCTAGATGTATCTCTGTGACCACGCAACATTCAATGTCTAAAAGGTATTGAGTGAAAAATTAACTTTTAATTGAATGAATGGATTTATCACAAAGATTTGAGTTTTGCATAAATCTCTGTATGAATACAAAATACATCAGTAAGTTAAGAAAATGCGCCTATAAACAAATGCCAACTGAAACATAAGGATAGGAGTCAGCATGTTTAACTCGTGTGTAAATATTAGAGATACAGGAATTCTTTTTACACAACACTCTTCCCTGGTAGCAACACAAAAATAAATGATTATCCCTCCTACCAACTCACACCTTTGTTGATCTACATCCAGATTGGATCGAGACCAAGAATAAATGTATTTATTTTCCTCCAAAGATATGGAATCTAACTAATTAAGAAAAACACTCAGAAAGCCTATATGTCCTTGAGTCTAAAACAACCTATAATTAGAAGCAAACAATCAAAATCCAACAAACTTAAGAAGACTAAATCAAAAATATTTCCCTCCTCAAATTTTTCCCCTCACTTCAGACACAAAATAATGTAATGATGTAAAAAATTTATTTTAATAAACTAACTTTTAAAAAAATAGCTTTGTAAACTTTATCAGAACCCAATTATCCCAACCTTCCTTAGAAATCTTATTAGTTCCTTGTAAAAAGAATAGAAAGACTATGTATTATAATCTCCTTGGGAATCTATAACTCACTCTTCAAACACTACTTGCCATACTATGACCCGGAATAGGAGCGCAGGGCAGAGGGAATGTTGAAGGATGAGCAAAGTCAGCAACAGACAGGCTGTAACACTGTCACACAGTTTCTACCCTTCTTTACTCCACTCAATCTGCCATACCCTTCTAGCATGCAGTTTCTAGCTACGATACCAGGGACATGAAGAACTCAGGAAAAGGCACCCTTATTTAGAAATGTATGTAGGCCAACAGTATAGAGACACACTCTATAAATACAAGTGAATGTTCTTGTGAATTCTGTATAAACAAGTGATGGTATAGTTTGGGGAAAAATTACATTTGAATTTAATTGTAAGGCAGGAATACCTGTATTTTTATGCCTTTGAGGCTATTCTATTTCAAATCTAATGTCTGAGTTTATTAGCCAGTGCTATGCAATAAAATTCAGAACCCTTAAAATACATAGGGTTGCCAGATAATACACAGGAGTCCCCGATAAACTTGAATTTCAGGTAAAAACAAATAATTTATTAGCATAAGTAGGTCTCAAATATTTCAGGGAAGCATTATACTAAAATATTATTCATAGTTTATCTGAAATTCAAATGTAAATGGACATCCAGTATTTTTAAGCTCTTAATCAGGCAAACCAAAAATAATGCAAATAGGAAAGGAAAACAGAACAAAAGTCTTTTGTTAAACAAACCAAAGAACAAAAGAGCATTCCTGGCTTGGTGGAGGTTCAGAGTCAAACATTTTGATTACTCCCAAAGCTAAAAAAGGTCTCCAAAACTTCTTCCAATGGGTTTCCACCAACTTCACCAGGCCCAGAACTTGTTGGATATCTTGTCTCTTCCCATGCATTGTCTTTGGTATTGACTATAGATTTCACTGATTCTTTCTCAGACGTAGAAAATCATCACTAGTTTGCTTTTATCACTTAGATTTTAAATTATGTACAGATTTTTATAATTACATAAAGCCAATGAAGTCCAACATTAGAAAGTATTACAGCCAAACAAATTAATTAATTATAAGGTTGGAAGATAATATACTTTTGCTAATTACTCACAGCTTGGTGCCCATTTTTTCACGGCAGCCAACAACTGCATGATTTTAATCTCCATAATAACAATAATGTCATACATCATTAACCCTATTTTATTCTTTTTTAATTTTTTATAATACCAATAACAAAGATCATTAACCTCTGTTCTGTTTAACATCTAATCAGCCATTTTGGTTAAATAAATATCATAGAAAGCATTAAATATCACTTTGCTAAGCTACACTGGCTCTCAGGAGGGGAATTCCTCCTAATGCATTATATTAGCATCAGTTTACTCCACAAGTGTCAAGCCATGAATGGTAACAAGGAAATAGATAAAGAATAATTTATGGCTTTAATCAAATTAGTTTAAAACTCTCTTTTTCAAAGTGGTTTTAAATCTTATTTGTATAACTGCATTGTGTTTATGAAGTTATTTTCTGAAGCTAGTTAGAGAATAGAGCTGCCCCATTACTGAGATACTGTCAAAAAATTGCACATGAGGATGCCAAGATAGTGAGGCCCTACATGTTTTTGAAGGGAATTTCTGAGAATAACTGCTCTCTGAAGTGTGGAAACCTGCGTGATATTATTTCCAGTCTTGGTAACAGCTCCTTTAAATAGTTACTTCAAGATTCTTAGTAAGGGCCATATGCCTGCTTGCCACAGCGTTTCTGCGAGTATGTTACCTGAGTCAGCATACCATGAAATCAGGACTTCAGAAGAACTAAAATGGTAAACAAGGCTTCTGCTGAGAACATTTAGCAGAGCTTTGTCCAGATTTCAAATAAATGGTCATCTCTCTACACGCAGGTCTTGATTAGGTTCTTTAGGAGAACAAGCAGGTCACTCGGGCAGCCCCACACTGCCCAGCCTGCCTGCTCTCCCAGGCTCGGCTCAGGACACCGGCGAGAGGAAGATGGGTCAGAGCCACAGGGAAGAAGGGGGTCAGGGTAACACTGGTAAAATGTTACAGATGTCCCGCTCGGCTTCTGCATGCCACAGGCACAATAAAGGAAACACAGGAGTCAGAAAACAGGGACTGGAAAATGACTGGGACAGAAACAGGTCCTACGAGACAAAGCCAAAGGAATGAGGGTTAGCTGTTGCCCAAAAGAATAAACTAAAAGAAAAATTAGCAGTTACTTGATTGATGGTCTTTTGTCTGAGTACATTTAAAGCCTCTACTATTGTTTTCCAAAGGAAAAAGGAGCGTGCGTTAATAATTAGAGAAGAAATTGACTTCTCTTTGATTGATTTCTGATTTTTTGACAAATTTCCACAGCCAGTGTTGATGTCTCAGGCCCCCTCTCCCCCCAGAGGTATCGGAGGTGGCCCGGTTAGCGGGCTGTGCACTGGACAGGACGGTGGGGGGGACACGGGATTCGGGACACCAGGCTGTGACCCTCAGTGCCGTAGTCGGAGCTCTCCTCTTTGGACTCCGTTTATTGCTTCCTTGATGCCAGTAACTGAACGGCTATTATTCTTCCTGAACCTGACCTCTCCACTGAAAACTATACTCGGGGTTATATTACTTCCATTCCTACGATCCTCCACGTCTTTAGGGGTTCCTCCGCTTTATGGACATTAGTGAGGTCTGACGGTAGAGTTTTGAGCAGTCTTTGATAAGCTGCTCTGTAAAGGCAGGTATCTTATCTAAACTAGCCATGGACCTGGACGCTTACAGAACTATGTGAGGAGAGCCACAAACAAACAAAATTACAAACAAAAACTGAATTTTCTGTACACTGATGTCAGGAAAAGAGAAAGCCTTTCTGCATTTTCCTATGCTTTATTTTGACTAAAAATCCTTTCCTTAGCTCCCAACGTAAAACACCATTGATTTAAGACACTAAATGAGCTATACTGTCGTATAAGATTTGTTGACATTTCACACTGTCTTTCAAATAATTTATACTACTACACAGTTCAAGGAAAAAAATAATAATTAAAATTTAGATTCACCATAAATTAAAAAGTGATTGCTTTGGTTGTAGCACATTAGGATACCAGAACACAGTAACTATTTGTATTTTAAAATATGAAGCATCAGTGCCAAGCAATATCTTTTACATAACTCTCGGGTTTGATAGGATGGGCTTTGGTCTAAGGAGGAATACATTGTAAGTCAAAATATATCACTACATGGATATATATTTATATGATTAAACAGTAGATATATATCTTACAATAGGTGTTTTGAGTGGCGAAACATATATATATTCTTGCTCCTTAGTCAAAAAAAGGTATTTTTGCTATACTGATATAATAGTGAGTTTTAGTAAGACTGTTTAGCAATAATAAAAGTGCACAATTTAAAATATCATATTACCAACTCTGCCCGATATCTAGTATTTTGATTTCAAATAAATTAAAGTCAGTTTTGATCTCAAACAAAATGTATTATAGTAAAAAATAAAAGGTGAGAACCGACAAATTTATCATAAACTTCTAGAGCATGATTAGTCTAGACTTGCTCTATATAAACCATGTCTTCAACTTTTTCAGGAATCTTCTCCAAGATTGCTATTCTGGTTGAAGCATAACCTAAATTCTTTCTTAGGGAAAGTAAACATTTTCCTTAAGAAAGAGTTACAAACACACACACACACAAAAACTCACAAATAGGCTGTACTTTCATATCCATATTAGAAAAACCCATATGAAATTGCTATATTTATAGGTCAAAAATGGTCAAATATTAGGAATTTCACATTGTTGAACCTAGTATTATTCTAAATAGGTTCTTTATAAAAGTAATTTCTGAGACAAATATGTTGGAGTCAAATGTTCCTGGATTTCTTCATTAAGTTTAAAAGAGAAAGTGCTATTCCTTCAATAGAAGGTGAAAGAAAAAGTTTTGAATTTAGGCTAATTTCCAACTGTGGAAGTAGTAGTATATTCCTTGATGTAAAATTTTATGAGACCATATTTGATGTCTAAACTCAACATTTTACTTAAAATATTCTTCTGGAAGCATTTTTAAGAATCTAAAGAGATTTGCAAAATTATAAATAAAAAAATATCACTATTCTTTTTTTTTTTTTTCTTTTGGAAAACATCATTATTTATTTTGGAATATATAGTTATTTGCTTTGGAGAATATGTTTTTATGTTAGCTGCAATGGGTTTGGTATTTTTAAATAAATTAATGAATAAATATTTTTTACCTTTTCTGTGTTAATATCTAATATAGTAAATATCAAAAGATATAACCCACAAATGTCAAAGCTCTGTGGAGTTTTCAATAATTTTTAAGAGTGTAAAGTGTGTTTGGGAACAAAAAGTTTGAGAACCACTGGGTTAATTAAAGAGATAAATCAGTAAAAGAGAAGGGAAACAACAGACATAAGGCATTTTATAAATCATACTATTTATCGGGAACCTGGCCTAGACCTGCTCCTAATAAGGGAGTATCTGACTGGCAGAATATCTAAGGACCTCATCTCATTACTCACTTGGGGTAGGGTTAGGAGGGGAGTCTGAGGTGAGTGCAGAGATTTCCACAGGCATATTTCTAAACCCGATCCCATGTAATTTTACTGTACACAGGTGCTATAGACTAACCTCTGGCCAAGAACAATTCTGTGCATTAATACAACACAGCAACAGGTATTCTCTTGCATGACTCATTGATTTTAGATATAATTTCAAGGGTCATCAGGTTCTTTTTCTTATCATACCAATCTTGAGAGATCAAGAAAAACAGAGGTGTTTTACTCTCAGTTTACAGATGGGGAAACCACGACGGAAGGTTTCAGGGTTTTACTCTAAGGCACTCAGATTGTGTTGTGGCAGATTGTGAAATTTAAGGTGCTTGCTTCTAAGTGCAGTGTTTTATCCACTGGGTTCATATCTTTAAAACTGCTTGTTAGAATTAGGTTTTTTTAAAGCAAAATCTTATTCAGAAGCCCCATTATGGAGCACAAGAAAGAGAACTGCTTCACTCGAAGAGAAAGCTAGTAATCTAGATTCCCACCCATTTTGCTTCTCTTTAGTCAATTCTCTCCCTTTGCTTTTCCTTCCCCTCTCCCTCTCCCCTCTTGGGACACTAGTCTGCCCAAGACTCTCCGATTATTTTTCCACTTTATGCCAAGATCCTGATTCCATGACTCTGCCTTCCTAGACATCTACTTAAATACTTTTACTGTATTCCTTCAAATATGCACATATTCTTGTAAAATAGGTAGTGTTATTTTTTGTGTATGTACACATTTAAACTACACCAATGGTACTGTGCTATAAATCATGTTCTGCTTCTTACTTTTCTCCTATTAATGCTATTCTTAAAATCTACCCAGATTTTTCTTTCTATATCTATCTGGTTCCTTTTTATGCACATATAGTCCTATAAAATATATTAATATGTTATATTTTACTTATCCATTCTTTTATTGATGAATTCCGCTCTTCACCCAAAAATATATGGTGTCCCAAAAAAAATAAACACATATTTTGAATAATTATAAAGGCAGTGCTTATTATTTTCAATTTTCAAAATTGAGCTATCAGCTGTTAAAGTGTATATACATTTTTTTGGGACACCATACACACACACATATATATATATATATATATATATATATATATATATATACACACACACATACACACACACACACACACATATATATATGTGTGTGTGTGTGTGTGTATGTGTATATATATACATATATATGCACAAATATATGTATATATACACACAAATATGTATATATGTATATATACATACATGTGTGTGTGTGTGTGTGTGTGTGTGTGTGTGTGTATATGTATATATATATGAAGATTTTTTTGAATATCACCTTGGGGTCAAGGGAGAGTCCTTTGGGATAGTCACTGGGTTGTTGGGTGTATACAGACCTGATCTTACCAAATGCCACCAAAGTGCCCTGCTGAATGGCCCTCCTCCCATAGTCACAGGAGTTCCTCATTAGTCACTAAAACTTGCTATTTAGTTTTCTAATATTCTACATGTGGTTGAATATTAGGTAACATCTCATTATTGTTCTAATTAACATTTCTCTGATAACTATTTTTTTTAAAAATATACCTTTATTGATTTTAGAGAGTGGAAGGGAGAGGGAGAGAGAGAGAGAGAAACATCAATGATGAGAGAGTCATTGATAGGCTGCCTCTTGCATGCTCCCTGCTGGGGACCTGACTGGGAATTGAACTGTGATCTCCTGTCCTGGATCATAGGTTGATGCTCAACCACTGAGCCACACCGGCTCTGATAACTACTGATATTGAGCATTTCTTTAAACATCTGTTAGATTTTGAGTGTTCTTGTTTGTGAAATTATGTATTACTTCTGGGCAGTTTCCTACTGGATTTCATGTCTTTTTCTTGGAGGTTTCCAGTTTTCTATTGCAGATACGAATTTCTTGTAAGTTTTAAACGTTTCAAATATTTTTGCCCAGTATGTGAACTGTGTTTATTGTATACTTCATTCAGTAAGAATCCTTCATTTTGACGTTGTCACATTTCTCTCTCCCTCTCTTTATTTTTCATACAAAATACACAAACACATATTTTCATATGTATATTTTTTTCATACTAAAATATATATACAAAAATTAAGGAAGTTTTCTCCATGGGTTCATTATTTAGTGAATAAATATAAATTGTAAAGCACATTAGTGTTGACTCCAGATTTTCACTGAAGACAGTACCTATATCATTATAAGATGATTTGCATTTGATTCAGTGATGTCTGATATTATGCAGTTGTCACTCAATATCCGTGAAGGACTGGTTTCAGGGCGGCCTGCAAGTACCAATATTTGCAGATGCTCAAGCCCCTTATATAAAATGGTGTGGTATTTGCATATTACTATGCACATTCTCCTGCCTACTAAAAATTATCTCTTGAGTCCTTATAATACTTAACAAAATGTAAGTAGCTGTTATACTGTATTGTTAATGGAATAATGTAAAAAAAAAGTTTGTACATATTCAGTGCAGAGGCAATCATTGTAGGCCTCACTACATAGTAAGCCTAACTCAGCAGCTATGGTACACTTTTTCCTTAATATTCTCAATCTGTGTTTGAGATTCTGAATCTCCTGATATGAAGCCTGCAGGTGCAGAGGACACTAAACCTTGTGGTTTAGTTTTGTTTGCATTTGCCTATTACTGATCTTCTTCCTTTATACCTTTCTCAGTCACTTTTATAGAGATAGATGTGCCTTTCATATATGCGTGTATGTGTGTGTGTGTTTGTATATACATATATATATGTCAAGAAAAGCCTTGGGATCTGTGAATACAGTGATGAACACACTAGACATGCCTGTCTCTTGGAGCTTACATGCTCCAGGGACAATAGACGTGAAGGCAGGCACCACTTTACCCCCAGAAACTAGCACACTGCCTGGCACATAAGAAGGTAAGAATAAATATAAGGTGTCCCAAAAAATGTATTCACACATTTTGAATAATTTCCAGTGTTTATTAAAATGAATTTCATTTTCAAAATTGAGCTATCAGCTGTTAAAGTATATATACATTTTAGGGGGACACCCTGTATTTACTCACTGAATGAAATTTATTTTTTTAAAATCCATTACTAAGGAATTGAAAACTTATATCTACGCAAAAACTTGCCCTTGGTGTTTACAACAACTTTATGCATAATTGCCCAAACTTGGAAACAACCAAGATCTCCTTTAGGAGGTGAATAGATAAACTGTGGTGTGTACAGACAGTGGAATATTACTCAGCTCTAAAAAGAAATGAGCTATTAAATCATTAAAAGGCATGGGAGAAAGACTTCAATCTGAAAAGGCTACACAGTGGATGAGTCCAAGTATAGAACATCCTAGAAAAAACAAAACTACGGAGACAGTAATAAGATCAGTGGTTTCCAGGGATTAATGAGGAAAGAGGAATGAACAGGCAGAGCACAGAGGATTTTTAGGACAGTGAAGATATTCTGTACGCTATTACAATGGTGGATATGCGCCATTATATAATTGTAGCTCCAGTCACACCATTTATGAAAGCAGCTCTGGGTGTCACATTTGGAACATTTTACACTGGAAAATTAATGCAAAATGTCCATACCTTCTAAGGTTAGCTATTAGAATCAATATAAACAGGGGGGTTTTAGAGCTCAAAAATTAAGACTTTGAAGGTTTACAATTAAAGTATATGAGATATCAAAGGGACAAAAATGAAGAAATAATTAAGCTGCTGGCCTGAATGTCTTCTTAGCATTTCTTATGAGGATGAAGAAAAGTAGAGAAAAACCAGAAAAGATATTCTGTAATTGTAGCCCCTTGAAGATTTACTGGCGGGCTGGGGAAAGGGTGAGCCTAGAAAAAGGGAAGAAATGGCATGTCTCATTAGAAGACATAGTGAACGACTCAGCTAAGTGTTACTGTAATCATGCCTTACTGGAAAGGTAAATCAGACGGGCTTACTGAAATAAGCAATAAATACCCTCAGTGCAAAAGCATCATGGAATTATGAATAAAAATCTGAGTAGGAGTGTCCATTTTTATGGCGATGTCTCTAGGGGAGAATGCCAGAGATAACGGGTCGGACACTGTAGCCTCTTAAAATGATAGCCTAGTGTTTGCTGCACACATAGCACTGTGGAAATAGAATGCTTCTTGGGTTTTATTGGTTCAATCTATCCAGGATCATAAGTAAGTAATCAGATATGTTACAGGATATTACATTTAAATATTGCATTCTTATTTTATTTGCCTAATTTCTGATTGCCCTCCAAATCAGTTATTTCTACACTAGACTTGGGCAACATATAACCTCACATTTTCTTCTTGGATTCTGTAAACAATTTGGTATTATCAAATAAATATGAGATAGACATTTCAAAGTAAAGAGTTGTGTTACATGCTATACAGATTATCTAACACAATCCTTCCCTGGAGGTATCGTATATTCTAAAAACAAGAGTATATCCAAATTCAAAATAAGTTGTATTAGAGTAAACTGCTAAGGCAGTTATGAAGATAATTCAGGGATAAATCCCATTTTCACCCAAGCCTCAACAGTGTGCTCATATAGAAAGGTACTCTTAACCCAAATCAAGTGCATTATCATCCCAGTTCTCCATTTTACCTCCCTAGAAACCTAGTAAGAAATGGACTATAAACGTGAGTAAAGGTAGATGCAGATATTTTTAAAAATATATTAAAAAATATATTTCTTATTTTATGATGCAGTGAGGGTTGCTTGAACTTGATTACAGGATACAGTTAAAGAGGAAAAAAATGTCATAAACCCTGTGTTCACTTATGTTGTATTTTATGATAATATTACTTTCATTTTCCTAGTGCAAAATATTCCACATATTGAAAAAGTATGTTGGAGGTGACTACGCTATACTAGGGACTGAGATCTAGACATTAGATATACAGAAAAAACAACAACAAAAAAAAACCACCCAAAACCCAAACAAATAAGGTTCAGTTTCTACCCTTGTCAAATGACACAGGAATTGCATCCAGCTGCTAATAAGAGAGGTGCACCTCAAGTGGGAGGATGGTGGCTTCTGAAGTCACCAGGGACTCAGGCTTCTCTGCTCTTTTCCCTTCACTATTCTTAATCCTCAAGGTCACAATCTGGAGCTCTAGCAAAAATATATATATATTAGCAGCAAGACCACCCTTCTCCCCTTTTAAGGAACTTTCCCCTCTGCCCCTACAACAACTACAACTTACATCTCCTTGAAGGGAACTTACAAATATGGCCACGCCTAGCTGCAAGGGTACCGAGAATCTTTTTATTAAAAGATTCTATTAAAAGATTTATTGAGTAGACAACGAAAAATCTCTGCCATAACTAACAAAACCTAATTATGACAATGTGGTGAGTATGTTAGTGCTGGCTTTTCAAATTTCATCTTGGCCTTTTTTTTAAAAAAAAATTTCTCAAATATTATATCTGTGTTTTTATCTTCATATACACAGGTTACAGATTTATTTGAATTTTTCCTAGCAGGGAAATGCTACATGAATTTAAAGTAAATATAAAACTTTACTTATTGATATTTAATTATCAAAATGTCTCTAAAAAATAACTTTTCACCCCCTTTTTTAGAGTTTCGTGAATTTGAGATACAACTTCTAGAATGTTCTCATTCTTTCTTTTTAAAATATAGAAATTCAAGTAATATGGATTAATCAAGTAAGCAAGAAATAATCAAGTAAAACCAGAAACCTCATTAATCCCATTACTGTTTTGTTTCTCTGCCTTCTTAACTTTGATTATATCCTGGATTTGGACATGGAAAGTCAACCTCTGGCGTCCCTTGTAAAATGTTGGTTCGCTTCTGCTGAGGAAATTTGCATGTGCCATTGTGGTGGGAAGTTATTTTCATATTTTGGGAAGTTATTTTCATATTTTGCCACTGCATTTACCTAAAAGAGGCTGAGCACTCAAGTTAAGTTTGATTGAAAACAAGACCACTGTGTGATTTAAAAATGATCACTAGCCTTACAGGTGTTAAATTAATTAAACAAGGAGGGCATTAGACTGAGGTGGTTCTAAGACCTTAGTAGCCTGCTTAATCAAACCAAAAGCCAAGTCTGTAAATGCCTAAAGGTCAACAAACCAAAACCCATGGACAGACAATCACAAACAGCCTATTAGGCTTTTCCAAATGAGGCAAATGCTTAAGCTTTAGCCAGTCCCATGATTTCCTTGCTATGCTCTGCTTTCTCTCTATAAAAGTCTCTAGCTCCTGTCTTGGACCACTCCTAACCACTTCCAGTTTGGTGCTGACTGAGTTGAATCAATTTTTGTTCAAATAAACACTTAAAATTTTTACTGTGCTTTAGTTTATTTTTAACACAGGTAAAAGTCAACTTCATTCATTCGTATTAGCTACAGCATGAGTTAATATGGCATTTTTTAGAAGAATGATCACAAGCAAATCTTTTTATTCTTTTAAAATATTTTATTGATTTTTTAGAGAAAGAGGAAGGAGAGGGAGAGAGAGACATGGATGTGAGAGCAGAACACCCACTGGCTGCCTCCTGCATACCCCCGACTGGGGATCAAGCCAGCAACCTGGCATGTGCCCTGACCAGGGATCCAACCAGCAACCTTTCGGTATACTGGGCGACGACCAACCAACTGACCTACACCAGCCAAGGCGAATCTTTATTTTTATAGATGTATAAATGTTATCCAAATGTGACCACCACTAGTTTTCCAAAAAGAAACATTCTATAAATAAGCAAACTACATCTGCTCACGGACCTGTGTATGGACTTGTTTGGTGTCCCATTGGGCTTAATTACAGACCACTCACAGCAATACATTTTTAGTATTACTAAAGTGTAGCATGATTTTAAGCTGTTTTAGCTTTTGCACATACATGTTGCACTTAGGGCTGAAAGTGTAAAAACATCAAATATTTCAAGAATTTGCATGTCCTTTCTCAAAGATAGACAACATGTTAGTTAGGACACAAAACAAGTCTCTACAATTCAAGATGACTGAAATCATATCAAGCATCTTCTTGGACGTTTACACCATGGAATACTATGCAGCTATAAAAACAAAGGATCCCTTACCCTTTGAGACAGCATAGTGGGACCTGGAGAGTATTATGCTAAGCGAAAAAAGCTACTTAGAGAAAGACAAGTATCACGTGACCTTACTCATATGTGGAATCTAATGAACAAAATAAACTGATGAACAAAATAGATCCAGAGACATAGAAGCATGTAACAGACTGATGAATCCCAGAGGGACGGCAAGGGTGGGTGGGTGGAGAGAGATTAACCTACGAACGTATTTGCATATATGCATAACCCTTGGACACAGAAAACAGTGTGGTAAAGACCTGGAGGGGGGATGTAGGGTGGAGGGGATTAATGGGGGGGAAAGGAGGACATTTGTAATACTTTCAATAAAGATAAATTAAAACATAAAAAAAAGAATTTGCATGTCTTTCTTGCCCAAGGGCCCTGCTAATCTCTGTAATGGTCCAATTTAGTACATGTGCTGACAAAGTAAGCACTATATGGCACTTTTAATAAAAGCAAACTTTGAAATACTTTAAAACAATGCTACATTGTTATTTTGAGTGAGTACTGTGGTTAAAGTTTCCTGTCTCTAGAGCACATTTTGAATATTTTTCTCTCCTCTGACTACATAAACATCCAATTATCTGGAAAATTTTGACTGATTAAATTGCTGGGGAGTACGTTTTTGCCTCTCCACCCTCTGATGTGTGATAAACATTGCATATCAAGAGCCTCTAGCTGGCATTTCTGAGCCACAGATATGAAGTGACTGTATTGAAACTTATTCACTCCTTTAAGCGACAAATTTGCAGTGTTTTCTCCTTATTGGGCAAAATCACTGTCCATGTTTGACTAACAGGGACTCATTTGCTCCAAATTAATAAGGCCCCTAAACTCATTTGGGACATAAAAGCAAATTATAATAGTTTTAAGGTAATGGGATTCTTAGTTACGATAAGCTAACGTGTCTAGTTTTTTCTGCATCGTAGAACCCGCACATCCTGGTTTAAGATTCAGACTTCCGGACGAACTCCTTGCGGTTGAGCAGTAGGCATTTCAGCTGACGAATGACTGGCTGATTTAGAAATCAGTTCTTAAAACCTCAAGAGAACAACATGCTGATATCCCTGAGCTTTTAGCTCCTAGATGTTTCAAATACTTTTTACAAAAGAAACACCTCCAGTGTACCAAAGCTTTGTGTAATGAAATCTTTCAGAGCAGCCCGAAATACATAACTCTTCCTACCTGCGTTCAGGCGTGGGTTAGAGCACATTTAATTTCAAGCCAATAGATTCGCTGCACATCAGCACAAGGGATTAAAGACAAGTCTAGTTTTGGTGCCCTAAACATACTGTTATTGTTATCAATTCATGCAGCCTTGCAATAAGTTTTCAATAAATCTAAGATTAACTATTATTTTCTCGCCTATAAATAAAATATAATCATCTTAAAAATCAATGAAGGAAAAACCATCATATCCATTAACCTGGCTCAGAATCCCTCCAGGCCCTTGCGATGAAACACAGTGCTGCGGATCTTTCATTTTATTGAGCTATATCTCTTTGTATGGCAACCAGCAGGCAAAAGAAAAAAAAATCAAATCTAAAAATCAAAGACTACAATTTTTTATTCTGAAAAACCACTGAGGCAGAGGCTGAATATTCTTTTCTGCCTGGGGTTAATTTTTTTCCACTTTAATTTGCAATCAGATCCAATAAAAGAGAAAACAAAAAGACATTGCCTCAAGTAGCTGGTGGCTTTATTACCATCTCTCCTGCCAGTCTCCACTTTTTATCACTTCCAAATCCTTTGTTTTTAAAGTCACCTGCACAACCCTGCAATGTTATAAACACCTTTAGTTGTCTTCACCGACTGTCATTTCGTACCATCTGCTGTTGCAACCTCAAAAGCAGTAATGCATGGGGGTCAAGGCCACTTTCTCCCAGGAAACTAAAAAACAACAGCCAAGTCGTTTAGTGTTTTTTTTTTTCTTCCTGTCAGCTTTACTACACCCTAGAGTGGACATTTTCCTTGCCTTTCAGTTGTGAATGTTCCTCAAAAGACATGAACTTCGCAATAAGGTAACCATACAAAAACAAGGTTTTATAGACAACCCATTATCAACTAGCAGAAGGGGGTGATTAGTCATCTGCTCCACTTGAAATAGATCCAGAAAATTCAAGCCAGTACCGAAAAGAGAGAAGTACACTGAACTCAGCATTCTGGAACTAGAGCAACCCTGCCTCAGGATGGGGGGCATCAGCCCCAGACTTCAGAAAGGCTGTAAGCAACCTCAAAAGCCACGCCGGAGGAGCTGACCAGCTCTTCCAGCCAAGGCAGCATTTCCCCCACCCCCACACCTCTCCATCGTAGCCCAGAAGACCAACCCTTTGGACCTCTCTTTGGCCTAGAGCCAGAAAAAAACACCTTCGGTTTCTGCTTTTGTTGGCTACTAAAAATGGTCAGTTTCATTAAACTAATACAACCTTTTAGTCCACATAGGTTCTCTAAAGTCATAACCTTTTCTTAAAATGAAAGGAGCATTTATCAGCATATTCTTATCTCTGCATTTTCTGTGAATCGTTACAAATTCATATAAACTGTTTCATCCTGTAAGAGGCCTAGTTTACCTTCAAGGCAGTTCACATGCAAGTCCACGCTTTCCCTCATTAATAAAATATAATCATCTTAAAAATCAATATGAGAAAACAATCAGAACCATTAACCTATCTCAAAATCCCTTCAGCCACTTGTAGGAACCACACAGTGCTGAGTCTTTCATTTTATTGAGCTGTGCAATTCTTTGTATGGCAACTAGCAAGGGGGGAAAAAATCAAATATATATATATATATGTATATATATATATATACACATATATATAAACTAGACTTTGGAAACCCAGGAAACAATGGTTTTGAGCTATTGGTAAGAGATTGACTTGATTTGGTTTCTCCCGTACTCATGAGCAATTTATAAACCTGGGCATCAATTTTGAAAATTGTCCGAAACTTTTCTTTTAGATTGAAAAAAAGAGGAAGTAAAGATTGATTTAAAAAGTGGAAGTGTGAATCAAATGCAATGAAAGACAAGACTGCTTTAGGCTCCGACCTGTAATAGATGAGCTGAAAGGCAAATGCTCATGTGCACCTGGTCACTGTCACTGTCTCGTGGTCACATTAATTCCCTCCATCTGTGTTGGATTCCTTCGTAAAATTCAAAATTAAGAAAAAATCAGACTATAACTGGACTTTAAGTCAACATCTAACTTCATCAATGTATAAGACAGTGTATGATGTCTTATAATACAGTCAAATATATCTCATTGATACACTCTTTAAGAAAATACCCAACTTCCTTACAATCCTACATCTCTTTAAAAAATGAAATACCTCTTCAATTACCACAAAGATAAAGCAAATAATTTTCTAGTAGTTAATCTAACAAGCCCCAAACATGTTAAAATTATAAACGAAGACATCATTATTATATCCCCACAAACACAACTGTGCATTGATGAGAAAAAAAAAGTAGCTTGGTATTTTGTCATTATAAATATTGAGTAAAGAGCTAGTTTTTGGTAGAACTTTAAGAAAATAATCTCATATTTTTAATATTTGTGCAAAACAAAATTTAAACTATCATTTTGCTCAAAAAGAAAACTGTGTGGTTTTCTCAGTAAGAATGCAATAAGGAAGTAAGAGAATCTAAAATATAAAGGCATTTCTATAACTAAAGGCATGAACATCAACCTCCTTTTATGAATTCTAATTTTAAAGTTTTAAATTGCATTTCATGCCCGATAATTTAAAGTACTAAACAAAAGAGAGTCGAGGAGACATTATTCTGTACTGGCACCTATGGCTGGGTATTCAGTTCATTTGCATTTATTGGGATGGTTCATTTTATACCGTTAATCTGATTTACGTTTAGTATTTATTATAATTTATTATTGTTTCTTCTGTTCCCTTTGCTTAAGTTTTGCTGGCTTATCTAAGTTTCTCTTCATTCTCTTCCTTTCCTTCCCTCTCCAGGTAATTTGTAAATAAAATTGTGTTTATTGGTTTCACTAATGATTATAGCCCCATCCTTAATAATGATAATTTAAAATATATTTGATTAGTATGCCCACAATAAATAATAACTGTGCCTCCCCCCAATAGGCTTGCTTGATCACTGCCACCTCCTCTCTTCTCTCTGCCATTCAAACACATAACATGCCATTTAACATTTCTGGGGTTTATATAATAAAATCTATGTCCAGTCGTGGTTATAGGTGTAATTCTAATAATGGCAGTGTTTGAATAGTTCATACTAGAACAGAGAATTCCTAAATTTTAGAAGACTGAAAAACAGGCATCCCATTTTTATGGGCTTAAATCATTAATAGAGAAAAATAAAATAACCAGAGCCAGTTGGTTTTAATTATTATTTAATCACTGACTCTTCCGAATTCATAGCAGTTCACAAATAAGAAAATTAGAGATTTGCATTAATTGTTCAGTAAGTTTAGAACAGTTAGATATTATACAGCGCAATTATCTGTAAGCTTTTAGTCACAGCCCATTCTGGAAAATCCACAACACGCTTCCTGGAGAAGCCCATAGGCTGGTTAAGCAGACGGTACTTGTTCGTCATATGTCCCTCAGGTGCTTGATAATATCCTCAAGCTGTGTGGCCACTTGCCCTCTCATTCTGCAGGGTCCTATTACTTTACCTCTCCCAGAAGGACATTGTCCCCTAAAACTTTCTCCTTCCACTTTTTCCTCAAAACTTTAGCATCCTTTTGTTCCCCCAAACACACATCTACTGTCTAAGTAAATAGGTTCAGTCATGTCAAAATTCAAATGCGACTCTGAGTCCCTGAATGTGAAAATGAAAATATCTATGACTTATGTGACACATTCTACAGACCACACCTGCAATTGGAGCAACTATATCACTTTCTAGCATTGAAGACTTAGCCTTCATTAACTAAAATTCTAAAGACCTTTTATTTGAACAAAACATGTTAATAAGGACAGTGAGAAAAAAAGAAAAATTGTAAACTAGAAATAATAATCAGCTCAAGAAAACCTGACTTGGGCAAATTTAAAATAATAAGAACTTTGGACAAACTCTTGCTTATAAGCATGTTGGTGAACAGTTTTTACTCCCTTAGATATTTAGTAGGCTACAAAATCCTAAACTGCAGATTTACCGGAGAGTTATCATTATTTATTATTTGCTTATTTTTTGTCACTTATTACAGAGATCTGCCGGAACTTCCTTTAACTTACAACCCGGTTACAGAGTGAAGGCTTAAGCCTTGCCTCTTAAGCTGACAAGGTCATGACATCCAGCAGCATCTGCTTCTCTCTAGCCCCCAATCTCTATACTGACCTATTCACTAGCCCTTCCATACTAGAATCCAAGTTGTGGTATTGCTCTGATATTACCTTCCTATAGGCGAAAATCTTGAGAAGCTTGTAGCATTCCTCTCCTATGACTGGATAATCTCTTTTACTATATGCTATCATTCTGGGTTCAAATCCTAGCTCTGCAGTTTGCCAGCTGTGTGGCATGAGGCAAACTGCTTAATATCTCTGAGCTCCAGTGTTCTCATCTTCTCATTCTCATAGATTGCTGCGAGAATTAAATGTGTATATGTGAATCATTTAGGATACTGCCTATCAACAAAATTCATATGCAATTAAACTTAGCTAATGCAATGTCCAAAGACCACTGGTTGTCAATGTTGGATGCATATTCAAAGTACCCAGGGAGCTATTTAAAAACACTGATTTCTGCCTGGATCCCTACACAGACCAAAGAAATTCTACGTCTTTGGCATTTGGTACGATTCTAAAGCCAGAGCACCCTTTAAAGTAATAAAAATAATAAGTTACTTCCTGAGTGCTTACCGATGTCAGGTTCTTCCTCACCCACTTTACTCGCAGGAAATGGGACGACGCGTGAGGTGCAGCTCTGCAGGAATCAGCAGTGGGACCGTCTTCATGAAGGAGCCCAAACAGGTGCAGGCAGGTGGTGTGCATTTTTACATGCAGCTCCCAGGAATCTGTTCTTCTTGGAGTCGGGAGCTGCAGAGGGGAAAATAAAACCCATAAACCACCTTTGATCTGTGCACCTGAGAGCCAGGCCCCCTTTGTAAAGTTTTCCCAGTTATGACAGTTCGTGGCTGAACAGGAGGAAAGAGGAGAGACTGTTCACTGAATGAAGGAGAACCCGCTGCTTCTCAGATTTGCTTTCCGAATTGCCCATTCATGCCCCTTTTCCATAGTGGATGCATTTATAACATAAATTATATACATTACCTGTTATTTGTACTACAAAATATATTTAAAAGCCCAACATAATTACCCCGTTATTTAGTCCTTTCATAGGTATTAGTGTAGACCCTTTAGGAAGGAATATTAATTTTAAAATTAACTTAAACACAACTAAAAAAAATATTTTTTTGCCAAAAATTAACATGTGCTGTGATATAGTAAAAAATGTATTCTAATGTCTCTGATACCTTATAAGTGAAAAAGGCAAGATATAAAACACTATGAACATTATGATCCCATTTCTGCAAAATATATTATTTTCTATTAATATTGTATACAGACATAGTCATGTATATTCATCCCAAAATATTATCCGCCAGGCATAAATGTTACAACTACACCATTAACATCAATTTTAGTCTCTGTGCGTAAAGTAATAATTCAAGAATAATTTTAAGTTCTCTAAATAAAATGAGATACTGAAATGACCGCTTCATGACATAAAAAGACCAAAAATAAGGCTATCATAATTTTTCCAAACAACTTGGACAAAAATGTTTATGCTCTTTTGAAAGCTTCTTTATTTGCATAAAAGCGGGCTAGGTCACATTTCTATATTTTATTGAACTTCTATTAAAAATATGTGTATACTCCAATATTCCCTGTTCTCAGAAAAGCAATTTTTCTTAAATCTGAACTTATTTACATTACAAGAGATTCTTCTTTTTAATAAAAGAATCAAAGCAGTGTTCCCTTAAGGCAGAGATTCCCCTAAGAATTTATAATTTTATTAAAATTATATGTTTCAACTCATCAGAGGTCACTAAAATATAAAATATATTGGGTGTCCCCACTATTTGCTTGTAAAATATAGCGGCTAGATTATGGCCAATAATTCAGGAGGAGGTCACTCCCCCAATACCCAAAGGGTGACAGTATACCTAGGCTTCTCCTACTAACCAAGGAAAAGGAATGATATTCTAAGCAATGCTTCCTCTATCACTCCTCAGTCTCAGAAGTTGTAGCTTCTTATCTGTGATATTAAGATGAAAACTTTAATTTTGGATCCGATATCTGACTGTCTCTTTCCTAATGAATTAATATAGTTTTAATTCATTCAAACATTTTTAACCAAATACGGAAAATGTTAAAATGGCAAATGTTAAGGTGATATGATATCACTAAGCAGAGGAATTAAAATATAGCAACAGTTAAGGTGGCAGGAGAGTAGAGACAATGAATGAAGTTCAGGGTACATTGAAACACATTAGTTTTCATGTTTCTCTGGGACATTCAGATGACTGTATGGTAGAAGGCGGATTTTAGACTTAGAGCTCAGACACTGAAACATTAAAGAGAAGACCACAAGCCCCAAATGACATCACTAACAGCCCATGATATCAAACTTGGATTTAATACCTGATCTAATTTCAATTTCAGTCTCTCCCAGAAATGCAACTTTTTTTTAAATTTTATTTTTGTTTAAAATATTGCAGATGTCCCTTTTTCTCCCCAATGACCCATTCCACCCTGTCCCATTCCCCTCCCCAGTGCCTCTCCCACCATTGTCCGTGTCCTTGGGTTGTGCATATATGCACATAAATTCTTTGGTTATTCTCTCCCCCTCCACCCACCCACCCTCCTCCATCCCTCTGACATTCCTCAGTCTCATCTATGCTTCCATGTCATTGAATCTATTCTGCTCATCAGTTTATTAAGTTCTTTGGATTCCACATATAAGCGAGATTATGTGATATTTGTCTTTCTCTGCCTGGCTTATTTCATTCAGCATAATTTTCTCCTGGTCCATCCAAACTGTCCCAAAGGGTACGAGATTCTTCTTCTTTACAGCTGCGTAGTATTCCATGGTGTAAATGTCCCACAGCTTTTGTATCCACTCATCTCCTGATGGGCACTTGGGCTGTTTCCAGATCTTAGCTATTGTAAACTGTGCTGCTATGAACATCGGGGTACATATATTCTTTCTGATTAGTGTTTTAGGATTCTTAGGATACATTCCTAGGAGTGGAATCACTGGGTCAAAGGGCAGCTCCATTTTTAATTCTTCGAGGACCCTCCATACTGTTTTCCATAGTGGCTGACCAAGTCTGCATTCCCACCAGCAGTGTACCAGGGCTCCCCTTTCTCCACACCCTCGCCAGCACATGTCGTTTGATTTGTTGATGGAGCCATTCTGACAGGTGTGAAGTGATACCTCATTGTGGTTTTAATTTGCATCTCTCTGATAATTAGTGACGCTGAGCATTTTCTCATGTGTCTCTTGGCCGTTGGTATGTCCTCTTTTGAGAAGTGTCTATTCAAGTCCTTTGCCCATTTCTTAATTGGGTTGTTTGTCTTCCTCTTGCTGAGTAATATAAGTTCTTTGTACACTTTGAAAATTAACCCCTTATCAGATACATCCTTGGCAAATATGTTTTCCCAGACCATGGGGTTCCTTTGTATTTTGAGGCTGTTTTCTTTTGCTGTGCAGAAGCTTTTAAGTTTGATGTAGTCCCATATGTTTATTTTTTCTTTTGTTTTTCTTGCCCTAGGAGATGTATCAGTGAAAAGTGCACTACGTGGGATGTCTGTAACTTTACTGCCTATGTTTTCTTCCAGGATTTTTATGCTTTCGTGATTTGACATTTAAGTCTTTTATCTATTTTGAGTTTATTTTTGTGTATGGTGAAAGTTGGTGGTCTAGTTTCATTCTTTTGCATGTATCTGTCTAATTTTCCCAGCACCACTTATTGAAGAGACTGTCTTTACTCCATTGAATACTCTTGCCTCCTTTGTCAAATAGTAACTGACCATAATGTTGTGGGTCTATTTCTGGGGTCTCTGTTCTATTCCATTGATCTATATGCCTGTTGTTGTACCAATACCAGACCATTTTGATTACAGTGGCTTTGTAATACAGTTTGAAGTCTGGTAATGTGATCCCTCCCACTCTGTTCTTTTTTCTCAAGATGGCTGCAGCTATTCGGGGTCTTTTTTGGTTCCATATAAATTTTCAAAATGTTTGTTCTAGGTCTGTGAAATATGCTGATGGTATTTTAATAGGAATTGCATTGAATTTATAAATTGCTTTGGGTAGTATGGACATTTTAATGATATTAATTCTCCCAATCCATGAGCATGGTATATTCTTCCACTTGTTTAAATCTTCCTCTATTTCTTTTTTCAGTGTCACGTAGTTTTCCGAGTACAGGTCTTTTATATCCTTGGTTAAGTTTATTCCTAGGTATCTTATTTTTTTAGTTGCAATGGTAAATGGTATTGCTTTTTTAGTTTCTCTCTCTGAAAGTTCATTGTTGGTGTATAAGAATGCCATTGATTTCTGGATGTTGATTTTGTATCCAGCTACCTTTCCAAATTCGTTTATCAAATCTAGTAGTACTTTGATGGAGTCTTTAGGGTTTTCTATGTACAATATCATGTCATCTGCAAATAATGACAGTTTTACTTCCTCCTTACCAATTTGGATGCCTTTTATGTTTTCTTCCTGTCTGATGGCTGTGGCAAGGCTTTCCAGTACTATGTTGAATAAGAGTGGTGAAAGTGGACATCCCTGTCTTGTTCCTGTTTTTAATGGAAATGGTTTTAGTTTTTGCCCATTGAGTATGATGTTGGCTGTAGGTCTGTCGTATATGGCCTTTATTATGTTGAGGTATGATCCCTCTATTCCCGCTTTGCTGAGAGTTTTTATCAGAAATGGGTGCTGGATTTTGCCGAATGCTTTTTCTGCATCTATTGATATGATCATATGATTTTTGTCCTTCATTTTGTTAATGTGATGTATCACATTTATTGATTTGCAAATTTCCAGCCTTGCATCCCCAGAATAAATCCCACTTGATCATGATGTATGATCTTTTTAATGTATTGCTGGATCCGGTTTGCTAGTATTTTAGTGAGGATTTTAGCATCTATGTTCATCAGGGATATTGGCCTGTAATTTTCTTTCTTTGTAGCATCTTTATCTGTTTTTGGGATTAGGATGATGCTGGCCTCATAAAAAGAATTTGGGAGTTTTCCCTCCTCTTGAATTTTCTGGAATAGTTTGAATAGAATAGGTGTTAATTCTTCTTTGAATGTTTGGTAAAACTTGACTGTAAATCCATCTGGTCCAGGACTTTTGTTTGCTGGGAGTTTTTTTATTACTGCTTCAATTTCATTAGTTGTTATCGGCCTATTCAGGTTTTCTGCCTCTTCTTGATTCAGCTTTGGAAGGTTATATGCTTCTAGGAATTTGTCCATTTTCCACATGTTGTCCAATTTGTTGGTATATAGTTGCTCATAATATTTTCTTACAATCCTTTGTATTTCTGTTGGATCAGTTGTTATATCGCCTCTTTCATTTCTGATTTTATTTATTTGGGTCCTCTCTCTTTGTTTCTTAGTGAGCCTGACTAAAGGTGTATCAATCTTATTTACCTTTTCAAAGAACCAGCTCTTGGTTTCATTGATTTTTTTGTATTGTTTTTTAGTCTCTATGTCTTTAATTTCTGCTCCGATTTTTATTATTTACTTCCTCGGGGCTTTTCTTGCTGTTCCCATTCTAGTTCTTTTAGTTGTTGTGTTAGATGGTTCATTAGATCTTTTTCTTGTTTCTTGAGATAGGCCTGTAATGCTATGAATTTTCCTCACAGGACTGCTTTTGCCATATCCCATAGGTTTGGGGTTGTCGTCTGTTCATTTTCGTTACTTTCCATGAAGTTTTTGATTTCTTCCTTGATCTCATTGGTAACCCATTCATTGTTTAATAACATGCTATTTTGCCTCCATGTGTTTGAATATTTTTGAGTTTTTTTATAGTGGTTGATTTCTAGTTTCATGGCATTGTGATCCAAGAAGATGCTTGATATGATTTCAATCTTCTTATATTTGTAGAGACTTGCCTTGTGCCCTAATATGTGGTCTATTTTTGAGAATGTTCCATGTGCATTTGAGAAGAATGTGTATTGTGCTCCTTTGGGGTGAAATGTTCTGTAAATGTGAATTAAACCCATTAGGTCTAGTGATTCATTTAAGGTCTGCATTTCCCTGTTGGTTTTTTGTCTTGATGATCTGTCCAATGCTGACAGTGGGGTGTTAAAGTCCCCCACTATGATTGTGTTGCTGTCAATCTCCCCTTTAAAGTCCCCCAAGAAATTTTTTATTTATTTAGGTGCTCCTGTATTGGATGCATAAATGTTTATAAGGGTTATTTCCTCCTGTTGGATTGATCCCTTTAGTAATATGTACTGACCATCTTTGTCTCTTGCTATGGTCTTTATTTTGAAGCCTGTTTTGTCAGAAATAAGAATCGCTCCTCCAGCTTTCTTTTCCTTTCCATTTGCATGGAATATTTTACTCCATCCCTTCACTTTAGCCTATGCGAGTCTTTTGCTCTCAGGTGGGTGTCTTGAGGACAGCATATATTTGGGTCCTGTTTTCTTATCCATTCAGCTACCCTTTGTCTTTTGATTGGACCATTTATTCCTTTTACATTTAAGGTTACTATCGATATCAACTTATTTAATGCCATTTTTCCCCTTTATGCTGATGTACCTTTCTCTCACTATTCCTTCTTTTTCTTAAAGCAGTCCTTTTAGCATTTCTTGAAATGCTGGTTTAGTGGTACTGAACTCCTTTAGCCTTTGTCTGGGAAGCTCTTTATTTCACCTACAATGTTAAATGATAGCCTTGCTGGATAAAGCAATTTTGGTTGCATGTTCTTGCTTTTCATTACTTGCAGAACTTCATGCCACTCACTTCTGGCCTAAAGAGTCTCTATTGAGAAATCAGCTGTCAGCCTTATGGGGGTTCCCTTGTAGGTCACTGCTTGTCTCTCTCTTGCAGCCCTTAATATTTTCTCTTTGTCCTTGACATTTGCCATTTTAATTATGATGTGTCTTGGAGTGGGTCTCTTTGGGTCCCTCTTCTTTGGAACCCTCTGTGCTTCCTGAACTTGTGTGGCTTTCTCCTTCGCCAGCCTAGGGAAGTTTTCTATCATTATTTCTTCCACCAAGTTCTCTATCCCTTGCTCTCTTTCCTCCCCCTCTGGCACTCCTATAATGCGAATGTTGTTTCGCTTCATGTTGTCCCAAAGCTCCCTTAGACTGTCCTCATGCTTTTTAAGTGTTTTTTTCTTTTTGCTGCTCTGTGTGATTTCTTTCTACCTTGTCTTCTAAGTCACTTATTCTATCCTCTGCTTCATTTAGCCTGCATTTAATTCTTTCCAGTGCATTCTTGATATCAGATACAGTATTCTTTATCTCTGAGTTTTATTTATGGTATGTATCTTTTTTTTCATGTTTTCACTAAGGTCCTCGATCTTATCATCTAGTGTCTTCTTAAGTTCCTTGGACATATTCATCATCCATACTCTGAACTTTGTTTCTGATAATTTGCTTAACTCCATGTCATCAAAGTCTTTTTCTGGCTATTTTTCCTTTTCTTTAATTTGGGGGTTGTTTCTTTGTCTCCCCATTTTGGTAGGTCTTAGTGTTTGTATCTATATATTAGATATATTTGCTGTCTCCCAGTCTTGTGGGATGGGATTTTGTCTTGTGGGTCCAGTGGAGCCCAGAGGTGTGTTTTCCTTAGACTTCTGAGCTCTTTGCTCTAGGCATGTCCCTCTTGTGGGTGTCCCTTTTGTGGTTTCTTTATGTTTTCCTGTTGTGGTTGGGTCTAGATTGTCATTGATCAGTCCTTGGGAGGGCCCTCCTCTCAGGTTGGCTAACTGTGTCTCAGCCCCAACCTCGTCCTGTGAGCTGTTGTATGAGTGTTGGTAAGACAGGACACTACACAACTAAACTTCCAGGAAACAAGAGGCATCTTACAAAATATCTTGACAGTCACAATGAAAACAACCCACATGAAAATAGAACTGGAAGAGTAAAGGGAGAACACACACACACATAAAATGCTTAAAAAAAAGAGAGAAAGAAAAGTAATGCTTAGAGAGAGAGAAATGTATATTGTTGTTAATACTGGTGAAAATTTAGAAAATAATAATAAACTAAAATGTAAAAAATAGAGAAGCTACTGGGAGATAACAGAAGCAGAGAAAAGATTCTGAAAGAAGGGCCAGCAAGAAATTAAGGGAGAGAATAGGAATAGGATAATAGTTGAAAATGAGAAAACAAAAATACAATAAAGAGAATAAGAGAAACTAACAATTGAAGAAAATGACAGGAAGACAGAAGGGAGAGTAACAAAAGAATGAAAGAAAAGTAGAAAAAGAAAAAAGAAAAAGAAAAAAAAGTTATGCCAATGGATCGAGAGGAGAGAGATAAAGCCCAGGCAGGGAGGGAGACCAGTAAGAGATTTGGTGGAAACTATAGAGGAAAGCTGTAAACTTGGTTATAATGATAAAGTCCCAGTCATTAAGCAGGGATATCAAGAAAGTCTTGATATTAGAAGCAAGGATAAAACAAAACAAAGCAAGTAACCAAAACAAAACTAAAAACAAGCTAAGCAAGGCAAAATTCTTTTATAAAAAAAGCGGGGGGGGGGGATATAGTTATAAAAGTGTTTAAAAAAAATTTTTTTAATTATTATAAAATTTAAAAAAGAAAACAAATTTTCTCCTGTTTCTCTTCTTCTTAAGGAAAAAGGAGAAAAAATTTAAAAAGCCACATACAAAACAACAACAAAAAAAAACAGAAGAAAAAAAGGCAGTCCATCAGGTGAGTTTCTTCTGGGCAGCTTATGTTGTCTGAGGGTCACTGTTTTTTGTGATTTCAGTTCTCCTGGGAGGTACTTGTGTATCACCCAATGTGAGGAGCCGTACAGGTTTGGCTCTGGTGTCCTTAGGTAGATGGTTGATCTGAGGCTCTCCGTGGGCCACCTCCTCTTATCAACCATTTTGCAACCTTGTAGTTGCCTGGTCTTGCTCCAGAGTCTTCTGTAGAGTCTTTAGGGTGCAGGGTGGCTAGTGTATCCCAGGGATTCGCTCCCCTTAGAGGTTTTGCTGTCAGGCGCTCACTCTGCGGGAGTTAGTATCTGCTCCACCGCCATCTCCTCAGTCCCTACCCTGTTCTCTGCTCCTAGTCCCCCAGGCTCTGACCTGCTGCAGCTTCAGATTGATTTCAGCCTGTTGCCTTTTCTGTATGGGCCATTTCAGCAGCCTGGGCTCAGTGGGTTTGATTAAAAACACATCCTGGTGAGCCCTTTGCCTGCCCAGCCCCCAGCAGGGGTTTTCAGCGTTTCCTCCAGTTCCCAGACAACAGTCCCTGAGAGTCTTATTCTTGTAATGTCCTCTGTGAGCTGCTCTCCCATCTCCCTCAGGACTGTGCCCTGGGGGGTGTCTGGGGCCTCAGTGAGGGGGACCCGCCCCTTTCCTGTTGGGGGCGGTGCTCCCGGCTGCAGGAGAGGCCGGTGGGCTCCGCCCCTCCCTGCTCAGCTCTGGTTGGCTGGTCGCTCCAGGTCCCCCCTCAGACTGTCTGCTGTGCAGACCCCAACCCCAGTGCACCCTGGGCAGGTGGGAACCAGTTCCGCAATCAAACTTGCAAAGGCACAAAGCAACACACAGGCAGGAAGTCTGCTCCTCAAGGTCCCGCCGCCCACGCACCAAGGCCCCCAGCGGGAGGGGACCCAAAGTCAGCTCCCTGCAGCTCCCTGCACCGCAGGTCTCAGCAAAGCTGGGGCGGCTTCACATGCCACCACGGCGCCCGTCAGGGCTGGTCACAGGTCCCAGCCTCTCCCACCGGGAGCTCAGGGTGGGGGGGCTCCTCCCTTCGCCCACACCATGCAGATTCAGCGCTTTCTGGGGCTCAACACAGAGCCCCACAGGGAGGCAGAGGGTCCCCGTGTGCGGCTGCTCAGCGCAGTCCTCTGGTCCCTCACCACTCAGTGCCACAGGCCTTGGGACAGCCTTCCCTGTGGTCGGCACCCCGAGCAGTAGAGACCGGTCGCAGCCGCCACTAGAAGCTTTGTTTCCTAGGAAGGCGCCGGCCGCCATCAGAGGCTGTTCCCTAGGAAGGCGCCGGCCGCCATCAGAGGCTGTTCCCTAGGAAGGCGCCGGCCGCCATCAGAGGCTGTTCCCTAGGAAGGCGCCGGCCGCCATCAGAGGCTGTTCCCTAGGAAGGCGCCGGCCGCCATCAGAGGCTGTTTCCTAGGAAGGCGCCGGCCGCCATCAGAGGCTGTTTCCTAGGAAGGCGCCGTTCCCTCCGGGACTCGCCGCTCCCCTGGGTCCCTCAGCCCTGTGCGCGGGGCGCCCCTTCCCCTCTCTGCTCCGGGTGTGGGGTCCCCGCTTTTGGAGGCCGTCCGCACTCCCGAGGGGAGGGAGCTCTGCAGCCTCCTGGCCTCGGGGCTCGGCGCCCAGCACAGGCTTCAGGGGGCTCCCCCTCCCTACGCCCCCTCTCTTACCGGACTCCGTGATGTGTCTTCAGTGCCCCCCACTCGCACTCCGTCCACTCAGGTATGTGTCTCTGGTTCTTCCAAGCTGGCTCCGTGGGATTTTAGGAGGAAATCGGGTCCGTGGCTGGGAGCGGGGGTGCTGCTGCTCCTCACAGGGCCGCCATCTTCCCAGCCGCCCAGAAATGTAATCTTAATCAAGCATTCTGGAATTTTCTGGTCAAGCCATTCCCTTACCCCCCCCCCCAAAAGATGCCTTGCTCTGAAAATAATCCTTTTTTTTTTCTTTTATTAATAGCTCCCCTACCCCACCTTTCTTCCTAGAAAAACCTTCCATTCTGCCAAATTTCTGAATTGCTTCATAAAGCTATTTAATCTTCAAGTTTACTCAATTGGATTTTTTTAACACAATGTATGGAAGATAGAGTAAATAAGTGTGAAATAAATAGCTAAGTATGAGATGATAGAAGTCTATACTGGCCTCGGACCCTGGGCCCTGGAACACGGCTTCTGAAACACTTGCAATTTCCTGGGTGCTAGGAGGTCGTTTATTTTAATGAGGCAATTCTGGATGGGCTCCTGGCTGGCTCCCGGATGAGTGCTGGTCACCGATCAGACCCAGCCATGATTAGAAGCTTGGAATTTTCAGCCCTGCTCCCAATTATCTTGAGAAGGGAGAAGGGCTGAAACTGGAGTGAAGGATCGATCATACTGACGTGTTGAAGCCTCCATAAAACCCCAATAGGATGGAGTTTGGAGAGCTTCCAGGCGGTCAACACATCCACAGACCAGGAGGGTGACGCACCCCACCTCCACCTGGACTGAAGTTCCTGCCCTTGGGACCCTCCCAGACCTCACCCTGTATATCTCTCCTCATCTGACTGTTTGTATCCTTTCTCATACCCTTTAATAAACTGGCAAATGTAAGTAAGTATATTCGTGAGTTCTGTGAGCCACTCTAGCAAATTAATTAAATCTGAAGAGGGAGTATGGGAACCTCTGGTTTATAGCCAATTGGTCAGAAGCACAGGTGACAACCTGGACTTGTGGTTGGCATCTGAAGGGTGGAGAGGGGGGCGTCTTGTAGGACTGAGCCCTTAACCTTCCTCTAGGTAGGTAGTGTCAGAATTGAGTTAAATTGTGGGACACTCAGAGAATTGCTTGAGGGTGTAGGTAAAACCTCCACATTGCGTGATCAGAAGTGTCAAAAGTGAAGTGTTGTTGTGTGTGGGTGTGTCAGTAGGTGAAAGTAAAAAACGACACGCAGAAGGGAAAGGCTGCAATAAGAATGCAAGATCTGGTGTTTGATTGTCTCTAGGGTACTTCTGGATCTAAATTTCTAGCACAGATTTCTTGCTTAATCCTGACTCAGATATCTAAATGCTTATAGTACAGTCTCTTTTTGAAAATTCCATAGCTACCTTGAACTCAACATGACCCCACATGAACATCTAATCCCCCCCATCCCCTCCTCTCTCTCTTCCTGTATGTGATATATAAGATCATGACAATAAAGCATATTCTCTGAAGGGACCACTGGGTCGAGGACTTGTGCACCTGGAAGACAGTGTTTAAGAGCAGACAGAAGTTCTCATGAGAAACCAAGCAAGAAGAACACGAACGACTGCAAGTGTCTCAGGAAAGTTCAGTTGAAGCCCCAAAACAGAGTCACACAGAGGAAATGGTCAATAGGGTAAAATACCGCACAGGGGCTCAATGAAACACAGGCTTATACAGCAGCATCCCAAAAGGTCAGCCACTGGCCCAAGACAGACATTCAGTCATCGAGACTCATTTTAGACAGGAATTATATCCTAATATAAAATACACTATATATCGGCAGATTTAGTCTTTTAAACAATTACTGTAACTGAAACAAGATTTGAGGGGACTTTAAAGTAAAGTTAACAGAGTAAAATCAGATTTCGGAATCTCTTTTCTCTAATATCCAAAATTACAAATTATAGTTTAAAAGTGGCAGGGGATTCCCAGCAGCAACAAAATTTAAAAGGGGTACACCTCTCACCAGAAATCTTTAAAAGAGAGAACAGAACAACAACAAAATGTTTCCCGTGGCGTTGGTGCCATTCCCATCTCCACTTGCCCGTCCTGGAGGTACGACCAGGAAAAGAAATTGAGTCAGCAAAAACCTCACTGACAGCCCCAAGCTTTAGAAATGCATACGTGTAGCAAAGGAATACGTGGACAACTCTGAGGAAAGTCTCAAGAATAGACGCCCCCTCCTACCTCTCCAGGTCTCAGCAGAAACAGTGACCAGGGCCTTAGCATTTTTGGTTTCTCTCCTTTGGTCTCTCTAGGCAGAAATCAAAGTAGAACAGAAAGAGAAAGTGACTGTAAACAACCAAAGTTATTTACCCCCCAGCTAAACAAGGACTTAGAACTAAAGCCAAAACAGAAGATAAATAAGACAAGATCCCTCGAGGGTGGAGGAAGGTGTGGGGCCAGGGACAGCAGTGTTACTATGAAGTGTTCACAACTGGACCCAAACCTCTGGGTCGTCATACATTTTTCTTCCTCTGACCTTTTAGAATGTTAGAAATGCAGGCTAAGAAGAGAAGCTACAATTCAGGGTTAAATTTAGGCTTAGAGCTCAACGCCCAGTCAGAACCACCTGAAACCCTAGAGGGTCCTACCTTTCCTTTCTCACCCCAAGGAGAACGGATACACTTCTACTAAACTGGAGTGGATCCTGGTGTCATTTAACAGGAGAGACCCAACCTAATTTCAGTGTCAACACACTCTACCCTGCAACCAGATCTTCACCCTCACCCTAATCTTAATTCTACGTCAGCATTAAGTCTTTCATTTGGAAAAGGAAATCATTTTGGGGAACATTAATTCTACCAACTTTCTCCATGATATTGCTAAAGGATTAAACAATTTATATAAAAATGCGAAACTTGAGGTCTAGAACTTTGATATAAAAAATCTGTTGTTGTTTTGTATCTGGCAAATGTGCGTGTATCTTTTTCTAGGCTAATGTTTTGTGTGTGTGTTTGCAGATGATGTTTTGTTGAGTTGTACACTTGAAACCTATATGATTTTGTGAACCAGAGTCACCCCAATAAATTAAATTTTTTAAAAAAGGAAGCACATGCACACAATAGGCTACTGTCTTATAAATCCACAGCTCACTGCTGAACTGCCCTCCCACACTCATTTCCCTTCACCTCATAAAGGTCTGTCAAAATATTTCTAAAGCTCTGCTAGGATGGATGTTCAAGATGTATCTGTTTTCACTGATTCTTTGGCTTTCACAATATTGTATTTGCAAATTAGTTTCTTAATAAAGTTTAATTTGGCATTGTGGGCATCATAGGATTTTAACAAAATTTCAGTGCTGAATTTGCAATTGGTTTGTTTCCTGTTAAATATAGTGAATTTACAATTTGTCCAGCTTACCTAGAAGCAATATTTCCCTCAGTGGTTTGTAATTTGGTAGATATTTATTGTAACATCCCATACTCTCCATGTAAACACTTGATATTAGTAGCTATTCATAACTGCAGCTTGGCATGTTCGTGAAATTAAACAAAGTAATTAATTTAGTTTCAGGCATAAAACAAGGAAATATGCAGGGCTATTGCAGCCACATGCACATGTGGAAACTCGTAGAATTATTACAATAACAAAAAGTACGTAGCCTGCAGTAATAAAGTGATTTTTAAATTATTTTGTCAAAGAAATACATTTAATTTATCATTAGTAGCCTTAAAGATACAAATTTTAATATTTTCCCCTTAAATTATCAGGCTACTTTCCATATATATTGACTATAATTATTCTGTTAGCCAAACCCGAACAAAACTACTACATATGAGGAGTATCATTTTATATATGGGAAAATCTCCTTATTCCATCACTGTGGCAAAACATCCAATAGGATAATATCATTCAAAAGTACCTGTTATGTAGAATGAACAGCAGGGGAGGAGAACAGTGCTGGATGTAACCAAAGTGTAGGTGACAGAGAGGAGAAAGGAAAATAAAAAGGTTTTCCATCTCAGAATGGAACCTAGTTTAGGCGTCTGACTTGGTCTCCTGCATAATCTATCAGCAACGAGAATGTTAACCTTTGCAAAGCACTTCACAGTGTGTGTATGAAAAATACTGTCTGGCCTGAATGGAGGTTGAAGCATTCAAACAGCTTTTATGTGTCAATTTACATGCCACACCTGGGTTTCTAACGTTCAGGTGCTTACAATATAGTAAATAATTGTAACACTTGAACTACACTGGATATAAGCTAATCTTTCACAGTTCCAAACTTTATTCAGAATCTTGCCATATCATTATGGTCATGAATGATACATAAGAATTCCAGCTAAAGTCTGCATTTTGGTAAAACTAAAAAGCCACTAATGGAGGTGGGTAAAGGGGGTGGGGGGTGGGAAACATTGGTAACAGCGTCAACAATAATTTTTTTTAAAAAGCCATTAAAATTATATATTAAGAAACAATTCGTCATTGAAAGGATGAACAAATAAAAAGCCTATACATCAACTATTGAAATGTTATTTATTAAGAAGGCATCAATTTATGCCTTCCATGTTTTGTAAATGTAATAAACATTTTAGGATAAAAAGACAGAAAGAAAAAAAGAAGAGAAAGAAGGAAGGAGAAAACAGAGAAGTGGAGGAAGGGAAGGAGAAAAGAGGGCAAGCCAGGGGTGAAGTGGGGTGCAGGGGCCACAGCTCTGTGACATAATTTTTTTCTCATGCCTTTAAAAAAATCATTTTTCATCATGTTAAATGAAAGAGAGAAAAATATGTCCTAACAACCACAAGTTTTAATACATGGGACATCCAAAGGGCCAGTTATTCTAAATGCTATATTTAGGAAAGGTGAGAAGACAGAGAACCTTGCTAAGTATAATAAATGAAAGGAAGAAATAAAAAGCTATTAGGAATTTAGGCTTTGAAAATCTCCCACTGGTGGTTCTCTCTCTCTCTCCCTCTTTTCACCTCAAAGAAGATTAATATTTTTTCTTTATTAGGGGACATCTATAATACTCTCAACAATAAAATATATATTATTTATTTATTTATTTATTTATTTATTTATTTTTAATATATCTTTATTGATTTCAGAGAGAGGAAAGGAGAGGGAGAGAGAGAGCTAGAAACATCAATGATGAGAGAGTCATTGATCGGCTGCAGCCCGCAACCCGGGCATGTGCCCTGACCGGGAATCGAACCCTGATCACCTGGATCTTAGGTCGACGCTTAACCGCTGAGCCATGCCTGGCCAGGCAAAATATATATTTTTTAAAAGTAAAAAAAATATTTTCTCTTTATTTTGGAAACCTCAACTATCATTTTGTTTGTTCATATAAAACAGGAATCCTTGAGGGCTGGTGATGTTGTTTCCATGCTAAAGGCCATAACATTTTTGCTGCCCCATTGGATGGAGTCATTGTGAACAGTGGCTAGGAGTTGTCCTGTCATTCACAGCACGCTGTTCCTCAGCCTCTGTCTTCACAGCTGTGTTTACCTTTCCTCTCTCATTTCTGCTGAACTAAAGCTGCCAGGTGGGGATGAAAAATTATATTTTTGTTTGACCTTGTCAATAATAGACATGAGATTTAGGAGAACCCACAGCTTAAAAGTTGTTTACTTACACCACCACCATTCACACACACACACACGATTAAATAAATAAATACATCCTGAAATCAATGACAAAGCTTAGTAGTTTTCTAGCTTCATAAAACTATCCTAGAGTTCTAAAGTTGGAGATTTCAGTTTGGTTTCCAATGATAAGTGAAAAGCTTTTTTGGGGGGTATGTTGTTGTGACTGTTGTTTTGTTTGCTTTGTTTGCTTTGGTGTGTGTGTTTTTTTCAGTTAAATACTCTCCATTGATAATTAAAAGCAAAATTCACCAACACCATTTCTCTTCCAATATTCTATTCTTCTTTATTAACCTGACTAAGTTATTAGGTTATACCTCAAAAATATTTTCTACGGCTAAACCCACCCAAAAAACAGGAGCCAACATACATGGAAAATGTGGTGAAGGACACTTCACCAAACCAAAGCATATTGGGGTCTACCAGTTGGATCTATGCCTGCTCAACTGATTTCCCATTTGGAAAGCACAAATCATTAGTCTTACTCTCTGAAGTTGGCCAAATTTCCAAAAGTAAGAAAATCAGAATCTCTACTATAACTGAAACTCATTCAAGTGTCTTCCTCACCATATCACCTCCAGATTCAGGGACTTCACTGCAAGTCCTGCACTCAACCCCCTCAATGATCATCTAAAGGCAACTACTGAATAAACCAAGACTAGCTTCATCTTACAAAATGACTAATAAATCATCACCAAGGAAATCACTCTTATTCTGTATCTACCTGTAGGTAGTGGTTTTCAATTAACAAATTTATTATCAGAGAAAGGAGACTGGATATGAGAGACTGGCCTATGGGAACCACTAAATACTCAGTTGACCAAAATAATTTTTTTTCTTTTTTGCCTTATAACTTAAGCATATCATTTAACTTCTCCTGCTTTTGTTCCCAGGTTATAAAATGGTTAGAAAAACTAGCACTCCTCCCCCTAGTACAGGAGACTATAAGATGATTTAGATAACAAGCATGGATCTTTATAAAAATGTGACAGTAAATAAGTCAGTCTAAACAATTTTCTATTTGAAATAATTTTAAAGATAGGTTTTGGGGGATTCTAATCAGAGAATTTTTTTCCTCCAGTCTTTTTCTATACTCAAGGTGCATTTTGTTACTGTAATCTTGCTAAGAAAGTTCTGAATACATGCATCTCTTTACCTCAGTTACAAACCAGATTCTAGCACATTTCCATTTTGTTACAGTCCACATTTTGACCACAGTTGGTGAGTGGGTTGGAGGAAAAAAAGGAGATTGAGGGAAGGAAAGGAATGGGGAGGGGTTTTGTAAGACATTAAAGGGATATCCAGAATGAATTAACTTTCTTATACAAAATATGTGTAAATAAATTGAGATGATGCCATTTCACAGACTATAAAGTAAAACTTGATTTATTGAGAAAGAATAAAAGTATAAACAATGTAGGGTATTATATACCATAACTCTGTTACATGAGTATCTTACTACCCTATATAGTGTGTTTCCGAGATTGTAGCAGATATGTAGAATAATCAGAAGCAGCTCTTGAATGGGAAAATGTCCTGTTTTTTTGTGTTGCTTTTTTCCCCCCACTTAAAGTAGAGGCCTAATCTTCAGGCATCTTGCGACCACTGTCAGAATACCCTGTATGACCATTTCTCAGGCTCTCCCTCTCTCACCGACCAGAGCCAATGTCCTTAATTTAGCAGAGTTGTCTGAAGCAAGGCCTTAGTAGAAAAAAGACACAGAAGCCTTTCCTGACTGGAAACCCTGGTTCTAGTTCCCAGACGGCCTGCTTTGCGTAGCTTATCTGTGTGAATGGCGGTGTCTCCCCTTAACTGCAAGGAAACAAGCAAGGCTCATGCACAGGTTTAATTTGGCGTCAAGCTCCCACTTGGTCCCCTGTGCTTGTTGATGGCAGGTCTACAGAGGTTACCGCCTTTCCTGTCCGCTGCTCCCTCCACGGCTATGTCACAGCGCCGGGCTGCCACTGCTCCTGGTTTTCCTCTTAGTGTGCGGATCCCGTTTTCACTGATGGCCTCATTCTCACCCTGCTGAGTAACGAAAAATACGTTTTCTTCAGAATATATTTTTTAAGGATATGTTCCCAAGAGTCTCTCAGTTTTCTTTTTGTTACTTTTTTCCTCTAAAAAAAAAATGCAAGAATAAAATAAACCCCCCATCAGGTGCCAATCGGCCTATTGTACGCCTAGTGTTGCAAAGTTGTTAAGGTTTCACTCAACGTTTTTCTCCTCTTGTTCTTTTTTTCACTGTGGCTCAAAATTCACAAATAGACACTAAGTGATGACCGATTCTCTTAACGGTTTTTGCTGAAAAAGCAGCAGTGATTGTCTAAATTCTGGGGTGTCACATTGCTCAGATTTTACAAACTAAGAAGATTGGGACCAAAAATCTTTTAAACACTACATCAGGTCTCAGTGGAGTCTCTTGAAGTATGAGGCAAAGTCAGGTGGCACCATTCACTCTTAATAGTGAAATTATCAAACAGTCACCTGTGATTTTCTACTCTGCCAAAGATTTATTCCATCTTCCTTCAAACTCCAATTCATTGTTCTTAATTCTCCTTTGAAATCTCTCTCATGTATTCATTCATTCGTGTATCACACATTTCTTTAATATTTATTCAGCACCTAGCACCAGACACATAGAACTTTTTTTTCTTTCAAAATATCACAGATGTCCCTTTTTCTCCCCAATGACCTATTCCATCCCATCCCACCCCCTCCCCAGTCCCTCTCCCCACCATTGTCCGTGTCCTTGGGTTGTGCATATCTGCATATAAATTCTTTGGTTACTCTCTCCCCATCCACCCACCCACCCCCCTCCATCCCTCTGACATTCATCAGTCTCATCTATGCTTCCATGTCATTGAATCATTTCTATTCATCAGTTTATTAAGTTCTTTAGATTCCACATATAAGTGAGACCATGTAATGTTTGTCTTTCTCTGCCTGGCTTATTTCTCTTAGCATAATATTCTCCAGGTCCATCCATACTGTCCCACAGGGTATGAGCTTCTTCTTCTTTACAGCTGCGTAGTATTCCATGGTACAAATGTGCCACAGCTTTTTTATCCACTCATCTGCTGATGGGCACTTGGGCTGTTTCCAGATCTTAGCTATTGTAAACTGTGCTGCTATGAACATAGGGGTGCACGTATTCTTTCTGATTAGCAGACACATAGAACTTTAAAGGGAACAGAGAAGGGTGGAAGCTAACACGAGGTAGACTTAGAAGACCAAGCTTACTGGGAAGTAGGCACCAGACTCCCTGCCCATCCTCACCCGTCTCTGTAGATCAGCCTGGGGTTCATAATAGGAACAAATATGCTTTTGGTACCTTGGGCTTCTGACCATGTAAAGAAACAGATTCCATAAATGACACAACAGGTAAACCTGTGCCCAGAGAGTCTGGGTTCAAATCTCAGTTTTGCTACTTTAAGCCATATGACCTCAGAAAAGGTGTTAACTCCATGACTGTTTCTTTGTCCATAAAATGAGAAAATAGTAGTAACTATCTCACCTGTGTTCATTAAATCAGTCAAGAATGGCAAAGTACTTAGAACAGTGCCTGGTACTGAGTAACTGCTATATTTAAGTGTTTATATAAATTTATATTTACATAAAGTTTTTGTATTTGTTAAATAATAACAAATCAATTATAAAAATTAAATCAGTTAGTGCACATATAAAATGCTTAGACCTGTGCCGTACTTGCTAACTAAAGGTTACCTATACACACTCATTACTCAACAGTCCCCTTCTGGGAAGCCCAGGTCCCTTCTGCGGGGATTCTCCCACACATTCCTCCCTAGGGGACCCTGCCACCCAATCACAATGGACTTGGCCAAAGAGAAAGTACCTGAGGGCTTTTTGCTGGCCCTTCACCCTGCCTACCACACGAGGGTCAAATGGTTAAATGCGATAAGGTATGGGATTCACTTAGGCAAGTATAAGACAGCTGACAAAATTGTATCACCCCCGCACCCCTCAACAAAAGAGTCACGGAGACTGTCCAGTGCCTGTTCCTGGAAGTCCTTCACCTCACAATTTGTACTCTATTTGTCAATGCCATGTATGTTTTCTGGAACTGGGGAGTCTCCTGACTACTTTATGCCTAGCATAATTAGGGCAAATAATATGAAAGGTGAAAGCATCAGGAATCCCAGTTTTCCAGACCCTCTCTGAGTGAGTCATAACCTCATCCCTGAGAAACATGCTCCTGCTGTGCTTCTGACAGAAGTCACACCTGTGTCAGCATTCCTGGTTCTTGAGGTTCTCATCGCCACGTGACTCGCTGATACTGTTCAACCCCTCTTTGCTCATCTTATTTACATTATTTTTGACCTGCATCCCTTGATGATTTTCCCCGCTCCCAAACCTGAATGTCTTACAGGTGGTTCTCATTGCAACCCATTTGAGAATATCAACATCGGTTGAGCAACAGTGACTCTCTTCACCCAAACAGCTTGTGACAGCCCATGCACAGATTTTTATCTCTTTACATAAAACTTCATCAATGTTGCAGACACAGACACAGAACTTTAAAACCATATGTTTCCCATATTTGAGACGTTAGGCTTTGTGAATGAAAGAGATATAACATGTTTCTTGTTCTTTCACTGGCAAAAGGTTCATTTACACAACCTGAAGTCATTTGAGAACAAGTCTTCCTGATGTATTATTTTCAAGTATTGTTATCAATTCTGTCCAATATGTGCTCACATAAAACAATGAATCTATATTGCCCAAGAATATACAATTTTTTCTGTTTGTCCATCTTTAATAATAACATTTCAGCTGACGCTATTAGGAAGCATTTAGAATGTGGCCCCTCTGCAGTTTTAACTGGTGATGGAAATAAAGATGAACCTGTTATATATATAGATAACATATATATATATACTTGGTTAATCCTCACTCAAGGAAATTTTTTCCATTGATTTTTAGAGAGAGTGGAAGGGTGGAAAGGAGTGGGGGAGAGAGAGAGAAACATTGATGAGAGAGAGACACATTGATTGGTCGTTTCCCACACGTGCCTGGCCGGGACAGGGAATTGAACCTGCAACCCAGGTACATGCCCTTGACTGGGAAGTAAACCCGGGACTTTTTGGTGTGTGAGCTGATGCTCTAACCACTGAGAGACACAGGCCAAGGCGAATCTGTTATATTTTTTAATCCAATGTACTACCAATAGGGCGTGCAGTTCATGATGCCAATTCTGATGTTCAGGACTGCCTTTCTCTAAACGTTTTGTGTGATGTTTACCATGATCATAGCAGCTTCCATTTGTTAGTTTCTTCGTGTAACTAATTAGCCAAACTGTACTGTGCACACGCTAAGTGCCGGGACCTCTGCAAAGCATGTTCAACATAGAATATGGTTTACTATTATTGCTATTGGATACTATTATTAAACTCATTTAACAGGTGAAGGAGTTGAGCCTAAGGAGATTTAGTAAATTTTTCTGAGCACCCAGCTAGTAACTGTGGAGCAGGGATTTGAAACCAGGTGTGTATGACTCCAAAGCCCAAGTTTTTAACCCCATGAACCGTTTACAGAGATGTTGATTCATCTGTAATACCACACAAGATGGGCACTGTGCCCCAGTCAGGGTTCAGAGGGCATTCCTGACTGCTTTTTCTTTGTGCACGATCCATGTAATAGTCAGACTAACTGCACTGGTCATTTAGCAACTGCTATGTCTGACCTCCTTGCTCCTCAGGCCTTGCAGTGAAATTGGAAATAATCTGAGATCAGTGATGTCCTCCCCCATTTAAACTGCATTAAAAGGGTTTTTCTAGAACTTATTCTCTGTAGCCATCAGTTCACCACCTTCCTTCAAATTATTTTAGCCAGTATCCTGTGGCTATGCAGTAAAAATTGCCCAGGGTTTAGCATCCTTAAAAATAAATTTCCATGCCAAATCTTTACCCTCTCTTTCCCCTACCCCACATAAAAAAACCTTCCCAATTCCTAATTCACCCAGTCAGAGGACTAGGGAATTGCATAACAATTTGTAATATATCTTTCAGAGTACCCTTTCAAGGGCCTCTGACATTATGTGGAGTGACCATGTAAGAGCAAAGTCGAGTCTCTGGAACCATTCTCTGCTATAAAGTGACAGGTAATTTAAGATTTTAAAAAACTTTTGCCCTAGATAATACTTGAAAATTCAGCCTCCTATAAAGACTCACTTTCTCCCCTTTAAATCTGTTCTGGGGCTTCAGTTCCTAGTTTCCCAGCCTACATATGCTATCATATATAATGTCTGTGGAAAGTATTGATTTAAACATCAAGTCAGCAATGGAATTGGACTCTTTGCAAGTTACCTTGGTTTAACTACTGAAAACCGCTGTAATTGCCTCTGAGACTGGAGTCGCTGGAACCTTAATTCACTTGTGCTCTCACATGGAGGAACTTAACGGCTCACTCTAGGCTCCCACCCCTCCTAAGTACCTTTGGAAGGGAATGACAGGCCAAGCAAACTGCCTCTTGGTGGGCATAAGGAGCAACTCCAGTAAAACCTTAGCCACAGAATAACATTCCGGATAGTATCCATCTGTAAGACTGGTTATTTGCTGTCGCTATCTTGGGAATCATACACCCTAGGACAGTCATGAATTTTAAAAAGTACCCATTGACTTTTGACCTGTTGGTTTTGAGAAGGTGAGTAAGCAAACAGTAGAGATGGTGACTCAAAGTTAAACAGATTTCAAGTAAACCTAGAGGAGAGGTTAGAGCAGCGAGACTAGAAAGCAGGGCAATGGCTTCCCCCCGAGGAACTTGGAGTGTCCCAGTGGGGGACACACTCTCTGTGCTTCCTATGAAAACAATGAAGATCACATACTTCATATCTGTGTGTGCGTTCCCTTGCATCTAAAGGATACTTTTCCATAAAAGTCCAAAGCATTTCCATGTTTAGAGCTATACTGAGACATTACAAAAATTATGTGTAGAATATACCACTAGAACAAACTTATGGGACTCTCCACTGAACAATTTCTCAATCAACTGTACTTTGTATATACATGCATAAATATGTGCATAAGATCTTAACATTGTTCAAGGCCATGTGGTAATGAGTTTTTTAATGTTTTCATATGTTTGTATGTTTCCTATCTAAATGGTTAAGGGAGTTATCTGTCAGTTCATCAGTATGGAACATGCTGAAAATAATTTCCTTTTCCAATTATTTGCATTGAAAACTAAAAGACATTGTGTAAAAAGAAAAAATATCAGTCACTCATGAACATTTTGTACTCCTATATATATTTTTTAGAATTTAAACCCCATGAGTTAGTCAGAGTTCGCCAGTGAAACAGAAACAACAGGATGTACATATATAGGAGGAGGTTTGTTATAAAGAATTGGCTCATGTGATTATGCAGACTGAGATATCCCAAGATCTGCAATTGGAAGCTAAAGTGCCAAGAGAGCCCATGGTATAGTTCCAGTCTGAGAACAAAGGCCTGAGAACCAAGAGAACTGATGCTATAAGAGCCAGTCCAAAACCAGCAGGCTGGAGATTCAAGAAGAGCTGATATTTCTGTTCAAGTCTGAGGCAGGAAAAGACTGACGTCCCATCTCCAGCAGTCAGGCAGGACTTCTCTCTTACTTAAGGGAGGGTCTGATTTGTCCTTCAACTGATGAGATGAGGCCCACTCATATTAGAGAAGGTAATCTACTTCACTAGGCCTGCTGAGTCAAAGGTTAATCTCATTCCAAAGCATTATCACACACATACACCCAAAATAATGCTTGACTAATATCCGGGGACCCTGTGGCCTGGTCAAGTTGACACATAAAATTAACCATCGCATTCATATTATAAACTTCCCTGTTCATTATTTGGGTCAGACCAATTTCAGTCTATTAGACATCTTACTAAGGCTTACTAAAATACTCAAAGACATTTGTTAAGTTTACCGACAATATTTGTAAAATATTTAAGAGGTAAAAGTGTTTTGAGTGATAATATACCATGAGGTAAGCAAACACATTATTCCTCAAGCCTATTTATCTTCGTCTATAGTAGGCACATATAAAACAAAAGGAGAATAATCCTCTTGCTGGATGTATATTAATTAATATTAACAAAAGATTTCAATAAAATACAATATGTCTTCTTATCGTTTCATCAGGTCAGTAGGTCTGAAGGATACACAGAGATTTTCTGTATCAGGAAGGTGGCTCCTTCCAACTTACCTACAAACGCTTTGGCCTCCGAAGTTCGATGGGAGAAAACAAAGCTATAAAGCCGCCAAAGCTGTCTCGGGCATTCTGCAAGGAAACTCCAAAGTGGCAGAGCCAGTTCCTGAAGTCCCCCAGCTTAGCAAGCAGAGTAGAAGCAGACATACGCATGTTTCAAAGTTCCTGTTTTCCATAGACACAGAAATCTAGTAATTTATCTCAAGAATAGCACATTATTTATTTAGTTTCTTGCCTTAATGAAAACTCAGTGTTTATCATGTTAAAATAGAAAGGTGGAGAGTAAAGTTGGGCCGAGGGGAGAAAAGCCTGGTTCTGTCCTTAATGAATCTGGCCTTATGCTTCTTTAATTTTTTGATCAGCGATTTTATGCTCTGAAGGTAATAAACAAAAACGGTGACAGCCAAACATGCATTTTGCATCATAACAAACCCGCTGGATCTGCAAACAGTTATTTAAGGTGCTCCTCCTCCACCAGGAAAAACAATAGCATTTATTAGCAGCATTTCTCTCCACTAACGTGATTTGTGTGTTCACTCTCAAAGTGTCAGCTGTCAGATGAAATGATGGGTACTGACAGTTCAGAATTTTCAAAGTTCAGCTCCTTTCAAATGCACTAAATGAACAAGAGCTGCCTAATTTGGGCTGAAGAAAAAGCAACAAAAATCCCCTGTAAGTATGCAAGGTTTTATTCTACTTCTGCATGCTTAGCATGCACAGAGAATGTTAAATACTTTTCAGCTGGATACACTGTTAATTCTGTGAGAGAGAAAGATTTCATTAGGTGAGCTTCAGGCAAGAGTGGGCTACAAATGGAATTCCCTTTTATTTTCTGAAATTCACAGTATATGACCCATATCCAATGATAAATGGTCTATAAACTCTCTTGCTGTATTTAATTGCATAAACTTCCATTATATTCTACTATTAACACGGGAATACTTTGACACAAGATGTCAAAAGGTGGAAAAAATGAGTAAAAAAATAACAACTTTGCTCTTAACAAAACCAGTATAATCTTAGTATCTCTCAGAATCGTGTTCGACATGTAAATTCCAGACACTCAATTTTAAATATTTTTTTCAACCAATTAGTTACTTTTAATTTTGGAAGCACAAAAATCTATTAATCACTATTTAATTATCTGGAGCTCTTGCCTGCCTAATTAGTGCTTTCCGTATTGCATCTTCAACTAAACCGAAGACCCTATCAGCTCATTTATCTGATACGTATTTGGTGCACTGGTGAGTTAATTAATGAAAAAAAAAAAAAAAACTCGTTTAAATGGCTCATTCAAAAAAAAAAAAAAAGCTTATTAAACACTTTGAACATTAAATAAGCCGACTGATTTTATTGGGATTTCATTGCCCTAAAAAGCATTATATAAATGCAAAGTCCCATGTGACATTTTTGGGTAAATATACGTGGTAGAAAGATTCAGAGGCAGCAGTGATCAGTTGAGTAACAATCCCTCTTAAGTCCACTGCCTGAGGCAATGGGCTTTTGAAATCTTTTATACAGAAATGGGGAGCATGATTAGACCTAAGATTTTATTTGGAATTTTCTGGTGTTAGGAACACTAAGCATGATTGTAAATGAAACTGCATTGTTATATTCTAGGTAATGTAGTGTAAAATGGTCTATGCTATAACTATGCTCATAATACTGAAGAAAACAAAGAAAGAATAATTTCCCGAATCCAACCCATCCCTCCACCACATCTCCATCTCGCTGTGCCTTGCCAAGGGGCTGTGCTTGTCCTCCAGCATTCTAGCTCACACAACACCTCCAAGAAGGCTTTCTTAAGGACGGGGGACCCCCTGGATGTTCTCACAGCACCTGGGCAGAAACCTTTGTCTTTGCATTTACCACGAGGAAGCAGTGGGGTACAGCGGTCAAGAACATGGTTTTGGCCTCAGAAAGACCTGGGTACAAGTCTAGAATCAGACACCAGCTAGGCTGTCAGGATTAAATGAAATGGTCTAAGTAAATCATCAAGTTCATGAGCAATGCACTTTTTGAAGGGAATAGCAAATGGAGTTCTACAGAGAGATCTTAGTGAAGCAACTCTCATCTCAAGGAAAGTCTTTTGGGGTAGTCCCAAATGGATGGTGGCCCCCCTTTTCAGGAACCTCTTTCTTCCAGAGATATAAGGTGATGAAAATATCCCAACTTGACTGCACCAGGAAATAGATATTTAGATGGACTCTAAAACTAAAACATATTTAGTGCCAAACACTGCAATGCTCCTAAAAAGTCAGTGATGATCATAGGTATATTATGTGCAATATTCCAGTGTTTTAATCTTCTCCCACTTTTTTTTTTCCTTTCTTGGTATAACCATTGGTTGGTTAAGAAAAGAGAGAATTTATAGAAAATTTTAACCTCATTGTCTCTGAAATGTTGACATCACTAAAAGGAGAAATACAGAATACTAAACTATTTGTACTTTAGTATGGAATACTTCTAAAAACACACTCAAGTTCAAGATTTTAGAACTATTCTACAGTCTGTGAATATATTTCTCCCAAGAATATTTACTTTATGCCATTGATAATTATATAGGAACAATGCTGGGTTTCAAATACGACAAGGTGTTTTTGTTTCCGTTTTAGTGATACCTTTAAGGAAACATTCAAACACATTCATCAGAGTACCAAAGGTAATTTCTCCCCGATCTCTCTGGCTGTCAAGTTAGTTCACCTCTAATTCAGGCAAATTCCTGACAGATATCAGAGTTCTATTTACTGATTATCTATCCTTCCCTTTGGGATCATAAGATTATAAGTGGAAAAAAATCTGAAGATTTATTGCTAATGGAATTCTACAAATGTTATATTTGTTCAGAGTAAAAGTAATATATGACGCCGACTTTGCAGAGCATCTTTAATGTTCCTTTTCTGAATATGTATAACTCATTTAGAGGCCAGGAATAGATAAGTAACTCATCATTTTTGCCACCTGCCTTAAAATATCTGCATTTCGTCTCTTTGAAAATAATAGAAACTTGTGATTTAATTGATGTCATAACTTCGATTCATTACCACATTCATTGTAAACAAAGAGATTCAGAATAATGAGCTATATGCTGATTGCTCAGCAGAAGAAGGGTCATAATATGTTATAGACTCGTTTATGTCACGTCTTATTCCTAAATCTGTATAAACCATCTTCCTTCATTACTTCTGAATGGGAGACTGATGATAAGTGCTATTTCCAAGATTTGTTTAATCTTTTTTATTTGTCTAGCTAATTTGTGTGCTGAGGCACTGCCAGGCTAACTCTATGTTTTGCCTGTTAAGTTATTAGGGATTCGCAACTCCCCAAAATCAAGAATGAGTTCTTAAATGTAACACTTGTGTGGGTCGACAGCTTCAGGGGAGAGAGGTCAGCTGCCCGGTGAAGGAAGAAGAAATCTGTCTGCGTGATCCTAATTTGCTTTGTATAATTGACGTCAGGCTTGGGATTGGGAATGATTTGTTGTTAGGTTAAACAGCGGGGAAGCTTATGGCTTATTATTTTTACTCCTTGTACAACCGAAGCAATGGGTGAGTAATGAGAGGCCCATAGATAATCATAATGATACCAGGCCATGAATCGTGTGCGCCTGGGCGATAGTGCTGGTTTTATCAGACCGTGGTGGCCAGCAAGCTAATGCAAACTATAAATATGCAGATTAGTCAGATCTTTATTACAGCTGCAAATAGCTACTGGCGTGTTTTTTTCTCTCCCACTTGATAATTTTGATGATTCTGACTCAAGTCTCGCTTTTTACATCCAAGGAAATTTAAAATAAAAGAAAATGTGTCACATTGTCATAGGAAAAGGAAAAGGAAAATGTACCCAGTGACACCTAACAGTCGCACAATTAAATCACCAACATTGACTCTGGTTTTCTATTCCTGGATCACCTAGAAATTGATTCCTTTCAGGACAAGTCCATCCAGTTTTCCCTCCCCACCCATTCCAGTGGACTTAGCTCACCCAAGATTTCTCGTTTGCTGTGCTCTGTCCCTTGTTTAAACTAAAGAGAATACAGGATCAGTCCTCTTTTTTTCTGACTATAAAGTCTCTTCAGAATCTAATTCAATGAGATTGTATTTGTTACAATGAATGCAGATTGTTCACTGGGGCAGATTTAAGAAATGCTGAAAAGAGTTCAGGGTTTCGCAGGGTGGGGGCTGGCTGTGCGGTGGGGGAGTGGAGTTTTACACATCGCCCCATGTTTGTTAAGGTCTAAAAGCACTGAAAAGGATTTGTTCTGTTTGTGTAAAGGGCCTCCGTGCTCTGGGTCTCTAAGATGTTATGCCAAGCTTTTCAGCACATGAGTTTTCTCTTGATCTTGGGCCTGACATGACCAACACGCAGGGGCTCAGGCCCTCAGGGACTGACCCTTATTGGCACTCCAATCAGGCATCTAAGAGTCTCCTACCTAGACAATTGGCTTTCTGCAATTAACATGTTGTTTATTTTAATATATAAATTTGGATCTTTTTTCTGCATATTCTATTATTTCAAAGAGCCATTCTGTTTACTAGATGTTTTCACCTATCAAATTATTGCTAAAAGATCTGAGATCTCCCAGGGGAATGAAGATCTTTAACCATGTAATGTGAACTGAACCGTCAATTTTTAGAGTCCTTGACAATATGAACAGCCCTAGATAGAGTCCCAAACCATAGGGCTGCGTACTCTTCTCACAAATTGTCAGTCATAGACTTAGGTTCTAGTCCTTGATTCCATCATTGCCCTACTTCCTGTGATTGCAAATTACATACAACTTCGTTTCACTATTATGATGCATGGACCAAAGAGCTTAAGGTTATTTCATCAGCCTAGAAAGAACACAACACTGTGAGAATACGTAGATAGGTGTTTGTGTGTTGCATGTGTGTGCATGTTAAACAGGAGATACTTGATGAGGTACAATCAAGAATTAGTTTTCTTCTCTAGTGCCATTTAAAAAAATCCTCTGTTAGATCTTCCTACTCTCTTGGAAAATATCTCAGGAAGTTCCCTGTGGCTCTTGTAGCCACTTTTTGGTATTAGAACAGTATTGTTTTCAGGTGTGAAAATATCCAATCCAATCTAAATCAAAACTTGACTTATTTCAAAGCTTTCTCCTCTACCTCAACACACACCAGACTTGCAATCTGAGTATCAGAAATCGGAAAATGGGGGCAGGAAGCAGCCTGAGGAGGGGGATAGGTGGAAAGGACAAAGATTTACTTGATAGGCATTTATATAATGTGACCCTTTCTCTTCAGACTCTTCATCTCGCGGACTTCTCTAGGGGATCTTTGGAGATCCCCAGCCTGGGACCTGAGCACTGGCCCTGTCACTACATAGGCAATGCACGTTCAGGCTAACTACTTCCGATTCTGCCTCAGCTTTATACTCAGCGCTGCACTCCTGGGCCTCCTGCCCCTGTGTCAGTCCATCCTGACTGCTATACCAAAGTACCAGAGACTAGGTGGCTTATAAACAGCAAATTTATTTTTCGCAGTTCTGAATTCTGGGATGTACAAGTTCAGGTTATCATCCCGGGTGAGTGTCTTCTTCTCGGTCACAGACTTCTCGTCTCCTCAAATGGTGGAAGGAGTAAGGGCCCTCTCTTGGGCCTCTTTTATATGTCTCTGCCCTCATGATCTGATCACCCCTCCAAAGGCCCTGCCCCCTAACACTATCACATTGGGCATTGGTATTTCATCACTCCCTGGCAGGCAGCACTGATGTTCAGGGTCCTTTCTAAATGGCTCTAGCTATCAATACAAGTATCCAGGCTGCCCATAGAAAAACTAAGCCCCAATGCACCTCAAACTCTAGAAGTAAAAGCCACTGCGATCACAGCATTCTCTCTAGGCTCTGTTCCAATTCAACAGAAGTCCTGGACCTAGAAGTTTCTAAAGGTCATAGGATCCCAGCTGGGGAATGGTATGTCAGTCTTTTCTTCTGGTAGACACCAGTAATGTCATGTATCATTCTTTTGGAGCTGCTTCACATGGCTGGGGGAAATCAAGAACACCACAAAAGTTCTTATACTACAAAATAACAAATAATCAATTAAAAAATGAGCAAATATATCTGAATAGACAGTTCTCCAAAGAAGATACATAAATGGCTATATAGAAATGGAAAAAATGCTCAATACCATGAGCCATCTTGGAAATGCAAATCAAAACCACAATGAGATAACAGGTCACACCTACTAGGATGGCTATCATCAATAGAACAGATAGTAGCAAGTGTTGACAAGGGTGTGGAACAACTGGAACCCTAATATATTGCTGATGAGACTTTAAAGGGTTCAACCACCTTGGAAAACAGTTTGGCAGTTCCTTAAAAGGTTAAACATAGGGTTACCATACTAACCAGCAATCCCACTGCTAGGCATGTAAACCAGAGAAATGAAAACATATGTGCACACAAAAATGTTTATACAAATGTGTACAGCAGCATTAGTCATACTATTCAAAAATAAACCAATCCCAAAGATATGTCAATTAATGAATGAATAAGTAAAGTGTAGAATATCTATACAATGGAATATGATTAGAAAAACAATGTGGTACTTATACATGCTACGATATGGATGAAACTTGAAAACATCATGCTAAGTGAAAGAAAGTAGTTACAAATTATTGCAAATTGTATGATTCCAGGCATATGAAATATCCAGAAAAGGCAAATTTATAGAGTCAGAAAATAGATTAGTGGTTGGCTAGGACTTGGCGGGGGGGGGGGGTCAATGGACAGATGACGATGAAGGAGTGATGCCTAAGGGGTGAGGAGTTTCGCTAGGGGTTAATGGAAATGTTTTAAAATTGATTATTGTGATGGTTTCACAACTCTGTGAATGATTATACACTTTATGTTGGTGAGTTACATATTATATGAATCACACCTAAATCACAGAGCTATGTTAAAAAAATCCTCATTCTCTTCCATTAAAAATCTGTAGAGTTCTCTTCTATAGACTAGAAGAGAAAGGTTAGTAGAGCTCAGATGAGTCTCATACCCTTTCTTGGAACATGCAGCACTTATGACTGATTTCCTCAGCTTTGGGGTCCTAATCACTACTCCAAGACAGAAAGAAAATCCCATTTAACAATCTGTTAAATTAATAAGAATCTAACACATTACTTATACCATTTCATTTGTCTTTTCTTCATGCTCCAATTTTAGAATAATGATTAAACCTCCAAAATTTTATTTTATAGGCTGCATTACCCTCCCAAGTGAGTCAGTTTCCCATAACTCTAAGTATTTTAATTAAAGGATTAAGTGCTAGTCTTATAACAAACTCAAGAAACATTTGGTGGCTGGCTGACTGACTATTCTTAGAATATAGTTTATTATTTAATACATTTTTATATTTTAATCCTTAAACATCCCTATAAGGTAAGTGTTGTTAAAAAATTATTTTACAGATAAATAAACTGAAGCTCAGAATGGTTAAGAAATTTATGCAAAATAATTCGGTTAATGCACGACTAAGCCAGGACTTAAATCTATAGCCTCTGTCCTTCACACAAGACCTCTGAGATTCTTTCTCACTTTTTGGCTGTCCTATGAGAAATGTCTTTACAATGTTTAAATAAAATGCCTAGTTTCTGCTTCTAAAAGTGAGTCCTGAAATCATGCAGCAATATACAGTATAAATTTGCTGTAATTTATTTTTATGAATTTCAAAGTTGAGAAATGGATGGCCATTTAGTCAGGCTCTGTCCATTTTTGAGTGTGTTCTGTACCAGATACTGATGCTCCTTTAATTCTATTTTGGAAGTGCATTTTCACAAAAGTAGTGGGAAATGTGGCAGAGATTATTATTAGAATAAAAACTGAGACTCCAGATTCTGAGAAGAGGAATGGAAGAATTCGAGAAATGTCAATAGCCAGTGGAGAGAAGCATATGAACGCGCATCTCAGCACACTTTGCCATCTCAGTATTACCTTCTACGAAGATTTAGCAACATGCAAGGCAAAGCAATGTGGCTTCAAAGAAATTCAAAACGTGCTTCCTTTATAAATATAATTATTGGTACAAAAGAAAAATCACAATTGTCGATTTTGACTAATCCCTTAACCTTCTGCCTGTTTCCTCATCTGTAAAATGTGTTCTGACTGTGGAGCTCAGTCTGCTCCTGATCCAGGAAAGCGCATCTACTGAAATGCCCATTAGACACGCTGCCTCTCTTCACATCCCTCACCCTTCCATTCTGTTTCCTCCTGGACTTCACTAAAGAAAATGCAGCCAACTCCTAGTATTAAAATATGTTTACAGTTTATAATATGCACCTTCAGGTTACACTGAATTACATTAATTTATATCAATTAAATAGATCCATCATTCATAAATATCAGCTGACAATCTGGAAGCAGCTGCCTTTTGGGGAAAGCCATTGGCATGAAAGAAAGAGTGAAAATGAACAAACAAAAAGTCTGACCTTTGCAGAAACAGAAAAACGCTTTTTAAAATTTCTCATTAATTTCCTCAGAGAGACTAAGGAAGCTAGTATATCCATAAACTTGGAATAGGCCACAATAAGAGAAGAGCAAAATAAGGCATTACATTATTATAGACAATAAAGAAATATTAGAAATATGAATGACAAAATCAAAAATTTGGTGTACAGGCTAATCAAAAGAAAAGCCCCAATAACCAAACTGGTAAACAGGAGTACAGAGTTGAGAGAATTTCCTAGAACCAAGAGCAAAACAAAATACTACTACTACTATTAATAATAATAATAAATATGAGTAAAATGTTAAAAGATCTGAATATCCATCTAGCTAGAGAGTGAGAGGCAGAGAAGAGCAGAGGGGTAAAGGAAATAACTTTCATAAAGAGAGAACATTCTATGAACTGAAGGAAACTAAATTTAAACACACACACAAAAGCATAAAAGAATAATAATTTGAATTGTATTTGAATGCCATCAAGTATGGAGCAGTTCCTCTAATGGTCTGAGAAAAAATAAATTTGAACTCATAATTTTCTACTCAAATCTAAAAGGAAAACAAATAATTATCAGGCAAGGACTCAGAAAACTTACTATTCAAGCCACTTCCCTAAACACCATTTATGAAAAGAATGCACAAGAAAAATTTAAAAGACTACAAGCTAGATGATGAGCCACGGCACAAAGAAACACTAGTCAACCGAGGAAGAATGGGAAGTAAAGAAAGCTAAGAAATTTTAAAGAATCTGCCATCCCTTCATGTGTTATAAGAATAATTTCCTTCACAGAGGCTTAGTGACTTAAGCTTTGTTGTATTTCTTCTTCTGTGCATCCATTTATACTATTCGGTTCTATAATGAATAACATTCACATAATCATAATATTATAAAAATTGTTTATTAATTTAAAAATTTTAGTCTCAATTTATAGACAAAGCATGAAGTCTTAGCTATAGTTAACTCTAATTATATATAATATATAATAGGATGTAAATGTTATAAAACTTGAATAGATAAAAATAATATAAACAAAAAATGATAAAATCATATCTTCTTATGACTAAAGTAGTAAATCACAAAAGAGTTAAAGTCATAAACATAATATTAGACAGGGGTGGTGTGGGCAAAAGTAGGTTTACAGTTGTGAATTCTTTTTTAAAACTTAATATGTTCAAATGTATAAAATGTAGACCAGAAATACAACCAAAATAGTATAATGATTTTTCTCTAGTTCAGAAAAATTCTGGACAATTTTTGTCCTTGCTTACCTATTTGGCTAATTTCCAAATGTCCTATGTACAAGAGTTTCTTCTTCAAAAAATATGAACTAAACTTAATTTTTATGTTTTTAATAAAGCCATCTAACATGGTTTTTAAAATACAAAATTATTACTATTTAGAATTTTTTAGCCTGCTCTCTGAAGGTCATGACAGCATGAAATCAAGATAAAATACAAAGTTCTTCCAAGAACGTACCTATTGACGTGTTCTTTAGCTTTGCTGCAAGAGAAAGCGCTTCGTCCACTGCACAGGCCATGGCACTAGTAGCCAATAACAGCCCTGACCGCTCGGTGTTTTACGAAATGTTTGTCCTTGGTGGACCCCCAGTGCACCTTCTTGTCTCCACTTTATGTAGCCAGGCCCTGATTTTCCAGCTACGCAGGAGTAATAAGCGTCTAAGTGGCTGATTCGAATTAACCCTGCGTTAGAAAGCAAAGCAACAGTTTGCTCCTGGAACAGGGCTGCCAGGCTCCCCCAGCAGCGCCCGCCGCCCTCTCCCGAGGCGGCCCTGGGCGCGCCCCGAGGAGGATGCCAGCAAAGGTTAGAGCTTGTTGAGCACCCCATGCCCTAACCCCATGCACCAGAGTCTTCGCTGATCTTTTTCACTCCATCCTTACTGTTCCCTCTTCACCTCTTACCCTCCCTCCCATTTTGTCTTTAGTTCCTTGACAAAGTCAAAATGGAACTGGCCTGTTTATTCTCCTTCGGTCCGCATTACAAGTGGCATCTCCCTGTGGATCCCAGGAAAACTGTGGGGTGGGAGGGTCTGGCGGGGAACACAGACAATTAGGGGGACATCTGTAATACTTTCAACAATAAAGATAATTTTTTTTAAAAAGGGCTAAAGGAGACATTTCAGGCCGCTGTCCCCACACTGCGTGTGCTGCTCTTGCAGGTGACGAACCCCGGCCGTTCCACCTTGGCTCCCGCGTACATGACAGGGACAAGCAAGTGCAATTCTTGCTCTAAGTTCTTGCTCCCACCCGGAGCCCACAGGGGCCTCCACCGTGACTGTGAAAAGCACATCAGTGGGTCTCCCGCCCTTGGTATCAGAATGTGTTTTAAAAAGTATAAGCCTCTCCACCTGCAAAGGTATCCTTGTCATTGTTGTCATGTCCAGTGGGCTGGGATGGGAGAACCGGGGTCATTACGAAAAGCAGAAAAGCGTCGCTTGTGTAACTTTAGGAGATCTGACGGCCAAGAACAATGCGTGGCTGCCATTTCTTCAGAGACACTGACCGTGGCTTCAGAAACATACTCTGCCTCACCTAATTCCGTTTTTCCCGCCCTTAAATTCTGTGAAAAGATATTAAGTAGCATTAATTCATTAAAGAAATTTCTTGTGGATTTTATGAAGGCTCATGAATATTTCATAGCATGATTAAAATTGTTAATCCTGCTCCCGATTAATTTTAAGTAATTTTTAGAACACATGTAAATAACAGGTAATTATGATGTTTTATTATGTGTCATTTAGGCCATTAAAATTGCAATTTGATGTGACATGTTTCTTAGGGCCCTATATCATTTTTTAAGAAACAATTAATTCATTTTTACTTTATTTGAGCCTGTGCTAATTTTGAGGGGATTTTGAGGGAGAAATTTGGAGGGACTTTAAGGGAGGAAAATAGGTTCAGAGAATGCAAAGACTGGCTCACCTATGAAGTGTCATTACCAAAGTCCCAGGTTTTTCTTCATCAATCTGCTTGGGTGGCATTTAGCATATATACTCAACTGAGAAAACGATCGTCTTTGGAATCAGACACAAAACTAATTCTATGCTTTTCTTTCTTTCTTTCTTTCTTTCTTTCTTTCTTTCTTTCTTTCTTTCTTTCTTTCTTTCTTTCTTTCTTTCTTTCTTTCTTTTTCTTTCTTTCTTTCTTTCTTCTTTCTCTCTCCCTCTCTCTCTCTCTCTCTCTCTCTCTCTCTCTCTCTCTTCTTTCTTTCTTTCTTTCTTTCTTTCTTTCTTTCTTTCTTTCTTTCTTTCTTTCTTTTTCTTTCTTTCTTTCTTTCTTCTTTCTCTCTCCCTCTCTCTCTCTCTCTCTCTCTCTCTCTCTCTCTCTCTCTCTCTCTCTCTTCTTTCTTTCTTTCTTTCTTTCTTTCTTTCTTTCTTTCTTTCTTTCTTTCTTTCTTTCTTTTTTTCTCATGCTTTAGCTTTTCATTATACTTGGCACGACTTTGGAAGAAGAGGAACTTAAATCTGGAGGCAATTTAGAAGAATGCAATGTTCACAGAGTGGAGAAAAATGAGCTAGGAGGCTTCACGGCTTCCTCCCTAGCTATGCGGTCTTGGGCAAATTACTCGCCTCGCTGAATTTCAGTTCCTTTACCTGTAGTATTTTGAAGATAATACCTTCACTACTTACCTTGTAAGGATTTTTTTTTTTTTTTGAGGATTAGTTAAAACACATATTAAAGCCATTTTGTAAAATGCTCTGCTAATTACCCCAACTGATTAAGTAAGCAGGTAATTTTGAGCAAGTTGCTCCACCGTTTTCATTTGCCTAGGCCTGTCTCCCAATGTCAAATAAGGGAATTGACCCCCCCCCCATTTGGAACAGATTCATTTTTCTAGTGGTCTATTCACATTTCTGACTTTTTCTTTAACTTTCAACTTATGGATAATTTCTTGCCAGTTCAGGGGTGCAGGACTTGAGGAGGTATAGGGGATGAGATGTGGTCCAAAGGTGATCCAAATATCACAGGGAAGTCTGTGGCCCTTGTGTCCCATGGCATCTGGTAAGGATTTGCATACTTGGACATCCCCTCGAACACATTCTGAACTCACACTCTTGAGCCATGGGGCTTACATCCCGAATATCCATCACTCCCAAAGCAATGCTTTTGTCAGTGGCTTGACTTGCTCAGGGCAGATTGTTTCCACCACAAGTAGCCAAGTGAAGTTCTGTTTTGCCTTCGCCTCTTGTGCTCTGTGAGAACTAATTCCAGTCCTGGACATGGGGAGGCATATTTATGACATTTGGCTTCTTTGTTCAACAGATTTTTTCTTTCTGTGTTTATGAGAGTTAGCATTAAATATTAGTGCTCCATCCCACTAGGTTCGTTTTGTTTAAAAGCATTTGTGTCCTTTGCACTTACTTTGGCCAGTGTTACGAGGAGTTACATGTGTGGAAGCACAGCTCCAGAGTTGCTTGACTGCTTTTATGTCCCTTTATAAAGGATTCCAAGTCAAGAGAATCCTGTATTTGTTATTTCTGGGTCCATTTAATGCCCAAGTAATTAACGTTCACCATTATGCCACTAACAAAGCATGGAAACCACAATGCTTTTGTGATGTACAGTCATTTCAATGTCAGCTTACAGTTGCACAAGCCCATCTAATCACCTGAATGACAATACATCAAGACAGGCGCCAAGATCATATGACCAGACATCCAAATGACTCTACAGTGTTTGGAGATGCACAGACTCCAGCCAACCAACAATGCGTCATTTTAAAGTTTTTGAAGTTGTGCAAGAGAAACTCTTAAAACACAGAGAACAGTGGTAAGGGTCTGAAAAAGTGTCTAACCTGTACCCAGCGTTAACATAAACACACAAGAAAGTTACATTTCAGACAGATCCATAACATAATCAGAAATCAGGATCTGACATTGCATATTCCCCACTTGCAAATGCATTCCTTTCTAAAAAGCTGCAATTAATTACAAACCAGTTTTGATGCCGTTTTTGCTTTCCTTAAATATGGAGTGAATTCACCCCATAAACTAATGAACCAAAGTGGAGCCAAATAGAGACCAGCTGGCTGGATGGCTCAGTAATTTTATCCACATGATTGACTTTATGATCCTTTCACTGAAGTAACTAGTCTTTATTCTTGCAATCAGCACCAATGACAATTTGGGAAGGGTGGGGAATTATTAAAATCTGGAGAAAGAAGAGGTGTGGTTTGTTTGATGTGGAACAACACATTCTTCCACACACTTCTCTGGCATTATAGGTGCTGAATTCCAGGCCTCTCTGTCTCGCAAAGAAACATACTGATTAGTTGCCACAGAGACATAATAAGCAACCAATGCCCAAATAATCATTACAGATACTCCATTAACAGCATCTAACTGTGTGGCTTTTAACCATACAAATTGGTTTTTGACAGCTTGTAACCTTTTCAGATAGTTTCCTTTGGGCATTACACCACACTCAGATCTAATTTTAACTTTTGCTTAGTCTATAATTTATGAGTTTCTTTGGCGATGCATAATGTATTTGAGAAGAAAGGATACATTCAAATAAGAGCTAAAAACAAAATCAATTGCTGTTTTAATCCAGGAAAACTGTGCTCACCAGGAGAGGACTACAATAGTATGAAACAAAAAAAGGGAAGGGAAGGGCCTAAATGATCTAGAATTCCCATAGAACCTCTTTTAAAACAAGTAAGTTTAATTCATTTAAACAGGATTGTAGCTGTACAGAAAGGAGGTATATTACTGGTGCATACAAAAGTTTGTCTTAAGATCCATGAAATTCTACAACACAAAAATAAAAAATTATAAAATAGTTTAATGGGGCTGTCAGTGAAGAGCTAAAATATACAATGCTCTTTTAGCAGAGAAAATCCCCAGGTTTACAATTTCCAGACACTGGAATGTACCCACTCAGGGAAGACAAAGAGTGTCATTCCAAGCTCTGGTTAAAAGAAGAAAAAAAAAAAAGAAAAGAAATGGATTCCATTTAAAAATCATAGATCACAAATTGTTGGAGCTAAAGGGAACTTTAGAAATCATCTGGTGAGGCTCAAAATGAAGCACAGTGCCTGGCCTCTCCTTTCATTCCCAGCGCCCGGCCCATCAGGCTGGACCCAGCCAGCTCCACTCTGGGAACGACGTTCCTCCCACTGCGCCCGCTCAGCACCCTCTCCTCCCACCTGGGGCCCTGCCAAAGGGCCCTGATCTGGGGGTCAGCAAACTCCAGCTCACAAGTCTACTTGCTGCCTCCTTTTGTACATCCTGCAAGCTAAGAATAGGTTTACATTTTTAAACGATTGTAAAAAAAAATCAAAAGAATAATAATATTTCATGACATGTAAAATTATATGAAATTCAAATTCCAGTGTCCATCAATAAAGTTATATTGGAGCAATGCCATGCTTATTCTTTCATGTATCGCCTATGGCTGCTTTTGCTTTACAATGGCAGAGTTGAGTAATTAAGACAGAGACCATATGGCCTACAAAGCCTAAAATATTTACTATCTGGCCCCTTTTTTACTATCTAGCCCTTTACAGAAAAAGCTTGCTGACCTCTGTGTAATCGGTCCTTTATACCCGTGCTTTCTCTGCCACAGTCAGTTCTTCACACAGCAACCATGATCCTTTTAAGGCAGATAAAACCCTGTCACTCCCTGCTTTAAACCCCGCAGGGCTGAGCTGTCCAGTATGGCAGCCACTAGCCACGTGTGTCTATTGAACACTTGTGCCTAGCACAACTGAAAAACGGAATTTTTAATTTTATTTCATTTCAATTACTTTAAATTTAAAAACTGATACTTGATTCAATTATTGAATAACATTGAAATACTTTTGGAAACAACTTGAGTCTGCAACTCCACTCTCTCAAATGTAAATTTTATGAAATCTCAATGAAGATCAATTATTTTCAGTGGAAATTTGGCATCCAAATTGAAATGCGCTATGAAGGTAAAATACACACTGGATTTCAAAAACTCCAAAAAGAGAGCATAAAATACCTTATTAATAATTTTTAATAATGACTACATGTTGAAATATTTTTATATATTCTATAAAATAACATGTTATTAAATCTAGTTTATCTATTTCTTAGAGAGAGAGGAAAGAAGAGGGGGAGAGAGAGAGAAACGATGATGTACACACCCCAACCGGGGATCAAACCCCCAACCTGGGTATGTGCTCTGACTGGGAATCAAACCTGCAACCTTTTGGTGCACAGGGAGGACATCCAACCAACTGAGCCACACGGCCAGGGTGACACTAACCTAATTTTTGCCTTCAAGTCTTTCTCTGCACTGACTGTGCCTTCTTTCTGGGAACTGCTGTCCTATATCACAACTCACTTTCATCATTCAGGTAGAGTTTAAACGCCAGGCTCCCCAAAGAGAACCCCCTTTATCCAACTTGTCCTCTTCTATCACTCCACCCAGGTTTCTTCTCGCCACAGCTAGTATCGGCGTCTGGAATTTCCTTGGGTATAAATGTATAGGCCTACTGACTGTGTCCTCTCCTCGCACGCTCTCTCCCGGCGCACCGAGAGCAGGAATCTTGTGGGTTTAATTACTGCCATATTCCCAGCGCTTAAAACAATGCCTGATGCATAATTAATTTTTCACCGAATGGTCCTTCATTTCACAGATGGGAAACTAAGATATGACGCAGTGAAGACTTAATGACAGAGCTCAGAATGGAAAAGAGGTCTCCTCCTTCCAGCTGAGTGTTTTTAAGGAGCGGCACGGCCCAGTGTCTCCCCTGTCGGAACACAGGGACCTTCCGATTAGCTGTGTGATCTTTGTCGGGGTGCCATCTTCAAAAGAGACAGGTCAGATGTCCCAACTGTTGCATGAACCCGTGGGCACCGAGAGCCTTCTCCAAGCCTCTTGTGCTCTCCGAGGGCCTTGCCAGATTGTTAGCAGCTTTTAGAATAGCTTCTCAGACGATGTTTTCCTCTGGGCACAGAAATAATCAGCAAAATTAAAGAAGGAAGTCAATGGCATTTAGCCTTTCTCTCACACCGAAGCGAGAGTCACAAAGCAGAAAGAACTAGATCATAAGGATGGGAAAGAGACCAATTAAATAGTCTGAAGTCGCGGTGCGACCGCCACCAGTGATGGTGAGCAGAAAAATAAACACCAGGGGTCAGGATGCCTTTCCTTTTTAATCTTTTTCATATTTCTCTTTCATTAATTAACATTCAAACTATGCTCATGTTCCTGCAAATGAAGCAACAGCCCAAAGGATGGTATTTGAAGGCAACTTGGGGGGAAAAATTACACACTCCATTCCTCAGTTACAGGCTAAAATGTCACTCTTTGTAACATTATATATTTAACCCTCACTTAAAATCAGATATCTCTGTGAAAGACATTAGTGCCTTGATTTAAATGAAAAGTGTTCGGAGAAAGGAACCAGAGGAGGTATCTGCCCTTTAGTTTTGCTTACGAGTAGACATACTGTGGTCGGCGTATTGTACTCAAAGGTAATAAATGTTCCAATGAAAGCCTTTTATTTAAATTCTCGTTTACCACCAGCTAAAGAACTCTTGGGTTTCTCTCTTCTTCCTTCTTTTATTCTTTTACTCATCATTGGAGAAGAAATTTTCTTCTTTAACCCTCACATGCTTTTATCCAGTATCTTTTTAGAAGGTATCGTGTGAATTGTATAATCGGGTATGTTCAGCAACATGACAGGAGACTGAGAGTTGTGGGAGAACATAAAAACAGGGGGCTTGTCCATGAGCAAACCACTGTGGCTAACGTGGAAGCTTTACTGTATATTTAAAAAGGGTATATAACCGAATGGACGTGGCAAGTAGACTGCAAATGTCAAGTTGGGGTGTTAGAACTTTATTCTGTCAGTAACATAAAATTACTAGAAATTTTACTACATGAATAAAATATTGTCATTTATGGCATGAAATGACATCCTTAGGAGAATATTAATGACTAGCATTTATTGAGCACTATGTTCTAGATAATGTTTCTAAGCACTTTACATGCTTATATGTCATTTAGTCTTCACAATGACCCTATAAAATAGGTAGAACTTTTATGATTCCTATTTTACAGATGAGGAAAATGAAATACAGATAGGTTAAATAACTTGCCCACCATCACACAGCCAGTGTGTGGCAGAGCCAGGATTCAAACCCAGGCAGCCTCCACTACTCTTCAGAACGGCTGAGCAATGTGGCAGAGCAGCTGAAAGACTCCAGCACAGACAGGCCTGCTGCCAGCCTACGGGGAGCCTTTGTACAAAGTCAGAAAAGATGCTGCTTCTGTTAATCTCAGCAAAAGTGCTGGTAAGTAGATAATGTCATGGTGTCTTTGCATAAGTTTTAAATGACAACCCTTCCTATGGGCAGATATAACCCATGCCCCAATCTATGGCTTAGTTTATGGAACAACAAGGTTAGATTCAGCCCTCATTTGTCCCTAGGGCACAGACTATTAAACCTCTTATTTTCAATTGAATTTCTAAAAAATTTTAAACCCTGGCTTACTAATATAGATGACTTTATTTAGGTACATAGAGACTACATAGAGAAATAAATACATGTGCTTTTCCAAAAGAATCCACCATACTTTTGGGCCCAGATTAGCAACGCTCTTCTACCCTTGCCAGATTTTCAGGCTTGTTCCTACTTGTGAGCTCAACCCAGCCTCCTTTTTGTCCCAATACTAGTGAAAATGCATGAAAACGCCCTATCTCCAAAGACCAAGATTCAAGGTCAAGTAGGCTGCAATGCCTATGACTTGGTCAATCACCCTCCCCCACCTTGAGCAATCATTGTCTAAATCCATTGTCCAGTACTTTGGGGCCCAGGCTCTCAGGACTCCCTCATGTGCCCCTGGAACCTCCAGCCAGATCCTCTGTACATGTAACCCCATCAGCTTACCTAATTCACATTTCACTTATAAATCTGGTTGGGGAAATCAGAGTCTGTTTTCACTTTATAATCTTTGGTTTTGCCTGAGTTCTTTATTCTATGTCCTAGAATTTACTTCCTATCTAAAACTTTCTGCGATCTTTAAAACCCTAGACTTGAACAGAAATAATTACCAGGACTTTGCCTGAGGTTAAGTCATAAGCTAAAATTCCAAAGTACCGTGTGCCCCAAATAATTTGTTTCTTACCATATGGAAGTGCCAGATTCTGAAGTTCCTCAAGAAATCAAAGTTCAAGATGATTGTATTAGTGTAGTCCACACAAGACAGCCACAATGTTTTGAAGAACAACTGGTTCTCAACCTTGGGAAGCCCATGAATGGGTTCTAGGGGCCCTATAAACACTCTGAGATAACATAAAATATTAAAATGTGTGTGTAGGTGTGTGGAAGTGTGTGCACATTTACTGAGAAAAGAGATTATAGATTTCATCAAAATTTCAAAGGAGTCTGTGAGCCACAGAATATAAGGCACATTGTCTGGCCCATCACCCATATTTCCTCCAGATAGTCATGCCCCCAGCTATATAGAAAAGCGAAAATACTTGGAAACTATACGTGTTTATTTTCTTTCTTTTAATTTGTAGTTTGTCATGCTAAAAAATGCTTTAAAATATGAGCACATCTCAAATCACCATTGTTGGTGGCCTTTACACATTTTCTTAAATATGACTTTGAAAAGTTCAAAAATTATTTTATTTTTTTGTAAATGCACCTTTAAAAGTCTGATCTTATTAATCTATTAGTGAAAGTACCAGGAGAAAAATATTTAGATATACTTACACACACATAATGAACTAATGACTTAAAAATTGAGAACAAAATTAAATGGCCATGCTTTTTTATAATCTTCAAGTTTTATATTAGATTTTATTCCTAAATTACACAGTGGGACATTCTTATCACACAAGAACAGCAAAATAGGTCTATCACCTGCCCCATGGGCTAATCCTAGCAAGGTTTTACATTATGCATTTGGTATATTTAAATTCAGATGATAAAATGTTATTATGTCATAGGTCTTCCTTACCATGATGTCAGAAAATCCTGTCATTTCTTCAAAAATAATTCAGTCTGATATAGATCATGTCAATATTTTAAGCACACATGGAGGCACTATTTATTCTATTAAATTGGAAAGGTTATTGGTCATGCAAACCCTGTCAAATCTCAACTTTATCTGACTTTACCATCCCACTGGGGTTACCTAAATCACATTCAATCAGAACAAATACAAGCTTTTTGACAGAAAAACTATTCCTCAACCCATACTGCATGATTAAGTCTTTTTCCACTAAGATTGACTCTAGGGTTAGGATAGTAATTGACAAATATTCTGAAGTCTCTCTCTCTCTCTATCTTCCATCTTCTTCTCTTCCTCATTATGTTTAAATAGCTAGTCTTGCAAATAGATTGTTTTTGCTTGCCAATTAGCCATCCAGCCATAAGTTAATAAAATGGAACAAAATGGTTTAAAATTAGAGTACATTTTTTGATAATTCATTTAGTCTCTACCATTTGGTTTAAATAAAACTACCAAACATATTTCCATAAGCTATTAAGGAATTGAGCATGCAACTCAATCTTATAAAGATGTAGCCAAGGAACAAGTTACATACATGGTGGGACAAAAGTAAGTTTACAGTTGTGAGTATGGAAAGTAATAAAAGAATTAAAATAATAATACAAGAATACATTTTGTGTTTCACATACTCACAACTGTGAACCTACTTTTGCCCCATCCTGTGAACCTCACTCACCAGGTCTGAATGCCTCTGTGCTAGACTGTGCTAGTTATCAGAGGGGTGCGTCTTTGCCTTTAGCTATATCCCAGTCCATTCATATCACACATGAGAGAAATTAATTAGCAAAGTTAGATCTGGATATGAGTCTAATACCTCCTGCATTTGTTTTCTATTGTTGCTGTAACAAATCACCAGCAATGATACAGAAAACAACACAAGTTCATTATTCTACAGTTCTGTAGGTCAGAAGTCTACACTGGGTCCCACGGGCTAACATCTGTGGTAGCAGGACTGTGTTCCTTTCCAGAGGTTCTAGGGGACGAGTCACTTTCTTTAGGAGAGAACCTGTTTCCTTCTCTTTTTCAGTTTATAGAGGCTGCTCACATTCCTTGGCTTATGGCCCATTCCTCCACCTTCATAACCAGCAACGGTGGGTCTTCCTCCCACATCAGTGATGACTCTGACCTCGTCTCCTTTCTTCTTCCACTTTAAAAACCCTTTTGAAATAAATAAATAAAAATAAAAGCACTTTTGAATACACTGAAGCCACCTGGATAATCGAGGATAATCTGCCTGTTTTAGGGTCAGCTGATGGATTGCCTTAATCCCATTTACAACTTTAATTTGCATTCACAATGTGAGGCAATATATTCACAGGTTATAGGGATTAGGACATGGACATTTTGGCCAGCCATTATTCTGCCTACTACACCTCCTGAGGCTTAGTCATGTATTCTCATATTTCTATTTGCTCTTCAAAAGGAGACATAAAATTTAATTTTAAGTTTCACCTCCTATGAGAACTACATGCTACTTCACCTCAGAACTGATGCCCTGTATAAAGGGACCATAATTATTTCACTTTCAACTTGCTATTTTTTTTTTTAATTTCAGAGTAATTTGGAATTAAAAGTAACTTCGGAGGAAGAAGAGAAACTGATATTTCATAGCAGACTTAAGCAGACTTGAAGAACATTTCCAAATGTACAAGGCCCAAAAGAGCAAGTTATTTTTTTGTAACCTTCCTTTGCTCCTAAACAAATCCATTGGTGCTCTGAATACAAGGGAAGTTATCACTGTAGTTTGTATAATATGGTTATGATGTGTAGACCCTACTTTCTTTTAAGTACATAGGTGATCTTTAAGAGTATCATTTCAAGCAGGGTTACTATTTATAGAAGTTTTCCTCTTACCAGTTAGGGGTAGCCACTCAAGCAACACATCTTTGCTCAAATGATCAGGCCAAGTAAAGTGCAGTCTAGGTCCTACAAAAACTCCTACTACGTTAGGGGGTATATAAGCAGAAGGTCTATCCAGAAAGGCCTATCAAAGGAATATAATTTTCCCGTGAATTATTTCCCCATCACATGAAAGCACAGATGTATTCTGTTGAAAAAAATGTTTGGCTCCTCAATGTAATAAGATTGTGCCTAAGCATGCAGCAAATCTTTCAAAATCACATATTCTAAGAGAAAAAACATGTAACTTTCATTAAACATTGATACCAACACTCAAGCATTAACCACAACAATTTGCTATGCTAAAAATGAGGAAATCAAAATGCCGAAAGTGGAAAAATAGCCCTGAATCTCTGCCACACTATCCAACTGTTTCACTTTCACTTTCATTAAAAAGATAAGATTCCCTAACACTTTACCAATTTCTAAATTCTTCACAAACCTCACACCATTTTAATGTTCTATCTTTATTTCTGTGGTGATTATTTACAGTTTTTTAAACTTTTTCTAAATCACTAAGTCTAAGATCAACTTTCCAGATTCATTCACCTCCTAATATCTGTACAGTTAGTATAAAATGACTCCCTTGCCCAGCCGAGTGGCTCAGCGGTTGAGCGTCGACCTGGGATCCAGGCGATCGGGGTTCGATTCCCGGTCAGGGCACATGCCCCGGTGGCAGGCTCGATCAATGACTCTCTCATCATTGATGTTTCTATCTCTCTCCCTCTCCTTTCTTCTCTCTGAAGTCAATAAAGATATATTTAAAATAAGTAAATAAATAAATTAATTAATTAATAAAATAAAATAAAATGACTCCCTTCTTAATCCACTACTATAACCACAGCCCAGAAGGTTCTCAACATGTATAATTACTCAATAATAGACATTCACCTGAAAGTCTGATGAATTTAGCTCTTGTTGATTTTGCCGTTCTCACAAATCTATTGGTTTATTTCACTGAGATATTAGCTTAATGACCATGTCCTCATTAGGGACTTTAAACTATCTAAAGGGTGCAAGTTGAGTTAGGAAAGTGCTAATTTCTCACTTGTGACTGAAGTTTGGGCATAGATCAGCAGGTGCCTAGTCACCTAGACCGCCACACAAAGGGAAGAGACTCCTCAAATAGTTCAAGTAACCCCAAATTCTATCCATTTAGTGTTTTTGCTTCTGGTAAGTAATTCATTATGAGACTGATCAGAATTCATTAGATAGCAGCATTTCTTCTTCCATGTTGTCCTCCTAATATGAAAATATTATTTGTAGTCATATAGCATAAATTAATAAATTATTTTACTGGTAGCTAGGATGAATTTTTTCTGACATTAATACACTCTCTAGAATAATTCTCTTGAAAGACCAGTAATGAGCATTTGCCAAAAAGTTAGCCATGGTTACATGTACATGTGACCCCAGAACAAAGTGAGGCCAAATTGGCTTGTGTGGAAACTCATATCAAAAAGTATTTTGATTAACCTCAGGGAGAAGAAACTCTTTAATATAAAGGGACATAATTCAGACAAGCTAAAGGTGAACATTATTTGGGTCACTTGGTTCAAGAATATAAAGGAGAGAATGACTCTAAGCAGAGTAAAAGCTCCTTTCCGGACTTAGAGCCCTGCCGTGATGCCATTCGTGAGTGGCTGGAAGGCCACGAGGAGACTAGCCGGACAATATTTCTCACACGGAGAGAGAACACCGAGGCAGCACTGTGATCACCACACAAACCCAGGGTGAGCAGAAGCAGGCCTTGGAAACAAAGCACACGACCCATCCAAAAAATGCTCAGATTCAAATGGCCTCCTGCAAAGTATAAAATACAGTTGCGTCGTAAATCAATTTTACATAACTTATACCTCAATCTCTACCCTGCCTCCTGCCCCAAGAACTTGGTTTTAAATGACAATTTCAGTTTGGATTTTTATATTCCTTCCAGTGGACTTTTCCCTGGTGGAATTGAAATGATGAAAGGCAAACAGGCCCACAGTCATTAACCCTTCTCCTTCTGGCGGCATCTTGTGCCACAGGTATGGTTTTCTTCCAAAACCAATGGAATAGAGCCATAACATCCTGATTTGCTCTTTGTCTTAAAAAAAAAAAAAACACTAAAAAAACTAACGTATTTTTCTTACACTAAAGTCAGATACTGATCTTGGGATATATAGCTATTACAAAACTACATACATGAAACTAAACCAAATTATTCACAATTAGAAAAGTGGTGGGAGAAAGCTTTTCTTAGATCTGCCTTTTGTATTTCTTTGTCTGACTATTTGATAAGAAATAACCCTAACCATAACTAACTAGAGAGGGGGAAAAAAAGGTGTATTGTAAATTAACTGTACTATTTTTAAAAAATATATAGAACTTACAATATTTGATATAAGGGTTTTCCCAGAAACTGATTTTACCCGGAACATCTGCAATATTAGTCTCCCCTTTCATTTTGTTAAAATCTACTCATTCCTTCGTAATCCACAGGAAATTTCTACTTCTCCTTTGTACACACTGACCCAAATATAATTCTTGCCCTTTCCATCCTCTCAAAAACAAAACCTTAAATACAAACCTATTAATAGCATCTGAGAGAAGAATATAGGAGGGAAAGACCTAAGTCACACACATAATGAAAAAAGACATGCCATATCTAAAGCAAATTAATAATAGAAAATGTTTGTTCTTTAGAACTAATGCATTTTGTTAAATTGAGAACATGTCAAAATATATGGAATGACTTTATTTTTTACTTATTTATTTTATTTTTAATATATCTTTATTGATTTCAGAGAGAGAAAGGGGAGGGAGAGAGAGAGATAGAAACATCAGTGATGAGAGAGTCATTGCTCGGCTGCCTCCTGCACTCCCCCGACTGGGGATCGAGCCCGCAACCCGGGCATGTGCCCCTACAGGGAATCGAACCCCGATCACCTGGATCCTAGGTCGACGCTCAACCGCTGAGCCACGCCCGGTGGGGCTGTGGTATTACTTTAAAGGAAGGAACATATACTGATATATGGTGTGCACATTTGTAAAACATATTTCTCAAGAGAATTCATGAAAAGTAATGTTCAATTTTCCTTATAGTGCCTTCTGACCTGTTTTTTCATAAAAGGAGTCCTCCGTACCTTCAGAATGAAAAGCATTCCTTGTTTTCATTCTCTAGCCACAGATAATGTAAAGCGTTGAGTGTGGGCCGAGCCCCCAATCAGGGCAGTGCCCTTTCCGGGACTCAAACAGTGACCTCTTGGTTCATAAGTAGACGCTCAGCCACTGAGCCATGACAGGCAGGCCCGGTGACTTTTCTTTTCATACCCTTGTGGAAACAGATGACACGGCATCACAGCTTTTCATAGACTCCTTTCAAGAGACCAAGAGGCCAGATTCCAGTCTAGCTCAGTGGATCCCCAAACCAGGTTGCACATCAGTGTCATCTGGGGAGCTTTTTGAAAATGCAAATGCCCTGGGCACACTCCCTAGTGATCCTAGTGATTCTTACTCAATACAACTGGATAGAGGCCCAGGAATTTCCATTTTTAATGCTTCCCAAATGAGCAACTAGGTTTTCGACCATCCTAGATAAGTACTACTTCACTCTTCACTTACTGACAAAGTAGCCATGTTCTGGTTTGTGTCCACTCCTTTAACCTCTGTCTTTGATAACTATCAGTTATAAGGTTCCAATACGCACTACCACGTATATTCATCCTTCATAAAGAATTGTTGTAAAGTTAAAAAAAGAGAGAGATCAGAGGTTTCATGATCTTTTCCAGATTTCAAGATGGTGTTTACTTATCTTTTCCACAGAGAACTTTTGAGTTCTTAAATTATCTGACTTTTAAAAGAAGTCTACTTTAAAAATCTACCTTAGCCCTGGCCAGTGTGGCTCAGCTGGTTGAGCACCATCTCATGCACCAAAAGGTCATCAGGTAGATTCCAGGTCAGGGCACATGCCCGGGTTTCAGGCTCAGTTCCCAGCAGGGGGTGCACAGTGTTCTCGAGCATCAGTGTTTCTGTCTCTCTCCCTCTCTCTTCCTCTCTCTCTAAAATCAATATATACATAAAGTGTGCTTTATAAAATGAATAGCATGGATCTGATTTAGTGACATCACTCTCCCCCACCAGCCGCCCCTCAATCCTTCAGGTCCTCCAAGGTTTTGTTTGGGATCTGAAACTTAACCTAAACTGGTCCTATTGCCTTGTCCAAAAATTATAATGTAAACAACATTTTCCATAACATTACCTAACATTTGGCCTGAATTTGAATGTGCCAGCCTAAAGTCAAATCCAAATTTAAAAGTAATCAAAATGCTATTTTATTATCCAACAAAGTTGGGTTTGTCCAGGCATCCAACTGGTGTACTAGAAAGAGCTTGATTGTGGGAATTAGGCTGACTAGGGAATGAATTCTGAGTCTCCTGTTCTATATTAATCATGTCGCTCTCGGTAGACTTCCAAATTTTTAAAGCTGCAATTCTTTTATCTCTGTAACGAAAATAATAATACCAGCCTTACAGCGTTATCTTGAAGATTAAATGGAGTAATGTATGCAGATTTCTGTGATCATAATAAATGCTCAACAATTATGAAGACTCAGGCTTTGGGATCAGAGAGACTTGAACTTTTTTCCAGCTCCACCACTTATGGCATTGGGAAATTTCTTAAATGCTCTGTCTCAATTCACCACCTATAATATGGACGTAATAATGACACCTATTCCCTTTAATGATTACAATGAACAATACATGTAGAGCATTTCATCCGTCCGTGTTGCTGGCACTTAGTAGGTATCATTAAATGGAAGCTATTTATTTTTACTTTCCTTCTCAAGTTGCCTTCTGAAGATTCAGGAAGAGGTTTAGGTTTGCAAAAATAGAGAGGATCTCAATTTTCCTTTCACAGGTGAGGACACTGAAGTCAAAGAGGCTAGGTGCATAAGGTCACACAGCTAGTTAGTGACAAAGCTGGGTCTTTAACCCTTAGTCCAGTGTTGTCCTTACCACAACGGCAGTACTTCTCTGACCTCCCTCAGGAGATGAATGCTTTTGTGATGAACCCAAATCACTCAGAAAAATCACTATTTAATTACCCTCTTGGCTAGAGAGTAAGTCTTGATTGTCCATTAAAATTAAAGCAGTCATGCCCTAGCCAGTTTGGCTCAGTGGTCAGAGTGGCAGCTGTGGGCTGAAGGGTACTGGGTTCAATTTCGGCCAAGGGCACGTACCTCAGTTTCAGGCTCAATCCGCAGCTCCGGTTGAGGCAAGTGCTAGAGGCAACCAATGAATATGTCTCTCTCACATAGATGTTTCTCTCTCTCTCTCTCTCTCCCCCCCCCCTCCACTCTCTCCGAAAAAGCAATGGAAAAACTATCCTTGGGTAAGGATAAATAAATAATGAAATAAAATAAAAGCAATCATTTTATCACTGTTTGTTTAAAATACTACTATCAAAATATAACAACATAACTCTATGAATCTTCATTGTTGAGTAAAAACCAAACAATAAGACCGGTTAAGAATCAGAAAGAGCTTTTTTTTCCTAAATGAATATGAACATGGACTCTCTGGAATGTGCTGCTCATTCTTGGATTATTGGCTGTATGTAAACAGAAAACAAACTCCCCTTGCCTACCAACAACTGGAAAACAAATCCCCAAGGAGCCCAGTGAGCACTCTCAGGGAGATTGATGACAGATGTACAGTTGGGAGCCACTTTCTGTGTCCTGAGCGAGGCAAGATCTACAGAGATGCAGGCCAAAAAAAAGCTGTACATAAAACTTGGAAAGAAGGCAATGCATGTTCTGGAGTCCCTTTGGACTTTTTTTCAATTCACAGAGGATTGCAACCTAAGTGGTTTCTGGCCACAGCAGAAAGCAACAAAAGCCTGCATGGCTGATTTTTCTTAAATGAAGAAAGAGGGGTTTATGATGTTTAAATAGCAGGGTCCAGATGGTGTTTTCCATCCTTCATGCTCTTTTGGTTGTGGCCATGTCTTGCCTATGGTTTTTGTGGCAGGGCACACTCGCCAGTCAGCAATTTCACCACTGCTTGAGTCCAAATGAGCTATGGAGAAAGAAATTAGGGTGAGTGAAGAGGCCACAGCTGGGACAGATCAGCCACACTCAACAGGCCTCTCCCACACACATAAACAGAGCAGACAGAGGGAAGGAGGGTGGGGAAACAAAATACTGAGGTTTAGAGGGTAGTACTTGAGGCCTGCAAAGTATGCTTAACCACATGACATGTGCCTACAGGTTCTAACCCAATAGCTGAAAATCCCGGAGTGTCTTTGAAAAGGTGACTATTAAATTTCTCAGCCGAAACATTCAAATGTTTTCTGATACCACAGAATATTTTTTCATGCACTTAAACTGTTTCTTAATACCTAACTGAAAGGAGAGAATAATTTAGTCAGCTTATTCTCATGCAGGAAAGTCCTTTAATAATGGATTGCATTATCTGGATTTTGAGTTCCTGCTGTGGTTTTAAATCTCTTCACTGCATTTCCCAGTTGAAATTTCTAGGATTCAAAATTCACATGGACCACGATTGTACCCTGTTTATTGGAAGATACATTAGAGAACGTAGCATGTCTTTCATAGCACATTGCATTTGCACCTGAACTGTAAAAGGAAACTAATGCCTTTAGCGATGGGTTATGGCTTTTTAAGTACCACTTTCCTTGCATAATACTGCAATAAAAAAAGAAAACATCCAAATGAGATATCAGTATTTTTTTCTACAGAGTGAAGGAAATTTTTTTAACTCCATAGTTGTGCTTTGTGCTCAGCCACCTGCTATTGAAACACTAAGGGATTTTTTTCTTTTGCCAAAAGCAAAGGGTCACACTTCCATTCCTCTTTTGCTTTCTTCCATGTCACAGAGAACGCATCCCACCTCAGCCTCCTAAAATGAACAAAATCACGGGAATAAGAAATTCTTCACCACAGTTCTACCAATCCACAATGCTTTTATAATGTGTGAGCCAATTGGGTCCCCCAGGAAAGATCATTAAATTTCAGTTGTGGCCGATATCAATAGCAAAGGCAAAGAAAAGTGAGCTCTGACTTTTTCCACAGTGACTATTTAGAATATGTAGTTCTTGAAAATACTGCACATAGCCCCTAACACTCAGTTAATTATGAGGTTCACTGCTTAATCTTTTTCTTTGGTGATATTAAAATGATTTATTTTTAAATTCACTCTTATATGCTTCTAGTTGGAATACGCTCATTTTCTTAAAGACAAAACGTACTGAGAGACAAAGTTTCTCCTACCCTTGGAACCAGTAATCCTATGTCTAAAAATTTATTCTACATCAGAGATTTAAGCAAAGATTTCTGTAACTTTTAAATATAATGGTGAAACATAAGAAGCTGGGTCAGTGTTCAAACATAGAAAAAGGATAGGTTCGTTTGAAGAATATTAATTAATATTGAAAAATACTGTGAGATAATGCTAAGATTTTTTCAGGTGATACAAACTATTTACAAACTTGATCCTAATCTTTTAAGTATATATTTGTATATGTGTGTGCTTATATGTACATTCTGATTTATATTTCTATATATAAAGAGAATCTAACAATGGAAGAAAAATATAATATTTTTGTTTTCTTCTTCAACATTGCCTCTATTCCCAAATTTTTAATACAATGAACACAGATTGATGCTAAAATTAGAAAAAAATAAATTTAAAAAGGTATATTAAAAATTTCAAAATTGGATATACTGAAGAATTTTAAAGTCATACATTTTGGTACGAAAATAAATCTACCTGGCCTAGTTTTTTATTAAAAACAATGTATTTTTCAGACGAGATTCAAAGATCTTAATTAATTTATCTAGGACAATAGTTTAAAGATTCCACCTATTTTTTATTTTTTAAAATGCCCCCCATCATCATTTATCCCCTCTATGCCCTCTTCCACCTTCCCTACCACCACAGTCACCACACTGCAGTCCATGTCCATGAGTTCTCTTTTTTTTTTTTTTCTTTTTTGCTCTTCTGGAAACTGTCCTGGGTTGAGAGATATACAGGTAGCCTCCAACAGGCTTGCAAGAATTCATTTAGTCACAAAGTCATGGAGAGAACATAGGATTAGAGGCTGATTAGACCTAAGGGTGAATCATGGCTCTGCCACTTACAAAAGTTTGGGCAGCTATTAAATATATCTAAAACTCATGTTTCTCATTGAAAAAAAGCACAGTATTTGGACAATATTAAATGTCCAAATATTTAACATGGACACTTTTGTTAAGTAGTCATTCCCTTCCAACCACCTTAGAATATCAAGCAGTTTTCCATTGTGCAAGGTAACTAGGAAAAGCTGCTAAAAGCAGTGATGCATCATGTCTATTATTTGCCTAAAGCTCAAAATGTGAATTTTAAGCTGTGCTTTATCATTGCCATTTATGGTATTATCACCCTGAAAACTCGTTTATCTTTTAGGACAATATTCCTTATGATAATTTGGTAGGATCCCATATCATTCAGGAATATTTTAGATAATTAATTTTCATGTTATAATAACACAATATATATTTTAATTCATAATTAATACCATACTATTGAGTACTTAATATATGCTAAGCAATCTTTACAGCAGATTTCACATGCATTATCTCAATAAAATTCAATAATCATACTTGTTAGGTGCTGGTACTTAAGCCTATTTTACTGATGAAAAAAATTGGAACTTAGAGAAGGTAAGTAACTTGCCCATGATTGTGTAACTAAAATGCAATATAACTTGAGCCCCTACCTAGATCTGAACGACTCCAGAACTAGCGCTTGTAACAACTACATTCTACTCCCTTTCACTTTATTGGCAATTGAATGGACTGCATTTATGCGAGTGAACATGACCTGCCAACCCTCTAATCAATAATAGGCTAGGACAGCACTCTAATAACCAAGAGTGGCCTAGTAGAAATGATCAACATCCTGCCTTAACAGATCACCACCACACACCATTACAAGTTTGTCATTCCTCCTTAATTGATTGGATTTTTAAAAAATATATCTTTATTGATTTCAGAGAGGAAGGGAGAGGGAGAGAGAGAGATAGAAACATCAACGAGAAGAGAGTCATTGATCGAGCCCACAGCCTGGGCAAATGCCCTGGCCGGGAATCGAACCCCGATCGCCTGGATCCCAGGTCGACGCTCAACCGCTGAGCCACGCCCGGTCGGACTTAATTGGATTTTTGGAGCCAGACAGATCTGGGTTCAAATTCTAATGTTGATGTTGGACAAATGGCTTTACTTCCACGTGACTAAGTTCCCAGCAATGTCCAACTTGTAGAGACGGCAGAATGTAAAAAATTAATGAAGATGTATTTCAAGTGTCTGACATAGTTCTTGCTTACAAAAGCAAAGCTAGAAATTACTACTCCCAAATTGTCAGCAAAGTAATCACTCCATATCCATTAACTGATTGAAATGCTTTTGTACTGGTATTGTAGATGTCCTATTGCTCAATGTATATGAAAATGGAACTAATATATTAATTAAATGTCCCTGTTATTATAGGTAGTTATTATAGCTAAGACGTTTTGCTAGACTTTTCAAAGTAAGTAAAATTGGTCCTCTATCCTTGAATAAGTATCAATTTACAGATTTATAAATATATAGAGAGAGAAAAAAACAAATAGTTATACATATATACATAATATGTACACATATGTTTATGTATTTATATGTAGAAATAAAATAATTAACTCACTTCTGCCTTACATAGGTTGTTAAAGAAAATGCAATTTTACTATATCTACAATATAATAAATTTATTAACTCATCTTAGTGAATAGATGATGTGATAGTAGCAAAGAGTTAAATGTGAGAAAAGAGATGGAGAGAATAAAATTAAGAAATTAAATCTGTTCTGAAAATCCTGTGATTGCCCATCAGTAAAGTCATTTTGGAAAAATAGCCTGTGGGTAAAATTGTAAACACCATATGTTTTTGAATATTGAAGTGTTGTCTAAGAAAATTACTAAAAATAAAAAAACTTTAATCTCAAGATTATTATTGAATTGGCAGATATAGCCATAATATTAATAACCATTTCCTTTAACACCTTGCTGGTTCTGCAAATAGTTATTTATGCTAACTAAAAGGAAGGCTACAAAGAACTTATGTCTTTATTGAACTTTGTAAATTCTATACTTATTGGAAAAGAAGGAACTTCTAGGAAAAAAACACACTTGTATTTAATCCACAGCTGTGTTTTTCGATGTTTCTGCCATTAACACACTCTGACCATATTGTGTCTGAGATTTCTCACTTAAACCCAAGCAAAATGGTGCTATTTGTCCTCTAAGTTCATTACAAAGCAGTTATAAATAGGATTAGGTATTGTAAAATAAAACCCATCACACATCCATAAGTAGATCATATTTTATATTTTCAGTGTCCTCAATGATTCTTTAAAAGAAATGTAGGAGAGTAGCACAGAGGAATGCAGGCTTCAGGGTCATTTTGTAGAGCTGTTATTAAATTACGGTAGGAAACTTTTAATGATTGGGTCTAAAGACAGGATGGCTGTCAGGGTCCACACCAGTGTTTGCTTAGCTAGATATAATATTTGTAATAAAGCATGCCCTAATATTACATTCTGAGGAAGTTCTAGAAGAAATAATATGGAATCCAAAAGGCATTTTCACAGTGTTAGTGTATACAGCAGTCAACCATCACATGGCTTGGGAGTTATATAAATTTTCATGCATCAGTTTAAGCAAGTTTATCAGACTTAATGCTTTCAGCTGTTGAACAACAACAGATTTATCAAACTCATTCATGTGTTTTTCAATGAGGGCAAAAATATTTTAACAAAAAGTGAATACAGACTCGCATGAGGAATCATCTCCTGTGAATGGCTGTGAGTTAGACAAACAAAACTCAAATAAAGCTGCTTTGTGATTTGGGCAAGTTCTTCAACCACTCTGATCCACAGTAACTCCATGCAGAGGACACGGGTCGGCTGATTTCCAGGGCCATTCTAACTCTAAAATCTCATGAACTGTGTTTTTGTATATTTGCTTTCATAAATTAAATTCAATCTGAGTGTAGGATTGTACTGGGCTAGAAATTTAAAAGTGGTGTAATGTCTTTGGGAAAGTTTTGGAAAAGTTTTCTTCGTGAATTACTTTCATTCTTCCTCTCTTATTTGCCTGCTTACATATTTACCTAACCAGGCCATAAATAAATCTATTTTCTCCTATCACTTAATTTATGGATGGCATATGTTTTTGTACTTTTTACTGTATCTCTATCCATCTTTCCACTCATTAGAAAGGAAGCTCTTTGAGAACAAGATCCATGACTATTCTTTTTTATACTTTTTATTGTAGTGAGCAAAGTGATTTGCTCATAAGATGCATTCATTAAACATTTTTAAATAAATTAATAATGTTAGCTGAGGGTATCAATTTAGGGTGAGGTCTGGTGTCTGTCTCTTCTGGCTATTGCCATACTCACTGAGGCTGTGAAGATGGCATAATCTGAAATCCAGGTTGGAGAATTTCTCCATTCTTGCCTTTATTCCACTGCCCTAAGCCATTTCAGAAATCATCTGCTCTTGCTTTCTACCCTCTTAGCTTTGAGAATTGTTTCACCTTCCTTGTTTTGTTCCATTTGGTTTTGGCAACTGTTCCCAGACTGTTTACACTGCGTACTGACCTTGGAAATCCCTAAGATTTGCCTCTGCTAATTGTCTCTGTCTCTTTTGGCTCCAAATTCCAAATCATTGCCCAGATCAGGCCTCTGAGACACCACCTGCCCCATCTCGTGGAAAGGAGATCATATTTGATTTCTTTGGACAACATCCCTCTTATCAGGTTCATTCAAAATTCAGATTTGTTTGTAATGGGCACTGGAAACCCAGACTGCAATGATGTTAAAGTTTCTAGCTGTGAAGTTGAAGAGAACCGTCATTTGGTTCCAATAGCAAGTGCGTACATTGAAATAAAGCAGTAGAGGAAAAATGCACTTCTTAAGATGTGTGAAGAACATGGAAAAACAATGACTAGTTAAGGAAGATAAAAGACAACTGAATTATAAAAACTTGAAGTTAAAAAGAATTCCAGAGCTTTAAATAAGTAGAGTACCTAATAAAAATCTTCACTCAACATAAATCTCCCCTATAAAATATTCCTGATACATGATCATTCAGATTCTGCTTTAATATTTCCCAGAATAAAGAGCCAGCTAAGCCAATATCTCAGCAATTCTATATTAATTGGAAATCTCCATTCACTAATTTCCACTGTGTTGGTCTGAGTTCAATCCTTTAAAACCACCACCAAAAAAAAAAAAAAGGGTTCTCTCTTTTTCACATAACTCTTTAAATATTATGAGACTATCACGACAGCCCCCACTAGCACCATCACCTTTGTGTGTGTGTGTGTGTGTGTGTGTGTGTGTGCATCCACGTGTGTAGCTAATCATAAGAGCTTTCTACTTGTTAATACTTAGGCAAGTACTTTACATATATTATCTCCTTATCATAACTTATGAAGTTATTATTAATTTCACTGTGGACTCGTGTAACTCTTCAGAGTATTATTTCTACCATGCACTAATAATGTGGCCTGTAAGCTTGAATTTTAAAATGAGGATCATGATACACGCCTCATACAGTGACTGTGAGGCTTAGGTGAACTAAAGTTTGTTGTAAAGATTAAGAGAGGTTAAGTATGAAAAGGACAGAGTTTTCAACAAAGTGACTGTCATTAGCTATCAGCATTAGCTGCTTTGGGAAAGGCATCCTAATCTACTACTTCTGCAATTGATTAAAAAAGATCCATATAATTATAAAAAATAATACATATTCAGTATAAAAACTGAAACAGAAAGAAGTAGAACTAAGAGGGAATGTAGTAGAAAGACAAAAGTAGTATTTGGTGTTTACCAGCTGAATTTTTTATTTGCATGTCATTAAAATTATTTATATAGATTGAGAATCATGCAGTTTGGCCCAGCGGGGTGTGGCTCAGTGGTTGAGCATCGACCTAGGATCCAGTAGATCAAGGCTCAATTCCCAGCCATGTATGTTTCTCAATAGAAAAATAATTACATTTCCTGGGAAATCAGGTTTGTTGTAAAAATAAAAGAACAGAAAATTATTATGAGATAATTTGTTTTTTTTAAATATAAAAGCACAGGTGGACAGATGGATGGATGAAATAGAATGAACACAATGTTTACAACATCTTAAAGCTTTATGGTCAATAGTATATTGTCCTGTGTTCCCTGAGCTTTTCTCGTGGGTTGACCGGCAAGCCTTATCAAAGCACACATTTGCTAAAAGAATTAGTAATCATCTGTTACTTCTAAAAGCTAAATAACGGCAGCATTGTTTTCTTCCACTGTTTAATAACTTAAATGTGTCAATGGATAGATTGTATTCTCTGCAAATATGATTTCTCACATAATAAAAATAATTTCAAGTGAAATTAGATTTTGGATATTACTTGTCACTAAAATGTTGTTTATTCCCTTTCAAAGCACTACCCCAAAAAAGAATTTTGAAAGAATTACTCATCTTTTTTATGGTGCATAAAATAAGCCTGACCAAATTAAAGGGGCCGTTCCGCGCTACTGAGAGGAGGGTTCACACGACTGGCTCGGGGCTCCCCGTCGTAACTTAAAAGGAAACTGTCACAATGTCCAGAGCCCTTGATGTTCTCAAATTCCTTGCAGCAAGACCCCGCTCAGGTGGCACCAACCTTCATTTCCAAACAGAGCAGGACATCTACAGAAGGAAAAAGGATGGCATTGCCTCAAATCTGAAGAGAACCTGGGAGAAGCTTCCTGCCTGCAGCTCGAGTCATTGCTGCCACTGAAAACGTGGTTGACGTCAGTGTCACATCCTCCAGGAATGCTGGCCAGTGAGCTGGGCTTAAGTTTGCTGCTGCTGTCACTGGAGCCACCCCTGTTGCTGACCTGGGACGGTCACTGGCTGGATCTGAGCAGCCTTCCAGGAGCCACATCTTCTGGTGGTCACTGATCCCAGGGCTGAGCTCCAGATGTCACAGAGGCGTCTCATGTTAACCTGATGTTACCTGCCTGCCCTGCTCTGTGTAGCGCGGACTCTCTGCGCTATGTCGCCATTGTCATCCCTGCAACAAGGGGACTCCCTCAGTGGGGCTGAGTGGTGGGTGCTGGCCTGTGAGGTTCCGCACATGCAGAGCAGGCCCCCTCCCCTTGAGCACCCACGGGGAGGTCCTGCCTGGTCTCTACTTCTGCAGAATCCTGACGAGATTGCAAAGGAAGAGCAGGCCGCTGCTGAAAAGGCCGTGACCAAGACGGAATTTCAGGGTGAAGGGACTGCTCCAGCTCCCGAGGTCACTGCTGTGCAACCTGAGGTCGCAGACTGGCCTGAAGGTGAGCAGGTGCCCCGCGCCTGTCCAGCCCGCCACTGAGGACTGGCCTGCGGACCCCACTGCTCGGGCCGCCGGATGGGTAGGAGCAACCCCTGAGCGGTCCTAAGCTGTTCTTTCATTGATGCTTAAAAAATAAAATCAAAATAAGGGTAACAAAAAGTAAACAATTTCAATAATAAAACAAATTTTTAAAAATCCATGTTATAGGAACTGTGCAATTTTCTGATCCCTATGTCTAATTTTTACTTGTCTACATTTTAATTTTCCTTTCGTTTTTTTCTCTAAAAGTTAAGGTTTCTTATAAATTGTCTCCAACACCGCGTATCGTGAAAAGTATATTAAAGGGAGAAAAGTAATTTGGCTTGGGTAATCATTGTTAAGGGCACTATCTCATTTTTTTTAAAGCACATTACAATGAGAAAGCAGTTGAAAAGCACTAGACAACCATTATTATTTACAGGTTCTATTTGGATGACTAAGAGGCTGTAAAGTTATGCAAAACAAAGGCAGATTCTTTTTTGGTGCTGTTGTTAATCTTCACCCAAGGATATTTTTTCCATTGATTGTTTAGAGAGAGTGGTAGGGAGGGAGAGAGGGAGAGAGAGAAACATCAACGGGTATTGAGCTTGCAACTGAGGCATGTGGCCTTGACCAGGATCGAACTTGAGACCCTTCAGTGCTCACGGCCAATGCTCTAACCGCTGAGCCAAACCAGCTACAGCAAAGGGCAGATTCTTTAGCTGTAATGATGTCCTTGTCATCCATTCACAGCATGAGCGAGCATTTACACACAGTGAAGAAACTGTATATGAAGAAAAGAAGAAAAGTTAAGATAAGAAAATAACATATATTGACGCCTATTATGTACCAGCTTTTGCACAATTGTCATTACTTTTAATTCTCACCAAAACTGCAAAGCAGGTGGAGCAAGAAGCTCAGGAGTGGAGCTACTTTCCCAAAGCCTCATAGGTGGTAAGTGGCACGGCCTGGTTCAGCTTCAACGTTTAAGCTTTCTCATTTTCCACGCTGCCTTTCAGCAATCAGACAGTCTTTCATGAAGAAAATGAAAACCTGTTGAGAAAATAACAGGATATTTTAAATAGGATATTTAAAAATATTTTTATAGCAGACATAATTACTCCCATTATCACTGTGATTAAAATAAACCACATTAATCTCAGCAATGGTGATGTTTTTGAGTCTTAGGTTGCCCATCTCAGAACTCCTAGTAGTAAACAGAACACATGACATGGAGTTTCTTTTCATGACCAGGCAATTTGCTTTTAGAGTCATGATGTCCTATGTATTAGCTTAGGATCATAGGAACTTCAGGATTTCTCCACAGCTCTTCTCTGTGGTCTGAAAAACTGTAGATCTTTATTTTTGTAGCACAGGATTAGGAGGAAAATATTAACCCAAATTTCAATGTAATTGAATGAAAGCAATATTCAGAATTATAATTTTTAAAATCCTTCTTAAATCAGAACTATGACAGCATCAAAAGTTTAAAAATGCAGATTATTCTTGGCCCTCTATTTCTTCATCATAATCTTTCTCCACTCCTTGGTTTGTTTTGTCTCCTCTTGTTTATTTAACTAATACTTGTTGTGCATTTATTATGTCACCAGCAATTTTCTGGGACCATTAGCTAATCTCTGGTAAGTGAGACTTGTGAAAGCTTAGCAAAACCTCTCTAATGTTGATCAGAAAGAAAGATCAGGCAAGAATCAAAATATTTACAATGGTTGTCAATGGTAGAACTATGAATAATATTTTCATTTATTCAACTTTTCTGCATTCTCTAAAAATGCTACAAGAAGCATATATTAACTTTATGATGGAAAGTATTTTTTGAAAAATCAATCAAAATAAAATTACTACATTATACCCAGGGTAAGTGAAGGCTTTAAAAGAAGCATTGAGCCTGGCCGGGCGTGGTTCAGTGGCTGAGCATCGACCTGGGATCCAGAAGATCACGGTTCGATTCCCAGTCAGGGCACATGCCCGGGTTGAGGAAGGGGGTGCAGGAGGGACCCGATCAATGATGATGTTTCTATCAATCATTGATGTTTCTATCTCTCTCTTTCCCTCTCCCTTCCACTCTCTGAAATCAATAAAGAAATATTTTTTTGAAAAAAAGAAGAAGCATTGAAAAAGTTTCAGGGGCAAAAAAACCAGCAGTCTTCCACGGTGAGCAAGGAGTCAGAAAAGGCTCCATAGAGGAAAGTGCATCTGAGTTCATTTAAAGAATGAGTAAGAAATGGACCAATGGAAGGAAGAAAACCAGCACACTACATGAAAAGGGTGAAGAGGAAAGCTAGGGTGGATTAGAGGACGATAAATATATTTACTATAGTAAGGGTTTTTATTTCCTCCTACAGGCAAACTAAAACAACATATTCATCACAGGATATCTGAATCAATCACTCAATAAATCAATAAGTCAGTGAATGAGGGTTTTGATTGAAATTAAGGATTTTAAGCTGGTGAGAAATATGATGAGAATGCAGACAGATGTGGGAAGTATAGGCTGGTAAGAAAGACGAAGAGACTATTAAGGACACTATTTCACAGGTGACAGATGGTGAACACTTTTTGTGAAAGAGTGAATTCAGCTAGGAAGTTCAGTCAGCTAATTTGCCAAATTATAATATGAGAGCTAGTCCCCTAGCTCTGTCACGGTGCCTGCACCTTCATATTATTGCGTATTTTCTTGTGACTCTTCGCTGGGGAATCTAGTACAGAAACCAGAATATCATCTGTGTTCCTCTGTGAGTCCTTACACAATGCTTGGCTTGGGGCCGGGACGCGGGGAAGGAGAGGAAAGATGTTTAGAGAGTGAACCAGAAAGGAAAGAAGGGGGAAAGACAAGACAGGGAAGAGGAAATGTGGTAGGAAAAAAAGGGAGAAAAGTGAAAGAGAAGAAATGGGTGGAGAAAAGACACAGGACAAGTGAAATATTTTTCTGGGTAATGAGAAAGGGGGAGAGCTTCTCAGATATCCATAACTCAAATAGCGCCTAGTCATGGAAAGCACACCATCAGAGATGGTTCGTTTGTGGCTATTTCTATTATTTGTGCTTAATTCCTGTTCAGATTCCTCCTGCTGCTTGTCCTTGAGTCCGTTTCTGCTTTCACGGCGAGGGTGTGTTGGCAGATTGATTTTCAGTCGCTGCAGCGTGGCTCCGAGCAGGCTCGTTGGGGTTCACGCTGCCTCTGGCTCGGAGCTGCGGCGCCCCGGCTCCCGGCTGTCCCCGTCCTGGTGGAGCAGCCATCCATTTCCCTCTCCAGCCAAAAGGGTTACTCTGCACTTTGATTTCCTACTTTAAATAACACGAATTAACAAATGTATTGAACAACGTGGTCAGTACCAAGGGGCTCGCATTGCTATTATTTGCTAAAGGCAATGTAATTTGATCGGGTATATTTCCATTTACTTAACTATAGATCCTCATTCACAGCGCCAAATATAAACATCTCCTTGTCTGCTGGGAACAGTTTTTGAAAAGATGATATTTTTATCTATCTGAATAACCAGGGAAGGGAATATAGATCATTTTCTCAGATTTAAAAAAAAAAAAAATAGCTTTACTTTTATGAGCTAGATTGACCACATCCTTTACTAGTGTTGGCAAAAGTGCAAAGCCTAATGAGTAAAAATAAAACTGGTGTTGCCCCTCAAGAGGTTATTTTTTTTTTTTATATATACAGCACATTTGAGGAGTGTTGTTTATTACTGCTTGGTCAATATTTTCAAAGACTTGTTTTGACGGAGCCGTGTTTCTTCTAAGAAGAGAGGTTTATGGGGATATTGTAGCAACCTAGAAGGTGCAAATCAGCAGCATTTATGAGCTGGAAAAAGATACTCATGAAGTTGTACATGACATTCAATGAAATGTGCAACTTTTGCCACTAAAATTGCACATAGATGTCTAAGGAAGTCACTATTTCTCTTCCAGCATGCTTTCCTAGTGCATCTATAAGACACAGTTCTGTATCTCAAGTGCATGTGTGCTCTCATTCACGAAGACATTATACACAGAATCCTAAATTCACAGAAGATATAAATTGGAGGATAATTATACACAACCCAGAAGAATTTCTTTAACACAAAATTTTTAATAGGTAGCTTCTTAGTGCACCTAAAATATTATTTGGACCACAGAACTGTGACCTACATGCGGCCTGTCAAAATCACATCAATTAGACAAAGTGGGGTATATTTGTAAGCAGAATTTAACAGATGTAATCAGAATGTGTTCCACAAAAGTATGGAAATAAATAAAGCTATCTTAAAACCTGTTCATTTTTTAATTTCAGGAAATACCCTTGGCTAGTATACAAGAAAGTATTAATTTAAATTTACATACAGAATTCAAGAAAAGGACCAACATTTTCCCCTGCATCCTTGAAAGATTATTGGATTATTAGCCAGATTACTGTCCATGGGCATGCTAAACATCAGCTTCCAAATTCATTCCAAAAAGTGCTTCATCCTGTGAGACTAATGTAAGGTTTAGGTGTGGAGCACTTCAAAAATATTTTTAAATATGCCAGTAGTTCCCAAAATGTGGTTCCCCGACCAGTAGCATCAGTATTACCTGGGAACTTGTTAGAAATGCAAATTACCAAGCTCCATGCGGACTTAATGGATCAGAAATTCTGGGGTAGGGTCTAGCAACCTGTAGTTTAAAAAGCCTTCTGATTAATTAATTCTGATGCATGCTGAAGTTTGAGAACCACTGAAGTCAACTAATAAGAGAGTTCTAATATATGCATACATCTGGTTACTGCTTTATACGGTTATTTTCAAATTCTGTTTCTTGGAATGCTGGGCATTTGTCCCAGGATGTTCTGATGGAGAATTATGGGAAGAGAAGGAATAGGAGGGGGAAAATCTGTTTTGGATATAGTTGAAGCTACCGCAGTATTTGCAGTTGAAAATGTATAGTAGGTGGCTGCCATTAAAAAGTCCTGAATACAGGAGCGAGAGCAGGACTAATTTGAGGGACAAGAGAGAGCAGAGAAAAGAGAGAAGAGATAAGGAGAAGAGGCAGGGAGAAAATAGATTATTCAGTTGGATATTTAAAAATCTGCAAAATATTATACAGCAGTCAAAATAAATGAATGTCCACTATGAATATTCACAATGCGACATGATGAATAATCTTAATTTTACATTACATGAAAAATGTCACAGATGAGTACATAAAGCATGATTCTTCTTAAAAGTTAAAAATAAATAAAATATAGATATATACTCTTTAGAAGTACAACTAGATGGGATAAAATGATATAAAAGGCAAGAAAGCAGTGAACACAGGACTTGGCATAATTATATTAGGTAGGAAAAGACAGTGAGGGGACTGAGAAGGACCACAAAGTTGTTGTCAAGGTTTCAACTTTTGAGTTGAAGAGTGGATTTATAAGTGACTGTCTAACTCCTTGTATAAATGAGTGAGTGAATGAGTGAGTGAATGAATGAATGAATGAAGAGGGTTATGAGTGGACTAATGATAACCACAATTATGGATAATCCAATTTTATGTCCCAAATGTCCATTAAAAGTTACAAAGATTTTAGTAGTGAAATCATGCACTTAAAAACTGTCATCATCAGAATCAATAAAAAAGAGCTCTTCATTATAATTAGGTTATTAAGACAATAGGACATTTCCTTACACAGAACTTTATTATTACAGTCTTCATCTATGAGCTATCTATATTTAACAGGAAAAAAGAAAAATGTAACAAATTTCAGCTCTAGGCAAGATTGATAAAATTAAAATGTGTATTCAAGACCTTGCCACACCACTTAGTCAGCACCACCTTGCTCTCCTTCATCACCCCGTTCCTAGGGCCCTCATCTATGACAGTGGGGGTAGAGGCATCTCTGCTCTCAGTAACCCTAGATACTCTTTGTTGATTCTAACCACTGCCATCAAACCTGACTTAGTCTGTGTCAAACTGCCCAAGGCCCCTCTTCTGCTGCCTAACACTGAGCAGCAATTATTCATATAGGCTAATTAATTTGTGCTAACAAGCTACCTACTGGTTAACTCTTCTTAGAGTGATGGCTTAACTTGGTTAACATGTACTGCTCCTTGGAAGACCTGTAAGGTTACATGAATATTTGGAATTTGGAACCCTGTGGGATGCCACAGAGGAAGCTATTTTGATTCAGAAAGAATTTTCTTCAAAGTACACCATTGAAAGAACACTCTATCTTACTTGCATTGGCTATGTATGCCATTTTCATTAATAAAGGTAATTTTTAAAGTGTATAGGTAAGTCTTGGAGGTGGTGATGGAGGCTGAAATGATTGATTCTGGGAGCTGGACCACGTTACTACTAAGTCACTTACATCCTGGTGAACAACCCACATTTTCCCATATTTGCCTCTTTTTCCCACTGGGACTTAATTGGAGGATTTACAAAGACCCTTTTTCTCAAGTGACATGGAAAAGAAGAGGTCATAATAATAAGTAAATATGGCCCAGCCGGGCGTGGCTCAGCGGTTGAGCGTCGACCTGGGATCCAGGTGATCAGGGTTCGATTCCCTGTCAGGGCACATGCCCGGGGTGCGGGCTCGATCCCCAGTCAGAGGCGTGCAGGAGGCAGCTGATCAATGACGACTCTCTCATCATTGATGTTTCTCTCTCTCTCTCCCTCTCCCTTCCTCTCTCTGAAATCAATAAAGGTATATTTAAAAATAAATAAATAAATAAAATATAGATTGATTGGACTTATACTTTCTTTTTACCCAGTACAATGAAATGAGAACTGGATACTATTAGATTATATATAGTAATTATATATATATATATGTGTGTGTGTATATATATACAGTGAGACAGATAAATACATATACATATATACACATTACCTGATAATACATAGAAGATTTAATTATGTTTATTTTCAGAGAAATGCCATCTATAAAACAACACAATATTCCTCTTAGCTGTCTTAACTCCATGTCTGTAGTCACATAAACCATGAATATCCCTTTCTTCATTACCCATAAGTAAGAATTCCTTTAGGTTAGGTAACAAAAATTGTTTTCCCACTAATGTAAAAGCAAAAACATTAACTGGATTTAATTCAAGACTTTGCAAAAGGGAATTTACCTTTGCACTAAGATCAGATATATTCAAGAAATTATGCATAACCTAAGAATATATTTGTAGTAGAAATTTCTTAGTAAATGGAATCAAGATTTGAAGGGGGATGGTCATGCATTGCCTCCATTAGAGAAAAGAGGAACTGTATAATTCATTCACAGGCACAGATTCAAGTAAGGTATCTATAAAAAGTTAATGGGAAGATTCAGAGCCTCACGAAAAGTTGTAGAAGAACATCCTGCCCCACATCAAATCACCATACACATCCACTGTGTGTGGTGCATATGTCTGACAAGAATGAACATTATGCATACAAAAAGCTACCAATATGTTAAATCACAGATAATCACTAGTCTGGATGTCCACAATACTTAAGGCCCCTTATTCTCAGCATTTTTGGTGAGAACACTATCAAATGCACTTTGTTACATTGTTATTGTGAAAGAGTTCTGCTTTCTCGTTAGACATAATTTGTAGACGATACACATAAGATTCGCCTGGATGTTTAAGGAAATTTGGGCTTTCTCTAACACACTTTGCAAAATCCTTCCAGCCTCAACCTGCTACCAAATCAGGACATCACCCCACTTCCAGACACCAAAATCTGTATTAGATATCTATGACTCTGTAGCAATTTTATCCCCAAACTCAAAACTTAGTGGCTTAAAAGAACAAACATTTATTATCTCAGTCATTCTGTAGTTAGAAATCCAGACTTGGCTTAGCTGGGTGCAGTAGCTCAAGGTTTCTCACAATGTTACCACCAAGGCGTCAGCAGGCATTGCATCTAAGGGCTGAACTGGGGGTAATCTCCTTTCAAGCTCACTTCCAGTGCTGGTGGTAGGCCTCGGGTCTTTTAGCAGCCAATGGGTTTTACCAGACACATGGTTTTTTTGCTGTGACGTTCTGTCTACAGGGCTATTCACAAAATGTCAATTTGCTAGTTTGTTTCCCTCGGGACAAAGGCAGAGAGAGAGACAGGGGTGGGGGGTGGGGGAGAAAGAGAGAGAGAGACAGAGAGAGAGAGAGGTGGGGGAGAGAGAGGTCACAGCCTTTTTCTTAACCTAAATTCAGAAACAACACATCTCATCACGTTTGCCATATTTTGTTCTTTAGAAGCAAGTCACAGTATCCAGCCCATAGGCAAGGTGAGTGGTGGCTTGTTACACAGAGCAGGGATTCCAGAAGGAAAGGCACTTGGGGGCCCATTTTACAGGCTGCCTGCCACAGCAACCTGCATGTGCTGAAGGAGCTTGTCGCACATTCCTAATGGCCTGGGAATTGCACAAAACTTCTGGAGGGGTTGCATTTGACCCCTGTGTTTTCTCTACATCTAGATTACTAATTAAACCTGAGACATTCTATCTATAGAGTGTATCAAGCCCATATAAAAGTCTAAGAGAGAATAAGGGCCGATGTCCCTGAAGAAATGACTCTTAAATCACGACTTGGAGGACAGTGCAGTTGGCTCCGCATGCAGGAAGGTCTAGATGCAGAAAGGGGCAGCCGAATGCAGAAAGCAGAAGAAAATAGAAAGGAAGGTATTCAGAACCCCATCAGTTTCTCAGCTGCCACTTCTTCTTCCTGTGTTCATCTTTTATGTCTTGATTTATTAACTGATCCGACTAATTTTAGAATACATTTATTCACTTTGATAAATTAAAGAACCCAACATTTAATGAGTTTAGAGCCCCAGTGATTTGAAGAAAAATGGGAGGAAGGAATAGAAAGAGATGAGGGGGAGGGAGAAAGGAGAAGGGGGGAAAGGAGGAAGACCAGGGGGAGGAGGAATGGTGATAGCAAGAAACACCTTTGTTGCTGAAACATACTCTACAGGCAGAGGAGGGAGTCTGTTCAGGAAAAGGCACTTGTGGGGTTAAAAAGTCATCATGGGGTTAATCAAATCTGAGTGCAATTCATGGTCAACAAGACAAAACCAAACTGTCCAATAGGGGAGTTATTAGAAATCAGAATCAGAACCACTGGGAATTCAAAACAAACAAAACTGAAGAAACGTGAGGACTGGCTGGCATTCAGAGCAGGGGAACAAAAAAGAATAGGTGAGAAAGGCAGAGGAAGTTTACATAAGGCAAGAGAATCTCAGTGATTCCAGCTCCTTGAAGGTGGAGAGAATGTCCAATGATCTTCTACACATTTGTCTGTACTAGCTTTTTATGTTTTAGGTGTTCTTGTGATCCCTGTGTCCAAATGAAGTTCACAGGTAAAACCCTTCCATCCCAAGCCACCTGCTTACCCTCAGAGTTGTGAGATACAGAAAGCTTCTGCATGGACAGACTACATAGTTAAAAAGGGAATATATATACTTGAAAGTCTCTTCATCCTTACACGTAGTCATCTTGAAGCATGAAGGAGACGGATATATTTGCTTTATTGTTTTTTCCAACTTTAAAGATGGAACTAACTAATTTATTTAGTTATATTGGTATCTATACAGAAAAGATCACAGGTTAAAAAAATGGTCTTTATCACATATGAACTCACTGAGGTTGCTCTTTAATTTGTTGTTCTAGTCACTATAAATAACATCGATATTATATTGCTTCAATCTCTCAGAACTGAGGTCAGTTGTCTCAAAATAATACAAATTTTCGACAGATACACATCAAGCTATCAAGCTGACCTGTCTAATTGCATATACACTGAGTCACCACAAAGTTGTTCTATTGTTAAAAACATAGTCTCAGAATATTCTTAGTATGTTTATTTTGCCTTTCCTACATGTATCATTTCAGATCACCTTGTGTTTTGAAGATTCATTCATCTACACAAGCATTTATTGAGCTCTTGCCTTCATGCTGGGAATATTAAATTCTGCGTCTGCAAAGATAAATTGGGCCCAGACCATGTCCTTAAGCTCAGAATTTTTCCTCATACTGGAAATAACCACTATTTACTCTTTGGGAACCATTCTTCTTCCACTAACCTCAACAAAGTTGTGCCATTGGCTGAAGTCATTGAAAATCACAATAACTTTGATGTGTGTGTGCTTCAAGGACACTGTTTCCAGTATAGAGAAGTTCATGGATAAACACTAGATTATTTTAATTGCTATCCTTTGACCCTTTGAGATAAAAGAGTCTGGTTGGCATATTTTGCCAAAGGCCTCCATGTCCCTGATTATCTCCTAGTATAACTCTGAAGACCAGTTGACTAACATCAGTCAGTATTTAGTTTTTGGAAACAACAACAGAAGCACCAACAATTTTAAGATTTCTAGCCATGCCATTAAAAGGTATTAGAGCCCTAGCCGATGTGGCTCAGTTATGCACCAAAAAGTTACTGGTTTGATTCCCGGCCAGGGCACATGCCCGGGTTGCAGGCTTGGTCCCCAGTAGGCGGCGTGCGGGAGACAGCCAACCTATGTTTCTCTCTCACATTGATGTTTCTCTCTCTCTCCACCCCCTCCCTTCCTCTCTCAAATAACATTTTTTTAAAAAGGTATTGAAGAATACCTCAAGGTCATCTGACTTGCTCAGTAGCTACCATAGCCTCCGTCTACTCAGAATGCACAATACTGAAGGTGATGTACAGACCATGACACTACTTCTTGTGGGTTTTTTCTCACTCTATGTGCAGTGAAGTTCTGTCAGCCAAGCCATAAAGGTTTCTTCCTCCCCTCCTCCATACTCTATAATAGACACCACATTAAAAAAGACCTCCAGCACTTTTTTGCAATGTGATTCTAAATAATTGGCCTACTCCTGTTTCCCACACTTAATTCTGTATTCTCAATACTTCTTGGTTTTTTTCCATATTTTTTACTCTCCCACTGTGGCCCCGCAGACCTGGCAATCAGCTACAGCCTTGGGTTTCTCTGGTTTTTCTTCATCAAGCTGCTTGATTGGACACACTTCCTGATAATTCCCATGTCCCACTGGGCTGCCCTTGGCCCAGCTGGTGGAGCCAGAAAATATCTACTGCAATATGTAGATGGCGAACCACCATAATTACAGTGTCCCGTAGAACCGTAGTGTGTTCTATGGAGGAGGAAGTCTGAGCAATGTTAACGTTTCACTGGAGACAAATGACTTTCAAAGTTTAAAATTTTATTTACAACAGGAACATTTCATAAGTCAATGAACATTATGAATCTCAAAGAGGAAAATATGGATGCATTATCTTTCAAAGGTACTGAACATGAGAATACACTTCTTTTTTGGTGGACTTATGTTGAGAGGATTCTCCTTTTGGAAATGTTAATCGTGTGTAACTTTATATTCCATAAACACATTATGGCTTTGTTATGCTTGATTGACACTCTAGATCCATAATGATTCAGAAGTTCACCAGGATATTTTGGGCAGCAGTGGGAAAGATAGAAATGTTGTGATAATTATTTAATTATTTAATCAATTCCTTTGACATGAAAAAAGAAGCTTCTCAATCTTCAGAAGTGTTTTCTTTTTTATTATTATTAAGTTTATTGGGCTGACAGTGGTTAATATGAGCATATAGGTTTCAGGTCAGAAGTGTTTTCATAATTATGTTGAAGAGGAATTTTTGTGGTCATCTGAGGAACAATTTCTACTTTTTATTTGGATATCTTAGCAATCCTATTATCAGAGTCTCTGATCACTATAATGCCATTATATAAAATATAAGACCATGAACATATGCACATTTCTGATGTCATTTTTTTAGACAAAGCTTTTTGAGCTTTATTTTCCTCTGGTTGGAGATTCATCTTAACATGCATGCATTCTAAAACAGTATCAGGGTCTGGAACTGTTCTGAGCAGACATTAGACAAGCACAGGGGGCTGAAAATTCCTATTTTAAAAATGAAAACAAGTGGAATATGGAGAAGTCACACACATATAGTGGAGTGATAGTTTATCCTACTCCGCCCAAAATTGGATCTATACTTAATTCACATTTTTTTATTACAATGATCTGACCTGATGCTCAGGTGTGCTGAGCAGCACCTGGCTTTCCCCAAAGGCTGTTAATCCCCACTTCTTCACAAAATGGCTCTGAGCAAGGGGAAGGGGCTCCTCTGGAAGATTCCTCTTCAGTCTCCAAAGGATCTCAGCACAACCCGCTGGGGAAAGCTGTCTCCTCTTTCTGATGTCTTCAATGGATCTTATACCCAGTCTTACATATCATTTAAATTTTTAAAAAATAGAGTGACTAGTCCTTTACATATTACATCTAATTGCTTAATAAACTGTTTTTAGTCGGAAATATTTTATTTTTATTATTTTTTAATGTTTTATTGATTTTAGAGAGAGAGGAAGGGAGGGGGAGAGAGAGAGAAATAAACATCAAAGTGAAAGAGAAACATCAATTGGTTAACTTTGTACACAGCCCTACCGGGACCAAGCCTGCACCCTGGATATGTGCCCTGACCAGGAACCGAGCTGGTGACCTTCCTTGTATGGGACGATGCTCGACTGAGCCACACCGGCCAGGGCCAGAATATTTTGATAAAGTGTTTTCTTCACACTTTGCCATTATGGTGAATAGAGTAAGCATACTAGCCATTTAATTTCAGAACATAATAAACTGTATGGATAGATCTCTAATTCTAACCAGAGCAGGAGTTTTGTCACTACAAGAACCATGATAATAAAGTGAGAAATTTCAAATCCATAAAATATCATAAAACAGAGGAAAAGCAGATATTTTCTTTAGAATCTTCTCCTCCAGTGCACTGAACATTATTAAAAATCATTCAGTTTATTCTATTGAGTATACTGCTTTCTGGAAAACAACCAACTCAGAAAGTAGTTCAAAGGTTAGTTACAAGATAAACTAATAGCTATGCTAAGCTATTACTTTGCAGAGCCAATAAAAAGAGTAGAAGTAAACTATTATTTCCACAATCTATATGGTCAGCCACAGCGACAACCAAATCAACAATAAAACATTTTTATTTAAACTTTCCCCTGCTTTTCAACCTCTCTGCTTCTGAAATTTTATCCCAACAGGGAAATCTCCTTGGAATATACCATAAATATAGACAAGCAAGAGTGGACAATGTAATAAATGTTTTATTTTCATTTGTTAATAGATGGTGAAGTTTAGCTCACTTGTGATTTGACCTTATCCTAGTACATGAACAATTTTTCTTAAATACAGCTTTCATATAGCACTAGCCATCTCAAACTTCTGCACACACCCCAGGGAAACAGATATATACATAAACACACATGTATATACAAAACAGTAATTGCAATATAACAGTATTCCATAGATTTTTTTATATACCACAATTCAAATTGTATGGCCTCAAGCATTATAATCACATGTATAAGTACATGATAAAATATGCATGATCCCACATATACAGTCTCTAGACCAAGGCATCAGATAAAAATTATTTTTTAAGTTTCACAATATATAGTAATATTAATTGATAACAATTGATAATAACATGATAAATACTGAATCTTTTTAAAATTCCTCATCTGAGGATATGTTTTTATTGCTTTTCAGAGAGAGAGAAGAAAGGAGAGAAAGAGAGAAACATCGATCAGTTGCCTCCCCTATGCACCCCAACCAGAGATCAGTTGCCTCCCCTACGCACCCCAACCAGAGATCAGTTGCCTCCCCTATGCACCCCAACCAGGGATCAGTTGCCTCCCCTATGCACCCCAACCAGGGATCAGTTGCCTCCCCTATGCACCCCAACCAGGGATCAGTTGCCTCACCTATGCACCCCAACCAGGGATCAGTTGCCTCCCCTATGCACCCCAACCAGGGATCAGTTGCCTCACCTATGCAACCACAACCTAGGTATGTGCCCTCGATGGGGAATCGAACCCACAACCTTTTTTGGTGTATACGGGATGATGCTTCAACCAACTGAGCCACCCGGCCAAGGCTAAATATTAAATCTTTATTGCGGCAATTTTCATCCAGGCTTTATACTGGGATCATACTCAAATATTCAGAATGACAGGTTTGGAGTATGGTCCAGGCCACTGTTTTGTTTCTTTAAGCTCCAGATGTCCTGATACAAATTTAAGGCTAAAAACCACAGACTTATTAAACACTTGCTGAGTCCTATGCTAAGTGAGTCACATTTATTATCTCATCTAATCCTCGTAACCCTATTGGGGAAGTTTTATTACCTCCATTTCACACATAAACATACTAACACATAAACAGAGTTGGAATTTAAACCTCGATTACATATATGTTTATGAAAGCAAATAGATAATTCTATATTTTATCATATAATTCCTCAGATAAATAAAAATAAGACTAAGGCAAAACTAAAATGGACCAATGAAAATTCAAATTAAAATAGCAGATGGTCTCCCCAAGCAGTCTCCTTCTGTAGGGTCCTCCATAAGCCACTCTGACCCTCCTCCAATCTGTTCTCCACCCTGTAGCACCAGGATCATTTCAAAAACAAGCTGATTGAATTCTGTTCCCATGTGCATTATGCTGATATAATTCTTGAGCTACCAAGGCCCTGAATTCTCCAGGGTCACGTCTGGTTTTGCTCCCGATGTTCATCTCTATCCCTATCACGATGCCTTCTGCATGATGAGGTGTGAACAAATATCTATTAAATAAGTGATCACAGATTCATGTCCATTGTTTTCTCAACAAGTCCCATCTTCCTGTCTCCTGATTCCCTTAAGACACTTCCTGGCTTCTAACTCTAGCTCCTCTCTCAACTTTGGCCCCCAGAACCTCCCCTGCTAGCTTTCGGGTTCCTAGTGAGCACCTAAATCAGGCTTGATTCACCAACCACAAGTTGAACCAAGCACTCAGATTTCCCCCTTGGGAGCTCCAGATTGTTCTCTGAGCAGATCCTTTAGTCACCACATAGCACAGTGAGTGGGCAATAGAGGCAGACGGAGGCCCGGGATCCCTGTTTCAACACGGCCTTTTGGACTACAGACGCTTCAGCGCTTCTGTCCCCATGTGCATTGTGCTGATATAATTCTCCCATTAGGTTATGCTGTCTCTCCTCACTGGGTGAACTCTAGAAATGGGATGACAGGAAGCAAAACCCCTTTACTTACTTGACTCTGAGTTTGGACCAAGCTGGAGAAAATGATGTGTTTTAAGAGATCATTTTCTCAAACTTGATTTAAATACAAACACGGCAACCGCTTAAAATGGTTTCATAGAGATATTCCCTTGTGAGCCCAAGTTCACGGGGCACAGTGAAGAATTAATCCTCTGCGACTTGCTTACCTTTCGAGCCAAACAACAGCTTATCCTTAGAGCTTGGAGAGAGACACACCTAAACAGAAGCCTCACAATCAATACGTGAGTGCCTGACATTTTAGATGAAAACAATCATGTAACTGGAGTAAGGTGTTTAAAAGCTAGGGATTACTCTAGTGAGGAGGGATTGTCTGTAACGATGGACAATATTAGTGTGGTCCCTCAACAAAGACTTCTGCTCCTTGCACACTGTTACGATCGCATGGTAATCTTACCCAGCTAGTGTTTCCTTAATGTCCTGGGGAGCCTGATCGTTGTAAATTACCTGTGACATCTCATTAATCCTCTTTTTCCTCACAAACGCATAATTAATGGTAACATTGACAATAATACACAAATTAGCTAAGTGACGCTTTATGGTGTTGGTTTTGATTAACGTCAGGAACCCAAAAATGACATTAATGTGATGCAGATCCCAAAAGGCAGCCTGCACTTCGACCCCAGACATGCATTTTGTTTGCACCATCACCAAGATTAATCCTTCTCTGGGCGAAGACGAGACAAAACTCTGGCCACTGGCGGTGTGCGCTGGGCTGTCGGAAAACAAACCGCCTCGATTGCATTTGTTTAAGAAGGAAATCTTAATGCATAGAAAACAACGGCGTAGTGTCACTTCCCATTGTCTAGTTAGGACAAAGATAAATGAGCCACTGTCATGATTTAGATCAACTGCTCCTCGGCTAACTTCTATTATTTGCTTATTTATGGAGCAGTGTTTAATTAAAAGTATACCTAGATGATAGGAACCCCATAATAAAATGATTGAAATTCCTTCTGCTTTAATGTAAATGGTTTTTGGAAATCAAAACTGATTTTTATGGGCACTTCAACCTGCAGGACCTCTAAATAATAAATTCTTATCAGCCACAGAGGGTAAAAAAAAATAAAAAATCAATGCCTGAGAAAATATGCTTTGTCTCTGAGTAGAGGAACAAAGTGAAAGCACAGGAGAAGTTTGGGTAAAGTAAACTTCTTTGCTTCAAAAGTGAGGCACCTTTGCAGAGAGTGAGGAGGCCGGTGCAGAAGCACTTTTTCCAAACTGTAAAAGAGAGAGACAGACCCTCTGCGTTAGCCTCGGTATTGTCTCCTGCTGAATCATCAGCTCCCCAATTCGGGGTTAATCATACGACTTTATTATGATCATGAACAGTTCCTTAATCATGATTTTTCACAAATCCAAGCTGAGCACTCAATCCTTTTAACACTCCAAAGAGGAATAGTGTGCTAATTTTTAAAAGTGCGACCTTCTATTTTCCTCATAATAATTATTCATAGCTAAAAAGTCCTTATGGTATATCCTTCGTTGAAAATAACAGTAATTGTCCTTTCTTGATTAATTTGACATCTATTTATTTAGGCTATTTTTTCAAAATGTTACCACTAACCCTCAGCCCTGGCTAATGATCACGTTCCATTTCAATAATGGAATAAGAAGAAAAAGTCATATTTTCATGCTGTTTTCTATTATTCCCATAAATAACTACCATTTGAAGAATGCTTTATGGACAAAAATATCTAGTACATAAAGCGATGTTGTAAAAATTGAAATAAGTCCACCAAAATTGGAAAGTAAAAAATCATCAAAATTATAAAAATGCTGTGTGTACATTTGTTAAAAAGAAGAGGAATTTGATTATCTTAAGAGATTTGAGTTGTTGGGAGTATGCATTTTCTATTGTAATATTCCTAATCTTCACCCCCCCCACACACTCCTAAAATTGAGGCAGCAGATTGCCTTACAACTGCTTGTCATAGTAGTTTAATTTTGAAAAATGCCTCATCTGTCCCTGCTTGCAAGATATTTATCATATGACTTGGTTTATCTTTTGTTTGTTTGTTTGTTTGTTTTGGTTACTTAAAGCTACAAGGAGCAAAATAATTTATTTAAAGAGACTCAGGTTTTTCTTCTTTTCCAGTTTAATTATTATTTTAAAATCAAAAGCAACTTATTTTTAAATCAACATATTAAGTATTAGTGCACCAACTTTCACCAGCACACAAACCCATTGTAAAGCAAACTGGAATTTAAGGGGCAACGGGGATTCCTATAGAGGTCATATTTTTGTCTGCCTAACTAAACCATAAATAGAGATTACAACAATAAATTTCTTTTTATTATTTTGGCAGGAATAAGTACAGCTATTTTGAATTTTGAAAGATATTTGGGCTTAATTCATATATTAAATAGGCCAGGATAAACCAGTGGTAGAAGAAATTGAAACTGGCCCTATTTTATATAGAAACCAAATTAGGCACTCACCACCAAACTGATTAGTAATTGATAAATTTATTATAGAAATGCAATTCCTTTATGCTACAAAGCCTTAGGAATAGGATGATTAAAAGCTTCAAATTTTTTAAAACCCCATCTGTGACTGTCTTTAAGTCAGAGGCATTGTTTACAGCGTGGTTTTAAGGTAGCTGTAGTAACATCTTTAACTAGTTAAAAACACTCATCAAGCTATAAAACTACTTTCTTAGATGCCTCTTCTGTAGCAAACTATTTGAAACCTCCCAGAGTCCTTAATTTGTATTTTTTTCCAGCAGTTACGATGACTATTACTATCAGTCCAAATGTATCATTTTCACTTTTCAACTTTATTCAAGTTCATAGCGAGAAATCTGTCAGGCCACGATTTTATAGAAATCTCTTTTTTGGGTTTAAATGTGGTAAACTGAATTTTAATAAGCTCCAGTAGTTGTGCCAAGTTACTTTTTTGTTGTCCTAAGGAATCATTTCATGCAAATAAAGAGGCTGCTGTGTGGGAAAGCATGTTTTCCTAAGTGTTTAATCGGATATTTCCATACCACAACACTGTGTAGACATGGTTTTGCTTTGAAAACATATCTTATCAGGGGTGGTTGGTGTAACATTCATGTCTGTTTTCTTACCTTTGAATTGGAGCTCTATTTATAAGGCTCAGCTCAGTGATGTCTACAGCTCAGGAATTTCCTTACTAGGGAGTTTTACACGAACCCGATTAATAAGAAAGCACCACAAGGCACCGAGCAGGGTGTCAAATTAGGCTTCCTGCACAGCCTAACCTTATCAAAACGCTTCCCTTTCCACAGAAGAAAAAGACGTGACAAAGTGGTTAAATATGTACCTGGTTTTATCTTCCTAATATTTTCCTCTTGATATAATATCTTTTCGGAATGAACAAAAGGCGGTGAATTCTTCACTCCTTATTTGTATATGCAAGTGAAGCGGGGTCCCTTTCACTGTGGAAGGCACTGGCCTTTCTCACACAGAGAAACTGCTAGAGAAACTTGGTTTAGACGAGATGCAAATATTTAATCCTTGCATCTACATTTTGAAATATAACATGAAATATAACATGGTATTTTCCATAAATCTGTGTGTGATGACATATTTCATAACATTACATAAGGTTTTTCCATGCATTTTTATTCACGGGAGAATGGTTTGCAGAAAATCACGGCGTTGTCCTAGACTTCTCCAGCAAGCTAATTTTCACTTTAATGTGAATATGCAATTTAGGAAAAAATAATAGTCATTTAGACATGGCAGCACTTACCTGTTGCCGTGTGACAATGCCTACCCTGAAATGCGTGCTTTTACTTCAGTTTTTATTAGTAGGCTAAACCAATGCCTAATGATTTTTTTAAACAGAACATTAAGCCTGCATTTTGATTCGGGCTTTACTTTTTTAGGACAAATGAAAATCAAGCAGCAGGACATAAAGTCAAGTCCAAAAGAACATTCTTATACATGCCTTGACTTTGGTTATTTCGGTAACTGCCCTATGGAGACTGTCCTTTATTAAGACTCTTAATGAGTGTTCTGCCTGTATTTTTCTACCAAGAATGTCAAATAAGGCTCGAAAGCAAATGTAAACTGTAATGCAAGTGACACGCACTAAAAATAGCCCTATAAATCTGCTCATTTTGTTTAGATAGTCTCCAGAGTTGTAAAAAGTAGAACTGCTCAGCTTTATTATTTGTTTTGGAAAAACTAATTCTGCAGAGAATAGGCCACTGATAATGCTATATAACATGAGAGAAGATTTATTAAGACTGTCTCTAGAGTTAATTTTTTTAAAAAGGAACTTTTTTCCTGTTTTTATTTTCCAAATAATATACAAGATAATTAACTGAATAGAATCTACAATGGCAAAGAAATTTGCCTGTGTATGCATTACAACTAAGATTTTGAGTCACATTTATCTAAAATGAAGTTAATTAAAATTTCAAATGAAATTCTCATTCCTATTAACCTGTCAAATACTTTGTTTCCACTGTTTCCAGTGACAGAGCAACAATATTTATTATCCAACATACCATGAGTTTTTAAAAATAAGTCCAAGGGAACATTTTTAGAACATTTACAACCTGAATAGACAACTAAAAAAAAAAAAAAAAATCAGACATTTCTGTGCAAAAAATAGCTATTGTAATTTACAGTGTTCGATGAAGGGTGCATTGTTAGAAAAACCATGTAATTTGAATTTGAGAAACTGGGTGTCGGGCAAAATTGCAAGAGGGGAGCATGAGTCGCTCATATGTTAAGGGGGTTTAAGCAAAGTGGTTTATCTTCTCTCTTGATAAAAAGTTTAGGGGGTTTAAACTCTTCCTTTTCCCTTTCCACATGATAGGCAGCAGGGTTTCTTGGATTGGTTGGATGGCTTTGCACTGAAGCCAAGCTGATTGCAATCCGAGGCTTTGTTTTTGGCTATCTTATCCCGGTGGAGGCATGTATAAACAGGCGAAAGGACTAAACTGGGCAGCAATCTGACCTTTCAGGAGAGAGGCGGTTCCAGAACTAGACGAGCATTTCTTTGAAGAAACGAGAATATCGTCATTGAACAGAACCTCGCAGCTTAGTTCTGTCTCTTCTGCGTGGCCAAACTGTACACTTGCATTACTAAGACATGGGAGTTTCCAAGGCTTTGGGCCTCCTTTCGCCCCCAGAGCCCTTCCCACCCCCACCCCCAGGTTCAGGAAGAAAAAAGTGTTGCTATTCATGTGATAATTGTCAAAACCGTGATAAGTGCCAAAGAAGACAGTGCCAAGAAATCATTAGTTCACTATACGGCTCGGATTCCGGCCGTGCTCTTTCTGTTAATGGGCCAGATTTCATCAGACCTTTTTTTTTCTTGTAAATTCTTCTTAGCTTGTTTTTAGCCACCTTTTAAAGGAATTGTGTAAGCCAGCTTTGTAGTAATTTTTCCATGAGTTAAAGTTAAATATAAAAATACCTGAAATATTGTTTTTGACAAATTCTTACATTCCATTCTCATTACATGCATTTTTAAATGGCTAATTTAGAAAACCAAAAGGCTGTATTATAAAACTTACCGGCCCAATATTACAACTGAAAATTTGGGTATCTCAGTACATAAAAACATAGAAGGAAGATAAAATAACCTATCTTTAATTTTTTTTAAAAATTCTGATTCATGTAGAAAAAAATAACATTCAGAAAAATTAAGAACATGGTTTTTTTTAAATCATCATGGCATATGCTGATGCAAAATCTTTTACATAAATGAATGACATCTAATGCTTCAAGTACATAGTTTCATTGTATGTTTCTAAATATTTCATAGAAAAAAATGTCATCATGAAAGGAGCAAATGTTGCAATTATAGTAACCTACCAGGATTTTGAAAAGCAAAGGAGAAGAAATAGTACAATTTTTGTTTGTAAACCCATTGACATAAATAGTCTGACCTGTCACAAATTATGTTTTAGCTACCTTATGTTATGTATAGACCAGTCAAAACTGATAACATTTTGCTTTCACCAGTTTTGTGTAAAAATTCTGAAAACCTGAAATGTTTATTGTGGTGAAATAGTACAATGTATCTAGATAGCTAGCATGCATTCCCTAGACATGTTTACTTGAGTAAGAATTCATAAATGGAAAATTGTTTGGGCTAAAGAACAGGGTTATTGCTTCTAAAAGGCAGCTCATGGGTTGTTTAATAGTATTTTAAATGTCTGCTAATGAGAGTCACAAAGAAGCACAGAAGAGTAGAGAATTGGTTCCGGAGGCGATCACACAGTAGTCAAGAAGATTAACATGCCACTAGGGGACAGCAGAAAGTCACAAAATAAGGTAGTGCCAGAGAGACCAGAACAAAAGGCTTTTCTTTGTGGGGAGAGAGAGAGAGACAGAGAGAGAGAGAGAAACTAAGACGTATTTCCAAACCAAAATCTTTTACAAGTGAAGTGTTTGTAACTATATTTTTAAAAAGCAGTAAAAAATATTTGCAGGGATCTATTTTTAGGCTGCTAAAATCAGTGTACCAGAATGTTATAAAATATACATAACTAACATCTTAGCAAAATAAATTCAAATATGGACTATTCTATTTTCTGCATTTGAGAGTGTAGAAAAGTTTTAATCAGAAAAACAGAGTGCATTGCAAGACACATGAAGATGAACCTCTCAATGGCAAAATACAGCTGTGAAATAGAAAAATTTGTTCAACAAAGCTAAACATAAGCAGAATCCATTCCATTTCTAAAAAGGTATAGTGACTATGTGAAGAAAAGTGACTAGAAAATTGATCAAACTAACCAAGTAATCTAGACATAAAGCTGTTTATCCAGACCCACAATGTAATAAAAGGGTGGGGCAAAAGTAGGTTTACAGTTGTGAATATGCAAAGCATGGTTTATACTTGGATTATTATTTGTCAATTATTGTATTATTTTCCATACGAACAACTATAAGCCTACTTTGTCCCACCCTCTATTTGTAATCTTTAAACCAATTCTGATTATTGGTTTAAGTCGTAATCCCAGTTCAAGAGGACTGGAAATTTGAGCCTCTGTAATTATTTTAAAAGCTAATGCACATTCCTTAACAATTTCACTTGCTGAAATGGTCATTTATATCTCTATATTTTTGTAGGTAGGCATCATTTTAAGTTCAATAGATCCTGCAGTCCCAGGTTATTTACCTATAATATATCAAATGACAACCAACCTTAGACTTTAAATTTCCTAAATTCATGGATCTCACTCCTATGTTTGATCTGCATAATAATTAATATTTCCTGTGATAAGGTTGATGACTTTTACAATCATTTTTTTCTGGGTGATAACAAAGCTTCTTGAATTTCATGCCTTCTTTATTCTTGTTTTGTGTGGTATATACATATCATCTTTTACTTAGCAAAGAGTCACAATTTCCCCCTATGTCATAAGATCAAAAAAATAAGACTTGGATGAGATTTAAGAACTTATTTAGTTTATTTCCTCATTATTTATTTATTTACTTACTTATTTATTCATTTTCTAAAACTTGGCATGAAATATGGCAAATCTCTTTGGTGGTCTTGTTTTTACCATGCAAGGATGTCAATCCAACAGAATTTGTTTAAATAACTAGTACTTAGCGTATCGTATACACATGAATACTTAGACTTTTGTTCTCACCACCAAAACAAATTGTTGATTAAAATTGTACATTTCTTTCAAATGCATGCCCTCCCCTCCCATTGTCATGGTTTTGTCTTTATCTTTTTAACGCCCCCTTTTTCTGTAATACATGTGCCTCCTCGTCCCGTATTCTGGCTCTCCTTCTAGGCTTCAGTATTCCTTCATCCCCGGTGGCCTTTATCCCTAGGTCACCACTGTTCCTTCTTTGTCCCCTTTCCTCCGCAGGTTCCTGTTTTATAGACTGTATGCTCTCCTTTTATTCTGCGGTTTGGACTAAATGACTCCCGAAAAGAGTGGTAACGGTTCCCTGGTGCGTTCCGAGGTCTCCTTGCACCCCCCCCCGGTCCTCCCGAGGCCGCCCGAGCCCCGGCTCCCGCGTGGAAGACCCGCTGCCTTGCCCCGTCCGCGGGGGAAGCGGCCCGTCCCCCCCCCCCAGCCTTCTCCTCCCCGGGCCGAGCGAGGCCGGCTCCTTCGCCCGGGTCCCGCCCCGGGCTGCTTCCCACCCCGGGAGCTGCGTCGCTGCCTCCTCCGGGCAGGCTCCCGATTGCGCACACTCGGGTGGGGAGTAGGGTCCCAAGGACACGGCGTGAGAGCAAGGAGCCGGCTAAGAACGCAGTTCACAGGGGTGGCTCTTTATGCTCCCCAGATTCCTCAGTGACCATCTAGCCGTCCTTTGTCTTTGAACAACAGAGCTCTGTGGCCTCCTGTATCTTTTTTTCTTTCTTAAGAGTGAATAAATATTTCCTTTTATATACTCGAAAGTTTTTTTCTCTTCACCAGTGAATTGCTTTTACGTTTTTTCAATAACCCTCACTCCGTTTCTTCTACTTGCTTCTCTAACTTCTATTTCTTCCTTCGGTGGTTCTCTCTTGTTTCAATTGAGGTCACAATATCTTCTTGGACAGCTTTCCAAATCCCAACAATTTACTTATAATGCAAAAATGATTTAAATCATTCTGGGTGTATTTAATTTTCTTAAGCGGACTCTTAATAAATAAAATGTGTGCATTTTTAAGAAGGAACAATAGCTGAACAAATTAATATATTATTACACTAAAAGCTAGATCATCTTTTCTTTCAAACAGGAAGACTTAGTTTAATGTGACAAGTAGCATGGGTGAAAAAGGGGGGGAGAGGAAAGTGTGTGTGGGGGCAGGTGTGCATGTGTGTGTAAACATACATTAACTTCTGGAACACTGGAAGCATCTGGCCTTCACCCTTTTCTCACCTCAGAAAAGACCTGAGATTGGTGATTTTCCTCACAACTGCACACTCCATCATGTCTAATACTATATCTGTCTACATAGAGAGATAGAGAAGATAGATATGAATAAAATTATATCTAATCTCTCCCATCCCTAACACTTGTGAAGTACAGTTATCTTTCAGCACATTCACCTTGTACAGTATGTTATTACACTTAGAAATTACATTAAATTTTTAGTCTCGAAAGAAAAAACTATGGAATAATTCTTCAAATTCTGAGTAGTTTCTATTGTGGGTTATTGATAATTAAAATGATTAGTATAACAATGAACAAAGGGAAGAGAAAAGTAAAAATTAACATGTAATTTTGTTATTGCCCAAACATTGTACTGTGAAAAGGAAAAAAAGGAAAAATTATGTGGACTTATAGAAAATTATGATTTAATAAGCTGATTTTCAATAGCAGTCATCTAACATAAAAGAATAATACTAGGTGCAAAAACGATTATTATTTATTTGTGCTATATCACAAACTTTTTAAAAAAGAAATCACAAGAAATAGGAAAGTACTTGCACTGTATTATCTATTCATCTCCAAACTAACCTTTACCTAGAAAAGGGAGAAAGGGAAAGAAATAAAATGAAAAAAATATATAACCTTCGAAATTTTATATTCACCCAGATGTTAGCCTATAAAAAGAAGACACCCCGGCATAGACAATCCAGGGCTCCGTCGTTTCCAGCACCTGCATTCAAGTTGCTGAAACTGCAAAGAAAAGTTAACTCTATTTAACACGTTTAGTGCACATGAGCCTTTTCATTGTTTCTTAAACTCCTTAGTTACCTTCGTTAAGAAAATACTACCCTCGAGGAAGAAGACAAGAGAAAAGCAAAAGTCCACCTCTGTGTATATAATTTCAATTTACAAAAAATGGTAAGTAAAATACATAAAACCTTTGGGACAGTACTATAGCTGTCACTTGGCACATGGTGAACCTAGTCAGGCTATTTACTTACATAGGTGTGTTATCTGAAGGTCAGAAATGTAATAAAAAACTAACTGAATACAAAAGGAAGCCAATGAAAGATGAAATAATCCAATCTCAAAATATCCCACTTAAATCATTGATGGTTTTTGTTTGATGGCTTTTAAAATTATTATTTCTCTGGAAATAATTAGAGCTTTAGAAAAAGCACTCACTGTAAAAATTTGCATAATGAACCGTACAGAATATTAGAAGTGAGAAGAAGTGGGCAAGCGCGCTGAGGAGGCACTGCCAGGGCGGCACCCGGCGGCCTAGCAGGCTCCTCTCTGTGGCACGGGGGGGGGGGGGCTCGGACGCATCGGCCCTTGAACGGACAGGCACCTTGGCAGGAAAACATCAGGGGCTCTGCTATTTCTGTTTCCTTCCCTCCATTTAGGGCTTTCTCTTCTGGTCAGCTGTCTGAATATTATCCATTTTCCTCTCAACCTCTATAATCTACATTTTTTTCCTCTCTCTGTCTCAAGTTCAGTAAATCTCACTTTTCCTATGGAACAATTACATTTATTAGGTTAAGTTATGTTTCTGTTTTACCTTCGTGGCACCCTTCTCTGTTTCTCCCTCCCTAAATCATTTCTTTCTTTCTATCTCTTTTCTCTTTCAGGTCCTCCCTGTCCCCTCGGGCCTTTCTCTTACTCTGTCACCTCAAGGTGCAGCCGAGTTTACTGCCCTTTTCCTGTCACTCCGTACACTCTTCAGGAGCCGATCTCTTTCTCCCCTGTCTTTCCGTGTGGCCTGTGTGTGCATTTGAGGAGGATGACTTATGCATTTGGTCAGAGGTAAGGAAAGGGGTCATTATACCCAAGGAAATGCAGAATGTCTCTGGGAGAGTAGATTTTTCAAAATATTTTATTTCAATGGAGAGTACCAGCAGATGCAAAAATTAAAAAGTAATATCCATAAAATATGATCTCTCTGGGTTTCAAACGCACTGCCTTTATATCCTGCAGGTGTTCTTCAAGACCAAGTTGAAGCACATTCATTTAAAAGATCTCTTGCTATTTTATTTTTATGTTTCATTTCCCCAAAGGTTTTTAAGTGATATCTTTAGCACCATTTACTAAAAAAAAAAAAAAAAAATAGATGCATTTGTCTACTGAATCTGAATACTTTGGTTTGACTCCAACAAAATGCATTTTAACAAGTCTCTTCTTAGTAGAGGCACAGTTTAAGTAACCTATTGTGCATTTCGTTTGTAAGTAATTTATTATTGAGTACAAATGACCACACTTTCTAACAAGTCAAAATCAACAGAAGGCAGGACTTGGAGGAAGGGTCCACCATTAGCCCAACTAAATTTTTGTCAAGATGGCATGAAAGTCATAGTTCATATTTAATTTAGTTTATAACACTGAAAGATTCTGGAATCTTTCATAGTGATGACATACAAAACTAAATTGTGTCTTCCCATTTGGGTAGGGGGAAAAAAATGCTTTATTTTCCCACCAATGAAGTAATCCTAGAAACTGGATAACTTTTAATATGTTTGTTAATTCCATCTCTGAAAGAAATGAGCATGTATATGTGTATTCAGCAATGATGATGACACCACCCCCCAAAAAAATCTCTGAAGGGTTTTCCATCTGCAGATCTCCCCCTTACATTCTAGAGGCTAGAGAGCAATGGGTGGCTTTTATACGGCACCTGATTGATATTTCCAGGGTGTAAAAGCCTCCACTGGCAGGTTAGGCTGATATTGCATATTCAAACACATACAATGATATATTTGTCATTGCTATTGACCTTTATCTCTCCAATTTCCTGACAACCTTCTACAGTTATTGACATTACAAATACCAGCAACAACGTGCAGGGCAAAGTATAACCTTTCATTTACCTTCATGTCCCTCAAATGACTCGTGTAGGTAGTTTCAACAAAAGCGGCAAACAATGATACTGTTGATTTTTTTTCCCTTAACTTGCTAAAATGTTTTCCATTTTCTTCTTGTTCTCAGAAAATCATGCCAATAACTCTCTACAAAGGAAACGATTTCAAATGAATACAGGTAATTAGAAGTGTCAAGAAATCAGCAAAGTAGGGTGTCTGCCATCATTTCTGTGGAAAGAGTGCCAGGTTCCCTTTCAAAAGGTCTTTGTCATTTTTTAATAGAAGGTAATTAATGTAGACTACAGTCAAATGTACAAGATCCCAGTCGCTTGTCTTTCTTGCCATAGAAATGGGACCATAAAGATGTTTTGATATCTAGAAACAATCTTCTGAGGTTATTTTTAAATGACTTTTAATTACAAAAGTAGTTCTTTTAGTCTTTTCATTTTTAAAAGAAAAAAAGATTTAGAAAGAGAGTATTTATTAGAAGACAAAAGAAAGAAAGTTTGGGGAGATAAAATTATCTGGAAAGTGAAACAGGATTTTATAAAGCTGACAAGAGTTGAGGATGCAATGAATTAGCCTATATCTCAAAGATTTCCAGCAGCAAGATAAATAATGCATAATGACCTAGTTGGAAAGAATTACACACTTTTAAAACCATAATACATTGGAAGAATGAGACTTTTTTCCTCTCTAAGGCCATATACACCAAACTATTTGGCTACATTAAAGCCATCCTTCCATGAGATCAGCAACAAAGGGTCCACAGGTATTTATTAAACAGGAGAATATTTAGAGCTGTTCCCATTCTTTTGGGAATGAGGGTGATTTTCAAGCCAATTCTGAGAATATCTGAAGGTCATAGTTTTCTAATATATACAAATAGAATAATCCTTCCAGGATAAAGCTTTACATCTATTTACACATGAAATTTTCTCATTTCATCTCTTGGGTCTCAGGAAACAGCAATATTCTCTCATTTAAGTTTGTGTTATCTTGGGAGAGCAAAAAAAATTCTCAATCACAACAAATATATCCTAAAACCTTGAAGTTTGAAGTTGAAATTATGAGGCTATTTTAATATTGATGATTTTAACCTTGAAATATTGATTAATTTGGGAGTATGACAAAATTGCATATAAGTACTTAATAAGTATGGTCATTGTTATCTATTATTGGGAATAAAATGGACTGGAGAAAAAATATCACAAAACTCCCATAATACATCTTTTTCAGTGCAACAAGTCGGGTAAGATCCTGTTGTGTGTTTTCTTTAAACACTCATCAAACACTCAAAGTAAAAACACTAAACTACAATGTATATGATAATCCTGTTATTCCATTTACCGATATAGGCTTGTGGGAGTAATAATTTAATGTATTTTTGTTTATAAACCAGTCAAATAAAGTCTTCAGGGTGGGTAAATCTGACCATGTTAGAGCATATGGCCACTTCATCCAAGCATAATCTTTAAAGTCTGGCATTCAACTAAAGTTTAAATATTTCCCCAAATATTTCCCCAAAGGTGGAAGACACAGCAAAGTCGTAATGAAGACGGAGCCTAGGAAAAAGTGGCTTGACAGACATGGTTGGGTTGCTCAGGCCCAAGAAACGTTCACAAACGACGGGCCCAAGTTTTAACCCTTGCGTGGAAGAAATAATCTCAGGCTCTTAATTATTGAAGGTAAATAAAGTGCAATTCAGAAGCTGAGGTTAATTTACAATATTATGTAAGAAACATGGTCAGAAGCACAGAACACAGTCAGAAAGATAGACAGAGAAAATTGAAAAGGGTGAGGGGTTCAAGAAGCACATGGGCATCAAGGAAGCGGAGGAGGGACTTGCCCAAGCGCCTGAATCCAGCTGATAGCCCTTCCCTGCTTATTTGGCCCTTGCTCTGTTGGCCCCAAGACCGCGTGTGCTCAGGAAAGTAAGTCTAAGGCAGGATCAGCTCAAGCTGTGCTGCCTCGTGCTCCAAGTCATATAATCTCAGCTAAGAGCCCCAACTCAGTGCTTTCCCAGAGCCTGTATTATAAAACCCATCCCAGAATCAAAAGAGGTTGAAACAGTTACTTGAAAGGCCATGTTCCAAGTATAATGTGTTCAACTGGTCTATATTTTACCCCTTCCCTTCCTTTCTTACTTGTAAATAAAAAATTCCATTAAGATGTGTCGCATTACTGCCCTCCTGCCAAAGACCATGAAAATGAGTCATTTCTTCTATTACTGATGACATAGTTTATTATGCATGGCCTTAAAAAACAGATGAACCTATTGGTTAATCGCTGTCAAAAATAATAGCAAAATATTAACCATGCTTAAATCAAAGATTACTGGTTTCATTATACCTTGTTGTTCAAATACACAGTTCCAGGCAGGGCTGGTATTCAGCCAGGAGGTAACAGAACAGTCTATGTTGGTTGTTAAAATGATAAAATACTGCTATTCATAGTCACAAACTACTAACTGCTCTTAATCTCCAAGGACCCACCATCCTCTTACCACCCTGGTTCCTCATTCCCATAATACCCACCCCCAAGCTAATTCAAGTAATGGGTTTATAGCAACAGGTTCTCCAGGGCACATCTTGAGCAATGTGACTGATGTCTTTTCTTATTGGCTTGTGCTGATACCATACCAGTTATTAAATTTTAAAAATAATTATCCCTGATTTGAGCTTCTCACTTCACCGAATGGGTTAATTAATTAAACTTCCTGGGCATGTATTTTGCAGCTGGTAAACTTATTCTATAAAAGCCACATTTATATTTTCATCGCCAATTCAGTTGATTGATAAAACAACTCTTAAATCCTCTAGTCAAATTATATCTTCCATATTATTTATATTTGTACATGTGTTTGGGCAGAATCAAATGTATTTAAGAAATTTGGTTTAGCACAGTTCAGATGCACCTCTGCAGCCCTTCTTTGAATAGAGGTAGGATTGCCTTATACTTGTGTAGAAAGTTTATCAAGCTCATTAATTTTCATCATAGAATACCAGCTTTACCACCTGCAAGTCTGATATCTAAAATATATAGCTCTAAGTTCAATAATCAATTCAAATATTGTTGTGGGTCTGTTATGAACTAGGCAATTGGCAATGTATATGCCCATGCTTAAGGCACATGGAGTTCAATTTTTAAATGAGTTCCATCCAACTTCTGCCAAAGCATGGTCAAGACGATCAATAGTTGAGAAAGTCTAAAAAATATTGACTGTCTTTTTCTCTCAAATTATCTAAAATCTATTATAAAATCTACTGTAATAATAGAATATAATGGAGCTGGACTATATTAACTTGGCATTCTATAAAAATGCTTTCATTAAATTAATAAGTGTTGTTGAAATTCAATACAAGAGCTAGAACAATGAAAACCATTTTTTTGCCTCTTTCCTAAATTAATGATTCAACATATTATTCAACCTCACTCTCAAATTTATAGCTCTGATCTAGACCGGTCAGAACTCACTTTTATTATAACCACTTTGATATCTCTTCTGCCTCAAAGTTATCTGAAATTTAACATGTCTAAGACCCACCTGATCATTTCCCCTCCAAATCTGCTCGTCTTTTAGGGAATTCCTATCTCAACACCTTCATCCACTCAGAAAGGACAAGTCTGAAATTGACCCCTCGCTCCTCTTCACCCTCATATTAAAACTATTACCAAAGCCAGCTCATTTAATCCCTTCAATGTGTTGCAAATCTCAGCTTCTCACTACCTCCACATTACCATCCTTCATCTAGACACACAACAGCCACCTCAACGACCCTCCGCTTTCCCTCGGAATGCCCTCTGCTCTGCACTGTGGAGGGATGTTCTCCAAATAAAATCCAATTACTTCTCCCTCTGCTTTCCAGATAAAACCTGTGAAAGGGTCCCGTGCCTCTCGGGCCTGCACAGCCCTGTCGGAGCGGCCCAGCATGCCTCCATCTGCGCTACCTTCTCGCGCGGGCCTGCCCTCCTCCTGCTACAAAGGTTCCAGCCACGTGGCCTGCAGTTCAGTTCCTGGGTGTCCTTCCTACCACAGGGCCTTTGGACACACGGTGCCCTTTGTCCTATCCCACCGCTTCTCCTAGATCAGTGCCTCTCACACTTTGATGTTCAAAAGGATGACCTGAGGATCCTGTTAAAACAGAAGCAGGTTCTGAATCAGCAGGTCCAGGCTGGAGCCTGAGATTCTGCGTCTCTGAGGAGCTCCCAGCTGGTGTCAGTGTTGCTGGTCTACGGGCAGCACTTTGAAAGCAGGGACCTAAGCAGCTTCTGCTCACCACTCTTTAGGGAACCCTCTCCAAAACCCCAAGTCCAGGTCATGTTCTTCTGTTATGGGTTCTCATGGAACTGCATGCCTTTCCACATGGCAAAGATGTCTCTTTGTAGGATTCATGGCCGTTTTCTCCACCAGTGTAATCTCCAAAAGGGCAGAGAACGATTTTGCTCAGTACTGAGTTCACGGTGACAGGCATAATGCTGAGGCCACAAAAGGCATTTAATAATTAGATGTTGAATAAATAAAGGAGAGAAGAAAGGATCCATGTCATAAATTGTTGGAGTTTAGGATTAGAACAAAGTTTGAAATCTTCCCTTACTGAGGAATATGGAAATATTTTCTTTTATTAAGTGAAAGCCATATAACCCATCACATTTTCTTATTTATTTATTTATTTATTTATTTATTTGCCTCATCTGTGGGAAGTGTTCTTAAATTTACTACTATATTGTAGTAATCAGTTTAGTGCAAATTTAATTTTTAATTTTAATAATTTCACCTCCGTTTTTTTGTTTATGACCCCTTGTTTTATCCTAACTTTTAACTGTGTTGTATGTTGATGTTTTGCAATAAACCACACCAAATCCTTTTTGGAAATAGTGAAGTAAAAATTACTTAAAAATTATAAGTGAATAGATTTACTTGATGCATTAGTAGTTATAGGCTGTAGAGAAAGAATTTGATTCTGGAGTCCAACAGTTAGCATCTGAATCCTGACTTCATTACTTCATAGCAGTGTGTACAGCTTGAAAGTTGACACTTATTTATGTTATTACTTCTATTGCTGTTAAGAGGCACAGTCAGCATATTAAAAGAGTTTCCAAATGGAGTTGCCACTAATTTTAGATCGTGAAATTAGAGCACTCCATAGGCTAAAACTCTGAAAATGTACAATAGGCCTAAAATTGGAACAAGTATTAGTGAAAATCTATAAAGGTGGTTATGATTCTCAGGAAAAGCTTGAGGTCTCTGTAAAGATAGGATAATACTGCCTTGTGTTCAAATAATATTAGACACAGCCCAATTAATTGATCTGAACAAATTCGTAAAGCCAGTCGGCGGTAAAGCACACAGCAGGCATCAGAGCACCCAGAACTAGTTCCTATTCCGTAAGTTTTGATTCCCCAATGATTGCATGATTTCCAACATTCAATACCTAGATATCGAGAAGAGCATTTGAAGTGCTGAAAGAGAACTTTACAGCATAATAAATAAAGTTGGACAAATCATATTGATTTAAGGTTGGACAAATCATATTGAATACTTGTCCACAAACCAAAGACACCATAAAAGCTCCTGTGATATACTGCAGCTGAGCAGATATCTTGCCCTCAGGGAAGCTTCTATTTTAAAAATTCAGTGTGTGCTGTGTTACTTATGTGTAAAACTTATTTAAGCTTAACTGCAACTTAAAGGTTAACTGATAATCAATATATAATGTATCACCAAGGGCAAAATATAACTTCTAAATTAATATATAGAGAGGTCTTATCTTCAATTAAGGGCAGGTGAGTGCCATGGAGAATAAAACTGACTTTGGGTTTGAAGACATTTTATAACATGCGGTTATAAATGGATCTATTTTAAACAGCTCGTTGTAGATCCAAGAGAAATTTTTAAAAATGAAAGAAAGTGAGAAAATATATCTTTCCAATCTATTAACAATTATTAATTGTCGCTCTCCAATGTTAATTGAGCGACAGCGCAGTGAGGTTTCTTGTGTGCACCCTCATGTCAGTGACCCCAGATGAAGAAGAAGAGAGCTCTTTACAGCAAAGTCTCACAGTGGACAAAAACTCTCTTGGGGTGTTAAGGGGCTTGTCTCACCTTTTACTTTTCAGTTTTATATCTGTGATTCGTGAGTGTCCAAATAGTATGCAAAAGAAACTTTTTAAGAGAGAGAAAATACTGATTTTAGTCTGAGGCTAAATGTAGCACACCCAAACCTGAAATTAAAATTCAGAGTCATGTATGCTCGCAAGAGGTAACAAAGCCGCCTAGGAAATGAAACGAGCTCCACTTACCTCCCAGGGCTGCAGGACAGCTCAGCAGGTATTTAGCTGCGCTCAAATGTTTTCTGTCCTAATCTTTCACTCCCCAGTTAAGCCTCTCCAGCAAACATTTGTGGGATAAGCAGGACTTTCAATTCATTCACTGTTTTGAGGTTTTCAAGTTGTATCTGTATGGGCCTGTTCTTTTAAAGTTTAATTCCATTCAAATCAGTAGGAGAGACAAGTTCCCTCTAATGTGATGGAACTTTTAAAAGCATCATACTGCTTTTACACACAAGACACACTGCAAACCAGGAGAATTCCATACAAAAGAAAAATTTCCCCTGGAAGGGGGAAAAAAATATGATTAATTTCTGGTTCAAAAAACGGCATACCACCTTCCAAAAAAAGTACATAGCTGTGGAAAAATAAAATGCAACGTTTTAAGGGCTGAAGTGTAAGAAAATCCTCTGTCATAAAGACATCCAAATATCTTTTGAACTATTTACACCATATGTGTCCCAATAAGGCTCTTTTCTGATTAAATAATGACAAGTAAGTGGAACCAAAGATGGCTTCAAAGACCCTGAATCTTTACACAGCTTTTTGTAATTTTGCAAGTGTGAAACTTAGCTATCATTAAACAAATCTTCTAAAGCATAATTTTCTTGGCCTGTGAAATATGTCTAGAAACAAGGAGCCATGCCCATAGTAGGCACTCAAAAAATACAACCAAATAAATTAATAACAAATGAATGCATAGGAAAGTAATTCTTATAATAAGACATATCTTTGCTAAAATTCTGCACACAAATTTAATTACCTGAAAACAGTAATTGGGAACCTAAGGTGGACAACCACCTCTTAAACAAAATTAGTTGAGAGCTAACTGAGTGTGACAATCGGGCAATGGCCAAACACATGGGGACACACCAAGGAGGAAATTGTACAGTCATTAAAATTCTGAATACCTTGTAGGGATGTGGGAAAGTATTTATAACTAAATAAGTGTAAAAGCAGGGAAAACAACATGTACAGTAAAATATGAATGCTTTCCTACTCATAGAAAACAAGACTGGATTAAAATATGCAAAAATTTTAATAGTGGATATCTCTAGGTGAAGAGATTATATATTAAGTTTTCATTTTTGATGAAATGCCCTTCAATAAACATGTAAGGTTTTTAAATTCAAAATAAAAAGATGCTTTTTGAGTGGTATATAAGAGTGCTATAATGCTACGATACCTTTTAAGATCTAAAATTCCTTTTAAGAAAATATGGCCATTTAAGTAGTGCTCTATAAAACCACGGAGCTACTCATGGATTCAGCTGTCCCAGCCCTAGACACCCAGAGAGCCCCAGAGCGGTGCCGGTAAACATCTAGATGACATCGGGGTGCCTCAAATTGCCCAGTCAAAAAGGAGCATCTGTATCAACAGAAGAACATCCTTGTGAAATAACACTAGGGCAAACAAATTAAAACCTCCAGGGACACTTTAGATACCAAAAACTATAGGTTTTCAATCCACAATAATATTTGAGAGCTAGTCATCAAGAGACTTTACTACATAAGAATGTAACAATCCCATCTTTGACATCATAGCTTTTGCAGGCAATCCAGCTCTTCAGCTGTGGGGACAAGAAGACCTCAGCGGCCCCCAGGCCCAAATTCTCTCCTCTCAGCTATCCTCTTAACACACACACACACACAGCGTTATTTCCCTTAACAGGTTTTTAAAAAAATAAAAATTCCAGGCCTGAATATTCTTGTCCTGAATTGAGCTTTGCAACCTGCAGGAACCAGTTTTGTGGTCAAGGGTATGGAACTCATTGATTGATCCCTTTAGACCACGAATCCACTCTAAGAACTGAGCACATGGTCAGTTCCAGGCAAACCACATGGAGTAAGAAACAAGAGAACAGCATTGCTCTGAGTGAATGTCAGGGAAATAGAAGGCAGAAGAGATACTTGGTGATGGATGGATAGATAGATGATATAGATAGATGATGATAGATAGATAGATAGACAGATAGATAGATAGATAGATAGATAGATAGATGATAGATAAATAGATAGATGATAGATAGATAGATAGATAGATAGATAGATAGATAGATAGATAGATAGATAGATGATAGATAGATGATATAGATAGATAGATAGATAGATAGATAGATAGATAGATGATAGATAGATAGATAGATAGATAGATAGATAGATAGATAGATAGATAATAGACAAGTAGGCAGATAGACAGAAATTTATCTATTACAAGGCAATTTCTTTGAAGCTATGTTCTCCAAAGCCTTGACAGGAAAAAAGACAACAAAGTAGGGTTGTACCAATGAAGACCCAGGAAAGAATTGTTGCTCTGTGTCAGCAGCATCATACAGATTTACAGGTTTTAAAATAAACAGAAAAATGAACATACTGGTGAACCGTTTCACAAATATTATGGTGATATTAGCAAACAATGAAATAGAATCAAAGATAAATTTGATGCTGACCCGTGCCATCTGCTGCCTGGCATGGTCTAGTGCAAAACTGAACATTCTGTCACCACATACCACATGCCTTCAGCCTTTCAACAAAAGCAGCATCCAGTTACTCAAGGTGTTGGGCACAAAATGACTAGCTGGAAATTTACTTGCTCAAGCGACTATCTGATAATCCCACACAGCTTGTGGTAGGAGCAAATGTGTTAGAAGCAGTCGGATGAGTTGAAGAAGTGTACGTGGGGTGAAAGATGAAGGCAATCCTGTTTCTGCGATGACTGACTTAGATGGGACTTCAGCTGGAAGATGTTTCAGAAAACTGTGAAATAATAGCTGACGGGGAAACCTTGGTGAGATGGCTAGCGTTTAAGGGATAATGCTGAATGAAGACACCAATGTGCGTGTCCTGCACCAACTGAAAGAAAGCACTGAAAATTTCTTTTTTAAGCCTTAATTCTCAATCAGAAAAGAATCTTTAAGGTACAGAAACAATTCAAAATATGTAATAAAAATGATTCCAGGGAAGAAACTAAGTAAAAATTATAGATCTTTTGAAGGGGAAAAATCACTCTTTTGATGTAGAAGATTAATGCAATATGACAGACAAAGGTAATCCTGGTCAAAGCTCTTTTAACTCTTTCAATAGGTATGTGCTGAGCAACTGCGATATGCCGCCCTACTCGGTCCCTCCTAGAGACACAGTACATGAGCCAAACCCATATGGTGTCACCATCAAAGAGCTTACAATGTAGACAGACTGTATGTAGACTCGAGTGTCACAGAGACTTCCATGAAAAGTGTTATTTAACCAGGAGTATTAGGCCCTGGCAAGTGTGGCTCAGTCGGTTGGGCATCATCCCATGAACCAAAAGGTTGTAGGTTCGATTCCTGGTTCAGGGCACATGCCCAGGTTGCAGGCTGGATCCCCGGGAGGGGGCGTGTAGGAGGAAGCCCATAGATGCTTTGCTCTGACATTGATGTTTTTCTCTCTCTCCCTCTTCCTTCCTCTCTCTCTCTCTCAAAAAAAAAAAGAAAAAAATCAATAAAAATATTTTAAAAAAAACCAGTAGTGTTAAAAGTGAGCAAGAGATATTTAGGCAAACAATGAGTTGGAGGCAGAGGGAATCCGGTGTCCCAGAGCATTCTACGACAAGAGGAAGAATGGGGCTTCTTAAGTATAAAAAAGACATTGTGAGTTGCATGTAACAAGAAAGGAGACAACTGCTACCAGGCTAGTCTAGAAGGAGGGGTGGCTGCCAGATCACACAGGGCCCTATGAGCCCTGTTAAGGGTATTAATCTTCATCTCAAGAGCAGTGAAAATCCACCAAGTGGTTTCGAGCAGAGTGGAGTCAAGAAGGTGTGTGAGTTGAAAAGGTCACTCAGGCTGTAATGGGAAAAAATAATTATATAGGATTTGGCGGGGAAGTGCAGGCTGCCAGAGTATATACCAGAATCGGGGTGGGGGCGGCGAAAATAGAGATGAAAAGAAGTGAGGGATCTGAGAGCTATGCAGGAGGTCATTGGCAGAACTCGGGGATAAGTCGGATGAAGAGGGCAAGGGAAATTGAGCTGGGAAGGGTGACCTCTGATCTTTCATGCCCTCTGGTTACAGGTTCACTGAGATGGGAAACCCTGGAGAAGGGGCAGGCCCAGGAGCAGGGCTGGGATCTGAATTGTCTTGAATGTGTTTTTGAGTTTGAGGTGATTTGGATACATCCCCTTAGGAAAACTGAGTAGACAGTCTGATATATGGGTTTTGAACCCAGAAGAGAGGTCTGAGCTGGAGATATAAACGTGGGAGACATTTGATTATAACAAAGCCTTTGGTTCCATAGGGGTAGGGAAACAAGGTCATCAGGAAGAAATACGGGGGGGGGGAGGGTGTAATTTTAGAGTCAATTTTGAGAAATTTTCAAAAACTAATGGCCCAGTAAAAAGAGCATATGCTTGGGGGGGGGGGACCCAAGATAGAATGTCCTGCATGGTAAGAGGAAAATCAGGATTGCATGTTACGGGAGTCCAGAAAAGAGAAAGCTGTAGGGAGGAAGGACTGCTGGACACGTAGCAACCTTTCATTACTACTAAGCTTCTGCAAATTTAGAACTAACTCAGAAAAACCACCTCCCCTACCCAAACAACAAAAATTATTTCTTCAAGCCTCTAAAATATTTTATTAAAATTATAGTAATGCTTCAGTCTTGTACCAAAAGCAGGCCTACATGGTGTAAAAGTGTAGGTAGACCTGCAAATGGGAAGTCTATACTTAAGGTTGCCCCTTACTGAGCAATGGCCACCACGAAATTGTTGGGGGCTGTCCCTTTTACTGCCTCTCTCATAGGGAGGGGAGGGAGTGGGGGGGCAGTCCTCCCCTAATGCCAGGAAAATAAAGTTGAGAAAAATGCTCCCCACCAAGCACAGATACAAAGAGAGCTGTTTATTTTCTAGAGCCCAGTGGGAAGGGATGGGGTCCCTTTGTCATTGCTGCCCCACGTTTGTGGTAAGGAACCTGGCACACAAGCACTGTAGGAAACGATCGTGAAACTGAATTAGAGCTCAGATGGGTTTAGGGGGGTCAGCTGGAACTGAAACCACCATTTAAGCCCCTTTCTCCCTGGGCAAGTAGGTTTGAAATTTGCCTCACTTAAGGGAAATTCTCCTGTAAGCCTCTGATCCGATATCCAGTTAGTATCTCCGGGCCCATGGCAGCCCACTTGCTCCGAAGGGCATCAAACAAGAAGGGAGAAAGCAATGTTTGTCGATGTTTGTGTTGCTTGGACCCCCGTTCATGCTCCAGGAAGATACTGAAGCAGAGAAAACAGCAATTATTTCTCACAGAGTTTCCAGGGGGTGTGAATGCCATGTAAGTTCATGTTCACAGAGATGATATGTCTTCGATTTGAGAAAGGTCTTATGAGTTCCTGAGTTAATGAAAATGCACTTTTCTTCCTCTCGAATCGGGAACTTCCTTAACATACCTGGGCACTTAAACAACTAAAGGGTTTGTGCTTTAAGGGGAGACCTAACCAGAGAAGACCAGGGATAAATGGAAAGTATTCCAAATGTTTCCTGCCTTCCAAAGATTACAAGGGCCCTGGGAGCTCTCCCTGGTGCTACTGATTCCATGACCTGCCTCCTTTGCTTGATCTTATCTTTGCTCTGCTCGGTGCAAATCTCCGGCCAGAAATCCATCCTGAAGGTGCTCAGAGTCACTGTTGCTGCCTCTGGCCAGTGACACTGGGCTAGGGTTATAGTCCTGCCCACCACCCGGCACCTCCACCCAATTTGTCTTTATTAAAATTACAATTCTGAAAGCAGCACTGTCTCGGGATGCAACCTCGATGATGCTCCTGCCTAGTACTCCCCCTTCAAACTCTCAAACCTCACCATAAATTCTTAAGAGTCTTGCCAAAAAGATTTAGAGAACTTGAAGGGAGCTTAAAGATTATTCAATAAATACTCATCACTGTCCTAGAGTCCACTTAACCTTCACTGCATCCTTAAAAGGTAAGTAGTTCTATTACCCCATTTTACAGATGAGGACACTGAGACACGGGATGGTTAAGTAGCTTTATGGCTGGATGTCACCCCACTTGCCTTCCTGCTAGTCCATGTCGCCCGCCTGGGCCCGTGGCCCCTCCTGCTCCTCTCTGGCCTGGGCTATCCCATGGGACTGGATCCCTCACCCAGCTCGTCCTACAGCATCTCCAGGCTCAGGCTGCTTCCCTGGGCAGCCAGTCTTGGCCTCAACAACACACTTCATAGAGTAGTTAGTTATAAGTGGGACCTTGGGTTTTTTGTTTGTTTGTTTTTAATCTTCACCCAAGGATATTTTTTCCATTGCTTTTCAGAGAGAGTTGAGGGGAGAGAGAGAGGGAGAAACATCGATGTGAGAGAGACACCAGCCTGCAACTGAGGTACATGCCCTCAACCAGGAATCAAACCCAGACCCTTCAGTCTACACAGACCAACACTCCAACCACCGAACAAAAAATGGCCGAGGCAGGACTTTGGGTTTTGATCGACAGAATTTGAATCCTGGCTCTGCCGCGTCATAGCTCTGTCACCCGCGTAGTTTGCTGAATAGCACAGCTTGTTCCTTCATCTGTAAAATGGGAGAGCTGGTATCTACTCCATCAGGGTGCTTAGAGGGGTGCATGAGAGAATATACCTAAAGTGATTTGTGCACAACAGCTGCTCAATAAAAGAGAGTTATTATTTTGGGGCACGTCCCATGTGTCAGGGAAGTAATTGTTACCCCTCATGCTCTGGCATGCCAAGCACAAACTTCTGAAACAGGGCTCACATATAAACTGGAGACCAATTTTATACAGTTTCTTATATAGTCACACACAAACACACATACAACAGAGGTTATAGAATATTGCTTCATCACACTTTAGAAATGTTATGTCACTAAAAGACCAGTATTGAAAATTATTAAAATTTTATATTTTTGCAGTTAGTTAATGGTCAGTGAGGTTACATGTGTACCCAACACTTGTTGGTGTTTAGTTTCAAATTATGGTAATGTACATTAATACGCATAATTACAAGATCCCAAAGCCTGTCTCCCATGCACTTTACACCATGAGGTCCATGGGGTCACTAAATCCAGGCAGTTTATGTCTGATACCAAAACCCAATCAGACCCAGTCAGCTGGTGCCAAGGCCATGCCATGAAGGTTGTGCATGTGGAAATGGAAAGATCTGTTTCAGTTAAGAACCTGTCACACTGAGTCCAGTAGCAGGAACTTCTGGCTTCTGGACCTGCAGTCCTTACAAATGTTTCCTCTGAGAGAGTCCACTGTCCTGTCTGAAATACAGTCTCAATCTGAGCCTCCACCATTCATTAAATGTGTTCTTAATGACCTTTACACTTAGTTGGGGATTAAGAATAAAATGCCCAGATCTAAGATCCCTTTTCATTCATTCTACCTTTCTATAAATATAGAAATGCAGGTATGTAGACAGGTAGGAGAAGAGATACTGCTTGGTGCAGGGACCACTGCTATACATTCAAATCCATTTTCTTTTTAAAAAACATATAGTTAGCCTGGCTGGGCGTGGCTCAGCGGTTCAGCATCGACCTGGGATCCAGGCGATCGGGGTTCGATTCCCGGTCAGGGCACATGCCCAGGTTGTGGGCCCGATCAATGACTCTCTCATCATTGATGTTTCTATCTCTCTCTCTCCCTCTCTTGTCCTCTCTCTGAAATCAATAAAGATATATTTTTTAAATAAATAAAAAACGTACAGTTAGACAACATTTTACAGCCTCCCTTGAAGTTCAGGTTTGGTGCCATGACCAAGTTCTTCCCAATGCAATTGGAGCAGAAGTGGTGTGTAGCACTTCAGTGCTTCATCCATAACAGCTTCCCCTGTGTGAGCCTCTATGCTGCTTTCTTTCTGCCAGCCAGCTGCAGATGGTAATGAGGACCTTGGAGATAACCGAGTCATAAGGAAAAAGGAGTCTGGGTCCCTGAATGACCATGTGGAGAAGAGTGCCCCGAGCACCTCTCCAGGGCTGACAGATTCTACAGTATTCAGCTGTTGGGTGTCTGTCTCCGCTTGTCACCACAGATCGCCTACCCTCACCGATAGACTGCCCACTTCTCCTTGGAAGCGTTCAAGCTCGAAACGCAATAGATGTGCCGGGGAAGAAGTAATACACCTCCAGCATGGATAGTATCCAAGTCTCAGGCCCTGAGTCCAGCTAAAAGGCTCTGTACAAAAATCTGGTTTAGAGTCAGTAGTATCCTTCGTGAGAGGTAAGAACATATAAATAAATTGCCTAAAACCACACATATTTTATGCAGCAAAGCTAATATTTAAACCCCAGTTTCAGCCTCAGTCCAAGGCGCTTCCACCATACGCCAGCAAACAGGATCCCTTAAGAGCTTCCATTCAAGAACCATTAACTAAAAATACTACTTTTCCACTGAGCCCTGGCCTCTAGAAATGCATTGCCTTTCTCCTGTGCATGTTTCTAAATTCTTTTGAAGTAATTTTTTATGCATTTTGTAGATAAGAACATTAAGGGGCAGAAGTTACATTAAGGGGTTACAGAGGCAGATTTCAGAGCAATTATTTTCTAGATTTCGTCTAAAAATAAGACCTCTCTTACCAACCAACCCCCTTGTTTATAATGCATGAACCCTTTCAGGCTTATATCTTTTTCTTGATATCTTAACAGGGGTTTTATAGTACAGATACTTCAATAGCTTTAATGTGTCTACACTTTTATCTCCGTAATAAGAGTTGTAATGTGGATGCAACTCTGATTTTTAAAAATAACTTTCTTTTTCTAAGAGTAGATAGTCTATGCTTAAGCCTTTGGGAGTTTAATTTCAGATGCATCTTATAGGTAGCAAATACATAAAACTGTGAGTAATATTTACGTCAATAATAGACACAATGCTGTAACATTTTTAACTTGAATGTTGCAATCTGTATAAAAAGACACTGAATGCTCTGAGGGAAGTCAGGTTCTGCAACCCTGCAGCATCAATCATGATTCCATTGAAGACTTGACATAGCAATTAATGGCGTATCTGGCGTATATAGGTGCCTCTAATCATGTGTTGGACTGCATACCAAAATAATACTGGGCAAGGACTTCCAGTAAATTACTTTCATTCACTCTGCGCAACTGAGTAGAAATTCTCTCCTTGTACTCTGGACAAATTACTTCTGCCACACGTGTATTTTTGACTAGGACGAGAGATTACATAGAAATGGTGATGATCACTCAGGCAATACATGCACTGAATCATGTGAGGATCAGTTATGATGCCCAGCTGAGGACCCACCGGTTTAAATCCTTTTTAGAATAACCTTTCTGCCAGGGTTGGGAAAGCCACCTTTTGATCTATTAAATCAAACGGTCCTCAAGTGACTACAACATTTCTGGACAAAAGAGTTGACTTTTTCCCCACAAATGTTACCGTGGAAAACATTTCCCTCCCCCTCATCCCAGTGTCCACCCAGTCTGGGATGCTAAGCATGACGTCAGCATTAAACCATTTCTGTGTGTGATATTTGCACTTAACGTTGCCTTGGATCATTTTAACTATAGCTCTGCTGCCATGTTAGTTCTTGCATTAACTCAATCATTTCTAGGCACTGTATTAAATATGACTCATTTTAATGCTCTATCGATAGGCCTGACCTCATAATACAAACTGCTGTCCTAGGTCTTTAAATGTTGGACTGGGGTGTGCAGGTCAATGGCATGTTAATAAGAGTCAGCTATGCTCATGAATTGTTAATTACTTTGCTGTTTTAGATGGTTATGAAATAAGAACATAAAACGAGATATTTTCATACACACGCATACGCACTCACACACACACACTACAGTGCTGATATAGATTTAAGAGAGACTAAGTTTCTGTGGTTTGGGAGGTCTTACTCAAATCTATATATTCATTAAGGCAAGAGAAGTCTTTTTTGGCTCAGGGTAAAACTCCTTAAAGTTTATGTTTTCAATTGAACTTCATAAGGATGCACTACACAATTGTTGTAAAATTAGAAGAAATTATCAAAATAAAACAGTTGGGTGGAGGAAAAAAGACTAAAGTTTAACCTAAAAATATGTTGTGAAGTGTAGTTTTTAAATTAATTAATAGTCTTTTCTTACTTCAGAGTTGATACGTGTCTTTGTTCAGAAGCCTTCCTCTCCAATATTTAAATCTAGCTCTTGCGTATCACTGCACTTGCAAAGACAATGTTGTTTTATGTTCTGCCCTCAAGATGATTTGGCTGCATTAGAGGTAACTTTGAGAGCAACTTCATCTCAATCAGAAGAAAACGAACACAATGGCCTGGGCCATGTGCTCATAAATGTCAGATACACTTGGGCAAGCCTGGATTAGCATGTCCGTTAGGTCACGAGGGCATGGTCATTTCAGCTCTAAACTCCTCAAATTCATTTACCTTTTATTTGTCATCTGTTATGACATTTGAAGCTCAATTCGTGTGCTTTTCTTAGGATGTCTTATCTAATTGTTTCTGTAATTCATAGTTGCATTCTACATCTTATGATGAAAAAGGAACGCATTTGCATTTGCTGTCCACGTTCCCCAGCCCTTGTTTCCAAATGATATTTTCATAAGTGGAGTTTGAAGGTTTCCTATAATGCAATTCAAAAGTGCCTCTCCCGAAAAGGATAGGTTCCTAAAGCAATAAATCAATATATATTAGATATGGAAGGAGAAAAAAAGAAGCCAAACTTCTTCTGCTGGGTGTATCACACTATACAGCCACAATATATCTGCTTTTTTTTCTTTCTGTCTTGACAGGGATTCACAGATGTCTTTTTAACAACCATAAAACAGAAATACTCAATATGAAAACAAAAGAACATGTATATTGCCAGTAATAATTTGAGTAATCTACAACTCCTTCCATTAACACCGTTGTGTTTATCCATTTCCACATGCAAACTTCTTTCTGCTTATAAATCAGGAGCCTAAAGGGGAATAAATACATACGTATCATCGTGATCTAACACCCATCCCAAGCAAGCCTCATCCTGTGTCACTGCCTAAGTCATGCAAATTACACCAGAGCTGCCAGTTGACTAAGATTAATGACACTGCGCCAGCTTCTTTGTTTCTCTCTGCGGCCGTTTAGTGTGAAATACTATCCAAAAACATTATCTATCCTCGATTAATCCCACAAATTTGTTCACACGATGCACATTGTTTAGGGCAATTTACAACAGGAACATACTGAGCACAATTGCATTTAATTACTTGGGTTCTAATTACATTCATTAAAGGCTAATAAAATAAATGAAACAGCTTTAAAAGCTTCTGCAAAACACATGGGTCTTGTCTCCCTAGTGAAACATACAGTAGATGTTTGATGTGAAACACAGATTTGACTATATATGTGTGTTTATAGATCTATATGTATACATATTCCATACATTGTATAAGGTAGATTTGAAGTCATACGCAATAAAATATCAAGTATTCTATGAATGCATTTACTTAATGAGTGGCTGAGAGATTTTAGGAACCTAAAACTACTTTTTATGTGGCAAATAAAGAGAGAAGCAAATCAGTTTTCAAAATCCATTTTGAATCTTAATTGTTTCCACCTGCATGGCCCAGATGCCCAACCCTCTGTCTCCCCTGTCCACATTATAAAGGCCACTGATCAACAGAACAGGGTGGCAGTCCACTCAGACTGGGTCCTGGAGAATATTCCCATCAGGTTCAATCTCAAAACTCAGTCAGGACTTTGGCTCACTCCCCCAACACGGAAGGCAGTTTGTTTAAAGACCATCTAACCTACTGCATGGAAGGACGTTCACGCTGTAAGGCACACTGGGCACTCTGAACAATGTGCTCTGTGAGGTTAGAAAAATGAAGCTGTATATATCTCACTTGCTTAGTATTTCCATACCCACTTGATGCCGTGTGTTTGGACTATTTGAGAAAGAGGAAATGTAAAATATCATTGTTTACAACTATGCTGGAAAGAAACAATACTGGACATTCAAAGTAAGGGCTTTCGTTTCAAGCTTTTCTGTCCTCTGTCTGGAGCTGTGAATAATCTATATTACCCAAAGACAGATGTCTACCTAACTAATTGTCTTATATGCCTCTGAAGTCCACGCTCTACTTTATCAAGTCCACTGTGATTTCATTGGTAAAGATATACTATGCCTTGCAAATCCCTCTTTAGCACTCAGCACTGGGAGATGGGGCAGAAGCATATAAATCTAAATACGTGTGATTGGCATCTCTCATCACAAGCAGCATTTTGCTTCCAGAATGGATTTTAAGCATTATCTGAAATAAATTAAGAAGTTTGGGTGTGATTTTGATAGGCACTTGGATTTAGGATTTAGCTGGATTCAGATCCGAGCCAAAGAATAATGATATTTTAAAATCTTACACAGATGCATTGGAAATATCCTATTGTTGGCTGTTTTATATGGGTACTCTTTGACCCAGAAAGGTCCCATCTAGGTATCCGAGTTGAGGAAATACTCTCGCACATGCACAAAGAGAGAGTTAGGAAGATAGCTATTTTAGCATTATTTTTAATAGTGAAAAAACTGGAAATATCCTAAATGCTCATCAGTCAAGGAGTGATCGATAAACTATAGGAATCCCTATTACATAGTCCTATGTAACAATGAAAAATAACAAGGTAAATCCACGTGTGCCATATGGAAGACTCTCAAAAAGCAAGTGTTGGACAACATACACTATGTGAATATACAAGGTAAAACAGTGTGGGGATGTGTGTGTGCTTGTGCACCCGTGCATGTGTGTGAATGTGTGTGTGTGAGTGCTTGTGTGTGTGTGCGTGTGAGCGCATGTGTGTGTGAATATGTGTGTGAGTCTGTGAGTGCATGTGTGTGTGAGTGTGTGTGTGTGGAAAATGGCCTGGAAAAATTAAAAACTCATAGCAGTGGTGACCTCGGACGAGAATAGACATGAGGTAGGTAGGAAGGGTCTCACCGCAGGAAAGAGAACTTCCACTTGGCATTCAATATACTGTGAAATTAAGTATATATTAAGTATAAATTAAGTATATAAGTATTAATTCTTATAAAAATTCACTTTATAAAAATTAGTCTATGCGAGAGCTAAATACTTAGAGCCACACACACCAATTTCCCAGGTAGCTGCCTCTGATAGCTCTTCAGAACACGGTTTGAAAGAGACTGTTCCAGAAAGTTATGAAACTGAGGGGGGTTTGACAGCCTGGAAGTCTTCCCTCTTCCATGCCCACTGTCTGCTCCTGCCGTATTATTTTCATTTCCTCCTGCCCACGCCCCTGCCAGCATTGGGGGGGTTCCTTCACCATGACACAGCCTCGGGGCCCTGGGTGCCTGGGAGACTCCCCCAAGGGAGCGCGGCCGGCGCCCAGGGCCGCCTGTGAGTCGGGGTCCCCGTCCAGCAGCGAGGGTGCCCCTGGGGCCACGGGCGCCTGCCTGGGTGCAAAGCGAGCACCGCTGCTGGCTTCAGGAAAGGCTTTAAAAGAACGACGCTCCGCTGTCATGGTTCATTCACATGAATGCTTTCGCGGGGTTTCAGCGCTGTTTCATAAAACTCAGAATCACGACAGCATGGAAGAGGGCCCAAGGCAGAAAATGGGGAGTAAGCTGAGAAGCACGCAGGACTGCGAGGCCTTGGACGCGCGTTTTCTGATGAAAGCCTCTCTTGGCCGTTTCTCAGACCCCACTTGATCTCCAGAGCTTGGAAGGTTAAAGGATGAAAGACGTCTCAAAGCGGAGGCCCACTGTTCCATCGCATCATCTCTGAGGATGCCCACAGGGTGCAGCCCAGGTCGCTGGGCCTCGCACTCAAGGCCCTTGGCTCCGGAGTTTGGCATCTGGCTGCCTGATCCCACATTTCATAGGCACCCTTCAGAGCTGGCAATGTCCTCGGACAGTCCCTCCTCCTAGAATGTCTTCGTTGGTCTCCTCTATTCTCCATCTGTTAAGATTCTTCAAAATCTGCCTTAAATGTCATTTCCTCTGGCGATTTCCCCTGGTATCCTGTGAGGTGCCTCTCCTGTTGAAAGTCATCTTTGCCGTCACTGCACCTCCATTATGGTTTTGCTCCTCTGTGGTATGTGCCACTTGCATGCTTGTATTACAGCTCCCCGTGCATGTCTCGTAAACCCCTAGTCAAATGTAAGCTCCTTCAAGTCTGGGACTGATATCAAGGTGCACATGAGACTAAGTAGAGTGCTTATTATATAGCAGGAAGAAAAAAATTTTTTAAATAACAAACTAATAATTAACCTGATTAAAAGAGTGCTTGAATTGTGTGAATAATTATTCAATAATTTGTATCAATATACAGCTGTCGTTAGATGGAGCATCTCCAATATCTAATAGAATGCCTGGCATGTAGTAGTTGCTCAATAAATATGTGTTGCGTGTATGTGAATAAATAAATAAACAAACATAGGAACAAATAAGTGAAGTAAATTTTTTTCTTCCTCTCTTTCACTGATTGTCCACCCCAGGAGGGAAAATGTTTTTAAAGGTTGTCATCAATAATGTGAAAATTGTTTCATGGCATTTCATCAAAAACAGCAGTCTTCAGTATTATAATCAAAACCTATAATAACCTTATACAGGGTCTGTAATTCAACATCTAGTTTTCATTAAGATTTTTAGGACTGACTCTCACACACAGTCTAGATTTGTTCTATTTTACAATAAAAGTTGTAGAATAATTACAAATATGTTTACTGAGCCCTGGATTAGTAATTCAATATCTTTAGAATTCTGTCTTTATACATACTTGCCAAGATATAAAGAGAATGACATGAACATCCTGAGACGTGGTAAGCAGAAGAAATGCCTTCAAGGACAATAGAAGGCTCAGTGATTCTTTTGCTAGTAGGAAAATCCCCTGACCTCTGACACTTCTGGGCAAGAGACCACGGCTCCTTCTGGCTGCATTCACTGAGCACACACACTCACGTGCAGCTCCTCTTATGACTTGTGAGAGCTTCTCCTTTCCTTTACCAACAAGGGTGCACAACATGTCAGGAAAAGACCCACCCAGACAATATCAGCACATTGCAGTGGGATTCAATGATTTCTTTCCTCTCTCCTTTCTTTTTTCACCCTCCTCTAGCAAACTAAGAGGAGCTGTTCCAAGTAAGCACCAGAGAAATATATAACTACAAACTGAAAACTCATGACCTCAATCCTCAGCGCCCCTTGCCCCTCATTACTGCAGCAGTTGGTGTAGGGAAGGATTAAAGAGAGCTAGAAATCATTGGGTGAGCATACAAGGGCTCAGAAATTTGACCTTCGTTACTTAAAGCACACGGTCTCCACTAAAAGCTGGTATATGAGGAGAATTAAAAACAGAACCAAGAGAGGTCAGGTGGAGTGCAGATGCACTAACAAAGATGAGGTTGAAATGGCAAAAAAAAAAAAAAAATTTCCTCCAAAATATTTATGGTCCCTTCTACCAGGCATAAGCTGACATCACAAGAAGACATTTTGGCTTTGCCACTAACCAAAAATGCAAAAGAGCTTGCATGCTCAAAGCAAGAGCTTAAAACTTATAATTGTCAGAACAAGAGAGAATTTTAGAATGTGGCTCCCAGTGAAGGAGACTTTCTTAGGGCACTTTCTAATGAAGTGGAATCAGATTGTGCCTCCCCCTATATCAGATAGCTTTTATTATCTGTATCTATGAATTACCCAAGTTTAATGGGAAATACAAGAAGAAATTACAAAGGCACTGACTAGTAAAATATTTTTACAGTTGTGAAACTTGCAGCAAGTCTCTCTCTTTCCTGGGAAGGCAGAGTAAGGGGCAGGGGGCTAACATCATAAAGCATACGACCATGGCAACAGCCGCAACGGGGGCATGAACTCGAAACCATTTCAAAAAACATACCCTAAGAAGCGAATGATTCCCATCTGTCAGCAACAATGGGGCCACATTATTCACTGTTCTGGCAGCCTGTGGTCTGCGGGTGTTGGGAACAGGCCTGGCCCTTCTGAGAGCTCTGGTTGTAGATGAGGAAACCGAGGCATTTAGTTGAACTAAGCCTAAATGATTTACCCCAAAGGGGTAAGCAGCCTGGGGTCAGTAAATGTTGGCTGAGTTCTGAAAAGAAAGTCCAATAGTCAACTATTTTCTTTCTTAACAACGATTACAAAGATATTTTTTCATATGGTTTTTGTTTTCTAAAGCAATTTTATAATTTTTCAATGAAGCAAATAAATAAGTTAAATACTAACCTAGAAGGATGGCAAGATGTGTGTGTGTATCCTAAACTCTATATTTTTTTCCTGTTTAAACAAATAGTGGATCCTTTGGAACATTTCTATACAATAGAAATATAATATGATACACTTCTACAGTTTTAAATTTTCTAGTAGCTATGATAAAAAAGTAAAACAAAACAAAACCAAAAAACAGGTAAACTTATTTAACCCAATATCTCAAAAGATACTAAAAATGCAAATAATGTTAAAATTATTGTGATATTTTTCACTCTTTTTATCTAAGTCTTTGAAATCTAGTGTGTTAATTTTAATTATAGCACATGTCAGGACTGAAGACCTTCCACGTGCTAAATAACCATGTGTTGCTAGTGGCAACCTGTTTGACTAGCATAGCTTCTAAACTTTTCCTTTCCCTTAATTTGGATACTATGCTGCTCTGGTTTCTCTATTAGCTACTATAGACTTCAAGAATATCAAAAATTGTTTAATTTGAGCTAATGCCATATTTATCAAGCACATCCAATAATCTACGTGGGAGATATCAACACATTCAAGTCCTAAGAATAGATATGTGTGCATGTATTTATGGTTATACTAGTGTGCATGTGTGTGCCACATATCATTATCAACAGTCTAATGGTGTGCTTATTCTATGCAAGGCATTGTAACAAAAACCAGATTATCATCAAATCTTCATTTTGGCCAAAATATTTATGCAGCCCCTCCAAGGCATGAGACAGCCATGTTTCTTTCACCAGCAAATCTCAGGTTGATTCTAAACTTTCCAACAGCTCTGAGTGTGGATTCGGCTTTAAACAAAGCCAACGGAACCCTGACTTCAAGTCTTGCCTCTTAATAAGCACCATGAGTTGGTGCAAGATCTTTAGTTTACTCATTGGTAAGATGAGGGTGGGGTGACCTTTAAGCTCCCTTCCAGTTCGGACAAGCTGTGGCTTGATAATAAAAGTTTCCTTCCTTTTAGCCTCAAGGAGCACATTGTTTACACTTTAGCAATTATCTATGTGGTGTGATTTATGCAGTCCTAATAGAGTTGGATTTAAGGGAAAAATAATGTCCACCTGAAGTTCAGTTAAATTTGAATTTCAGGTAAATAATAAATACAATATAAGCATGTAGTATTTGGTATGTAATTATACTAAAATATTATGTGTTGTTTACCTGAAATTCCAACTGAACTGGCAACCCTATGTACTAAGAAAGTCTCATGGCCTTCACCCCTTGACCAGAGCTTGAAATTCTCATGAGGTAGCCCAATAGAATGAAATAAGCACAGACTTTTGTCAGGTCCCGTGAGTTTGAACCCTGCCTTAGCACATTTTCACTGTGTGTAGACTGAGGGCACCAGACTCCTCTATCTTATTTGAGCTCCTTTGGCACTTTTCGTTGGTTTAGTTCACTTAACATTTATGTTGCCTGTGTAGGTGTGAGTTTGCGTGCGTGTGTGTGTGTGTGCACATGCTCACATGCAAATATGAGTGTCCAATTAGAATGGAAGCATTGTGAGGACCAGAACAAGGTCTTTCAGTTCTGTCTCCTCACACTGAATGAGACAACACCTTGTCGATGTTCAATCAGCATTATTCATGACTTTGTCTCATTAAGACTGACCTAGCCTGCTGAAACCAGTGAACAGTGTCAAATTTGTGCAGCCTGGTCTATGGCGCATACTAAGACTTCAGTGGGTGGTGGGCCAAAAGGAGAAAGCAGGTTGATGGTGAAGCTGGAAAGCTGGCTGGGCAGTGGAGCTGCCGCTGAGGGACTACCCAGCAGTGCAGATTAGCATCTGTATTAATATGGCTCAGCTGGCCAATAGAGACAGTCACTGAAGTGTCCAGACTTCTGTGACATCTCAGGTTTAGTGTATGACAGTGCTGCATGTTTGGGTTTGGTCCATTTGAGGATCAGGACTTGCCTGGGAGCTACAGGTACCAGAGATAAGATCTAGCCCCTGGGAAAGGTGGCTGGCAGGAGGTAAGCAAGGCATGTCTGTCAGTTGTCTAGGATCTAGGAGAGAAAGCTGGTGCCTGCAGGTTTCTGACATGCTCATCTGAAAGCCCAAGAAGATGTCTATTTGCAGTCAGTCCCTAGATGTGCCCAGAAAGATGAAGGGACACCTTCATTTCAGGGGATATATGAGTACCAGAACTAATCTTAGAACAGCAGGTCTTAGAGATCTTACAGAAGCAGGACTAATTCTAGATCCCACTCCTTGGTGGGGTAAAATCTCCTAATGTTTTTCCCAGTCTCAAGATTTGAGTCCAAAGATTGTGGAGGACTTGATCTTAGAGATAAAAGGCCTCAGCACTATCTATATCTATATATATCTATAGGTCTAACAGGACCTACATATATCTATAGGTCTAACAGGACCAGATGAGGTAATGACTGATAATTACTCTATTGAGGAGTGGTTAGATACATTTATATGATATATAGCCTGAACCTTCTCAGGACTGGTTAAATGCCTTGCAAAAAAAGTAAGCTAATTATTGTTTAATATCAATTAAGAAACATACACACATAAAAAGAGAAATACACTTCTCCAGCTCACACTTTGAAAAGCAGGCCAAATAAGAGTCCAGAATGGATGTTCTTCATGAGTTCACAGAGAGAATATTTTCTCTTCCCCGAGCTGTAACACTATAGTATAGCCTGCCACACCACTTCTTTGCACTATTCCATCATTCGCTTTGGGCTATCAAGTATAGTAGATGGGGGGAAGGAGAAATGAGAAAACGTTGGTTAAAGGGTACACAGTTTCAATTATACAAGGTGAATAAATTCTGGAGATCCAGTATACAGCATGCTGACAGTAGTTAACAATATTGTATTATGTACTTGAAATCTGCTAAGAGGGTAGATCTTAAGTGTTCTCACTACAGACACACACACACACACATATATACATATATGTATACGTCTATACACACACACACACACACACACACACATGCACAATTCTTATGAGGAAATTATACCTCAATACAGCTCAAAGGAAAGTATAGAAGAAATGATAAAGGTAGAGATGATCAGGGCAGAGCCCTTGAAGCTCCCACATGCAAAGACAGGGAAGAGGAATGAGGGGTGATATAAACAGAAGGAAAGGTCAGTGGTCAGGCCAAAGAAGTAGGAGAGCTAGGAGAGAAGGGAGATGGGGGCCCAAGAAAGAGGGAGTTTCCAAAAGTCTGTCGTAGTCCCTGGCGGCAAATGTTGAGAGGCCTCGTTATTTCCACTTGGCTCTAACACCTACTTTCGAAGCAAATTCACACATTCTAACTTTGGCTTCAGTAGTCACCAGTTTCAGCAAAGCCTGAGAGGATTAAACAGAGTTTGAGCTGAAAATCCGCAGGAGAGCAGAGCAAGGCCTCTTCTTACGCACTGCAGAGCATGAGACTGGGGGGAGCTGGGGAATGTATGGAGGTGCTCCCTTCCAAAGTCAAGAGCTGAGCTAATAATGTTTGTTTTGATAGGACATACAGTATAGGAGTCAAATGAAGACAGTAGAAACATAAGTAAAAACCAAGAAATTCCTGGGTATCATCGGAAGGCAAAAGAGCCTGTTTAAGATTCTTTTGATTAGCACATAAATTTGGTGCTGGCAAATAACTGCTTATTCTATCCCCAAAGTTGTGCTGTGGAGCTCTTAAAAATTCTTAAACTGTTAAATAGTTTTTAGAGATTAGAATTTGTTTTCAGCTGTATGTTGAAAAAAAAAAAGTGTTAAGTTCAAGTAATAAATTATTCCTCTAATGTTCATTTTACATATTAAAGTCCATAATATTAAATATCTTATGAAAGCTTTCTAAACCTCAACATTCTTTCATTATTGTTGTAATCAATTGTAAAACTATCTTAAACTTATAATAAATAAACCAAAACTTTGGGGGAGGTGCAAATTTTCTTTAAATATATAGAAAAGGAGGCAAATAGCCCTAATATATTCCTGTTTATTCAATGTGTCACCAACCTCATCTGTCCACGCACAGTATATGTTAGCATAAGACTTTCCCAACATTTTAAATTCCATTAATCTAAAATATAAAGCCCTAAACCTGTGATATATTGCTCATGCTAATAGATAAGATCACTCAATTATAAACTTCAGTTTACTCTTATTAATGTAGCAAATGAAGTCGTGGGAGTGAGTGAGATCTCATTTTGGATAAGGTTCCATTTCTTATTAAACGTTGTTATTTCAGAGTTAGGCATATATCATCATTGATATAACAATAACAGATGTCTTATTTGTGGATTCCTCTCCTGCCTGCCTCACAGCGATGGTTTTACTACTTGTGAGGGATTACACAAAATTACTGGAGGATTCAAAAGAGGTCTCTGTAGTATTTATCTAGAAGCCAAGTATAATATTGTTTTTCCAAGCTCATCAACCAACACAGCTTCATTCAGACTCATAGTTATTCTCTCCCTAATCAGCCTGCGTGATTGCAGCCTCAGTGCCTTTTTTGTCAGGAAAAGTTGGATTAGTTGCAATCGCAGACGTTAGGTGGGGGTATGACAGACATGCCATCCTCCCATTCTTCTGGAAACATCAAAAATCATCTTTTGCAGGAGGTACTAGCACAAGGTATTGTCACGTGTACCTACTGAGCCCATTCCTTTTTGAATTGGGGTGATACTTCTTAGTGTAGCTGTCCTCAAAGGATTTGGAACTTGCTTGTTTTCAGGTTTAATTCAAGTTTTTGTTAATGTTTCTTACGAATTGGTCAGGAATAAACGCAACAGGAATTTTGGAATGTTCAGGACATTCTAATTCCTTCCCCCAGTTAATTGTCTCCTGAAGAGAAAACTGGGGTAATAAGTCTTTAAATGTCATCATCTCGGACACAGTCACAAGAGCTGTGTGTTCAAGGACCCTCAGCGCCAGAGCCTCCTCTGTAGGTGATAAGGGCGGCAGAGTCCAGTACGTAACCAAGGTGCAGTGAGACTGTGTGGGCTCTGTTAATAGCTAGGGAATTATCCACAAGAACCTCATTTAACATTCCCAGTGACATATTAGGGATAAAGGCTGCCAGTGTCTTCTTACAGATGGATACAGACAAGGGGATTTTTATTCTATCCCATAAGTTAGGCAGTGGGAGCCTGTGGTAGATCTGATTTTACTCTATATTGTTTTTAACAGCATATCAGAGTCCAATCAGGGAAAGACACTTTAGAGCTTCCATGCAGAGGAAATTGAATACAAGAAAATGGTGACATGGTGATGGAAGAGCTGAGGCCAGAAGGAGCAATGGAGCAACCCAGAAATTAGCAGTACAGGAAGTGCCTGCCACCTCTAAGGGACAAGGGCGGAGGTGTTGTTCCTCAAGAGCCAGGGCCGTCTAGTGGGAGCTAGAATCCCAGCAGAGGTTGCCCGGTGGGAACTGGGCCCACAGAAGGAGAGCGATCCTGCAAGAGCTAAAGCCACAGAAGGAAGATAGCCACTGCCAGAGAGGCAGCCGAGGCAAAGAACTGGGAGGAGAAATACCTGGCTTCCCCTCTACTACTGGCCAGGCTTCCATGTGTGCCTACCATTGGCCAAAAACTACCCAGAAGCCGCTTGGGAAGAGAGACTGAGAAGTGCAGGTCCCTGCAACACAACCGAAGTGGGGCAGGGTGGAGAATGGGTTTGTTTGCAAACAAACAAATCACTGGCAAAAATACCTGCTACTCAGAGAAATGTATATCAAAAGCTGAAAAAAGTGAAATTCTTTCAGTATTACATATACTCCCCTTTTCAAAGAATTAGCTTCAGCATTTCATTGGAAAGGTGAGATATAGGCATTAGATAAACAATGTAAATATACGAATTCTGTCTGCTTTGCTGGATTGCTCACATCTATAATGTGAATTAGCTTATATGCAGTTGATGGACAGGAGGACATCACTCACAGCAGGGGAACGTCAGCACAGTGTGGAAGCCACAGTGTTTTAATATGCAAGTTACTAGAGGCACCTACGTATACCAAGAAGGCGATCATAACTTTCTGCAGGAAAGAAAGAGGTCCCCAGCGGGGCTGTTGCATTTGTTGCAGCAATCCTTTTAAGGCTGCAGTATCTACTTTTAGAAAACTATAAATGAATGCTTGCACTCTAGGTTCCCTCCCCAAAGAGCTGCTTCCCCAGCCTGAGGAGGCTCTAAGCTCGTGGCAGGCTGTGCAACCCCACAGGCTCAGACTCCGTTTCCATCCACATTGCCTCAGCAACTCTCTCCTACTTAATCAAAGTGTTATCAGCACCTCCACTCTGTTATTACTGTTCGTTATGGAGACCTACTATGGCCATGGCCAGCCACACTGAGGAAGACAGCCAGGGGGATCCAGCTTAGCTCAGATACCACATATTATTTTTATCAGTGCTGTCATTACAACGTGCATGAGGTTTTCAGTGGTCTGCCCAATGAGCCTTTTTTATCGTTTGTCTATGTTTGTTTTGTTTTGTTTTTGCAGAAGATTGAATTTTTTAGGAAAGCATATATCATGTTATAGTAGAAGCACTTACAATAAAAATATCATTTGGTTTGGTTACAAAGCACTATAGTATGGGGGGGAAATCAATTCATTCATGCAGCATTTATTAAATGTCCTTGTACTTGGAAAACGCAGATATGAATCAGGTATGGGGAGAGTCCTTCCCCAAAGAGTTTACAATCAAACCTAACACATAGGTAAAATACAAAGCAATAAATGTTACAATAGAAGTATCATTGGCATGATAAGGAAGTTTAGAGCAGGATAAGGAACGCTTGGCCAGGGTCAGAAAAGAGCCCAAGAGGCGGCGATATTCAAGAGGAGGAGCGTGTTTTTAAGAGGTAAGAGTTTACCAAGTGATGAAGGGGAAAAGAAGCATCTTAAGCAGTAGGACAACGTGTGCAAAGGCATCAATTAATATAACTAATTACTATAAGAGTTTGATATGAGTGTGTAGGAATGGAGCCAGAGAGCCAGAGAGGAGAGTCCACACAGGAAACAGCACGAACTGTAACTGGAGAAGTTGCTGCCCAATTGCCAAAGCCGGATAGGCCCAGCTTAGGAGGTTAGGGTTGGTCCTGTGAACAACTGGACCCCAGCTGAGGTCTTTAAGAAGGGAGTAACATGATGAGAATTGTTTTCGGGCAGATCATTCTGGTGTCTCTGTGAAGAATGGGCTTGAGGGGAGGAAGATAGAGGCCAGGAAATGAGTATTAATTCTCCAAACAAAAATGATGAAGGTCTAAGCCAGTGGCCATGAGGATGGTGAAAAAAGGACTTTAGCCAGAGGACACTTCTCAGGGGGAGCAGACAGTTCTGATGATCAATTGGACATGGAAAATAAGGGATATAAGTCAAGGGTGACTCCAAGGGTTCTAACTGGAGCAACAGAGTGTTGAAATGCCCTTAGCTGGGGCACAGAATTCCATAAGGAAATGCAGGTTTGAGGATGAAGGTAATAGTTTTAGCACTCCTGTTTTCAAACCATCTAGATGATTTCAGAAGTGGACATGGGGCCTTATTTTCTGTGTGATAGCTACATCCATTGGGGGAAATGCACTGTGAAAGAAATCCAACCATTTGGTTTACATAGTGTAGACAAATCACAGGCAGCCTAATTTCCTGATCTGTTCAATGGGTTTTACTTGCCCATGTTTGTAAAGAGCTCAAGTTTAAATCCACACTCTCAACATTTTAAAATATTATTAAAAGCAGCAACATCTTTCCAATCCAAAAAGCATCTGTACAGTTTGGCAAGAATACAGTATGCAGATTGGGGAAGAAATAGTCAAATTCAGGGCGGGCTGCATGTTAGAACTGAGGACAGATGCAGTTTCCTGGAAATTTTTGTAGTGTACATAAAGAAGGCATCACACAGCCTTGAATTAATAGGAATATATATTCTAATTAATTGACAGCAAGAGCTGTTGATAGAATGAAAGACTAGATCTCTAGCTCCCTAAGCAAGCACCCAGACACAGGCAAATAAATTGCTGAGACTGTCTTGATATAATATATGACGCAGCCTTGCAATAATCATCCTGTGTTTTCCCATCCTTTGTCTATTATTTTGGATTTGGGGTTCTTTTTTACACTTAGATTTAGCATGCATAAAAGGGAAAACCTAGGGATGGAAAATAGAACAAAGAGCAACCTAAAAATTCAGGAAGAACACTAATTCAGGCAAAATGGGCACCGCATGGTAATTTAAGAAGTCTGTGGGTTTTGTACAAATGAAAATTATACCAGTGACACTCCACTGTGGTGCTTTGCCAGAAGTGACAGGTTACACTGGCCATCAGCATTGTCTAGTCATGTCCTTGTGACTAAAAGCACAGTCATACAGGAGGTTAAAGTTAGAAATACAATTTGTACTAAATTAACACACCATCCTTCCCTTAATAGTAGTGTCTTCTTAAAAAAACACACCAAAAACCTGTATTATCCACTTCAGACAATTCATCAACATTTATGTCAAATACCTAGGAAGTGTTTGAAGCCAAGTCAAAAAGGCAGAGGAAATGGGTTTTAGAAACACTAGTCTGACTCTTGACTTTCATTGACAGCACAGCCTTATGAAGTAAAGGCTCACTTCATATTATTTCCTAAAAGTGCTGCTAAAAAATGCTTGTTTCTATTGTACTGATCCTTGCAACACAGAACTATTTTAAGCAGTTCTAGTCATACAACCCTTTATTTTAATATGTAATTGATTAGCTATTATTGCTCATAAAGAGGGAATAATTGTAAATTGCCCGTGCAGTCTATAAATATTCCCCTTAAGAGTGCCAAAATGGCACACCATAATACCGCAATAGTGATGGAGACTTGAATAAACTTCTGTAAAGTAAAATTTATTTCCTAATAATTTCTCCACCAAACCACTATTGTCATTACCATTTATTGAGCAATTACTTGGTGCTGGGCTCCGAGTATATGGGAAAGAACATCAAGATAAATAAGATTTAATCTCTGCACTCTGAAATTAGCAGTTTCGAGAAGAAGTTAAAAATATTAATAGCAATCTATAACAAAAACGATAAATGTTGCTGCATATACAGGACACAGACATGCGTGAGTGAGCATGTGTCTATGTGTGTATAAATACAATGAGTAAACAGCAGGGAACACAATTTTGAAAGTGTCAATAGGCAATTTAGCAATGTGGTGAAACATAAATTCCAGCTCCAGAAATATTGGGCCCTCACTCCTGGCTCTGCCTCTCACTTGCTCTGACCACTGCGAGTTACTATGTTTCACTGGGCCCGGATTTTTGTGTCTGGACATTAAATAAGAATAACATGAAAAGCACCCAGTACAGTGCCTGGCCCACAGGAAGTGCTCAATAAAGAGTAATGATTATTCTTTACACAAAGGAGTTGAATAGATAAATTAGGTTGGACAGTTTCCTCCACCAGTCGGCAAGAAGTAACCACAGAGCCCCATCTGTGGCTGAGTATTACCAGCAGGAGGGTGCAGGCCATTCTGGTGAAAACAAGTTAGCAATTAAAATGACGCAGAGTGAAGGAAACCATGAAATCAAAGGAATACAGCTGGGTCAGGAAATCTTCAGGTGGAGAAAGGAAGCAGGTAACCTAATTCCCCAGCAGGATGAAGGATGTGCCATTGGGAGGAGCTGTCTCCTTTTGGCTCTGCAGCCAGTGTGGATGCCTTTCCAAGAGGGGCAGGTGGAAAGAAGCAAGGACATTTAGGACATTTGTAATCAGGATTCAGTGGTATCCTCTGACCATGGCATTACCTTTCTCACAACTTACATATGGCGTATGTTTTAACCCACAGTAAGAACGGTTCATAAAGCTCTCAGATCCATAAGCACCTCAGTCCTCCTGTTATGGGAATTGGGAACTTCACCTCTTTGCAGTCCAGAAGACTCTAACTACTTCCTAACACTCTGCTTGCCATTTTAAGTCACTACACAACAAAAGAAACCCAGATTCCTCAGGATCCAAGACAGAGATTCCCTGCTGGGACAGAACTAAATCATCCTTTAACTCTACCCCATTGTAGGTTTTCTAAAATTGCATAAAGGATCATTGTTTGGTAGAGAGCACTAGGCAAAACAGAAAAGCTTTGGGAGCCTGGCTCAAGGAAGAAATACCTAGAGAGTATTCTACACACTCCTTTAATGCTTTCAAATTTTTTGTATTGTGGTGCACTTGGAAATGAATTCTGAATGTGAATTAAACAGTAGGAGGGCACTGTTGACAGCTGGATCTGTTGGAAAGCTGCTCACTTATAAAAAAATGCTGCAAGGAAAATTGTGAATTTCCTGTTGGCATTCACTGTAATTTAGCGATACTCTCCTTTAAAAATGTAAAATAGCAAGAATATGGCAAATGAAGTGCATTTTTATTTGTTTATGACTTGAGAGAGAGTTTCTGCCTTGTGAAAAAGCTAAAAGGCCTAAAGGCAAAGGAATCTTTCGTCTCAAAGGGAAAATGCTGTTGAAGAAAATAAAAGGTTGGGTTAAGTATTCAACAAGATTCAGAGCCACTCTCAGGGGAGATGTCCTTCATCTGGGGAAACTCAAACTCATGCAGGCCACCAGGGTACCACTGAGCACATGGCAGCTGTAATTCACTAAATGGAACCCTGGTGGCCTAAAAGAATCAATGCTACCAAAGAGACAGACTTACCAAGAGGGAGCAAATTACGTGCTAGCAGAATGTCTGATTATTTTGCCATTTATATTTATAGAGTCAGTGAGTCAACAAGTATTTATTGACCCCCTAGAGCTTCCACTGCTTTGTAACAAATGTGTGGTTACCTATTAGTGGTTAGACACAGTCTCCTGCCCTCAAGGAGATTTACAATCCAAGAGAGATGATAACTATTCTTTAAAATGGATACATATTAATAAGAACAACAAAAGGGAAATTAGGAAGTTTGGGTTGGGGATTTCCTTGACACATTTTGAAAATGGGACACTAATAAATCAGGACAAGCCTGGAAGTAGGATTTTGCAGGTGTTGTTCATTTTTTTTCCAATTGTTGGTTGGATTGGTTTACCTATTTTGTTTTTTGTCTTTGTTAAATTTTGTTTTAAAGGCAGAGATAGAAGATGTAGGTCGTAAGCTTTATTTTAGCCAAACAACTTAGACAAGTTTCTTAATCTCAATGAATCTAAATTTTCCGTTTTTACAAATAGAAATAACAGCATCAAATATATATACATCCTCAGCATTGCAGAGTTATTATTAAAACAATTCAGATTATATATGTAAAACTCCAAAGAACTGCAGCAGTTTAAAAGTTATTGTTATAAACCACTCTTGGTGGTTTTATGCTTATCACTGATTAGAGAGTGAACTTATAGAGTAGACACCATTCACTCAAGAAATGTTTTCTGTGTTTGAACAGAGGAGATGGTCAGCAGACAAAGAAAGGAGACACTGACCAACAGAGTGGAAGTGGATCTCACGGACCTATCGTTTAGAATAGGGAACCAGAAAGACTGACTCACAAGTGGGACTGACTCTTTCCAATGTTTGATGACCACAATGAAGTTTGAAGTTCTCTACCAAAGGGATTATGCGATTTCTTGGCTCAAACTTGCCACCTCATCCCTGGTTCCAAAACAGTAGTTGCCATTTCATGGCTTTTCACAATTTTTAATTCAGGCATAATTACAGAGTCTTCTAAACTGTGTGGCTCACTTATAATCTCCAATGTGTGGAATTTCTGGATTAGCACATCATGTTACCCAGAGCTCCAGAGGCTTAAACTGCCTCCTGGTTATTAGTGGCACCAATGGAGCTCTAGAATCAAATATAGAGAAGCATAAGCTGAGATCAAAGAAACGGTGTGTAAGTAGTATCTGAGGTCTTAGGAGTGACAACTTCTCCCTACAATTGCCCTTTTATCTCAAAAGCTTTCAATTCTGGTCCAGCTTTAGTGTGCTCTAAATCTGCTCCATGTCTTCTGGTTCACCGGGTAAACCCGTCTCACCCAGCCCCAGCTCGGAATTTCTCTCTGTGTTATATAGTCCCTTTATGGGATATCCATCAATAGAACAGTTAGTATTGGCATGATAGGAAAAAAAGGCTTTCCAAAGCAAGAGATGACAACTTCAAGGATAACAATAGGAACCAGCATAAAGCCAAACCAGCTTATTCTTACCTTGAAAGAAAAACTTCAATATCTAACCATCTCAAAGCACTCAAATCATGATACCTAATAACATTTTGAAATCAGCATTTTTATTTCTCTCTCCCTAAACCATGCCTCCACAGGTTCCCTCCCCTCTTCTCTAAATGTCACCCATTCTATCCCAATCTCAGCTCACATTCCCATGCTGGCTCCTGTTGTTTTTCCACTTTTCCTCCCCAGTCTCTCCTTTTCTCCAGCTAATGATGGTCTCTCCTTTTCTGTGTGATTTAATGCTTTCTTCCTGTCTTCTCTAACCCTTTTCTTAGCTCATCAGTACCACAATAATCGCAGACAAGTGGGAAAAGGGGTGAGAGAAAGAAAAAAGTTGTGAACACTCAGATTTAATAGGTTTGCCTGTCACAAAAATTAACCTTTAAAACTTGAGCGTTGCCTGAGTTTTAAACACTGTCTGAACTTGATAACACATAAGTAATGAGCAAAAGCATTTGAAACCCTCCTAAATATTTTGTACACCTGGACATGCCCCCCAGGAAATTCCTAGCGGTGGCTGCTGCTTTAATTTTCCCCAAGTATGGCAGACAATAGCAAGGCATTCCTATCGGTCCTCTCCCATGAATTCAGTTTCAAAGCTGTTAGCACAACACTAGTATTTCAACATTCCTTCGGCTTTACCATCTTTATGTTCATTCTAAATTAAGAAGTCTGAAGCAGATCTTATCAAATCCATGATATTGTTAAGAGCACTTCAAGGTCCTTTTAAAAACAAGAATTACTTACATCAACTTACTTTATTGCTTCATTTTCTGACTCTAAAGGACACAAAGTATACTAAAGCAATTTAACGTGGCCATAACCTCCAATTTTAACTTGCCCTGAGGGGCCATTTTACTCTTGTTTTACTTTTCCAGACCAAATCAATAGACGGAAGACTCAAGTCAAGGCACACGTCATAACTATATTAAAGGTCAATGAGGCTTAAACAAATTGGGCTCTACTCACAAATGATTGACTCACAGTTTGTACCCAGGTACAGGGTACAACGCTATTCACCTGAAACATCTTGAAAGTTTATTCTACCTTTGTTGGCACCTGAGGGAACTATAACTAAACATACACTTGGGCCTACAAGTCAGCAATCGGCAAAGACTTTCTCTCCAGAATGTAAGGGGTAATCATTCATTCAGTAGGCACGCACACAATCCACCTTGTGCATCACAAAGACGTTAGAGGAGACCCCTGATGTTCCGACACTTCACATTTGCAGGCTTGACTAATTGCAAGCAAACCTGAAGATCCGCAACAATTGCAATGTGTGACTTCGCTGAGGCCTGAGTTTCAATTTCAGGTACTGTAAAGTTGTATGAAAATGGGCACCGCTCCTTGGAAGGGATACTCGACAGCTGTGCAGTATCCATGCACGTCCTTAGCTTTCTGACCCTCTACTTGCCGTCACATATAACTGTCATTAAGGCTCTAAATGGCTCTTTAAATTCTTTAGTTATAAATCACTGCATTTGGGGGGTGGGGGGTGCGGGGTGAAGGGGATCAATGGGGGGGAAGGGGGGCAACTGTAATACTTTCAACAACAACAAAAAGAAAAAAAAATCACTGCATTTGGGGAAATCCAGGTCTGTGGTAGTGTTTGTACACCGGAAGACCTCCAGAGGGATCCAGTACTGAAAGGGATATAAGAGGAAGTTCATTGGAGAGCTCCTGGGAGGGCTTTCTTGTTTTGTAAGGAACAGGAATGAACAGATAGCTCAGCGGTTCTGCCCTTTCCCTCTCTTCTTACCTTGAACAATAACCAGATGCCTGGATCGGTGACAGCCGTCTTGCACCTGTGAGGTGACAAGTGAGAAAATAAAGAGTTTAATACACTAAATATGGTGGAGAGAAAATAGAAAGAGCTTGGGCCCTTTATGAAATTGTTGAGCTGCTACACTGTGGTACCATGAACATCTAGACACGTTGTTTTGTGATATAATTAAATTTCCTTATTATGGAAAGCTCAAAGCACTCCTGATTGATAATCATGGTGTGAGATAATGTGCTTCCTCTCATGGAATGTATTATTGATTCAGGGAAATGATACAATAACTCAGATAACTTTAACAACCAATAGAAAAGTATATGAACCATGTGATAGGTGATAACAAAATGCCTATAAGGGTTTACAGTCAGGAGGGACCTCATCCAGCCGCAGTAGATAGAGCGCAGAAAACCCAGTTGGGACGGGGAAGGGGAGATCTCAGAGAAATCTGCATTTGTCTTCTGGTTTTGCCACTTACAAGCCGTGTAATCTTAAATATGTGGCTTGAACTTTCTAGCCTTCCAGTTCTTTTGAAAGGTTTCGAAGTGATTAGCTAACTTTTGGGTAAAGAATCTAGAGCAAAGTAAGCAGCCATGAATTAGTAGCTATCATTTTTGGAGAAATAGCATAGTATTTCATAGCCTATCTTTTTGTTTCTGTTTTTGGTTTTTGTTTTTAATTTCAAGAGGACATTTATTAAAACTGGGGACAGTGAAATAAGGAAGGACTTAGGACAGGAGAAGCAACAGGAAAGATCCCAGGTGGGCCTGCTTCAGCTCACTGGAAAGTCAGAGGAAAAGGGGCCTTGGAGACAGGTTCAGGGGGTTAGCTGTGGACGAGCTGCCACTGCCCATTGCTCCCCTGGTTACAAGTCTCCTGGGGACCCTTAGAGTTTAGGAGATGCCTGCCTGAGAGGGAAGAAATGCGTGGACATGCTCCTTTGACGGAGACCCTGCCTCCATAATGTATTTTAACCAGATAAATTAGATCACAGTCCTAATCTGCCTTAATCCATCAGCATGATCCAACTGGAATGACTTTCATAAGGCCAGTCAATGAAAACAGGCCATGCCTATTTAGTGATTGCAGAAAAGAAGGGGGAAAGTGGCATCAATAGCTTCTCCACTGCTCTTTCACTCTGGGTCCCAGCAGAGTTAAGCTGTGATGCAGAAACCTCCCCCCTCCAGATGGAGCGGATGGTATTGCTTCTCCAGGTAAGGAATTGGGGTTCATGTTTTTTCCAGGCACTGTGTTAAGAAGCTTTACCTCATTTAATTCTCACCTTAAGTCTAAGAGGTATGTATCATTAGCCACATTTCGCAGATAAGAAAGCTGAAGTTCCCATACGTTAAACAACAACTTAAAATTAGGCTTCAAGTTAAATGGAAAGATGAAATTCATACTTTCCCTGATTTTAAAATATTCCCTCATACTGTTACTTCACACTGCTTTCAGTAGAATCAAACCCATTCCCTTATTCAAGTTCTGAAGTGACTTGAGCATTTAGGCACATGGCACGAATATGTTCTTTCTGTCGGCCTAAAACATTGCCACCACCAAAGTTAATTAGTTGTACATACATTCATGGAAGTAGTTTGTCAATGGATCAGAAATGACATTTATCGGACACCTGCTATGTGCTCTTAACAGTGCCAGACACATTAGCTAGATTCTTGCGTTTCTTCATCACAGCAATGTAAGAAGTAAGTAATAATGCCCTTATTTAATCCAGAGGAAACTGATTGCCTAACAGGTTAAATACAGAATTTTTTTGCATAAAGTGATAAGTAAGTGGTAGGGACAGAACTCAAACCCAGATCTGCCTGCATCCAAAGTTAATGTCTTTCCTCTAACCCAATGTTTCCCCACCCCCTGCTCCCTGGCTCATCTGTAGCTCTAAAAATAATAGGCTAAATTTCCAGTACTAAAGGGAGCAAGAAGAAAACAAAACAAAAACACCCTGATTTGAATTTGTGAGACAGATTCTACTCCAGTTCCCAGATCATAGCAGAAAACTTTTAGAGGAATAAAGATGGTGGCTATAAAACTAGTTATAATCAAACTTAAATATCAGAAACTACTAATAATTTACGTTATTATGTATATTTTGCCAGTCTCTGGAGTAGTATATTAACTAGAAACCTGGAAAATTATTTACAAATTCTAAGCATGTTAAATATATACACACAGTTTTCTTTTAGTAGTACTTTTTTTTAGAAAGTAGAGCATGGAAAAATAGATACTATAGCTACTTCATCATCTGCAATGGATCCAAAGTGATATTATCTGTGACATGTAACATGATTACGAAAGGTGAATTTATTTTCAAGGTAAGTACATTAACGATGTGGAGAAATAAGACCATCAAGGGTTTTTTCCTCCCCTCGTTTGCATGAGCAAACTAATTACTGTTCAGATTTTCTAAATCTAATGTCTTCCCTGAGTCGAAAATTTCACCTGGAGGAAGTGTTTATGACTATCTTGTGAATCTCTACTTTAAGAAATTAATTCATGCACATTAAATCAGTAGGAATCCTTAATTCACAGGGGAAAAAAGATCAGGTTTGTGACTGGGTCCTTCAGAGGTTCAGAGAGCTGTGCGTGTTCTAAAGAGAAGGCAGATAAATATTTCTTCAAATATCTGAATCTTAAATCAAAGAAAGCTGATGAAGTATATGAATATTCCTCAGAAAGATAAAATATGGCAATTCTGAGAAAAACAGTGGTTTCTACTTAAAATGTTGTTAGATTAGCTTGTAAGTTTTAACTAAGCCTAACATACCTTGACTAATATTTTTGCCTAATGAGGAAAATAGTTGTGTGAAGAGAAAGCAATGTAGTCCTGTGGTTAAGTATCTAGGTTTGGAGTCAAACTACCTAGTTCAAATCTCACTTAACCAACTGTTTGATATTGGGCAAATTAATCAAAGTCTCCCAGCCTCTGTTTCTTCCATTAAATTTTCCAGAAATAGCATATATAAAGCACTTAGCATAGCATCTAGCAGACAAAATACCTTATATATGTTACTTTTATTATTAAATGGGTACATTGAGTCATAGTGTAATCTAATGATATTTTTATAGGCCATTTTATAGCAATTTATTTTAAAGAAATGGTAAGAGTTCATGAACTTAATAATAATTTCAGCATGTAGCCAATTACTAGTTGAAGTACTTTCCATGTTCTAACTTTTAATTCTCATGATAATCTATGAGGTAAAAACTATTATTATCTCACTTATAGCTGGGGCCATACTCTATGGCTCAAGGGACTTAAGTAATGTATCTGATCACATATGCCATACAACCCTTTCATGGCAGAGCCGGCCTCAGAATGAATACGTGGTTTAAACTGGATCCAGTGTCTATGCTCTTCACCACTATATTACATTGCTGCTTCTTGATGGTGCTTAAGTGGCATCAAAGATCTAATTTCTGCCCATATGAAAGAAAAGACAGGTAAAATAAAATAGGGCAATCACCTCAAATCCTCTTTAGGGGGATTAAGAAATAAATTATGCATATATATATATATATATAATATTAAAATTCCATACTCCCCTCTGGCAATACAGCAAATGATTTCATAAGATTTCAGCGCCATAGAAAGAGACGGATTCAATTGGCCACATATGAAAATTGACCTCATTGTCATAGAGTGTATGTGCTGCCTAGAGACCTAAAAGAAGGCGGTTCTCACAGTGCTGCAGGGGAAGAGCAGTGGTTTCAAAGACGCCCACTGGCTATGGAAGCGATGTCTCAGCATCAGGACCTTTGGAACATGTCCCTGGCTCAGCAGCTGCTTGTCCAGTTACTTTAATTCAAAGTCATCAATGTGCCTTTGTGGGATATTTTGGGGAAGCCTGTCCTGGGCTCCAACAATTACAGAGTGAATGGCATAATTATATATTAGTGATATGTTTTATATATATAAATGGAAATCATCGGGTTCTTGGATGATACAGAAAACATTTATGGTTCCTGTTGTGGGTGGCAGATAGATTTGGAAAGCTGTGCCTCAGTTATCCTGCGATTTTGATTAGGAAACATCATCCCATCTTTGAAATCCTGAGAATATCAGCATGTCCATCAAATGCCTATAAATCATGGGTGACTGAGGAGAGCTTGGCACACGATTTAAGGACATTGTGTTTTGTCTCATTTTACAGAGTGAAATAGGTTTTTAAAAAACTTTTTATTTGAAAATAATTTCAAATTTACCAAAACATTACAAAATAAAAACAATACAAAATAAAAAGTGCAAAAAATGTCCCTATGCCTTTACCTAGAATCACTTACTGTTGAAATTTTACTCCATTTGCCTTATCATTTACTCTCTCAGTGTCCTTGATTTTTTTTTTCTGTATTATTAAGGGTTTTACATATATATTTAAATATAATCTATCATTTGTATTCCAGTTTTTTGTGTTTTTCCAAGAATGTCTTTTATTGCCCCTTTGCTTTCCTGTACAAAATCCCACCTATGGTCAGGTATTATATTTAGCTGTCATGCCTCTTTAGCTTCCTTTAAACTGAGATATGAGATATTCTTTTGATAAAATATATCTAATTTATTGAAGAATGTAAACTTTGAGAGTGGGCACTTTGTCAGTCCTGTATATTGCTTATACACGACCCAGAAAGGTACCTGGCGCAAGGCAGCACTGAGTAAATACCTGTTGAATGAACGAATGACTGATGAATGAATGAATGTTTTGTGGATGTTCATATTTTCCTAAAAGGAGCTGGCATAATGAGCTATATTATTCTTTGTATTTTTAAAAAATATATATATCTTTGTTGATTTCAGAGAGAGGAAGGAAGAGGGAGAGAGAGAGATAGAGACATCAGCGATGAGAGAGTCATTGATGGGCTGCCTTCTGCACGCCCCATACTGGGAATCAAGCCCGCAACCTGGGCATGTGCCCTAACTGGGAATTGAACAGTGATCTCCTGGATCACAGGTCGATGCTCAATCCCTGGGCTATGCTGGCTGGGCACTCTTTGCATTTTTAAGAGCATTTATTTTGCTTGTAAAAGTTCTGACCATGCAAATAGCTCTGGTGCAATTTGGTAAAACTAGATTTGTGCATGCTTGTGCAGAGCTTAAGTGTTCCTGAAGTTCCCACCTCTATGACTCCCTGTCCACACCATTACCTAAATCCCTTCTCATCCCTTACCAACCGAAATCCTTTTGTGCTGTTTGAAAGTGAAATGAAAACCCAAGTTCTCTGGCATGAGGAGTGGCATCTAGTGTGACTGCCCTCTGGGCAATGCAAAATATTTGCTCCCTGCATCAAGGACTGGAATGAATCCGAATGTGAATTCAGATACAACTGGTAGCTATCTGAAAAAAAAATACATGCTGGCTCCCGTGTCAACATGTTGACTGACAGGATGTCCACGTGGTTGGAAGCTCACTGACATCACTTCAATCATAGCTCTGTGAATGGAACGCCCAGGAAAGCTGTGCGTTGGTCACAGGAATCTCTGCCTTGCTCCAGAGGGTCCGTTGCATCATTCCCACATGGTCTGAATTGCAGCTCATGGCTGGAACTGAAGGATGGCCCAGCCTCATGCTGGCTATGCCAAGGCCCTCCTTTCAAGGACTGGCTTGCGAGAATTCATCTCCCTACTCCTGAAACCTACTGCTCTACTCTTAATATAAAACCAAGTGTTGATAAGAATAGCTTTGGCTTATGGTGTAATGTAAAGTGACATAGCGGGACTCAAGTTGTACATACAGTTTGATGTTATCTATGAAAAGAAAAATTTTGTAGAAAAATGACTGGAAGGAATCGTGCCAACATGATTAGAGTAGTGGCTCCAAGTGATGGGACTTGGGATAATTTATAGTAGCTGATCTTCTGTTGTTGACTACAAGGAACATATGTTTCTTTGATGATCATGAGAGAAAATTTTAAGTAAAAAAAGTATAAAAATAAAGATGTATTTTTATAGCTTCACATGGAAAAGTGAAATCTAAAGAAACTGGTTGAAGTTCTAAGCCATTTTGTGCCTCAGTTTCCCCATATGCCAAGTGGGCGTAATAATGGCTGTTATACATTCTGTGGTGGCAATATGTTAGGTAACTATGTAATATGCTTTCGTTTTCTCAAAAGAGAGGAACCTATTATTATAATAATAATCTCTATACTTATCCGAGGAGGAACTCCTTCCCTGAACTCTCCTTCTATCAATCATGGATAGGGAAGGGGGTTATAAATCATGACTGGCACCTTGCCTGCTCCTTTGAAAGTCTAACCCAGTGGGATGGCAAAAGAGAGTAATTTTTTAAATGAAGAGACTTAGAGCTAATCTCCATCTGACATGTGCTTCCAACTCTACCTTATGTTGAAGAAGTGCTCATTAAGGACAGACTTAAGTCCTTGTCTCTCATTCCTCTCCCTAAACCCCCAACAGAAACCCTCGACTCCACCAGCAGACTTCCTTTCAATGCCTGAATTTATAAATGTGAGAAAGCCCTCAGAACATGATGTATTCTTGCAGAATGGTCTGTGGGACAAGAAGAGTGATTGACAACTGCAGAAATTACATCTGAGGTTTAGTCCTGCAGGAAAAGGGGATACAAATTGCCTGCAAATTATCCACAAGTCCCTGATGAGCCGGAGGAGAAAATTTAAGAGGCTTCGGTCTTTCTTCAACAAACATATTCACGTGCCTCCCTTTGCTAGAACACAAAAAACACTCAAGAGAAAATACCCCTGTAAAAACACTACTTTTGTTTCTTACCCTTGTTGAATAGTAAATGTGTAGATGCCAATTAATAGCCTTTATCATGTGCCGATAGTGTTGGGTGTGTAATTCAGAACAGAAGTGGTATATGAGCTCTGACTGATGCATTTATTATCTCAAGAAGAAATTGGGTTTTATGCTATAAAAACACATGGCATTAACTTTATAGGGTGCATAATGAAATAGCCTGCAAGGATTTGCGCTGCTGATCTTAATAAATATGCATCATTTGAGAAAAACTAAATACAGTAGAATAATGGCAATAATAATGATGGTTGATGCTTAAAAGTCTAAAAGGAACAGGTTATACTTCACTTCCAACTAAGAGTACCTGGAAGTGTGATATCCTAGACTTCGCACATGCCTGGCTCACAATTTGGCTCTCTAAGGTATTAGTACAGTGCTACTCAGAATATAACAGGCAAACCAGGGTTGATCCTCAAATTTTCTTACCTGTCTTTATGTGATAAGTACAGAAATTGAGAATAACCGTTTAGAACCTTTTATATCAATTTGGCAGAGTAATTCTATGTTGAATCATGTAATAACTAATCAGGGGCTTGCATTTTATGTGTCTTTGTCTTTTTAAGTTGAATTTTTGAGTAATTCACTTTTTAAAATATTATTTTACAGAAATATTTGTCCATGAAAAATTGATGGAAAACTGGGACCTCAACATAGATAATTTGGGAAACACTAGAATATTGTAAAATAATTGATAAGTAGAAACCACCTCTCTAAGCCTTAGGTTTCTCACCTTGAAAATGAAGTTAATAATAGCTCTTACCTCTTGACACAGGAGCTGAGGATTAAGGAAAGATAGACGTACTTAAAATGCTTCGCACTGTGCCTTCCCACAACATGACTTCTCAGTATTATTGACTAGCAGAGAGGAGATGCCATTCTGAATTCTGTGCATGTGTGTCATGGTTTCTGTTTGTCGCAGGCCCATCAAGTGAGCTCCCTCTGGAAAAAGGCCACCTGGTTTCACAGACTAAGAGTTCATCCGCCATTGACTTGCATGAAGGGACCACCTTTGGCTTTTGGTCTTCCCTGACTATTTAATGTAATTGCTCCACCATCATAGTGTGGAATGTCCCTCTGTATATTTCCTTTTGTTTTCCTTAAGTCGTTAATTTGCGTAATTGCTGGGAGCCTCAACAAGTGAACTATTCTGCTCACAAGCACTCCTATTATTTTGGGACCAGGATAAAATGACCTGTCATTCATGGATGGCAAATATGAAGATGTAAACTTTGGCTTCAAAAGACATATCACTTTAGGTGGTGCTTCACAGGGCAGAGAGAAAAATATGCAATCCATTCTAGACAAAGAGGCCAAACAATTTTTCAAAAGTGTGTTTTGACTACGTCAAAATTGAAGGTCAAATGCTTCTTCAATAGGCCCTGGTGGTGGCCAAAGAAAGTAGCCAGCTATTTCAGAACATAAATGCTTAACTGAGGATAATTCAACCAATGAGTTTTTTCTTTCTTAAATATAGGACACTGCAATGGAGAACATGAGGCTTTATTGTCAGACTGACTGCATCCAAATCACAGTTTTGCAACTTAACTGGATCCATCAGGCAAATCCTTTATTCTCTTTGAGTTTCAGTTTCCTAATCTATAAATCAGGGGCTAAGGTGACAGCGTTTGAGTATCGTAAGTGTTTAAATAATATTAATCACTTCGTCTTTGTTCTGTTAGTAAACTGCAATTATTTTTCTTTAATCAATTTAAGCTGAATTTTATAAGATTCCACGAACAGACTCAGACTTTAAAACATAATAAAAATAATATTCAGTATTTATTTTTAAAAATACACATTGGATTTGGCAGAGTCCGTGAACAACAGACTGTTTAAAAATGTGACTGACTCTTTCCAAGGTCAAGCATCTTCAGCTCCTTTCCACTCTGCCTAGAACTGTTTGCTCCAGCCAGAATAACTTTCCCATGCGCGTGACTTGGCTCACTCTTATTTTTAGTCCTTTGTGTTTAGCACTCTTCTTGAAATGACCTTCTGACACCTTCCTGCCAAACCCCACTCTCCTTTAAAATTATTCATCATTCACGTTGTCCAGGAATTGGCAGAAAGAAATCTGGTGAAGTGATTCAATCCATCCCATCTTCCAGGGCTGTAGGTTCTTCCAGGGAGCTGCACTAGTCCCCACTTTCACACACTTTGTTGCTGTGATTTCCTAAACTTTTTTCATGTTTCTAGATACTATCTCCCTATCAGAACTATAAAGTTCCATGTCTTGGGGTTACACTGAGCACATGCAGGATTAGAAAGGCTTTCACTTGTTCAAGAGCACACTGTTTATGGCTAATTTTAAATAGGTAGCCAGTTCTTTGGGTTTTTAGTTTGGTATTGTTTTCATGACCCTGCTTCATTTAATGGGCACGTGGTTGGTATAACTGACTGACAGACTGAGAAACAATGGGGGAAACTCAAGCATGAAAAGGCAGCTCTAGAGGAGTCCTGGCCGATGAGGGGCATGGAGTGTGACACAAGAGATGGGGCAGAATGGAAGTAGGGGAAGGGAGAGAGACAGGAATAACTAACTTACTCCAAGAGTTTCTTATGAAAAGAAAATTTAAAAACACCTAAACAACAACAACAACAAGAGTAACGCATTTCTGCTTTGCTTCTATTTTGTGCTTAATAAACAACGCTGTCACTGCCAACAAAAACAGCAACATAACTGTGCTTTTCCCCCTGGCACTAACTCTAAACAATCTACTGGATTTGGGTCAAAACTGTAAACTGCCAGCATGTTAAAAATAAAAACAGAAAAACAAACCTGGCCTGTTCCTTAAGGGTTGTGAGGGTGAATGCAGGACAAGAGCCAGAGAGAAGAGTTACTATAAAAAATAACTAGTGCAAACATCCTTGAACTGACGTTTTCTATAAAAATCTGTTGGCTGTGAATTGGAAAGAGGGAAGTGGGAGGGAGAAGGGAATGGGAGATCAAGTGGTGTCTGCTTATCGTCAGCTAGCTTTCATGTAAAAGTCATGGCAGGGTCAGCAACAAACTAGCCAGGTGGCAACTCCAGGCCACGCTGCCATAAATAAATAGTTATGTACTAATGTCACACAACCAGAGCTAGATGCAAAGCATATGGCAAGAAAACATTCTGATGTAAATATTCAGGGGGGAAAAAACACACACACACCAAAAAACATGGTTTGTGAATTCAGGATCCGCTGTTGTTCCTGGGCTTTGAGACGCCTGGGGAAATCAAGGAGTGGAGCTTTTTCTAAACCTGGGAAAATGAAGTGGTGAATCTTTTTTAAAAGTTCTTCGAAATGTAGATTATTGCTGTTAAAAAAAAAAAAAAATCCTTAACCTTTGGCCTAAGAGAGAGTGTGACTATTTGGTGTAGTAATTAAATATTACTGAGAGTTAGCCAGAGCACAGACTCTGGAACCAAATTTCAGCAGTTTAAGCTTGACCCGTGCTGCTTACGTGTGCTCCTGACCTCTGGGAAGTTACTCAACCTTCTCGGGCCTCAGTTTACTCAGCCTGTAAAGGGGAGGAGGAAGGTGATAAGGTCATTGTCGCAGCCTCACAGGAAGTTATGAGTCAAAGTGTAGGGAGCCCACTAAACAATAGCTGGTAAAGGCCACATTCATGTGACCTATCATTACCAAGCAGTCTTGATAGGCTATCTGCTGGACAAGATGCTGAGGAATCCTTTACTTTCCTGTTTAAGCTTAACAACTACCAAAGTAATTAAAAAGCAAATTTTACAGACAAAGGAACTGAGACTGGGATGGATGAAGAAGGCATATGTCTAAGCTCAACTTCCAAAAAGGCCTTATTCCAGATTTAAAAAAATAATAATAACCACTTACACATTCTCTAAGATCTAAACACTTTTTCTTTCATTTGCTTAGCATGTTACATTTGAAAAGACACACCACCCAGGGCCTTCTAAGAGACAAGATGATTTTTTTAAAAAGGGATTAAAGGAGCGCCTGCCGTCCTAGGAGATTGTCTCGGAGCTCTGAGGTCGGCTCTCAGCACCGGGAGAAAGAGATGCATTCGCGGGCTCACTTCTCCAAGCATTTCCCGCGCGCGAGCCGGGCGGGGAGACGGCGGCCGCGGGCGCCCGCGGGGCGGGGCGGGGCGCGGGCGGCGCTTCCCGCGGCTCTCACGGCGCGTTTCCCAGGGGCGCCGGCCGCCACGCACGCTGCCCGGCCCGCTCCGGCCGCGTCCGCAGAGCTGGGCTCGTCCCCTCTGCCCGCGCTCGCAGGGTGCGCAGAGACCGCGGGGAAGGCAAACTTGCCCCGTCGGCCCGTCTCCCCGCGAGGCTGCTGGAAAACCCGCGCGCTGGTTGGCAGATTCAAACCGCGCGCCCGCGCCGCGGCGTTCCGGCGCTCCAGCTGAGCGACCGCGGAGACACCTGAGCGCCCTCGCCGCCAGGTCCGCGAGCCAGGACTTCCCGGCTGTTGGCAACGGCGAGGGTATAACCCCTTGGGACATCCCAGGGGGTCGGCCCGATACCTGCCCGCTGAGGCTTCGGCTCCACCTCTGCCCGGGGCCACTACTTCCTGATTGGTGTGCCCTCAACAGACATGGCGGCGGGTTGGCTTCGGCCGGGCGGCTGCGGCTGCGCAGAAAGCCCGAGCCGGGCAATCTGGCCTGCAGCCCGCCTCCCGCCCCGCGGAGCTGCTGGGGGAAGCCCAGGCTGTGCAGCTCGGGGTGCAGGGGCTAGGGGCGAGCCCGGGACCCCCGCGCCCTGCCCTGCGTGCCCACCCTTGGTCTCCCGGCACCGAGGCTGCTCGAGCCCGGGGTGTTCTTCCCTTGTCCCGCCACCCCCCAGACTCTGGCCCAACATGATACTGACTAAAGCCCAGTACGACGAGATAGCCCAGTGCCTAGTGTCTGTGCCCCCCATCAGGCAGAGCCTGAGGAAGCTGCAGCAGAGGTTCCCCAGGTAAGTGCTCGCCCCTCCCGCCTCCCGCCCGTGCCGCCTCCGCCGGCCTGGGCAGCCGCCGCCGGGGACCCACGTGGCGCACTCGTGGGCCGGAGATCAGCGCGGTGACAGGGTCCTCCTTCGCCCGCCTTCCTCGGGAGGCTGCGTGGTGGATCGGCGAGAACTCGAGGTCATTGTTTAGGGAAAACTTGGTATGTGCTCGTGAGGGGTGCAGAGTCGGTGCTCCATGGATGTCTCCGGTTAATTGACAGACGCTAGGGATGAATGACAGGTGACAGGCCTCTCCAAGTGGAAACCACGTGTAGATTCCACAGGAGGAGACAGGACCATTTTCCTTTATATATATTATATATATATATATAATATATATATATATCTTTATTCATTTCAGAGAGAGGAAGGGAGGGGGCGAGAGAGAGAGAAACATCAATGATGAGAGAACCATTGATCGCCTGCAGCCCGCAACCGGGCATGTGCCCCGGCCGGAATCGAACCCCGATCGCCTGGACCCTAGGTCGATGCTCAACCCCCGAGCCAGGCCCGCCGGGCTAGAGGACCATTTTCAGTTGGCCCCTGGAAACACACAGGGGCGCAGGGGCCTAAGGGGCCCCGGCTTGACTGTGGGGCGCTCATGTCATTCAGCCACCTCAAGCTGGTCCGAGAGACAGGTGTTGCAGAGGCTCCCCCCGCGCGGCTCAGGGCTGGCCGCGTGAACGAGCATAGGCGTACCGCATTCTGAGTATAGTTCATACTTCCCTCCTCCCCAAAACACAAATTTTTTTCAGTGATTTTAGGATTATCCAACTTTCTGAGAAAGGACGTTAGGCATTGTACGCTATAGACGTCCTCATTTTAAAGATGTGCAAACCGAGGCCCAGATAGTACACAAAGAACCAGCCCAGGACAAAAAGGTTATTATATTTCTGACAGGTTAAAAGATTAACATGTTTATTTTTCTTTGATGTCAAAACCAAATTCAAACTTGTACCATTGTGTGTGTGCGTGTGTGTGTGGCACTGAGCACGGTTAGCCCCCGATGGAGAACATCTCTGTCTCTGATGTGTAACCCTTCAGCAGACATCACCATTGAAGTATTTTCTGGAGGAAAGAGAGATTATTGGATAATTGCTATTAATAAAGTACAAATTGAAGCATAAGTTGAAGGTCTTTTATGATCTCAGGTTTTTGAAGGACTCAGTTTTCCTAATCTGTAAAATGAAGGGATCTCTTTCTAATATTATCCATATTTAAGGCAATATTTATCCTTTTATAGTCTAAGATTTTTATCAGACTTCCTAACCAGGAACAAAATTGACAAATTGGAATTTAATGATCTGTCTTTAACTCTGGCCAACTCTGCCTGTGAGTAGTGAATGGGTGAAGGCTTGTCAGCCAAGGGAACAGGTAGATTTTTCTGGGCAGTTTTAAAATAGAAGGTACATTTACATATTCTTCTCTCATGCACTTGTATCACAACTGTATGTTTGCTTTTCTTTCGTTCCCCCTCCCTCTTTTCTTTCTCTCTCTGTCTCATTCTTTTTCTTTTTCCATAGCAAATACCTTTCCTCTCCATAGAGGTAACCTCTCCATAGAGGTACTCTTATGGACTCATGAAGGACTCCCTTCATTTGGGGCACCATGCTGTATTGGTTATTATCTTATGCCCCTCTTTTTCTTACTCATGATATGCCCAAATACTTTTCACTTCTTCCAAATACCACTTGGGGAATCACAAACTCTTCTTCCACTGGAAACTATTTACAGAGGCTGCACTCATTGACAAATGAAGGAATTAAAGAGCCATTTAGCAGCATGGGTGGAAATTCTATAAAGAGTGTGGTTTTGGACTTCACCGTTTTCACTATAGCACTATTTTACTTTATTTTAATTTTTTTCTTTTTATTAAATTTATTGGGGTGACACTGGCTAACAAAATTATATTGGTTTCAGTTGCACAATTCTACAACACGTTATCTGTACACTGTATTGTGTGTTCACCAAGCACTGCTTTACTTTAGATGTTCCTTGCAAAGAACTTGAACAACCTTCAGATTTGATAGATCATTTTATCTATCAAATCTAGAGTTGGTTGGGTACGGACCTGAGAGATAATTTCTGGTGGTTCAAAGAGGTTAAGTGACTTGTCAAAAATCCCAGAGATGTTTAATGGCCAAACAGTGTCCTGAGTACAGGTTTCATAATTTTCAGTTCAGAATTCTGTACTAAGCTGCCTTGATTAGTTTCAATATTAATAATAATAACAGCAGCAATTATTTTTGGTGACATTCGCATACGTTGAGTTCCTTAAAGAATCAAAGGACTGAAATTAAAAAGTTGCTAAAAAATGTAATTTTTCTGATTTTTAAAGTAGGAATGCTCAATAAAGAAAATAAAAATTATTTATAATAGTATAGCCCAGCAAATTTCTGTTAACATTTTATATATTTCCTTCCAGTCGTTTTTTCCCCACTGCAGTACTGTTTCTGCTAATATACTTTGTAGATCTTGCTTTTCTCACTTAGCATATTGTGAGCATTTCTCATCTTCAAAAATTCTTCACAGTGTGTTTCAAATAACCAATATCACATTCTAGATGTACCATCCATTCCTTATTGTTGGATATCAAGTTTTGTTTTTCTAATTTTTTGATGTTTTTGTACATATATAATGCCAAGTCTACTTATTTTCTTGCTTTAGATTACCAGAAATTGGGAATGACCATATCAGCAGTTTTCCCACTTTTAGTCTGCAGATCTCTTTACACTCTAATAAATGATTGAGTGCCCCAAAGAACTTTTGTTTATATGGGTTCTATCTGTTGATATTTATCAAAATATAAATTAAAACTGAGAAATTTTAAAAAAATACTTACTAATTTATTTAAAAATTAACTGTAATAAACCCATTATATGTTAACATGTTTTTGTTAACATGTTATGTTTAACATACTTGATTAATAACCATCATTTCAAAAAAGTAGTGAGAAAATGGCCACATTTTACACTTTTTGTAAATTTTTTAAACGTCTGCCTTAAGAGAAGGAAGACATCTGCTTCTGTATTCAACCTGTTGTGATGTGTTGTTTTGATTAAAGAATATGAAGAAACTGTGGCCTCAGTCAAATATGTAGTTGGAAAGGGAAGAGGAACTTAATAGGCTTTTCTGATAATTGTGGATATTTTTGTTGCTACATAAAACGCAACAAGTGGTATTTTCGTAAAGGTTAATTGCAACGTGGACTGTGAAACCATACCTTGGACCTTTCCACTTGTTATATTACAATCCATTGGCCTGTCATGAACTTTGAGTGGATCTGTTACCTATGCATGATTTTTATGATTTTTATCATCATGCATTGTTTGCTTGCAAAATGTTGGCTGTGAGTTATACAAGCCTCCCAAATGTTGCCACCTTTCATTATATAGCATCAAAAAAATCACATTTGTTAATATCTTCCCTGATCTCATCAGAAAAATCTGTAAGATTTGAAGCTGTCAAGCTTATGGTGACAGATACAGAGTTTTCCAATATTTGAATTTTCCCTTGAAAGCTCAAATTTTATCATTGGCAGCAAATATTATCACTTGTTTTCCTCGAAGTGACAGGCTCACGTTGTTTATTTTTGAGAAAATGTCTGCCAGATACCCAAATCTGAATAATCATACTTTGTTGATCATTCATTCCAATAAAAGGGGTGTTTCATGGAAAAAGCAGCTAGTTCAGCACTCAAACAATCATCCAAGTGCTTTTCCTTGAGACAGCCGTCAGACTTCTGTGTGCAGTAGACGTGCTTTCTGTTTACTTCTTATTTGGTCACGTAAAATGTTAAAAGGATGTGTATTCAAGGGTTGCGTATTATTCTTAAGTGAAACTGGCCTTTTCCCCCTGCAAGTATGTGGCAGTGAAGAATACGACGACTCCTAGGACAGTTGCGCCTGGCCTTGATCTGTGCTCAGGAGCAGGCAGCTTTACCCTCCATTGTTTCTGCACCCCCGTTGCACATGTCACACAGGGAAAAGGCAAATCATGTCTTACTATTTCTATAAAGATAATTTTGACCTTGTAGACCCCTGAGAAGGTGTCAGGGACTCCAGGAGTTCATTGACCACACTTGGACAACCACTACCTATTTTAAATCAAAGGATATTTATGTTTTGAAGGATTTTGATGTGTATCGACAATTTACTATAAAAAAATGTATTAATCCTATTACCAACAGGACGTGGGAGTATCTGTTTCCGCAACTTTTGCCAACATTGAAGAGAGTCATTATTTAATCTCTAATACTATGGATCAAGAATGACATCTTATAATTTGTGTTTTTGATTATAATACATTGTATGTTTTCTCAATTTTTTATTGACCATTTAGTTTTCTTCTTGAATTACCTACCTGGTGTCCTTTGCCTGATTTGATATTGAAGTTTGCTGTTATTGTTTATTGCTTTGTTGTTTATTCATCAGCATATGTTAAGGATGTTGATCCTTTATATGTTCATATTTTTGCAGATATTTTTCTGTTGTTTGCTTTTAGTAATTGTTCTATTTTTGAAAAGCTTAACTTCAAATATTTTTTTTCTCATTTTTCCTTTTATGCTGAGGAAGTCCTTTTCTGTCCTACGATATGAAAAAGAAATCTTTCACTTACATTTTCTTCTAGGTTCTTTATGGCTTTCTTTCTTGTTGTTAATCCTTTAATCTTTCTAGCTGAAATTTATTTTAGCATATGCTCGGAGATAGAGATGTAGCTTAAGTTTTCTCCCAGCTTAATTTTTATTTTACACTGTGGCTTCCACTCCCTAGCCTCTGTGGCTCCTTCGTTTTTACTGAAATTACAGATTTGTCTTTCTAAGTCAGTACACTGAACCTGCGCAATCCCCTTAGCCACCCTGGTCTCAGAATCCTCCAAATTAAAATGAAGGGATAGGACTTCGTGGTATCTAATATCTTACAACTCCTAAATTCACCCTCATTCTATCGTGTTCTGTTCTGGAGTTTTACAGTAGTGGGCCCTTTGTCCCCAAGAATATAAGAAATACAGTATTTAAGTACTTGCTAAGGACACAGTCATTAATTTGCATCTCTCAAATTATTTCCTGGACTTTCTTATTCACATTGAAGCCCCCAACCCAATCAGCTATTACTTATCAAATTATAATTTACATTATATTTTACTGCCTAAACACTACATGTGTATTTGATTTTATATATATTAAATGAGACTGTTCCTAGAGAAATCTTAAAAGGAGTAGTATTTAAAAACTCATTTGACTGGGTTCTTTGTGCTTAAACCAATGCATTTGGTTCATTTTTTTATGAGCTCTTTACCTATCTCTACCCTTTTCTGTCTCTGTCTGTCTGTCTCTTTGTGTATGTGTGTGTGTGTGTATATGTATATGCATATATATCTTATTTTGAAATAATTTTAAACTTACAGAAAAGTTGAAGAAATATTACAAGAATTCCCATATACCTTTCACTCTGCTTGTCAATAATGTTAACATCTTACATAGCTATAGTATAATCGTCAAAATCAGGAAATTAATTTTTATGAAATATAGTTAATTAATCTACAGACCTTTTTTGAACATTACTGGTTTTTCTCACTAATGACCTTGTTCAACTCCAGGACCCAATGTCCCATTTCTATTCCAGGATCTCATATTAGATTTAATTGTAATGTTTTCTTAGTCACCTCCAATCTGTGACTTTTTTTTTTAACTATTATTTTGTCTTTTATAATCTTGACACTTCTGAAGAGTACTGGTCAGTAGTTTTATAGAATGTCCCTAAGTTTGTGTTTGATGTTTTCTCATGATTGGAGGGTGAACATTTTTGGTAAGAATACCCTAGAAGCCATGCTGTGCCCTCTCAGTGCATCCTGTCAGGGGGTGCCTGACTGCATGTGTCTTATTACTGGTGAGGTTAATCTTACTCACTTGGTTAAAGTGTGGTGTCTGCCAAGGTTATCCCTTGTCCTTTGTAGAAATATCCTTTGAGACTATGCCAATATTCCGTTTCTCACATCACACTTTTCCCTGCTGATTTTAGCATCCATCAGTGGTTCTTGCATTAAACAGTTATTAGTGGTATTTGCCTAATGATGATTTTCTATTTCTCTCACTGGAATACTTTTCAACTAATATTATCCACTATCACCATTTTATGAGAAACAATCCATCCTACAGCCAGTCTGATTTTCCCTGATACGGGCAGTTTATCTACCTCTTGTAGCAGTCAGCCTATAATAATTCACTGTGTGCTCATTATGTTTGTGGTAGTATTTGGGAAGTTTTTAGAAAACAGAATAACGTAGTAATTAATTTTAAATAACTTGTAGTTATTCTGAGGGAAGAGTTTAGGACACATCCAATAGTTATAAATTATTAGAATCAGAGAACGTTAGAGACCAAAAGATTTGTTGAGAAGTGAGTTCAGATATGGTTAGTTAAGTGGGATTCTAAGTGGAGATATACCTTTATTGGAAATTCTTTTGTTGGTAAGCTAAGCCCTTTGGCACAAGTTTGGTTTTCCCCTGAGTTCCCTTTCCATACATTAGCTATTTGGTTGCACTTTATGCTGTTACTTATGAGTCATAAATCAAACTCTTGACACCATAAAATTTCTAAGCAAGTAAGTGTCTTTACCCTATTGCTCTATCTTTTCCCTTTGGGATCCTAGCTCAGGTTTTTCCAGCGGTGCCTTCCACATTTCTAAACATGATTTTCTGTCTTGGCCCATAACATATATTGTTTTTCCACTCTTGGAACACAACAGAGCCGACCATTCACTCATATGAGGCTGCTCCTAGAGAAATCTCAAAAGGAGTAGTTAAAAACTTGTTTGGTTGGGCTCTCTGTGCTTAATCCAATATGCAAGGTTCATTTTCGTGAGATCTTCACCTACCTCTCCCTGAGAACTGGAGTTAAGGCTGGCTCTTTAGTGGTTCTTGGTTCTTGGTGGTGGACCTAGGTTAGGAGTGGAGTAGCTAAGGGACATGCTTGAGACAAGCACAACTTTACTTTTACACATTTGTTTAGGGTGGCCTAGTTTAATTTGGTGCTGCCGTTGGCTACAGTGGTCCCTTTTTGAGCAACGTTCCGCCCCCGACTCATCACGGTGCATTTTAAACAGTCCACTTCCCCCAGAGGGTGACTTTTATACCATTGTTTTTGCTCCCTTTAACAATTTGTTCTTGGGAAATGACTTGGCCCTGCCTCTTTTTATCTGAGTCCCAGTGGCCTCATCTGTAAAAGGAGGGATGAAGCTCCCCAGCTAGGAAGTAGAAAGAAGCAGGACTCAAACCCTTCTTAAAGGCTGTGGTAGGGATTAAGTGGAATCAGGAGTGTAAAACCGCTTAGCATAGTGTAAAGGTCCTGGTAAGCAGTTAATGGGTGGTAAATCTGATTATTTTTAGAATTTAGCGTATGGCTTATAGAAGAAGAAATATCTGAGTAGTAACCTTCCGAGACATATAAAACACAATTTTGCTTTGAAATGAAGGCCCATAGTTTTGGTGGAAAATAAATGTTTATGTGGATCAGTCGATTGTATAGCTGTGAACACACAGATTTGATCATTAGTTGAATTTGGCTCAGATATTCAAAACTGCCTTAAATCAGTCATAGTTATATATAATGCCAGTTTTTAAATCTAGATTCACTGATTTTTAAGAATAGTAGTGGCATATTGCAGTGTATAATTAATGCTGTAGGGCTTGGTTTACTTCCATTGGAAGATCATTCCTGTTGGCCTTGACCTCTCAATCTGTGGTCCGTTTTCCATCCTTACGATAATGCGGTGGTGTACCTGAGTCCTACAACAATGAGTGAGAATGACTTGTAAACGGAGAGAACATCAGTCTTTTATTGAACTGGGAAAATTTTTGGCAGTTTTGCCAAAGGAATATAATTATTTTACATGACTTTCAAAAATAATATTCATACACTCAGGAAATATATATATTAATCAGTGAAAATTGGAAAAGAAATTGGTCTAAAAGAAATTGGTCTAAGAAAAGAATATGGTTATTTCATGTATTTCTTTTACTTATCTTTAAAAATGTGATTTTTTTTTTTTTTTAATTCCAGAAAATTTTAGGTTTTTATTTAGTTGCTGCTCTGTAGCCTAGCTTTAAAGACTCTTGAAGGTTATTTTGTTAGATGGCACCTTTGTTTTCTAAAATCACTGCTTAGCTTTTATCAGATATTTGTGCTCCTTTCGATTTGCATAGTTGCAAAAGTGAGATGAGCTTGAGTTCTTGCAAAGGAGTACAGTATTTAAAGAAAACCTCAGGTAATGTTACCTGAGAAGAACCCACATGCTGACTATTTCTTATTGGTGTAAGGGGAACTTTTCGTGTTATTAGATTATTGACTTCATTTTTAAGTCTATATTTAGGCATCAAATTTTAGTCTACTAAGTAATAACCCACCCCAGGAAGTTTGCTGGTACAATAAAGAGGAGTTATATAATTCCCTAGGAGAAGAATGTTCAATAGATGTGTAGGGTAATAATATTTTATTATTTGACTTTCAGCACATGTTGACTGAATTCACTATTATGTTTTTATTACACATTTTGTGCAATTTTGCCGTATTTGTTGAGGTTTCCTTAAAAACTAAACAACCACTATACAAGTACTTTTCCAGAGCAAGTATGAAAAGTGACCTTCATATATAAAAGTCACGTACTGGTATGAAAATCATATGGGAGATGGATAAAGAATACATTTTCCTTTATTTTCAAGTATATTTTTCTTGAAGGGAAATTTTTTTCGTTGTCTGATTCAAGATGTCTTTCTTGTCCCTTTCTTCTGTCAAGTTGCGTATGCAGTGAGCCGTTGTCCAGGGACACTGAAGGTGTGGGGCACAGCTCCTCGCTGGGTGACAAGTCTCCATCTCTTACGGGAGCAGAAGAGACAACTGGGCCCAGCATGTCGGGCCCACGGGTTTGAAACCGGCGTGGAGTAGCCTGTGCCTCCGGCAGTAAAGGTGGCACAGGGCTGGTCATGACTCCAGCCTTTTCCTGGCCACTTTGGGGAACTAAATACCTGCCTCTACCTTTCTTTTCTCTCCCATTCTTTCCAGCCCTACCTTTCAGGAAGCCATCTTGATAACATACACATTAAGAGTTAATAGTTCTGCCCGGCCGGGCCTGGCTCAGCGGTTGAGCATCGCCCTAGGATCCAGGAGATCGGGGTTCGATTCCAGGTCAGGGCACACGCCCGGGTTGCGGGCTCCATCCCCAGCAGGGGCGTGCAGGAGGCAGCCGATCAATGACAACTCTCTCAACATTGATGTTTCAACTCTCTCTCTCCCCCTCCCTTCCTCTCTCTGAAATCAATAAAGCTATATTAAAAAAACAAATAAATAAAAATTTTAAAAAAGGAGTTAATAGTTCTTTCTCATAACCACAAGCTTCCTTCATGCCAAAGAACAGTGACATGTTTGACAGTGTCAGCTTTTTCAAGTGCAGTCCCTTGGCTAAGGAGGGGATCATTCTGTTCCTTCTGGCTTCAGGATAGCGAACACAGTTTTTTGTTTTTTAAATTTAATGTGGCGTTCGCATTGTGACCTGACAAACACCTGTAGTCTCATCAAGATAACAGAATGTTAAAATATCTCAGGACTTACTTCTCTTATGCATTTTAAATATTGAGATTCAGCTGCTAAAAATGTTTGATAACTATTAAACTTAGAGTAACAACTTCAGGACCATGGAAATAAATATTTTGAAACAAAATAAACCATACAAGTAGAGGAGAAAGCAAGGTGGAGTCATGGACCTTGATACTGTTGCTCAGGCAGTTATGTAAGTACTGGATCTTTCCCTGACCAAACACCGCCCCTGGTAATAGGGGCAATTCTGTGTGAATCCCAGTCTTTTTTCTGAGGTTGTTCTGGAAGTAGTAGTCATTTAGAAGACAGACTTTAAATATGTGGTGCGTTGTCACCAGGCCCTCCACCCACCAACTCGTATTTATTTTTAATTTTTAATTTTTTAATTATTGTTGAGGTCTGTCCTTCGCCCCAGGCCCAAGAAAGGATGAGATGTAAACTCCAATCTTGTATTTAATCCTGTTTTAGAAAATAGGAAACATGACAGACTCTTGATATTTACAAGGGTTATCACTCAAGATTGTTGAAAATCTCCAAACATGCAGCTAGCACTCTATAGGATGGACAGCCTGTGAGGTTTGGGATGCAGGTGCTTGGTTAAGCTCACTTACCAGCTATCGGCCTAGTGATATGAAAGATTAAGATTTACATTCAGCAAGTTTATGAATTACTGTTTGTCATGAATATTTGTGACTACTCTCAAATAGAACTGGGTATGTTTAATCAAAGAATGCTGTGGGTACCCAACTCTAGGTTTAGTATAAATAGAAATGCAGGCTGAAACCTCTGTGTTTGTCACTCATGCCTGTGCCACACCTTAGCCTCCTAAGGTTCTGTCACTTAGGAGATGGTGTCTAAGACTTGTGCGTTCTTTGTAGGTGACCTTCTTTGTAGATGAGACCTGGGAGGGAGATAAAGTGCTGTTTAACTGCATCTTCCTATAATCACACATTAAATTAGATTGGATTCCTCCCCCCCCTTCCCCCAATATTTTGTTTCTATCTACAACTCTCCCAAGCCAATATCATCATCTTTTGCTTAAGGTATGTTACCCTACTATTTGTCTTTGCTGATAATATTGGTAGGGGAAGCTAATAAAGTTTGAAATTAACTTGTATTTCAAGCCCCATTTAGCTGAGATGTAAATGGACTGGGGATAAGAGAGAGAGACTTCATTGTAAAGTATTAAAACCCCCATAGATTCTTACAGCCTAGATGTAATACATAGGTCACAAAGATCATTTCTTAACTAATAAAGTTAACATTATCTAGATTATTTCTCACAGCCAACTAAAATATATAGTATTGTAAAAAATACATTTAACCTCCGTTTTGTAATGTTTTGAATTTTGGTTTGCACTTGGGTAGGTGTGTATAGAACTCCTCATGTGTGGATCACAAAACCTTCTCCAGAAGGACCCGCATACCTCTCTTATTTCAGATTCAATAACTTATAAAGCCTTGGATCAAGATCAGAATTAGAGATCATCTAGTCAAATCGATTAATGTTACAGACGCAGAAATGGAGCGGGGAATGTCACGTTATTTGACTGAGGTTCCATATCTGGAGGCAGAATTCTCCATTCCTGCTCTTTAACTAGAGATCACAGACTCCCATCACACTTGGGGGCCAGGAGGTATCAACAAGGAGTTGTATGAATGAAGCTGGCTTGGCTGGCCTTGTGGCAAAGCAAAAGTACAGCCGTGTACACTAGCAGAGCATGTATTGCCATGCAGGAATGTGGACCCATTGCCACCAGGTGTTCTGTTCTCTACAAAGCAGCTCTAGATCTGACTTTTTAAGAAAAAATATCATGAGTTTTAAATGTTGTCAATTTGTTTGAATTTTTTAAAACACCATGTGGGCCAACAGTTTCCTGGCCAAACAGAACAAGTCTGTTGGCTGAATTGGCCTACAGCCAGTGGGTACTGGAGCTGGCTCTTTGCAGCTTGAGAGGGCTGATTGTGAGCATCTTTTACCCACTCTACAAACTGTGGTCTTGAATTGGTACCTTAAAATTAGCCACAGTGGGAGTGTTTACACCACAGAAATTGGCAAGCGCTACCAACCTGAGTTCCCCCCACTGCTCCCCACCACCACCAAAGGCATTTGTTAAGCCCCCCACACCACTGCATACCATCACCACCCAGTTTGAGACTTGCATTGACTTATGGCCTGTGGCTTGTCTTTTCCAGAATTTTCTTAACCCAGTTCATTCTGATTTTTATAGCTTTTTTTCCTGAAAAAAGTTGAAAATAGTTACAGCTGTATCTCATTTATTCTTATAGTATTTTTATGTGTTGGGATTTCTCCTTTTTTTTTTCTTGTTCAAAGAGAGGATACATATTTTCCCCTACTGTAGCCAGTGTGGGAGCTAGAAGTCTAGTCTTGAGCCTTAGCAGTACCTAGTATATTATAGGTATCATAATACATATCTTGATGGACATTGATTGAACTGACTGAAGAAAATGCTGCTTGTATAAAAAACAACAACAACATATACATATGTCTTACTTAGGAAAATTTGTCTCCTTTTAAAATAGATTTATTTGTTAAATTTAGTAACTACAGTGATTTTTCACTCTGTAGGAATTTAGAAATACTTCAGTGGTATACCTGAGGGTTTATCATGCCAGAAACTATTTTTAGAGAAACTTCAAGCTTAGGTATTACATTTTCAATTGGCAGTTATTCTAGTGTAAAAAACAAAACATCTCTGCAATTATAATAAACCAATGGGAAGATACCCAATTGATCACATTACAATTTGAATTTGTACAATTTTATAAAGACTGAATTATCACATGTTCAGATGTATCTCTTTTGTACATTTAAAGTATCACTAATAAAATAATATGACAATATACGACTAAAACAGAAATGGACAGTAAAGTTAACAGTGTTGGGCAAGCATATGTGCATTTTAGAATGACAAGTGGAATTGTCTGTGGGCCTAGGCCTACACGAAGGGGCTGGCCAGGTAGTATTGAGTTTGCAGAGCTGTCATAGCCTGTGCTTGACCTTGGGTGGTTTATTTAGCTCTCTCTGTTTATAGTTGATTATCTTATAAATTGATAGGAGGCCAAACTCTATTATTGAGAACTCCAGGGACCTGTTCATTTTTTTGTTGTAAAGGCAGTTTTATATATTGGTTTAAAGAAGTTGGTTCTGGAAATAGACATATGAATGCTGGCTTCACGACTTGCTTGCTGGATGATGTTGGGCAACTTTTTTCACCTCTTGGTGCCTTTGTGTCCTTATTTATAAAATGGCATTGTGATCAACTTGAAATAAGGTCGTACATAGAGAATGAGCAGCCCAGCTCCTGACGCTGTGCTGAGTAAGTTTTTGCTGCTGCGGCCGCCGGTGTTACCATTACTGACTTAAGGGTGTTCATCGCAATGATATTTATACTTATAATAATTAGACTCAGAATGTTAGCATAATAAGATTTTCCCTAAAACCAGCCTTTTTAATTTTCCAGGTTTCCTAAGTGTTCTTTTATCCCCAGGGTGATAGGAAACCTACTTTTAGTAAATTATGATGAAATCTTTAGATGGCAACAAAGATGTGATATTCTGTTGATGACAAATGGACATATCGAGGTTTAGGTTGATTCCCCCACCCCCAACCCCCACAATAGAAAGTGGTTACGTAACAAAATAACTACCTAAGACAAAATAAGTTGGAATGTTTAAAATCTGAGAATTTTAACGTATTTCTCTAATTACTTTTCTCAACTGCAATGCCCCATATTCTGGAAGCTGTTTTACATTCTTGCCTCACCTTGATGACAAGGTAGTTACGAATTTATGGAAGATATTTGGGTGAATACCAGTTTTGGAGTCAGGGTTCTGCCACCAAGAAGCAGCTTGAGTCCAATAATTATGTGAGTTTGGGTGTAATTCTTACAGGCCGTGGAGATTTTGTGAGACACCCAGATCATCCTATGAGTGTGAGCACTGATTTTAGTATTTAATGTAGGTATCAATATATTTGAAGAATGAGTGTTTTTTTAAACATTCTTAAAAATCTATTCATGGTATTAATAATGATTATGAAAAGACCTTGTGGTAAACACACACAAAAAATTGCATAAACTTTTTAAAGAAAATAGATTTATTTTTCCTTAAGGCTTTGGTTTTTATTAATTACAATGTATTCCAGAATGCTGCCTGCAAAGCATTTGTTTAATTTATCTTATTTGTGCAGTTCTGCTGATCATATAGTTGCAATAACAATGAGTTGGGCAAGACAAGAATTTTATTTTTTTCTATTTTGTTTATTATAGAGTGTACCTTCTTCTAGGTTCCAGGTCAGGGAGATGCTTTCAGGTTTAGAGCTACCTCACTTATGCTGCTTAGGCCAGATTCGAATAACAGTGTTAACACTGGCTAGAGAGCTTTGTGTTTTTAAAAAAATTACTTAAAAATTTGGGTGACATTCTGAAAAATAGCTGCCTGTAGCCAATGGTTTATGGAAGTAGAAGTCATAGATTGTATTTTGAGGACAATTATTTGCCATATAACTATTCTGAAGTATGAAAACAAGACTTGGTTAGTATTGTTTCATCTGTTAGTGATATGTAAGGAATCTAGATTTGGTACATTGTCATGAAAAATATTTTATTAATGTGATAGCTTTTTGGACAATTGTATTCTGCATTGTATTAAAATGGTGCAATAAATTGCTGAATGTACTGTCTGCTGAATATGACTTTACCATGAAAAATTTGATGCATGGAGAAGGAAAGGTTGGAATATATTAACCTTTTATGACAAGGGACTTAGAATTTTGACCAAATACAGGTGACCTTTGTGTGTAATAAAAGTGAGCTTAATCTTGAGGTCAAGGTTGAGGTGAAAGACAGGGCAGTGTGGTGGAGTCTGTGCTGATTGGGACTTCAGAGCCTACCTAGCTATTGGCTAAATGGGAGCCTGGCACTTCTTCTTTTTTTTAATTTTTAGCATTTCCAGGAGCTTATTTATAGCAGATTATTTAGTTCTTTACTGCCACCCCATTTCCTCAAAGCTCAGCTCTCTGTTTAGTTGTGGTAAGTTTATCTGTTTGTATAAAGTTTACTGTTTCTGAGTGAAAGGTATGAATGTATTATTTTCTGTTTCATAGATAACTAATAGTTAAAAATAAAAATGTTCTGATGGCTTATGGAAAAGACAACTGACATATGTAATCTTGGAACTGAAAATGTATCTTCTTTTAAGAGGTTTATTTCTTTGACAAGTGGAACTTTTGTCATCTAACTTTGGGGCTGTCCGAAGACTTTTGAAGTAGTTTGTACCTTTAGCTAGGTTATAATTAGGAGAACTCTCACAAATTATTTATTGTCTTTAAGGGTTTAGATGATTTAGTGACTGCTTATTCCCCTGAAATTTCCTTTGAAATGCATCTGCTAATGCATTTCCATTATAATATGATATAAAATATTTTTAAGGTTTTCCCTGCTATGCATAGAAGGAAAATTGTTTTAAAACATAAATTTCACTACCACATGTGTCAGCTGTTTTGTCATAGATGAAATTACACCTTAGCCAACATCAGAAACAAACCTGCCGATGTTATATTATCTGCACACTTATTGACTATTCTGCCCAAATAATTGGTTGAAACAACAAACATTTGGGGGAGAGTGTCAGAGACTCTAATGGAAAAAACTCGACTCTTTTAATCGAGCCTGCAAAATATATTCCTCGGGACTGATCAGCTCCGAAGCGCTGAGGTTTGATGATTGGAATGGCAGGAAACCATGCTTTCAGGACATAACGAATTGACGAGGCCATCCATCATTCGTTAGCATACACTGAGACGTGGGCTCTGTGTGCAGAGGCCTGTGATTTAGTAAATACTTGGGAGATGAATAGAGCTTACACACAAGGGAAGATATTGCTGTCCTTCAGCAGCCTGAGACCCGGGCGCCTGCTGAGAAGGCCATCTGACGGCACATCATCAGTAACTGGCCTGTCACAGTCAGCGGTGCCCACCGACCATCACCAGTATATTAAATGCATTTTTAATATCTGCTTCAGTAGATTTAATGAAGAAAATTTAGTTTCCATACTCCAAGCACTGCTTCTTCAAGTGTTCTAAGGCATGGACTCTTGCCTGTACAAGAAAGGGGGAAGACTGTGCTGGCCGGTAGGGAGTTGATTGAAAAGGACACTCAGAAAAATAATGTGAAAATGAAAAAAGCTTTTAGCAGAGTTGGCGTCTCGTTGATGTAAAAAAGCTCTTTTTTTTCCCTTCTTTTTCTTTTTTAAAGATTATCTTCTCTCACAAGCCCTTGCCCTAGAAGGGTTGAACCTGCTGGTGAGAGATAGAAGCTGACTGATTGGAAAGGAAATGTTAGAAGGGGAATATTATCACGGTTTGGCCTCCTTTGAATAGAAAGACTCCATTTTAAATTAGTTTGTGTTTTGAGATACCTTTTGATTCTTAGGATTTTTGAACATCTATATAAAGTAGGATTTTTCTTACCCAGTTGTGTTTACATTTTTGAATGTTGAACTTTACTCATTGAATCAAGTTAGTATATTTTTGCCTGGTGTCATACAGAATAGCTGAACATGAATGTGGAAAAAAATCAGTTACCAACCTGATTGAAAAGTGCTCTTATAATTTTGTAGACTATAAGGTTTCTTTAAAAACTGTAATTTTTAAAACGTTCTATTTTTATATTCCGGCAAAGTGTGTAGCTTCTTTCTTTTTAATGAGTTTCAGTGTTGGCATTATTTACTACAAAACAGCAAGACGACTAGTTAGATATTGTTGCAAGCATGCACTTTAAAGGTTTCCCCCCTTGTTTAAAAAAAAATCCAGAATGTGCTCTCATGTGCTCAGAAGAAGCTACGGAATGGGACCTATAAATCTGATTCCTGCATGTGTCAAAACAGTAATGTATTAAATGCATATTATTATAAAAATTTAAGACATGTCTTAAACACACTTACATTTTTATAACACATGGCAATATTAAATAATACATTTCCTTGTTAGCATCTGTTTGCCGTCATTGTTGGCAAGACCTATGATTTATTGCTCAAATTAATGACCAAGACCATTTTGGACCTGATATATGCCCCTAAGCTTATTACATCACTAAATAAAATAAAATGTATGCACTTGTGACAGAGTTATTTTTATAATTGTTTATCCCTTTAAGTGCCCTATTCAGTGATTCACTGAAAGGTTCATAATGGTTGGCTTGTAACCAGAAAAGAATCTCAGAAAGGTAAAATATATTTCTGGACTAGAAATAAAATGCCAGGGTGATGGTGATGATAGGGGCCCCAGAAAGATTTTGCAACACTCCAACGTGTTCCTTTCTTCAGCGCTCTCATTTAGCTCGTGTTGAATTTTTTTGATGCACAACCTCCCCACCCCCCACCCCCGCCCCCTCAACCCTTGAGGCTGGCTTGTAATGCTGGAGCTCATCCACAAACCCTTCAATATGAGCCGGGTGGTTTGCTCTGACATGAAGCTGCAAGGGTTAAGTTGTTCTTACTAAGGACTTTTCAGGTGCCATTATCACCATGCATGAAACTGGCAAGATTATGTTCCTATTTTCAGTTGTTTTTTGGGGGCCCGGGGGTGGGGATTGGAACGTCACTGCTTTCGTATTGCACTCCATCTGACTCCATAGTCTTTCTCTCTGCCTTCGGAGGGTGCAGCGTGATAGACCCTTCAGTGCTTTTACGGGGACCTGTTACTCATCTGAGGTCACTGTGCTGCCTGACTTGCAATACAGTGTAACCTGGCTGCTTGGTTTCCTTGCTGCCCATGAGGCGTCTCATTGGCTGGCAGTTCTCCTGTCCTTTGATGGGGAGGCAGAGATCTTGAGATGCTTAATGGAGCCGCCGTGGGACCTGAGAGTAACACTTGTGGGAAGATTATCATTTTGTAGATATCTCCGGGTGATTATCACTCGTAAATAGAAATGAAACTTTTTCTTTCTCTTCATCTCACTTTGCATCTTAAGCAAAATAGTTTGTTGAAAATTAAAACTGTTGTGCTTTTTGTTGTTGTTGTTTTGTTTTTTAGCTTTGGTGTTCTTTCCCAAAGCAGTTGATCTGATAAAGTTTTTAATGGTTCCCTCAAAAATGACCAGGCCAATGAACATTTGTGTTTTTCTTGAAAAGCTCTATTGACTTTTTCCACTTTGGGCGCTCCTCTCCCATTTTTGGTCTTTATATCACTCTTTTCGTCTCATCTCCCTTGTCTGGGAGACCTGCCTCCAGACAAAACGTTTAAAGGAAAATTGATGAAAAAGAATCTCAAGTGCCAGTTATCTCTCTGTCATCTTTCTGCCCCTGCCTTTTATTTTTATTGTTTTGGCCGCTTGAATATTTAAATATTAGTTTAGATCCACTAAGATTTTGTTGTTGTTGTTGCTTTGACCGTCACAGTTACTTTTACTTGTTCATTTGGAATAGATACATCCTGTCTTTTGCTTTCTATTTGACTGATTGTGAAATCCTTCAGGATGGGAGCCATGTGCTTTGCTGTGATTTTATCTTCCAATTCTCTCTTCAGTGCCTCGTACAGCGTTGTCCTTTACGCATTGAATGGGTTTTTGTTAACTTTCTAACACTGGCCAGTGCTTATTTTTATGATCCCTTTTGAGGAGAAGATAACCCAAAAAACATGTTTCTTCTTTCTGGCCAGTATTAGTCTATCTAGTACCATACAAAGGACTTGCTATTCTTTCCTAAGATTGTTTCTTAAGCTCTCACTCTGTGGTTCAGGATGTTTAAGTCCTATTTAAAAATATTAAAATATTCAGTAGGCAGCTAAGTGCTTAGCCTGGTGTACTACTTAACACTAAATGAAAGTAAAATATAACACAGACGTGGAGCCATTTGTTATATTTTAGTAGATGAAGCAATGGCTGTGTAAACCTTAACCTTGTAATTTTGTGAGCTCCACTTTATCATGCAGCTGTAAGGGTAATCAAAATAAATCACGGGAGATGAATAAATATTTTCTAGTGCTTTCTCTGTGCTTTCAGAAGTGATGCTAGATCCATGAAATTTTAGTAAGTGTATTAAATAAAACAATATGATGTGCACCGTGTCAGATCTGATCAATTATTTGAGATGGGACATTTATACAACATATGTTGAGCTGCTATGTGAACAGCTTAATGACTATAAATTATGCTAATCTGTCTTGCCATTTTTACATTTTGTTAAAAGTCGCACTATTTGTATTATAGATATTTATATTTATATATAGTCGGGGGGTGGGCAGGGGTAAGAAGAAGGCATAAGAAAGACACAGGTCATCTCTGCGATGTCCTGACAGTGATCCGGGGCTCCTCAGCTGTGCAGTGTACATAACACAGATGTTGGGGAGTCATCTGTCAGCCATGCCTCTCCTATGGAGTTCAAGTTCTAGAGGGAAAAGAATTTGACACAGTGCTGTCACTGTTACATTTTCACAATGGAAGAGCATGCAAATATTGAACCTCCTGCTTAGCAGTAGTGCCCTGTCTAATGTCTGTGCTGGTTAGAATAAAAAATCATGGGTGCATCTTGGGCCCAGAGATCTGACAAAGGTCATGCTATGTTGGGCATTTGAATTGGAAATTGTCTGGACTTAGATTTTATAAAGCTCCCACTGTTGTGTGTGGGGAGAATTTCAGCAGGGTTTTGTCCCTGGAGAGGCCTCTTAGGCCCTTTTCTGTCCCATGAATGAATTTAGATGTGAGGGTTACCCCTGCCTTAAAACTGTTAAGTTCATTTTGCATACATCCCTAGAGAGAAAAACTGGCAGATGCTTTTGTCTTGGAAGTGTTTAAAAGAAAACTGCAGAGCAGGAACAAGAGAGAGAAGGGGCCCTGTGCGGAGTCCCAGAACATTTTGGAAATGGCCAATATGCAGTTTTCATCAGTGGGAAGGCGGGGTGCAATATGGTGCCTGTAGCTCACAAGGGAATATGAATGTTGATTAAGCATACTCCCAGGCTTTGAAATTCTGAAAGCAGTGTCAGAATAATGGATGTTGAGCAAATGTCAAGCATTTGTTAATTTCTCTGTTATTTGGAGTTTATCTACCATGATCAATCAAATAAACTAGTGCTTCTCTCCTGTGGCATGTGTCATTGATATGGTGATTAGGTGGCTAGAAAGACCTTCTGCCTTTTTTCCAGGTAACAGATTATAAATGAGTAGACAGAGCTTTTCGGCTGAAGACTTGTTTATGGCTTGGTTTAGTAGAAATCTGGATATTAACTGAGGACTTTGGTGGTGGTATAAAAACCTGTGGCCACGTGCCACAGATATTAACTGTGGTGCCATTTATACCAAAAAAGCTAGTACAGATGTTATGGTTTCCATCTAAATATAGTTTTCAGTAGTTTATAAAACTTTGACGTAAACTTGGGTGAAAGACATTCGATCCTGAAAGAGTTCTGAGCTATTAACATTTGTAGATAGAGTTTTTTATTGTCGTCTCCCCCCCACCCCCCAGTTTCAGTGGCTAATTCTAATTCAGTTATTGGCTTTTATTTTTGAGGCGCAGTCAGCAGATTTACTTCATGTAATTCCTTTGTTATTTTTAGGAAGTAATGCTACAGTGTTTTCATGTTCCAGATATAAGGGATCAGAAGATCCTTGTCAGCAATGACGCAACTGCGAATTTTTGTGGAGTGCTAACGTTGCATGGTGTGAGGAGCGGTTTTCCTTTTGGAATGCGAGTGGCCTTGCCAGCTGGGGTTTCATCAGGGTTTCACACTCGGTACCACACTGGAGGATCCTACCCCTGAGGATAGTGCAGCTTCCACCGAGAGCGAGTCCCTGTGTGAAAAACTGCAGTGGCTGGAATCAAGGCAGACTGGTCATGAGAGATTTGCCTTTTTCTTTTCCTGTCCCCTCTTTCCTTTTCATAATCTCAGCCATGTGGCTTACATGACTCAGATGGAGATGAGCACTGTCCTCACCTTCCTAGGCCATGTGAAACAGGCGCCTTTATGATGTTTGGCATGATCTTCCTGCAGCACTGGATCTCCCAAAATGACCTGGCCCCTGTTTATAAACCTCAGTCAACTCTCCCTTCAGGGGATGTACCACTGGGCAGCCGCAAGGGGACTCACCCTGTGAACTGCTTGTGTTGTTTCTGGAGGGCTCTTTTTTGATTTTCTCAACCTGCCACAATGTGTCAAATATTACAGCAATTTCCAAAGCAGAAAGTCTTTAACTTCCTCTTTAGGTTAAGATGCTTTATATTAAAACGTCTCCATGAGGCCTTTGGTTTTGGCCTTTTCTGGGACTGGACTCCTAACCCTCTGAGTAAAATCCTCATGACCTGCCTGCCTGGTACCCGGTGCCAAGTGAGCTCTGCCACTGCAGAGCCTCCGGCACCATAAAAATAGACGGCACTGCTGACTGGCTTTTCTAGACTTCCCTCTGCAAGCGCATCATGCCCGCCCCCTGGCCACAGCGTCACTGAGTCACTCACTTACATCACACCCCAAACACTCAGCCTGTTACTGATACGCAGCTCTCAAATTTATTTTCTGTTCCTGGTGATAAAGCTGTCGCTCCCAGTTTGGATTAGAAAGACATGAAAAATCTTGTTACATTGTTGAAATTTATTATTATTGTGTAATAAAAAGAGAAAAAGTATGGACTTCAAGACTGTTAATTCTTAACCGTACATACTCATGAATTCTTCCCAGCACTCTAGTGGGAGGTGCTGATGGTTTCGATAGGCCGTGTCCCCCAGCGGGTGCCAAGCTATCAGTCCCTGTCTCTTGACTTTACTTAACTCTTTTAATGTCCACAGACAGTTGAACTCTCGTGTATTGCAACTATAAAGTAATGGCTTGAAAAAGAAAAGGAGAATGCTGGGACGAATACTGGTTCCTACTGGACATACATTCTAATGATAGCCAAAATGTTTTTGGGAGTTCTTGTTAGGTATTTTTAGAGCATGTGGCGTAATCCTTTTAGTATCTTCACTGGTGACAGACTTTGGTACTTTGAGAACGGATCTGATCATTAGACCGGCAGACATCATTAGGTTTGATTACTAAGGGGGTTGATGCTACAAGGTAACCAGTCGTAAAGTCTGGAGACACTACTTTGCCATGTGTTGAAATCCAATAATAATAAACCCCTTTAAAAAACATATATTTGACTATGTTTCCAGACTTGGTGGCCACCCTGTATTTTCGTAAGATACGAGATGGGACCATGAAGTTGGCTTCCTCGTGTAACTCGTCAAGTGGCCCTAAAGAGATTCCTAAAGATAAGGTCTATTTTGAGTAAAGGCAGCATTATTGGTGGTGAATTTAAAACCCCCACTCCTTCTCCAGGATGATTCCTTTGGCCAAAAGTAACGGAATAAATTTGTTCTCCACTGCTTCTGGAAAAAGTTCATTTTGTTACTTTGTCCTCATGCTAAGTATGTGGACTCTAAGTATGGAACTATAAGCCATTATTTTACCCTCCCGCTTCTCTGGGTTCCTCAAACGTACATTAACTGCTAAGTGTCTAGAGACACTTCAATTCCCACGTCTCTGCTGGTGGCTAGTAAGTAGTGAAACTGTTCAAAGTCAGACTTCTTAGGGGAGGAGGAAGAGTGAAGGGTAACACCAGAGAGGTAGCTCAAGATGGGATTTTCAGTTAGTTAAATTTTTTTCAAAACATATTTTTAAAAAGAAGACTAGGGTAATTCCAGAATTTCATCCTACAGCTTAAGAAGCATTTTCCTGAAACTTTTTCCTTTTTTTGGTGGTTGCGGTAGAATTACTTAATTAAGCCTCTAGTTGGCATAGAGTTTGAAGTAGGATGAATTTCTTTATTTTTCTTTTCTCTCTCTGTTTGGTACAGACTCTCTCTTTGTTCCAGAATTGCATTTAATTCAGAGTAACACTATGAGGTCCTTTTGCCTGTTACATCATTGAAACTCATGCTTTACCTCAGAATAAGCTAGAGGTACAATTCTTTGTTCTTTTTGGAAGGGAGTTACACCTACTGTAGATTTGGAAGAATTGCTACAAGAGGCTAAATAAAATTGGGAGGCAGAACCCTGAAAAGAGAATTATTTTCTGTTTCTTTTGCATAATTTCACGGTGGGAAGAAACATGCCCAGCATCATTTTAAAAACTGCATCCGTGAGACATCAATAAATCCCTTACTTGGTTCAGTGAGAGCTGATGGAACATTTTTTTGGTAATGTTTAAATCATAGATATAGGACTTTTAGTAGCTAAGTGTAGTTAAACATTTTTTGATACACGGTACTTATGTATCTGGTTTTAAAGCTGTTTTAGCAAAATATTATTGCAAGTTCTTGTAGCAAACATTGTTAAAACCTGGATAATATGGGACTCAGACGACTAGTGAGGGTGTGATCTGATACTTGGGCAGTCGCCTTTTGCTTCAGTGATCAGTTCCTAGTTACACAGCACTCTGCACTTGACACATACAAATGCTAAATACAGTAGCAGCATGAGGTCTCTGTCATTAACTGTAATTTATGTAATGAAAGCCACCTGGATGTTTTTTATAATTAATTGCTTGTAAATAATAAATTTAAATATAATTTATAGTTTTCTAAATTTGATTACTATATAGACCCAACAGCAAACCTAAAAAAATTGGCAATTCTGTAATGTAGTTCAGTGACATTTAAAACAAGAGATATATACACACATATATATTTAATTTATCTTTATTGTTGAAAGTATTACAGGTGTCCCCTTTATATATATATGTGTGTGTGTGTGTGTGTGTATATATATATATATGTGTGTGGGTATAAAACTTTTATAAAGGATTGATAAATTACAGGTTAATTTGCAGCTTTGAGCTACAAGCTTTATAAAGAAAGATTTACCTTCATGTGTGTGTATATATATATATGTGTGTGTGTGTGTGTGTGTGTGTGTGTGTGTGTGTATTTCCTTTGAGGAGTTAGTATCGCTAGGAAATATATTTATTAAATTTTTGGAGGGGAATGATAATAAAAAATTCAATTGTGCTATCTTTATTTGAATTGGAATAGTAATTTTGAAGTAGTCTCACTGATTTAACTTATATATTATTTCAGTCAGTTTTTTAAAAGTATTTGTACATATAATACACATAGAAGAAAGTGTACCTATATAACAATGATGTAGTAAAACTCTTGGAAAAAAGTTTTTTTCTATTTTGTAAAATTTCAATTATGTTTTGAAAATAATTTATATATGGGGGAAAATTACTTAAGTATCTGTGATGATATGTTATACACTGTGGTGATAATAAGAGACTTTGCCTAGTAGATTTACTAAGCACAGTAATTACTAATTTAAGAAGGCATTCATTGCTGTATTTTGGTTATGTGGTCACATATATCGGCTATCAACAATTTATTTTTTTAATGTGATGGAAAATACCAGTGATTTACATGGCTTAAAAAGAAAGGTGGCTTTAGAGCCCTGTCCTCTGTTTTTCCCTTTTATTAAAAAAGAAAGGAAAGAAATAAGGGAGGAACAAAGAACTTAGTTTATGGCTTTAAGACATAATTTATTAATGGTTATTTCAAATTTTCTTGAACTTCAAGAATCTGTTTTTTAAAATTAATATCTTTTCCTAAATACATTTTCACTAGAAGCTATATCCTTTAAAATCTATATTGTTTTTTTGTTGTTGTTTTCACTATAGCAGTGAAATTACTATCATCAGCAATTATGAAATGTGTAGAAAACTTTTATAAAGGATTGATAAATTACAGGTTAATTTGCAGCTTTGAGCTACAAGCTTTATAAAGAAAGGTTTACCTTCATGTGTGACCAGTGGCATTTTTCCTTCAACCATGATTCAGTTAAGTTTAGATATCAATAATGCAATTTTAGTTAGTTGGACTGTAAAAAATATTTTGAAATTCCCTTTGTTCTTTGTAGAAACGCAACCAGATCATGAAAAACGTAGTCCTGTTAGGCGACAAGATTGCATGTTGACTGCTTGTGAGACTGAGAGCAACGGCGGCATGGTGCCTGTGCTGGCTGGGATCCTCTATGAAGAATAAATAAAGCTCATAGCTTCTGCTTGTGGTCAGGGTGTGACCACCGTCCCTCACCTCAGCAGCAGACAGACTTGTTCATAGCTTGGTTTCCGAGGTTTAATAATCCCTCAAGAATTTAGAATGCTGTTGACTGTCCCCATTTACAAGCTGAAGAAAGAAGCTTTGCAACAGGTGCAGCTGTATACTAATTGTAGGGTGTGTTTAATCTGTCCAGAAGGGAGAGTGACTCCAAATTTGGTATCTTAAAGAGTGGAGTGACCTTTTAAAGTCCCAGGATGAGAATTGCCAACCATTGCAACAGTCTAATTATACCCACAAGGAGTTGTGAAGTGCTTTTAAGTTTTCCTATACACCTAGAAGTTCGGTGAACGGCTTGAAGTCATTAACATATGACAGATGCACTCCCTTTTCAAGGGCTCCTACGATAAATTTTGATTGTAGAAGTGGGAATTTGACCCGTAGCTTATCACTTGCTTCATTAGCTTGCCTGAGGACAAGGCCTTTTCTTTCTTTTTTTTTTTTTTTTTTTTTGACATGAGTGTTATCTTACTCATGTTCCAGGATTCCACCCACCTCCTTCTCTCTGCTGATAGGAAGTCACAGCCGATAACCTTGATGCTGGTTTTTTGCAAAGCATATTGTGCATTGTGCAGCCTTACGTATAACTTACATAAAATATATGGAATATGAATATTGCACATACATATCATGTTGTATGTAATATACTTTAATTGCATGTCATGTCAGAGTTTGATTATATTGTTTTAGAAATAGTGGCTCTATGTGGTTTCTGTTCTTTTTAATGGAAAGAATAGAAATACACTTCTTGGCTTATAAAGGAGACAAAAAGTTTGATGTCTATATTTCTATAAGGTTGACTGCGTTTTGAAGTTGTTGAGAATAAGGAAGGGAGTTTGGGTGTTCTCCTGGGGGACTCTGTACACATTTGGAGCAGAGCACGCTTCCCAAGAATGAACGAGTGATAGAGGGCCCCCCATGAGGAGATGTGGAAGTGGAACATGGAAGGGCCTTGTGTGGCATTTAAATAAAATCGCTCTTTATTATCTGGTTGGAAGATCATCCAAAATAAGCCAGGCAGGATTAAGGTTAAAAAGCTGAGTAAAATCAGCCTTGGGTAATCTAATTCCCTTTCACAGTATCTCTGTATTTACCTGCTTCTGAGGCCTATTTTAATTCCTTCATAGACTAAATACATAAACTTTATTTTAAAATCTTTTCTGTTAAATCAAAATCTCTGTTTATAGAAGTCACTATTTCCTTAACCCCTAAGGGTTATTTGTAAATTTTATATTCCCAACGGGCATAATCATATTTAGCTGTGTTCCTGTCGATTACCAGCAGGCTCTTTTTGTACAATTAGGGGGTGGTTAATTTATCCTAAGTAAGGTTGCCACCTGTCTAGGTATTAACCCCCAAACAGGTCCAAGTCACAGAGAGACTTTTGAGTTTGTGTTTAAAGCAATAAGAGTTGGTTTCTTAACTCTACTGCCATTTGGGTGGCATTTTCTGGGTTAATCAACGGTAGTAGTGATAGCAGGTGTTTTCTTGGTCCCTGTGTTCACTCAGTTGATAAACTAAGTTGTTAAAATTATAGGTGTTAGTGGAAATCTGTGAACAGTAGGTACAATAGTGCTTGGTACACATTGAAAATAAACTGGAAGGATCTATACATTTCGATTGTATCCACTGTTCCTTTATCAGATGGTCCCATGGGTGGGAAGTGACACCCCTAAATGAGGGGAGTTTGAGGACCAGGATGGTGTTCAGTGGAAATATTATCTTTTCTGGTGTCTCAGGGAAATGAAACATGAAAAGCATTAAGTATGTATTTCACAGAAGAATCTTAGGACATAATTTTACAGTATTTAAAATAAGCTGCTAGAGAAACGAAATTTATTAAATAGCATGCATTGCTTAAAAGGTTTACAGCACAGTATGTAAAACAAAATATCTTCCCTCGTGTGACCTAATGTGTATGTTCCTGCATTCCATCTGGGGCCTGTTCCCCGCAGGAGATATGGGCCCGTGATCATGACCAACTTCTCTGAGATTGATCTAAATTTCTTTTCTCTTTCTTTTCTTTTCTTCCTTCTCTTTCTAATTTGAAATTAAATTACAGTCATGCGCTGCTTCAGGATATGTTCTGAGAGATGTGTCCTTAGGCGATTTTGTCATAGTGCGAACCTCATAGAGTGCACTCACACAAACCTAGGTGGTACAGCCTACAACACACCTAGGCTATACGGTAGAGCCTATTGCTCTAGGCTACAAGCCAGTACAGAACAAACTGTACAAAGCAACACAAGATTAAATCAGGCTTAGAGAAAGTGATGCTTTCAGTAGACGAGGTATGCAGGAGACTACGAAGCCCCTGCCAGCGTAACACAGCATACTGTTTACAGCCAACATTGTGGGGGGGTTTTTTGTAAGTAGAAAAGATACACTCTAAAATAACGATAAAAAGTATAGTACAGTAAATACATAACCCAGTAGCGTAGTCATTTGTTACTGTTATCATCAGGTGTTATATACTGTACGTAATTGTTATATGACTGGTAGGGTAGTGGGTTCCTTTACACCAGCTTCACCACAAACTCATGAGTAATGCATTGTGCTCCCACCATATCACTAAATTAAGTGACAATTTGACATGAGCTATGTTAATAAAATGCTAAAAATAAAAAATTGTGCAAATCAGTGAAAATATGATTTAAAAAATAACTGTATGATTGTAAAGATTTAGGGCCCTGTTGGCTCAAAATGAAAAAAACTTGAGCTGAGTTCTATTGCTTTTAAAATATAATGAATCAGATATGGTTTATGAATTGTATTTCTTTAGATGAGCATTGGGAAGAGCCCTTCACCTTTCCCTGGCCACAAGCTCCAGGCCTGCAGATCTAAGACCCAAGAGGAGTTTTGCAGCCATCTTGAAGGCATGGCCCTGGGCAAGTCACCTACTCCCAGAGCTCCAGTTTGTTCACACACATAGCAGGGGCTCCTGCTTTTTGCACAGGAATCCTGTAGAGATAAATGAGTGCTGTGGAAAAACTTTAGGACTTGTGTAGTGCCAAGGTAATGCCCTGCCAATCTGGAGGCTGGTGTTTTTGTAAACCTGCAAAAGGAGACTTTTGACAGTATGTGGGAGAGAAATTAAATGAGAGCTTCTCCCTTGTGTAGCTCTCTATGTGACTGCACGCCAGCTCTCTGACTTTTTAGAATAGGGCATGTACCCTAGAGCTCACTCTGGCTGACTCTGATCTCAGGGGTGTTAAAGAGTGAATTTATCGCTAAAGTCACTTATAAGCAACATCTAGGCAACAATTCACAAACAATAACATAGGAAATTTTCAATCAGTAAGCAGGTATTTGCATTAAAAACACATCAAATGGCAACTGCATCAAAGCACAGAGATAATTACATGTTGAAATATTTGAGTAAAACAAGGGGGCATGTAGAAGGCCACTTGGAATTGTGGTGTTGTGGAGAAGCAGCTAATTGCTTGCCCCTCTTGTCACTTTGCTTCTTTTAAGTGACTTAAGCAAGGTAGACTCTGAAATTGTGCCTTTATAAATCTTTTCATTTGTGTAATGTGAAAATTATAAATGTGTGACTGCCCAGTCTCTTTACCCAGTCTCAGCTGTGTGGTATATTCTCTCGTTTGGACAGTTAATGAGATACTGGCTTTTGTGTCATTTATCCTGGGAAATAAATGAATAACTTACTTTCACATCTCCTTTTGCTGTACTTTCTTTGATTTAGATTCGTCCATATATAACTATATGGCGGGAGTGGGTATGTATTTATTTTTACTTCATGTGTAAAGATAATAATAATATATAAAGTCTAGTTTTTACCTGGATTCTATTTTGCATATACTGAGTTACCCGCTCTCGTCAATAGCTATTCCCTCAAGAAAGCTATGTCTCCAGAATTGGTGATATGTTCTTTTAAGAGAACTTATAAAATCTTTCTAAATGAAAAATCATCCCAGTAGTAGCTAACATTGGCAATTTTCCTCCATCTGCTTTTAGAACTTATTGGCCAGCTAGGTCAGACATTATTAAAGTTCAAGGGATCCAATGGGAAAAGTAATGGTTTTGTGCTACTATGAATTTTAAATGTTGCCATTTTCATGTGTTACGGCATCATCTGTTCTCACATGCCACTAAAAATGTATAGAACTTTTAGACCGAATTCAGGGTCAAGGTTACAGGAGCGATGATGCTTCTGACTCATTCTTTTTGAATTATGTTACCCAAATTATCTGCATACCATTTTGTACCAAAATACTTTTTATCAAGTAATTTCAAAGAACTTACTATAAGAAGGTTTTTTGTTTGTTTGTTTCATCACTTCTTGGAAATTTATACAGATATAATTGGAGAATCTGCACTCACTGGACATGATAAGTGGCATTAACTATACTGGAATAGTAGGGAGTTCTTTATTTCTGAGAGTAACTGTGTTTTATGCCTAGCAAAAGCCTTTTAAACATAAAACTCTTGGAGAGGCTGAGTCTTACACAACATACTTTTTGAGAGTTCACTCTCTCCAGCACATGGAGTGTGTCAACGAACAGGTGCTTAATAAGCAGCTGTTGAATCACTGAGTAAATGAACTGACCACCTCATAGGAGTGACTTCTAAATGTGTAGTCATGTAATATACAAAATTACTGGATTTAATGGAATGAAAAGGGACTGAGAAGATGATTTACACAAAATCATGATGGTTTGGTTAAGTGAATTCAGGTATAACTACTTCTCTTTTGAAATGAAGTGAAATGTCCATGTCTCATAAAATCAGTTGCTTTTTCATTTTCTTGCTATTATTATTATCTTAGAAGAGGGGGAAAAAAGGTTTGTGTTTTGAGAATCAAAATAGCTCACGCCTAAAGATAGTAAATATTATACTAAGGGGATTGTGTCTTGAACTGAAAACATCAGAGAGGCCTTCGCCTTTTATCAAATGAATAGCGATTTGCTTAATTGCTGGTATCTCCAACCCTAAATTTGGTTGCTTACTAATTGTGTTTGGCAAGTGAAATTTATTATAATAATGATTGGAGAACCCTCACAAAGAAACAGCAGATACCAAGAGTTTAAAATAGCTTGGATTTATTAAACAAGAGTTAGCTGGGGAAACCGAGATAGTGTTGAAGTAGAGAGTTAACTTTCACCCACGTTGTATTGTTGATTATTGTAGTTGCTTTGTTCATGACTGTTGAGTTCAGTGGGCCCTAAGGACTTCCTGGAGCAGAATTGCTATGCGCAAGAGACAAGTTTCTGCTCTTTTAATCCACGCTTACATTGGATTTTCTATCCTTTGCAGCTGAACGTACCCAATTTGTTGCAGAGATAGACGTGCTGGGTTTTATCAGATTGGAATCCTGGGCTATCGGGTCAGAGCATAAGTGGGTCAGACCAAGTTTGTCACCATATCCAGCTGTATTTCAAGGTACATGCCTGGCAAGTCACGTAGCTTTTCAGTAAGGTTAGCACTTTTATCATACCCAGCGCCTCTGCTTTCCTGGCTCTAGATTTGGTCTGATTGAGCAGTGGCTCAGACAGGGCTGTCACAGATTTCCTGCAGTGACTTGTTTGCATTACCTACCAGGAGGTCATAAAGAAAGGGAGTGGGGTTAGGGTGGGGTAACTAATGATAAAGGGACAGGTCAGGGTGCTCTGCTCAAGCATCCTATTTCTGGCTTGGGCATGACCATCTTTTTCTTGAGGTCATGGATCTCACTATTTGTTGATGTCTTTAAAAAAATAATAGTTGATTGTTATAAACTTTGTGACAGCAAAGGCCAGATCGTACTGGATGTTTCTGTTGCCTTTTGTGTGGCCAGAATTTCTAGGCCTTAAAAATGAATTAATAGCACACACTCTCTTATTTTTTGGTAAAGCTCAAGATCACTTATGATGAGGCACCACCATTTTTGGAAACTAAAAGTCTTCCTTAGGGTTGCTATTACTGTTCTTTGTTCACATGCTGTCTTAATGACTGTTTACTTTGTGTGCCTGTGAGTTGCAAAGATTTTGCGTTTTCCTTAGAACGTGTGTTGGGCACGGAGTGTGTGCCTATTAAGGAATGAGGGGAGGAAGGGGGTTATTCTTCACGTAAGCCATCATTTGAAAGGCTACTCCGTGCAAGGCCCCGTGCTAAATGTCGATGATGTGAAGTTAAAAAGATATAAAAAGGTAAAAGGAACCCCCTGCCTTAAAGAACTTGGAGGCTAATGAAGAAGGCAAAGGAGGAATACTTTAAATTAAAATTCAGCCTGAGACTTATCTATGGGCTCATTAAATCCAGAAGTCCGAAGGGTTTCACCAACTCTTAGACCAAAGCAATCCTATTGAGAGCCCTTGAAACAGCAGTGCTGGTCTCCAACAGCCAGTGAAAAATCCTTCTAAGTATGTGTTTTAATGCTTAAAATTAAGGTGTTTTTTGTTTTTAAAAGAATACAGGATTCCTCAGCTGGGTTTTTTTGTTTGTTTTTGGTTGGAAGCTACATCTTTTTCCTCTGGTTTTCTTCTTGGGACATTGTGTAATTGTCAGTAGCCCGGTACAGCTCAGTTTTAATGTAGTTTACTGTGGAAATTCCCAGGTATCCTCTCTGTTTTTATCCTAAAGGCAATTCTGAAGGAGAGTATTTGCCTTTGCAGTGGGTTTCAATGGAGTCTAACATTGGACCAGTGGGAGGCTAGAAAGAGAAACCATCAGAAAAGGAAATGGAGTATGTGCACAGGAAAATGCAGGCAGCATGATCAGGACTCTTTCTTTCTTTCTTTTTTAAATTTTATTTTAGCTTAAAATATTACAGATGTCCCTTTTTCTCCCCAATGACGCGTTCCACCCCATCCCCTCCCCCTCCCCAGTCCCTCTCCCCCCCGTTGTCCGTGTCCTAGGGCTGTGCATATATGCACATAACTTCTTTGGTTACTCTCTCCCCCTCCACCCACCCGCCCTCCTGCATCCCTCTGACATTCGTCAGTCTGATCTATGCTTCCATGTCATTGAATCTATTCTGTTCATCTGTTTATTAAGTTCTTTAGATTCTACATATAACCTGAAACACTAATCAGAAAGAACATATGCATCCCTGTGTTCATAGCAGCGCAGTTTACAATATCTAAGATCTGGAAACAGCCCAAGCACCCATCAGTAGATGAGTGGATAAAAAAGCTCTAAGACATTTACACCATGGAATACTACACAGCTATAAAGAAGAAGGATCTCGTACCCTTTGGGACAGTATGGAAGGACCTGGAGAAAATTATGCTAAGTGAAGTAAGCCAGGTAGAGAAGGACTCTTTCTTCATCTCACTGTCGGGAAGGCAGAGCGGCCTCTGAGCCGTGAGGGTGAGAGCCACACCTTAGTCCTGGTAGAAAGGTGAGCTGGGAGTAGCCAGGCCTCAGGACTTGGAGTCACGGACCTGAGTTTGAGAGGCTCTCTCCTTCAGGAGCCGGATGCTTCTGCATATGTTTCAGTAATTATTTTTGAGCATACATTTTCTAATCTGCATGTAGTGATATCAGTCTTTTCCAACTGATACCCAGTAATGTTTTGAGAATATAATGTATATGAAATTGTAAAGTATTATATCTATTTTATTGTTTTAATTTCTTTAAAAAATATTTTAAAATTAATTTTGTTGTTCTACTTAGAGGGTCAAATTTCTTGATAGTAGCTTTGCAAAACTGTGGAAAGTGTAGTATCTGACTGATATAATCACAATATTTAGGGAAAGTTTTTGTTGGCTGACCTTTCTCTGTCTCTCTGTCACTCTGTCTCTCTCACTGTCTTTCTTTCTTTTTTTTTTCCCCTCAAGGGCTTTTAATAGAATTGCTTTGGTCTCAGAATTCATGGTAGACTAAATGAAATCCTTCAGTCTGCTGGATTTAGTGAGACCATAAATTAGCCTCATGGTGAATGTATCTTTCTTTTCCCCTTTTCATTTGACACAATTCATTGAAATGACGACTACTCATAAGTGGTTAGAATTTTATGTGTGGGAAACTTGGAGAGAAAAACTTTTTAAAGTGGGATGGTTGTTCCTTTCATCAGAGTGTCACCTGCATTTGGTCTCACCTGCATTCACTCCTTTTCAGTGTGCTTATGCTTAAAAATAGATTTCAATATGTGTTCCTTGACATCTGTATCTCAGAACTGAGAGTTTTTATTCAAAGTAGACTTTTCAGCATTTTTACTGTTACAGGTAGGGCAAAGCTGGTGGGATCTAGTTTCCTTCATTGGAAGGGACTGGGCTTGTGGGAGGGGTGGGGGACGATTGGATCTGCCTGTGGACTTCCCTCTCTCCACTTAACTGGAATAGAACAGGTTGGGAGGAAACCAAAGCAGGTGTTTTGGAGGGGGAGGTGGTGTGGAGTCGAGGAGGCAGCTGCGGGAGCTCTGTCGTGGGCAGCCGGGCCCAGCAGTCGGGCTGGCCTTGGGGATGGGGCCTGAGTTCCTGGCAAGAACAAAAATCTCGAGCATTTGTAATACTGGATAGGTTTGTAAAGATAATATCCCCATTACATAAAAATCTGGGAGTCATATTTTACATCAGCAGCCTTCGGGGTTAAGTTGGAAGAAATAAGAGGGGCCATTGTGACAGCAAACAGGAGTTAATCTCAGGCACTGGAGGCTTTCGCCAAAGCTGCTCACATTCGTCCTCCCTGAGGTTCAGGTTGGTCTGGAAGCCGTGGGCAGACTCAGGATGAGGTCAGGTAGCTCCAGGAGGGAGCAGCAGAGCCCGGCGCTTCCAGCAAGCGCAGCGAGCACTGCCCCAGGTGGGTCCTGGCTTGAGCTACCTCAGGGTTTGCATCAGGGAGGGCAGCCTGACTGGCATCCTCCGAGCCGGGAAGTGAGTGCAAGCCTTGGGAAGTCATTTTGATGCTGAGAAAAGAATTCAAGTTTCTTATATCAAAATCTTTCTAAATATGTGAGACACAATTCTTTGGAGCTACCAATGCACTGGGCACATCCAAATTTGGGGGGAATCTAATGCAATGGAAGCTTTAGTTCTGTAGAATAAGAGGCATGCTGTGTTAATTTGGATAAGATGCTTCCACCTTTCCCTCAGTTTCTTAAATAATTCTACTACTTTTATTATGACAGTGCTGACAGTTAGATAAAACAGTGCCTGGTACCCACAAAGCTCTCCAGCAATGTTGCTGTCCTTGTCACCATGATCACCATGACAGTAGGTATTTGTCGAGTGCCTGCTCTTTATTAGACTGAGGGAGTTCAACAAAAATGGAGAAAAGTTACAACTTTGATGTGCTAGCAAAAGGTGGTGTATAACAGCATAATTGTGTTGTGCATAGACTTAGTGACAGAACTCCATCTCTGTTCATCGGCTGGCTTTTCTTAGGACACATAGAGAAGTAGGGAAGGCTTTACCACCATTTAAGACTGGTTTTATTGGAGTGAGTGAGTGATATTAAGTGCTGAAAAGAACTGCCAGAGGGATCTGATTGTGAATTAAGGATAGAAAGCTGTGGTAAGAGTTAAAATTTTGTGTTTAATAAGAGAAGAGTTTAATGCATTTTAAGGCATTCCATTTGTTGTTTTAATATTCTCAGCATTTGTTATTAAAGTGGCGTGGTTGTAGAAAAATTAGTCCACATGATGATGTTGATGTCTTTAGAGAAGATTGAAGATCTACAGTTTTTTTCAAACTAATGTAGTAGGGAAAATATAGTATCTGAAGCTTCAAATAGTTTGACCTCATAAGAATACTGCTGAGGCTACGTAAACGCGCTAAGTATTCAGGAAGTTTTATGTCAATTCCTGCATTTCCTTGTTAAATTCTTAAATGAAAAGCATAAGTTTGGCAGCTGTGGTTTGGGTGTAAGGGATAAAAGACACAGAAAGTATGAGATTATTAGTACTATTATGTTAATAAAACTGAAAATTTATTTGCGAAGAAAGAAGTAGAGATGGTAGTTTGATCTTTGTCAATTACAACAATTATAAAGTGAATCTGGCCAATCATTTTTACTGTTCGCTTTATGAGGTCTCTGTGACCTATTAAATTAAGAGAGATTAGGAGGGAAGAACACATATTTTGAACTGAAGTGGAATAAGGAAATGTTTAAGTGGTTTTATACAATATTCTAAACTTTTTTACTATGAAAAAGTTGAAAAGTAATTGTGCTTATTAGACGTAGACTAGTAGCATTACGGTTACAGAATTAAATTAGCCTCTAGATGTTCATTCATTCATGATGATATGGAGTGGCAGAATGACTTGGTATTCTAGCAGGATTTCATAAACTGAGGAATTCCCTGAGAAACAGGTCTAGTCGGGCATTTTTCTATGTAAACAAAACCAGAAAAGATTTGAAATCCAGAGGGGGAGAGACATGGACACCAATGAATACAATCAGAATGATTCATAAAACTCAGTATTTGGAATAAGTAAGCTGATACAGGCACAAATTTAGTTTTCTGTGGAAGTTTTTAGACTCTATGTTCCAAGAAAGACACAGAGTTAAAAGAACTCAAGGGAGAGCTTGACCTACCCCTAAAACTTAGAGAATTAGCTATCTAGCTGGGAATATTGAACGCTTGACTAATTATTATCTCTCAAAGTGTGACCTAGTGTGAAAGGACCCTCAGTATCTACTTCATTTGGGGGCTGCCATAACAAAATACCATAGACTGGATGACTTAAACAATAGACGTTTATTTTCTCTGAGTTCTGGAGAGTGGACGTTTGAGATCAAGTTGCTAGCAAGGTCAGGTCCTGGTGAGGACACTCTTCCTGGCTTGCAGACTGTACCTTCTCACTGTGTCCTCACTTGGCCTTTCCTTGGTGCATGCACTCAGCGTGATCTCCTCCTTATAAAACTACTAATCCCATCATGAGGGCTCTACCCTCATGGCCTAATCTAACCCTGATTACCTCCTAAAGGCCCCTTTTCCACATACATTGTAATTTGTTACAGCATCTTAGAAAACTAGTGTTTGCCTATAGTAGGTTGTTTAATAACTTTTTATTTTTAAGACAAAGAAAGTAACATTAATTTATTTGGTTTGACAAGCTATTGTATTAAGAAAACTGTCTAAGCTAGATCAGAATTGGTGACGTTTTTAACTCAGAATATTACTGAGGAAACACAAACAGTGGTATTTGGTGCTATTTTAGGTCTAAGGCTTTTGTGGGAGAAAAAGCAAATGGTACAGTGTAGTAGAAAGATAAGATTATTGGTTAGTGGTAGAAGTGATTTCATTCCATCCATGGTAATAATATCATAGATTGTCTACTAAATTGTGCTGAATGTTGGTTTGTTAGAAAAATGAATTTGTCACTTTAAGAAATATGGATAACCATTGTCCTCTAATATCTCATTTTGTATTTTTAATGCTTTTGGCAAGTGCCCTTCTAAAATTAAACTCATTTTAAGAATAAGGATTACCTGTTTTCCTCAACATTGGCCAACATGATAAAAGTCTTTGGAGTCAAACAAATCTTTCAGTTTGAAGGTGCTGCGAAGAGGTGGGGGCCTTTTTCCGTCCTGGTGGCCTACTTGTCTCTTTTTTTGGGATTACCTAGTTCAAACTAGATACCTTCTCATAAAAAGATTCTTTCAATACTTAAAGAATTGTGAGGTTGAATTAAATATATAGAAATATATATTTTAAATAAATTATTCAGGTAAATGTCTGGTGGTTCTTTTATTAAATATCTGTGTTCAGTCTTTTATCAGAAAAATAAGGTGATTTTTCAGCAGTGAAGTAGTGATGGTGTGTGTAACACCATGAGGTGATTATTTAACCTCCACTGGGGGAAGTGGTACCTTATAATCAATGGTGAATGAAAGGAGTTAATTATTTTCCTTCATGTTCTCACCCTGTGGTCTGATTGCTTTAAATGCCTAGAAGTCTTAATAAACAATTCAATCACTATAGCTATTGACCTAGAATAGACCTGCTGTTAGGCCCACACAGAAATGTCCAGTGTCAACATGATTACAAGTCATTATTATTAGGACTAAGGCAGTTTTCTGATAAACTATACCTGAAAGTTTTAGGGCTGTATGCAGAGAGAAATTTAATCTAAATCTTTGAGTTGTGGAATTGATAAAAATCATAGAACTTTTAAGGTGAAAATGGACTCCACAGCCATGAATCCAGGTACAGATGCTAAAACTGAGTCTTTGAAATATTAAGTGATTTTTCTAATTGGATTTTAAGCATCTCAAGAATAAAGACAATAGCTCTTATAGGTGCTTCCTTAACAGTGCAACTTTTGATGCTCCCTATTGTTTAAAAAATAATTGTGGAATACGTAAAGATGCCTATCAGAAATTTGTAAGGGAAAACTAGATTCTGAAGACTGAAAAATGGTCCTGAATCAGGGGAAATGACACATTACCTGGAAAAATAATTACGTTCCATATTGTGAGGTCATATTTAAAATTTTGCATTTATATAGAACAAAGAACTGTCATAGAGGGAAAAAAATGATAACTTTGGTTATCATTTCTTAGCACCTTTTGGTGGTAAGAAGTGGGAACTTGTGGGTTTGGGGTCTACTGGTAACATAACTTATCATCTAGTATAGTTTACTTTTTTATTTGTATTTATGGTTTAATTTATACACATTAGTCATAGATACATTATGATTACTGAAATAATAAAACTGCATTAAACTATGTGATATTCCCATTGTTAAGATGACCTAACAAACTATTATTCCAGTAAGTCCTGCTTATAGCACAACTCATTTTTTTCTTGATATACCTGTACCTAGTATAAAATAATGCTTTGTGTAACTGTGGGCAAATCATTTCATCTCTATGACCTTTACTTTTATCATTTTTAAAATGAAAGGTTTCAGCTTGATCTAAAAATCCTGTAGTATCTCATCTCTTGCAATAGTCCTTTTATTAAAATAACTTGATTTAATAGTGATAGCATGTTATAGTATCCAATTATTTTTCTAAAGAGTAGAAGTTCTCCAAGTAGAATAAAGAGGCTCAAAGAACATTCTAGATTCCAGAAATAACAGGGTAATTTTGGTGATGTGGTGAGATTAAAGGATAAAACACTTGGGGGATTGAAGGGGAAAGAGTTGCAGGAGGCTAAAAAGAAGAAGACTGAAGCCAACGTCTCAAGTGCTTTGCCAGTGAATTTGAACTTCATTGTATAGGTAATAGACACCTTCTGGGATTTTCAAGCCAGGAGGATAACATAATCAGATGTGTATTTTAAAAGCATTGTTGATAAATTGAAGATTGGATTAAAGGGTATAGAGATAGGAAGCAAGGGAAGTGAATCAGGAAGTATTTAGTAGTAGAGAGGAGTGGGGACAGATGTGAAAAAAGTTTTGATGGTAGAATTAATGAGACTTGACTTGCTAGATGTTTCAGGTGTGAGGGAGGAAAGACTCAAGAATGACTCAGAGAGTTCTAGCTCAGGCAGTTGTGTTTATGGAAATGGTTGATTTAATGGAGGTTGGGTATGAAACACTTTGGTGGGAAAAGGAAGGTGGTGGTAAATTTGATTTTAAAATACTTATGGCCAAATAGGTGAAAAGTCCCATAAATAGTTATAAAATTGAGACAGTGAATCTGAGCAGAGTTGGAGGCTGGAAAAGAAAAAATGTGTGTGTGTATGTTTGGGAGTTATGCAAGTAGTTATTGGGAACACAACAGGCAGGGTGTGCTGTCACCCACATGAGCATGTAGGGTGAAAAGAGAAGAGGGTTGAGGACACCTCCCTGGGAAACCCCAGGGAAGAGTTTAAGTGGCCAGGGAGAAAGATAAATGGTTAACAGAGTAGGAGAAGAGATTGGAAAATAGTGCCCTGGAATTCATAGGAGGAAAGATTTTCAAGAAAAGGAGGGTAGTCAAAGGTGCAAAATGTTTCAATGCATTCAGCTAAGATAAAAAGTCTGTGTTTGGGGTTCAGTAATGAGGAAGTCTCTGTGACACTTGTTTCAGTTAAGGGGTGGGGGCAGAAGTGAGATTGCAGTGAGATGGAGGCTAAATAGGATTGAACCAAAGACCTTCTAAACAAAGACATTTGGTAATGAAGAACAGTCATGAGCAATAATTTGAAAAGTAGGCAGATTTTGGATTAGGAAGGCAGAAGCATGCTTGGAAATAAATGAGGAATAGCCAGAGGGAGGAAATAATGGAAGATATACTAGCTAATACTCTAAGCAGATTTGGAAGAAAGTTGAATTTTCACCAAGGGAAGGATTATAAATATTTTTATACAGGATATTGTTATCTGTTAACTTTTCTTGCACTTTTTCTCTCTCTGGCAATCAATAAAATTACTATAAACTTAATTTAAGGATTTCTTATAATCTGATTTATTAAACAAAGAAAGAAATCATTGTAGGAAGAAAGAAGGGTGGACATTTTTTAAAAATGTATTTGTTATTTATATATTGTATTGAGTTCTAGGGATTGCTTTAGAGAAAAACAACCAGACATCTGGTCTCACAAGCAAAATTAAGTGTCTGTCATGCAGGCTTCTTATTCTTTATCTGATTTTCATTATGCTTGTTCTAAAAAGTTAATACATAAATTTAATTAGAAAGGAAAGAAGTGTAGGTACTTAAGACTAATTAAATTAGAACATTTATAATAGGGCAGGACTTAGAGCAGAAAAGAACTTTAAAGATAAATTTATCCAACTCCTCTTTGATTTTTTCTGTCTTTTCTCTTATTTAATTTTATGAAATATAGCACACACAAAGAATAGAGAAAAATGTAATGAACTTTTTGAATCCACCTCTGTTTATGTTGGCTTCAGATGCTTTTTAAACTTTTATAGAAATGAAATATTCTGACACCCTTTTACAATCCCTTTCCCCTTCAGATATTTATTTATTTATTTATTTATTTATTTATTTATTTATTTATTTATTTATTTATTTATTATTTGAAAGCACTTTCCCTTATTTCCCTCAGTTTCCTACTTTGTTTTTGCTTTTCAGAACTTATTAACTATTCATAACCATGTATTCGTTTTTATGAATTTTAAGATTTGCTTCTACCAATAAACTGTGTTGTGAGTTTCATTGGATTTTTATTAACATTCTTGATTGACATATAGAGAGTTGACAATTTTATTTATTCTATCTTTCCACCCATGTTAACTTTCTTTGTAAAAATATCTCTACATTTAGTCAGGAACTCTTACGCTCTTCAGTAATGTTTCATAATTTCCGTCAAAGGAAATTAGACCTAAAATTAGACCAAGCTGATCTTGGACTCATAGTGCTCCCAGAATCAAATCACAAGTTGCTCTGGAGAAAGATAACATCATTTTAGTCTTCAAGTTATTTATAAATCATTTTTTAAGTAATATGGCACATAATGACAGATAATACAGTCATAAAAGGAAACATGACAATGTGAATGAGAGCCAATAGAAACTGTAGAAATAGACTCAAAGGGGCTTAGTTATTGGAAGTACTAAGCAGAACTTCTATAATTGTAGTTTATTCAAGATGCTAAAGAAAGATTGAAACATTCTTTGAAACATTCTGCAGGGAACTTATTTGAAAAAGAAACAAATAGAAAATCTATAAGTGAAAAATACAGTAACTGAAATTGGAGGGATTTAACTCAATAGATGTATTTTACAGCAATTTAGACATTACTGAAGAGAGAATTAGTGAACTAGAAGATAGATCAGAAGAAAATACTCAGAGTGGAACATAGAATAACAAAAAGCTGGAACATATAAAGAGAGAGTAAGAAATAAAGGATATAGTAGGGAGGGCTGATTGGAGTTTCAGAAGTGGGGAGGGAGTACTAAAACAATGTTTGAAAAATAATGGTTGGGAATATTCCCCCAAATCATCAACGGTACCTAGCTGCATACTTAAGAAGTCCAACAAATTCTAAGTGGGTTTTACTAAATAGCACAGAGTTAGAAACTCTAAAAACTAAAAATAAAAACATCTTAAAAACAGATAGAGAAATAAGACACATTATGATTGAAAAGAATCAGCATTTGACATCACCAACACATCTGCACTGATGGAAATATTAAAAGAGTTATTCCAGATGGAAGAGTAGAGAAGAAAAGAATGAAGGGCAATAAAATGATACATACATGGGTAAATCAGAATGAACAGAGACTATATAAAACAATAGCAATGTCTTGTTAATTTTAAGATCTATGCAGAATTAAAACAATAATATCCTATATGTCAGGAAGGGATAACTGTAGATAAGTGTTGTAAAGCTTTTGTACTTTCCAGATAGCACTTAATCACCAATTAAAAATTAATTTTAATAAATTGAGCAGGCAGGTGGTTAAGTAGGAAGAGTGTAAAACTTTCAAGTTGTCGGGAAATATAATGACAAATAAGTATTAAATTAATTGAGAAGAAGACAAGAAAGGAGAGAAAAGGAATGTATAGTGGGTAAGACAATTAGCATTTAGCAAGATGGTACATTTAAATCTAAATATATCAGTACTTACATTAAATGTACATGATTTAGCTACAGTAATCAAAACATTGTGGTATCTGTGAAAACATAAAGCATACAAATTAGGGGTCAACAGATTCAAAAGTCCCAAAATACACCTTAGATATTTGGTTTCCTCAAAAGCACCAAGATAATTCAATGGCCAAATAATGGGTGGTCAGTGGATATCTGTATGAAAGTAACAAAAACAAACTGCGAGGCCCGGCCGGGCGTGGCTCAGCGGTTGAGCGTCGACCTAGGATCCAGGTGATCGGGACTCAATTCCCTGTCAGGGCACACGCCCAGGTTGCAGGCTCGATCACCAGTTGGGGGCGTGCAGGAGGCAGCCGAGCAATGACTCTCTCATCATTGATGTTTCTCTCTCTCTCTCTCCCTCTCCTTTCCTCTCTCTGAAATCAATAAAGATAATGTTTAAAAAAACAAAAAACACAACAAAAACTGTGAGAAATTGTACAAAATTAATTCAAGATAGATCATAAGCCTAAATATAAAAGCTAACACTCTTAAGCTTCTAAAAGAAATGTATGAAAATATCTTTATGACTGTTGGTAAACAAAGATTTTGTAGAAAAGACACACAAGACATACAAAAAATACCGATAATAAAAATTAATTGATGTATTGGATTTTTATCAAAATAAAAGACTTCTGCACTTCAAATGGCACCACAAAGGACACGAAAAGGCAACCTGGACTCAGAGAAAGTGCAATGAGGTTGTTCAGCAATGGGAACTCCCCTTTAGTGTTGCTGGGAGTTTAAGATTGTTATAAACACTTTGAAAAATTGATAGTATCTACTGCAGCTAGAGACTTGCATGTCAGATGACACTGAACTCTACTTCTACATTTATACCTATCACAGATGTGTACACCTGTACACCAAGAGACAGACACATGCAGGAGTGTTCACAGCAGCATTATTGTCATTAGCCATAGGCTGGGTTCAGGGGTTCATCATAAATGTGGCGTACACTTATACAATAGTATACTATATGGCAATGAAAATAACTGCACTTAAATTACCTTGGGTGACTCTCCCAGACATGTTGAGTGAAAGAAGCCGGATACAAAGGAGCACACACTGTGTGCTTCCATTAATTTGAGATTTACAAACAGGCAAAGCTAACCTATAGAATTTAGGGATACATATTGGGGTGGTAAAACAATAAAAAAAAAAAAGCAGGAAAGCAGTTAACATTAAGATCAGATTCATTTGTGAGAGCAGGTGGTGATCAGAGTTTCTTTTGGGGTGCCAGCAGTGTTCTGTTTGTTCACCTAAGTGGTTACATGGTCTTGTTTTTTGTATATTCGTTTGGCTGTACATTTGTTCCATTTTTTTAAAAAGATATCTTATTCACAATAAAAATCATTTAAAAAGAGTAATATGTAATGGTATGGATAAATGTTAATATGCAATAAAGACATGTTACAAAAAGTATGTTAAAACACTTGTAATTTAAAAAATTTGTGTTTGTCTATAGGCAGGCTCACACAGAACTCACACATGCCAGACATGGAGTGAAAACAAAGGAAGGATATACACCAGAATGCTAACAGTGCACATCCCTGGATTTTATACAGAATATGTACTGTTTTATAACTAGGAAACTCTTTATTAAATATTATATAATAAAATTAACAGCTATAGAGGGTATTGTCATCTATAGAGAAGATTGATTGGGCTTATACCTGTGGTGTTCAGAGAAAGATTTAAAGCTGCTTTATATGCAGTAAATAGCATTTGAGCAAAAGACACGCGTGCATTCACATAAGAGACACTTCAGGCAATGGTATGGTTGTTAACAAAATATACCTTAGCTGCAGGGAGCATCTTGGAAATTACCCAACAATTTTTAATCCATGACTGTTTCCTGTAGTCAGTAGTTCCTTTACCTTTCAACACACTAAAAAAGAACAGCATTTTTATGTAGTTAAGTAAAGGAAAACTGTAATTTGATTTTTTTTGAAAAGGGATTATTGTCTAAGGCCATGGAATTTGATTAAAATGCTAGACCTCCTGTGGCTTCAATTTTCTATCAAAACCCCAACAATGCTCACCTTTCAGGGTTATTTGAAGTGTAATGTAACATATAAATGCTCAAGCAGGGCTATTAGTACACATGATGTGCAGAACTGATTTCTGGGAACTGTTAGCAAAGCACATTAGCATTGGGGTTAAGAGTTTGGGTTTTGGAGTTGGATATGGATTTTAATGTCTAGCTCTACTGCTAATCCTAGCTCTTTAATTGTGTATTTTACTTAACTTTTTTCCCTTCATTTCTTCATCTTTAAAATAAGGACAATAATAGTACCTACCTTAGAGGGTTTTTGAGGGTAAAATAAAGTGCTTCAGAATATAAATCTTGGTTCTTGTTGTAGGGCTGTTTTGCATGTAACTTACATTTCTTAGCAAAACTAATTAAGTACCTGTGACAGTCACTGCTTTTTTCCTTTATATAACATAAGTATACCTTTTAAGAATTTTTTTTTAATATATCTTTATTGATTTCAGAGAGGGGAAGGGAGAGGGAAAGAGAGAGATAGAAACATCAATGATGAGAGTCATTGATCAGCTGTCTCCTGCATGCCCCTCGCTGGGGATTGAGCCCAAACCCAGGCATGTGCCTGACTGGGAATCAAACCACGATCTCCTGGATCCTAGGTTGATGCTCAACCACTGAGCCACGCCTGGCTTGGCTAAGAATTTGATAGTTGATTACTACTAAACTCAATGCTGTCATCTGTATAGTCATTTATGGCAATATTTGCTATGATTAGGCATAAATTGTATTTGGCATCCTTGATATGAAGTTGGAAATTAGAAAGAAGAAATGGGGGCAGGGGGAGGTATGATGGATAATTTTTTCTCTATTTCTTGAATTTAGTTTAATTAACTTTCCTTTCTTCTGCACAATAATTTCCCATATCCTTTCCATTGTGCATTGTACGTTCCTAAAAAAATGTAAAGTTAATGGTATTGTACCAAGTCTTGCTCTTTTATTGAATTCATTTTTATTTTGATGGGGGAAAAGGCTCTGTGTTTCAAATTTACATATAGGTGTGTGTATGAGGAAGGTGGGGGTTGTACTGGAGGGTAGGTATATTTATTTAATAGAAAACCTTCCTTGACCAGTACTCTGAATCAGTAACCACAGAGAGCCAGTGTTCCCTTGTATCCTTCACAGATTTAGAGAGGTTTTTTGTGCCTTATAACTGTGAGGTCTCCAAGCCCAATGCTTTGTAGGAGTATCCTGCCTTATCTCCCTTTAATTGCTGCTCCCGAGTCCCAGAAAGAATACTCATTGTGCTCAGATAATTTTGAGTCCACCAGAGTGTGGACATTTATGCTTCCTAGATTCTGTAGCAAAAGGAGCTTGAAAATTAAATCACGGTTTTACTTCTTTACAGTCCTTTTCAGAGGTTTGGTACTTGGGAAAAGGAAGGACATAAAATGCGTGCTATCTTCTTCCTTAAGATTTTATGTTTTAAGTCTCCACCTGGGAGCATGAGGACTTGCCTTTCACATGAACGGTGCAACTGAGTGTATGCTGAGCTCTGCTCCTAGTCTGTGCTGCACCCACCCAACCCTGATTTTCTCTAATCTTCTTCAGGTTACTGAGTGCCTTAGCTGCATGGGTTTGGGGACGCATTGAGTTAAATATATAGGGAACTGGTTTTTTGCCTGTTTGACATACCTGAATGCAATATAAAATGAGGGTAAATAGTACCCCCTCAGTGTTTAAAATCTGTATGGGAAAATCATATGCACCAAATTTATGATCTCTAGGCACATCAACTTAGTGATGCAGTGACAGAGAGAGGAACAATTTTAAGGAAGCCTAGTAGCTGCCAGCTAAGAAGAGATTTTAGAAAGTGTAAAAACGGACAACCCTTTTCATGTGTTACATCTCAAACACATGCCATCTTGATGGAGCACCTCTTTACCAGGACACTTAGAAACCTGGGCAGTTTTATTCCTTTGTTTTTGAGGGTTTAAAAAAAAGTGTTATTACTCAAAAGAAGTGTGGAGGCTGGTCAGTTCAATTTGTGGTCTCTTGAGCAGTTCAGTAGCGTCCTTCCTTAAGGACCTGGGCTCTTTCCATTTTCTGTCCCACTGTCCTCAATGTGTAGGCTTTGACCTCATGCTTGTTTTCTCATTGCTGCAACATGGCTGCTGCTGCTCCATGCAGCCATTTGCCACATGCCTTGGGCAAGGTTTTACATAGCTATTCTAGGGCTCCTCCCAATTTCTCCTTTCTCAGACATGGGGTGAAATGTAATCTGGGAGGGTAGCATGGGAAAAAAAACATGAAACTGATTTTTGAAGAGGTTTTAATAATATATTGGGTGTTTGTGCAAATTAAGTGACTGTATTTTTTAATATGAAAATTTACATGCTAAGTGACAGATATATGATCCAGAGCCAGTGCAGTCTTGAAATATGTGAGATTTCAGGGTATGATTTATTTCACCAGATCCCTAAAAAATATATGAATACATGACAGTGTTGTAATTTGGGGGCAGGGGACCGTTGTGCATGTATGTTGAAAGTTTCGTCTAAGTCAATTCCTGTCCACCTCATTTAATTTTTTATTTTGACGTGACAGTTTTCCATACCCATGACCTTAGGACATTGTAGATACTTAGTGAACACTGCTGATTGATTGACTGTGGTATTCAAGGTTGACCTTCTCAGAATTAACACACTGGAAGAAAGAAGCAAATAATACGCACTGGAGTCAACATCTTAGTTGCACTAAAACTGCTCTCCTGCTCTTTACGTGGGAGGCTTGTTCAGAACCCTCTTCTGTAAGCAGAGCACATACCGGATCAGGGGATAGGTGGACTGGCAGACTACCCTCAGGGGTCATTTAGTTCCCCGAAGCTTTGTCTAGTCGACCAAACCCAAAGCATTTGGGACCCAGGTGTGTCTTTCTGTTGTTACCGTGTGAAGTAACTCTTTTTCATTTTAGGTCTAGCCAGTTTGTACTCCCAGGGTAAGCTGGAACTTTCTCTCTAATCCTCTTGGCCACTGAGAGAATGGGTTGCTCCATAGTCTCTGTCCACGGTTTTAGCTGAATTCTAAGCAATTTAAAGACATTTCCTGGCTAATGACATTATCTCATCTAGCCTTACCATTCTGGGCACCAACAATTACTTTTTTTTAATTCACAGTTTAATTTCCTCCTCTCTAGTCATTGGTCCCCGACTAGAGCATTACAAGCACATTTTTTCCCATCATATTTTTTGACACATTGAGACAGATATTTTATCTACTATAAATATTTATGTTAACATAAATATATTTTGCTTTACAATGAGGAGGGGCTCCACTTATTACACAAAAGTATCTAATGTATTGACTTATTCAGTGGCTTACAAAGATTTGAGCATAATTTTACCATTTTTTAAGAAGATGGTTGTCTGCGATCCTACCAGGTATGTGATTTGCACGTGAAGCTTAGGCAAGCCAGGCATAATATTAAGATTTGATATATAAAATTGGCTCTTTAAAGATGGTTTCCATTTTTAAAGGGAAATTGGAGAAATTGGACTGTAATGAATTTGTAATTGTTGTCACTAATTCCTCAGTCCTTTTCAGTTACTGAAACCATCCTTTAGTAATCATTGTTCTCTGCAGTAAACATTTATGTGTGTCTTTAACCTACTTTTTGTAATCTGATAAGAGTAGAAAGGGGTTAGAAGCCAAATATGATGGAATACAGAAAATGATAAAAAATGAGATAGTGAATAAAGAAATACACTGTCCTTGTTTTTATTTTGCACTCCCCAAGTTACTTGTGATGAGCTTAGGAGGTTCCATTCTTGAATAGGAAATTTTTTTAATTATTCACAGTGCTTCAGCGTACTGTAACAGTCAAATTATGAACGCTCTAATTTGTTCAGATAGCATTTAGTAGGAAAATATATCAGTGATCATTGTCTTCAAGATATGATAAGGTAACTGTGTCTACAGAGGGGCATCAAAAAGAGAGTAACAATAGGACATTGATTGCTTTTTAGAGATGAAGATATTCTGTTCCATTTTTAAATGTTAACAATTGTGAGAGAAAAATCCCCACCTGGGATGAACGTTTTCCAGGTTGCCTCATTGGCAGGTGTTTGCCATGGCACAAGAGTCCTAGATGAAGGTTTATGGCAGGCAGTCTCTGGGAATGACTCACGTCAAGGACCTCAGCTCCCTGCTGCGAGAGCTTCTATTTTCAAAGCACACAGTATCAGTGGGAATGTTCCCGTGGTCTCTGTGCTACTTCTAGGGAAGACCCAAGTTGTTCCCCCTGAATCTGAGACAGCTACAGAAGAGGATACCTGCCTGCCAACAAAATACACGTCAGAATGTTTCCAAGGAATGCACCACGCACCTCCTATTGTTTGTGGGGCTTAACTCTCTCATCTATGAATGGAAATAAGCCTTACCTGCGTTTGGTCCCTTTTAACATCACTGCATGCTACGGATTTGATTTACAATCATTGTCAAGTTTAAAAAAATACCCGCATCATATGATCCTTGGCCTTGCGACCATCCGCATTCCCCCCTTTCCCTTTCCCTCTCTCCTTGACCCAGCAGCGGGAGGCCTTTGTCTGAGGTGTTCATCTGGAACAACTTTTCCACACTCGTTTCCGTGTTCTGTTAGATTACAGGGCAGCAGGCCTACCTTTGAAGCTCCTTTCTCTTTTGTTTCTTTGCCGTGCACTCCAGTAATTAACTTTGTCCTTCTTTTATTTGTTCCAGTCAATCGCAGGCCACTCTGCTGAGCATCTTCTCCCAGGAGTACCAGGTTAGAAGTTTTCTCCTTTGTGAGGGCTGACAGGTGCCTAATTGAATGATGAATGTCCCTTTATTTCTTTGTAATTGAACTGCCAGCTCTCTGATTGGGCTGGAGGATGTTCTCCTTCCCACATCAAGCACCGCCTGCGTCTCAGTGGAGGCCTGCCAAGCCTACCCATCCATCTGTCTAATAACATCTAGCCTTTGCTTATTTGGTGGACCTGTAATAAATTATGCTAAACCATTATTATTCTGACAATAATAATTTCCCTGTGTTGCGTGGTTCCATGTGCTAAATGTTTGCTGACTTGCACTGTCAGTGCTGCTTTCCATTGCTGACAGAGATGATGATAAATGACCATTGCTGGAGTGGCAGAAGGCAAGAGAGGCAGAAAATGGAGTCATTTATCATGAGATGACAGGTGTCAGTCAAGTGGCAAGTCTCGATGGAATTACTTTTTGTAGTTTTCAAATAAGTTGTTTTTAAGCAATGTTCGTCCCGGTTAAAAATGGCAATTGGATTGTAAAACTCGAGTGCCGAGGACTTAGATGGAATTGAATTGAGGGAAAATTAATACAAAGGTTTTCAAGGGAACGAGTTTTTCTTTGCCCTCTGCAACCCTAAGCAAACTTATTTAGATTCAATTACTCTGACCCTGTTGGCTTTTACATACGTACTGTACCTTGTGGTGCGGTCTGAAGACGTCCCAGCCAAGCAATGGAGATTAGAATGCGTAGGTTCATGGGGTAGAAGGAAAAAGACCTCCCACCACCACAGTCCCCAGACTATTACTCAGGGTGCCCTCGGTGCTAGATGTTGGGATGAAGAAATATGCCATTTTTGTTCTTGAACCTCATCTGTGACACAACATAGAGATCTTTTCTGTTTTGTTTCAGAAACATATTAAGAGAACACATGCCAAACATCATACTTCAGAAGCGATTGAAAGTTACTACCAGAGGTATGACCCTCCTGCCCCACTAGAGGGTATCATAGTACCTATTAATTGTCATAATAATTATGAATAAATTAGATTACTAAATTAATTTTCTACATAACATCCCAAAGCATTTTTTTTAAGTCTGTTATATAAGACTTCAAATATATTTTCAAATGATTTCGCAAATGCTTTGTTTTGTAGATTTAAAGAATATGGTGAGATTGTCTCGATTAAGTGTGTGTATACATACTATGTAGGAAATCATTACAATATTATGAAATCTCAGTTGACTCCTGGAAACTTATTGTAAGTCCATGTCTTATATAGATCCATATGTTCATATATATATGTATATATATCTACATATATGTGTGAAAGTTCTCAAACCAATCTTAATTTATTTCTTTAAATCTGCGAGTTGAAAAGTATATTAGAAAATAAGATTGAATTTTGTTGCAATTATATTTTGCATCCTAGGTTTTGGGTTAGCAATTACGGGGGGGGAGGGAAGACATATATCAAGTAGGAACATATGGAGATATATAACAATGTATAACTGTCACATTTTAAAAGGGGTTTTGTATTTTAAAAAGAAAATCTTGGGTATTAAGTCAACATCACAGTGTCCATGAAATATTTAATTTCAGCCTAACTTATTATAAATAGTTTTCACACTCTATTCTAAAATGGAATATTTTGAATAGCTCTTTTGAAAAGGTATTGGCTTTGTAATGTGACTGAATAATTTATAATGGTAAATTGTAATGGTTTTCATTAGAAATTGTTGGTGTCTTAAATATTTTAGAGCATATTGCAAAGGAAAACTGTTTGAAATATGCTCTTAAATTATTGCACTTAAGATTGACATATCAACCTTTCTGAGGTGAGAGTGACACTACTAATTTTAGATGAATGATTTTTATGCATGAAAATTTTGTGAATGAAATTACTCTAGAGAGAAAATACTGGTGTCATGCTTTTGTAAGGTCATTTTTTAAAAATTTCGAAGTGTTTATTGGAAAGAAAAGTTACTGAAGTTAAAATTTTTAAAAACTGTACACTATGCTGTATATGATAAAAGATTCATTCAGTTTTCAGTAGTGTGAGTTAAAGAAAGATACGTAAGCGCGTGTTCACACACATACACACAAACAAGTTTTGTTTCTAGGAGAATTCCTCTCTCAACAAACCTTTGTAAAGTTTCAGTTGATTTATTCAAAAGTCACAATCTCCCTAGTGAAAATAACGTTTGAAGTCACAACCTAAATCATACACATAAAGTTAAGAAGGGCTCCTGAAGTGCTGTGAAGCCAACAACTGCTTTGGCATTCAGACCCTCCAAAGAAAGACTGAAAAGTTATATGTCAAAAATACATCCTTGTTTGTAAAAACTGTAGTCTTAGGCCATCATTAGAAAGTATGGTTCTGTGTTCAGATTTTAAAGCCTTCTTAACTGAAGTGAAGGAAATGGAAGCATTTCCTAGGAATTTGGAGATCCGCTGTGAGGCCGTGGGCCTGCCCTCTGATAATCAGTTTTCTCTTTTTTAAAGGCTGTGTCAATAGATGATTTCTAAGATCTCTAAGTGCTGCCTTTTAAAATCTTAATTAAATGTACTTCTTAATGGAACTATTAAAGTATGAACATACTTTATTGGATTATCTGTGTAGTTTAGGCCAGAAATAAAAATCTTTCCTTTTTGTATGGCTACTCAAAGAACAGTTGAGTGGCTAATAATGAGAATACAGAAATGTATTTGTATTTCTTACATTTATTGAAATGTGAGAGTCTCAGTTATTTTGAGGAGACACGAAATCTGAAACAAAAATGTGAAGTTAGGCTGTAGTGGGCAGACCAGTAGGAAAGCCGCCTGACTGGTTTCTCACTCTCCCGGGCTGCCCCCGGACTGTCTGCCCTGCGCCGTGCTTGGAGACAGGCCCTGTTGTTACCTCTCAGATGGATTGACCTCACAGGCCTCTGGTTCCAAATGTGCAGGTTGAATGTCCCTGTATTCTCTAAGGTAAACAAACTGGCCTTGAAAGATTTTTGTTTTCCAACTGATTAAAAGAAAGGCAAATTGTACTACATCAAAACGTAGTTTAGCGTTTTGATGAAGTTAACAATTTCTTTAAAATTTTGCTTTTATAAAAGCAATACACACTTATTGTGAAAATTAAGCACATTTTTGATGACTTAAAAAAGGAATGAATAATAGCCCATAATTGTGGCACCCAGAGATAACCGCTGTGGTATTTTTATTTTAGTTTTTTGTCAATCCATTTTTACACAGATGAGGTCATACTACATATGCAGTTGTGAATCCTGAATTTTATACTTGGGAAATGTATATGACATAATGTTATTTTGTAGAAAGCCTTTTGTAAACATTTTATTGATTGCATTACTTCATCATGTGAAAGTATCATAATTTACTAAATTATTCCTCTGTTAAACACACATGTTTCCAATGCTCTGATATTATAAATAATATTGTGATAAGCACTTTGATGCACAAGTCTTTGCATTTTGGATTAGTTTCTTAATATTTCTATATCTATAATTACTGGTACAAACAATGAACACTTAAAGGTTTTATTATATGTTGCCAGTTTACTGTCTAGGAAGGTTTACAGTGGTTTCCTAGTTGCAATTTTAGAGAATTCCTGGGTCTCTGCATTCTTGCTAGCATTGAGATGGTTTCAGTTCAGAATTCAAAGTCTGTGTTTAAAACCATGTAATCCACAAGCGATTCCATCCTGGTTAACTGAAACTTTATAGCATCTCAGTATCAGTAGGATATGTTTTCTCAAACTTTTGAATTATTGAAGAAATTTCTTCAGTTCTGTATGTTGTGTATGTATAGTCACAGCTCTAGTTTTGATTTTGAAAACAATTCTATTCTTTCCCACTGTACTAATGGCATTTTATTTCCAAGCGGGAAACATGCTTGATAAAATGTGTGCGTGCGCACAGACACACTCACAGATTGGTCAGATTTGCAAGTCCCTATCAAAAGTGAAGTTTAGAAATATTGTCTCCCATTTCCTCCCTACTCCCCAACACACACTGCCTGTGGGCCAGCTTTATTAGCTTTATCTAGATCATTCAGTTGGTAGGTTTTCTAAGTTTTGCCATTATAGTTATGAAAATTTTAAAGACCAAATAACTTTGCCTTATATTTAAAATTTTACATAGTGTTTTAATCTTAGATGCTAATGTATCTTTCGCACTAAAAAAAAACGTAAAATGGACCTTCTCTGAAGATCTTTTCAGGATGGTTTCACCCTCAAGACATATACTTGTTAGTCCTCCTGTGGCAAAGCTAGAGGGTGATGTATATCTTCTGTGCAAAGTAGTTTTTATTGGCAAATAGGCATGAGGAAGATAGCCCAGGTCACCTGAATGTACTGTTCAGGATCACATCCTTTACATCAAAATTGTAATTCAGATCTTTGCTAAGGATCTGTTGCATGGAGTTTCAACATGTGTTTGTGTAGCCCTACCCCGAGGAGCTCCCAGTCTAGCTGGAGAAAGAAACCGTGTGAAAAGCCTGCACTATAAATTTATGTAGTATGCTTTGAGGATGAAGAGAAGGTGGTGTTTAGGAATATCTGATTATGTCTTTACTGAATATTTTCTCTAATTAGCATGCTTCTTTGGTTGCATATCTAAACATATGCATAAACCTGATCTGTCACTTTATGTGGGGGACAATTAAAGTTCTCAGAAAGGACAAATACAACTTCAAATTAATTTTAACTTCTTTTCCCTAGCACTTCCTGAAGTGTTATAGGATATAGTTGGGAAATAGATGAATAAATACATTCAGAAGCAGTTCTACCCTTTTCAACATATGAAGGCACCTCAGTAGACCTTGGTTGATCTGGATTCCGTTTCAGAACTTTACTGCTTGCCAGCCAAGAGAGCCCAGATGGGTTTCATCAGTACCCAGGGGTTTGGTTTCTCTACATGACCAACTGGGAAGCTTTTTAAAGCTTGCAATTAGGAATTTCCGCTGTATTAAGTATGAACATACTTCAAATATTATATAAACTGTATAGATAGAGATATTATTATTGCTTGACCATCTTGTGTTACTTTAAACTTAATAGAAGTGTTCCATTGGTCATGACCAGGATAACGATTGATGCCGTGTTTACATGAAACCATGTAATCTGGACTCAAAACAGCAATTCTCTGGTAGAAGCAGTGGTCTGGAGTCCAGCTACTCTCTTGTTATTTCCAGTCAACTCTAACAAGCTTTGCTGTGGTCACGCTAGAGCCTTCCCTGGTCCCGGGACGCCCCAGCACTTTCTGATCTTCGCGCATCCTGTTATCTTGCCGGGCATGCCCTTCCTCCCATGGCTCGCCACTTTCCTTCTTGCAGGTCTCTCTACTCAGTGTCGCTTCCTTAGAGATGAACTTCCTAACCAACCCATCTAAGCTTACATTTTATTGCAGCATATATCATTATACTATGTATTTATTTCTCTGTCTTTTCATTGTCTCTCTCCACTGTAATGTAATCTCTGTGATGGCAGGAACCATGGAAGTTTTGTGCTCTGCTATTGCTTCAGAACCTGGAATAGGCCCAACACACACATAGTCAACTCTCAGTATTTGTGGGATAAATGAATGTTGAGTAGAAAGTTGTAAAAATATCCTAGTATCAGTATAGGCTTAATGACTCTGAGCCAGAATCTGTCCTTAATGAACGTGCACTTTTGGTGGTTACAGGCACACGAGTGAGCTAGTCTTGAATGAACTGATTGGCCATTTCTGGAGCAGGACTGTCAGTGCAATGGGAATGTCGATGGGAGGTTCCGAGCTGACCTATTTCCCAGAGACCATTCTCTAAACCACACTTGCTTCCCCCACCCTTGCTTCTGGAAGTGCTTATTTCCCAGTGATACTCCGAAATAGTTTATTCAAGAAAGGCTCTAATATATAGAAAACTGACTTGTTAGAATTACTTTGAAGTTGTAAAGATCCTGACACTCTCCCCAGCTTGAATAATATGCTTTTTTTCACTTGCTTTATAGGAAAATCATACATCTTTATAAGCATATTTGTGAAATAATATATGTTAATACCTGCTTCTAGCATTTTATTGTAAGACCTCGTCTATTGACTTTGATTTTTACTATCGAACAAATATTGTTAACTTATTCCCTCAAACGGTATAGTATAGAGCAAATGTCCATAGTTACTTGTATTTTATTGCCCAATAGGCTTTAAAAATTATTTAATTTATAAAAGAAAGTATATATGTATAATATAATCATTTATTAAAGAAAAAATATATAATATAATCACCTATTATGAGCCAAGAACTGTTCTAGGCTTAATAAATTGAATAAAATACAATTTCTCTACTCTCATGGGGCTTTCAGCCTTATAGTGGGGGATGGGTTTGAGGTAGACAAGTAACCAGGCAGATACAGTATGTGTGTTAAATGATGGAAAGGTGTACAAGGTGCTCCTGAATTGTGCATGGGGGACACTTAACTTACTTCTGGTTTGTGGTGGATTGAAGTGGGTGACATATAAGAAGAATCATGAGTTCTCCAGGTGAAGGTTAGAGCGGGGAACAGTGACTAGAAATGAGGCTCACCAAATAGAGTAGGGAGGAACCAGACTTTGAAGAGCCTTACAAGAGCTTGTTAAGTGGTTATAATTTAATTTTGATATTTAATGTGGGGCCTTTGAAGTGCTTTAAGGAGGAGAATGGTACATTCAAATTTTTGTTTAAAAAAATCACTTTGGCTTTCATGTATGGGATAGATTTGGGAAATTTTTGTTTTTTTACTGGGGTTAGGGGGTGAGGCTGGAGGTTGTGACAGAAATGCAGGGCAGATAAGATGATGGCTTATGTTGCCTATTAAATAAGTACTGACCCACTGATGACAAGTGTGTTCCATTTTTTTCTTTTTTTCTAATCCTCACTGGAGGATATTTTTTCCATTGCTTTTCAGAGAGTGTGGAAGGGAGAGAGAGAGAGAGAAACATTGATGTGAGAGAGACACGTTGATTGGTTGCCTCCTGCACGCTCCCTGACCAGGGCCAGGGATCGAGCCTGCAACTGAGGTACGTGCCCTTGGCGGGAATCGAACTCGGTACCCCTCAGTCCCCGGGCCAATGCCCTAACCACTGAGCAAAACTGGCTAGGGCCCATTTTTTTCTAAATAAGGTATCACCCATTCCTATGAAACAGAAGTAAATGAAAAAGCAATACGGGTTCATGGATGCTTTTTTCAAATCATACATGAACTTCTTTCTTTCCATGAGGTGGTTGTAGTATGGAGAAAAGCAGGATGGTAGGGATAGGGGTAGTTTTTCCCAGATCACCTCTGTGTTCACTTTGCATGTTGGGAAGTGAAAACGGGGGAGGCCAATATGCTCATTCATATCTCCTGCCTCCAGCTTCCATTAGGTGCCGGTGGCCTGGAGGTAAGTTGTTTTCTTACTCTTTTCCCTTCAGTGCCTTCCTGTGACAGTAGCAGGCTTTAACTAGAGTTGAGTGTGGCATTTGCCCAGGAGAAACGTGTACACACGGGGGATGCTGACAAGTCTATGCTGGCCTTTTCTTGTCACACGTTACCATTTGGCTCTGTCCTGTCTAGGTACCTGGATGGAGTAAGGGAAAATGGAGCTGCCCCAGTGCTCCTGGAGCTGGCCAATGAGGTAATGTTATTGTTATTATTTTATTTAAACCTGCATAAAACCTAAGGGGCCTATCTGGAGCAGCCTTGCTTAGAATTATAATTAACCTTTGGGAAAAAAAAAAGATTTTGAGTGCATTAGACATTTAAATTGCTCCCTAGTCTGTTTGTACTTTTAATAATTGGACAAAGAACTTCATATATTAATAAATCAGTTAACCTAATTAGTCTGCTTCTCTTGAGGCAAATGTGTAAACAACTTCTTGGTTTCTTATTTTGTGGGAAGTTTCAACCAAACAGCTCAGGACATGCTCTTCTTTGGATGCGTTGTCTTAATTTAGTGTGAGAAATACCTGTGTCAAGTAAAGAGATGTATGCCAAGAAAATCTATGTTAACTATTATAAAAATGAAGAGAGAAACTGTATACTTAAAGATGTAACATTTACTCGATTCATTTTTTTTGTTAGCAAACTTTTATTATGATAAAATATGCATGCCTTATAGAAAAGTCTCTTTTTATGAAGAAACATTCTGTTCTTATTAACACCAAGTATAAAATGATTTGTTCAACTTTATTTGTTCACTCTGATCTGCTTCTGTTTGGGAAATCCAATAATAGTCTTACATTTGAAAAAGGAAACCCTAAAGATTTCCCATGAATGAAGAAGCTGTAAGAAGTTCTTAATAGTTGCAGGGAGCATACTGAAAAAAATAAAATAAAATATTTAATTCGCAAACTTTAAAATATTTATCCACTATAATAAGAGCAATACAACATTTAGCCTGACTTGGAACTGCTTATGCAAACCTCATAGGGATGGAATGAAATGTATACTGTTTTCTGTTGCATTATAATGGAAAACATAGAAGCAAGGCAGAAAATGTGTGTTTGCATTAAAGATGACTCGGTACTGTGAGCATTAAGTGCTGCAATAGCAGCAAGTTCTACATGTTACATTAGCAAGGAAGGATGGCTTCTCTCACCGCTCCTGTCTGCTGTACAGCACTACAGTCAGCAAATGAGCAATTACCTATCAGTTACTAGAAGGTTTTAATAGTCTAGGCAATGTCTACACCATCTGATAGGATACTTAACATATAGAGTGCATTTCTCTTCTCCTCCTAGCAAAACATGTATTTTATTCATTTTTTTTTTTTTTTTTTTTTTTTCTATTTCTAGAGCAAGGTGGTTTTTAAATGTCTCCAGACTTGTTTGTTGTGCATCAGTTCTATTACCAATGGGAGGTATTTTACTACTAGGCTTTAGTGATTGTGCTTTATGAAAACAAGAATGAGCCAACAGCATTCTAGGTACGGCATCTAGAAAGAATGTGATGTGGTGCTCATTTTTATAGATGATATTGATGGCGTAAATTTTATATAGTAGCAGTCTGTATTCATTTGAATTTTTAATGGATATTTCTGATGAGCTTAGCTTATTTAGCTGACCTCGACTTCCATCTTCTAGAAGAGTGGAAAATTTCAACCCGCTAACACATTTTTTCTATGTCAACAAACCTGTTATTTACTGTGAACATGTAACAATTTTTAACCAAAGACAAGAAATAGTTACTTAAAGGTTTTTCTTCTTTTTTTGGCTTCAGATTAGTACAGAGATCATTGTAGTCTGAGAGACTGCTAATGCATTAGGGAAATTTGGGAATGACTGGTACCAGATTATGGCTTCTATACAACCAAGCTGCCATTTTTATATGATAGTTAATACTTAAATGACATATGCTTGCATCTGGTGACAACTGATGTGATGGTAATGCTTTATGAGTCAATATATATTTAATCAGTGGGAACTGTAAAAACTGATGAGAAATATATAACATTGGTACATTACAGTGCACAGCGGCTCTCTTAAACAGGAACACTGCATTATTGTTGATTTGGGGGTAGGGACTATATGTGGCCGTCATTGATTTTATAAATGTCTTGATACTAATTTTCCTATATCAAGGCTAAAAATGAACATTTTAGGAAATCTCACTTTGTTGGTAATAATAAGATCCGTCATTCTGTTCTCTCCTCACAAATATTTTCAATTGAGATTTGAAGCACTATGAATTTTACTTACATGCTAAATTCTGACATGAAGCATGATGGCCCTATTTCAGAGAAAGATGGACACATGATTAATATGAAAATTAGGGAGATGCAAGTACCTGAACTAATAAGGTAGTCCTTATTCAGGCTGGACTACCTTCAGTAATTTCACCATTTTTCATGTGTCAGCTCTGATGTGGGTTACTAGGAATAAGCAGCTTCGTGGAAAGCATTTCTTTCTACTTGGGGAATTTAAGGGCATCCAAGTACATACATATTTGAAAAAACTGTTCATACAAATGAAGCCAGCCTTTTTGTCTAGTTACTAAATCAAGAAAAAATTTTGGTATGGATACGGATCTTGAAAACCTGTCAAGAAAAATTCATGGTGATAATATTTGAAGAACATTTGCTATCTTACACCTAAGATAAAAAGACTTGTTTTAGGGGAGGATTATTACTCTTGAAAAACACACACCAATTTTCTAGTGAAATTAAATCAATGGTTAATAAAAGATCGGAGAACCAAAAAGAAGAAAATGCATTTCCAAAAGAATAGATGCATTTTTAGTTAATTAAAATGACTTGGATTGTGTGTTCCCTGTTTTCTGTTTGACCCTTTATTTAAAAAAAGTTACCTCTCTGGGTTCTGTATTAACTAAATTGATTAAGTAACGTTTCTGAGAAGCCTAAGGACAGTGATCTTATAGTGCAGGTACTGTTACCGTTCTTTTTATTATTAATATTTTCTGTAGTACGGATATTTTTCTTCCATTAAATAAGATGTTTTATACATAAAGAGCTTATACCAAAATTTCAGTTAAGTCTTTAAAGATTAAAAAAAAAAAATCAGTAAAATCCATATTTTTAATGGGTAGGACATTAATTCAGTTTCTGAAAACAGTCAATAACAAAGGGGACTTTTGTTTGAAACTGCATTCAAAACAATGTAAATATAGATAATTGGAAAGGAAGAATGGCTAGAATAAAAAATAATACTGGCCAACCAGTGTATAAAATGGAGGAGAGGTGAGAGAAGCCCATTTCATTGTTTTAGATGAATGCTATTTCCAAGTCCTTCCATCCTTTTTGCCACGATGTTACATTTAATAAATTTGACCCATTTATTCTTTTCAACAGCACAGATCATACTTGTTATAATTTTATTATGATGGAAGCCACCAGGAGTGGGGAAGATTTTAATGAATGGTGCTTGCTGTGGTTGATTAAAATTGACTTAATCTTCAGTGTTGACAAAATATTAGAATAGCAACTGCTTGCAGACCTTGACAGTTTTAATTTTATATTTCTGTTTTGTAAAGGTGGACTACGCACCCTCATTAATGGCCCGGATTATACTGGAGAGGTTTCTACAGGAACACGAGGAAACTCCACGTGAGTTACCTTTTTTTCTTTTTTCTAGTGGTACTCTTTTACTCCCTTCCCCCAATTTAAAAATAATTTACACAGCATTTCAAGTCACTTAATGAGAGCCAGATTTCAAAA